>NC_083721.1:12500-1212500 GCF_028564815.1 Eubalaena glacialis
TAACCCGTACCCTAACCCTAACCCGTACCCTAACCCGTACCCTAACCCTAACCCGTACCCTAACCCTAACCCGTACCCTAACCCTAACCCGTACCCTAACCCTAACCCGTACCCTAACCCTAACCCGTACCCTAACCCTAACCCGTACCCTAACCCTAACCCGTACCCTAACCCTAACCCTAACCCGTACCCTAACCCGTACCCTAACCCGTACCCTAACCCGTACCCTAACCCTAACCCTAACCCGTACCCTAACCCGTACCCTAACCCTAACCCTAACCCGTACCCTAACCCTAACCCTAACCCTAACCCTAACCCTAACCCGTACCCTAACCCTAACCCTCACCCGTACCCTAACCCTAACCCTAACCCTAACCCTAACCCTAACCCGTACCCTAACCCTAACCCGTACCCTAACCCGTACCCTAACCCTAACCCGTACCCTAACCCTAACCCGTACCCTAACCCTAACCCGTACCCTAACCCTAACCCGTACCCTAACCCTAACCCGTACCCTAACCCTAACCCTAACCCCTAACCCCTAACCCTAACCCCTAACCCCTAACCCTAACCCTAACCCTAACCCTAACCCTAACCCCTAACCCCTAACCCTAACCCTAACCCTAACCCTAACCCTAACCCTAACCCTAACCCTAACCCTAACCCTAACCCCTAACCCCTAACCCTAACCCGTACCCTAACCCGTACCCTAACCCGTACCCTAACCCGTACCCTAACCCCTAACCCTAACCCTAACCCTAACCCTAACCCCTAACCCTAACCCTAACCCTAACCCTAACCCTAACCCTAACCCTAACCCTAACCCTAACCCGTACCCTAACCCGTACCCTAACCCGTACCCTAACCCTAACCCGTACCCTAACCCCTAACCCTAACCCGTACCCTAACCCGTACCCTAACCCTAACCCGTACCCTAACCCGTACCCTAACCCGTACCCTAACCCGTACCCTAACCCTAACCCTAACCCTAACCCTAACCCTAACCCTAACCCTAACCCGTACCCTAACCCGTACCCTAACCCTAACCCGTACCCTAACCCTAACCCGTACCCTAACCCTAACCCTAACCCTAACCCGTACCCTAACCCGTACCCTAACCCGTACCCTAACCCTAACCCTAACCCTAACCCTAACCCTAACCCTAACCCGTACCCTAACCCGTACCCTAACCCGTACCCTAACCCTAACCCTAACCCTAACCCTAACCCTAACCCGTACCCTAACCCTAACCCTAACCCTAACCCTAACCCCTAACCCCTAACCCCTAACCCCTAACCCCTAACCCTAACCCGTACCCTAACCCTAACCCGTACCCTAACCCGTACCCTAACCCTAACCCGTACCCTAACCCTAACCCTAACCCGTACCCTAACCCTAACCCGTACCCTAACCCGTACCCTAACCCTAACCCGTACCCTAACCCGTACCCTAACCCTAACCCGTACCCTAACCCTAACCCGTACCCTAACCCTAACCCTAACCCTAACCCTAACCCTAACCCTAACCCATACCCCTAACCCTAACCCCTAACCCGTACCCTAACCCTAACCCGTACCCGTACCCTAACCCTAACCCATACCCTAACCCTAACCCGTACCCTAACCCTAACCCGTACCCTAACCCTAGCCCTAGCCCTAGCCCTAAGCCCTAACTCCTAAGCCCTAACCCTAGCCCTAGCCCTAGCCCTAACCCCTAGCCCTAACCCTAGCCTTAGCCCTAGCCCTAGCCCTAACCCAGCCCTAGCCCTAGCCCTAACCCCTAAGCCCTAACCCCTAAGCCCTAGCCCTAGCCCTAGCCATAGCCCTAGCCCTAGCCCTAGCCCTAGCCCTAGCCCTAACCTATCCCTAGCCCCTAGCCCCTAGCCCCTAGCCCCAACCCTAACCCTAACCCTAACCCTAACCCTAAGGCCTAACCCTAAGCCCTAGCCCTAAGCCCTAAGCCCTAAGCCCTAAGCCCTAAGCCCTAGCCCTAGCCCTAGCCCTAGCCCTAACCCCTAGCCCTAGCCCTAGCCCTAGCCCTAGTCCTAGCCCTACCCTAACCCTAACCCTAACCCTAACTCCCCCCAGCCTTTGCCAAACTACAGTGGTACCTCTGAGTTCTCTGTTTCCTTCTCTATTCTGACTCTTTTCTCAATAAATCCACATTTCTTAATACAGTGTCACAGTGGAAGCAAAACAGACCTTCAATTTTCAGACCTCAATTTATAAAGCAAAGGTTCTAGGGGTTTTGTTTTTAAATTAAAAGACCACATAATTTGAAAATTGTACAGGTTCTAATTCTTCATTTCCAAGACACCAAACACACTGCATGGGGTCCCCATGGAAAGGCCCCTCTCAGCAGAAGCGCCACCGATGCCACAATGAAAGAGCAGCAAGGTGCCCTTCTCCCTTCTCTGCTACCTGGATGGCCCCCATATTTTTCAATCCATGCCCTCTGGCAAGTTTCTAAGCTGCAATTCTGAGACCCTTCCCTTTCCCATCCCAGCAGGTGGCCAAGGGCCTGCCGGGGCTGGAGACGTGCAGGAAGCAGAGCTGGCCCAGCTGGCCAGAGTGCGGTTTGGGGGGGGGGGTGGTCACAGCAGGAGAAATCACCATGCAGGATAAATGCCTCGGCCTTGCCATAAGCCAAGGGCAAGTCTCTCAGGGCTACGGGCCCTCTCAGGTTCTCCTTGCAGAGACCTCGCGTAGGGCACTTGGCTACTTGGGAAAACCGCGCGGGAGCGAGCTTTACACCAGCACATGTTTTGTAAAACTGGATGGGGTAGGCTCGGGCCTGTCCTCAAAGCCTCTACTCAAAGGCGAGCCCTTCCTGCGGCCGCCATGTTAGGGGGCTCCGCGACTGTGCCAAACAGCTCTGGTGTGAGTCGCGGTTCCCTCCTCCACCCACCCCTACGAGCCCCTGTCCCCTTACCTGCGGTCCGCGGCCCTCCGCTCCGCGCTCGGATGCCGCGGGGGTGCCAGGGACCCAAGGGACAGATCGTTCCCGGCGGCCGCGCGCTGTCTACCTAGACCCGCGCCGGGTCGCCGGCGGCTGACGGCGACGAACCCCGAGGACGCCCCGCGCCAGGTGCGCTCTGGCCGGGACGCCCACTTCCGGGAGAGGCGCGCGGACCGCCGGCGCGCTCAGGTGAGCCGCAGCCAATGCCGAGCAACACCCGCCCCGCCGGCGCCGCGTCCGCGCGGCGCAGCACGGTCTCGGCACTCCGGGCACGGGCGCCTGGGGCCGGGCGTCCCCTCTCCTGCGACCGCGAGGCAGGAAGTGGCGCCCCTGCGAGGCCGCTAACGATGCCCCGACGCGCGGGGCCTTCGGCGCGGAGACCGCTCCAGGCTGGACTCACCGAAGCCAACGCCGCCAGCAGGAGCGCTTAGCGGGACCCGGCTTGGGCGGGGGAGCTGCACACCCCCGCAAACAACCCAATTTTTTACATGGAAAAAGAACTTAAAAACACCCTTCTCCAGATAAGACATACAAATGGTCAACAAACACCTGAAGAGATGTTAAACATCGTTAGTCACGATGGAAATGCACATTAATACCACAACGCCATACCCCTCCACAAACACTACAAGGCCTATAATCAAGAGAATTAAAAATAACAAGTTTTGGCAAAAATGTAGAGAAATTGATACAGAGTTTCCCATGGGGAAAA
This sequence comes from Eubalaena glacialis, assembly GCF_028564815.1. NCBI lineage: Eukaryota > Metazoa > Chordata > Mammalia > Artiodactyla > Balaenidae > Eubalaena > Eubalaena glacialis. The sequence continues at coordinate 16,171 of NC_083721.1, forward strand.
TGAATCGGTCCAGGAGATGGATGGTGACAATATTTGTACAACAATGTGAATGTAGTCAATGCCACAGAACTGTATACTCAAAATGGTTTAAATGTTAAATGTTAGTTTTAATCACAATGAAAAAAATGAATGAAGCACTGATGATACATGTTAGAACATGGATGAACACTGAAAACATTCTAACTCAAAGAGGTCATACAGAAAAGGTCACCCAGATCATACTTATCTCGTGTGCTTTAAACCCATAAAGGTTTTCAAAATGAGGGAAAGTCTCAGTAATGGTTTCAGAGAAACAAAACTGGATCAGAATGGGAAAAGACATTTCCATAGAGTTGGGGAGATGATGAATGTTGAAGTGGGCCCGTGGATAGGATTATAAGGTGGAACCATAAAATTTCGTCTTTGGGTCTTTATGTGCTGGTTCCCTGGGAGAGGACCCCAGTATTGCATAAAACACACTGGAGTAGTTTATGTGAGGTGGTGTATTTTCTACTGCTACTTATAGTGTTTTTATACACTTGAAATTACTGGGAAGTACATTACTTTTCAAAAGAACCATGTCAAAACCATGCCCAAAAAAAGCAGAGAAGACATCAAACTTCATAATAGAGGCCAAGCCTTAACCAGATCCAGTTCACCTAAAGTGCTGACGCTCATCAGTCTTGTAGGGTCCACGCGTTATTAACAGGCACCATGGGAAGATAATATTAGGAGCCACTGTGTCTCGGGTGCTGTGGATGACCTGCCTGTGGTAGAAACAGTGGGATATCTGAATTCTAGTTTTCCACATCAAACCACCAAAAACCTGTTAGAACTAATAAACAAATTCAGTAAAGCTGCAGGGTAAAAAATCAGTACACAAAAATCACTTCTCTTTCTTTTTTTTTTTAATAAATTTTTTAAAAATATTTATTTATTTATTTATCTTTGGCTGCGTTGCGTCTTCGTTGCTGTGCAAGGCCTTTCTCTAGCTGCGGCAAGCAGGGGCTACTCTGCATTGCGGTACACGGGCTTCTCATTGCGGTGGCTTCTCTTCTTGCGGAGCATGGGCTGTAAGAGAGCAGGCTTCAGTAGTTGTGGCACACGACCTCAGCAGTGGTCGCTCGCGGGCTCCAGAGCACAGGCTCAGTAGTTGTGGCGCACGGCCTTAGTTGTTCCGTAGCATGTGGGATCTTCCCGGACCAGGGCTCGAACCCGTGTTCCCTGTATTGGCAGGCAGATTCTTAACCACTGAGCCACAAAGGAAGCCCTAAAAATCACTTCTCTCTCTATACACTAAAAATGTGCCATCAGAAAGAGAAATTAAGAAAACAATCCCGTTTACAATTGCATCTAAAAAATACCTGGGAATAAATTTAACCAAGGATGTGAAAGCACACTAAAAACTGTAAAACACTGATGAAAGAAACTGAACAGACACAAATGAATGGAAAGCCATCCCGTGCTCATAGATGCAAACAACACTGTTAAAATGTCCATTCTACCAAAAGCAATGTTCAAATGCAAAGCAAGCCTGGTCAGAACTCCAATGGCATTCTTCACAGAAATATAGCAAGCGTTCCTAACATTTGTGTGGAAACACGAAGGCCCCTGAATAGCCAAAGGGAGTCTGAGAAAGGAGAACAGGTTGGAGGCATCTCCCTCCCTGACTTCACACTACATTACGAAGCTTCAGTCACCAAAAAGTGTGCAATTGGCACAAAAACAGGCACGCAGACCAGAGGAACAGAACAGAGACCCAAGAAATACACCTACGGTTATGCGGTAAGTTAATTCACAGGAAAAGAGCCAAGAACATACACTGGGGAAACAACAGTCCCCTCAATAAATGGTGCTGGCAAAACTGGACACCACACACCAAAGACCACTGCACTCTGTCTACACCACACAAAAACTGGCTAAAAACCCAGTGTTCCACATGAAGCCCTTCCTCTCCTCGGTGCTCTGAGGACAGACACCCTCAGCAGTCAACCAGACACAAGAACCTTCTCCCCCACTTTTCCTCACCTTTTCCTTTAGCAGCATCACCTCCCAGCAGGTCCAGAGGAGACCTGGCTCCTGTCACCATGAACCGGACCCCACAGTGTCCCAAAGCCCCACTGGGTTCTGAGGAGACCCGGCTTCTGCTACATCCGTTCTCCTGTGGAAATTCAAATTGAAATAGAGCCAAATGACCCATGAATTCTCCAAAACAGTTAAGGAGCAATTAACTAGAAACCGTAAGAAATGAAATGATTATAGACACAGACTTTACTTATTTTTTTTTTAATATTTATTTATTTAGCTTCGCTGGGTCTTAGCTCTGTCACATGGAACCTTTTTCTTTTTTAAGTTGCAGCATGCGAACTCTTAGTTGAGGCACGTGAGATCTAGTTCCCTGACCAGGGATGGAACCCAGGCCCCCTGCACTGGGAGCACGGAGCCTTAGCCACAGGACCACCAGGGAAGTCCCTAGACACGAACTTTAAAACTTATGCCAAATTCACACAAATTTATTCACAGACATTTCAAATGCAAGGCTATGAAAATTACACAGAAACATAGAAGAAAATCAACAAGACTTTGGGTTTCGTCTATAGATCACCAGCTTTGAGTTTTAACATACAAGGCCAATCACAAAAGAAAAAAATATGGTGGACTTTATAAAACTAAAGATTTCTACTCTCAAAGACCTTATTCAGAAACTCAAAATGAGGCAGGAGATAAATGGTCTCCAGCCTACACATTTACAACTGGCCTCCGGTTCACACTTCCTGCGATGAGAAAAAAATGGGCTCCAGGCTGGACATTCATTACCAGCCTCCTGTTTACATTTCCTGAAGCAAGACACAAACAGGCGCCAGGACTACATATTTATGACCGGACTCCTGTCTATATTTCGAGGTCTGCACCTCGATATGAAAACCAGCAACAAAAATAGCGTAAATAATCACACATTGGACATTTTTATGCGAGGGACAGAGTGGGACTAAACCCTGTTAAAAGATCAAGAGGTCATACATTTCTCATCCTTGGGGCAAGGGAAACATTGCACATGTGCAGAAAGGTTCCTTGTGGGTCAAAAAGGAAGGCGCACCACCCCAAAATAGGTGATGCTAAGGTCGTCCCATAGGCCTCTGGGCTGTAATCCATCTTGGAAAAAAGTTGCGCACGCATGTTGGGGAGGGTCCTAGGGCAGGGCAGGTGTGGAAAAAGAAACCAGATAATCGACCAGAGGTGAACAGAGACCCGGAAGAACTGCCCTATATAAGTGACTTAACTGCCTCTTTACTGCACTCCTCCTCATTAGGGAGGGTCTCCACACCCTTTCTCTCCCGGTGTGCATCTCTGCCTTCCTTCTGTCTTAACTAAACAAACTGTTTCTCTGTGTGCTCTCCCACTTGTTGCTGTGCTATGTCTCTAATAATAAACTTTGTACCTGTTTTTACAGTTTTTACCTCTATGAGAAATGCATTTTTCACTGGGAGCAAGAGCTAGTGGGGGTGGTGGCTAGGATTCCTGGTTTTCATCCAGGCTACCCAGCTTCAATTCCTGTGCAGGGAATGAAGATCTCGCTTCATGCCACCACTCACTGCTGCCTCTCCAAGATAAAAAAGACAAGCCACAAACTGGGAGAAAAATACTTGTAAACCACATATCCAGTAAAGGACTTGGACTCAAAATGGACAAAGACCTCTAAAACAACCCCATTTTAAAAATGGGTAAGGATTTGAACACACACCTCGCCAAAAAAGATATACAGATACTAAAAATCATACAAAAATTATACAAAAAATTCATATACTATTAGGGATTTCCAAATTAAAATCGTGAGCCATCACAGCACACCTACTAGGATGGCTAAACTCCAACAAAACCATGGCAACACCGACTGCTGGAGGGTGAGAAGCAACCCCTCCTCATAGCTGGGGTGCATGTACAGCCACGTGGCAAGACAGTCCCGCAGCTTTTTCCACAACTAATCAAGTCTCCCCTCGGGGTCCAACAATTATGCGTCCAGCATACAGGCAACTGCTTTGAAAATCTATGTCCAAAAGCAGACAAGGGTGCAATTATGCACAGCAGCACTATTCGTAATGGCTAAAAACCTGAAGAAATCAGGATATCCTTCACTAGACGACTGCATAAGCAAAGTGGAGGACATCCATGTCAAGGTGAGCAGAATACACCACGCCAATATATGTCTCTCTGGCATAAGGATTATTTCAGTCTCATTCAAAAAACGATACAAAACACTGAATAGAGACTGACCTTTTAAGAAGGACATTTATAAGGATATCTCCATTTCTAATGCCGTGTCCCTCTTTGCACCAGAAATACAAGGATGATTAAATCTCAAGTCACTCTTATCAATGGAGAATTCCCGACTTAAATCTGCATACAATACCCTTGTTTACTGTGCTTTGCATGATAACCTGCCACTATTGGCTTCCCCCCTTCCCCAAGGTCTTTTGTTTTTATCTGAAGATGGTATTTGGTATTTAAGGTGATGGCTTTGGCCATTTCACGGAGTGACTCAGTTTTTCTGGGTATCTCCCCTGTATACAGGAGGTATACATGCTCTTAAACTTCTGTTTTTCTCCTGTTAATCTGGCTTTTATTACGGGGCGGGGGTGGGGCTCAACCAAGAACCTAGAAGGACAGAGTGAAAATTGTTTTTCCTCCCGTACACATGCAATGCAATACTACTCAGCAGCAGAAAGGATGAACCATCGACCCACGGAAAGACATGGATAAATCCTCAGTATATGTTGTTACGTGAAAGCATCCAGGCTGAGGAGGCTGCACACACTATGACCCCATTGATGACATTCTGGGAAAGGCAAACCTACATAGATGATAAGCAGATCATGCGGTGGGGGGTCTGAAGTATTCCATGTGATACTTTAGGATGGATACCTGTCACTATGCATTTGTCTAAGCCCATAGATGTGTATAGCCCAAGGGGTCAATCAAACTCTATTCAAATTTAGTTATTTACAGTGTAGGAGTATTACAGGATGGAATACTCAATGTGACAGAATCTAACTGTATTAGAAATGCATGGGAAAAACTCACTGTAGGGGATGGGATAAAAGGTGCTGGCCTAAGTTAACTGTGGAAATGAACGCAATCTCTAGACTAAATGCAAAATGTACACAAACAGTGGACTTTATTTTATGGAGTTCTTTCCAGGGTGTAGCAGCTAACAATTCTGAAAGCTCTGCACATGTAATCTGGAAGGGAGCAATGCATAGGTAAATGGCAGATAGTGGGCACCAAGCTCCTCATTGTGGGAGTCGGAAGTTACAGATAAGCAAGGGGAGAGCCTCTGCCCTCATAATACTTGGCTGAGCTTCCTGGGAGGATGGTGTGGGGAGTTCACTGGCCATAGGACATGCACAGATCTTTACACTGGGAAGGCTGTAAAGACATAGGAAACTCACACCCCATCTTTCCACCCATACCTGCTGCAAACACTCAGCCCTCTGTAATCAGCCAGTTGCACCTTTTTAGACATTCTTGCCCCCAGGCAGATAAAGGAGCGTGAGGGTCTTGCATTACCTCTAAGCTGTCCCAGAATCCAGGCCCTGCGGGTGGAGCCAGGATGGGGGTGCCTGGGCTCCTGACCAGCAGGTGAGAGGAAGGAGAAAGACCAGTCCTGAGGACAGAGGTTCCCTCAAGTCTGTGAGCCCAGGAGCCCCGATGGGATTCATTCCCAGTGAGGACATGGGCGGGGTCTGCAGTGGTTCTGTGCTCCCCCTGGACCCCTCTGATGAAGCCATGGCAGCACTGGCCCCAGACGTCTCCTGGTGGTGTTTCAAACTGACACAGCAGTTTTACAAAGGAACAGGAGAATGAAGCTGAGCTCCTGACGGCCACTTCTTCTGCCTCTGAGTTGCTTCTGTCAGGCCCACAGACACATCCGTAGAGTCTGCTGTAACCCACCTTCCCCCACCTGGCCTTTCCTCTTCCTCCCTGCGATGATTCCCGTGACATTTCCAGCCTGGACCCCTCTCCCAGGCCAGACGCCTCTGTCCAGCCACTGCATCCCCATCTCACCTTGGGGGCTAACAGGGCCCTCAGGGGACCGGGATCCTGCAGCTCCCCACACCCAGGAGCAGCCCCACCTTCCCTGGTTGCTGAGCCCAGGCACCGGGTATAACCGAGCAGGACCCAACGGGGCCTTCCCAGGACAGACCCCTCCCCCGCATCCTCTGCTGTAGCTCCTCTCTGAAGTACCTGGATAACAGCATCTGATGCACGCTTCCTCAGTTGTTTTACAGACTTCTACCAGATGGAAGACATTAACTACTGTAGTTGATGATCAAGAGCCCCCAGACCTACTGGTACCTAAGGATTGATACTGTTCACCACCCTGTTACCTCACCATCAACCAACCAGAGAATTGTGCACCAGCTGATCTCATACCCTGCGACCCCCTCCTCCAAATTCACACTAATTCCCCTCTACACCCACAGCCCTGGCCCAAGCCCGATCTAGTGCCTGGTTCCTCCATCAGGCCCTGACAAAACTCCCTGCCCCCACAGCGTGTCTCACATCCCACCCCAACGTGGTCTTTCTAAAGCATAAACGAGACTGTGACTCTCTCCCACATGTAATCCCCAAATGTTTCCCCACTTTCGCTAGAGTATCTGCTGGGAGAGACATCTGCCAAGGCCCTGAGAGTCCCCGGCATCCCTACTAGGCTAGTGCCTCTTGGGTTCCCTGATACTGAGCACCTCAGCAGGCCAGGCGAGATGGCACCAAACCCCAGAACTGCTCACCTCAGGATGGGGCTGCCACTGCTGCTGCCTGATCAAAGAGAGCAGAGAAGGGTTCCCCAACTGGGACACAGATTCTGCACAAGTGGCCTCTCCCTGAGCTATCGCATGTTCCCCACGGGACTTGAGGGAAGGAAGGACCCAGGCACGTTAGTTCCTAATCAGGATGCTGTGGGCTCAGTTGTGTCCCCCCCAAATTCACATGCTGAATCCCTAACCCCCAGGACCGCAGGATGTGGCAGTATTTGGAGATGGGGTTTTTAAAGAGGTGATCAAGGTAAAATGAGGTCACTAGGGTGGATCCTAATCCAACAAGACTGATGTCCTACCACAAGAGATTAGCACACAGAAGATCATGTGAAGAGAACATGGCTGTCTACACACCAAGGAGAGAAGCCTCAAGGAAAAACCAGCCTGCAGACACCTTGATCTCAGACAGCATCCAGGACTAGGAGGTAGGTCTGTTGTTCAAGCTCCCCGGTCTGTGGTGTTTGTTATGGCAGCCCTGAGCAGACTCACACACAGGGTAAAGAAGGTCTCACACTAGATAGCCCACTCTCCATTCCCCTGTATGTGAGTGACATTAGCCTCAGGAACTGAGGAAGGTGTGCCCGAGGAAAGGCACAAAATATGAGATTTTAGGCATAACACGACTGCACTGATTTTTTTTTCCTTTTTTAAAGATTTTTTAAATCTTTATTTATTTAATTTATTTATTTTTGGCTTCGTTAGGTCTTCATTGCTGCACACGGGATTTCTCTAGTTGCGGTGAGGGGGGCTTCTCTTCACTGCGGTGCACGGGCTTCTCATTGCGGTGGCTTCTCTTGTTGCGGAGCACGGGCTCTAGGCGTGGGGGCTCAGTAGTTGTGGCACACGGGCATAGCTGCTCTGCGGCATGTGGGATTTTCCCGGACCAGGTCTCGAACCCGTGTCCCCTGCATCAACAGGCAGATTATCAACCACTACACCACCACGGAAGCCCCACGACTGCACTGATCTTAAACGAGCCTGATCTACATTCACACGAGATGGTTTTGTCCTGTATATACACCCACATTAGCACCTTCAGTCTCAAGGGCAGACCTTTGGCTTCACCACCTCCACTGACAGCATTACCTTAATCTGCTCTGAACCACCTCCTATAGGATTTCCAGAACCACAAAGCATCAAAGACTGCATGCTGATGTCTAATCATGTTTCACAGGACCCAGAGACTGTGTGCTAGCTTCCGAGTGACCCTGCCACAGCAGAGCCGCCCAGCTGTCCACCAGAACCCATGTCCCTTTTTCCTGTTCACAGCCACCCTGCACCTCCCAGCTTTCCCACCCATTGCAGCTCCAAATGGAAGTGGTGGAGGTGGTGAGGGCCTTGGCTAGCCTGTGTCCTAGGATGGAGGGCATGGTGCCATGTGGTCACCCCATCCCCTGCTGGTTGGAGCCCTCCACCTGAAAGCAGGGAAGAGAAACAAGGAGGACAGAGCCTGGGCCCCGACACCCACCTGCCCTGAACTATCACATGAAGGGAACACAGACATCTTGAGCATCAGACTATTTTGGGGGGACACTTTCTTCCAGTAACAAACCTTTGCTTTAAAAACCAAGGTGCTTTACAGATCCCTCCCCAACTATAACAGAAAGTGAGGCTTAATTTCATCATAGAATAAAGTTATGAGGAATTTACAGGCCAAAGAAACTTAGGTTTGGGATACTCAATTAGTGAAGAATCTAAACAGAGTTTGGGCTTGGGGTAGTAAATTAAAGAAGTACCAAGTGTTGTTCATATAGGCTTCTGCACCTTTCACATGAGAGACTTATTTCCTGCTTTCAAGGAGATAGATAGTCAGAGTGTCCCTCTTGCATCAGCCATTTATTAAGGAACTGTAATTCAAAATAATTGATATGCCATTGTGGAGCACCCCTCCCTGAGACCCAACAATACACAAAGGTGGGAATACATGCATATATTTCCTTGCATTATCAGCCGAGCACTTTTAGCTCCTATATGTAACTTTTTCATAACATTCTCTAGTGAAAAGAACCAGAGCTCTTTGAAATAATGGCTGACACTAGGACTGACACAGTAAATATATGAGCCAGGACAATCTTGAATCTTATATCAGAAAATAAGGAAGTATCAAGAAAAAAAATCCACACGGTGGAATGATGTCAAAGGAAAACAGGAGCCAATGGAAAGAGCTCTCAATAGCCAAAGTAGGAATGAACTTAGCAACAAAATCTGGACTGCTGGATTATAACAAAAAGTTAAAAAAACAAAGAAAAACAAACAAAAAAAAACTGTCCACAGGTGTCCATGCTAGTAAAAATAAGTAACTGCATAGGGTTTTGTTTGTTTGCTTGTTTGTTTGTTTTAATCAATAAGGTTGAATAGAAATCTCCTATGCAGAAGTCCAAATAATTGATGTGGACACTCAGCCATCCATAGATTGTGGAGGTGGAGATGACTCCTGTCTCCATAAGTGCTGGTTCCCAAAGTAGCTTCCTCCTAAAGAACACACACAGCACGGAAATGGGAAAAACTTAACTTCATTGTGGGGAAATCTGACCAACTACCTCAGCCACGTGACCAGAGTTAATAGTAACAGTGATAAGTTGCCTTGAGAGCCTGTTCCCTTGATATAAAGTGATGAGAAAGCACTTTACCTCTGTGATCTGCTTACTCAAAACCCATAACTCAAGCCTAATCCTGAGAAAAACACCAGGTAAATTCCAATGCGGGACAGTCAACAAAATATCTGACCAGTACTCCTCACCAATGTCAAGGTCATAGAAACAAGGACAGTCTGAGAAACTGTGAAAGCCCAAAAGAGCCTAAACAGACATGATGACTAAATGTCACATGATACACTGGATGGCATCCTGGAAGAGAAAAAGTTAGAATGAAGGAAACCCAAATGAAATATGGATGTCAGTTAATAAGTGACAATTCGGTTGAAAACTAGACTGAGAAACCTATTGCATCACACTAGAAATCTAGAGGAAATGGGTAACTTCCCAGTAAAAACACACATTAACAAAATGGAACATAACAAAGGAAAATACAAACAGAATAGTTAAGCCACCAAAAGACCTCTTCCCCGTTTTGCTTCTCCTTTCATTGTTCCGGGATTTCACTCTCCTGCGACAGGGAAGGAACAGAGACACAGCAATCTGGCAGTTCCCCTAAGTTCGGACCCTGCTCAGTGTCTTCATCTCTCCCAGCCATGCCCCATCCAGTAGGGCACCCAAGGGAGTCTCAGGGATTATTGGCTCTGATGTATCAGCTATGACTTTTTTGATTCCAATGGACTGGACACACTTACTAAAGTAAAATAAAACATTATTTTTAAACGATAGAAATAAATTAATAACTGCAAGAGACAGGTTTAAGAGTGCATTTCGACCTGGCAGTTCTGGTGGCTCACTCTCTTGCAGTGTGATCTGGTCTCCCTCCAATCCTTTGTCCTGCTAAATGCCTTTGGGTGGCCCCATTCACAGGAACACTCTCTCTCACTGCATCCAGGGCTTCCAGAAACTGCAGGCGACACCCACTCAATGTCCATTTTAACAGAAACGAAGAGGTTCAGTTAAGGTCAGTGACTGTGGTCACCCATCCAGGGCTCTTGCTGTCCTCCCTTGATGGCAGGAAGCTCTTCCACTAGCTAAAATAGCAATTTCGCTGTTGGTGGGAAACTCAAGACTCTTGCTTTGGGCATCGGGGCCTCATATCAGAGGCTGGCCCTGATTGCCAGTGTACCTCAAAAGGCACACAGACTTCATTTGTGTCCCTGGTAGGTGGGAGCCCAGGAGTCACACCTGCCCTCTGACTATATTAATCACCCATCTCCACAGAACACATTTGCTCATTTTCCAGTCTCTGCTCTCTCCTTTACAGAGAACAGAAACCAAATGGTAGGTGGTAAGGAAACTGTTACTCAACGGAGCAGTGTCTCAAGGATTATTCTATACCGTGGAATCCACAGTTGGCTGGCTTTCCGGAGGCCGCAGGGACTAGGCCCGGGATGCGCATGGCTCCTGGAGACCACATAGCCTCAGAGGGAAAACACCAGTTGGGAAGCCACTTGCTCCCATTCCTTTGATTTTTAATGAGTATGAATGTCAAAGGTTTGCAACAACCCGAAGGCCAAAGGATTGCAGGGCCACGGTCTGCTGTATGCTGGTTGTGGCCAGGGCCACACTCAATGTCTGGAGGGTTATTTCTTCTCGAAAGGCTGAGAGGCTATGAGGGAGGAGGCCCTTTTCTCAATCACATGGATGTAGGGAACTGAAACATCCCAAGGGGCCGTCTACGCTGCCCAGGTAGCTGTTCAATTGCCCAGCAGCAAGGTCAGCTCAGTGATTGGCCACAGGGGCTTGACAGGGCCCAGGCAGGCCTGAGCTGCAGGACCGCAGATGCCTGCCTGGATGGTCAGGGGTCAAGGGATATTCTGAGATTTTATTATCTACTACTGCCCACTCAAATGGGACGAAGGATGCAGCCAGTCCTGAAGGGCACCGCCAGCCCTCAAGAAGGCAGCATAGGGGGGCTGGCAGCGCTACAGCCTTGCAGACATGCCAACATGTCCCACTGACCACACTGCGTGTCAGGGCTGTGCTGGAGCCTGGGTCCAGCCCCACCCTCCCCAGGTTGGCGGCGGGGGACCTTCCTGACTTCTGAGGCCCTCCACAACCACAGACTGAGGTTAAGTTGGAGATGAAACAGCCAGCAACCAGAGCAGACATTTCATTCATCTTCTTTAGAGTCCAGGATGCGGAGAGGAAGCAGAGGCGGAGCAGAAAACCAACAGTCCAGCTTGATCCTGCGTGACTTGTACCACGTGAGTCCCGTCCATCGTGGAGGCTCAGATAGAAGAGAGAGGGCAAGGCGAAGCAGGCCCATTAGATCGTGAACACTAGGTGTGTAAAGTATGAGTACTTTCTGGTTTTCTTTTTATTTACAGGAATTTCTATTTTTCAATCATTAAGATACGCTATTAGTAAAATAAAAAGATTAAAATTGTGTATATCTTTTCACACGCCCCTCACTAAATGTGAATTCTGTAGAAGGTACACATCTTCTGAAATCTCTTCTTACAAGAGTCACGGATTTACTTACTAAACGCTGGCTGGAATCAACACAGGTGACTTTGCAGTTTTAGGATTGCCTGGGTCCATGGCTTGCTGGGCTGCAGTTCCTACTTTCCACCTCTGTAAGATGCAGGTGAAGAAGCAAGGGTGAGACCTGTCTCTCTATTAGCTGTTCAGCTAGGACTTTGAGGTACCTACCTTGTGCAGTATGTGGTAGCAGAAGCACGGGTCACAGCAGGAACAGAGTACTTGGGCTCGGCCCTTAGATGACCCAGAGTGGACATTACATACTCAGCCAACAACCAGAAAAGAGAGTCCCTTTATTAAAAAAAAGAAAAAAAAAGACATTCAGCCAGCACCTTGGGTTCACCCAGGCCTGCTCTGACCTTCTGTTCCCCCTCTAACACAGGCCAACGAGATAGCTCTGGGCAAAACTGTGTTCCCACTCACCTCCCACCCACCTCAGTCAGGTCTTGCTGAACCCAGAGCACCAGGAATGCTGACCATCCTTGCACTTTGGGGCCCCAAGGCTGTAAGCTCATCCCAGTGGGCCAGCTCTCTGGGGTCCTTCCGGCACACTCCCGAGGGCAGGGACGGGGACGCAGCTGGAATCTGAGCTGCACAGTCTGCTCACTTCACCTTCACTCGTTACGAAAAAGGTCTTTACCCATGAAACATTCACCCCATTTTTGGTCCTTTAAAAAAACAAATTTTCTTAGGAACTTTTACACCAAAGTGTCTTCCGGAAAGCAAACATTCACCAATAAGATTTATTTCAGTACAATTTCATTTTATGTACATACAAGTGTACTTAAAGAGGGCCATGTATAAAATGAGATGCCTAGTTTCCCATTTCTTTGAAGTCTGAGGCACCTGAGGGTGAGCATACCTGAGGTTTATGATTGTTGCTTTCATAGAGTACTGTCTTCTCGCCTTTATCTCCAGACCCAAGGATGGGGAACAAAGGTGAAACAGGTCTGCACACTGCAAAATGTCTTCAGAAATCTGCAAACCCAGCTTCTTACAGGAGTTAAAGGTTAAGGACCAGGACAATGAAAGGGTGTGCGGGGGAAGGAATAGCAAGTAACCAAAACAAGGTGTCTGCGACCAGCCCGCCTTCTCTGTCAGGAGTGTGCACCTGGAGCTGCTCTCTGCGTTTGGGCAGCCCTTGTGCTTCACAGAAGCAGTGCTGAGCCCGGGCGGAGCAGCTGGCCACAGACACCACCTGCCAAGTACCCACTCTCAGTCCTGAGCTAAGCTTAAACCATAATTACATTTATTTGCTTATTTACTGTGACAGGCAATGTGCTCAGTACTTGGAGTGACTATATTCCCCCCCATTTTATTTTTTTAAACCACTTTATGAAGGTATCATTGACATACAGAAAGCTGTACATGATTAATACATGCAACTTTGTGAGTATGGAGACAGATTACACCCATGAAACCATCACCACAATCTACACCGTAAACATATGTGTCACTCCAAAGGTGTCCTCCCGACCTATTCATTCCTTTATTTATTATTATTCCTATTATCATCATTCTTTGTGTGGATGGTAAGAACACTTAAGATAGGAGCCATCCTCAGTAAATTCTGAGCACACAATACAGTATTGTTAACTACAGGCACCGTATTATACAGCAGAACTCCAGAACTTGTTCATCTGGCATAACTGAAACTTTGTGCCCTTGCACTAGCACCTCCCAATTTCTCAGGGACTCAGAAGGGGTGACCTGTTGCCTTGGGCCTTGACAGCTGGGAGGAAGCAGAGCCTTGGTGTCTTCCTGCTCTGTCCAGACCTACGCGCGGTCTGCAAATGCTCTGCCCCTGGCCGCAGCCCCTTGCTCACACGCCCTGGTATAAAACCCCAAGTTTGGACCCCAGGCCACCCATGCATGAGTGGCAGAAACCCTTCCCCAGGGACCTCCCTCTGCCTCCTTTTTCTAGTCTTGTCCCTCCCTCCCTCCCATGCCTCTCCTTGCTTCCCCGTGAAGAAGGAGCTGGTGGAGAAAAGCAAAGCCCGGAGGCTACAATCACACACACACACACACACACACCCCCACACACACACACACCCCCCCCCCCACACACACACACACAGTGCTCCCTGCTGTGAGGGCTGCTCTGAGTGGTCACTGCATTCACACATTAAGCCTCATGACGACCTCGGGAGGGCAGTCCTCACTGTTCCCGCATTTCACAGATGAGGGCCCGAGGCAGAGGACAGCAGTAGCGCATCCACCCTCACACAGGATGAGGGCCAGACGCCCCTAACCTGTGGCTCACCTGGCTCCAGCCACAGCCACCTCGGGTTCTCGGAGACTCTGCTGGGTCTTTTCCACAAATCCCTTCGAGACCTACAGGCTCTTAACTAATCTACGAGGGCAAGTTACTCAAGTTCGTCTGAAAAACATCCCCCGGCAGGTGTCTAACCAGCTATGATCACGGGAAAAACTGAAGACAGATAGGAGAGCCCAGGTTACAGAAGAGGTTGAAGCAGCCGCTTCGTTGTCACAGTAGGAGAAGGGAGAGCTTGGCAAGGAAAAGAAGGTGCGTGGCTGAGAAGGAGGGGCGTGTGCACCCTCTCAACGCCCCGTCCTCCACTCAAGCACAGACTTGGACCAAGCCCAAAGCAATGTGAGGACTCTGCAGTCAACAGGTTGAAGAAGGCGTACACCCTGGACCAAGGCCAAGTGCCAGCCAATGTCTTCAGAAGGGAAGAAAAATATAAAATAGGTAGCTCTGCTTGGAGTCTTTGAGATTGAGCTGCGAGGGGCAGACCCCAGCATCATGCCACTCCAGCACATGTTCATGCCCAGAGGTACCTTCTCCACGGGGAACTGTGGACATTTGTAGAACATATCTGCCCTTTTTCTCCACAGAAGAAGAACCTGAGAGTCAGAGAACTGAGGTATCCTGTGGAGGAGCACACACCGCTTACAGGTTGTAAATAGCTTCAGGAGGTCACCACTGCTGACCAAGCCCCAGCTGCATGCGCATTTAGGCACACAGGCAGGTCAAGAGTCAGGCAGGGTCCTTTTGCAAAGCTGCCCCACTAAGCTTCCACTCTGATAAGGTTTTGGTTACAGAAATGCGTACTCATGGCAGAAGTTTTTAAAATGCAGAAGATAACTGAGAAGTAACAATTCCCTGTGATTCCCTCCCAGGAGACACCGCCACCAACCTACTGATCCATCCATCTCCTTTCAGCCTCAGGCTGAGCCCCTCCGACCTGGACTTCAGTCTGGCGTGGACACCACACCCCGCGCTACCCCTACATGTCCAGTGCGGAGGGGCCAGCGTGCTGGGGCTCGGGGATGGGGTGGTCTGTGCCTGGGAGAGCCTTCTGAAGAGGCCAACTCCGAAAGGCCCAGGCCGTGGGGCACGGTGTGAGGCTGTGTCCTCATCACACCTCTGCTACTGATCAGCGGTCCCAGAACCTCGCGACTCAGGGGCGTTCCGCAGAGCAGCCACCACCTCGCTACGAATCGGCCTAATTTGTCTCTTTCTACCCCAAATATCACCCTGTACATTACCAGTGACGCCAAGACCAAGCCTGCTAGCGCCAAATCCAGCAGCCACTCCCTCTGGCTTTTCAGACCCTGCTCTACAACAGCGGGGAGCGTGGGGGTAAAGTGCACTCTGAGTGCACAGAATTCGGGGAGCTAATGAGGCCCTCAGGCCCCGACTCCTAAAGCCAGGGCACCGGGTCACTCACCAACAGCGGACAGCAAAAGGTCCTTAAATTGGAGCAAGCTACAGGAGAGGACCATCCCCCCCTTGTGGGCAGGAAGAGGGTTGGGCTGTCTCCTGAACTTCTCCTGGAGGCCAGCATTACCACATACATAGGTTTCTCATCCTCAGCACTGCTGACATTCTGGGCTGAATCGTTCTCTGTGGTGGGCTTTGTCCTGGGCATTGTAGTGTGTTTAGCAGCGTCCCTGGCCACCTGCCACTAGCCCACCCTCCAGACATTGCTAGGTGTCTCTGGGGAGGGAGGGTAAACTGTTCTGTTCAGGAACCCCTGCACTCATCCTGCCGCTCCGGCCAGCCCAGGGGCCACCGTGCCTGCAGGACTCACCTCCTAACCAGGCATACCGGGGAGGGTGGGTGGGGAGGGTACAGGCTGGAGTCTCTTCTCCACCAGAGTTGGCATCCAAAAATCCTAACTGCTGATTCTGCAACTCCCACGAGGTTGACATTTCTCCCCTCTCTTATCAGGGGCTTGAAAACAATTTATCTCTCTGTGGTTTCATTATTAAATCCCTTTTCTTTCTGATGAAAATGCCTTTGGTCCCTAAATACATAGAAGTTTAAGATTTTAAGTGTACTGCTACTTCTATTTTAGATACTGATGACTATGAGGGCAAACCTAGGCCTTTTGGGAAACACATTTTTCTGGGTCTATAACATGTTTCCTTTTTGATACTGGGGGGCTCGGGTAGCAGTTTGGGATGGATTATTTGAAACCAAAGATTTGAGGATTGCATCCTTACACCTGCCTATTTTCCCTCTCAGTCTCCATCTGAAACTAGCCTGGATACATGGAAAGTGTGTACCTCGGCAGCCAGGGTCTCAGTGAAGGGGTGCCGCTGGCTGAGCTCTGTCCATTCATGTGAAGGGCAAACTGTTCACTCCTGAAACCTCTCCACCTTGGACCAGGTGTGTCATTGCAGGGAAGGTACAACCTACAGACACTTTTATTGGCAGACCTCTTTAAAGATTTCAAAGTGGGGCCACATGGTGTACGTTTGTTGCCAGGTTATCGCCATGAATACGGGAGGGAAGCGCTGTGGTGCCCACCTTACAAATAAAGAAAGCTGAGGCTCAGTTAAGTGGCTTGCCCAAGTTGACCTAGATTCTGGTCTTTCATGGGATGCCTGCAGGACACACAACAGGAATATAACGCCTCTACACACTCCCAACACCTCTGATGAAATGGCTTCTGCCGTCAGGCACCCATTTCCCGGCGGACACGCAGCACACTTACACGTGCTTTCTAACAAGTGAAAAGAGACACGAGCTACACACTGGGCACTTCCCTGAATCAGCGTTTCTACACGGGGTGTTCTGTGTGTAGCGAACTGCCTCAACTAAGGAATGCCTGAGTTAGGCCTCCGGGCCTGTGCTTGCTCCAAAAGCCTGCAGTGTTACACGAAGAACTGTGCTTTCCTTGCAGTTGGAACGCGAGCCGACGTTCTCCTGGAGGCAGGGTGACTTCAGGCAGGAGGTCCTAGAAGGAATGCTTAGCACAGTGCTTTTTCAGTGCAGCTCACAATAGGGCAATGAGGCACAATTCCATGGCGTGTTAGACGGGGTAGAAACGTTTTCCTAAAGCTGTTGGAGTGCTGAGGAAATCTAGTTCTCTTAAGGAAGAGTGTAGCATGTTGCCCTTTGCTCGGCATACCCAGAGGGCCTCCGAGGGACCGACCTATGGGTCTCGATGTTGCTCAGCAGGCCCACAGCGGTCTGGAGGTACTCAGTGATCTTGGAGGGAAAATGATGCACACACGAGGGGCCTAGGAGTCCTGAAAAGGGTACTTCCTTTAAAATAAAGCACAACAGCGACTAAGACCTCATGGAAACAGCTGCATGCCTCCCTTTCTGCACGGCTACTCAGGGCCTTACCTCGAGGCCAGTACTCACGTTGAGTTTCCCTTTAGCTCTGGAGCATGGCAGGATGAGCTCCACCCCAGCCATGGAAGCACCCAGTTTAGCTAGAGAAAACTCATTTTCTTCCCACAGCCATGCCTACAGCAGCTAAAGGCCTGTCAACAGCACTCAATTTCAGGTAGCTTCAAGGAAGCATGAATGGAGCTTTCAAAACGGGAAAGCAAGGCTGCTTCCATCAGGCCCCCATTTCCATGGGCACACGCAGCATACATCCCTGTGGTTTCTAATAAGTCAAAAGAGATACATTTTACCCAGTGGTTCCTTCCCGGAATCAACTCCTCGAAGCAGGGTGCTCTGCATCTAGCGAACTGCCTCAACCAAGGAACGCCCTAGCTAGGCCTCCGGGCCTGTGGCTCTTCAAACTCCTGCAGTGTTACACGAGGAACTAGGCTTTAGTTGCAGTTGGAACGCGAGCCAACTTTCTCCTGGAGGCAGGGTGACTTCAGGCAGGAGGTCCTAGATGGAATGCCAAGCCGAGGGTCTTTCTCAGTGCAGCTCAGACTAGGGCAACGAGTCAGACTTCCACGGCATGTTAGATGTACTAGAAGGATGTACGTGAACCTGCGGGAGTGCTGGGGAAATCAAGCTGTCCCAAGAAAGAGTGCAGTGTGTTGCCCTACACTCGGCATACACAGAGTGGCTCCGAAGGGCTACGGGCCTGGATGTTGCTTAGCAGGCCCAGGGGGGCCTGGGGTGACTGAGTGTTCTTGCAGGGAATAGGGTGCCCACGTGAGGCTCCTAGATGTCCTGCAAAGTGTCCAGCCGTTAAAAAAATGCAGAGCAGTGGCTGCGGCCTCATGGAAACTGCTGCACGCCTATGCTTCCGCACGGCAATTCAGGGCCTTACCTTGAGGCAAGTGTTCTCGTTGAATGATCCGTTAGTGACACAGCATGGTAGGATGCTGACTTTCTCCTCGAGCAGAGTGACTTCAGGTACGAGGTCCCCGAGGAATTCCAAGCACAGTGCTTTCTCAGGGCAGCTCAGACGGGGGACAAGACGAAGACTTCCATGGCACGTCGGACTGGCTAGAAATGTGGTCCTGAGGCTGTTCGAGTGCTCTGCAAATGTAGTTCACCTTAAGGAACGTACAGTGGGTTGCCCATCGCAGGGCATACACAGAGGGCCTCCGAGGGACCGACCTATGGGTCTCGATGTTGCTCAGCAGGCCCATAGAGGTCCGGAGGTACTCAGTGATCTTGGAGGGAAAATAATGCATACCCGAGGGGCCTAGGAGTCCTGAAAAGGGTACTTCCTTTAAAATAAAGCACAACAGTGACTAAGACCTCATGGAAACAGCTGCATGCCTCCCTTTCTGCACGGCTACTCAGGGCCTTATCTCGAGGCAAGTACTCATGTTGAGTTTCCCTTTAGCTCTGGAGCATGGCAGGATGAGCTCCACCCCGGCCATGGAAGCACCCGGTTTAGCTAGAGAAAACTCATTTTCTTCCCAGAGCCATGCATACAGTGGCTAGTGGCCTGTCAACAGCAGTCAATTTCAAGTAGCTTCAAGGCAGCATGAATGGAGCTTTCCAAATGGGAAAGCAAGGCTAGTTCCATCAGGCCCCCATTTCCATGGGCACACGCAGCATACATCCCTGTGCTTTCTAACAAGTCCAGAGAGACACAGGTTACCCAGTGGTTCCTTCCCTGAATCAACTCATCGAAGCACGGTGTTCTGCATCTAGTGAACCGCCTCAACCAAGGAACGCCCCAGCTAGGCCTCCGGGCCTGTGGCTCTTCAAAAGCCTGCAGTGTTCCACGAGGAACTGGGCTTTAGTTGCAGTCAGAACGCAAGCCGACTTTCTCCTGGAGGCAGGATGAATTCAGGCAGGAGGTCCTAGATGGAATGCGAAGCCGAGGGTCTTTCTCAGTGCAGCTCAGACTAGGGCAACGAGTCAAAATTCCACGGCATGTTAGACGTTGTAGAAGTGTGTACGTGAACCTGTGGGAGTGTTGGGGAAATCAAGCTGTCCCAAGGAAGAGTGCATCGTGTTGCCCTACACTCGGCATACACACAGTGGCTCTGAAGGGCTACAGGCCTGGATGTGGCTTAGCAGGCCCAGGGGGGCCTGGGGGTACTCAGTGTTCTTGCAGGGAATAGGGTGCCCATGCGCGAGGCTCCTAGATGTCCTGCAAAGCGTACTGACGTTAAAATAATGCAGAGCAGCGGCTACGGCCTCATGGAAATTGCTGCACACCTCCGCTTCTGCATGGCAATTCAGGGCCTTACCTCAAGGCAATTGCTCACGTTGGGTTTCCCCTGAGCAACAGAACATGGTAGGATGCTGACTTTCTCCTCGCGCAGAGTGACTTCAGGTACGCGGACATTGAAGAATTCTAAGCAGAGTGTTTTCTTATGGCTCTGGAAATATAACCCTAACCCTCTAACACTAACCCTCACCCTCCCCTTAACCTTAAACCGTAAACCCTAACCCTTAACCCTAACCCTAGCCCCAACCCTAAAACCCTAACCCTAACCCTAAACTTAGCCCTAATAAAGGCCACGAACCTTTCCCTAACTCAGTCCCTGACACAATAGCTAACAAAGGCTCTGATGCTAGTCCTAACTAAGGCCCTGACACTGTCCTTAACTAAGGCCCTGAAACTACTCCTAACTCAGGCCCTGGTCATGTCTTTAACTAAGACCCTAATGCTGACCCTACAAAGGCCCTGATGCTGCTCCTAAGTCATGCCCTGAAAACGTCCCTAGCTAATGCCCTGACGTTAGGCTCCACTCAGGCCCTGTCGCTCTCCCTAAGTCAGCCTCTGACGCTGTCCCTACCTGAAGCCTTGACACTGGTTCTAAAGAAGGCCCTGATCCTCTCAGTAACTGAGGTCTTGACACTATCCCTAGGTTATTTCCTGACACTGTCCCTAGATGTTAACCTGACCCTGTCCCTAGCTAACCTCCTGCCTCTTACGCTAACTAAAGCCTTTGTGCTGTGCCTAACTCAGGCCCTGAATTTAGTCCCAAGGCCGTGATACTGTCTCTAACTATGGCCCTACCCCTATTCCTAACTCAGGACCTGACACTGTACCTAACAAAAGGCCCTGACACTAATCCTAACTAAGACCCTGACACTGTCCCTAACAAAGGCTCTGATGCTAGTCCTAACCAAGGCCCTGACACTGTCCCTAACTAAGGCCCTGACACTACTCCTAACTGAGGCTCTGACACGATTCCTAACATAGACTCTGATGTTGGTTTTAAGGCCCTGACACTGTTCCTTACTAAGGCTCTGACACTACTCCTAACTCAGGCCGTGATACAATATATAACAAAGGCTATGATGCTAGTTCTAACTACGGCCCTGACACTGTCATAACTAAGGCCTTGACACTACACCTAACTCAGGCCCTGACACTGTCCCTAACTAAGGCCCTGACATTACTCCTAACTCAGGCCCTGACACTACTCCTATCCCAGGCACTGACACGATACCTAACGAAGGCTCTGATGCTAGGCGTAACTAAGGCCCTGACACTGTCCCGAACTAAGTTCTTGACACTACTCCTAACTCAGGCCCTGACACGATACCTAACAAAGGCTCTGACGCTAGCCCTAACTAAGGCCGTGACACTGTCCCTAACTAAGGCCCTGATACTACACCTAACTCAGGTCCTGACACTGTCCCTAACAAAGGCCCTGCTGCCGTCAATATCTAAAGTCCTGACACTATCCTGAGCTTATATCCTGACCCATCTCGCACTAAGGTCCTGAAACTGTCCCTAAGTGAGCCTTGACGCTGTCCCTAAGTGAGGCCCTGAGGCTGTCCCTAACTCCGGCCCTGAAGCTATCCCTAACTGAGGCCTTGACGCTGTGACTAACTCAGGCCCTGATCATGTCTTTAACTAAGACCCTAATGTTGATCCAACAAAGACCCTGATGCTGCTCCTAAGTTATGCCCTGACAGTGTCCCCAGCTAAGGGCCTGATGCTAGGCCTCACTCAGGCCCCGTCGCTCTCCCTAACTCAGCCTCTGACGCTGTCCTTACCTGAAGCCCTGACACTGGTCCTGATTAAGGCCCTGACACTGATCCTAACTATGGCCTTGACGGTGGTCCTAACTACGGCCCTGATGCTGTCAATAACTAAGGTCTTCACTCTATCCCTAGCTCATTTCCTGACACTATCCCTAGCCTGGAATCTGACTCTGTCCCAAGCTAATGTCCTGCCTCTTATGCTAACTGAAGCCATAATGCTCTCCCTAACTAAGGCCCTAATACTGTCTCTAACTAAGGCCCGGAATCTGTCCCTAATATAGGCTATGCTGCCGGCCATATCTAACATCCTGACACTATCCTGAGCTCATATCCTGACCCATCTCTAACCAAGGTCCTGACACTGTCCCTAAGAAAGCCCTGTCGCTATCCCTAAGTGAAGCCCTGAGGCTGTCCCTAACTCAGTCCCTGAGCTATCCCTAACTGAGGCTTTGACGCTGCGACTAACTCAGACCTTGATCATGTCTTTAACTAAGACCCTAATGCTGATCCTACAAAGGCCCTGATGCTGCTCCTAAGTCATGCCCTGAAAATATCCCTAGCTAATGCCCTGACGTTAGGCTTCACTCAGGCCCTGTCGCTCTCCCTAAGTCAGCCTCTGACGCTGTCCCTACCTGAAGCCTTGACACTGGTTCTAAAGAAGGCCCTGATCCTCTCAGTAACTGAGGTCTTGACACTATCCCTAGGTCATTTCCTGACACTATCCCTAGATGTTAACCTGACCCTGTCCCTAGCTAACCTCCTGCCTCTTATGCTAACTAAAGCCCTTATGCTGTGCCTAACTCAGGCCCTGAATTTAGTCCCAAGGCCGTGATACTGTCCCTAACTAAGGCCTAGATGCTCGTCCTAAGTCAGGGCCTGATACTGTCCCTAACTAAGGCCCTAACCCTATTCCTAACTCAGGACCTGACACTGTACCTAACAAAAGGCCCTGACACTAATCCTAACTAAGACTCTGACACTGTCCCTAATGAAGGCTCTGATGCTAGTCCTAACTAAGACTCTGACACTGTGCCTAATGAAGGCTCTGATGCTAGTCCTAACCAAGGCCCTGACACTGTCCCTAACTAAGGCCCTGACACTAATCCTAACTCAGACTCTCACACGATTCCTAACAAAGGCTCTGATGCTAGTCCTAACTAAGGCCCTGACACTGTCCCTAACTAAGGCCATGACACTACACCTAACTCAGGCTCTGACACTGTCCCTAACTAAGGCCCTGACACTACTCCTAACTGAGGCTCTGACACGATTCCTAACATAGACTCTGATGCTGGTCCTAAGGCCCTGACACTGTTCCTTACTAAGGCTCTGACACTACTCCTAGCTCAGGCCGTGATACAATATATAACAAAGGCTATGATGCTAGTTCTAATTCAGGCCCTGACACTGTCCCTAACTAAGGCCCTGACATTACGCCTACCTCAGGCCCTGACACTGTCCCTAACTAAGGCCCTGACATTACTCCTAACTCAGGCCCTGACACTGGCCCTAACTCAGGCCCTGACACTACTCCTATCCCAGGCACTGACACGATACCTAACGAAGGCTCTGATGCTAGGCGTAACTAAGGCCCTGACACTGTCCCGAACTAAGTTCTTGACACTACTCCTAACTCAGGCCCTGACACGATACCTAACAAAGGCTCTGACGCTAGCCCTAACTAAGGCCGTGACACTGTCCCTAACTAAGGCCCTGATACTACACCTAACTCAGGTCCTGACACTGTCCCTAACAAAGGCCCTGCTGCCATCAATATCTAAAGTCCTGACACTATCCTGAGCTTATATCCTGACCCATCTCGCACTAAGGTCCTGAAACTGTCCCTAAGTGAGCCTTGACGCTGTCCCTAAGTGAGGCCCTGAGGCTGTCCCTAACTCCGGCCCTGAAGCTATCCCTAACTGAGGCCTTGATGCTGTGACTAACTCAGGCCCTGATCATGTCTTTAACTAAGACCCTAATGTTGATCCAACAAAGACCCTGATGCTGCTCCTAAGTTATGCCCTGACAGTGTCCCCAGCTAAGGGCCTGACGCTAGGCCTCACTCAGGCCCCGTCGCTCTCCCTAACTCAGCCTCTGACGCTGTCCCTACCTGAAGCCCTGACACTGGTCCTGATTAAGGCCCTGACACTGATCCTAACTACGGCCTTGATGGGGGTCCTAACTACGGCCCTGATGCTGTCAATAGCTAAGGTCTTCACTCTATCCCTAGCTCATTTCCTGACACTATCCCTAGCCTGGAATCTGACTCTGTCCCAAGCTAATGTCCTGCCTCTTATGCTAACTGAAGCCATAATGCTCTCCCTAACTAAGGCCCTAATACTGTCTCTAACTAAGGCCCGGAATCTGTCCCTAATATAGGCTATGCTGCCGGCCATATCTAACATCCTGACACTATCCTGAGCTCATATCCTGACCCATCTCTAACCAAGGTCCTGACACTGTCCCTAAGAAAGCCCTGTCGCTATCCCTAAGTGAAGCCCTGAGGCTGTCCCTAACTCAGTCCCTGAGCTATCCCTAACTGAGGCCTTGACGCTGCGACTAACTCAGACCTTGATCATGTCTTTAACTAAGACCCTAATGCTGATCCTACAAAGGCCCTGATGCTGCTCCTAAGTCATGCCCTGAAAATATCCCTAGCTAATGCCCTGACGTTAGGCTTCACTCAGGCCCTGTCGCTCTCCCTAAGTCAGCCTCTGACGCTGTCCCTACCTGAAGCCTTGACACTGGTTCTAAAGAAGGCCCTGATCCTCTCAGTAACTGAGGTCTTGACACTACCCCTAGGTCATTTCGTGACACTATCCCTAGATGTTAACCTGACCCTGTCCCTAGCTAACCTCCTGCCTCTTATGCTAACTAAAGCCCTTATGCTGTCCCTAACTCAGGCCCTGAATTTAGTCCCAAGGCCATGATACTGTCCCTAACTAAGGCCTAGATGCTCGTCCTAAGCCAGGGCCTGATACTGTCCCTAACTAAGGCCCTAACCCTATTCCTAACTCAGGACCTGACACTGTACCTAACAAAAGGCCCTGACACTAATCCTAACTAAGACTCTGACACTGTCCCTAACGAAGGCTCTGATGCTAGTCCTAACCAAGGCCCTGACACTGTCCCTAACTAAGGCCCTGACACTACACCTAACTCAGGCCCTGACACTGTCCCTAACTAAGGCCCTGACACTAATCCTAACTCAGGCTCTCACACGATTCCTAACAAAGGCTCTGATGCTAGTCCTAACTAAGGCCCTGACACTGTCCCTAACTAAGGCCCTGACACTACATCTAACTGAGGCCCTGACACGATACCCAACAAAGGCTCTGATACTAGTCCTAACTAAGGCCCTGACACTGTCCCTAACTAAGGCCCTGACACTACTCCTAACTCAGGCCCTGACACGATACCCAACAAAGGCTCTGATACTAGTCCTAACTAAGGCCCTGACACTGTCCCTAACTAAGGCCCTGACACTCCACCTAGCTCAGGCACTGACACTGTCCCTAACAAAGGCCCTGCGGCCATCAATATCTAAAGTGCTAACACTATCCTGAGCTTATATCCTGACCCATCTCTTACTAAGGTCCTGAAACTGTCCCTAAGTGAGCCTTGACGCTGTCCCTAAGTGAGGCCCTGAGGCTGTCCATAACAGAGACCCTGATAATGTCTTTAACAAACACCCTGATGCTGATCCTACAGGGGCCCTTATGCTCCTCCTAAGCCTTGCCCTGACACTGTCCTTACCTAAGGCCATGACGCTGGTCCTAAATAAGGCCCTGATGCCCTCAATAGCTAAGGCCTTTAAACTATCCCTCGCTCCTTTCCTGACCTTATCCCTAGCCCGTAACCTGACTCGGTCCATAGCTAATGTCCTGCCTCTTAAGCTACCTGAAGGAATAATGCGGTCCCTAACTAAGGCCCTGACCCTGTCCCTAACTAAGGCCCTGACACTACACCTAACTCAGACCATGACCCTGTCCCTAACTAAGGCCCTGACACTACTCCTAACTCAGTCCCTCACACTGTACCTAGCAAAGGCTCTGATGCTAGTCCTAACTAAGCTCCTGACACTGTCCCTAAGGCCATGCTGCTGTCAATATCTAAAGTCCTGACACTATCCTGAGCTAATTTCTGGACCCGTCTCTTACCAAGTTCCTGAAATTGTCCCTAAATAAGCCCTGACGCTCTCCCTAAGTGAAGCCCTGACGTTGTCTCTAACAGAAGCCCTAATAATGTCTTTAACAAAGACCCTGATGCTGATCCTAATGAGGCCGTTATGCTCCTCCTAAGTCCTGCCCTGACACAGTCCCTAACTCAGGTGCTAACTGAGAGAGTCCTCAGGTATTCCCTGTCGCTGTACCTTAGTCAGTCTCTGAAGCTGTCCCTACATCAAGCCCTGACACTGGTCCTGAATAAGGCCATGACGCTGTTCCTATATAAGGCCCTGATGCTCTCAATAACTAAGGTCTTCACGCTATCCCTAGCCCATAACTTGGCTCTGTCCCTAGCTAATGTCCTGCCTCTTATCCTAACTAAGAACCTAATGCTGATCCTACGAAGGCCATGATGCTACTCGTAAGTCATGCCGATACTGTCCCTAGCTAAGTCCCTGACGCTCGGCCTCACTCAGGCCCTGTCGCTCTCCCTAAGTCAGGCTCTGACATTGTCCCTACCCGAAGCCCTGACGTTGGTCCTAAATAAGGCCCTGATACTGTCAGTAAGGTCTTGACACTATCCCTAGGTCATTTCCTGACACTATCCCTAGGTCATTTCCTGACACTATCCCTAGACCTTAACCTCATCCTGTCCCTAGCTAATGTCCTGCCTCCTATCCTAACTGAAGCCTATTGCTCTGCCTAACTAAGGCCCTGACTAGTCCTAACTAACGCCGTGACACTGTCTCTAACTAAGGCCCGGAAGCTGTCCCTAATATAGACCCTGCGGCCGGCAATAACTAAAGGCCTGACACTATCCTGAGCTAATATCCTGACCCATCTCTTACCAAGGTCCTGACACTGTCCCTATGTAAGCCCTGATTCTGTCCCTAAGTGAAGCCCTGAGTCTGTCCCTAACTCAGGCCCAGACGCTGTACCTAACTCAGACCCTCAAAATGTCTTTGAGACCCTGATGCTCTTCCTAAGTCATGCCCTGACAGTGTCCCTAGCTAAGGCCCTGACGCTAGGTCTTACTCAGGCTCCGTCGCTCTCCCTAAGTCAGGCTCTGACACTGTCCCTACCTGAAGCCCTGACACTAGCCCTGAGTAAGGCCCTGATACTCTCTGTAAGTAAGGTCTTGACACTATCCCTAGCTCATTTCCTGACACTATTCCTAGACCTTAACCTAACCCTGTCCCTAGCCAATGTCTTGCCTCTTATGCTAACTAAAGCCCTGATGCTCTCCCTAACTAAGGCCCTGAAATTAGTCCCAAGGCCCTGACACTGTCCCTAACTACGGCCTGGATGCTTGTCCTAACTCAGGCCCTCACACTGTCCCTAACTAAGGCCCTGACACTACTCCTAACTCAGCCCCTGACACTGTACCTAACAAAGGCTCGACGTTAGTTGTAACTAACGCCCTGACACTGTCCCTAACTAAGGCCCTGCTGCTGTCGATAACGAAAGTCCTGACTCTATCCTGAGCTAATATCCTGACCTATCTCTTACCAGTGTACTGACACTGTCCCTAAGTAAGCCCTGACACTGTCCCTAAGTGAGGCCCTGAGGCTGTCCCTAACTAAGGCCCTGACGCCCAGCCTAATTCAGGCCCTCATGCTAGGCCTAACTCTGGCCCTGACATTGTCCCTAACAAAGGCCCTGACCCTAGTCTTACCTTAGGCCCTGATGTTTGGTCTAACTCAGGTTCTGACGCTGTCCCTAACTAAGGCCCTGAAGCTGTCCCTAACGTCAGCCTTGCTGCCGTCAATAACTAATGTGCTGACACTATCCTGAGCTAGTATCTTGATCCATCTCTTACCATGGTCCTGACACTGTCCCTACTAAAGTCCTGATGCCATCCCAAAGTGTGGCCCTGAGGCTGTCCCCTTGAAGCCCTGTTGCTGTACCTAACTCAGGCCCTGATAATGTCTTTAACTAAGGCCCTGATGCTGATCCTAGCTAAGACCCTGACGCTAGGCCTCACTCAGTCCCTGACATTGTCCCTAACTCAGGCCCTGAAGCTGTCCCTAACTCAGGCCCTGACACTTTGCCTAACTCAGGTCCTGGCAATAACTTTAACTAAGACCGTGATGCTGATCCTAACTACAGTCCTGATGCTGGTCCTACGTCATGCCCTGACACTCTCCCCAGCTCAGGATCTGATGCTGTCTGTAATATCTTGGTCTCTCCCTCCCTAATTCCCTGAGGCTTTCCATAACTATAGACCTGACACTGTTTCTAACTAACTGCCTGACTCCGTACCTAACTGATACTGAATAATCAGCCTCTCTGCACCGGTTCTGAATCAAATCTTGAGAACAGTGTTTTGGAAAAATAGAAAAGATTAGTTTTATCACTCTGCCAGCCAATGGAGGACACAGTAGGCTCGTGCCCTCAACAGCTGTGTGTCCCAATGCGGGAGGATTTGGTGTTTTAGAGCGATGGTTCAAGGGTGTGGTTGCTCATAAGGATCAGTGTGTATGCAGGGCCTGCACTCCTTTAATCTGGTCTCAGATAGTTTCTTGATTGAGCTCCTCTGGAATGAAGAATGCTAACATCTTCCATTTGTTGGGGGTTTTAGTTCTTTAAGGAGCTCAAAGATATTGTTATGTGTATCCCTTGAGGCAGAACCAGGACCCTGCCTCAAGGGTGCACTATTGTTTCGTGACTGTTCCTCCCTGTCTCTGCATCCCCTCACTTCCATGATTAACAACTATTTGAATTTTCCCTTTGGAACTCAGGGAAGGTCCTGGAGTCTCTAGTCTATTCCCTACAAACAAGTTAGGAGGCACACAGAAAGGCTTCTGTGCCCAGGACACCACAGAGTCCCTCTCAGTTTCACTCCTCCTCTTCTGGATACTCCTCAATCTTGAGGAGAACAGATTTTTGACAAGAAAAGGAATAATCATTTCAGACTGAGACATTAATCATAAACTTGGCACAGGAGCTCGGTTTTCAGGGGACTCAGTTTTAATCCCCACTTCACTTTTATCTTTCCCCACATCCTTCAAGGAACAGGGTGATGACCGCTCTGGCTACTTCTTGCTGAAATGGGGCGCAGTCCTGCCTAAATCTAGGGGAATGGATACCAAGTTAGAAATATTTGAGTTCCAAGTCCTGTACCTGAGACTCGTATGATTAAGATCTCAGTCCCTTGGTCCCCCATTTTGGTGCAACCAATCCAGTTAAAACAGGAGGAGTAACAACTGAAATTTTAATAGTAAAAATAGATCTCATTCCCTTAGGAATTCAGGAGAATAAGTCTGAAACCTGGTCTGGAACTGGCACTTCAGAGAGACTTCACAGCCAGTTGTCTAATTCTACCTAAGTAGGTTTTAACTTCTGATGTAGTATTGAAGTATCCATAACAGGAGCTATTGACCACTACACATATGTCTCATCTTTCTATTAGTATCTGATCTAACGTCATTGTTTGAAATTTAATCGTTAAGAGAGGAGTCCTTGAAAACGTACGGTTGCAGCTACCAGCAGACATTGTTTTGAGAATGGCTAGTGGCATCCTGAGTCTGATATAGCTCAGGAATTCAATTTCAACAAGACAGGAACGCGGGGACTTACCTGGTGGTTCAGTGGTTAAGACTTCGCCTTCCAACGCAGGGGGTGCCGGTTTGATCTCTGGGCAGGAAGCTAAGATCCCACATGCCTCATGGCCTAAAAACCAAAACATGAAACAGAAACAATATTGTAACAAATTCAATAGACTTAAAAAATGGTCCACATCCAAAAAAAAAAAACTTAAAAACAAAAAAAAAAATACAGGAATGCATCTAAATCACATCTACAATGGTCACTTAGGTTTATCTTGGATGTCTGAACCATAGTTACTTTTTGACTGTCAAATGCATTCCCCTCCTCAATCCCAAAGCAGATGTACAATTCATATCCAAAAGGCCAAAAAACAGGCCACTTTGGTCAGTAAAATTTAAGTTAAACCATGTAGAAGCCAGAGTGACTTCCTCACACCTCAATATGTGAAGAGTTTTTTTCCCTTTTTTTTTTTTTTAAACATCTTTATTGAAGTATAATTGCTTTACAATGGTGTGTTAGCTTCTGCTTTATAACAAAGTGAATCAGTTATACATATACATATGTTCCCATATCTCATCCCTCTTGCATCTCCCTCCCTCCCACCCTCCCTATCCCACCCCTCTAGGTGGTCACAAAGCACCGAGCTGATCTCCCTGTGCTATGCAGCTGCTTCCCACTAGCTATCTATTTCACATTTGGTAGTGTATATATGTCCATGACACTCTCTCACCCTGTCACATCTCACCCCTCCCCCTCCCCATATCCTCAAGTCCATTCTCTAGTAGGTCTGTGTCTTTATTCCCATCTTGCCCCTAGGTTCTTCATGACCTTTTTTTTTTTTTTTTTCCTTAGATTCCATATATATGTGTTAGCATACTGTACTTCTTTTTCTCTTTCTGACTTACTTCACTCTGTATGACAGACTCTAACTCCATCCACCTCATTACAAATACCTCCATTTCATTTCTTTTTATGGCTGAGTAATATTCCATTGTATATATGTGCCACATCTTCTTTATCCATTCATCCGATGATGGACACCTAGGTTGCTTCCATGTCCTGGCTATTGTAAACAGAGCTGCAATGAATATTTTGGTACATGGCTCTTTCTGAGTTATGGTTTTCTCAGGGTATATGCCCAGTAGTGGGATTGCTGGGTCGTATGGTAGTTCTATATTTAGTTTTTTAAGGAACCTCCATACTGTTCTCCATAGTGGCTGTATCAATTTACATTCCCACCAACAGTGCAAGAGTGTTCCCTTTTCTCCACACCCTCTCCAGCATTTATTGTTTCTAGATTTTTTGATGATGGCCATTCTGACCGGTGTGAGATGATACCTCATTGTAGTTTTGATTTGCATTTCTCTAATGATTAATGATGTTGGGCATTCTTTCATGTGCTTCCCTTTTGATTACACGTCTTTCAATAGAAAGCATTGATGATCAAAATGTCAATCCGTCAGTGCCAGAATGATTCAGCTGTTTGGCCCAGGTGTAGATCATGTCCCTCAGCGCTAGGCCTCCTTTATATTTGCCTAGTTAATCCACATTGGGGGAATACTGACCAGGTATCGTGAACATGCTCAGAGGTATGTTAATGAGAAAACGCTTTATATAGGCCATACATTTTATTATTCATACCCAATTGTCACACAAGCATTGTACATGTGCTTTTAGCAGTAGACCTACAGCAAACAGTGATACATCATGAGTAATTACATTCTGATAACTTCACTAGGTAATTTTCCTTTCCTCTTAAACATCAGGGCAAAATGAAGCCAACACAGTAACTTTCATAAATACACACTTCAGTACAGAGGTGTCATTTACCCAATTGCTCCAAGTCCTAAGTAGCTTCAGGTGAAGGACTTCCCTGTGTCTGGGAAACACAGATCAAAGCCAGTAACAAAAAAACAAAAACATTATAACCATATTCACCAGTTCACTCAGTAACCAATCCTTTTGTTAACTTTTTATGAAGCCATCCGATTCTCCATTAAGATTTTTCATTTCTTACCCAGTTTGGCATTATGATATGAAATTTATCAGAG
This sequence comes from Eubalaena glacialis, assembly GCF_028564815.1. Taxonomy (NCBI): domain Eukaryota; kingdom Metazoa; phylum Chordata; class Mammalia; order Artiodactyla; family Balaenidae; genus Eubalaena; species Eubalaena glacialis. The sequence continues at coordinate 47,446 of NC_083721.1, forward strand.
ACCTGTGCTTGCCAAAAGGTCCTTCACATAGATCTTCTTGAAGATGGAGCAGTTTTGCAAAGTGTTAGAGCACAACAGTAACTATCTATAAATCACATAAAGACTTAAAAGGTCATGGTTAAACATTTGATCACAATGTAAATGACAAAAGAAACCATTATTGCTGTTACATACAACATTTAAAAATAACTAGAATTATGACTGATAAAATTTTGCCAGGACATACTAGATTTGTAGGAATTCCATGTAATTTAACATACTAATCAAACATTTCTCTCTGAGATGGCTCAAGGGCCTTCTAAAGCATCTCAAAGTTAGCTGGAGATCAAAAGAACTGTTAGAATTGGCCAAACAACACTTATTCACTGAACCAAAGTAAAGAGATTTCAAACAAAAATACAGATCACAGACACAGGCAAAGAAACTCACAAGCTGTCCACAATCAAAAGCAGCATTCCAAGAAAACTCTGGAGGGAGAAACCAAATCCAGTCTTGCCCTAACCCACTTCCAACAAAAGCCGTCTTAGAAAATCCCGGTCATGCACAGCTCTTTCCTCAGTGTTCCCTTTTCACACATGTTCATCACCTTCTGTATCCTTCTTATGTTGCCCCTTAGTTTTTTCCGCATTCAGACACAACCAGCTCTAGTACAAAGTGACTTTCTTTTCTCTTTGTACCATCAGCCTGTTACCTAGCTGCTCACTTCCTTTATTACGTAGATTCATAAATGCTTGAACATATAGAACTTCTTTTGTCTTTCTCTTCCTGTGGCAAAATAACTAGCTGAAGGATAGTATAGTCATTTAGGCTACCATTCAAACACCACCTTTCCGCATTTTTCAAGAATGTATCCATACACTGGCCAGACAAAATTACAATAGAATTTCATTCTTTTCTTAGTCTTAGGTTTACAACTATAGGTTGACCAGTCTGCCAGGATTTTGCCCATTGGCTATCAGATGGAACTGAAGAAGAAGCACTTCTTATGTTTGAACCACAGAACACTCAAATGCGGACTAAGAACAAAACAAAATCCTAACCACCAACGGAAGCCTCAAACCAAAGGAACCAGAAACCAAACAGAAACCAAAAACCAAACAGCACAAGACTCAAATCAGCTTCCAAGTCTCAACTTAGCCTGTGACCTCTGTCCAAGTGGTGCACCTTCCAAATGAGATTTCCTGGAATGAAAAGTCACCCAAATGGGAACCAAGGTTCCCCCAAATGTACAGGGCTAAAAGGACCCCAGACTGCATGCCAGGGGAGTTACCACATGCTGGCTGAGGTGCTGCAACATCCCAAATGCTCTTTTTCTGGTTCCCCAAAATAATCCCTTGGAGTAGGACATTCGGGGCAGTCCAGGCAGGAGGAAGAGAGGAGTGTCCTCAAGGCAAAGACGGCCTCGGCAGCTGCTAGGGTGCTCCCTCTTCCACCATCTACTCCTGCCCCAGAGTTCTAACTGCTGGGATGACTGGGGCTCGGCCTTTCCAGGCAAGGGTCCCACGTGGTCTGGCCTCTAAAGGAATTCTCCAACCCTACACTCTCTCGAAAGAGGCTGGCGTGGAGAAAATCTCACTGTCCAATCAAGTCAGGAGACCCACAGGGGCCATCCCCAAGTCAGGCCCACACTGGGTACTAAATTTGATGTCGAAAACTCGACCTCTGTGCACCAGTGCCAAATCGAATCTCAGAGAGAGAGGTTTGGAGGAAGTAGAAAAGAATAGCTTTACTGCTTTGGCAGCCAAAGGGGGACACAGAAAACTCGTGCCCTCAAAACCGTGCGTCCCAATGCAGGAGGATCTGGTGAGGAGTTTTACAGAAATGGTTTAAGGACACAGTTGATCCTAAGGATTAGTGTGTGCACAGGGCCTTAACTCACTTTAATCTGGCCTCAGATGGTCTCTTGGTGAGCTTCTCTGGAATGAAGAACACGAAAATCTTCTATTTTGTGGGGGTTTTAGGTTGGTAAAAAGCCCAAAGATACTCTTACGTGTATCCCTTGAGGCAAAACCAGGATCCTGCCCCAAGGCTGCACTATTGTTTCTTGACTCTTCCTCCCTAGTCTCTGCATCCCCTCCCTTCCCTGATTAGCAACTATTCGAATCTGCCGTTTGCAACTCAGGAAAGGTCCTGGAGTCTCAAGCCTAACTAAGGCCCTGACACTACTCCTAACTCAGTCTCTGACACTGTACCTAACAAAGGCTCTGATGCAAATCCTAACTCAGGCCCTGACACTGTCTCTAACTAAGGCCCTGCTGCCGTCAATATTTAAGTCCTGACATTATCCTGAGCTAATACCCTGACCCTGATCTTACCTAGGTCCTGAAACTGTCCCAAACTAAGCCCCTGACGCTGTCCCTAAGTGAGACCCTGAGGCTGTCCCTAACAGAGGCCCTGATAATGTCTTTAACGAAGACCCTAAGGCTGATCCTACAGAGGCCTTTATGCTGCTCCTAGGTCATGCCCTGACACTGTCACTCACTCAGGCCCTAACAATAGGCCTCACTCAGGCCCTGTTCCATACCTTAGTTATGCTCTGACGCTGTCCGTACGTGAAGCCCTGACACTGGTCCTGATTAAGGCCCTGATGCTGGTCCTAACTAAGGCCCTGATGCTCTCAATAACTAAGGTCTTCACGCTATCCCTAGCTCATTTCCTGACACTACCCCTGGCCTGGAAGCTGACTCTGTCCCGAGCTAATGTCCTGCCTCTCATCCTCACTGAAGCCCTAATGCTCTCCCTAACTAAGGCCCAGACTAGTGCTAACTAAGGCCCTGACACTGTCTCTAACTAAGGCCTGGAATCTGTTCCTAACATAGGCCCTGCTGCCGGCAATGACTGAAATCCGGACACTATCCTGAGCTAATATCCTGACCCATTTCTAACCAAGGTCCTGACACCGTCCCTAAGAAAGCCCTGTGGCTGTCCCTAAGTGAAGACCTGAGGCTGTCCGTAACTCAGTCCCTGAAGCTATGCCTAACTGAGGCCTTGACGCTGTGACTAACTCAGGCCCTGATCATGTCTTTAACTAAGACCCTAATGCTGATGCAACAAAGGCCGTGATGCTGCTCCTACATCATGCCCTGACAGTGTCCCCAGCTAAGGGCCTGACGCTAGGCCTCACTCAGGCCCTGTCGCTCTCCCAGAGTCAGGCACTGACGCTGTCCCTACCTGAAGCCATGATACTGGTTCTAAATAAGGCCCTGATACTCTCAGTGACTAAGGTCTTGACACTATCCCTAGGTCATTTCCTAACACAATCCCTAGACTTTACCCTAACCCTGTCCCTAGCAAATGTCCTGCCTCTTATGCTAACTGAAGCCCTTATGCTGTGCCTAACTCAGGCCCTGAATTTAGTCCCAAGGCCGTGACACTGTCCCTAACTAAGGCCTAGATGCTCGTCCTAAATCCGGCCCAGAACTGTCCCTAACTAATGCCCTAACACTATTCCTAACTCAGGCCCTGACACGGTACCTAACAGAGGCTCTGATGCTAGTCCTAACTCAGGCCCTGACACTGTGTCTAACTAAGGCCCTGCTGCCGTCAATGTCTAAAGTCCTGACATTATCCTGAGCTAATATCCTCACCCATGTCTTACTAAGCTCCTAAAACTGTCCCAAAGTAAGCCCTGACGCTGTCCCTAAGTGAGGCCCTGAGGCTGTCCCTAAAAGAGGCCCTGAGAATGTCTTTAACGAAGACCCGAATGCTGATCCTACAGAGGCCCTTATGCTGCTCCTAAGTCATGCCCTGACACTGTCCCTAGGTAAGGTCCTGACGCTAGGCCTCACTCAGGCCCTGTTGCTCTCCCTACGTCAGGCTCTGATGCTATCCCTACCTGAAGCCCTAACACTGGTCCTAAATTAGGCCCTGATGCTCTAAGTAACTAAGGTCTTGACACTATCCCTAGGTCATTTCCTGACACTATCCCTAGACCTTAACCTAACCTTGTCTTTAGGTAATGTCGAGCCTCCTATGCTAACTAAATCCCTGACACTGTCCCTAACTAAGGCCCTGACACTACACCTAACTCAGACCCTGACACTGTCCCTAAGGCCCTAACACTACTCCTATCTCAGTCCCTGACACTGTACCTAACAAAGGTTCTGATGTTAGTCCTAACTCAGGCCCTGGCACTGTCTCTAACTAAGGCCCTGCTGCCGTCAATATCTAAAGTCCTGACATTATCCTGAGCTAATATCCTGACCCATATCTTACGAAGGTCCTGAAACTGTCCCAAAGTAAGCCCTGATGCTGTCCCTAAGTGAGGCCCTGAGGCTGTCCCTAACAGAGGCCCTGATGTCTTTAACGAATACCCTAACGCTGATCCTACAGAGGCCCTTATACTGCTCCTAAGTCATGCCCTGACACTGTCCCTAACTCAGGCCCTAAAGATAGACCTCACTTAGGCCCTTTTGCCGTACCTTAGTTAGGCTCTGACGCTGTCCGTACGTGAAGCCCTGACACTGGTCCTGATGAAGGCCCTGACGCTGGTCCTAACTAAGGCCCTGATGCTCTCAATAACTAAGGCCTTCACGCTATCCCTAGGTCATTTCCTGACACTTTCCCTGGCCGTGAACCTGACTGTGTCTGGAGCTAATGTCCTGCTTCTTATCCTAACTGAAACCCTAATGCTCTCGATAACTAAGGCCCTGACTAGTCCTAACTAAGGCCCTGACACTGTCTCTAACTAAGGCCCGGAATCTGTCCCTAATATAGGCCCTGCTGCCGGCAAACACTAAAATCCGGACACTATCCTGAGCTAATGTCCTGACCCATTTCTAACCAAGGTCCTGACACTGTCCCTAAGAAAGCCCTGTCGCTGTCCCTAACTCAGGCCCTCAAACTATCCCTAACTGAGGCCTTGACACTGTGACTAACTCAGGCCCTGATCATGTCTTTAATACCCTAATGCTTATCCAGCCAAGGCCCTGATGCTGCTACTAAGTCATGACCTGACAGGGTCCCCAGCTAAGGCCCTGACGCTAGGCCTCACTCAGGCCCTGTCGCTCTCCCTAAGTCAGCCTCTGATGCTGGCCCTACCTGAAGCCCTGGCACTGGTTCTAAATAAGGCCCTGATACTCTCAGTAACTAAGGTCTTGACACTATCCTTAGGTCATTTCCTGACACTATCCCTAGACCTTAACCTAACCCTGTCCCTAGCTAATGTCTTGCCTCTTATGCTAACTAAATCCCTGATGCTGTCCCTAACTAAGGCCCTGAAATTAGTCCCGAGGCCATGACCCTGTCCCTAACTGAGGCCTGGAGGCTGTCCTTAACAAAGGCCCTCAACTTATCTTTAACTGAGGCCCTGACACTCTCCCTCACTAAGGATTGAGGCTGCCTCTATCTAAGGCCCTGAGTCTGTCTTTAACTAATGGCCTCATTCTTTCCCTAACAAAGGCCCTGACACAGTCCCTAACTAAGGCCCTGACACGGTCCCTAATAACATGAGCTGTCCCTCATTAATGCCCTGATGCGGCCCATAAATGATGTACTGAAGATGGCACTAAGGTCCAGACGATGTCACTAATGACCCAAAATGTCTCTTACTAAGGCCCTCAAATTACCTCTGAGGCCCTAAAGATGTCCATAACTAACTCCCTGACACTATCTCTAACTAAGACCCTCAAGTTATCTTTAACTGAGGCCATGACCGTGTCCCTAACAAAGAACTTGACACTGTCTCTAACTAAGGCCCTGAGTCTGTCTTTACCTAACGGCCTCACTCTTTCCCCAACTACTCCCTGACGCTGCCCCTAACCAAGGCCCTGACGGTGTGCCTAATTGCCTGAGCTGTCTTTCACTAATACCCTGACCCTGTCCATAACTAACGCCCTGATGATGTCCCTAATGAACAGCCTGAAGTGTCTCTTACTAAGGTCCTCAAGTTTTCTCTGAGGCCCTGACACTCTCCCTAATTAAGGCCTTGACACTGTCTTTAAGTAATGTCCTGATGCAGTTCCTACCTGAGATGCTGATGCTCTCACTAAGACCCTGAAGTCTCTACCTGAGAAGCTGACACTGTCTGTAACTGATTTCCTGACTTTTTCCTTAACTAACATCCTAATTTTGCCCCTAAATAACACCCTGACACTGGTCCTAACTACGGCCCTGATGCTGAACCTAAGGCCCTGACGATGTCCCTAATAGACTTAGATGTCCCTCACCGTGGTCCTGATCCTGTCCATTACTAAGGTCCTGAAGATGTGCCTAAGTACGTCTCTGACCCTGTCCTAAGGCCCTGACCCTCTTCCTAACTAAGGGCCTTGACGCTGTCTCTACAGAAGGCCCTGACACTGCCCCTAAATAACGGCCTGACACTGGTCCCAAGTATGGACCTGATCCTGTCCATAACTAAGCCCCTGAAGATGTCCCTCATTAAGTCTCTGACACTGCCCTTAATAAGCCCCTGACATTGTCCCTAGCTAATGGCCTAAGCTATAACTTACAAAGTCCCTAACACTATCCCCAAGACGCTGACACCCTCCCTAACTTAGGCTTTGATGCTGCCCCTTAGTGCCTAAGCGGTGACAAAATAACACCCTGATTCTATTACTAAGGCCCTGAATATATCCCTAAGAAAGTCTCTGAAGTGTCCCTAACTAAAGGCCTAAACTGTCTCTTACTAAGGGCCTGACAACACTGTCCGTAAGGCCCTGTTGCTGGCCCTAACTAATGTCCTGATGCTGAACCTGAGGCCCTGATGCTCTTCCTAACTAAGGCCTTGATGCCGATTCTACCTGAGGCCCTAAAACTGTCTGTAACTAATGACCTGACTCTTTCCCTAACTAACACCCTAATTTTGTCCCTCATTAATGCCCTGACACTGGTCGACACTACAGCCCTGATGCTGACCCAATCTAAGGCCTTGACGATGTCCCTAATAGCCTTAGATTTCCCTCACTGTTGGCCTGACCCTGTCCCTCACCAAGACCCTGACCTCTTCCTAACTAAGGCTGTGATGATGTCTCTACCTGAGGCACTGACACTGTCTATAATAACGGCCGACTCTTTCCCTAACACCCTGATGCTGTCCCTAATAGCCTCATGTATCTCTCAATAATGCCCTGATCCTGTCCATAACTAAGGCCCTGAATATGTCCCTAAGTATGTCTCTGACACTGTCCTTAACTAAGGCCCTGATGCTCTCTCTACCTAAGGCACTGACACTATCTATCATAATGGCCTGACTCTTTCCCTAACTAACACCCTGATGCTATCCCTAATTGAGGCCCTGAAGATGTCCCTAATACCCTTAGGTATTCCTCTGTATCACCCTGATCCTGTCCATAACTAAGGCCCTGAATATGTCCCTAGGTAAGTCTCTGACGCTGTCCCTAACTAAGGCCCTGATGCTGTCTCTACCTCAGAATCTGACATTCTAATGTCCTGACTCTCCCTAACTAACATCTTGACGTTGCCCCTAAGTGAGGCCCCGACACTCTTCTTAACTAAGGACTTGCCGCTGTCCCTACCTAAAACCCTGACACTGTCTGTAACTAATGACCTGACTCTTTCCCTAACACCCTAGTTTTGGCCCTGACTAACGCCCTGACACTGGTTCTAATTATGGCCATGATGCTGGCTCTAAGGCCCTGAAGATATCCCTAAGTAACAGCCTGAACTGTGTCTAACTAAGGCTCTCACGTTCTCTCTAACTGAAGCACTGACACTGTCCCTAACTTAGGCCCTGACGCTGTCCCTTATAGTCTAAGCTGTCACTAAATAATGCCCTGATCCTGTCCATAACTAAGGCCCTGAATATGTCCCTAAGTACATCTCTGACGATGTCCCTAACAGCCTGAACTCTCTTCAAGTTATCTCTGAGGCTCTGACACTGGCCCTTCCTAAGGCCTCACCCCGGGGTTGTCCCAGGCTGCTGGGCAGTTTTCTCTTGTCTGCATCTCTAGCCAGCTGCCTGCCATTGGCCACTCTAAGGTTCTGTGATGCAGTGGTCCCACGTGGGATGTGCCCGTGTAGGCTCACCTGCGGGAGGAGAGTCATGGCCACTCTGCCCTCCAGGGGACTGCGGCGCAGGGTAGGAATCTCTCAGCCAGTGTCTGGACAGAGGGTTCTGTGTCCTTGTTTGTTGTAAATCCCTTGGAGTTACCTCTAACATTTTTTAAATGGATCTCCCCCTCAGCATATTTATGATTTAAATTATTTACCACATTAAAATACAGGAATGACATTATTAGAATGAGCAGGAAGATATCAGATGCCCCCCCCCCCCCACAAATGATCTATTACTTGGAGGATTTAAAATTCTAATGAGAAAACACTCACTCTCCTCACCCTCTTGGGCGTCAGCACAAGGCAGGAATCAGCTGCATTCTTTATTTATCCCTCTGATTTTCCAGAACCTTTCCTTCAAAGAGAAATCTCTGGGCTCTGCGGGAACTGTGAGTGGTGACCATCAGGTAAATCTGAGACTGAAAAGCAAGAGGAAAAGAGAGAGGGGAGGAGATGAGGGTTGGTGATGGGGAGAAGCAGGGGCATCCACGTTCAATCTCAGGCTGAGAGTCTGGGTTAGTCTCCAATGAAGCTAAGGACCACCAGGATCTGGCCCCACCGGCCTTGTCACCTGGTGTGGGGATTGGGGACAGCCAAACCACCATGGCCACTCTCAGAGAAATAAAGAAGGTGGGAGGGCACCCCTGAGAGCCAGGTTGAAAATGGTCATGCTGTGAAATAATAAGATGCCCTTTTCAGAAAAGTGAAGACGGTTCTCTTGGTTCTCAAAGACTTGCAAATACTCTGTGTCCTTCTGGAGGCATGCTGAAGCCGTCAGCCTTTGAGGGCAGCAATGGGAGTGCATCTGGGCTCAAGACCCTCCAGCGCTCACTCCTTGAGGGTGCTGAGGATGACCAGTGTCCACCCCTCGGGTGCTGTGGGGCCTGAGATCCCCTGATCACCGAGGACGGGAGGGGCCGCACAGACACTCCACTGGACCACCGGGGGCTTGGCTGGTGGGCTACAGTCCTTTATCAGATACATGGTTTGCAAACATCTTGTGCCATTTTGGATGGTGGATTATCTTATTCCTTGCTCCTTTTATACACAACTGTTTTTCATTTCGAGGAAGTCCAATTCATCTATTTTGTCTTTTGTTGCTTGTGCTTTTGGTAGCAGATCTAAGAAATCATGACTAAATCCAAGGTCATGAAGATTTACTCTCATGTTTTCTTCTACGAGTTTTATAATTTTGGTTCTTGCATCTAGGCCTTTGGTCCATTTTGCGTTGATTTTTGTATACGGGGTGAGGGGAGGTAAGGGTCCAAGTTTATTCTTCTGCATGTGGGTACCCAGTCGTTCCAGAACCTGTGCTAACTGTTTGGGAGAAAATACGCGCAAATGATGCGACCAACAAGGGCCTAATTCTAAAATATACAAACAGCTCATACAACTCAAGTAAGAAAAAAAATCAAAAAATAGGCAGAAGGTCTAAATAGACATTTCTGCAAAGACATACAGATGGCCAATAGGCACATGAAAAGATGCTCCACGTCGCTAATTATTAGAGAATGCAAATCAAAACTACAGTGAGTTATCACCTCATAGTGGTCAGAATGGCCATCATTAAAATGTCTAGAAATAAATGCTTGAGGGGGTGTGGAGAAAAGGGAACCCTCCTACACTACTGGTGGGAATGTAAATTGATGCAGCCACTATGGAAAACAGTATGGAGGTTCCTCAAAAACTAAAAATAGAATTACCATATGAACCAGCAATCCCACTCCTGGGCACATATCCAGACAAAACTATAATTCGAAAACATACATGCACCCCAGCATTCACAGCAGCACTATTCACAATAGCCAAGACATGGAAGCAACCTGAATGTCTCTCAACAGATGAATGGATATAGAAGATGTGGTACATATATACAATGGAATATTACTCAGCCATAAAACAGAATGAAATAATGCCATCTGCAGCTACATGGATGGACCTAGAGATTATCATACAAAGTGAAGTAAGTCAGACAGAGAACGACAAATACCATATGATATCACTTATATGTGGATTATAAAATGAGACCCAAATGAACCTATCTACAGAACAAAAACAGACTCTCAAATATAGAAAACAGACTTGTGGTTGTCAAGGGGAAGACAGGGGAGAGGGATGGATTGGGAGTTTGGGATTAGTAGATGCAAATTATTATATACAGGATGGATAAACAAGGTCTTACTGTACAGCACAGGGAACTGTACTCAATACCCTGTAATAAACCATAAGGGAAAAGAATATGAAAAATATGTATATATGTATGCATGTATATATGAATCACTTTGCTGTACAGTAGAAGTTAACACAACATTGTAGGTCAACTATACTTCAGTATCAATTAGCTTGAAGGCACTTTTATAAATTAGGCCTTATTTCTCTTGTCCTTTCACCCTGGGACAAATGTATAACAGAAACTAACCTGGCTTACTCCGGGATGAACTCATATCACACAGAACTTTAATTGTTGAACAAACCATGAATATCAGTTATACCATGGGATGTCCTGATCCAATATGAAGTTTGTATACCTTGTATCAAGCCTGCAGAATCCACTAAATTTGGAAATTCAAACTGAAATGAAGCCACCTATCCCATGACTTCTCCACAACTAGTTATACAACATCAGTTGGAAACCATATACAATCAAATGAATGCAGACAGGAACAACTATAGCCTTGCTTTTTTTTCCTTTTAGATAAAGACGGTATTTAAGGTGATGTCTTGGGCCGTTTCAGGGTGTTACTCAATTTCCTGGGTCTGCCATGCACACAGGAGGTACACATGTTAGTTAACTTGTTTGTGCAACTATATGAAGGTAGTTAATACCACAAAACTGTATACGTAAAGTGAATTAAATGCTAAAGTCATGTTTTGTATTTTTAATGACAAAGAAAAAAAAAGTGTAGCGCTGATATTTGTTACAAAAATGAACATTAAAAACATTCTTAGTGAAAAAAGCCATACAGAAAAGGCCACCTAGATCCCATACTCATCTTGTCTGCTTCAAATCCATCAAGGTTGTCCAAATGAGGGGGAAACTCAGTAATGGTTCCAGAAAAAGAAAACTGGATCAGGATGGAAAAAGACACTTTCATACAGTTGGGACAGCAGGTGAAAGTTGAAGTAGGGCTGAGTATTAAATTATAATGTGGACATCAGGATTTCCTCATTTAGGGGTTATGTGCTGGTTCCTTGGGCAAAACACACTGAGCATCTTGTGTGAAGTGGCAAATGTGAGTACTTTTTGCCATTATTGCAACTTTTCTGTACATTTTAAATTACTGGAAAGTAAATTACTTTTCTAGACAACCATGTCAGTATCATGCCAGAAAATCAGATAAGACAGACATCAAATTTTGTTATAGAGGCCAAGACTCACCCAGACCAAGTTCAACCAAAGTTGTGATACTTATTTCCCTTGTAGGAGTCCGCATGGTATTAAGAGGCACCGTGGGAACAGTATATTAGTAGCTACCATGTCTTGGGTCCTGTGGATTACCTGGGGTGCAGTAGAAACAGTGAGATTTTAGTATTGCAATTTTTCACATTACTTCAAAAATATGTTAAAAAATAAATTCAGTAAAGTTGCAAAATATGGAATCAGTATACACAAATCAGTTTTGTTTCTATACACTAATAATGAACCACCAGCAAGAAAAATTAAGAAAACAATCCCATTTACAATTCCATCAAAAAGAACAAACTATTTAGCAATAAATTTAACCAAGGACCTGAAAGACCTATACTCAGAAAACTGTAAAGCATTGATAAAGAAACTGAACACACAATAGAAAACAATATTCCATGCTCATGCATCAGAAAAATTACTATTATTAAAATGTTTATTCTACCCAAAGCCATCAACAAACAGTGCCAGGAAAACTAGACACCAGACTCCAAAGAACGACACTGGTCACCATCTACACTGCACATAAAACTAACTAAAAGCGCACAGTATTCCACATTAAACCCTTTCTCTCCTGAGTCCCCTGAAGAGGCACCCCACCCACCCAGCAGTCAGCTGCACAGTAAGATTCTCCACACTTGCTCATTTTTTCCTCTTGTGGAGTCTCCTCACCAGTGGTTCCTGAGAAAACCCAGCTGCTGTCAGTGTGGACAATGCCTCATGGTCCAGAAACCTAAGCCCTGACAGGAGACAAAGCTCCTGTCTGCTTGTCACAGAGCAAAGTCTGTGGGCAGGGTGCACCTGTGCCCCCAGGGTCAGACAGGTGGGTTCGGCGCCCCCTGTGGGACGTCAGAGAAGTGCCGGGAGCGCCGCACTCACAAACCCAGAGGCCTCATCCGGAAGGCAGTTCTGCTGTATATACTAAGTTTGGAAATCCAAACTGAAATGGAGCCAAGTATCTCACTGTATCTTCTCAAAAGATGGTTAAGGAGCAATTAATTACAAACCATATGTAATGAAATGAATGTAGACACAAACTTTACAACTTAAACCAAAATTCACTCAAAATTGCCCATAGACAAATTTAAATTACCAAACTATAAAAGTCCTAGAAAAAAAAAAGATAATCTACATGGCTTTGGGTCTGCTGACCTTATTCAGAAAACCGGAAGACAAACCACAAACTGCAAGGAACTATTTCCAAAACACATATCTGATAAAGGATTTGTACTCAAATTATGCCAACAACGCCATTAAAATTTGGTAAAGATTGAAACACACACCTGGCCCAAGAAGATAAACAGGCAGTAAATAAGCATACAAGAATATACTCAAGATGCTGGTGGAATGCATGTACAACCAACTTTGGAAGACAGTTTGGCAGTTTTTTCCAAATCTAAAAAGTCTCATCTTAGGATCCAAGAAGTGTACCTCTTGTATTTAGACAACTGCTTTGAAAAACTGTGTTCAAACCAAAACTAGCATCAAGTAATGCACAGCAGCTCTATTCATAATGGCTAAAAACTTAAAGATATCAGGATGTCCTTCTGTAGATGAATTCATAAGCAAATTAGGGCACATACATGTCAAGGGGAGAAGAATACACCACCCCAAGATATGCCCATTTGATAAAAGGATTATTTTGGACTAATTAATTTAAGAAACAGCAGACCCAGGAGAATCTTTCAAAACCAAGTAGAAAATGCCCTTTTAGGAGGTAAATTTACATTTATTAAGGATATCTCCATTTGTAAGGGTATGTCCCTCTCTGGACCAGGAATTGAATGATGACTAAATATCAAGAAAAGCTTGTTGGGACTTCCCTGCTGGTCCAGTGGTTAAGATTCCATGCTCCCAATGCAGGGGACCAGGGTTCCATCCCTGGTCAGGGAACTAGATCCCGCATGCTGCAATTAAGAGCCCGCATGCCGCAACTAAAGATTCCACAGGCCGCAACTGAGACCCGGCACGGCCAAATAAATAAATGTTTAAAAAAAAAAAAGCTTGTCAATGAAATAGGTCTGGATGTAAATCTGTGTAACAACCATACCCTTGTTTACTGGGCTTTGCCTAATAACATCCCTTAAATGGCTTCCTCCATTCCCTAACATCTTTCTTTTGTTCTCAGCAGAAGATAGCATTTAAGGTAATGGCTTGGGCCATTTCAGGGAGTGACTCAGTTTTCCTGGGTATCTTTCAAGTATACAGGAGGTACGCATGGTATATATTAAACTTCTGATTGTTTTCTCCAGTTCGTCTCTTTTTCATTACAAGGGAGATCTCAATAAAGAACATAGAAGTATAGAGGGAAAACTATTTTTCCTCTCATATACATGCAATGCAATAGTATTCAGAGATATAAACGAATGGACCATCAACCCGTGCAAAAAAAAAAAAAAAATAGATGCATCTAACACTTACATTGCTAAGTGAAAGAATCCAGTCTGAAGTGCTACACACTGTATGACCTCATTTATATGACATTCTAGAAAAGGCAAAACTGACAATGGCAAACAGTTTACGGAATATGTGGTTGAAATAGTCCATATGATACTTTAGTGGTGAATACCTGTCACTATGCATTTGTCTACACCCACAGATTTTTACAACCCAACAAGTAATTTACAATCTATTCAAACTTAGCTACTTAGGATATGGGAGTGTCAAAGACTGGAATACAGAACGTAACAAAGAATCTAACTGATTCAGAAATGTATGAAAAAACTCACTGTTGGTAGTGGGACAAATGGGCTGACCTAAGTTAACTTTGGAAATGTACAGAATCTGTAGGCCAAAGACAAAATGTGCCATACATACACAGTGGACTCTATGTTCTTTCCATGAGGGGTAGTAGCTAACAGTACCGAAACTACTATATCAGTAATCGAATGGAACAAGCACTGAATTTAATAAATGACAAATGGTGGAAGCCAGGTTTCTTACCACTGGAGTGGGATGTTACAGTCAAACAAAGGGAGAAGGTTACAATATCCATGTCATAACAGATCCGGTTGGAGATATCAGTATAAACTATCTTTAGCCTACACATAGTTCCACATGGAAATCTTTATAATTATGTGTATACGCAGAGGCTGGGATACATGCATATATTTCCATGCACTGTCAGCTGAGCATATTTAGCTCCCACGTGTAAGTTTTTAATACCATTCTCTAATAAAAGGAACAAGGGCTCTTTGAAGAAAGGGCTGATGCTAGGACTGAGACAGTAAATATATGAAGCAGGATAATCTTAAAATATCAGAAAGTAAAGGAGTACCAAAAATTTTAAAAACCCACAAAAGAAAAATTATGTAAAATGAGAACAGGAGCAAATGGAAAAAGCGCTCAACAGCCAAAGCAAGAATTAAGTAAGCAGTCTAATAATGTAGTGCTGGATTATAACCAAAAGTTTACAGTAATTATTCACGTGTCCAAACTGGTAAAAATAAATTACATAGTTTTTGATGAATGGTGTTAAATAGAAATCTCCTATGCAGAAAGCTTCTAAACAATGTATACAGCCACTCAGCTGTCCATCAAGGGTGTGAAGCTAACCCCTCTCTCCTCAAGTGTGGGTTCTGCATTATGACTTCCTCCTAAATAAGACACACAGGATGGACATGGGGAAAAAATTAACCTCACTGTGGGAAAACTTGACAAACACTACTTCAGCTAGGTGACCAAAGTTAAGAATATAAGTGAGAAGTTTCCTTAAGAGCCTGTCCTCTTGATATATAGTGAAGAGGAAGCACTTCGCCTCTGTGGTCTGCTTTTTCAAAGCCAAGTCTAACCACGACAAAACCACCAAGCAAATCCCAGTGCCCGGCAGTCTACAAAATACCTGACCAGTCCTCCTCCACACTGTCAAGGTCATGGAAACAAGGAGAGTCTGAGCAACTGTCAAAGCCCAGAAGAGACTAAACAGACATGATGACCCCATGCCCTCTGAGATCCTGGAACAAGGAAAGGTATAACAAAGGGAACATGAATAGGGACTTCACTTAATAATGAAGTATCAATATTTGTTCATTATTTGTCATGATTCTGTAGAAAATCAGACAGGAAAGATTAAAAGTCAAATAAGAGAAACCTACTGTAACAAACTGGAAATCTAGAGGAAAAGGGGGATTTCTTTGTAAAAACACATTACCAAAATGCACCCTAAATTAAGGAAAATACAAAAAGACCAATTAATCACTGAGGAACCTCTTCCCCATACTGGTTATCCTATCACTGTTCCAGGGTTTCCCTCTCCCGGGACAGGGAAGGAACAGGGACAGAGCTGTTTGGCAGCTCCCCTAGTATCTGACCCCACCCAGTGTCTTCATCTCCCCCAGCCACGCCTACCCAGTGAGGACACCTGAGGAAGGATCAGGGATTATTGATTCAGATGTATCAACCAGGACTTTTTCTTTTCCCAGCGACTGGACACACTTACTGAAGTAAAATAAATTAGTATTTATTGTAAGGGTAGAAATAAATTAATACTTGCAAGTGGCAAGTTGAAGAATGGGTTTGGACCTGGCAGGTCCAGTGGCTCACACTGTCTCAGTGTGACCTTGCTTCTCTCCAAAACTTTGTCCTGCTCAGTGCCTTTGGGGGACCCCATTCACAGGCACAGGCTCTCTCACTGCCCTTGGGCCAACAGCAATTCTAGGCTGACAACCACTCACCATCCATTTTCAGAGAAAGTTTCTCCTTTTCTTGAATTCCAAGAAAGTCATGGTTTTAAATGCCTTAGATCTGGCTTGGGTTGCATTCTCATCCTTGACCCATCACCAGAAGATGGAAAATGGGACTGGCTAGATGTGGGCTGTAAACCCATCTTCGAGCTGGGTGGAACATGGGCTCATCCTTCTGCAACTGTTTGGACTGGAAGCGGGTGAGATGTAATTCCCAAAGGAAAACTGAGGCACTTGGGCCTGAGAACAGATGCTGGCTGGCAGAAAGCAACAGATTCTAAGTCAATGACCGCTCACTGCACAGCACAGAATCTGACACAAAAGGAAGAAAGGGGTTCACTCAGGGTCAGGGGCTGCAGCTACTCATCCAGTGCTCTTACTGTCCTCCCAAGACTGCAAGAAGTTCTTTCACTTACTGAAAAGTCAGGATCGTTGGTGGTGGTAAACTCAAGTCTCTTTCCTTGGGCATCAGGTCCTCACATCTCAGAGGCTGGCCCAGAACAGCCCATGTGCCCTCAGAAGACACACAGACCTCATTCCTGCCCCTGAGAGGTGGGAGCCCTTGAGTTATGCCATCTCCCTGGCCATATTAATTGCCCATCCCTGAAAAACAATACTGCTCCTTTTCCAGTTTCTTCTCTCTCCTTTACTAAGAGGAAGAAACCAAATGCTAGGGTGGTAAGGAAAACTCTTGTGCAATGAAGTAATGGGAGGCTCAAGAATTATTCCAAGCCATGGAACCCATAATTGGCAGGCTTTCCAGAGGCCACATGGATGCATATGGCTCTCCAAGACAATGCAGTGTCAGTGTGAACCTTCCATTGGGAGGTCCAGTTGCCCCCATATCTTTGATTCTTAATGAATATGAATGTCAAAAGTTTCTAACGACTGAAAGGACAAAGGATTGCAGGGCCATGGTCTGCTGTATGGTTGTTGTGTCAGGGACACACTCCAATGTTTAGAGGATTATTACTTCTCTTGGCAGCCTATGAGGCTGGGAGCAGGGGGCCTTTTTCCCAACCACATGCATGTTGGTAGTTGAAACTTCTCAAAGGAATGTCTACACTGACCAGGTAGCTCTTGAATTGCCCGGCATCCTGGTCAGCTCCGTAACTGTACATGAGGGCCTGACAATGCCCAGGCTGGACTGAGCTAGAGGACCACAGATGCCTACCTGGATTGTCAGAGGTCAAGGGCTGTCCTGCCTGAGACTTGATCATCTATTCATGCCCACTCAGATAGGACAAAGGATGCCTCCAGTGCCAGGAGGGCCCCACCAGCCCTTAAGAAGGCAGCATCTGGGGGCTGGCAGGTCACTGCACCCAGTCCTGTATAAATCCACACATGTCCACTGAGTGCCCTCCTGTCTGGGCTGTGCTGGAACCTGGGGCTGCCCAGGCAGAGTAGGGCCAGCATCACCCTTCCCAGGTAGGAGGGCAGAAGGAAACCATGCATGACTTCTGACACCCTCCCTAATCCTTGACAGAGGTTGAGTTGGATAAGAAACAGTCCGAGACAAGAACAGACATTTCATTCTTCTCTCAGAGCCCAGGACTGGGGGAAGGGAGGCCAGAAAAACAGTTACTGACCTCAGCTCCCTGACTCCTGTTTGACCCTGGGCAAGTCCTATCCATTCTGGAGGCTTCAGAGAGAAGGAGAGGGGAAGGCAATGAGGGTCAACTGTGCTTAAACCTGACTCTAACCTTTACCCTGAGAACCCTAACCTCTAACCTTAACCCCCAAACAACCCTAACCCTAGCCCCAGACCCTCGCCCCTGACCCCTAAACTCTAATCCCCGACCCTGACCCTTTAACCACAACCCTCTACCATAACTCTCCAACCATGACTCTCCAACAATGACCCATAACCCTAAACTGACCCCTGAACCCTCACACTGACTCAACCCCAGGCCTAAAGCCTGGCCTAGTGGGTACTGAGGGATGACTGTAAGAACTCTCAAATAAACCAAGGAATTAAATCTTCCTGACCATGAATTTAGCAATGGTTTCTTAGATTTGACAGTAAAGCATAAGAAATGAAAGAAAAAAATAGATAAATTGAATTTCCTCAAAATTACAAACCTTTGTGCATCAAAAGAGGTTATCCGGAAAGTAAAAAGACAGCCCACAGAATGGAAGACAATATTGGCACATTATATATCGGATAAGACTCTTTACCTAGGATATACCCAGGGCTTTTACAACTCATCAACAAAAAGACAAACAATAAAATTTTTGAAACAGACAAATGGCTTGCATGGACTGCTCTCCAGGCAAGACATACAAATGGTCAACAAGGACATGAAAAGATGTCAAACATCAGTAGTCATGATGAAAATGCAAATTAAAGCCACAGTGTGATGCCCCTTCACACACACTAGAATAAAAATAAATTTTAAAATAAATTTTAAAAAATATAAATAAAAATAACAAATGTTGGCAACAATGTAGAGAAATTGAAACCCTTAAAAGTTACTTGTGGAGATGTACAATGGTGCAGTCTATGTGTACAAGACTTTAGCATTTACTCAAAAATATAAAATATAATTACCATGTGGTTCAACAACTCCACTCCTAGATATATACCCAAAAAATGGAAAACAGCTGTTCAAACAAAAACTTGTACACCAATTATTCATAGCAGCACTGTTCACAATAGCGCGAGGTAGAAAAGATTTAAGTGTCCATCAGCAGGTAAATGGATAAGCAAAATAAGGTAGATCCATAAGCTGCATTATTCTGTCATATAAAGGAATAAAGTAAAATTATACAGTCGCTATGGAAAACTCTATGGTGGCTCCTCAAAAACATGGAAAATGTATGATCCCTTGATTCCACTCCAGGGTGTACACCCAAAATATTAGAAAGCAAGGACTGGAACAGATATCTGTACCCCATATTCATAGCAACATTATTCACAATAGCCAAAAGGTGGAAGCAACACAACACATCCTTCAACAGATGAATGGATAAGTACAGTGTAGTATATACACAATGGGATATGATTCAACCTTTAAAACTAAGGTAATTCTCACACATGCTACAATGTGGATGAACCTTGACGTCATTATGCTAAGTGAAACAAGCCAGACACAAGAAGGACAAACGTT
This sequence comes from Eubalaena glacialis, assembly GCF_028564815.1. Lineage (NCBI taxonomy): Eukaryota > Metazoa > Chordata > Mammalia > Artiodactyla > Balaenidae > Eubalaena > Eubalaena glacialis. Next base: position 66,657 of record NC_083721.1, read on the forward strand.
CTATGATTCCACTAGTATGAGGTATCCAGATACGTCAAATTCAAAGACAAAGTAGAATAAGGTTGCCAGGGGTTGAGGTGAGTTAGTGTTTAATGGCTACAGTTTCACATGGGGAAAATAAAGTTCTGGAGATGGATGGTGACGATATTTTTACAACAATGTGAATGTAGTTAATGCCATAGAACTGTATACTTAAAAATGGTTTAAATGGGGCTTCCCTCGTGGCACAGTGGTTAAGAATCCGCCTGCCAATGCAGGGGACATGGGTTCAAGTGCTGGTCCTGGAAGATCCCGCATGCCGCAGGGCAACTAAGCCCACGAGCCACAGCTACTGAGCCCTCATGCCACAACTACTGAAGCCCATGCGCCTAGAGCCCGTGCTCCACAACAAGAGAAGCCACTGCAATGAGAAGCCTGCACACGGCAACGAAGAGTAGCCCCCTCTTGCCGCAACTAGAGAAAGCCTGCACACAGCAACAAAGACCCGACACAGCCAAAAAATAAAAAATAAAATAAATTTTTTAAAAAAGCTTTAAAAAAAAATGGTTTAAATGGTAAATGCTATGTGTTTTTAATCACGCTGGAAAAAACGAATGAAATAATGATCAACGTTACAATGTGGATAAACACTGAAAACATCCTAAGTGAAAGAAGCCATACAGAAAAACCACCCAGATCATGCTCATCTTGTACACTTTAAATCCAACAAGGTTTTTAAAGTGAGGAAAAGCCCCAGTGATGGTTCCAGGAAAAGAAAACTGTATTCGAATGGGAAAATACATTTCCACAAAGATGGGGCAGCTGGTGAAAGTTGAAGCAGGTCTGTGGATAGGATTATAATGTGGAAACCATAATTATTCCTCATTTTGGGGTTATGTGCTGGTTCTCTGGGAGAGTGGCCCTCCCACTCTCACAGGGTAAAACAAACTGGAGTATTTTGTGAATGTGGAAAACTTGATACTGCTATTTAAAGTTTTTTATACACTTGAAATTGACTAGAAAATAAAGTACTTACCAAAACAACCATGTCATAGCACGCCAAAAATACAGACATCAAACTCTGTTATAGAGGCCAAGCCCTACCCAGATCCAGTTCACCCGCAGTGGGGATGCTAATCACCCTTGAAGGAGTCCACATACTATGAGAGGCACCATGGGAAGATTATATTGGGAACCACTATGTCTTGGGTGCTGTGGATGACCTGGATGTAGTTGAAACAGTGGGATTTCTGAATTCTAGTTTTCCACATTCAACCACCAAAAAACTGTTATAACTAAAAAATGAATTCAGTAAAGCTGCAGGATACAAAAAAAGAAAAATCAATGCACAAAAATCATTTGTGATTCTATACACTGATAATGAACCACCAGAAAAAGAATTTTTAAAAAAAAATCCCACTTACAATTGCATCCAAAAAGATAACCAGGTGTAAATTTAACCAAGGACGTGGAGGACCTGCACACTGAAAACTGGAAGACACTGATAAAGGAAACTGAACAGACAAAAATAAATGGAAAGATACCCCGTGCTCATGGGTAAAAAGAATATTGTGAAAATATGCATTCTAAGGTGGGACTTCCCTGGCCGTCCAGGGGTTGGGACTCTGCGCTCCCACTGCAGGGGGCACAGGTCTGATCCCTGGTTGGGGAACTAAGATCCCGCATCCTGCATGCCATATGGTGTGGCCCAAAATTTTTTTTTAATTAAAAAAAAATATGCATCCTAGCCAAATTAATGTACACATTCAATGCAATCCCTACCAAAAGTGCAATGACATTTTCCATAGAAACAGAACAAACAATCTTAAGATGTGTGTGGAACCACAAAGGACCCAGAAGAGCTAAAGCGACCCTGAGGAAGGAGAACGGGCTGGAGGCATCTCGCTCCCTGACTTCACACTTCATTACGAAGCTACAGTCCCAAAAAAGTGTGGAATCGGCACAAAAACAGGCACACAGACCAGAGGAACAGAGCAGAGAGCCCAGGAATCAACCTACAGGTATGTGATCAGTTAATTCACAAGAAAGGAGCCAAGAACATACACCAGGGAAAGGATAGTCCCCTCAAAAAACGGTGCTGGGAAAACCGGACGCCACACGCCAAAGAACAACACTGCACTCTGCCTACACCACACACAAAAGGGGCCAAAAACCCAGTTTTCCACATCAAGCCCCTCCTCTCCTGGCTCCTCTGAAGACAGACACCCTCAGCGGTCAGCCACGTACAGGAACTTTCTGCCCACTTTTCCTCACCTTTTCCCTCAGCGGCGTCACTTCCCGGCAGGTCCTGAGGAGACCAGGCTCCTCTCAGCATGAACTGGACCCCACAGTGTCCCAAAGCTGAAGCCCCAGGGGGTCCTGAGGAGACCCGGCTTCCGTTAGTGTAGACTCGACCCCGGGTTGTCCCGAAGCCCGGCCATCAGCGTGGACTCAGCCCCGCGTGTCCCAGAAGCCAAAGCCCCAGCGGGTCCTGAGGAGACAGGGCTCCTCTCAGCGTGAACGTGAACAGCATGATCTGAACAGACATCCCACCAAAAAAGATATACAGATAGTAAAAGTCATACAGAAACAAGCTCAACATCATATACCATTAGGGAATTACAAATTAAAATCATGAGATATCACAGCACACCTATTAGCACTGCTAAGCTCCAAAAATATGAGAATACCAATTGCTAGAGGGTGAGGAACAAAAGGAGCTCTCCCTCATAGCTGGGGGGAGGCATGTGCAGCCACTTTGTAAGACAATTTGGCAGTTTTTTCCAAAGCTAAACAAGTCTCACGTTGGGATCCAACAATCATGCTTCCAGCATTTAGGCAACTGCTTTGAAAATCTATGTCCAAATGCAAACGAGGATGCAATTATGCACAACAGCACTTTCATAATGGCTAAAAACTTGAAGAAATCAGGATATCCTTCAAAAGATGAATGCATAAGCAAATTGGGGTACATCCATGTCAAGGCGAGTAGAATATACCACCCCAAAATATGTCTCTCTGGCATAAGGATTATTGGTCTGCTTTTAAAAAAAAAAAAAAAGGGCCTCCCTGGCGGTTCAGTGGTTAAGAGTCCACCTGCCAATGCAGGGAACACGGGTTCGAGCCCTAGTCCGGGAAGATCCCACATGCCACGGAGCAACTAAGCCCGTGCGCCACAACTACTGAGCCTGCGCTCTAGAGCCCGCGAGCCACAACTACTGAGCCCGTGTGCCACAACTACTGAAGCCTGCACACCTAGAGCCTGTGCTCCATGACAAGAAAGGCCACCACAATGAGAAGCCTGCGCACCGCAATGAAGAGTAGCCCCTGCTCGCCACAACCAGAGAAAAGCCTGCATGCAGCAACGAAGACCCAATGCAGCCAAAAATAAAATAAATTTATTCAAAAAAAAAATCTCAGAAAACTGAGATTGCCGTTTTATGAAGGACATTTACAATAGAGAAGTCTCCATTTATAAGGGTATGTCCCTCTTTGCACCAAAAATAGAAGGATAATTAAATCTTAAGTAACTCTTTTCACTGGAGAAGTCCTGACTTAAATGTGCAAACACTCATACCCTTGTTTACTGTGCTTTGCAGGATAACCTGCCAAAACTGGCCTTCCCCCCTTCCCCAGCATCTTTCTTCTGTTTTTAGCTGAAGACGGTATTTAAGGGGATGGTTTTGGTCATTTCAGGGAGTGACTCAGTTTTCCTTGCTATCCCCCCTGTATTCAGAAGGTAGACATGTAATTAAACTTCTGCTTTTCTCCTGGTAATCTGTCTTTTATTTCAGGGGCAGGGGGGCCTCAACCAAGAACCTAGAAAAGTAGAGGGAAAATGGTTTTTCCGCCCATACACGTGCAGTGGAATGCTACTCAGCAGAAAGGAATGCAGCATCAGCCTATGGAAGGACATGGGTAAATCCTCAGTATATACTGCTAAGTGACAGCATCCAGGCTGAGGAGGCTGCACACAGCATGACCCCATTGGTGACATTCTGGGAAAGGCAAAGCCACATAGATGATAAGCAGATCATGGGGTGGGGGGTTTGAAGTATTCCATGTGACACTCTACGATGGATACCCGTCACTATGCATTTGTCTAAACCCACAGATGTGTATAGCCCAAGGGGTCAATCATAATCTATTCAAATTTAGTTATTTAGGATGTAGGAGTGTTGCAGGATGGAATACATAATGTGACAGAATCTAACTGTATTAGAAATATATGGAAACAACTCACTGTAGGGGATGGGATAAAAGGTGCTGACCTAAGTTACCTTTGGAAATGAATGGAATCTGTAGACTAAAGGCAAAATGGACCGTACATATACAGTGGGCTTTATTTTACGAAGTTCTTTCCAGGGTGTAGTAGCTAACAATTCTGAAACCTCTGCACATGTAACCTGGAAAGGAGCAATGCATACATAAATGGCAGATGGTGGGAGCCAGGCTCCTTGCTGTGGGAGTGGGAAGTTACAGATAAGCAAGGGGAGAGACTCTGCCCTCGTAATCCTGGATCAGGGCTTCCTGGGAGGATGTTGACTGGCCGGGGGAAACACACAGATCTTCACACTGGGAAGACCCGGCAGACACAGGAACTTCACGCCCCATCTTTCCACCCATACCTGCTGGAAACACTCAGCCCTCCATAATCAGTCAATTGCAGCGTTTAAGACATTCTCATCCCCAGGCAGATAAAGGAACATGAGGGTCTTGCTTACCCCTAAGCTGTCCCAGAATCCAGGCCCTGGGGGTGGAGCCAGGTTGGGGGTTCCTGGGCTTCTGACCAGCAGGTGAGAGGAAGGAGGAAGACCAGTCCTGAGGACAGAGGTTCCCTCAAGTCTGTGAGCCCAGGAGCCCCGATGGGATTCATTCCCAGTGAGGACATGGGCGGGGTCTGCAGTGGTTCTGCATTCCCCCTGGACCCCTTTGATGAAGCCATGGCAGCACTGGCCCCAGATGTCTCCTGGCAGTGTCTCAAACTCTGACACAGTGGTTTTACAAAGGAACAAGAGAATGGAGCTGAGTCCCTGACGGCCACTCCTTTCTGGCTCTGAGTTGCTTCCAACAGGACCGCAGTCACCTGCACGTAGTCTGCTGTGACCTACCTGCCCCCAGTGGCCTTTCCTCTCCCTCCCTGCGATGAGTCCCGTGACATTTCCAGCCTGGACCCCTCTCCCAGGCCAGACGCCTCTGTCCAGTCACTGCACCCCCATCTCACCTTGGGGGCTAACAGGGCCCTCAGGGGACCGGGATCCTGCAGCTCCCCACACCCAGGAGCAGCCCCACCTTCCCAGGTTGCTGAGCCCAGGCACGGGGTGTAACCGAGCAGGACCCTACGGGGCCTTCCCAGGACAGACCCCTCCCCCACATCCTCTGCTGGAGCTCCTCTCTGAAGTACCTGGACAACAGTATCTGATGCACGCTTCCTGAGTTGTTTTACAGATGCTGAAACCACCACCAAACGGAAGAAATTAACTACCTGATGATCATGAACAGGTAGCCCCGGAGCTTCTGGTGTCTAAGAATTTAGAGTGTTAACCGCCTGTTACCTCACCATCAACCAGAGAATTGTGCACCAGCTGATCACATACCCTGCGACCCCCCCTCCTTCAACTGGCCTTTAAAATTGCTTTGCTGAAATCCTTCAGGGAGTTCGGGGTTTTAGAGCACAGGCCACCTGGCCTCCTTGTATTGGCACTTGTACAATTAAAGCTGCACTTCCCTTCACCACACCCGCTGTCAGTAGACTGGCTTTACTGCACTCGGGCAAGCGGACCCAAGTTTCGTTCGGTAACACTGGGGTCTCCCAGGCTCCCACTCTCCTTGTGCCCCACTGCCTGTCATCTGCTCCTCCAGAGTCTTGTTGCAGCAAAAACAGAAATGAAGTTTTCCCTCCCCTGAGAACAAGGAAAACAAAGGGAACAGCGAACAGGCTAGAGAAGAAACATAACCTGGCCTGAAAGAGTTCATCACTCCTTGTTTTACTTTGTCACTAATTTGTAGTAACTAGATTTGTACTTTACAAAGCTAACCTCACTCCTTAACACTATGTAATTTACATTCAGCACCCATCACCCCTAACTCTGTGCGAGTTACATCCCCTGCCTCTCACTCCCTAACCTTATTATGTCCAGCACTTACATTCTATATGCCCCTCATAACAAATCACCCCCTATAGTCTTTGCATTTCAGAAACAAGGTCACCGGCCGATAAACCAGAGGCAAACGGATGCAATTACCAGACTGCCGGACCCCAATTACCGGGCGGCCTGATGCCAGCTATGACTGTTTTGAAATAATGCAAAGGAAACGAGCAATGCAAAACCTTCACTACTTTGATCCTCATCCTATACCCCGGACTGCGAGAGCCCCACGTATAAAATCTTCCCTGATTCTCAAGGAGGGCGGGCCCAGTTCTTGAGGCGCTAGCCGGCTGTGTCTTCCCTTCTGCCTGGCAGAAGAATAAAGCCATCTCTCTCTCCCTCCAAAATCCCTGTCTCCGTATTTCTGTTTGGCCTCGGTGCACAGGGAAGCCGAGATTTCGACAACAGTCTGTGGCCAGTTCCCACACTAATTCACCTCTACGCCCACAGCCCTGGCCCAAGCCCGATCTTGTGCCTGGTTCCTCCATCAGGCCCTGACAAAACTCCCTGCCCGCACGGTGCACCTCACATCCCACCCCAACATGGTCTTTCTGAAGCACAAACGAGACTGTGACTCTCCCCCACCTGTAATCCCCCAAATGTTTCCCCGCTTTTGCTAGGGTATCTGCTGGGAGAGACATCTGCCAAGGCCCTGAGGGTCCCCGGCATCCCCACGAGGCTGCTGGCTCCTGGGTTCCCTGACAATGAGCACCTCAGCAGGCCAGGAGACACGGCAGGAAACCCCAGAACCGCTCACCTCAGGAGGGGACTGGCACGGCCACTGCCTGATCAGAGAGAGCAGAGAAGGGTTCCCCAGCTGGGACACAAACTCTGCACGAGTGGCCTCTCCCTGAGCCACTACATCACCTCGTATGACTTGAGGGAAGGAAGGACTGAGGCACACTTGGTTCCTAAGGAGAATGGGATAGGCTCAGTCACATCCCCCCAAATTCACATGCTGAATCCCCAACCCCCAGGACCCCAGGATGTGGCTGTATTTGGAGATGGGATTTTTAAAGAGGCGATCAAGGTAAAAATGAGGTCACTAGGGTGGATCCTAATCCAATAGGATTGATGTCCTACAAGAAGAGATTAGGACACAGATAGGCAAAGGGGGAGACCACGTGAGGACCTGGGGAGAAGATGGCTGTCTAAGCACCAAGTAGAGAGGCCTCAGGAGAAGCCAGCCTGCACACACCTTGATCTCAGACAGCATCCAGGACTGGGAGATAGGTCTGTTATTCAAGCTGCCCAGTCTGTGGTATTTGTTATGGCGGTCCTGAGCAGACTCACACGCAGGGTAACTCAGGGCTCAGACTGGACAGAGCCCACGCTCCATCCCCCTGTACGGGAGTTACAGGATCCTCAGGAACTGAGGAGGGGGTCTCTGAGGAGAGGCACAAGATAGAAGATGTTAGGCATTAACATGACTGCATTCACGTTAAATGTGCCTGAAGTCCATTCACACGGTATGGTCTTGTCCTGTAATGTACATCAGCACCTTCAGTCTGAACTGAGACCTTTGGCTTCACCACCTCCACTGAGAGCATTAGCTTCACCTGCTGTGGACCGTCTCCTATAGTATTTCCAGAACCACAAAGCATCGAAGCTTCACAGGACCCAGAGTCTGTGCGCTACCGTCCAGGTGACCCTCACAGCAGAGCCGCGCAGCTGCCCACCAGATCCCATTTCCCTTTTTCCTGTTCACAGCTACCCTGCACCTCCCAGCCTTCCCACCCCTTACAGCTGGGGCACAGTGTCTCATGTTACCAAGGGGGAGAGGTGGAGGTGGTGAGGGCCTTGGCCAGACTGCATCCTAGGACGGAGGGCATGATGCCCACCTGGTCACCCCACCCTGCTGGTTGGAGCCCTCACCTGGAAGCAGGGAGGAGAAACAAGGTGGACAGAGCCTGGGCCCTGCCACCCACCTGCCCTGGACTCTCACATGAAAGGGACAGAGACATCTTGAGCTTCAGCCCATTTTGGGGGGGACACTTTGTTCCAGTAACAAACCTTTGCCCTAAAAGCCAACGTGCTTTACAAACCCCTCCCCAGCTGTCACAGAAAGTCAGACTTAACTTCATCACACTTTTCTCAAACCCCAGCTCATGCTGAGACCACCACTCAGCCTTAGAGTCAGCACTGGGCCCCCAGAAACCCTAAATCAGTGGCTGGACACCACAATGTTGAGGGGTCAAGTAGGAAGCCCATCCCTAAAGGTGCGGGTTGCACACGGCCTCCCGAGGTTCTTACACCTGTACATGTTGGGGGTATTTCAATCCTGACTGAGGACATTTAATGTCACCATTCATGTTGCTAATTAAGAACCCACTAGTTAAATGAAAACCCTATCAAGATACTTGCTACACTGATGAAAAATTCTGAAGTTGGTCAGAGGCAGGGAATTTTCTCACATGCTGCCAGCAGCCCCCCACAAGGAGCATCCTCATTGGAAAGCTGGTTGGACCGTGCGGAGGCATCTCTTTGTAAACGTTAGCTGACCTCCAAGCCGGTTGCTCCTGAACTTTATCCACCCTTCCCAGGAAAGCCGCCTGAATATGTGCAAGGACCTTACAGGCTGGAGGAAAGGGCTTGCAGCCACCCCAGCGACAGCACACATGCTACGTGGGCTCCTGCACGTCACACAGGATGGTCCTGGCCCCGGCTGCTCTTCTGGAAGCTTTCCATTCCCCTACCCGAGTTACCCCTCCTGTCCTGGCCCCCACTGCCTTTTTCTTGCTTCACCTCTGCCCGGGGAGAACTTCCAGCAGAGGCCCACTCAGACCGGGCCACCCTCAAGGCCATGGCCCCTCACTCCCTCCCACCAGCCCAGCCCCGAGACTGCTGACGGGGCAGAGAATATAGCGTCAGGCACAGCTGCAGGGGCTCTTGCTGCCTGGAGGGGTGTTTATATTGACCTCAGCCCAGGCACACCTGGGGAGGGCTGGCTGGCCGGGTCAGGCTGCCCAGGTCAGCCAATCCTGCCCCTCAGGGGCTCATAATTGCAGAAAACGGGCCTTATTGTGCCGGCCAGGCCCAAGGAACAGGTGTGGGGTCCTGAGGGTCAGGATTGACATGGGGCTACAACTCTGGCTGATTTTCTAATCATTTTAACTGGCTCATGAGTAGGAAACAACTTCAAGAAGACCCTCTCCACACGAGAGGAACCCAGGAGTCAGGGAGAGGAGGGGTGGTGAGTGGAGACAGAGGCCTGGTGCCCCGGCTGCAGTGGAAGCCCCCGGAAGACCAGGCAGAGGGAGGCCGCACAGAGTGAAGCCCAGGGTCACAGACCTGTCGGAGCTGCGGTTTGTTAGTTCAGGTCCTGCTCTGAGGTGCTCAGGGTCAGCTCTGACCAACAGGTGGGCTGGGGTGCTCTGCAACGAAGGCTACGTGCACGGTTCCTGTGTGCCCAGCCCTGCCGGGTGCCTGCCCAGGTGAGCTCCATATCCTGGGAGGGGTCTGCCCACGAGAGCCCCGGGGGCTGCTGGGTGCCTGCCCAGGTGAACTCCATATCCTGGGAGGGGTCTGCCCACGAGAGCCCCGTGGGCTGGGAGGAGCATGTGAATGAGCGTCCTCTCTATGCAGCCAGCACAGAGTTGCTTAGCGACTTCCCTGTGGGCGGTGCTGGGGTGAGATGAGAACCAGGAGCTACTGCGGGCCCCCTGACCCCCCATCTAGGCCCACCCACAGTGACGAGGTCAGCAGGCGGTTGCTGGCTGCTGTGCTGCGTGAGGGAGGCCCCACCAGTACCTCTTGTTTCTTCTACCTGACACCACGGAGGCCTCCCCAGGACAGAGCGGACAGCCTGCACAGGATGAGTGGGAGCTCCTGGTGACCCTGCAGGGGACATGAGAGGGACAGACCAGGCAGGAGGGGAGTGGGCACCCAGGCAGAGCCGTGGGGCTTGGGGCCCAAGGGGGCATTTCTGGGTCTCAGCTGGGAGTGGACGGGCAGGTGGTGAGTATCACCCAGGAAAGCTGCTCTGGTGACGTGAGGCTGAACACGCTTCAGGGTGATATAAACTTCCCGGGTGACCCCAAAAACAGGATTGTGAGATGAATCCCATGAAAGGAAGGTTTTGTAACAGGAATCTTGCTGAAGGGAAGGCTTGCAAAGTGAATCCGCCTAAGAGGAGGCCCTGTGAGCCAATCCCCTCAGAGGGGGGACATGGAACCTGCTGGGAGCAATCATTCACCCTGGGCGGGCGATGGGCACAGACCCCACTTCCTGCTCCCACATCTGTGCTTCTGCGTAGGTTACTTGGCTTCTTGGAGTCTCAACTTCCCAGTCTGTTCATCGGGTGACAGTAGCATGGATTGACTAGTAATTTGCTCAGAACAGGGTAGAAAGGGGTCCCATGGAAATTCCACAGAACACCATCAGTATGGGAATCGCAGGCCCTGTTTCCCGCAGGTCTGTCTTCAGGATCAGGAGAGCAAATCTGAGCAGACTTGCAGCAGAGCCCAGGGATGGGCTCAGTTTGGTGGGTCCTCCTGTTTCCTGAACCTTAGAGAAGGGAGGCTCCAGTGGGTAGTGGCATGTTTACCCCACACCTGGGAGCATCTGGACCTCAAGTCCCAGCAGCCGCTGAGCCCTATCAGCCCAGTATCTGGGCCCCAGGAGGCAGGCGGGAAGCCTGGAGGGCTCAGGCAGGAAGCACTGGTGTGGTCATCACCCATGCGGAAGCTTCCGAGCCAGTGTCCAGTGGGAGCTCTTGCCCTGCCCATGAGTTTCAAATCCACAGCACAGATCAGCTTTTAGCGCCTCAGTTTTTTCTCTAGACACAAAGCAAAGTCCTCAGACCCAGTATGTCCATGGCCCGTGAAAAGACACGTCTGGTCTGGCACCAGGAGCTGCCTCTGGGTCCCTCCTGATTGGACGCCCAGCAGCCAGTGTCACCACGTCATGACCGTCAGGTGGTGTCGGGCGTGGGGGGACGAGAGCACACGGTCCAGGCCCACAGGGGACCATGCTGTCCACGGAACCAGTGTTGTTACTATAGGTGTGCCCTCCACCACCCCACGGGCAGAGACCACCGTCCCCTTACACATTGTTACCAAATTAAGTCATATGAACCCTACTCAGGCCCTAGCCTGGCTGAGGATCACTGCCTCGACAGGGAACGTTTCCTTTTTCCATTCTGGTTCAAATAGGCGATAACGAAACCAAAGCTGAGACCGACAGAGCACAGGCTTTATTCAGTGGCCAAAGAACGGAGAAGTGGGAACTAAATTCACAAGTAAACTTCTCGCCCACCTGGAGAGAGTGATTTAATTTTAAAGAGTAAAGACACAATCAGCTCAGTAATTGGCCACGGGGGCTTGAGGGGCCAAGGCTAACCTGAGCTGGAGGAACGTGGATGCCTGCCTGGATGCTCAGAGGCCAAGGGCTGTTCTGAGACCTGCTTGGACACCCATGCAGATGGAACAAAGGATCCATCCAGTCCCAGGAGGGCCCCACCAGCCCTCAAGAACGCAACACCAGACTTCCCTGGTGGCGCAGTGGTTAAGAATCCACCTGCCAATGCAGGGGACACGGGTTTGAGCCCTGGTCCGGGAAGATCCCACATGCTGTGGAGCAACTAAGCCCGTGCGCCACAACTACTGAGCCTGAGCTCTAGAACCCGCGAGCCACAACTGCTGAAACCCACGCGCTTAGAGCCTGTGCTCTGCAACAAGAGAAGCCACTGCAATGAGAAGCCCCCACTCGCCGCAACTAGAGAAAGCCTCCGTGCAGCAATGAAGACCCAACACAGCCACAAATAAATTAATTAATTTTTTTTTTTAAAAAAGGCAGCACCTGGGGGCTGGCAGACTGATGCACCGAGTCTTACATAACGTCTACTTAGTATCCTGCATGTCAGGGCCATGTTGGACCTGGGGCTGCCCAGACAGAGTGGGGCCTGCATCACCCTTCCCAGGAGGGAGGGTGCAGGGAAACCCTGCATGACCTCTGAGGCCCTAAGAACCCTTGACTAAGGCTGGGCTCAATTTGAAACAGTGGGTGACCAGAGCAGACATTTCATTCATCTAGCAATCAGAATCCAGCACTGGAGGAGCAGAAAACAATGGCCTCGCTCAACCTTGACGCTAACCCTGACATGGACCCTAACCCTAAACTCTGATCCTGACCCTAAGCCCTGACCTAACCTTAGCCTAACCCGTACCCTAAACCTGTACCTTACCCTAACCCATGCTCTACCCGTATCCTACCTGTACCCCAATTCTCACCCACACCCTAACACCCACTCTAACACAGAACCCTAACACCCTGAGACCAAAACCATAAACCTTAACCAATAAGCAAAACCATAACCATAACCAAACCATAAAATATATTCATTAACCATACCCATAAATAACTCATTAACCATAAAACTTAAACCATAACAGCAACCATAAACCATACACAGCCCCAGCCCTCACACCAGCCCCAGCCCTAATGCTAACCTTCCAAACCACTTACACCAAGCCAAATCTAATCAGATTATACAAATACATCTTGAAAAAGAAAACTGGGGAATTCTCTGGTGGCCCAGTGGTTAGGACTCTGTGCTTTCACTGCCAAGGGCTCGGGTTCGATCCCTGACTGGGGAACTAAGATCCCACAAGCCATGGGATGTGGCCAAAATAAGTAAATAAATAAAATGAAATAAAACCACTATTTTAAAAAAGATTTTAAAAATAAAGAAAAGAAAACTACCCCAGTATAACTTATAAATATGAATGTAAAAATCTATCACAAAATAATAGCAACACGAAGCCACCAGAACTTTAGATGGATGATGCCATAAGCAAGTATCTCTACACCAGAAATTTCAGGTTGCTCAACATAGTAAAAGTAAGCAACGTATTAAACCACAAAAATGCTGTGAAGTAAAAACACATAATCGTATCAATTAATGCAACAAATCTACAATGAAAATCCAGTGTTATTTCATGATAAACACTCAAGAAAGCAGGAATAAAAGGAAATTCGTTCAGTACGGAAAAGAGTAGTACAAAAAGCCACAGCGAACATCATGCTCAACGTTAAAGACTGAAAGGTTTACTCCTGAAATCAGGAACGAGGCCAGGAAGCTGCCCTTCATCCCCGTCACTCAACAGCGTACTGGAAGTTCTACCCAGAATCTTGAGGAAAGAAAGAAAAGGCATCCGTGGGTGAACGGAAAAATTAAAACTGTGTCTCTTCACAGAACATAGGTCACATCATCTTACATATAAAACTACCTATAATCAGCAAAGAAGTTATTTGAGCTAATCAACTAATTAAGCAAAGTTATAGAACAAAATATCAATTCATGAAAATCTATCTTATAAGCATACGTTAGCAAAAAGTAATCTGAAAAAGAATTTATGAAGACAATTCCATTTTTAATAATGTCAACATCAATATTTAGGAGTATATTTAATCAAGGTACAAGACTTGTTTTTATGTATGTAAAGTTGTATGTTTGAAATTACTGGAAAGTCAATTGCTTTTCAAAACATCATGTATGTCAATAGCATGCCAGAAAAGCAGAGAAAACATCAAACTTCCATGTAGAAGCCAAGCCTTACCCAGATCCAGTTCACCCAAAGTCCACATGTCATTTAGAGGCACTGTGGGAAGGTTATATTAGGAGCCGCTGTCCTCCGTGTTGTGGACGACCTGGATACGGTAGAAACAGTGGGGTTTTTGAATTCCAATTTTCCACTTCATTCCACAAAAAAACCATTAGAACTAATAAATTCAGTAAAGTTGCAAAATCAATACACAGAAATCAGTTGCATCTCTAAACACTAATAATGAACCATCAGAAAGAGAAAGAAAGCAACCCTACTTACAAATGCATCAAAAAGAACAAAATACCTGGGAATAAAGTCAACCAAGGAGGTGAAAGACCTGCACACTGAAAACTTTAAGACATTGATGAAGACATTGAAAAACACACCAATAAATGGAAAGATATCCTGTTCTCATGGAATGGAACAATTAATATTGTTAAAATATCCATTCTACCCAAAACAACGGACACAGTGAATGCAATCCCTCCCAAAATTCCATGGTATTTTCCCCCAAAATAGAGCAAATCCTCCTAATATCTGTGTGGAACCACAAAGGACCCCAAATAGCCAAAGAAACCCTGAAAAAAGAGAACGGGCTGGAGGCATCTCCCTCCCTGACGTCACACTCCGCTGAGAAGCTACAGCCACCAAAACAGTGCGGAACTGGCTCAAAACGGGCACAGGGACCAGAGGAACAGGACAGAGAGCCCAGAACTCAACCCACACGGACGGGGTCGGTTCATTTATGACTCAGGGACCAAGGACACACCAAGGAGCACGACACTCCCCACGATAAATGGTGCTGGGAAAACTGGACACCCCATAACTCATGCTGGCTACCCTGCACACAAACCTGACCAAAAACCCAGCTTTCCACGCCAAGCCCTTCCTCGCTCACACGAAGACGGAACCCCTCAACTGTCAGTCGCCCACAGGAAGCTTCTCCCCACTTTTCCTCACCGTCTCTTCACCTTTTCCTCAGGCATCACCTGGGTCCTCAGGAAACCTAGTTCCCTAGTCAGCGTGGACGCAGCTCCACTTTGTCCTGAAGCCGAAACCCCGGCGAGTCCTAAGGAGACGGAGACCGAGCTCCTCTCGGCAGAGACGCTGAGCCGGGCATCCTACCCGAAGCCCCCGCCCCCGCGCCTGAGGCGGCTCAACTCCTCTCAGCTGCGCTCCGAATCGAGTTCGCAGGGAACGAGCATGCGCTGTGGGTCAGAGAGGCGAACTCGGCGCCACCCTGTGGTCAGTGCAGGAAGTGCAGGCCGCGCCTCCCTCACAGGTCACTGGAGACAGCGCCCCCGACTGACAGGACTGCTGAATCCATTAAACTGGAAATTCAAACTAAAATGCAGTCTCTAACCCAAAAGTTTTCTAAAATTAGTTAAGGAACAATTAATTGGAACCCATTTGGAATGAAGTGAATGTAGATGCAAACTTTACAACTTATACCAAATTCACTCAAAGTTATTCAGAGGCAAATTTTATTTTATTTTATAATTTATTTTTGGCCGCGTTGGGTCTTCGTTGCTGCATGTGGGCTTTCTCTAGTTGCGTCGAGCGGGGCTACTCTTCGTTGCGGTGCACGGGCTTCTCATTGCGGTGGCTTCTCTTGTTGGGGAGCACGGGCTCTAGGCGCGCAGGCTTCAGTAGTTGTGCCGCGCAGGCTTAGTTGCTCTGCGGCATGTGGGATCTTCCCGGACCAGGGCTCGAGCCCGTGTCCCCTGCATTGGCAGGCGGACTCTTAACCACTGCGTCACCAGGGAAGTCCCCACAGACAAATTTTAAATACAAAACTATTCAAAATTATAGAAGAAAATTAACATGAGCTTGGGTTTGCCCATGTAAATCATGAGCTTTGGAGTTTTAACACACAACACAAAAAGGCAATCTAAAAATGAAAACAAGTAATAACATGGACTTAATAAAATTAAAGATTTGTACTCTGTGAATGACCTCACTCAGAAAATCAAAACACAAGTCACAAACTAGGAGAAAAATATTTGCAAACACATATCTAATAAAGGTTTTGTATCAAAACATACAAATAACTCTAACACAAACAACCCCATTAAAATAGGGAAAGATCTGAATGGACACCTGGCCAGAGAAGATACACAGACAGTACACAAAACTATGCCTAGGACTTCGGGGCAGAAAAACAATGGTCCAGCTCAACTCCCTGAGACATTTGTGACTGTGGACTAGTCCTGTCCTTCATGGGGGTCTCAGAGAGATGGAGAGAGAGGAAGGGGAAGAGGGCCAGTTATGCTTAAACCTAACCCTAACCCTAAACCCTAAACCTGAACCCTAACCTTAACCCTAACCCTAACCCTAAACCCTAACCCTTAACCCTAACCTTAATATTAAAAAGAAATTAGTCAATGAAATAACTATATTCACAGGTCAAAATGAAGTATGACCATCCCAGTATTTGCCTCAAAATTCCATGATAAAATCCAAAATTCATTCAAAATTAATTTAACTTGTAGAAAAGTAAGGATAAAATGGTACATGCTTAACCTAGTAAAAGTAATTATAACCCTTGGTCCATAATCATCCTGTATATACCTTGTGAACTCACTCTTTGTGAATGGGAAGAAAACGTGATAACTCTTTTCATCATCTTTTTACCAGAGGAGATGATCCACAAAACAGGGCAAGGAAATGACTAGCATAAGTTTGGGAAAGGAAGAAACACAATTTTCCCATTAGGTGTTATTATTTTGTGTACATAAACTCCAAATAACCTAGGGTTTAAAAAGTAGAAATAAGAGAGCTTTACAAGGTAAGTGGATAAAAATATCACTATACAATAATCACTTGTATTTGTTTATATCAGAAACAAACTCTATTACAAGGTAAAGTTTAAGGTTGAGATACTCTCTAAATAGCATAAAAGTATCAAATAATTTTAAATACAAAAGATATGAGAGCAGTAAGAGAAAAGTATATCAATTTCTTAAGAAATATTAAAACCCTAAATAAATGTAAAGATACACTACACTCAAAGACTCAAAACTTTAATATGTTAATGATGACAATTTTTCAGAAATGATAATATGGATATTACAGAATCCAAATCTAATTCTGAAAAATTATTTTCCCAACTGTAGAATGTCTATGATATGCATAATGTCAAGAATAGTCAAAGCAATTTTTAACAGAAGAAAAATGTGTAAACAATTTTTCCAGGAGGTATCAAGAGAAATCATTATAAAGCTAAATCATTAAATACAATCGTTTTGGTCCAGGAGGCCCCTACAAAACACATTAGAATTCCTAGAAATCACCGTACACATTTTTCTAGTCCTGATATATGATGGAGGAAGTAAAGAAGAGAAGTGGGAAGAGTCTTTCACAAACATGATGTTCTTTTCTACAAATGAACTCAGATATTTCTGATATAATGCCATCATTTTCGTATGCATTGAACATCTAATTATAAAAACAAATCTATTAAATACTTTGGAATTAATATAGAGAATATCTTCAAGAGTTTAGGCCAGATACATTTTCCTCAAATGTTTAAAAAAACAAGTAAAGATAAAAATATTAAAAGATTTGACCACATTCAAGTTAAGACTATAAAGCGAGTGTAATAACCAGCCCTATGGAGGAGGAAGATATTTGCCACAAACATAACTGCAAATTCTGGTGTGCAGATGCATTAGGGTGTGCAGATGTGTTTAGGCTAAAAGATAGTGGAGTTAAGTATAAACCAAAGGAAAACAAGGGAAAGAAAAACAAAAGGACAACAAATACTCCTCTGAAAATAGAGGATGGTGGAAAATCATGGAAACAGCAGAAATACTGTAATTAGTAGCAGAAAGAGAAAAGGGTGATGTACGTTGCAGAAGTAGATAAACGGAAGAATGAAGAAAATGACTTGAAATATTAATTCATAGGAAAAATGATTGGATATATACTTAAAAGAAACAAAAGACTCTAAAACAATGAGTGCATGAAAGTTGAAGAGAAAACACAACCAAGAAAAGAAGCAAGGAATAGAAATACAACAGGGGTTAAGACACACTCTTAAGGTATAAAGGGCCAAGAAGAAATAATAAAAGAAAAAGGACAAAAAGGTTATGCAATCAATACATGATATATTTTGATCTATAATCAAGTATATTTGATTATCTTAATTACATGGAAGAGATTTTTGTTTTTTTTGAAAATGAACAAATATTAAAGAAGAGAAATGGAAATGACCAGGGAAACCAAGAAAGAAATTTAAAGAGGAAAGAAGAATTTAGTTAAAGGGGAATTACTAGTAGAATAGAAAAAAAGATAAACAGAAGAAATTTTTAAAGTTGCTATAGTAAAACCACAATGTAATCGTACCATAAAAAATTAATACAAAGAAGAAATTGAAATAGAGGGGGGAATGCAAGAGATATGAGCATGAGTTCAGATTTAGAAAGAAGAGAATAGAGTGAGTAGGAGAGATTCTAGAAAAGGCTTAGCATCTCCTTCGCAGCCCTGAGACCCCATTCACACCAGCATCCTGACCAAAGCCGGTCTCCGCTGCCCTGGTGCAGGAGGGTAATCTCATACACTGTGCTGAAAAGCAATGACCGGATGCCAGAGTTATGGGGAAGGGGCTGTGTGATTTCATCTCCCACTGGGCACTAACTAGTCTGTTATCCAAAATGGAAATGGCCTTGTGTACAGGGACTCAATCTGGCATGCCCAGGGAAGCCTAAACTGCCCTCCCTAGGCTCAACAGTTTCAAGTGTGCAATTACCTTCTGAGGTAATAGATTGTTCCTGAGTTGAACTAAGCTTGGTAATTATTTCTCAGGGTTCCAGAACAATGTCTGGAAGGTAATCATAAGTTTAATTCTCTCAGCTGACAAACAGTATGCCAATATTCAGTGTTACACTGGCCACCACGTAGCATCCCTGAGGCTGAGGTGGTGACTATTCAGAGCTGAATTTCAAGTTTCTATCATTTCCATACAAAACAAGCGTATTGCTCTTTCTTGCTCAATGACCAAATCCTAATTTTTATTTGAATTCCCAGTACATACTCAGTGATATAACTTATGCAGCTTTAAACACATGAAAAATTTACATTTTAAAATTTAAACCTTTTATTTTGAAATAATTGTAGATTCACAGGAAGTTGTAAAAGTAGTACAGAGAAGTCCCATTAACCCTTCACCCGGTTTCCCCAATGGCTGCATCTTTCATAATTATAGTAAAATATAAAAATTTTTGACATCAATGTAATGTTTATGTATAGTCATATCATTTATCACATGTGTAGATTCATGTAACCATCATCTCCATCAAGATACAAAACTGTTGGGGATTCCCTGGAGGTCCAGTGGTTAAGACTTGGGCTTTCACTGCCGTGGACCCGGGTTTGATCCCTGGTTGGGAAACTAAGATCCCACAAGTCGTGGTGTGGCAAAAAAAAAAAAAAGAAGAAGAAGAAGAAGAAGAAAAAGAAGATATAAAACTGTTCCATCCACACAAAGATTTCCCTCATGCTACCTCTTTATTCACTAAAATTTTGTTTTTTCAAGAACATTATCTAAATATGATCATATAATTTTACAGCATACAATCTTTTGGGATTTGCTCTTATCACTTAACATCATTCTCTGGATCCATTCAAGTTGTTGCATGTCTCAAGAGCTCAGTCCTTCTGCTTCCTAGGGTTAAGTTGGCTCTTCTTTCTCTAGACCCTTAGGGTGTAAAGTTATTCACTGGACTGAGAGCTTTCTTTTTTTTAATATTCACATTTACCCTTATAAATTTCTCTCTGAGCACTGCTTCACTGTTTTGCACAAGTTTTGGTGTATTGTTCTCATTTTCATTCTTCTCTAAGTATTTTTTATTTTTCTACATTGCTAAAATATACATAATACAAAATTTACCACCTTATTCATTTTTAGTGTACAGTTCAGTGGCACTGAATACGTTCATCATGCTGTGCTACTATCACTACCATCCATCTCCTGATGGATGGAACTCTTTTATCTTGTGACACAAACTCTATACCCATTACAGGCATACCTTGGAGATATTACAGGCCTGACTCCAGACCACCTCAGTAAATAGTCACACAAAACGTTTGGTTTTCTAGAGCATATAAAAGTAATGTTTATACTGTAGTCTAGTGTATTGTAGAAAAATGTCTTTAAAAAAGTACATACCTTAATTACAAAATGCTTTATTGCTAACAAAATGCTAACCACCATCTGAACCTTCAGTGAGTCATAGCAGTAACGTCAAAAACCACTGACCGCAGATTACCATAACAAATATCATAACAGTAAAAAAAAGTTTGAAGTGTTGTGAGCATCACAAAATGTGACACAAGATGAGTAAATGCTGTTGGGAAAATGGCACTGATAGACTTGCTTGACACAGAGTTGTCACAAACTTTCCATTTGTAAAACAAAACAAAAAGCACAATATCTGTGTGAAGCGAAATAAAGCAAAGCACAATAAAGCCAGGTATACCTGTAAACTAGAACACCCCACTCTTCCTTCCTCTCAGCCCCTGGAAACAACCATTCTACTTTCTGTCTCCATGATTTTGAATACTTTAAGTAGCTCGTATAAATGGAAACATACAGAATTTGTCTTTTTGTGACTGGTTTAATCCATCTAGTATAATGTTGAATAGAGTACTGGAAATGAACATCCTTGTTAATATTTTCATTGAACAAAATTTTTGTTGCATTAACTTTCTCTATTGTTTCTCCTTGTTACTGACCTTAGGGAGAAAGTATTCCTCTTTTGCCATTAAGTATGATGTTACCTGTAGGTCTTTTGTAGATGCTGTTAAACTGAAGCAATTCTCTTTTCCTAACTTCCTGAGAGGTTTTACCATGAGCAGGCATTACATTTTATAAAATTGTTTTTCTGCCTCACTTGTTTGTTATGACTTTTATTCTTTGTCTCTTTGAACTGATGGTTTACAGTGAAGATAAATTATACCAATTTATTTTCAAATGCTTACTAGCCTTGCTACATTGCATAAATTCCACTTAATCTGTGTATAATTCTTTTTTATATTGTTGGACTTTTAGTTTGCTAATGTTTAGTTCAGGAGTTTTTTTTTTTTTTTTTTTTTAAACATCTTTATTGAAGTATAATTGCTTTACAATGGTGTGCTAGCTTCTGCTTTACAACAAAGTGAATCAGTTACACATATACATATGTTGCCATATCTCTTCCCTCTTGCATCTCCCTCCCTCCCACCCTCCCTATCCCACCCCTCTAGGTGGTCACAAAGCACCGAGCTGATCTCCCTGTGCTATGCGGCTGCTTCCCACTAGTTATCTATTTTACATTTGGTAGTGTATATATGTCCATGACACTCTCTCACCCTGTCACATCTCACCCCTCCCCCTCCCCATATCCTCAAGTCCATTCTCTAGTAGGTCTCTGTCTTTATTCCCATCTTGCCACTAGGTTCTTCATGACCTTTTTTTTTTTTTTTTTTTTTTTCCCTTAGATTCCATATATATGTGTTAGCATACTGTATTTGTTTTTCTCTTTCTGACTTACTTCACTCTGTATGACAGACTCTAACTCCATCCACCTCATTACAAACACCTCCATTTCATTTCTTTTTATGGCTGAGTAATATTCCATTGTATATATGTGCCACATCTTCTTTATCCATTCATCCGATGATGGACACCTAGGTTGCTTCCATGTCCTGGCTATTGTAAACAGAGCTGCAATGAATATTTTGGTACATGACTCTTTCTGAATTATGGTTTTCTCAGGGTATATGCCCAGTAGTGGGATTGCTGGGTCATATGGTAGTTCTATTTTTAGTTTTTTAAGGAACCTCCATACTGTTCTCCATAGTGGCTGTATCAATTTACATTCCCACCAACAGTGCAAGAGTGTTCCCTTTTCTCCACACCCTCTCCAGCATTTATTGTTTCTAGATTTTTTGATGATGGCCATTCTGACCGGTGTGAGATGATACCTCATTGTAGTTTTGATTTGCATTTCTCTAATGATTAATGATGTTGAGCATTCTTTCATGTGTCTGTTGGCAATCTGTATCTCTTCTTTGGAGAAATGTCTATTTAGGTCTTCTGCCCATTTTTGGATTGGGTTGTTTGTTTTTTTGTTATTGAGCTGCATGAGCTGCTTGTAAATCTTGGAGATTAATCCTTTGTCAGTTGCTTCATTTGCAAATATTTTCTCCCATTCTGAGGGTTGTCTTTTGGTCTTGTTTATGGTTTCCTTTGCTGTGCAAAAGCTTTTAAGTTTCATTAGGTCCCATTTGTTTATTTGTGTTTTTATTTCCATTTCTCTAGGACCTGGGTCAAAAAGGATCTTGCTGTGACTTATGTCATACAGTGTTCTGCCTATGTTTTCCTCTAAGAGTTTGATAGTGTCTGGCCTTACACTTAGGTCTTTAATCCATTTTGAGTTTATTTTTGTGTATGGTGTTAGGGAGTGTTCTAATTTCATACTTTTACATGTACCTGTCCAATTTTCCCAGCACCACTTATTGAAGAGGCTGTCTTTTCTCCACTGTATATGCTTGCCTCCTTTATCAAAGATAAGGTGACCATATGTGCGTGGGCTTATCTCTGGGCTTTCTATCCTGTTCCATTGATCTATATTTCTGTTTTTGTGCCAGTACCAAACTGTCTTGATTACTGTAGCTTTGTAATATAGTCTGAAGTCAGGGAGCCTGATTCCTCCAGCTCCATTTTTCGTTCTCAAGATTGCTTTGGCTATTCGGGGTCTTTTGTGTTTCCATACAAATTGTGAAATTTTTTGTTCTAGTTCTGTGAAAAATGCCAGTGGTAGTTTGATAGGGATTGCATTGAATCTGTAGATTGCTTTGGGTAGCAGAGTCATTTTCACAATGTTTATTCTTCCAATCCAAGAACATGGTATATCTCTCCATCTATTTGTATCATCTTTAATTTCTTTCATCAGTGTCCTATAATTTTCTGCATACAGGTCTTTTGTCTCCTTAGGTAGGTTTATTCCTAGGTATTTTATTCTTTTTGTTGCAATGGTAAACGGGAGTGTTTTCTTAATTTCACTTTCAGATTTTTCATCATTAGTATACAGGAATGCAAGAGATTTCTGTGCATTAATTTTGTATCCTGCTACTTTACCAAATTCATTGATTAGCTCTAGTAGTTTTCTGGTAGCATCTTTTGGATTCTCTATGTATAGTATCATGTCATCTGCAAACAGTGACAGCTTTACTTCTTCTTTTCCGATTTGGATTCCTTTTATTTCTTTTTCGTCTCTGATTGCTGTGGCTAACACTTCCAAAACTATGTTGAATAATAGTGGTGAGAGTGGGCAACCTTGTCTTGTTCCTGATCTTAGTGGAAACGGTTTCAGTTTTTCACCATTGAGGACAATGTTGGCTGTGGGTTTGTCATATACGGCCTTTATTATGTTGAGGAAAGTTCCCTCTATGCCTACTTTCTGCAGGACTTTTATCATAAATGGGTGTTGAATTTTGTCGAAAGCTTTCTCTGCATCTATTGAGATGATCATATGGTTTTTCTCCTTCAATTTGTTAATATGATGTATCACGTTGATTGATTTGCGTATATTGAAGAATCCTTGCATTCCTGGAATAAACCCCACTTGATCATGGTGTATGATCCTTTTAATGTGCTGTTGGATTCTGTTTGCTAGTATTTTGTTGAGGATTTTTGCATCTATGTTCATCAGTGATATTGGCCTGTAGTTTTCTTTCTTTGTGACATCTTTGCCTGGTTTTGGTATCAGGGTGATGGTGGCCTCGTAGAATGAGTTGGGGAGTGTTCCTCCCTCTGCAATATTTTGGAAGAGTTTGAGAAGGATAGGTGTTAGCTCTTCTCTAAATGTTTGATAGAATTCGCCTGTGAAGCCATCTGGTCCTGGGCTTTTGTGTGTTGGAAGATTTTTAATCACAGTTTCAATTTCAGTGCTTGTGATTGGTCTGTTCATATTTTCTATTTCTTCCTGGTTCAGTCTCGGCAGGTTGTGCATTTCTAAGAATCTGTCCATTTCTTCCAGGTTGTCCATTTTATTAGCATAGAGTTGCTTGTAGTAATCTCTTATGATCGTTTGTATTTCTGCAGTGTCAGTGGTTACTTCTCCTTTTTCATTTCTAATTCTATTAATTTGAGTCTTCTCCTTTTTTCTCTTGATGAGTCTGGCTAATGGTTTATCAATTTTGTTTATCTTCTCAAAGAACCAGCTTTTAGTTTCATTGATTTTTGCTATTGTTTCCTTCATTTCTTTTTCATTTATTTCTGATCTGATCTTTATGATTTCTTTCCTTCTGCTAGCTTTGGGGTTTTTTTGTTCTTCTTTCTCTAATTGCTTTAGGTGCAAGGTTAGGTTGTTTATTCGAGATGTTTCCTGTTTCTTGATGTAGGCTTGTATTGCTATAAACTTCCCTCTTAGAACTGCTTTTGCTGCATCCCATAGGTTTTGGATCGTCGTGTCTCCATTGTCATTTGTTTCTAGGTATTTTTTGATTTCCCCTTTGATTTCTTCAGTGATCACTTCGTTATTAAGTAGTGTATTGTGTAGCCTCCATGTGTTTGTATTTTTTACAGATCTTTTCCTGTAATTGATATCTAGTCTCATAGCGTTGTGGTCGGAAAAGATACTTGATACGATTTCAATTTTTTTAAATTTACCAAGGCTTGATTTGTGACCCAAGATATGATCTATCCTGGAGAATGTTCCATGAGCACTTGAGAAAAATGTGTATTCTGTTGTTTTTGGGTGGAATGTCCTATAAATATCAATTAAGTCCATCTTGTTTAATGTATCATTTAAAGCTTGTGTTTCCTTATTTATTTTCATTTTGGATGATCTGTCCATTGGTGAAAGTGGGGTGTTAAAGTCCCCTACTATGATTGTGTTACTGTCGATTTCCCCTTTTATGGCTGTTAGTATTTGCCTTATGTATTGAGGTGCTCCTATGTTGGGTGCATAAATATTTACAATTGTTATACCTTCCTCTTGGATCGATCCCTTGATCATTATATAGTGTCCGTCTTTGTCTCTTGTAATTGTCTTTATTTTAAAGTCTATTTTGTCTGATATGAGAATTGCTACTCCAGCTTTCTTTTGATTTCCATTTGCATGGAATATCTTTTTCCATCCCCTCACTTTCAGTCTGTATGTGTCTCTAGGTCTGAAGTGGGTCTCTTGTAGACAGCATATATTTGGGTCTTGTTTTTGTATCCATTCAGCCAGTCTGTGTCTTTTGGTGGGAGCATTTAATCCATTTACATTTAAGGTAATTATCGATATGTATGTTCCTATTCCCATTTTCTTAAATGTTTTGGGTTTGTTATTGTAGGTGTTTTCCTTCTCTTGTGTTTCTTGCCTAGAGAAGTTCCTTTAGCATTTGTTGTAAAGCTGGTTTGGTGGTGCTGAACTCTCTCAGCTTTTGCTTGTCTGTAAAGGTTTTAATTTCTCCATCAAATCTGAATGAGATCCTTGCTGGGTAGAGTAATCTTGGTTGTAGGTTTTTCTCCTTCATCACTTTAAGTATATCCTGCCACTCCCTTCTGGCTTGCAGCGTTTCTGCTGAAAGATCAGCTGTTAACCTTATGGGGATGCCCTTGTGTGTTATCTGTTGTTTTTCCCTTGCTGCTTTTAATATGTTTTCTTTATATTTAATTTTTGATAGTTTGATTAATATGTGTCTTGGTGTGTTTCTCCTTGGATTTATCCTGTATGGGACTCTCTGTGCTTCCAGGACTTGATTAACTATTTCCTTTCCCATATTAGGGAAGTTTTCAACTATAATCTCTTCAAATATTTTCTCAGTCCCTTTCTTTTTCTCTTCTTCTTCTGGGACCCCTATAATTCGAATGTTGGTGCGTTTAATGTTGTCCCAGAGGTCTCTGAGACTGTCCTCAGTTCTTTTCATTCTTTTTTCTTTATTCTGGTCTGCAGTAGTTATTTCCACCATTTTATCTTCCAGGTCACTTATCCGTTCTTCTGCCTCAGTTATTCTGCGATTGATCCCATCTAGAGTATTTTTAATTTCATTTATTGTGCTTGTCATCGTTTCTTGGTTCCTCTTTAGTTCTTCTACGTCCTTGTTAAATGTTTCTTGCATTTTGTCTATTCTATTTCCAAGACTTTGGATCATCCTTACTATCATTATTCTGAATTCTTTTTCAGGTAGACTACCTATTTCCTCTTCATTTGTTAGGTCTGGTGTGTTTTGACCCTGCTCCTTCATCTGCTGTGTGTTTTTCTGTCTTCTCATTTTGCTTATCTTACTGTGTTTGGGGTCTCCTTTTCACAGGCTGCAGGTTCGTAGTTCCCGTTGTTTTTGGTATCTGTCCCCAGTGGCTAAGGTTGGTTCAGTGGGTTGTGTAGGTTTCCTGGTGGAGGGAACTAGTGCCTGTGTTCTGGTGGATGAGGCTGGATGTTGTCTTTCTGGTGGGTTCGTCCACGTCTGGTGGTGTGTTTTGGGGTGTCTGTGGCCTTATTATGATTTTAGGCAGCCTCTCTGTTAATGGATGGGGCTGTGTTCCTCTCTTGCTAGTTGTTTGGCATAGGGTGTCCAGCACTGTAGCTTGCTGGTCGTTGAGTGAAGCTGGGTCTTGATGTTGAGATGGAGATCTGTGAGAGATTTTCGCCGTTTGGTATTACGTGGAGCTGGGAGGTCTCTTGTGGACCAGTGTCCTGAAGTTGGCTCTCCCACCTCAGAGGCACAGCCCTGATGCCTGGCTGGAGCACCAAGAGCCTTTCATCCACACGGCTCAGAATAAAAGGGAGAAAAAATGGAAAGAAAGAAAAAAAGAGGATAAAATAAAATAAAATAAAGCAATTATAATAAAAAATAAGAAAAAAATTATTAAGAGTAAATTTATTAAGAAAAAAAAATTTTTTTTAATTTTTAAAAATAGATTTATTAATTTTTTATACTAAAAATAAAAAAATTATTTAGAAAAAATTTATTAAAAAATTTTTTTTTAATTTTTTAAAATAAAAAATATGAAAAAACTTATTAAAAATTTTTTTAAAAATAGAAAATAAGGAAAAAATTATTAAGAAAACATTTATTAGGGAAAAAAAAATTTTTTAAGCCAAAAAAAAAAAAAAAAAAAAAAAACGGACGGACCTAACTCTAGGACTAACGGTGAGAGCAAAGCTATACAGACAAAATCTCACCCAGAAGCATACACATCTACACTCACAAAAAAAAGGAAAAGGGGAAAAGTTAATATATCCTGCTCCCAAAGTCCATCTCCTAAATTTGGGATGATTCGTTGTCTATTCAGGTATTCAACAGATGCAGGCACATCAAGTTGTTTGTGGAGCTTTAATCCGCTGCTTCTGAGGCTGCTGGGAGAGATTTCCCTTTCTCTTCTTTGTTCGTACAGCTCCCGGGGTTCAGCTTTGGATTTGGACCCGCCTCTGCATGTAGGTCCCCTGAGGGCGTCTGTTCCCCGCCCAGACAGAACGGGGTTAAAGGAGCAGCTGCTTCGGGGGCTCTGGCTCAGTCAGGCCGGGGGGAGGGAGCGGTACGGAGGAGGCGGGGTGAGCCTGCGGCGGCAGAAGCCGGCGTGACGTTGCAGCAGCCTGAGGCGCGCCGTGCGCTCTCCCGGGGAAGTTGTCCCCGCATCACGGGAGCCTGGCCGTGGCGGGCCGCACAGGCTCCCGGGAGGGGCGGTGTGGAGAATGACCTGTGCTCGCCCACAGGCTGTTTGGTGGCGGCAGCAGCAGCCTTAGCGTCTCATGCCCGTCTCTGGGGTCCGCGCTGATAGCCGCGGCTCGCGCCCGTCTCTGGAGTTCGTTTAAATGGCGCTCTGAATCCCCTCTCCTTGCACGCTGCGAAACAAAGAGGCAAGAAAAAGTCTCCCGCCTCTTCGGCAGCTGCAGACTTTTTCTCGTGCACCCTCCCGGCTAGTTGTGGTGCGCTAGACCCTTCAGGCTGTGTTCACGCAGCCAACCCCAGTCCTCTCCCTGGGATCCGACCGAAGCCCGCGCCTCAGCTCCCAGCCCCCGCCCGCCCCGGCGGGTGAGCAGACAAGCCTCTCGGGCTGGTGAGTGCTGCTCGGCGCCGAGCCTCTGTGCGGGAATCTCTCCGTTTTTCCCTCTGCGTCCCTGTTGCTGTGGGATCCGCGCTGATAGCCGCGGCTCGCGCCCGTCTCTGGAGCTCGTTTAG
The DNA here is from genome assembly GCF_028564815.1 of Eubalaena glacialis. Lineage (NCBI taxonomy): Eukaryota > Metazoa > Chordata > Mammalia > Artiodactyla > Balaenidae > Eubalaena > Eubalaena glacialis. The sequence goes on from NC_083721.1 coordinate 94,486, forward strand.
GCGGCGCTCTGAGTCCCCTCTCCTTGCGCGCCGCGAAACAAAGAGGCAAGAAAAATTCTCTTGCCTCTTTGGCAGCTGCAGTCTTTTTCCCGGACTCCCTCCCGGCTAGCACCGAAGCCCGAGCCCCAGCTCCCAGGCCCCGCCCGCCCCGGCGGCTGAGCAGACAAGCCTCTCGGGCTGGTGAGTGCTGGTCGGCACCGCTCCTCTGTGCGGGAATCTCCGCTTTGCCCTCCGCACCACTGTGGCTGCGCTCTCCTCCGTGGCTCTGAAGCTTCCCCCCTCTGCTACCCGCAGTCTCTGCCCACGAAGGGGCTTCCTAGTGTGTGGAAACCTTTCCTCCTTCACAGCTCCCTCCCACTGGTGCAGGTCCCGTCCCTATTCTTTTGTCTCTGTTATTTCTTTTTTCTTTTGCCCTACCCAAGTACGTGGGGATTTTCTTGCCTTTTGGGAGGTCTGACGTCTTCTGCCAGCGTTCAGTGGGTGTTGTGTAGGAGCAGTTCCACGTGTAGATGTATTTCTCATGTGTCTGTGGGGAGGAAGGTGATCTCCGCGTCTTACTCTTCCGCCATCTTGCCCCTCCCCCCAGTTCAGGAGTTTTGTATCTAAATTGGTAAAAGATATTGGTCTGAGTTTTCTTTTCTTGCAACGTCTTTGTTTGGTTTGGGTAACAGAGTTATATTAGCCTCATAAAATATGGTTTTAAGCATTCCTTCTTCTCCGTAATGGAAGAGATTGTAAAATTCATGTTCATTCTTTTTATATGTTTGGAAGACTTTTTCTGTGAAACCAGCTGAGCCCAGAGATTTCTTTGTTGGGAGCTACTTAATTATAAATTCAATGTCTTTAATGGACTATTCAGACCATCTAGCTCATTTGTTGAGTTTTGGTATTTGTGTTTTTTGAGGAATTCAGCATGACTGTTTCTTCTAAGTTTTAAATTTATGAGTGTAAAAATGTTTATAGTATTTCCCTATTATCTTTTTCACAGCTGGAGTTTCTTTCTCGATATCCCCCATCTTGTCCTGGTATAGATGATTTGCATGTTCTTTATTTTTGTCATCCTTGCTGGAGGTTTATCAATCTTATTGATTTATTCAAGGAATCAGATTTTAGTTTCATTGATTTTCTCTATTGTTTTCCTATTTTCATTTACTTCTGCTCTTACAGCTATTATTTCTTTCCTTCTGCTTGCTTTAGATTTATTTTTCTTTTCTTTTTCTGGTTTCTTATGGAAGAAGTTTAGATTAAAGGTTTGAGACCCTTTTTCATTTATAGTGTACTCTGTAAAATTTCCTCTCCTTCCTATTATTGAGCTTATATTGTGAAGTTATTTCTAAAATTTGGCCATTGTGTTTTTTCAGTTCCAAATTTTCAATTTGGTTCTTCTTTATATTTTCTACTTATTTTGCTGAGACTTTCCATCGTTCTATCCATTTCAAGAGTCTTTGTCATTTTGCCTTATAGAATATTTATGGTGGTTTCTTTCAAGTTTTTTATTAGATAATTCCAAAATCTGGGCTAACTAAATGTTGACTTATGTATTTTTTTCCCATGTGAATTGAAGTTTTCCTGATTCTTCTGAGTAATTACATGCTAAGTGAATATGTAACGTAACCAGGACATTTTCAATATTACGTTATGACCTCTGGATCTTGCTGAAGTACAATGGAATATGAGAAAATGCTTGTTTTAGGCAGCAACTGACCAAGTTATATCCAGGTCACAGTTCTGGCCAGACTTCAGTGGGTTCTGCTTTCAATGTCAGTTATGTTTTCAAAGGCTTGACTCTTTGGATTTGTCACATGTGTGTGTCACCCAGTGGCCACTCTGACACCTAGGTACAGGTCTATCCTGTAGTTATTCTCAGAGTCTGTGGTACATTCCTAAGGTCACATTCATGCATGCACAGCTTGAGGGCAAGCCGGGGGTTCAGCAACAAGCTTACAACGTTCCTTTTCTGAGATCCTCCCTTTCTGGATGTCCTCAGTACTTTCTGGGTCCCTAGAGCTCTCTTTTTTGGCACTCCAGCCAGAATGCTAGGACTTGATTTACCCTGCCCTTCTGCACCTTTCCTGTGACTGCATGTGCATCTGGGACAAGTGGTAAGAAGATATAGAAAAAAAACAATAATATGTTACTCATCCTCTTGGGACCACATCTCCTCTAATCTGAGTGGAATGGATCCCTCAGAGTTTAAGGTGCACATGATACCTCTACTGTCCATGTGTTGACCTGGTTACTGTCCAATAATAGAATTTTCTGCAACTCAATCAATTTTTCTGATCAAGAAAAGAATATTAAGAGAGGAAGAACATACGCAGGAGAGATTGGGAAGACCTTTGTGGCCACTGTCTGTTATTCTGGAATTCAAGAGAGTGGTCTGGGTTATACATCAACTATAAGTAGTGTTTGGGTCATAGGATAATAGGAGGGTGGAGGGAAGAATGCATCACAGTAAAGTAAAAGTGAGGTTGGAGCCCTACATAATTAAATGTTAGGGCAGAAATGGAACTGTATGTATACAATGCTAGCAGAAGTCTTTGGAAATTTTTAAAAATAGCTAGGAAAATGTCATGCAATTGAAGCAGTGATAACAGAGTTTTTCCTTAAAAACAGCAATCAAACATCACAAAGATATTGTGAAACAAGCACTGAACATTGATTGAACATTGAACATTGAATATTGATTAGCACAATGTATTTATCTCCCAGCTCATCAGTGAAGGTTTGAAATTAGATGAATCTGGGTTCAAGTAATAATACCAGCAACCACACGCACAGTTAATGTAGACACAGGTGTTTGTTTCTTGAAATTCAGTTGCATTACCTGCAAAATAAAGATAACAATGCAAAGTTTATATAACCAAGTGAGGAAAATGAGATCTGTGATATCGAATGTCTTACATACTAGATCCTGCATTAATATAAGATTATATTCCTAGATGGTAAAAATTATAGTGAAGAAAATGGGAAAGGGTGTTAAAGGAAGTATTATAGCTAAAGAAGTAGGCTTGGTCCTTGTATGTTAGAAAAGCTCTTTAAGTAGCTTTGCTCTGAAAAACATTCTATTGGAATAGAAACACTTGGGTGATGCTGCACAGCCAAATGAAAGATAAGTGCTAATAAGAGAGAACTATTTTATTGAATGAGAAGAATATTGTTGATGAGAAAGATTTTAGATACACAAATTCAAAACAATCTACATAAATAAGCTCCTCAAGTAACTTTATCACAATAGCAACCATCAATTCTATCCTTAATATTCCATGAATCTACTAAATCAGATACTGAAATAAATTAAAAAACACAAAAATTGTCCTAAAAAATCAATAGGTAATGGCTCTCAGGGATATTTTAACCAGACTACTTAAAAATACAAGAGTATAGTTGAAATTAACTCTAATGTTTAGGAGAAAAATTGTCAATTGCCAATTGCAAATTTGACCTTTGGGAAAGGCCTAGAATTTCCCAAGAGAAAGCCTAAATTAATAGGGATAAAACAGGAAGCTCACCTCCTACTGAGCCCTGGATTCTTTACCGTAGAGACCTTATCAATTCCTTGCTTTCAGACTCCTGAAACACGACTCATGGTTGGAATTCTGAGTAGCTGAGAAATCTCTTCCTATGAGACAGAATTATTACATTGATATTTCCTTCCTGGGGCTCAACTATTGCCAATTTTTATTCATATAACAGAGGTGTGGTCCTCTTTAGACTGTTGTACAAAATTTCTAAGAATTAGATATTCAACTGATACCATTTTGGAAATTTTCTTCATCTCTCAAGTTGGCATTGGGAATCTGGGAAACCTGTTCGTATTAATATTATACATGTGCATTTAAAAAATTCATCCACACCAGAAGAAGCCCACAGATATGATTCTCATGCACATAACCCTAGCTAATATCATGACCATTATGTTCAGGGGCATTCAAGATGCAATGTCATCTTTTGGAATTTGGCCTATAATGGGTGATATTGGCTGTAAATCATTGTTGTACATTCCTAGGGTGACTCAAGGCATTTCTCTCTGCACAATTTCTATCTTGAACACTTTTCAGGCCATCAGAATTAGCCCCGGAAACTCTAAGTGGGCATGGCTCATACCCCAAACCTCCACATGCGTTTTGCCTTCATGCCTCTTTTTCTGGGTCATCAACATGCTCATCTACATCTGGATCATCACAAACAATGAGGCGTCACCAATGCCTCAGCTGCTCAACCTGGCTATTCTCTGGCTTACTGTAAAACAAAGCGAGGGGATTACAGGGAGTCAGCAGTATTTCAGAGTCCCATGCTCATCCGGGTTTTCGTCTACATCAACCTCACGGTCTGGGCCAGTGGCTGCATGGTGATGCTCCTCTACAATCACAAGACAATTCAGAATCTTCATGGCAACAACCTTTCTCCCAGGCCATCTCCTGAAACCAAAGCCACCAACACCATTCTGCTCGTAAGCTGCTTTGTCTTCTTTTGTTGGACCAACAGCTGCCTTACCACTTACTTGTCCTTAAAATCTAAAAGTAACATGTTGCTAGAGAGCATCACTGGATTTCTGTCCTCTTGCTACCCAGCCGTGTGTCCTCTGGTGATGCTGAAAAATGCCAGTAGAAATTTCCTGCCTCAACTCCTCCCTTGCCAAGATGAGAATGCTCTCTAATAAAAGGGAATTACTAGTGGTGGTATGGTCACCACCCAGCCTTCCTCTCAACAGAAGGACACAGTGCCACAAAAGTGTTTTGAAAGAAAAGACACAGTATTGAAAAGTATTTGTTTTTTTTTATTCTGCCTCTGGGCTCTATTCAAAAGGTAACAGAAAAACATAGTTAAAGTTTAATTAACCCTATGAAAACTATGTCTGCTGCAGGATTCCTCTGAATTTTATCAGATTAAGAAATCTCTCTTCTATTCCTACTTTGCTAATAATTTTTTATTATGAATGTGTTTTGAATTTTATCATTTTTACATTTTTAAAAATTACATGATTTTTACCCCTTTCCTACTCATGTGGTCAATTTACTTCCCCACTGCATTTGAGTAGTTTATATTTAAATGCTTATTCAGTCTTTTAGTCCTGGAATTCAAATATACCTGTTGATGATATTTTATTTTTACATATCACTGATTTTAACTTGCTGGTATTCACCTATAATTATTTTTTCCACAATGTCGTTGTATACTTTTGGTACATTTATATTGGTTCAATAAAACAAGTGGAGGATGTTCTCTCATTTTTTATTCTCTGATAAAATATGAGAGAATATCCAAGGGCGCCTCCCACTCACGGCCCCAAGAGGAGTTCCGCCCCGCTCGCTCAGGTCTGGATGTCCCCCTAGGGTGACGGCCCGTCTGGACCATCTGCTTGGCTCTCCCGGATGCTGGAGGAGGACCCACACTCCCCCATGGCCAACACCAGGGAAGGGCCCAGGAGCTCAAGATCCAACACAATGAAAGACAGGATGGGTGAGTGAGCTGGACAGCAGGTCGGTAGAAAGTCGCCAGCTTGACTATGAGTCACGTGGGGCTCGGTGAGTAGTTTCCAACAAATGTGTAAAGGAACCTAATACACAGAAGAGAGAAAGTAGGGCAGAAACAACATGTACAGTAAGAATGACCCAGAATTTTCTAAGACTGACGAACAATATCAACCCACAGATTTAAGAAGCTCCATGACAATGTAATAAAACTGCTGAAATCAAAGACAAAGAACAAATATTAAAGCAGGAGGAGCAAAAAAAGGCACCGAGCATTGGATTCAACAGCACAGAGCTGTTCAACTGCGAACACGATTATCCTTCAAGGAAAGGGAAGACTGACCCCCAGCGGCTGCCACTGCCCCCACAGGCCCAGGAGGTGAGGCTGCTTCCTCCTCACAGGGCAGGGGCGGGGGTTGCCTCTTTGGTTTCAGGGCACCAGGATGACCCAGCCCAGGGCCTCAGGGGTGGGGCCCTCACAGAGAGCTGTTTGAGTGGCCCAAGCAGAAGGGCCACTGCTGCCCAGTGGCCTTGGAGGGAAGAGCATCAAACCAAAGAGGATTATTGTCCAGACCTAAATACTGATGGAACTTGCCTTGCTAGGTTTTGGACATGCCTGGGACCCACCACCCTTTTATTCCTTCCACGTTCCCCTTTCAGAGTGGCAGTGTCTGTCCTGTGCCTGTCCTGTCATTATGTTTTAGAAGCACAAACTCATGTGGTTCCATGGGTCACCTCTGGATGAATCCTACCTTGAGTCTCACATATATCTGGTTTCGATGAGATTTAGATGAGACTTTGGACTTCGGAGCTGGTGCTGGATTGAGTCAAGACTTTAGGGCTGTTGGGATGGAAATGAATGTATTTGCAGGTAAGGACATGAATTTGGGGGACCCGGGGGCAGAATGCTATGGTCTGTGTCCCTCCAAAATTCATATGCTGAGGCCTGTCTTTGTTTGAGCTGCTGTAACAGAATATCATAGGCTGGGTGTCTTATAAACAACAGAAACATCTATCTCAGAATTCTGGAGGCTGAGAAGTCCAAGGTCAAACACCAGCAGATTCAGCGTCTGGTGAGGCCCCCTTCCTGGTTCAGTCTTCCTGCCGTGTCCTCACATGGAGGAAGGGGACCAGGGAGCTCTCTGGGGTCTCTTTTATAAGGACACTAATCCCATCCTTGGGGGTCCACCCTCATGACCTCATCACCTCCCAAAGGCCCCGTCTCCTAACACCACCATATTAGGGATTAGTTTTCAACACATGAATTTTGAGAGGTCACAAACATTCAGTCTACAGCAAATTCACAGTGTACAAGCCCATTCACACAATGTTTGAAACCAGGCTAAAGTCTTCTCTGGTCATAGAAGCCAGGTATCAGCCTTGGGGGTGGTTCTGAGTGGGAGGGGCACTTGGGGCCTCCAGCGTGTTGAAGGGTCTGGGCCTGAGCACTGGTTACACGTGTGCCCACTTTGTGAAACTTCATCCATTTGTATACTCATGACTTATGCGGTTTGGTGTATATAATTTATATTTCAATAAAAAGTTAACTAAAAATCAAAACCACACAAACCAAAAAATGCAGACATGTACCTACTGGCATGAAAGTTTCTTCATAATATTAGATGAGAAAGGTTACAGAGCAATGCACACAGTATGATCCATGCTTTTGAAAAATAATGTATGTGCACAGAAACAGGATATACGCCAACATTCATTTATTAAAAAATATTTATTGAGCATGTACTATGTGCCGACACATAATTTATCTGGAAGACGTCTCTACAAGTGGACTACCCCATGCAGAGCCCCATCGCATGCATCGCACCTCAGGCTCCCACGAGGCTCTGTGTGACCCCACATCCCGCGAGCTGAGTGGGTGAGCCGAGGGCGGGAAGGACACGCACACACGACGCATGAACAGCCACCTTCACAGGAGCACAGGGTTGACGAGAGTGTCCTACGAGCTTAGAACTAGACCTGGCTGAGGGACACTGGGCCATCAACTACCCACAGGTGGACACCTGGAAACACAGCCCAGTTCTAAGGACAGGCAGGGCAGTGACAATGGCGAGTGTGGGTCCCGAGGAGCACGGGCGCGTCTGGGGAGGGCCCGCAGCCCCGAGCCCTCAGGTGAGGGTGTTACCACCCCATCCTGGTGCAAGTCCGCGGCTTCCACAGGACACGCGTTCCCGTCCAGGGCCGACTCCACTGAGTCACGTCTGTCCCTCCAAGACGCTGCATCCCACACAGAGCTGCACCTGTCATCTCCAGATGGGAAAGACTTTCTCTCCAACCTGAGAAAGACAAAGGAAACAAACCAATCAGATGATAAATCATTTCAGTTTGATTAACACACAGTATTTCCTAATAATAATTTAATACTGGACAAGAGTCTGGTATTCAGGTGCAGACTTCCAACAACAAACATTTAAGCTTTTTTAATGTAAAATCAGCATAAAGCAAAGCGCAAAACAGGTACTACAAAATAAAGGGAAACCATTTGATTATTTTCTTCCCTCTCCTGCATTAACCCTGAATCTGAAGAGGAGGATTTTCCGTGGGCTCTGTGAGCCGTGAGCCCTAAGGCCCCGCCTGGCCACATGCTCACTTCAGCTCTCAAACTGCTGCCACGGCCAGAACACGACTCCACCGCACATCCACGTTGCCCACGGCAAGGCACGCAGGGTGAGCGAGGCTGCACCATGGCCCGGCCCTCGGCCCCAGCTCTGGCCACGGGGTCCGCCGGGTGGGAATAGGCATCTGCCACCGCAACCACCACAGACCCACCAGCTGCCCGGACTGGCACCACAGCCCGTGACTCCACAGCTAAATATCTTACTTTCTGCGAGCCGGGGTCTTGTCTAGAAGTGACGGACCAGCTCAGAGTGACAGACATGTGCCGTCTCCACACGGGGTTTCTCTGCAACACCACTGAGCCTGTGACCACGTCTCCCGCGAGGACGGACACGGGCTCGTCCATCATGAACAGCACCTGCTTCCAGTGGGTGGTGCTGCAAGACAGGGGCGTGTTGTCACCCCTCGGGGAGCCCATCGGGACTGCCATGCCCCCACCCTGTGATCAGACAGCTTCATGGGACCCGCGTGGACCCACAACCCGGGGGGCCTCCTGGTCGCTGCACAGATTCCCTGGTGCCAAGGAGGCCGGGCCGCAGGGGCACGTGGCCAGACACAGGTCCCCAGGGGCCGCCTGTCCCCAGCCCCTCGTGGGGTCAACCCAGCCTCCACGAGCTGGCACGGCAGTGCCCACCCAAAGCCACCTTCTCTGAACTGCTGATGCCCACGGTTCTAGTTTCTGCAGTTAAAACGAGATACACGCTGCTGAAATCGTGTCCAAAAAAAGTCATAATTCCTGTGAAGGTTCAATAGAGTGTGAGCAAACAAGTGCAGCATTTGGGGGAGCAGTGACACCCCGGATTCTGTAAGTCCTGTGACTCTCACGCCCAAGCACCTGAAAGGACCCAGGGCACACCCCACAGTGAGGTTCTGCTGCGTCTCCCCCTCGTGTCACATCCTCCCTGACGCTGGGCCGCCCCCTCAGCCACCGTGGGGGGGGTCTCCCTCCCTGGCCCACGCCCTGCCCCCCATCCCGTCCCCATGCCACCTGTGTGTGGATGACCCCACGCAGACGCTTAGGTGGGAAACGCCAGGCACACACGGTTTGCGGGGGTCCCTGAGGCCCCTCTCTTGCGGGCCCTGGAAGGAGGCTCTGGCCAGGCAGCTCGTCCTCCTGCTCAACTTCCACAAAGGACGCTGAGGACACCCTGGGCCCAAAGACCACGGGGGCGTCTGACTCGGGCGTCTGCGTCCCTCCCTGGGCCTTGCTCACTTCTGCCGACCACACGGTGCAGGGGAGCATTGGGGCCATTACTGAAAGGGGCAGTGGAAGTCCCCGAATGAAGGCGGTGCCCCCCCCAGGGGCCGCTGTGTCCAGCACCACGACAGACAAGGTGCGCTTCCCCACGCGCAGGAGCAAGCGTGCAGCCCCGAAACCTTACTGCTCAAAAAATGTGTCACAGGAAACATCTGCCTTCCCCAGAAGTCGAAGTAAAAGCCCCTGGAACCCTGTGGACTGTTTCTGTGTCAGATGGTGAAGAGCTGCAGCAGCATTTGGGGCCACGGAGAGAAGGTGGAGCCTGACCATCCAGGGTGTTGGGGACCCCCCGACCCCGGCCCCGAGGACGCCCGATGCCAGGGGGGCAACCCGGACTCACCGCCACACACAGCCCGGCCCCAGCGCCAGCCCACCCACCCACATGCCCTGGGCCAGGGCTCAACCGCGTCTGGAGAGATTTGGGGCCCACTTCCGATATTACTAGATCTTTAAACTCGTGACTCTGCAGGCTTTCTGTGCTGCCCACAGGAGAAGGAGGGGCACACTCACGGGTGCAGCGGGCCCGTGCTCAGCACCAGCTGTGGCTCGTCCTCCTCCAGGTTCTGGAACCGGACACTGAACCAGGCTGTGAACCCGTGTAGGGTGCCTGCCTTCTTGATGTCAAAGTGCAGCTCACCTTTCATCATCTGTGTTCAAGCAAATGAGTAAGAAAAGGGCGCTGGGGACCGGGGGGCAGCTCCCGCCTCCGTGGGGCTCTGTCCCCAGGCAGCCACACCGTCTATTTCAGTAGTTATACCACAAATCTGTAACTTGCTAGTTTAGCTGAACACATCAAAAACCATATTTCCTCCTAGGGAAAGTAAATGTTAAAACCTGCATCCTGAACTCAAAGGCTGCAGATAATCAGAAAAGGTTTTGAGCAATTTGGGTCTCATTTGCCTAATTTTCTGTCCCCAAATTCAAGTGGAATACTTCCTCTTCTCAATTCTTTGTACAAATATAAAGCTCCAGACTGAGTCTCTACAATCCCCAAACTAACTAAAGCCTCAAAAGTTCACTTTGCACGTGGTTTTGCCCATCTAAGTTCCAGAAGGGGGTTCCTCCACCTCAGAGCAGCCCTTAACCCGCACACGCCACCTCGTGGCCACAGAGGGTAAGTAAAAGAATTTTAAGAATTTTACCATCAATGGGAGCTAAAAAAACTTAGAAAAAAAATTTAATTCAAATTCCATGATGAAACATATAATTTATTTGAATCTGAAGATGCTAAGAATATTACACATAAGTCTAAAAGTAACTGAAGACGTTAAAGAGGTTAACTATAAAGAAAATAACCTAAAAATACAAAAAACAAAATCAGAGTAGGAAAAAAAAAAGACTGTGGGAAAATCAATAGCAACAAGTTTAACTTGTTTATTTGAATAGGAAGGAAAGGTCACCTCTTCTCACCTCGAGGTCGGCGATCTGCACCGTTCTCATGTCCAGCTGTAATATGGTGCACGGCTCAGAGAGACAGTCTTCTGGTTTCAAAATGTGGTTATACTTCGGCTTCGAAAAAAACTCCTTAATTGCTAAAGATCTGGGGAAAAGTCACAGTAATTGCTCAATATCATTTACCCACATCTCCGGCTATCACGCCTCCCCTGCGTTAGCAGGAATTCTAACTCACCAGGCAAGAGGCAGGGCTGAGGAGGCCCGAGGAGGCCAGCCCTCCGGGGCCCCTCGGTGTCCTACTCGTGGGGTCTCAGCACACACCCAGAGAACACGGAATCCACGGGCAATTAAATGTTAACGAATGGCGTGAGAGGAGAACAGACATCTCCTCCAAGGGGCCATCGGTGTTCCGGCTAACGTGCGGCCTCAGCACCTTATCCCTCCGCCCTCCAGTTCACGGTGCGCCTTTTCCGGACACCACAGACCCTGTTCAGAGTTTCCTCCATCTTTCCTTGTCGCTTTCATTACTGGGCGTTAATTCGGGCAGCGTGAGAAACCACCCGCCCCCTCCCCCCCGCCTGCTCTTTTCAAACCTTCCCAGCCCTTCCCACACATTAGTCCTACATGTGTGGGAAGACCCTTCCTCTCCATCCCCTTTGGGATTTGGGTTGAGCGTGCATTGACTAGGGAAGATTCCATACCTTTATGTTGATACTTTTTCTTTTTTTGAGTTTTTTAACAAAAAATAAAAAGGCCCAGAGGCCCCCATCTTGCTGCCAACTCCCCAGCTGGATACCTAGCAGGTGTCCAGGCTCATTGAACAGAAGCTTCTTTCTGCCTCTGACAAAGGGGTCCTTTCCTAATTCCAGGGCTGCTGCTGGGTCTCTCCTGCCCACGTCCCACGGCACCTCAGAGGGGACGCAGCCGACACGTGTCACTATCCTTCTCAGAGGAGGTGATGTGACAACCATGAAGGCCTTGAGAGAAGACCGTTTTATGTTAAAACCTGAAGCTCTACCACAAGCCTGACGTATGTTATACACCAGGAAGTGAACTTTTGTGGAGCACTGCTTTCTTTGCCAAATGCCAGCGATGCCTTCACTAACACATTTTCTGACTCTTGTTAAAAAGTTACAGCTCTTAGTGGGAACATTCATTTGTTTTAACGGCCCACGCGTTTACAAACATGACCTTATTTTTCCCATTATATTTGGGGTCTTATAAATGGGACATTTCAATTTCCCATCACATCTGTTGTCGGTTTAAAGACCTGTAAGGCAACGTGCAAACTTCTTCGTCACGTGAGCAAACTGAACTCAGCGCGGTGGCAGGTCTGAGACCTGCAGCCCGCCCCCCGTGCTCCCACAGCCCGGGAGCGCCCGGTGACTCACTTGAGGGCACTGAGGTCGAACTCGTAGGCATTGTCCCAGAAGAGCACCTTGCTGCGGTAGTCCCTGTCGGCGCTGCAGGGCACCAGGTGCAGCGCGGCCGTGGTCGGCCAGATGACCCCGTCCTCCTTCAGCCACGCGTCCCGGGCATAGAGGATAGACTCGATCATGAACTCAAACTGCAGGGAGGGAGACGCACAGGAGACACCGTGTCTGTGCAGCCCCCTCGCTGCTCAGACTCTGGGGTCTTCACGTCTGTCACCTCCAGAGGTACAGAACAGGCTGAGCTGCCCGGCCCAGGGGAGGGCTTCTCTTGCACCCACACGGCAGTCGTCACCAAGTCCAGTCACAGCCTGGGTTTAAGCCCCATCGAGCCGCGTGGAGTTCGGAACTGGGCGTGGCTAACGGTCAGGGAAATCAGCCTCTCGCCCACCCCACTCACTCAGCAGTTAGCTGTCCCCACGTGCCTAAAGCCCTCAAGTGTTTCGGGGTCTTAACTCTCCAACAGGATCAACCTGGTCTGGGGTATCCTCAGGATTCTCACCACCCTTTAAGTTGCCTTAAGTCACTTCTTAAAAACGTGGAACATCGGGGGTGGAGTCAAGATGGCCTACTAGGAGGAGGCGGAATTTGCATCTCCTCACAACTAGGGCACCTACCAGGCACCGATGGGGGACCATGGACACCTAAGGGGACAGGAGGAACCCTCAACGACCGGTAGGACATGGGGGGGAGTGAGGGGGGAGGAGAAGCGGAGGTGGGACAGGATTGGTGCCCCTAAGGGGTGCCTGGGGGAGGGGAAGGGATCCCACACCCGAAAGGGGAAATTGGGGGACCATTGGGAGGGCAGAGGATCAAAAGGGAGTGTGGCCAGGTCTCCCCTGCCCACTCGGGCCCCCAGAAGCCTGTTGGGCTCCTGGGCCTGATCCTCTGCCCACCCAGGCCCCCTCCTGCCATGCGGAGCCCAAACCCCGCCCCTACACTCGGAGACCACCTCTGAGACCCGCTCCAACGCGCTGGGCCTAAACCCCACCCACACACCCCCACTCAGGGCCCTACCTCCAAACTCCGGAGCTCCACACTCCAGAGGCCCTCCTTTCCACCTGCTGCCTCTCCCCTTCCGCCCTAAGCAGAGGTCCCGCTCCCCGCTCAAACGTCACCCCCCACACCCGCCTAGGTCCCGCCCCACCCTAAACCCCGCCCCTGCCTGTTCCACCCTCACCTGAACTCCGCCCTCATAGCCAAGGCTTTTTTTTTTTTCTTTTTCTTTTTTCCTCTTTTAGATTGGGGTTCTGTTTACCTTGTTGATTCACCGTCGTTGATTCTTTTAGATTTTTGTTTTTCCTAATAAACCTTTTATTTTTCTAATTTTATTTTACTCTTTATACTTCGTTAGTGATCTCTCCTCCTGGCTTGCTGCAACCCCCCCCCCTTTTTTTTTCTTTTTTCTGTTGTGGTTTTATTTTTCCTAATACATTTTTTATCTTTCTAATTTTATTTTGTTTTTCATTCTTTGATATTGTACTGCTCCTTTTTTTCTTTATTTCTTCCTTTTTTTTTTTTTTTTTTTTAACTGTGCCATGAAGCTTGCAGGATCTTGGTTCCCAGGCTGGAGGTCAGGCCCGAGCTCCTGTGGTGGGAGCTCCGAGTCCAAACTGCTGGACTAACAGAGAACCTCAGACCCCAGGGAATATCAATCGGAGTGAGGCCTCCAGGAGGTCCTCATCTCAGCACCAAGACCCAGCTCTATGCAACTGCCTGCCAACTCCACTGCTGGACATCTCAGGCCAAACAACCAGTAAGACAGGAATACAGCACCACCCATCAAAAAATATATATATAATGACAAAAAAATATGTTACAGACAAAGGAGCAAGGTAAAAACTTACAAGACCAAATAAATGAAGACGAAATACGCAACCTACCGGAAAAAGAATTCAGAGTAATGATAGTAAAGATGATCCAAAATCTCGGAAACAGAATGGAGAAAATACAAGAAACATTTAACAAGGATCTAGAAGAACTAAAGAGCAAACAAACAGTGATGAACAACACAATTACTGAAATTAAAAATACTCTAGAAGGAATCAATAACAGAATAACTGAGGTAGAAGAACGGATAAGTGACCTGGAAGATAAAAGGGTGGAAATAACCACCAGGGAGCAGAATAAAGGAAAAAGAATGAAAAGAATTGAGGACAGTCTCAGAGGCCTCTGGGACAACATTAAACGCACCAACATTCGAATTATAGGGGTCCCAGAAGAAGAAGAGAAAAAAAAAGGGTGTGAAAAATATTTGAAGAGATTATAGTCAAAAACTTCCCTAACATGGGAAAGGAAATAGTCAATCAAGTCCAGGAAGCACAGAGAGTGCCATACAGGATAAACCCAAAGAGAAACATGTCAAGACACATACTAATCAAACTATCAAAAATTAAATACAAAGAAAAAAATATTAAAAGCAGCAAGGGAACAGCAACAAAGAACATACAAGGGAATCCCCATAAGGTTAACAGATGATTTTTCAGCAGAAACTCTGCAAGCCAGAAGGGAGTGGCAGGACATACTTAAAGTGATGAAAGGGAAAAACCTACAACCAAGATTACGCTACCCAGCAAGGATCTCATTCAGATTCGATGGAGAAACTAAAACCTTTACAGATAAGCAAAAGTTAAGAGAATTCAGCACCGCCAAACCAGCTTTACAACAAATGCTAAAGGAACTTCTCCAGACAGGAGACACAAGACAAGGAAAAGACCTACAAAAACAAACCCAAAACAATTAAGAAAATGGTAATAGGAACATACATGTCGATAATTACCTTACATGTGAATGGATTAAATGCTCCAACCGAAAGACATAGACTGGCTGAATGGATACAAAAACAAGACCCGTACATATGCTGTCTACAGAGACCCACTTCAGACCTAGGGACACATACAGACTGAAAGTGAGGGGATGGAAAAAGATATTCCATGCAAATGGAAATCAAAAGAAAGCTGGAGTAGCAATTCTCAAATCAGACAAAACAGACTTTAAAATAAAGACTATTACAAGAGACAAAGAAGGACACTACATAATGATCAAGGGATCAATCCAAGAAGAAGATATAACAATTGTAAATATATATGCACCCAACACAGGAGCACCTCAATACATAAGGCAAATGCTAACAGCCATAAAAGGGGAAATCGACAGTGACACAATAATAGTAGGGGACTTTAAAACCCCACTTTCACCAATAGACAGATCATCCAAAATGAAAATAAATAAGGAAACACAAGCTTTAAACGACACATTAAACAAGATGGACTTAATTGATATTTATAGGATATTCCATCCAAAAAAAAAACAGAACACTTTCTTCTCAAGTGCTCATAGAACATTCTCCAGGATAGATCATATCCTGGGACACAAATCAAGCCTTGGTAAATTTAATAAAATTGAAATCATATCAGGTATCTTTTCCGACCACAACGCTATGAGACTAGACATCAATTACAGGAAAAAATCTGTAAAAAATACGAACACATGGAGGCTAAACAATACACTACTAAATAACCAAGAGATCACTGAAAAGATCAAAGAGGAAATCAAAAAATACCTAGAAACAAATAACAATGAAAACACAACGACCCAAAACCTATGGGATGCAGCAAAAGCAGTTCTAAGAGGGAAGTTTATAGCAATACAATCCTACCTCAAGAAACAAGAAAAATCTCAAACAACCTAACCTTACACCTAAAGCAATTAGAGAAAGAAGAACAAAAAAAACCCGAAGTTAGCAGAAGGAAGGAAATCATAAAGATCAGATCAAAAATAAATGAAAAAGAAATGAAGGAAATGATAGCAAAGAACAATAAAACTAAAAGCTGGTTCTTTGAAAAGATAAACAGAATTGATAAACCATTAGCCAGACTCACCAAGAAAAAAAGGGAGAAGACTCAAATCAACAGAAATAGAAATGAAAAAGGAGAAGTAACAACTGACACTGCAGAAATACAAAGGATCATGAGAGATTACTACAAGCAACTATATGCCAATAAAATGGACAACCTGGAAGAAATGGACAGATTCTTAGAAAAGCACAACCTCCCAAGACTGAACCAGGAAGAAATAGAAAACATAAACAGACGAAACACAAGCACTGAAATTGAAACTGTGATTAAAAATCTTCCAACAAACAAAAGCCCAGGAACAGATGGCTTCACAGGCGAATTCTATCAAACATTTAGAGAAGAGCTAACACCCATCCTTCTCAAAATCTTCCAAAATATAGCAGAGGGAGGAACACTCCCAAACTCATTCTACGAGGCCACCATCACCCTGATACCAAAACCAGACAAAGATGTCACAAAAAAAGAAAACTACAGCCAATATCTCTGATGAACACATATGCAAAAATCCTCAACAAAATACTAGCAAACAGAATCCAACAGCACATTAAAAGGATCATACACCATGATCAAGTGGGGTTTATCCCAGGAATGCAAGGATTCTTCAATATATGCAAATCAATCAATGTGATACACCATATTAGCAAATTGAAGGATAAAAACCATATGATAATCTCAATAGATGCAGAAAAAGCTTTTGACAAAATTCAACACCCATTTATGATAAAAACTCTCCAGAAAGTAGGCATACAGGGAACCTACCTTAACATAATAAAGGCCATATATGACAAACCCATAGCCAGCATCATTCTCAGTGGTGAAAAACTGAAACCATTTCCTCTAAGATCAGGAACAAGACAAGGTTGCCCACTCTCACCATTATTATTCAACATAGTTTTGGAAGTTTTAACCACAGCAATCAGAGAAGAAAAAGAAATAAAAGGAATCCAAATTGGAAAAGAAGAAGTAAAACTGTCACTGTTTGCAGATGACATGATACTATACATAGAGAATCCTAAAGATGCTACCAGAAAACTACTAGAGCTAATCAATGAATTTGGTAGAGTAGCAGGATACAAAATTAATGCACAGAAATCTCCTGCATTCCTATACACTAATGATGAAAAATCTGAAAGAGACATTAAAGAAACACTCCCATTTACTATTGCAACATAAAAAATAAAATACCTAGGAATAAACCTACCTAAGGAGACAAAAGACCTAGATGCAGAAAACTATAAGACACTGATGAAAGAAATTAAAGATGATACAAACAGATGGAGAGATATACCATGTTCTTGGATTGGAAGAATCAACATTGTGAAAATGACTATACCACCCAAAGCAATCTACAGATTCAATGCAATCCCTATCAAACTACCAATGGCATTTTTCACAGAACTAGAACAAAAAATTGCACAATTTGTATGGAAACACAAAAGACCCCAAATAGCCAAAACAATCTTGAGAAAGAAAAACAGAGCTGGAGGAATCAGGCTCCTGGACTTCAGACTATACTACAAAGCTACAGTAATCAAGACAGTATGGTACTGGCATGAAAAGAGAAATATAGATCAATGGAACAGGATGTAGAAAGCCCAGAGATAAACCCACACACCTATGGTCACCTTATCTTTGATAAAGGAGGCAAGAGTATACAATGGAGAAAAGACAGCCTCTTCAAAAGTGGTGCTGGGAAAACTGGACAGCTACATGTAAAAGGATGAAATTAGAACACTTCCTAACACCATACCCAAAAATAAACTCAAAATGGATTAAAGACCTAAATGCAAGGCTAGACAGTATAAAACTCTTAGAGGAAAACATAGGCAGAACACTCTATGACATAAATCAGAGCAAGATCCTTTTTGACCCACCTCCTAGAGAAATGGAAATAAAAACAAAAATAAACAAATGGGACCTAATGAAACTTAAAAGCTTTTGCACAGCAAAGGAAACCATAAACAAGATGAAAAAACAACCCTCAGAATGGGAGAAAATATTTGGAAATGAAGCAACTGACAAAGGATTAATCTCCAAAATATACAAGCAGCTCATGCAGCTCAATATCAAAACAACAAACAACCCAATCCAAAAATGGGCAGAAGACCTAAATAGACATTTCTCTAAAGATATACAGATTGCCAACAAACACATGAAAAGATGCTCAACATCACTAATCATTAGAGAAATGCAAATCAAAACTACAATGAGGTATCACCTCACACCGGTCAGAATGGCCATCAAAAAATCTACAAACAATAAATGCTGGAGAGGGTGTGGAGAAAAGGGAACCCTCTTGCACTGTTGGTGGGAATGTAAATTGATACAACCACTATGGAGAACAGTATGGAGGTTCCTTAAAAAACTAAAAATAGAACTACCATATGGCCCAACAATCCCACTACTGGGCATATACCCTGAGAAAACCATAATTCAAAGAGTCATGTACCACAATGTTCATTGCAGCACTATTTACAATAGCCAGGACATGGAAGCAACCTAAGTGTCCTTCGACAGATGAATGGAGAAAGAAGATGTGGCACATGTATACAATGGAATATTACTGAGCCATAAAAAGAAACGAAACTGAGTTATTTGTAGTGAGGTGCATGGGCCTAGAGTCTGTCATACAGAGTGAAGTCAGTCAGAAAGAGAAAAACAAATACCGTATGCTAACACATATATATGGAATCCAAGAAAAAAAAAAGGTTCTGATGAACCTAGGAGCAGGACAGGAATAAAGACACAGACGTAGAGTATGGACTTGAGGACACGGGGAGGGGGAAGGGTAAGCTGGGATGAAGTGAGAGAGTGGCATGGACACATATACACTACCAAATGTAAAATAGATAGCTAGTGGGAAGCAGCTGCATGGCACAGGGAGATCAGCTCGGTGCTTTGTGACCACCTAGAGGGGTGGGATAGGGAGGGTGGGAGGGAGATGCAAGAGGGAGGGGATGTGGGGATATACGTACACATACAGCTGATTCACTTTGTTACACAGCAGCATCCAACACACCATTGTAAAGCAATTATAGTCCAATAAAGATGTTAAAAAAAAAAAGTAACTGTTCCTAGATTATACTTGACTATGTCAATTTCCTGGCCTAATTTTGAATAAAATGTTGATGTTTATTTAACAAAGGAAAAAAAAAAACGTGGAACATCAAAGCAGGAGTGCCACAGAGGTCATGTGGCACTGAAGTCAAGAGCGGCCCAGCACCCCTAGGTGCCCCTCGGGAGTGTTGAATTTTGAGAATTCTTTGTATATTCAGGATACACACTGGATATGTGATTTGCAAATATTTTCTCCTAATCTTAGCATGTCTTTTCATTCTCTTAACACTGTCGTTTACAGAACAGACATTTTTACTTTTGATGAAGTCCAATTTATCAACTTTTTCTTTAATAGATTATGCTTTTAGAGTCACACCTAAAAACCCTTTGACTAACCCATGAACACTTTCTCCTGTGATTTCTTCCGAGAGTTTTATAGTTTTATGTTCTAAGCAATTAGATCTGTAATCAATTTTGACTTCATTGTTTAGTATGAGGTATGAGGCTTAAAGTTGAAGTTCTTTTTTTTGCACATGGATGGCCAATCGTTCCAATATAATTAGGTGAAAAGACTATCTTTTCTTCATTAAATTGACTTTGCCCCTCTGTTAAGAATCAGTTGACCGTATTTGTAGGAATATACTGTCTATTCTGTTCCATTGACTTACGTGTCTATCGTTTCACCAGTTTCACAGTCTTGACTACCAGAGCTTTATACTAAGTTTTAAAGTCAGGTACTATAATTCTTCCAATTTTGTTCTTTTAAAAATTGTATCAGCTATTCTAGTTTGTTTACATTCCACATAAATTTTACAATGAACTTATCTACAAAAACTCCTGCTTAGATTTTTACTGGAATTGTATTACATCTACAGATTAATCTGGGGAGAAGAGACATCCTTACAAGGTTGTCTTCCAGCCCATGAACAATGCGTATCTATCAGCAACACGTAGTTTTCAGCATACAGATCTTGTACATGTTTTGTCAGATTTCATCATTTTGGAGCTATTGTAAATAGTATTGTACAGTGCTAGTATTTATATAAAAATATGACTGGTTTTTGTATGTTGACTTTGTACTCTGTGATCTTCTTAAACTTGCCTACTGGTCTAGGAAAGTTTTTGGAGATTCCTTGGGATTTTCTACAAAGACAATCATGCTGTCTGAGAAAGGGATGGTTTATTTCTTTGTCTTCGTTCTGTGTGCCTTTCACTTCTTCTCTCCCTTTTGCACTGGTTAGGTTTCCCAGTACAATATGGAGTAGAAGTAGTGGAGCGGCCCTCCCTGCATCACTCCTGCTCTTAGGGGGAAGTTGCCATTCTGTCCTAACAAGTAAAAAGCTGAACAAACTGAAACATCAAGAACTCTTCTTAGATCCGTAAGAGAAATGAGGTCACAGAGCAAACTGCTGCCCCCAAATAGGAGAAATTGAGAGACTAATACAGACGGTCCCCTACTTATGATGGTTCAACTTTACAACGGTGCAATAGGAATTCAGTAAAGACTATGCCTCGAATTTTGAATTTTGATCTTTTCCCGGCTAGCGATACACAGTGCAACACACGAGCCACACAAGCCACAGCCCTGTCAGCCATGAGATCGCGAGGGTGAACGACACTTTCAGTACAGTACTGAGTCAATTACATGAGACAGTCAACACTTTATTATCAAATGGGCTTTGGTTATGATTTTGCCAAACTGTAGGCTCATGTGAGTGCTCTGAGCACATTTAAGGCAGGCAAGGCTCAGCTGTGATGTTCTGGAACTTAGATGTGTTATGTGCATTTTGAAGTTTTTTTGTTTTTTTTAAAATAAATTTATTTATTTATTTTTGACTGTGTTGGGTCTTCATTGCTGCGCGTGGGCTTTCTCTACTTGGCAGCGAGCGGGGGCTACTCTTTGTTGCGGTGCACGGGCTTCTCGTTGCGGTGGCTTCTCTTGTTGCGGAGCACAGGCTCTAGGCGTGCGGGCTTCAGTAGTTGTGGCACGTGGGCTCAGTAGTTGTGGCTCGTGGGCTCTACAGCACAGGCTCAGTAGTTGTGACTCACAGGCTTAGCTGCTCCGCGGCATGTGGGATCTTCCCGGACCAGGGCTCCAACCCGTTTCCCCTGCATTGGCAGGCGGATTCTTAACCACTGTGCCACCAGGGAAGTCCCTGCATTTTGGACTTTGATATTTTCAACTTATGATGGGTGTGTTGGGACGTAGCCCCATCATAAGTCAAGGAGGATCGTACAGAGAATCACAATTTGCCAGGGGAGGAAACATGAACTGTGGTTGACAAGTTGCTGGGACCCACTGTGAACAAGCCTGAGAGTCAAAGCTCCAGACGGGCTCAGTCACAGGGGTCTCCACAGTAAACATCAGAGAAAAGTCCCCTCGTGCTTCTGACAAGTTCGAAAGGAAGCATTTGAAATACACCAGAGTATTCTGTTCTTCTTAACAGGATCTGCACTCAGGAGAAACTAGTTAACAGAACCTAACCAGCTGGAGAACGAGAAATATCCAGCTTGAGCCCCCTCCAGCCATCGTGTCCCACCTAAAAGAGGAAAAGAAACTGAGAAGCACCTGTGAAGTTCACAGTGCAGAGGCCCAGGCTCACTAAACACTGAGACCCCAGAAGGACCACAGAACACTCCCCGACCCGCATCTCACCACCACATCACTACAGGCCTGTTTGCACTGAACCTTTATCCAGTCATCATGCCTGGCTATCAGGAGAAAACCACAAGACATACTAACAGTATAAGACACACAGCGAGGCTTAGAACCAGACTCAGACACAGCAGGGATGCTGTAATTATCAGGCTGGGAATTTAACAACTATGATTCATATGCTCAGGGCTCTAATGGATAAAGCAGACAGAGTGCAGGAACAGATGGGCAATGCAAGCAGAGAAAGGAAAATTCTTGAAAAGAACCAAAAACAAATGCTCAAGATGAAAAACAATGTAACAGAAATGAAGGATGTCTTCAATGGCTCATTAGTAAGGACACAGCTGAGTAATAAGCCTCCAAGCTTGAGGAAATGACAACAGAAACCTGCAAAGCTGAAAAGCACAGAAAACAGGCTAAAAAATACAACAACATATTCAAGGGCTGTAGGACAACAACAAAAGGTATAGTAGACACAAAACGGAAGTACCAGGAGAAGAATGAGAGGTGGGATCAGAAGAAGTAGTTGAAAAACTAATGACTGAGAATTTCCCCAAATTAATGTCAAACACCAACCCACAGATCCAGGAGTGCAGAGCACACCAAGCAAGATAAATGTGGGGGGGGGGGGGAAGTAAAACTAGGCATGTCATTTTCAAACTACAGACACTCAAAAGATAAAGAAAAAATCCTGAAAGAAGCTGGGGGGAAAAAACACCTACCTACTGGGGAACAAAGATAAAATTTCATCTGAATTCTCAGAAACCATGCAAGCAAGAAGAGAGTGGAGTGAAATATTTAAAGTATTGAGAGAAAAAAACCCACCAACCTAGAATTCTGCACCCTGTGAAATTATCCTTCAAAAGTGAAGGAGAAATGAAGACTTTCTCAGACAAACAAAATAGAGGGAACTTGTTGCCAGTAGACCTGCTTTGCAAGAAATGTTAAAAGAAGTTCTTTAGAAAGAAGGAAAATGATATACAGGCAGATCTCATTTTATTGTGCTTCACAGATACTGTACTTTTTACAAATTGAAGGCTTGTGGCAACCCTGCATCGAGCAACCCTATCGGCGCCATTTTCCAACAGCCTTTGCTCACTTTGTGTCTGTGTGCCACATTTTGGTAATTCTCGCAACATTTCAAACTTTTTCATTATTATTGTATTTGTTACGGTAATCTGTGATCAACATCTTTGATGTTACTACTGCAAAAAGATTAGAACTCACTGAAGGCTCAGATGATGGTTAGCATTTTTTAGCCATAAAGTATATTTTAATTAAGGTATGTACATTGCTATTTTAGACATAATGCTACCACTCACCTAACAGACTACAGCATAGTGTAAACATAACTTTTATATGCACTGGGAAACCAAAAAATTCGTGCAACTTGCTTTATTGTGGTGGTCTGGAACTGAACCTGCAATACCTCTGAGGTCTGCCTGTAGATCAGAAACACGGATCTGCATAAAGAAAGAAAATCACTGAAACAGAAATAAATGAAGATAAAACTAAAACTTTTATTTTTCCTATTCTTAATCAATCTAACAATTTGTCCAAAATAATAGCAACACAGTATTTAACCATGTATGCTTATGTACGTATGTATATCTATGCTTATGTATAATAAAATGAATGAAAATGATGATACAAGGGACAGGAGGGAGAAATCAGGATTACTCTGTTATCATAAAGTGCTCACACTAACCATGAAGCCTAAGAGTGTGAGATGAAAACAGACTCGGAACAGCTGTAAATACATATTGAAAACTGTAGGGAAACCAATTAAAAAAGCAAAAAAGAGCAAGTATAACTGCTATGCTAAGAAAGGAGAGAAAATGGAGTCATATAACATGCTCAATGAAAACCTCAAAAGACAGAGCACCTAAATATTATGGAAAATATTAAGAGATCTGAAGAGAGAAATAGACAGCAATCCAATAATTGTAGGGGACTTCAATAGCCAATTTTCAACAATGGATAAATCATCCAGGCAGAAAATCATAAGGTGACACTTGACTTAAACTACACACTAGACCAGATGGATTAACAGACCTATACAATATTCCAGGCAACAGCAGCAGAGTATATACATTTTCTCAAGAACTCAAGGAACATTCTCCAGGATAGGTCATATGTGAAACCACAAAACAAGTCTTAATAAATTTAAGAAGACTGAAACCATATCAAACATCTTTTCTCATAGCAATAGTATGAAACTAGAAATAAATTACAAGAAGAAAACTGGAAAATTCACAAATATGTGGAGATTAAACAACATGCTCCCAAACAACCAATGGGTCAAAGAAGAATTCAAAAGAGAAATCAAAAAATATCTTGAGACACACAAAAATGGAAATACAACACACCAAAACTTATGGGATGCAGCAAAAGCAGTTCTAAGAGGGAAGTATACAGTAATAATGCCTACATTAAGAAAAAACGAAGATCTCAAATAAGCAAATCTAACTTTGCACCTCAAGGAACTAGAAAAAGAAGAACAAATTAGCCCAAAGTTAGTAGAAGGAAGGAAATAAATGAGATAGAGACTAACAAGACAACAGAAAAGATCAACGAGTTTCCTTTTTTAAAAGATAAACAAAATAGACAAATCTTTAGCTAGACTTACCAAGAAGAGGACTGAAATATATAAAATTGTAAATGAAAGAGGAGCTACTATAACTGATATCACACAAAGGATCATAAGAGACACTATGAATAATTATATGCCAACAAATTGGATAACCTAGAAGAAATTGATAAATTCCTAGAAACATACAGCCTACCAAGAATAAATCATGAAGATACAAGAAACCTGAACAGACCAATTACTAGTAGGAGATTGAATCAGTAATCAAAAACCTCCCAACAAACAAAAGTCCAGGACCAAACTGCTTCACTGACAAATTCCACCAAAAATTTAAAGAATTTATACCAAACCTCAAATTCTTCCAAAAACAGAAGAGGAGGGAACTCTTCCAAACTCATTTCTCATTCTACAAGAGGCCAGCATTACCCTGACACCTAAGCCAGACAAGAACACTACAAGAAAAGAAAATCATAGGCCAATATCCCTAACGAACATAGTTGGAAAATCCTCAATACAATATTAGCAAACCAATTCAACAATACATTAAGGGGGAAAGGTCGGGGAGGGGGTATGAATTGGGAGGTTGGGATTGGCATATGCACACTACTAAATGTAAAACAGACAATCAACAAGGACCTACTGTACAGCACAGGGAACTCTACTCAATACTCTGTAATAACCTACATGGGAAAGAATCTGAAAAAGAATAGATATATGAATATGTATAACTAAGTCACTTTGCTGTACACCTGAAACTAACACAACATTGTGAATCAACTATACTCTAATATAAAATTTAAAATTTTTAAAAAATACATTAAAAGGATCACACACCATAATCAAGTGGGATTTATTCCTGGGATGCAGGGATGGTTCAACTTAGCAAATCCATAAATGTAATATGCCACATTAACAAAATGAAGGATAAAAATCATATGATCATCTCAATATATGCAGAAAAAGCATTTGATAAAATTCAACTACCTTCCATTATAAAACCTCTCAAAAAACTGTGTATAGGTGGGACATACCACAACATAATAAAGGCCATATATGACAAGCCCACATCTAACATCATACTCAATGCTGAAAAGCTAAAAGCTTTTCCTCTAAGATCAGGAACAAGGCAAGGATGCCCCTCTTACCACTTTTATTCAACACAGTCCTAAAAGTCCCAGCACAGTTATTTGGAAAGAAAAAGAAAGAAAAGGCATCCAAATTGGACAGGAAGAAGTAAAAATGTCTCCATTTGAAGATGACATGACACTATATATAAAAAACCCTAAAGACTCCACCAAAAAACTGTTAGAACTAATAAACAAAATTAGTAAAGTTGCAGGATACAAAATCAACAAAAATCAGTTGCATTTCTATACACCAACAATGAACTATCAGAAAGAGAAATTAAGAAAACAATCCCATTTATAATTATATCAAGAAAAAAAAAAACCTAGGAATAAATTTAACCAAGGAGGTGAAAGATCTGTACATTGAAAACTAAAAGATACTAATGAAAGAAACTGAAGACACAAACAAATGGAAAGATATCCCGTGTTCATGGATAAGAAGAATCAGTATTGTTTAAATGTCCATACTACCCAAAGAAAGCTACAGATACAATGCAATCACTATCAAAATTTCAATGGCATTTTTCACAGAAATAGAAAAAACAATCCTAAAATTTGTATGGAACCACAAAAGACCCCCAAATAACCACAGCAATCTTGATAAAGAAGAACAAAGCTACAGGCATCACACTTCCTGATTTCAAACTAGAGTAATCAAAACTGTATGGAATCGGCATAAAAACAGACACACAGATCAATGGAACAGAATGGAGAGCCCAGAAATTAACCCATACATATGAGGTCAACTAATTTTCAACAAATAAGCCAAGAATACACAATGGGGAAATGATAATCTCTTCAAAACAGTGCTGGGAAAACTCGATAGCCACTTGCATAAGAATGAAAGCTCCTTGAGACACTGGTCTTGCCAATAATTTTATGGATTAGACACCAAAAGCAAAGGCAACAAAAGCAAAAATAAGAAGGACTACATTGAACTAAAAAGCTTCCGCACAGCAAAGGAAACCATCAACAAAATGAAAAGATATACTATAGAATTGGATAAAATGTCTGTAAACCACCTATCTAATAAGGGATTAATATCCAAAATATACAAAGAACTCATACAACTCAATAGCAAAAATAATAACAAAAACAACCCAATTTAAACTGGGCAAAGACCCTGAATAGATATTTTTCCAAAGAAGACATATAAATGGCCAATACGTACATGAAAAAGTGCTCAATATCACTAATCATCAGGGAAATGCAAATCAAAACCACAATGAGATATCACCTCACACCTGTTAGGATATGTATTATCAAAAAGATAAACAGTAACAAAAGCTGGCGAGGATGTGGAGAAAAGGAAAACTTCGTACACAGTTAGTGGGAATGTAAACTGGTACAGCCACTGTGGAGCTCCTCAAAAAATTAAAGATAGAACTACCATATGATCCAGCAATTCCACATCTGGGTTTATATCCAAAGGAAATGAAACCATTGTCTCAAAGAGATACCTATACTCCCATGTTCACTGCAGCATTATCACAATAACCAAGATACGGAAAGAACCTATCCATTGACAGAGGAATAGATAAGGAAAATGTGATTATATATATTCACACACACAATGGAGTATTATTCAGCCATGAAAAAGAAAGAAATCTTGCCATTTGCAACAACATGGATGGACCTAGAAGGCATTCTGCTAAGTGAAAGAAGCTGGACAAATACTGCATGGTATCACTCATATGTGGAATCTAAAAAAAAGCTGAACTCAGAGAAACAGTAGGAAAGTGGCTGCCAGGGGCTGTGGGGGTGAAGGAAATAGGGAGAGGCTGGTAATCGGGCACAAGCTTTCAGTAACGAGGTGAACAAGGTCTGAGGATCTGCTGTATACCATAGTGACCACAGTTGATAACACTGTGCTGTATAACTGAAATTTGCTAAGAGAGTAGAACTTAAGTATTCTCACTTTAAAAATAAAGGTAAATATGTGAGGTGACAGATGTATTAATTAGCTCAATGGGGGCAATTCATTGACAATGTATACAGATATCAAATCATCATTCTGTACACTTAAATACCTTACAATTTTGTCAGTTATACCTCAATAAAAATGAAAATAGATAAAAGAAGTGAGCTTCAGGAGAGAGGAATTTAAAAACTGAGAATTTTTAAAACTTGGAAATGGGCTATTACGTGAATATCCCATCAATTTATGAAAACATATATATTTTTTTAATTGGGGTATAGTTGCTTCACCATGTTGTGATGGTTTCTGCGAAGTGAATCAGCCATACGTACACACATATCCCCTCCTTTTGGGATTTCTTTCCCATTTAGCTCACCACAGAGCACCGAGCAGAGTTCCCTGTGCTATACAGCGGGTTCTCATTAGTTATCTATTTTATACATAGTAGTATATATATGTCAGTCCCAATCTCCCAATTCATCCCACCCCCCCCTTCCCCCCTTGGTCTCCATATGTTTGTTCTCTATGTCTGTGTCTCTATTTCTGCTTTGCAAATAAGTTCATCTGTACCAGTTTTCTAGATTCCACATATATGCATTAATATACGATGTTTGTTTTTCTCTTTCTGACTTACTTCACTCTGTATGACAGTCTCTAGGTCCAACCACATCTCTACAAATGACCCAATTTGGTTCCTTTCTATGGCTGAGTAATATTCCATTCTATATACGTACCACATCTTCTTTATCCATTCATCTGTCGATGGATATGTAGGTCACTTCCATGTCCTGGCTATTGTAAATAGTGCTGCAGTGAACAGAGAACCCTCTTGCACTGTTAGTGGGAAGGTAAATTGATACAGCCACTATGGAGAACAGTATGGAGGTTCCTTAAAAAACTAAACATAGAACTACCATACAACCCAGCCATCCCACTACTGGACATATACCCTGTGAAAATATGTATCTTAAGTTTACTTTTATCAAAGCATGTTCATGTCAGGCTCTAAACCAACATATGTGTGAGCACTGAATTAATTCACCCTTAATTCATGCTGATTAAACTCCCTACCTTTAGCTGCTTAAAACACACACACACACACACACACACACACAAACACACACAAAAACAAACAGAAACAAAAAAGCAGAAAAAGAGAAGAAGAAAACAACAAAGAACAAGGGCAACAAATAGAAAATGGTAATAAATACTGTAGATATCAATCCAACTATATCAATAATCACTTTGACTGCCAGTGGTCTAAATACACCAATTAAAAGAGAGACTGTCACAGTGGATCAAACAACAAGAAACAATTATATGTGGTCTGTAAGAACCCACTTTAAATATACAGTTATAGATTAAAAGTAAATGGATGGGGGACGTGGTCCAGCGGTTAGGACTCTGTGCTTCCACTGCAGGGGCCACGGGTTCCATCCCTGGTTAGGGAACTAAAATCCCCTATACCGTGCGGCACAGCTCAAAAGAAACAAACAAAAAAGTAAATGGATGGAGAAAGATTTACCATGTAAACACTAATCAAAAGAAAGCAGAAGTAGCTATGTTAATTTCAGACAGAGCAGACTTCAAAGTAAGGAAAGTGATCAGGGATAGTGAGGGGCATTACACAATGACAAAGGGACAGTTCTCCAAGAAGACACAGCAATCCTTAATGTGTACGCACCTAACAACAGAGCATCAAACTGCATGAGCAGAAAAGTGATAGAACTGCAAAGACCAATAGATCAATCCACTGTCATAGTTGGAGACTTTGACAACCCTTTCCCAGAAATGGTCAGAGCCAGCAGGCAGAGAACCAGTAAGGACATAGTTGAACTGACCACCACCATCAATCATCAGGATATAATTGACATTTATAGACTACTTCATCCAACAACAGCAGGATACACATTCTTTTCAAGCTCACACGGAACATTCGCCAAGGCAGACCACATTCCGGGACAAGAACAAACCTTAACAAATTTAAAAGAATAGAAATCATACAGTGCCTTCTCTCAGACCACAGTGGAAGTAAACTAGAAATCAGTAACAGAAAGATAACTGTAAAATTCAAAATACTTGGAGATTAAACACACTTCTAAATAACAACATGGGTCAAAAAAGAAATCATAACAGAAATTGTTCAAGTATTTTACATTTTGTCAAATTTTTGTGCATTAATTGGTAGTCATGTGATTTTTCTTCTTTAGATTATTAATACAGTCAATTACATTGAATGACTTTAATATACTGAACCAGCCTTGAATTCTGAAGATAATCTCTCCTCTGTTGCAGTGTGGTATTCAACTTATGTATTGCTCAATTCAATTTGCTATGATTTTCAAGGATTTTTACATCAATGTTCATGAGTGCTACTGGTCTGTAGTTTTCAGTTTTTGTACTAACTTTGGTTTTGGTATTAGTGTAATGCTGGTCTCATAAAATTAATCAAATATTTTATAGTTTCTCTATGTGCTTTGTTCTTAGAAAGATCTTCCCATTCCAACATCAGATATATTTTTAGTGATTGTTTCATGTTTCTTTCCTTAAAAAAAAAAAAAAAAAGCTTAACTCTATAACCCATCTGGAATTTATTTCAGCATATGGTATGAGGAAGAATCTAACCATTTTCTCCAAAATTGTCAATTGCTTCGGCCCCATCTTTGAATGATTATATAGCTGTACCTCATTGATTAGAAACCTCTTATTATTATAAACTAAATACACATATATTTGGGTTTGTTTCCCAACTTTCTACATGTCAGCAGCAGAGTAGGAAGATGGGAGGGAGATTGGGGACCTGAGGTCTGAGAACAGGCAGTGGACAGGAGGGGAGATGCCAGGAAGGCAAAAAAGCACAGAAGAAGACGGGCAGCCACAGGGGACGGAGGGTTCTGTGTGGGACACGGTATGGTCCAGCTGATGGATTTGTGATACTGCCGGACTCACAGCCCCGTCTCCACGTCTGCCACTTGGCCCACAACGGCCACCACCGCCACACGGCCCCTCCCGGTCTGCACAAAACCACCAGGCCCTCCAGCTCCACGTGGTCAGGCGCTTTGCCCTGAGCCACTCGGTACCCCAGGCTGTCCTCACTGTCCTGTCGCCACAGTCCTCGCTGCCCCTCTGACCATACGTTCCGCCATGGACAGGCGGGGACCACAGAGTGCCGCGGGCTTTCTCCACCGCTTCGTTGCACGTGCTCTGCTCCAGCTGCCTCCCGTGACCACGCCCCCTCCCGGCCAGGCCACGCCCCCTCCGCGGACCCTGCACCTGCGGGTGAACAAGTCACCCCAACCCCGCTGGCCCACCCCTCCACCCCCCTCCAGCCCTTTCCTCAGCCGCCCCCTCGGCCGGCGCATCCCCAGCGGCCTCTGCTGTGCCCCCAAGGCCCCGCCCCCGCACGCCCCACGGGTCCCTGCACCGTCCCCCCTCTGCTCTACAGGCCTCACCGTGCCCTGCAGTCCTGGGGCCTCCGCATCATGACCCCTACCCCACTCCTTCCAAGTCCTGGACGCCGTTGGCTGGCTACCTGACACACGCAAGTCCGGGGAGGCAGAGAGCCCGACTCCAGCCTCCCCCGCTGGACACATGCAGTCCCGCCCCCGGGCTTCGGGCGCACAGGGGCAAGGACACCGAATCCCAGGTTTCTGCGCCCCGCCCCCTCTCCACCCCCTGCACCCCTCCCCTCCTCCCTCTTCCCCCTCCCCTCCCCCCACCCCTCCTGTCTCCACATAACCTCTCCCAGGGGCAGAGCGGGACCCTAGGCAGCCAGGCTTCCCCGACCCGCACCGCGCCAAAGGACACATCACCGCAGCCAGGCTCTGTGTCCCCACCACCCCAAGGTGCTCAATAACATTTACCGAAAGAACGCTAGCGTTCTGGGGGCAAAGGCCAATGCCCACTTCATGGATTAAAGGTGTAGCAAGTACCTTTTTCCCGTGCATCATCTTGTGAATCCACAGCTGTTATTAACAACAAAATTATATCATGGACGTTGAGTCTATTTACACTCTATCTCCAGACAACACAATTTCAACAAGGCTAAAGGCCCAATGTCATTTGCTATCATTTTCCTCAATCTTTGCGATCTGTAAGAAGCTAGGGCCAGCATTCTTATTATTCATATAAGTTACTCACTTACTATTTAAATGAATTTCTTGCTGGAAACCCTGGTGGTGCTCCCTTCCCCTTCCCCCAGATGTCATTTTTCTGGGTTTTGACAGAGACTAAACTTCAGACTGCTGAGCCAGAAAGGGGGCTGGACCGAGGGTCTGAGGAGACCCACAGGCCCGGCTTCCACCCACCTCTCACTTACCCTCGGAACACAGAGAGTTCGTGAGCAGCGTGGGTGGGCAGAACCAGAAAACTCTCCACCCCGACCCACGTGAGACTGGGGAGAGAATGTGGGAGAGCCTGGGCCTCGAGCTGGTCACGGAGGCAAATCAGGCCCTGCAGACAAAGATTCTGCTGGCATTAAAAACAGCCTCACACATCAAGCACTGGATATTCGCAGCTTCCCAAAGAGAAGAGAGTTTATGTAAATCACTCACGAGAAAGTCACATTAACTTTGATTTAGATTTCTCATAACAGCATTTTTTTAATCAGTTAAATATTCAAGACATTGTTCGCACAAGAAATCAATTACACATCACCTCAGGAAAAAAGTCAGAATGAATCATGATTTATGAAGATTCCAGAGCCCAGAGCAGCCGCCCCAGCAGTGCCCGCTGCCCCTTACCAGCAGGCAGGTCCCCATCCACTCAGACACCAGCACGTCCACCTTCTCCGGCAGCACCACGTCCTCCACCTTCTGCTGGAACACGGTGATGACATCAGCGAAGCCGTTCTGCATGACCAGCTGCCCTGTGTGCTGGGCCATCTCACTGGCCTCCACCGCGTACACCTGCACGTGACAGAAGCACCATCCGTGCGCGCCCCGGCCCCAGACCACGGCCCGCCATCCACTCTCCCCAAGCCTGAGTCTCCTCGGCTGAGTCAGAGCCAGCAACAGAAGGCAGGCAGCGTGCTGGACGGCGGCGGTGGATGGCGGACGGCCACGCTGTGCCGCCTCCACCTGATGGAGCCCTGGGAGGACCTGCCTCTACGCGTAACTCCACTTTCTGCCTAAACGCAGACACAGGGCTGCAGGTGGACAGAAGCCTCTGCACCCACGTGGGCCACCCACCCCAGGGCCCCAGGTTCCGACACACGCAGCGACACAGTCCGTAACCGACACAGGAGATTCTTGGCACTCGACTGAACACTCAGACTTTTAGGGTATCAGCGGCTAATTACAAATCCAGATTCTCAGGAGGTCCTGAATGCTACGTCCTGGTTCTGGCAGGGTCTGGACTCGGGCGGTCACTGCACTGCGGTTGCACCTGTGAGCTAGGAACCTCACCCACCTGTGCTGAGGCCGTCGCGAGGCGGCACCTCTCCTTGGCCCGGACGGGCTTGAACGGGAGGAGGAGGACAGGAGCCCAGCAGGGGTCCCAGAGAGTGGTCCACCCTGGCCCTGCCAAGGCTCACTTTCGGCGGCGGAGGACACGGGACGGTGGTCTACATAAGCAGCCCAGCCCAGACACGTGGACGCACGTGTCTCCTTGCGTGACTGAAATAAGTTTCACAAACACAGCCCACCAGCTGCAACTCACTGGGATATTTTCTATTCTGTCCTATGCACTCTGTGCTGTCTGCGACTCATTAAACCCACGTCGCAGCCTCTGGCAGGCTCAGCCTGCAAGAATACGCCGCCGGTTTCACCTACGTGGCGGGCGCTTCACCAAGACCCGGCTCCGAAGTTGTGAAAGGGCTGCTGCCTCCTACTCACTGCTCTAGGCTGAGCATAATGTGCACAGAAGAGGCTGATGATCCCAGTTCCACAGCCGACATCCAGAATCACTTTATCTTTCAGGGATTCTTTATTCTGCAGGATAACGTTGTGGTACTTAGTCGTTCGTGGCTGGTCTGCCAACATCTCCAAGTGAAGTTTCTAGGGGAAATACACATGAAGGGAGGATCACTGCCTGTAGCTGGAGCTATGCCGAGCTCTGGCTTAAGGCGGAGGGTTAGAGCCGGACCTACCCGCTCGGCCCCGCCACCCCACCCCTAAACTACGAGTGACAGCGTTTAAAAAATAAAAGGCCAAAATATGCAGCAGACACAAGCAAGAGTAGACAGTGAAGGAATGAGAGGGAAGCTTCCGGAACCCTCCCCGCTCAGCGGGCTGCACCACCCCAACAGCCAGGCGAGCGGAGAAGCAGGTGTGGACCACGGAGGTGGCGGTGGAGGAGCGGCCACATTCCCATCCAGACACAACGTGGCCACGATCCACCGAGAGCGAACGGCCAAGCCTGGGAGAGGCTGCGGGAGGTGCACGGGCCCCACTGCGTCCTCTCCGCGCGGGGCCCGCAAGGCCCCTCACGTGACCCCCCTCGCTGCCTGGGGACAGCAGGAGCCTCTGCGCCGGAGGGAGGAGCGACCCCGCCGGCGCTCGGGCCTGAGCGCAGGTCCCCAGCCACACTGCGGGCGGGACTCCCAACCTGAGGACACGCTCCACGGGAATCGGCCGGTCCCCAGGGAGGCAGAGCAAGGCTCCTCCAGACATTTTGGGGCCACAGAGGCTGCTGGAGCCCCGGCTGCCAGCAAGGCGGCGCCCCCAGCACCCGTCCCCACACCCCACGCCATGGAGACCCAGCTCAAGCGGCGCCACGCACAGGGGGACAGACGCCCCGGCCACCCAGACCAGGTCAGCACCAACAGGAGGCCTGCACGGGCCTCATGAGCCCCGTGGCTCCTCGGAGACGGACAAAGGGAGGCCACCAAGGTGGACGGAGTCGAGACCCAGCTGTCGTGCCTGCGGGGCCACCCTGACGCCGAGCCAGAGCAGGATGCGGAGGCCCCAGGGGAGGAGGCTGGCATGGCTGCATTCGCCTCGGACACGATACACTTCAGAGCGAAGAGCATCAGGTCGTCACAACACAGGAATCACTTCAGCAAGAGGACATCATAATTCTAAATATTCTCGGACCTAATAACAGCTTCAAAATACACAAAGCAAAAGCCAGTAAAAATGCAACAAGAAACAGACAAATTCCCAATTATAGTCAGAGACTTCGACACCCTTCTCTCAGTAACTGACAGAAGCAGAAAATCAGAAAAGACAGAGACGTGAACAACACTTTCAGCCAACTTAATCCAACTGATAGAACACTTCACCCAACCATTTACAATAATACACAACAATATCTAGGAACAGATTTACCTAGAAAGGTACACAACCCTGTATGATCAAAACCTTAAAACTCTGACACATAACACAAGGCTTAAGAAATGAGAAAAGTCATCACAAAGATGTCACTTCTCCCTAAATTAATGCACGTTTTCCATGTAACACATTAGAATGCCAAACACCTGGACGGGGGTGGAGGAGGAGCCAACAAAACGATAATAAAATTAGTTTTGTTGCAGCAAAAATAGAAATGAGACTTTTCTGATAAACAAGAACAATAAGCAACAATGAACAGGCTGGGGAAACAGCATAAACAGGCCTGAAAGAGTTAAGCCATCTTGGTTAATCTTTAGCTGTTACTACTAACAAACACTTGTAGCTAGACTTGTCCTTCACAAAGCTAAACAAAGCTAATTACTCTGATTCCATATGAATCGTACCCTGCACCTGGCATTTACTCTCGATGCATTCATTTGTAGCAAATCACCCCTTGTAGCTGTCTACATTTCAGAAAGGTCGCAGGCCGATAACCCAGAGATGAACGGACCCAATTACCAGGCTGCCTGACGCCAGCAGTGCCTGTTTTAAAATACTGCAAGAAGAAGAAGAATGCAAGACCTTCACCACTTTGGTCCTATCGCTTATCCTGGACTGTGAGTTCCACCTACAAGACCCCCTGTAATTGCCCAGGACGAGGGGGCACAGTTCTCGAGGCGCTAGCCTGCTGGGTCTTCCCTTTGCCTGGCAAAGAAAATACAAAGCCTCTCTATTTCTTATCCTCCAAATCTCTGTCTCTGTATTTCTATTCGGCATCGGTGCACAGGGAGCCAAAATTTGCTGGCAACAGTTTCAAAAAAATAAACAGATGAGGCCATGACAATGCTAAAAATTAGGAGAACTGCTAGAGGCCTAGCTCTTCCAATCATTAAGAAGCATCTGGACCTGCAGAAGAAATAACCACATCAATGACACAGAACAGAGGTTCCCAAAACAGACCCTAACAATTTGACATATGATAAATGAGCGTTGCACATTATGCAGAAAAGGAAGATTAACCAAAAGCTGGAACAGCTGGATATTTGTGGGGAAATTAAGTCGGAATTTTACCTTATTCTTTACAAGTAAATTCCAGATTGATTTAAATATTTCATTGTTAAAAATGCGATCACAAAAGTTCTAAAAGAAAGCATGGATATTTATAATCTCGGAGTGAAGGCCTTGAAAATAGGACACAAACGCAGAAGCTACAAAGAAAAGAAGGACAAATTAGACCATATAAAGATAAAAAGTTCCATGGGGGAAAAACAGCAGCAGATGGTCAGTGTGATACATATAAATACAAGCTAAACTGCCTATTTAACATATAAATTGACAGAAATCAAACGAAAAATGGGCAAATTATATGACAGTTTATCAAAAAATAAGAAATACAAAAGGCCAATAAAATATGAAAGAGGATCAATCTCACTTTAAAAAATGGAAATCAAAACCGAGATACATATTTCACCTTTAAGATTGGAAATCTTTTTTCATTCTGAAGACTTGTGGTGGTGAAATACCAACAGCACAATTCTATGCTGTTGGTATCTTTCAGGCGGGCAACTTGGCAAGATCCACCCAAGTAAAAAACACATACGTACACCCTTCAAATTTACCCAGTGGAAATTCCAGCAAAGGTTTAGCAGGATTTATGTAGGAGGACATCCATTACAGCATTGCTTGCTGTGATGAAAACTAAATATGATCCTTTTCAAATCAACACAATACTCCGCAGCTGTTGTAAAGAACAGACCTTCAAAACAGTACAGCTGCTTAAGAGCAAGGTGAAAAACAGTGTGTGTGGAACTATTCCTCTTCTACAAATTTAAAAGAATAAAACAGATGCAGCTTAGATATGGAAGAAGCATAAACACTGTTGCTGAAAGAAATCTCAAGGAGCAGAGTGAGGAGACAGACTTCAGATTATCACTATGTCTTTCTTAGTAGATGGAAACCTCTAAATATGTACACACATCAGTGGTTTTTCATTTCCTTTAACATTTTTAATTGTCAAAATGACATATCTACCAAAAAGTACACTAAAAAGTACTTCAGAGTTTACTTAACATAGCTACATTCCAAACACTCTTGTGCCCACACCAGAACCCTGCCAGCACCCTGGACCATCTCACCCGGCCTTGCCAAACATAGAACCCCCCCTTACCAGTAACCCGCATCCAGATTCTCAGGGGAATCAGGTCCCTGATCTCTAGAGCTCCACCACTTATATATACATTCATAGGCAACACCTTTTAACGCTGCCTTATAACTTATATAATTGAATCAAACATAAGGTATTCTTTGATGTCTTGCTTCTTTCACTCAACATTGTATTTGCAACGTTCATCATGCATTTAGTTTTATTTAGTTTAAAATATAAACAGGGTTGTCTGGACCACAGGACTTTGGGTCTTTATTCACGTTGGAAAAAAAAAAACTAATAAGCTAGTTATTTATAGGTATTACTGTTGATTTATATAATTTTTTTGTATTTCATTTTTTTTTTTTTTTTTACAAACCGAATGTTTCTTTTATTTAATAATCTACACAAACTAATTCTACTGTTAAACACCAATTGAGGGGGGAAAGCGCACACGCAGTCCCCCACTACCACAAATTATGCAGTCGAGTTTCTCCCATTTGGAGAAATCGCAGGCGTCAGCACACCCCCAGTGCAATGGGTGAGCCTCATCCTGGGAAAACCACCTTCATGATCATGGTATCTCCCCTGCCAGGTAAGTATGAACCACTCTTCCCCGCCCCCCCGTACAGCCTTAGACTCCTACACTGTACACACACGCTCCCTACCCACCCTCTGCCCCCCCCCCCCGCCTTCCACGCCTCTCAGCCCCTCCAAACGACTCTGCTAATAAAATCCAAGCAACTTCTCTGGAAAACTTCCACAGCCCGGGAAGTGGCTCGCGGGGAATTGTACCCCTACGCTGCAAGATTTACATCTGTATATCATTTTTAATGTAAAATTTATTACTTTTCTTTTTTTTAATACTGAGAAAGGTTCATAACTCCATTGCTCAAACAATATCTCTAAACCAGTGGTCTGCACATTACAGCCCGTGGGCCAGTCCAGCCCACCACCTACTTTTATATGGCCTACAAGCTAAGAATGGCTTTTACATTTTTAAACGGTTTTTAAAAATCAAAAGAAGACTATGACACATGAAAATCATATGGAAGTCAAATTTCAGTGTCTATGGGTAAAGTTTTATTGGAACGCAGCCCTGCTCACTTGAAGTTTTGTACAGCTGCTTCAGCATTTGGATGGCAGGGCTGAGCAGCTAAGGTGAAGAGAACATCTGTGGGCCCTGCTCTGAATGATGAGTAGAAGCCCAGAAATTATTTTTAAACTTAGAACCTAAAACTAGCGAGAAGCTAGCGCCAGCCGGCCAGGCGGGCAAGGGAGGCAGTACCAGGGTCCCGTAGCTGCCGAAGTACTCCTCATCCTGCCACGAGTCCTCGGGGCCCCAGTCCTCCACGTGCTTCCCCAGGTGGTTCGCCGGGATGTACCCGCAGCAGCCGGCACGCTCACCCCACCACCAGTCGGCAGTGGTTTGTCTCAGGATGAGAATTTTCTCTCCTCTCAAAAAGCTGAGCTATAAAAACATACAGAGAAATGAAAATTAAAGAAAAACCTGTAGTTCGTATTTCAGTGATAAATCCCCCATCACTGGGGCCCAAATCACAGCAATTTCGAAAAGGAGTCAATGGGTAAATGCATCAACTGACAATATATGAAAATGATACCAGGATTTTAAGATTTTTGTGGAATATCTACAAGAAACAAAAGCACACCTTAATTGATTTTTTTTAAAAAAAAGATTAAACATTTTCAAACAGTGTAAATTTCTTAGAACAAAATTTCTAACAGCCCCTTCACCGTAACTCAGCTAGGTGGTAGCTGATTCAGTTACTGGAGGCTTATGCTAAGAAATTCCTATTATAAAGTAAAGAATGCTACATTCAAGTAGATATTTTTATTTTACACCCAATTTTTCATTAATTAGAATAGGTTCTAAGTAAGGGTTTCAAAGCAGAAACTGAAGCAGGTACCTCCACCCCCCGTTCCTCACCTGGGGATCCTTCACATCAGGCTTGGGACCCCAATTTGTTAGGCTGGGAGGGTCACCCACAGGTCTCCTGTGGCTGTGAAGTATCTGAATACTTCTTTATTTAAATCTGCTATGACTTCTGCAAATTTTACATCTAATCCTGTCCCTGAACATGCTGAATCCACAAAGCATAAGCCCACATGGCTACCTGCGTCTCATCGGTGGCAGAATAGTCTGCGATGGCCACGAACTCCTCGGGGTGCACACTACCCTGGAGGTTCCCCTCCTCACCCTGCACGGCGGGGTCCTCTCCCTCCTGTTCAGAGCAAGGGAGAAAGGGAGGTGACTGTGGGGCTGCCATTCCTCTCCGCCCTTCCCTCTGCCTGTCTCTCCATCTGTCTCGCTCCGCCTCTGTCTCTGCCTCCCTGTCTCTCTGTCTCCATCTCTGTTTCTGTCTCTCTCTACGCCTCTGTCCTCTCCGTCTGTCTCTCTGTCGCCGTCTCTGTTTGTCTCTGTCCCTCTCCGTCTCTCTGTCTCTGCCTCTCTCTCTGTCTCCGTCTCCATCTCCGTCTCTGTCTCTGTCCCTCTCCATCTCTGTCTCCGTCTCTGTCTCTCTCCGTCTCTGTCCCTCTCCATCTCTGTCCCTCTCCATCTGTCTGTCTCTGCCTCTCTCTCTGTATCTGTCTCCGCCTCTGTTTCTGTCTCTTTCTCCGCCTCTGTCCCTCTCCGTCTCTCTGTCTCTGCCTCTCTCTCTGTCTCCGTCTCCATCTCCATCTCTGTCTCTGTCTCTCTCCACCTCTGCCTCTCTCTCTGTCTCTGTCTCTGTCTGTCTCTCTTGGCTCCAGGTTATTAGGATGGTTTCAAATCAAGATTCACGTGACCACGTTTTCATCCTACAAACACTTGGGGTCGTCTCCACCAGCAGAATGAAAGGATCTCACCCTCCCTCCACCTTGACTTTAGTCTCTAGTACAAAATGACTCACATCCTTAAGCGAACGTCAGAGAAAGAACAAGAAAGAGGCACCGTGAGTGACCACTTAGTGACTGACCCCATCAGCAGCAACGCTCTGAAGGTGGTGACCGGCCCAGGAGAAAGCAGCCCTGTCTGGGCGTCAGACCCGAGAGCAGAGCTGGGCGGCCGTGCTGAGGGCCGACAGGGGGCAGGGCGCAGCCCTCGGGGCGCACTGCTGCTCAGGACTCAGGGGGCGCCCTGGGTCTCGGCTGCACGCGGCCCGCCTCCCTTTATGTCCAAACGGGTCTCCCTGGAGGCCACCCCAGAGGCGGCAGGGCCCCAGCTCGCGATCCAGTTCACTGCAGCAACCCCGCCCGGACATAACGTTTAAACAGATTTTCCTAAACGTAACCATCATTCATGTTCATTTTAGAAAATGTGTGGAAGAACAAGAGCACAAGGAGGAAAATTAAAGCTAAGTGTGAGCTTGTTCATTGGTCAGAGACCAGTGACGGTGACACGTAACCGTTGCAGCACTTCAGGCTTTCTTCACGTGTACACGCAATACCTCCTTATACGGTGTTTACCGGGATCATAAAACTCTGCCTTATGACATATTTTGCACTTATTAAATTCTGAACATTTTTCCCCATTATTAAATACACTTCTAAGCACGTTTTCAGTATCTCATAGTATTCCATTCCATGAATTATTGTAACTTATCTATCAAATCTCCTATAAACATTTAAACTGTTTTCAGTTTTGACTAGTATAAATTATGTTAAGGTGAACTTTAATATGAATCGGTCTGTCCCTGATAATTTTCTTAGGATAAATTCCTGAATATGACACTGAGGGTCAAGGTCCTTTACGGCTTTGATACCACCTCCCGATGCCTTCCATGGGGCGGCTGCTCGAGCTCCTGCATGCGAGGACGTAGCCTCGTGAGTTCCCTGCGCCTGATCAACAGTGGATGTTAATCACTGCAGCCTCTGCCAGTCTGAAGGCGAGAAATTACCTCTTGGTTACCTCCATTTGCCTTCCTTTGATTATTAGTGATCAAATATGATTTTACCTATACATTGGTCATCTTTTTTATTTTAATAATCACCTGTTTGCATCCTTTGCACATTTTCCTATCACAGTAACACGATTCGTTTCTGCTCACCCTCATCCTGTCCGGCTCCACCCGTGCTGTCACCGGCCCCCCACACCCCCGATCCTCACGGTCGCCTGGTGTACATGGAGAGCATGGAGAGGGAGGAGGGTCCCCACACCTCCTGTGCTCGTGTCACACGTGCGTGCACACACACAATTTATTTTTTCTTTTGACATCGCTTTTTGTAAAAGATACCAGTTTTTTAAAATTTTTCTTTTTTCACTCACACAATAACTTGTGGCAAACTCCCCACCTGCAGAACTCTACATAACATACGTATATATGTTATGTATGTACACATGTACATACATAACATATGGCTACATAACATTCCGCAGCGGGGATTCTGCCTGAGCCTTAAGTCATCTTCGACTGATGGACTTTCTCTGGATGTCCAGTTTTCTACCACCACAAACGTCTGTGCACATTTATCCTGACATGATGACATTTTATCTCTATGGGATAGACTGACAGGGCTGAAACATAAACATAGTTTTCACTCAAACATTTGTCAGATTCTTTCCATAAAGGATGTGGCACTTCACACTTCACCAGCAGTGCATGGAGTAACCGTCTTTAATTTTTGCCAGAGGAACAGGTGTAAAGACTCCAGAAAAGGTAAACATGTGGGGAAACACTATTACTTATACTTTATAAAAAAGACTTTTGATAGTATAGAGAAACAATGATAATTTATTGTGGGGTTTATAGCATATATAGAAGTAAAATATGTTATAACAACAGCACAAAAATAGCGGCTGGTAAATGGAACTAATTTACAGGATTCTTGTGAAGTGGTCAAAAAGAAAAAGACTAGAATAGGTTAAGGATGCATATCATAATTTCTTGGGTAACCATCAGAATAATATTGGGTTGGCCAAAAAGTTTGTTCAGGTTTTTCCATAACATCTTCAGAAAAAACCAAACAAACTTTTTGGCCAGTCCAAAAAGGTACAGCTAAAAAGTCAACAGAGGAGATAACATGGAATTATAGAAAATATTTTATTAATCTAAAAGAAGGCAAGAATGGAGAAAGGTAAAAAGGAAGAATTGTGACAAGTAGAAAACAAACAGCAAGATGTTAGGGTCATGTTAGACTTATGTTACATGTTAATGGACTGAATACTCCAATTAAATGGCAAACATTATCCGACAGGAAAATAAAAGACATACCTATAAGCTCTTTACAAGAGGAACACTTTAAATATATGGAGTTAGTTTGGCTGAAAATATAGGTATATATGTGTCTGTGTGCCATGCAAACACTAAGACAAAGTAGATGCAAGGCAAGAAGCATTAATAGGTAAAAAGAGAGACTTCATAAAAATAAAAGGGTCAACTAACCTAGAAAACAAAAACTAACCTAAACATATGCACCAAATAACAGAGATTCAAAACGTATGAAGCAAAAAGTGATAGATCCAAAAGGAAATAACAAAAAAAATAGACAAATCCACAATCACTGTGGAGATTTTTGACTCATCTCTCTCAGTAATTGATAGAACAAATGGACAAAACATCAAACAGGATATAGATTTGAGCAATACTAATAACCCATTTGACAGTGAAGACACTGAACACTACACCCAACAACTGCAGAATAACTTAGTCTCCGCAAGCGCACATGGAACATCCACCAAATAACCCTTACGATGAGGCCATAAAGCAGGCCTGAATAAATTTCCAAAGACTGAAATGTTATATTTTCTGACCAAACATAATCAAACCAAAATTAAATAACAAAAATATAAAATTTCCCACGTTTGGAAATTAAGCAACACACTTCTCAATAGCCCAGAAAATTTCTAATTTCCACTGTGATATATTAGAAAGTATTTTAAGTGAACAATAATGAAAATACAATGCATTTAAATGTGTGAGGTGCAGCTAAAGCAGTGAATAGAGGAAAAGTTACAGCTTTAAAGATATATACACACACACACACACACACACACACACACACGCGCGCGCGCGAAAAGAAAGGTTTAAAATCAGTGATCCAAGCTTCCATCTCAGGATGCTATGAAAAGAGAAAATTAAACCCAAATAGAATAGAATAAAGGAAATAAAAGCAGAAATCAATGAAATAGAACACAGATGGACAAAGAGAAAGTTAACAAAGGTTTCTTTGAAAACATAAAATTGATAAAATCCTAAAAAGATAAAACGCAAACTGTGACTATCAGGCATCTCTTCTGTGATGAAGAATGCTATTACCAGGATGAACACAAATATTACTGAAATACTACCATGACTCATAAATAACCAGGAAAACTAAAATCACAAGATACCATTTCTAACCCACAGACTGACCAAAATTAAAAAGCCTGATGTTCTCAAGTATTAGCAAGCACTTTGGGCTCCTGGCAGACCTGTGAACTGGTAAACCACCTGGGAGAACAATTGCTCATTATCTAGTAAAACTGAAAATATGCAATCTCTTCCATCCTACAATGCCATTATTGGGTAAATACCCTGTAGCACATGTGCACAAAGAGACACATTGAAGGATGTTCACTGCAGCACTGTTTGAAATAGAGAAAAACTGGAAGCAATGTAAGTGTCCAACAAAAGGGAAAGAGATAAAATGTGGTATATACCTAACATACAACAGTAAGACTGAACAGACCTACATACCTACCTGTGAATGTGATACATTTCATATAAGGAACACACTACAGGGACCATCCTTCAGGACTAAACCAGCTGTACCCATACATTAAAGACAAATTCCTCAAAAGTAACATAGGTGGAAAAGGCAGGCTGCAGAGGACACACAGACTATGACACCACTTACGTAAATTCTAAAAAGCACACACAAACAATATCATATGTTGCTCAAAGATGCCTACTTAAGGTATAAAAGTATAAAAGATGGTGCAGAAGCACATATATCAATTCATAATTCATAGTAGTGTTTGCCCTTGAGACAGAGAAAGAAGAATGGGACTGGGGAACAAACTTTATTTATGTTTTTTTATTCATATATATACTTATATTCTGAAGTAAATATGACAAAATGTTAGCAAGTTTCCACTTCTGGGTAATATGTATTGATATTTGATGTCTGCAATGTTATTCTGTAAATGTTCCAATAGTTTTTTAATTTCTCAAAAGAAAATTAAGAGATCCATGAAATTAAAACATTTTATGATTTATTTTAAGAATCATATTTTCATAATTTTAAGAAACAGATTAATGAAATTATCCAACTATAAACAAAATTTCTATATATAAAAACCCAAATGAATTTAGAACGATAATTAGAATGTAAAGAGGAAAAAAAAATGTTA
The DNA here is from genome assembly GCF_028564815.1 of Eubalaena glacialis. Taxonomy (NCBI): domain Eukaryota; kingdom Metazoa; phylum Chordata; class Mammalia; order Artiodactyla; family Balaenidae; genus Eubalaena; species Eubalaena glacialis. The sequence continues at coordinate 138,629 of NC_083721.1, forward strand.
AAATTGACATCACAGACATGAAAATGTTTTTTAAAAAACATTATTTATTAGAGTATTCTGGTTTTTAATTTTACATAATCGACATTCCTTTAAATTTAAGGTGACATTTTTTTTACTGTTAACTTGAATGAAATTATATGTGTGTCCCAGGCAGAAAAACAGTATGAATATATAAATCTTTTCTAATATCCAACCTGTCTCTAACATATTATGTTTGGGATGTTTCTAAACAACTTAAAAAAAAATGTGCTTTCTTCACCAGCTCAAGTGCCAAAAATGGAACCCTAGATTCCTGGGAAGTGTTTACAGTGCCCATTTCAGAACATCATGTGTGACCTTTACACACTGTGCATTTCCTCTATTTAACAATCCCCTGGTTACTGGCCACCCTCCAAGGTCCATGGAAAATGCCATCACTCTGGGCTGAGCTCCACTCTCTGTAATGGTCCTGGTCTTTAAATACAAGTTCTCACACAGCAGAACCGAAATTACCTGCAACTCACTTCTGGGGCAGTCACCTGGTGTTGCCATAATTCCTTTGGGATCTGCACATAGCTGCTGCTTTAATGTTTCATTTTCCCCTCCATTTCTATTTTAAAAAAAGATAGAATGAGAAAATGCTTGTTATGTTGCATAATAATTAATTCCACATAACTTCCAAGGTCCATGAAAAAGGTCCTCTACCAAATGGAAATAAATGTAAAGAATGTAAAGAATGAACAGAAATGAAATTTATAAACACAATTCTTACAAAATCAATTGAAAGCATTTAAAATTTATGAACTCCAAACAGTGTATATTTTCATCACTAGCCTGCAAGGTGTTAATCGTTCATTGGCCAAAGACTGTTAGTTTCTGTTAGATCACTGGGTTGAATTAAAACAATAAATTGATGTCAATTCTTTCCTTGGAACCCTGACAACTTTAACTCCAATTAGAATTTCCTATCTGAGGCTTTAAAGTGTTTCCGCTAACAGGAACCAAGGTCTGCATCTCCCAGAGGCTTTTCTTCTCATTCTCAATCTTACTTTTCCAGTGACAGTGTAACCCATACTACGTTCTGAGATGGATGTGTGTTTTTTTCAATTATACAGCAATTCTTTGTTTAAAATGAGGGTTTCACTTTATCAATCAAGACCTAATACTTCTTTAGGTGACGTTTGTAATTATAAATACTAATACACATTCATTGCATTTTCGCTGGAAACACTGCATTGGGGCCAGAATGGGGCGGGGCCTGGTGGGGGGCGGGGCCATGGCGGTGGGACCAGGATGGGGCTGGGCCGGTGGGAGGGCGGGGCCGGGATGACGGATGGGGCCAGGGTGGGATAATGGAGTAGGGCCTGGATGGGGCGGAGCTCGGTTGAGGAGCGGGGTAGGGTTGGGGGAGAGGGCCAAGGATCCTGAAGGGCAGGTGGCCAACGGGGTGGGGAGAGAATCAGGGGAAGAGAGGATGAAGGGAGGGGCAGGGCGTGATGCGAGAGCAGAATGGGTAGTGAGGGAAGGGAATGTGACCTGCTCTCTGAGAGGGTGGGAGATTGGCCCAGAAGCCAAAGGCAGACGGGATGTGGGCGTGGCACTGGGGCGGGGCTCGGGGAGGGGCGGGGCACTGTGGGTGTGGTTGGGGAGGTAGCGGGGCTGCGGGGCGATGGGTGTGGCGCCGTAGGCGTGCTCGGAGGGAGGGCGTGGCCCTGGCGAGGGCGGGGCACCAAGCTTGAGGTCAGCACACAGGCGGGAAGGCGCGGAGAAATCTCGATAGGGGGCGGCGGCCTCGGACCGCCCGCTGACGCGACATCGGGCGAGGACCCCTCACCTGGCATGTCCTGCCCCACGCGCGGTCCAGCCGCCCGAGCTGCCCACGGGAAACCTACCTCAGCCGCGTTTCTCCGCTGAGGTTGGCGTCCACACCTCCGGCACGGAGGGGCAGCCAGCACCCACCAAGAACCCGAGCCGCCGCCCTCGGCTCGCGCAGGCGCAATGTGCGCAGGCTGCCCGCGTAGAAAGCCCCGCCCTGGAACCGGCTTCGCGCGCATGCGCCGCCGTACACGCCCCGCTGTCCGGAGAGGGGAGCCAACGCCCTGGACCGCGCAGGCGCAGTGCGGCCGGGGGCATCCCGGAGAAGACCGGGTCCTGGGCCGAGCGTCCCGCGCAGGCGCGCCTCGCGGATCCCGCCTTCGGCCGTTGCGCGAGCCCGGGCGCTGCGCTCTAAGCGTGCGGGCTCGGGCTCGCGTCCCCGGGCGCTGGGGGCAGCGCGGGGAGGGGGCGCGGCGGCGGCGCAGGTGGCGGGGAGCGGGAGCCATCCTGGTCTGGGGGTCAGAAACCCGCTATGAGTGACAGAAGCAGCTGATTTCCGGAGCAGGACCCGCTTTCTCGTGCTTTTCTTGTAATAATTCAGTTAACCTTCCCAACCACACTGTGAAGTGTAAACCCTGTGTCGTTCTTTCCAGTTGACAAATGGAAGCAGAGTGATTTTTTATTTTACCGAGAGGAAGTTTGGGATTTAAAGAAATACAACAACGTTATTGGCCACTGCTATGTGGTGGTCTAATGGGGGTGGGCAGGTGATGGCTGGAGCCGGAAAGGTAGGAGAAGGTGGTCAAAATCCTAGAGAAAGTAGGGTGGCGGGTGCCAGGGCCTGGGAGAGCGGAAAATAGGGAGACGATGTGAATGGGTGTAGGGTTTCAGTTTCACAGGATGATGAGAATTACGGGGATGGATGCTGGCGATTGGTGATCGTTGGACAGCAATGTGAGCTATTTAATACCACTGAACTGTACACTTATAAATGGTTAAGATAAGTTTTGTTTTTTTTTTAAACGTCTTTATTGAAGTATAATTGCTTTACAATGGTGTGTTACTTTCTGCTTTATAACAAAGTGAATCAGTTATACATATACATATGTTCCCATATCTCTTCCCTCTTGCATCTCCCTCCCTCCCACCCTCCCTATCCCACCCCCCCATCCCACCCCTCTAGGTGGTCACAAGGCACCGAGCTGATCTCCCTGTGCTATGCAGCTGCTTCCCACTAGCTATCTATTTTACATTTGGTAGTGTATATATGTCCATGACACTCTCTCACCCTGTCACATCTCACCCCTCCCCCTCCCCATATCCTCAAGTCCATTCTCTAGTAGGTCTCTGTCTTTATTCCCATCTTGCCACTAGGTTCTTCATGACCTTTTTTTTTTTTTTTCCCCTTAGATTCCATATATATGTGTTAGCATACTGTATTTGTTTTTCTCTTTCTGACTTACTTCACTCTGTATGACAGACTCTAACTCCATCCACCTCATTACAAATACCTCCATTTCATTTCTTTTTATGGCTGAGTAATATTCCATTGTATATATGTGCCACATCTTCTTTATCCATTCATCCGATGATGGACACCTAGGTTGCTTCCATGTCCTGGCTATTGTAAACAGAGCTGCAATGAATATTTTGGTACATGACTCTTTCTGAATTATGGTTTTCTCAGGGTATATGCCCAGTAGTGGGATTGCTGGGTCATATGGTAGTTCTATTTTTAGTTTTTTAAGGAACCTCCATACTGTTCTCCATAGTGGCTGTATCAATTTACATTCCCACCAACAGTGCAAGAGTGTTCCCTTTTCTCCACACCCTCTCCAGCATTTATTGTTTCTAGATTTTTTGATGATGGCCATTCTGACCGGTGTGAGATGATACCTCATTGTAGTTTTGATTTGCATTTCTCTAATGATTAATGATGTTGAGCATTCTTTCATGTGTCTGTTGGCAATCTGTATATCTTCTTTGGAGAAATGTCTATTTAGGTCTTCTGCCCATTTTTGGATTGGGTTGTTTGTTTTTTTGTTATTGAGCTGCATGAGCTGCTTGTAAATCTTGGAGATTAATCCTTTGTCAGTTGCTTCATTTGCAAATACTTTCTCCCATTCTGAGGGTTGTCTTTTGGTCTTGTTTATGGTTTCCTTTGCTGTGCAAAAGCTTTTAAGTTTCATTAGGTCCCATTTGTTTATTTGTGTTTTTATTTCCATTTCTCTAGGAGCTGGGTCAAAAAGGATCTTGCTGTGATTTATGTCATAGAGTGTTCTGCCTATGTTTTCCTCTAAGAGTTTGATAGTGTCTGGCCTTACACTTAGGTCTTTAATCCATTTTGAGTTTATTTTTGTGTATGGTGTCAGGGAGTGTTCTAATTTCATACTTTTACATGTACCTGTCCAATTTTCCCAGCACCACTTATTGAAGAGGCTGTCTTTTCTCTACTGTATATGCTTGCCTCCTTTATCAAAGATAAGGTGACCATATGTGCGTGGGCTTATCTCTGGGCTTTCTATCCTGTTCCATTGATCTGTATTTCTGTTTTGGTGCCAGTACCAAACTGTCTTGATTACTGTAGCTTTGTAATATAGTCTGAAGTCAGGGAGCCTGATTCCTCCAGCTCCATTTTTCATTCTCAAGATTGCTTTGGCTATTTGGGGTCTTTTGTGTTTCCATACAAATTGTGAAATTTTTTGTTCTAGTTCTGTGAAAAATGCCAGTGGTAGTTTGATAAGGATTGCATTGAATTTGTAGATTGCTTTGGGTAGTAGAGTCATTTTCACAATGTTGATTCTTCCAATCCAAGAACATGGTATATCTCTCCATCTATTTGTATCATCTTTAATTTCTTTCATCAGTGTCCTATAATTTTATGCATACAGGTCTTTTGTCTCCTTAGGTAGGTTTATTCCTAGATATTTTATTCTTTTTGTTGCAATGGTAAACGGGAGTGTTTTCTTAATTTCACTTTCAGATTTTTCATCATTAGTATATATGCAAGAGATTTCTGTGCATTAATTTTGTATCCTGCTACTTTACCAAATTCATTGATTAGCTCTAGTAGTTTTCTGGTAGCATCTTTAGGATTCTCTATGTATAGTATCATGTCATCTGCAAACAGTGACAGCTTTACTTCTTCTTTTCCGATTTGGATTCCTTTTATTTCTTTTTCTTCTCTGATTGCTGTGGCTAACCCTTCCAAAACTATGTTGAATAATAGTGGTGAGAGTGGGCAACCTTGTCTTGTTCCTGATCTTAGTGGAAATGGTTTCAGTTTTTCACCATTGAGGACAATGTTGGCTGTGGGTTTGTCATATATGGCCTTTATTATGTTGAGGAAAGTTACCTCTATGCCTACTTTCTGCAGGGCTTTTATCATAAATGGGTGTTGAATTTTGTCGAAAGCTTTCTCTGCATCTATTGAGATGATCATATGGTTTTTCTCCTTCAATTTGTTAATATGATGTATCACGTTGATTGATTTGCATATATTGAAGAATCCTTGCATTCCTGGAATAAACCCCACTTGATCATGGTGTATAATCCTTTTAATGTGCTGTTGGATTCTGTTTGCTAGTATTTTGTTGAGGATTTTTGCATCTATGTTCATCAGTGATATTGGCCTGTAGTTTTCTTTCTTTGTGACATCTTTGTCTGGTTTTGGTATCAGGGTGATGGTGGCCTCGTAGAATGAGTTGGGGAGTGTTCCTCCCTCTGCAATATTTTGGAAGAGTTTGAGAAGGATAGGTGTTAGCTCTTCTCTAAATGTTTGATAGAATTCGCCTGTGAAGCCATCTGGTCCTGGGTTTTTGTGTGTTGGAAGATTTTTAATCACAGTTTCAATTTCAGTGCTTGTGATTGGTCTGTTCATATTTTCTATTTCTTCCTGGTTCAGTCTCGGCAGGTTGTGCATTTCTAAGAATCTGTCCATTTCTTCCAGGTTGTCCATTTTATTGGCATAGAGTTGCTTGTAGTAAATCTCTCATGATCGTTTGTATTTCTGCAGTGTCAGTGGTTACTTCTCCTTTTTCATTTCTAATTCTATTGATTTGAGTCTTCTCCCTTTTTCTCTTGATGAGTCTGGCTAATGGATTATCAATTTTGTTTATCTTCTCAAAGAACCAGCTTTTAGTTTCATTGATTTTTGCTATTGTTTCCTTCATTTCTTTTTCATTTATTTCTGATCTGATCTTTATGATTTCTTTCCTTCTGCTAGCTTTGGGGTTTTTTTGTTCTTCTTTCTCTAATTGCTTTAGATGCAGGGTTAGGTTGTTTATTCGAGATGTTTCCTGTTTCTTGATGTAGGCTTGTATTGCTATAAACTTCCCTCTTAAAACTGCTTTTGCTGCATCCCATAGGTTTTGGGTCGTCATGTCTCCATTGTCATTTGTTTCTAGGTATTTTTTGATTTCCCCTTTGATTTCTTCAGTGATCACTTCGTTATTAAGTAGTGTATTGTGTAGCCTCCATGTGTTTGTATTTTTTACAGATCTTTTCCTGTAATTGATATCTAGTCTCATAGCGTTGTGGTCAGAAAAGATACTTGATACGATTTCAATTATTTTAAATTTACCAAGGCTTGATTTGTGACCCAAGATATGATCTATCCTGGAGAATGTTCCATGAGTACTTGAGAAAAATGTGTATTCTGTTGTTTTTGGGTGGAATGTCCTATAAATATCAATTAAGTCCATCTTGTTTAATGTATCATTTAAAGTTTGTGTTTCCTTATTTATTTTCATTTTGGATGATCTGTCTATTGGTGAAAGTGGGGTTTTAAAGTCCCCTACTATGATTGTGTTGCTGTCGATTTCCCCTTTTATGGCTGTTAGTATTTGCCATATGTATTGAGGTGCTCCTATGTTGGGTGCATAAATATTTACAATTGTTATACCTTCCTCTTGGATCAATCCCTTGATCATTATATAGTGTCCTTCTTTGTCTCTTGTAATAGTCTTTATTTTAAAGTCTGTTTTGTCTGATATGAGAATTGCTACTCCAGCTTTCTTTTGATTTCCATTTGCATGGAATATCTTTTTCCATCCCCTCACTTTCAGTCTGTATGTGTCTCTAGGTCTGAAGTGGGTCTCTTGTAGACAGCATATATATGGGTCTTGTTTTTGTATCCATTCAGCCAGTCTGTGTCTTTTGGTGGGAGCATTTAATCCATTTACATTTAGGGTAATTATCGATATGTATGTTCCTATTCCCATTTTCTTAAATGTTTTGGGTTTGTTATTGTAGGTGTTTTCCTTCTCTTGTGTTTCTTGCCTAGAAAAGTTCCTTTAGCATTTGTTGTAAAGCTGGTTTGGTGGTGCTGAACTCTCTCAGCTTTTGCTTGTCTGTGAAGGTTTTAATTTCTCCATCAAATCTGAATGAGATCCTTGCTGGGTAGAGTAATCTTGGTTGTAGGTTTTTCTCCTTCATCACTTTAAGTATATCCTGCCACTCCCTTCTGGCTTGCAGAGTTTCTGCTGAAAGGTCAGCTGTTAACCTTATGGGGATGCCCTTGTGTGTTATTTGTTGTTTTTCCCTTGCTGCTTTTAATATGTTTTCTTTATATTTAATTTTTGATAGTTTGATTAATATGTGTCTTGGTGTGTTTCTCCTTGGATTTATCCTGTATGGGACTCTCTGTGCTTCCAGGACTTGATTAACTATTTCCTTTCCCATATTGGGGAAGTTTTCAACTATAATCTCTTCAAATATTTTCTCAGTCCCTTTCTTTTTCTCTTCTTCTTCTGGGACCCCTATAATTCGAATGTTGGTGCGTTTAATGTTGTCCCAGAGGTCTCTGAGACTGTCCTCAGTTCTTTTCATTCTTTTTTCTTTATTCTGCTCTGCAGTAGTTATTTCTACCATTTTATCTTCCAGGTCACTTATCCGTTCTTCTGCCTCAGTTATTCTGCTATTGATCCCATCTAGAGTATTTTTAATTTCATTTATTGTGCTTTTCATCACTGTTTGTTTGCTCTTTAGTTCTTCTACGTCCTTGTTAAATGTTTCTTGCATTTTGTCTATTCTATTTCCAAGATTTTGGATCATCCTTACTATCATTATTCTGAATTCTTTTTCAGGTAGACTACCTATTTCCTCTTCATTTGTTAGGTCTGGTGTGTTTTGACCCTGCTCCTTCATCTGCTGTGTGTTTTTCTGTCTTCTCATTTTGCTTATCTTACTGTGTTTGGGGTCTCCTTTTCACAGGCTGCAGGTTCGTAGTTCCCGTTGTTTTTGGTATCTGTCCCCAGCGGCTAAGGTTGGTTCAGTGGGTTGTGTAGGTTTCCTGGTGGAGGGAACTAGTGCCTGTGTTCTGGTGGATGAGGCTAGATCTTGTCTTTCTGGTGGGCACGTCCACGTGTGGTGGTGTATTTTGGGGTGTCTGTGGCCTTATTATGATTTTAGGCAGCCTCTCTGTTAATGGATGGGGCTGTGTTCCTGTCTTGCTAGTTGTTTGGCATAGGGTGTCCAGCACTGTAGCTTGCTGGTCGTTGAGTGAAGCTGGGTCTTGATGTTGAGATGGAGATCTCTGAGAGATTTTTGCCGTTTGGTATTACGTGGAGCTGGGAGGTCTCTTGTGGACCAGTGTCCTGAAGTTGGCTCTCCCACCTCAGAGGCACAGCCCTGATGCCTGGCTGGAGCACCAAGAGCCGTTCATCCACACAGCTCAGAATAAAAGGGAGAAAAAATAGAAAGAAAGAAAGAAAGAGGATACAATAAAATAAAATAAAGCTATTATAATAAAAAATAAGAAAAAAATTATTAAGAATAAATTTATTAAGAAAAAAATTTTTTTAATTTTTTAAAAATAGATTTATTAATTTTTTATAATAAAAAATAAGAAAAAATTATTTAAAAATTTTTTTTAAATAAAAAATATGAAAAAACTTATTAAAAAATTTTTTTTAATTTTTTAAAAATAGAAAATAAGGAAAAAATTATTAAGAAAACATTTATTAGGGAAAAAAAATTTTTTTAAGTAAAAAAAAAAAAAAAAAGGAAACGGACGGACCTAACCCTAGGACTAACGGTGAGAGGAAAGCTATACAGACAAAATCTCACCCAGAAGCATACACATAGACACTCACAAAAAAAGGAAAAGGGGAAAAGTTAATATATCCTGCTCCCAAAGTCCACCTCCTGAATTTGGGATGATTCGTTGTCTATTCAGGTATTCAACAGATGCAGGCACATCAAGTTGTTTGTGGAGCTTTAATCCGCTTCTCCTGAGGCTGCTGGGAGAGATTTCCCTTTCTCTTCTTTGTTCGTACAGCTCCCGGGGTTCAGCTTTGGATTTGGACCCGCCTCTGCATGTAGGTCGCCTGAGGGCGTCTGTTCCCTGCCCAGACAGAACGGGGTTAAAGGAGCAGCTGCTTCGGGGGCTCTGGCTCACTCAGGCCGGGGGGAGGGAGCGGTACGGAGGAGGCGGGGTGAGCCTGCGGCGGCAGAAGCCGGCGTGACGTTGCAGCAGCCCGAGGCGCGCCGTGCGCTCTCCCGGGGAAGTTGTCCCCGGATCACGGGAGCCTGGCCGTGGCGGGCTGCACTGGCTCCCGGGAGGGGCGGTGTGGAGAGTGACCTGTGCTCGCACACAGGATTTTTGGTGGCGGCAGCAGCAGCCTTACCGTCTCATGCCCGTCTCTGGGGTCCGCGCTGATCGCCGCGGCTCGCGCCCGTCTCTGGAGCTCGTTTAAGCGGCGCTCTGAATCCCCTCTCCTTGCGCGCCGCGAAACAAAGAGGCCAGAAAAAGCCTCTTGCCTCTTCGGCAGCTGCAGACTTTTTCTCGGGCTCCCTCCCGGCTAGCTGTGGTGCGCTAACCCCTTCAGGCTGTGTTCACGCCGCCAACCCCAGTCCTCTCCCTGGGATCCGACCGAAGCCCGAGCCTCAGCTCACAGCCCCGCCCGCCCCGGCGGGAGAGCAGACACGCCGCTCGGGCTGGTGAGTGCTGCTCGGCGCCGAGCCTCTGTGCGGGAATCTCTCCGCTTTGCCCTCCGCACCAATGTGGCTGCGCTCTCCTCCGTGGCTCCGAAGCTTCCCCCCTCTGCTACCCGCAGTCTCTGCCCGCGAAGGGGCTCCTAGTGTGTGGACACCTTTCCTCCTTCACGGCTCCCTCCCACTGGTGCAGGTCCCGTCCCTATTCTTTTGTCTCTGTTATTTCTTTTTTCTTTTGCCCTCCCCAGGTACGTGGGGAGTTTCTTGCCTTTTGCGAGGTCTGAGGTCTTCTGCCAGCGTTCAGTGGGTGTTCTGTAGGAGCAGTTCCACGTGTAGATGTATTTCTACTGTATCTGTGGGAAGGAAGGTGATCTCCGCGTCTTACTCTTCCACCATTTTGCCCCTCCCCCCTAAGATAAGTTTTATGTGTATCTTACCGTAATAAAAAAAAGAGCAGGAACAAATTACCAATATAAGAAATGAAAAGGGAATTCAGTACAGATGCTGTAGATTTTTTTAAAGATAATATACTAATATTATGAAAATTTGTCCAAAAAATTTAACAAATTAGATAAATTAGACAAATTCCTTGAAGAACAACTTACCAAAACTAAACGAGAATATTTAGAAAATGTGCATAGTTCTAGATCTTCGAAAGGAATTAATTTCATAATTTAAAATTTTCTTACAAAGAATACTCCAGGAGCATATGGCTTCACTAGTAAATGCTTCCAAACATGTAAGGAGAAAATAATGCTAATGTTGCACAAATTCTTCCAGAAAATAAAGAAAGCTGAAACACTTCCTAACTGGTTCTATGAGGCCAGCATAACCTTGCTATAAAATACTAGTAGACACAGAAAAAAGTTAAAATGGCTAAGACAGAGAGCGTTGCTCACCACGCAGTTCTACAAGGGTCAAGTCGTAACCCACTGCAGTTGGACGACAGTGCACCCTGAGAGGAATTCAGGATTTGGCACTCTGTGCTTTGGATACACAGACCCCTAGATGCATCGCTCAGGAAGAATTTCAATGACCTGGATTCTTGTATCTTCCCATACATAGAAAAGTACTAAAATCATTAACTTGGGATATCTGTTCTTTGTGATTAACAGCAATCTTTTACCAAAACATATGCTTGACTGCATGTATTCATGCAGTCATGAATCATACATAAACTGGCCTCTTCCCCTACCTCTTCCGAGCAGTTCCCTCAGAGCCACTGAGAGGCTGTCTCCCGAGCTATAATGCTCAGCAAGACCCTACATAAAACTTAAACTTGCAACTCTTATGTTGTGCATCTTTCTTTAACTGGACATCAGCAAAAACAATCCGGTGATATATAAAATGATTACATATCATGACTGAGTGTGGTTTATTCTAGGAATGAAAGAATGTTTAATATTTAAAAATCAATGTTATTTCCACATTACAGATTAGAGGAAAAAAACATGAGCATCTACATAGGTGCAGAAAAAAACATTTCATAAAATTCAACACCCAATAAACTCTTACAAAACTAGAAATAGAAATACCTTAGTTTGTGAAAGGACACACAGATAATATTTAATAACAAAACAGCGAATGCTTTCCTCCTGGATTCAGGCACAAGAATGTCCTCTATCACCATTTCTATTCAACAGTGTACAGGCAGTCTTATCCAATTCAAGAAAGATAGAGAAAGACAAAATGTAAAGATTGAAAGGAAAAAGTAAAACTGTCATTGTTCACAGACGGCATGATTGTGTTTGCAGATAATCCAAGATAATCTACAAATAAAGTATTACAATTAATGAGTGAATGAGTGAATTTCTAAGGTCTCTAGATGAAGGCCCAATATGGTAACAATCAACAGTTGGAAATTCCAATCTAAAAATGTCATGTACAATAGCACCAAGTAACATCAAATGTCATCTACCCTTTAGTAACTGACAGAACAACTGGACAAACAAAAACACACACAGTAAGGATGTAGAAGATCTAAACAACACTATCACACCCATGATTTAATTAACAATCAAAGTATCAATAGTACACCAAACAACTGCAGAATACACCTTATTATTAAGGTCATATGGAATGTTAACCAAGATAGACCATAGACTGGCCCATAAAATAAGTCACAATAAGTGGCAAAGATTGAAATCTTAGAGTATGTTCTCTGACCATAGTGAAATAAAATTAGAAATCAATACAGTAAGAAATCTAGAAAAGTCCCAATATTTGGAAATTAAGCAGCATACATCTAAATAACCCATGAGTGAAAGAAAGAAACCAAAGAGATATTATTTTCAATTTCAAATTGAATGTTAATGAAAATATACTCCTATGGACTGAATGTCTGCATCACCCCAAAACTCATATGTTGAAAGCCTAACCCCAAGGTGATGGTATTAAGTAGCAGAGCATTTCAGAGGAGATAAGATCATGAGAGTAGAGCCCTCATGAATGGGATCAATGCTCTTATAAAAGGGACCCGAGAGAGCTCCCTGCCCCTTCTACACATGAGGACACAGCAAGAAGATGGCCGTCTGTGAACCAGGAAGCCCTCACCAGACACAGGAAGTGGGCGCCATGATCTTGGACTTCCAGCCTCCACGACTGTGAGAAATAAATGTTTAGTTGTTTATAAGCCACATGGTTTATGGTATTTTTGTTGTAACAGCCCATTCAGACTAAGATACATATATTAAAATTTGGGTGATGCAGATAAAGCAGAGCTTAGAGAGAAATTGATGCTTTCAGTGCTTATGTTAGAAATGAAGAAAAATTAAATCCATGATCTAAACTTCCAACTTAAGAAGCTAAAATTAAAAAATAAAGGAAAAGCAAATTAAAACCAAAGTTTGAGCAAACAAAGTTTAGCAAGGTAGGTCAAAGAAGGAAATATTAAAGATATAAATTACTGAATGAGGAAACAACAGAAAAAGTTAACAAAGACACAAGTTGGTTCTCTGAAAAAATTAATAGAATTGATAAATTCCTAGCAAGATTTATCAAGAGAAAAAAAAAGAGCTATCAATATTAGAAATGAAAAAGGGACCTCCCCCCAGATGACACCAACGTTAAAAAGATAAACGGTAAACTGTGACCAACTTTGTGCCAATACATCTGATAACTTGTATGAAATGGACAACTCCTTTAAAGGCATAACCTACCAATCCCGACCCAAGAGAAAATTAAAGAATATATATAGAGATTTTAAATTTTGTACAAAAACCTTCCCACCAAGAAAATTCCAGTCCCAAATGGTTTAATGGGTGAATTCTATCAAATGTGTAAAGAAGAAATAACACCAATGTCAACAAAAAAATAATCAATAGTGAATCTACAAAAGAAGGGGAAAATTTTTTTGGAGCCAACCTGAGGATTATAAGCCAGGAGACAGTCTTTCAGAAAGCTCTGAGAATTGTTCCACCCATTAGAGGTCACACACAGTTATAGATAAGTTCTTGAGACAAAAGGTTTTATGTCAAGTGACATATTGACCATTTACACAATCCATATCTGCATGTATCAATACAAAGTGAGTGGCGGGTCAACGTGACTCTTTACAAGATTAAGGAGGAATGTTGTCTCCCAAGGAGGTTTGGTCAATGCAGATGCACAACACACTCAAGGGGAGGGAAGAGGCCCAAACGGGCAGAGAACCATTTTGTGTTTAAATTTTTCTTGTATTGCCATAAAATATGAATTTCATTTCATCACCAATATTAAACAAAATCTTAAGAAAATAGGGCATGGACACTTCCCAATTTGTTGTATGAGGCAAACATAACTCTATACAAGCACCTCACAAATACAAGGAAGGAAAATTACAGACAAATATACTTCGTAAAAATAGATGCAAAAATCCTTAACAAAATATTAGCAAATCAAACCCAACAATATATACAGAGGGCAATACATTATGGCCAAGTGGAATTTATCCCAGTAATGCAAAATTGGACTAACACTTGAAAACCAACGTAATTCACCATTTTAACAGAAGAAAAAAGAAAAATCATATTGATTATTTCAATAAATAAATAATTTTACAAAATTCAACAATCATCATTTTTTTAATCTCAGCAAAAATAGAACATCTTCTATCTGTAAAAAGCCATCTATCAAAAACCCATCACTAAAATTATACTTAAGGACATTATATTAAAAGTTTTCATTAGAAACAAGGTAAATATATCCACTTTCACCACTTCTATTTAACATTTTATAGGAAATCCTGGCCAGCACAGTAAGGCAAGTGTGAAACAAAATTCATATTTTATGGCAAGACGTGAAAAATTTATAAACATGAAAAATTTTCTGTGCCCTTTGGCCCCTGTCTCCCCTCACTGTGCATCATGTATCTGCATTAGGCATCGGCCTAACCCTAAGCCATCAGCAGGAATACCTACTCAATCATAAACAGCAGCATTCTCCCAGCATCAAGACAACTCCTTAAAGATAACATTCCTGGGAATTCCCTGGCAGTCCAGTGGTTAGGGCTCCACACTTCCATTGCAGGGGGCACGGGTTCCATCCCTGGTCAGGGAACTAAGATCCCACAAGCCCCACGAAGCAGCCAAAAAAAAAAAAAAAAAGAAGATAACATTCCTTCTTGATCTTATAAAGGGCCACAATGACCCACCACTTTGTACTTACAGATCTGGATTTTGTAAACTATCTACGTCATTTAATGTACAGCCCTCCATCTCAAAAACCTATATAACTGTGCTTTGACCTCTAGCAGGTGAAACAGTTCTCGGAGCTTTCTGAGAGGCTGTTCCCAGGTTAGAATCCTCAATTTGGCTCGAATAAAATTTTCCATTTCTTTCTTAGATCGACTGATTAATTTTTCATCAACACGAGTAAAGCAATAAAAAAATACAAGGAATAAATATTAAAAAGGAAGAAATAAAATTATTTATATTCACAGATGATTAGAATGTTTGCATAGAATAGCCTAAGGAATCTACAGAACAATTATTAGCACGAATAAGTGAATTTAGCAAAATTGTGGGATACAAGATCAACCCAGAAAAATAAATGTTTTGATTTATTAGGAACAAAACATCAAAAATGAACTTTTTAAAAAAATCGTTTATTGTAGTGTAAGCACCTGACAATTAGCTTTTCGAATATAATGTAACATATATATAATGCCGGACATTAAGCTTTCCATGGTTGAGGCATCTACTTCGAAGACATCCATCTCAGAAAAGCACATCGCCAGCAACACAGCTAGATAAGCAGCCAGGCCACCCCACCCATGAATTTCCCTTTTTCAGGAAACACCAGTTGACCTAGATAACTGACCCTTTGATGGCTTGCTTTCCCTTCCTGACCCTTAATTCCCACACTTACATTTTAAATTCACCAATAATGAGTGAGCCAAAAAAACTGTAGACCCTACCCTCGACCCCAATAAAGGCAGAACCCCAGAGAGAGAGCTTTCTCTCTCCACCTCCCCCCGCCCCAGAGTGCAGCCTGACTGTGTGCCCCAGACAAGCCATGTACCTTCCAAGACCTGTAACAAAACTTGTCTTTTCAAAGCCCTCTGACGGTGGTTGCTGAGGTGCATCTTGCAGCCCCAAGGAGAACCACAAGGGCTGGTCCAACCGCAACCTTGGCACAACCTCGGAAGATGTCTGAAGGGGCTGCCACAGACAGTAAGGGCCCAGGTGAGGGCCCCCAGGCACTTCCAGCTGATAACATCGCTATGGACAGGCTGAGACTGACCGAAATAAGCATTAACATAAAATGCTTAAGAATAAATTTCACAGAAATATGTGCAAGACTGTACACTAGAATTAATTTTTAAATGATGAAAAAAATTTTGAAAGATCTACATAAGTAGAGAGAGACACCATGTTCACATATTGGAAATTCAATATATTTAAGAAGCCAATTCTCCACAATTCTTCAAGAATTTTTATAAAGATACAGCAGTCAAGACAGTGTGGAACGGACAAAATGATAGATAAAGAGATCAATGGAACAGAAGAGAAAGTCCAGAAGTAGACCCACACTTTTACAGTCATTGATTTCCAACCAAGGTGCCCAAGCAGTTTGATGGGCTGAAGATAGTCTTTCCAAAAGGTGGGCTGCGAGAACAGGATGTTTGTTTAGAGACAATGAACCTGTCTGCCTGCCTCACACAAGACATAAAAGCTTATTTAGAATGGATCACAAACCTAAATATAAAACTTTAAAGCTAGAAGCAGCAAAGATTCCTTAGACATAAAAAGCACTAAATAAAATTAGAAATTGGTAAATTAGACCAGTGGTCAGCAAACATTTTCTGTAAAGGGCGGGCCAGAGAGTAAACATTTTAAGTTTTGCGGGCAGTCTCAGCCAGAATCACTCAACCTTGCTGTTGTAGCATGAAAACAGCTATAGACAATATGTAAATGAATGGGTGCGGCTGTGTTTCAATAAAACTTTTATTTACAAATCCAGGCAAAAAGCTAACTGTCCATAGATTGCTGGCAGCTGTACTAAACCATCAAAATTTAAAACTCTGCTCATCAAAAAACACAGTTAAGACTAGGCAAACTATAACAGCAAAGGAAACCATCGATGAAAGGAAACGACAACATACTGAATGGAAGAAAATATTTGCAAATGATATGACAGATAAGGCATTAATATCCAACATATATAAACAGCTCATACAACTCAATATCAAACAAACAAACAACCCAATTAAATAATGGGCAGAAAAACTGAATAGGCATTTTTCCAAAGAGGAAATGCAGACGACAAACAGGCACATGAAAAGATGCTCAACATTTCTAATCATCAGTGAAATGCAAATCAAAACCACAATGAGATATCACTTCACACCTGTCAGAATGGCTATCATCAAAAAGTCTACAAGTAGCAAATGTTGGTGAGGATGTGGAGAAAAGGGAACACTTGTGCACTGTTGGTGGGAGTGTAAATTGGTGCAGCCACCATGGAAAACAGTAAGGAGGTTTCTCAGAAAACTAAAAGTAGAGCTACCATATGATCCAGCAATCCCATTCCTGGGTGTATATCCAAAACAAAAACAATAATTTGAAAAGATACATGCACCTCAATGTTCATAGCAGCATTATTTACAATTGTCAAGACATGGAAACAACCTAAATGTGCATCAACAGATCAATGGATAAAGAGGCTGTGGTATATATGTATATATACACAATGGAATACTACTCAGTCATAAAAAAGAATGAAATATTGCCATTTGCAGCAACATGGATGGACTTGGAGGGCATTATGCTAAGTGAAATAAGTCAGACAGAGAAAGATAAATACTGTATGATATCACTTATATGTAGGATCTAAAAAAATACAACAAACTAGTGAATATAAAATAAGAGAAGCTGACTTACAGCTATAGAGAACAAACTTGCAGTTATCAGTCGGGGAGGGGCCGTATAGGGGTGGGGAGTGGGAGGTACAAACTATTGGGTGTAAGACAGGCTACAAGGATGTATGTACTAAATGGGGAATAGAGCCAATATTTTGTAATAACTGTAAATGGAAAGTAACCTTTAAAATTGTATAAAAATGAAAAAAAATTTTTTAAAGAATAGGCAAACCATAGACTGGGAGAAAGTATTCGCAAAACATCTACCTATCAAAAGGTTCGTATATGAAATATATGACTCCTAAAACCGAAAAACTAAATTAATAAACAAATAAATAAATAGAAATGGGCAAATTACTTAACAGACACTTCATGAAAGAAGATATACAAACAGTCAATAAGTACATGAAAAAAATTCCTCAATATTGTTAGTTGTTGGGAAAATGAAAATCAAAACTCCAATGAGATACTTTTACACAGACTGGCTAAAATTCAAAAGACTGACACCCAAATGTCGGGACGGATGTGGAGCAACCATAATTATCATACACTGTTGTGGGAGTATAAAATACAACAGGCGCTACGGGAAAATGTTTGGCCTTTTCCTGTAAAGTTTTACATATTGTATAAGCTGGCTCTGGCTGCCACAATAAAATACCACAGACTGGGCGGCTTAAACATCAGACATCTATTTTGTCTCAGTCTGGACGTCCATGATCAAGGTGCCAGCAAATCCGCTCCCTTGGCTTGTGGACGACCACCTTCGCGTTCTGTCCTCACAGAGCTCAGAGAGACAGGCTCTGTGTCTCCCCCTCTTCTCATAAGGACACCAGCCCTATCGAATTAGGGCCACGCCCTTCTATCTTCATTTAACCTAAATTGCCCCCTAAAGGCCACCTCCAAGTGCAATCACACTGGGAGTTGGAACTTCAACATATGAGTATTGAGGGGTCACACTGATCTACCCTACAGCCCAGAAAAAGAACTCCAAGGCATTCTCCAAAAGAAATGAAAGTGCCTTGCCCAAGAATGTTTATAACAACTTTATAACAAAAAAGTTGGTACCATTCTAAATGTTAGTGAACAGGAGAATGGATACACTAACTGTGGTGTATTCACACAATGAACACCGTTCACGAGATTTACTTTTACGTTGGTGAAATCACGACCAGCTTGAACTAAAAGGGACCAAGATCATTCAAAATGAAACAAGGCTGTTGTGGACCCTGACCTTCTCGGCTGAGGAGTCAGAAAAGGAAGCACAGGAGGCTGTGTGCCCTCCCAGGGGGCAGCAGGGGACTCGGACTGGGGAACCGCCTGTAAGGAGCAGAGCGAGGCTCTAATCCAAACACACCTGCTCGCGGACCAGGGACCCTGGGAACTTTGCCCTGCGGATTGCAGGGCTGCAGCGAGCGGGCAAGGACACGTGCCCTGTGCTCCGTCCCTGTGCGAATGGGAGTGTCTCTCATGTCTACCCTCCTGTCTCACCAGCATGTGCTGGGTGTGTGTGCAGGAAATTCAGATGACTTGTCTTCCTAGCTCACAAGTCTCTGGAACAAGAAGAGATGCTGCTCAGGAGCCCCAGTGGCTACTAGACCTGACTGAAATCATGAGATCCTGAGCTTCAAGCCCGATGCCACAGTTGGATAAGATTTGATTGGGGGGGGGGGCGGGGGAGGTTCCTGGTACAGGGTGAGCAAACGCTTTATGTTTAAGGAATGTAAATATTTTGTGGCTAGAATATTAAGTGTGGGAGATTGCAGATGCTGTCCTGAAAAATAAGACAGCCAGTTATTTTACCAGCAAAATGGATGTATTTGTTAATAGCAGAGGAATCGCAATTCAGGACATGCAGGCTATGGCAAAATGTAGTCAAGTCTAGAGAACACAGGAGAGGAAGGCCACTTCACAGAGAAAAGGGGGAATTGGCAGGGGATTCTCTGCAGGCAAGTCCACTGGAGGGAATGGAGGCTTCAGGGTGACGGCTTCTCATTGGCTGGGCTACTGCTGGGCAGGAATAAAACCCTCCTTCTCCTGCTGGGTGTAAAGTTGGCTGCCTTCTGCCCAGGAATGTGAACCGAGCTGGGAGGGAAGGTACGGGCGTGGGATCTCCCCATTCAGGGCTTCCTGACTCCATTTTAGATGAGGTTTCTCTTTAATTCTGACCCCCAAATGGCCACAGTACTCTGCAGTTTTTCCCAGCAAGAAGTGGACCCCTTGAATCCTGGCTGGCCTCGCAATGTACCCACAGAAGTCGCAGAAGTGACCATGTGCAATTTCCGAGTTTAGGATTCAAGAGGCCACTCAGTGTCCAATCTCACTCTTGAAACCCATACCACCAGGTGAAAAGGCATAGGTGAGCCTGCTGGATGAGCAGAGATAGAGGGCTAAATCACACAGGCACATAAACACACACACACACACACACACATATACATGCACATGCACACAAACACACACACAAAAACACACAGGCACATGCACACCACACACACATACACACTTGACAACCAGTCACCTCCAGAACCAAAGCCACCTGGCTGACCAGCAGTAACTACAGACAGGGGTGAGTCCAGATGACACCGGCATAAGAACTGCCCAGATGACCAAATCCCAAATAGCCAATGCACAGAATCATGAGCTAAAGAAATGATTGTTGTTTGAAAACACTAAATTTTGGGACAGTTTGGTATGCAGCAAAAGCTAATTGATACATCAAGGAATGCTAATTAAAACCACAATGAGATGTCACCACACGCCCATCAGAATGGTTGAAAGACTAAAAATACTGAAGTGTTGGCGAGTACCTTGACCGATTAGAGTTATACATTGCTGGGGGTGGGGGGATGTAAGCCGGTATAATTATGTTAGAAACTACTTGGCAGTTTCTGGTAAAGTTAGATATATGCCTGTCCTGTGATTCAACAATTCCACTCATAGGTATGTGCTCCCTCCCCGCAAAATTGCATACACGCCTCAACAGATAAGTGCAAGGAAGGTTCACAGTGGAGGGACAGTGTGAAGGAGTCTTCTGGGGTCCTGGAGTGTTCCGTATCTTTAAAAGGATACAAATGGGTGTTGTATACTATGTAAGCCACACAATGTAAAGTACACCTCAATTGAAATTAATCTTTCAATGTGTTTAAAAAGATGTGTGCCCTCCACTGTGTGTAAGTAATTTGTGGCTGGAGGGTGAACTGTGGGGTTTTTAAGGGCTGTAAATTCTTTGACACTCTTCCCATCACATTCCTCTCCCTGAATCTGGGTGGGCTTTAATCAATAGAACAGGAGAACAGCAGTGACCTCTGAGGCCAGCTCACAAGAGGCCATGTAGCATCCTCTAGTTCTGCTGGAATGCTTGCTCTCAGGACCCAAGCCGCTCGGGGACCCACACAGATGCCAGACGTGCAACTGTGGAGGGCCAGGGGACCCACCGCCATCATTTGAGCCATTCCACTGTTCCAGGCTTCCCAGCTGTGGCGCTGGACATTGTGGAGCTGAAGCAAGCTGTTCCCCCGCACTCTGGCCATCGTGCACAGTGAGAAGGAGGAAGAGGTTGAGGGTTTTACGCTGTTTGCTGGTGTTTCTTGTGTGGCAGTGGGAACTGGGGTGGAGTTTGGTGCTTCAACGTGGGTGCTGCCAAAGCAGGAGCCTAAAGCCTGCAGCACTAGCTTGAAATTAGGCAGAAGCTGGGGGGCCTGTGCACCAGGGGTGGGGGGCACGGTCGGCCAAGGCGAGGGCAGCAAGATGATGTTCCTGGAAGCAAGAGGAAAGACACCTGTTATTCAGCCCAGGAAGCCGGGCGCCAGGGTGGCCTGCGTGGAAGTGGAGTTGACGCCAGGACTGATGAAGCGGCTTCCAGACAGCGTCAGGGTGTCAGTGGGGGTCTTGCAGCTACACATCTAAGCAATGGTCAGGGAGAGAGGAGCTAAAGAAGGATTATCCAATTTTCAAACAGAACTTAAAGGAGCTATAAAGGAGCCATGATTGGCTCAAAAATGAAACTATTTTTCACCCCCACCCTCTCCTCACCACCCCCCCACCCCCGGTCTCTCCCAGCAGAAGATTCTCAAACAAAGAGAGAGCTCAGGGCAAAGGCTGAATCCGTGACACTGTTGGGGGAGTGTGGTCTCAGAATAAAAGCAAGACGAGGTGGGATTGTAAAACCCTCTAAGACTCGGAAACAATTTAATTGCTGCCTCATAGACCCGTTCAGGTGGGCAAAAGCCTTCTGTGGACCTTGCACTTGGGCCCCTCGGATGCTCTTGTGTCAATCAGCCCCAAACCTGAGGTCACTGGACGCAGAAGTCTCAAGGGGGCCAATTAGAAAAGGGCCTGTTTCAAAGAGATTAGGGTGTAGGTTTTGTCAAATGGCATGAACACTGATGAACTTTGTAGAAAACCCGCAGTTATTAAGAGAATGGTACCAGCAGAATCCACAGCAGCTGGCACGAAAAGAAGCAGAGACAGCACAAGACGGAAAGAGGCATTTGGACCTGAACCTCTCCAGGTAGGTGGAGGCTACAAACAGGGGCTACTGTTCATGGAAAAGGAAGAATGACTCAGAGCGTGGAAAGGGGTCAAAGCCAAATCAGGGGAATCATTCTTGGGCGCTGCGGGCTGATGAAGGCTGTTGCTGTGTGCTGGGCTGGACGGTGCTACACTGTGCCTCCCATTTCCCCTTCAGAACGGACTGTCCAGCAAAAGCAGTTCTAAGATGGAAGTTTATAGCAATTCAATCTCACCTCAAGAAACAAGCAAAATCTCAAGCAAGCAATCTAACCCTACACCTAAAGCAACTAGAGAAAGAAGAACAAAGAAAACCCAAAGTCAGTAAAAGGAAGGAAATCATAAAGGTCAGAGCAGAAATAAATGAAATAGAAACGAAGAAAACAATAGCAAAGATCAATAAAACTAAAAGCTGGTTCTTTGAGAAGATAAACAAAATTGATAAACCATTAGCCAGACTCACCAAGAAAAAAGGGAGGAGACTCAAATCAACAGAAATAGAAATGAAAAAGGAGACGTAACAACTGACACTGCAGAAATACAAAGGATCATGAGAGATTACTACAAGCAACTATATGCAAATAAAATGGACAACCTGGAAGAAATGGACAAATTCTTAGAAAAGCACAACCTTCCAAGACTGAACCAGGAAAAAATAGAAAATATAAACAGACGAAACACAAGCACTGAAATTGAAACTGTGATTAAAAATCTTCCAACAAACAAAAGCCCAGGACCAGATGGCTTCACAGGTGAATTCTATCAAACATTTAGAGAGGAGCAAACACTGATCCGTCTCAAACTCTTCCAAAAACTGCAGAGGGAGGAACACTCCCAAACTCATTCTACGAAGCCACCATCACCCTGATACCAAAACCAGAAAAAGATATCACAAAAAAAGAAAATTATAGACCAATATCCCTGATGAACGTAGATGCAAAAATCCTGAACAAAATACTAGCAAACAGAATCCAACAACATTTTAAAAGGATCATACACCTTAATCAAGTGGGATTTATCCCAGGAATGCAAGGATTCTCCAATATACGGAAGTCAATCAATGTGATACACCATATTAACAAATTGAAGGATAAAAACCATATGATCATCTCAGTAGATGCAGAAAAAGCTTTTGACAAAAGTCAACACCCATTTATGATAAAAACTCTCCAGAAAATGAGCATAGAGGGAAACTACCTCAATATAATAAAGACCATATATGACAAACCCACAGTAAGCATCATACTTAATGGTGAAAAACTGAAAGCATTTCCACTAAGATCAGGAACAAGACAAGGATGTCCACTCTCGCCACTCTTATTCAACATAGTTTTGGAAGTCCTAGCCATGGCAATCAGAGAAGAAAAAGAAATAAAAGGAATAAAAATTTGAAAAGATGAAGTAAAACTGTCACTGTTTGCAGATGACATGATACTATACACAGAAAATCCTAAAGATGCCATCAGAAAACTACTAGAACTAATCAATGAATTTGGTAAGGTTGCAGGATACAAAATTAATGCACAGAAATCTCTTGCATTCTTATACACTAACAATGAAAAATCAGAAAGAGAAATTAAGGAAAGAATCCTATTTACCATTGCAACAAAAAGAATAAAATACCTAGGAATAAACCTGCCTAAGGAGGTGAAAGACTTGTACTCAGAAAACTATAAAATACTGGTGAAAGCAATCAAAGATGATATAAACAGGTGGAGAGATATACCATGTTCTTGGATTGGAAGAGTCAATATTGTGAAAATGACTATACTACCCAAAGCAATCTACAGATTCAATGCAATCCCCATCAAACTACCAATGGCATTCTTCACAGAATTAGAACAAAAAATTTACAATTCGTATGGAAACACAAAAGACCCCGAATAGCCAAAGCAATCTTGAGAAGGAAAAACAGAGCTGGAGGAATCAGGTTCCCTGATTTCAAACTATACTACAAAGCTACAGTAATCAAGACAGTATGGTACTGGCACAAGAACAGAAATATATCAATGGTACAGGATAGAAAGCCCAGAGATAAACCCACACACATATCGTCACCTAATTTACAACAAAGAAGGCAAGAACATACAATGGAGAAAAGACAGCCTCTTCAATAAGTGGTGCTGGGAAAACTGGACAGCTACATGTAAAAGAGTGATATTAGAACACTATGTAACACCATACACAAAAATAAACTCCAAACGGATTAAAGACCTAAATGTAAGACTAGACACTATAAAACTCTTAGAGGAAAACCTAAGAAAAACACTCTTTGACATAATCACAGCAAGATCTTTTTTGACCCACCTCCTAGAGTAATGGAAATAAAAACAAAAATAAACAAATGGGACTAATTAAACTTAAAAGCTTTTGCACAGCAAAGGAAACCATAAACAAGACAAAAAGACAACCCTCAGAATGGGAGAAAATATTTGCAAATGAAAGAATGGACAAAGGATTAATTGCCAAAATATACAAACAGCTCATGGAGCTCATTATCAAAAAAAACAAACGATTCAATTAAGAAATGGGCAGAAGACCTAAATAGACATTTCACCAAAGAAGACATACAGATGGCCAAGAGGCACATGAAAAGATGCTCAACATCACTAATTATTAGAGAAACGCAAATCAAAACTACAATGAGGTATCATCTCACACTGGTCAGAATGGTCATTATCAAAAAATCTAGAAACAATAAATGCTGGAAAGGGTGTGGTGAAAAAGGAACCCTCCTGCATGGTTGGTGGGAATGTAAATTGATACAACCACTATGGAGAACAGTATGGAGGTTCCTTAAAAACTAAAAATAGAACTACCATATGACCCAGCAATCCCACTACTGGGCATATACCCTGAGAAAATCATAATTCAGAAAGAGACATGTACTACAGTGCTCATTGCAGCACTATTTACAATAGCCAGGACGTGGAAGCAACCTAAGTGTCCATCAACAGACAAATGGATAAAGAAGATGTGGCACATATATACAATGGAATATTACTCAGCCATAAAAAGAAACGAAATTGAGTTATTTGTAGTGAGGTGGATGGACCTAGAGTCTGTCATGCAGGGTGAAGTAAGTCAGAAAGAGAAAAACAAATACCGTGTGCTAACACATATATATGGAATCTAAAAAAAAAAAAAATGGTACTGATGAACCTAGGGGCAGGACAGGAATAAAGACATAGATGTAGAGAGTGGACTTGAGGAACCGGAGGGGGAGGAGGAAGCTGGGGCGAAGTGAGAGAGTAGCATCGACATATATACACTACTGGACATAAAATAGTTAGCTAGCGGGAAGCAGCCACATAGCACAGTGAGATCAGCTCGGTGCTTTGCGATGACCTAGAGGGGTGGGATAGGGAGGGTGGGAGGGAGGCTCGCGGGGAGGGGATGTGGGGATGTATGTGTGCATGTGGCTGATTCACTTTGTTGTACAACAGAGACTAACACAGTATTGTGAAGCAATTATACTGCAATAAAGATCTATTTTAAAAAAAAAAAAAGAATGGGCTGTCTCAGTCAGGCGCTCTTGCCCCTGTCCTCACGCTGGACGTGGGGTTAGCGGATGGAGTCAGGTAACTTGCCTCTTTAGGTCACAGTTTTGAAGGAAACATCCTCAAGCAGCTGTTCCCGAGGAGTCATGCCCAAGGAGGCTCTGCGCACGTGGACCAGCTCCTGGGGCTCTGGCCGCCATGGTGGACGCAGCCTGGCAGGCCTGGTTGGCAGGTCCGGGGGGCGGGGTTGCTGTGCATGTACATGCGGTTTGGCAGAGCCTTTTGTCTCCCTTCCCACATGCTCTTCTCCAGTGTGACTGGGCCACCTCTCCATCCCCTCCCTGGGATTCCGGGCAGGCCTTCCACCTGTCTGTAACCAACGGGAAAGGACAAAGGGGCCCCCATGACTTCTGAGGTCACAACGGTGGATGCCACCTCCGCCGGTTCTGGCGGGAGCTCCTCTGGGGAAAGGCGGCCTCATGTGAGAGGCTGACCATCCCGGGACCACCTTGCTGGTGAGTAATACACACATCATGAGAACTGTATCAACTTATTCAGTTCTATTATGGAGGCTATGTTGTTTTAATTTCCAAAAATAGTTTATCCTTCCTATGATTTTATCTAAGTATTCTTTACATTTTTATTTATATTGGCACTCAATTGTACCATTAGATAATAAATGTACCTGTGGATATATTTCAGTTATACTAAAATTTTAAATATCAGGCCAACTCTTTACAGTGTCTTTAACTTAGTTTGTTTTTAACAGGCAAAAAATATTATGGTCCTGCAGTAGGAAAACTGCTAGGAATTAGGCTGCCAGATTTACACGTTCTTATGTTTAATATTCTCTATTTTGTTTGATAAATTGTTTATGTAAATCTCTAAATAAGTTAACTCATTCCCACCTCCTAGATCATTCTTCTTGGAGATGGTTCAATTCCACAGAGTTATTTTTAAAGCAAGGTGTAGGAATCCTCATTATTAACTAATTTTAACACTCAATTGAGCAGATTTTTGTTGTGGTTCACTTGGCTTCATGTGGTTGAATACCGTGTGCCGTGCTGCGCCCACGTGGGAGAAGGCAATAAAACGTGCAGTGCTTATCAAGCAGTTAAACAAAAAATGTTCCCATTGAGTAAAAAAACCAAGTAGGCTAATCTAGTGATTTTTTTAACCTTAAACTTGACATGTTTTTATGGTGTCAACGAAAAATTAATCAGTCGATCTAAGAAAGAATTGGAAAATTCTATTTGAGCCAAATTTGAGGATTGTAACCCAGGAAGAGCATCTCAGAAAGCCCTGAGAACTGTCCCGGCCATGAGAAAACACAGTTTATATAAGTTTTTTGAGACAGAGGCTGTACATTAAATAACATATTATTGACAGTTTACATAATCCAGATTTAAGTGCCATCGTGGTGTGTCATGTGACCCTTTATAAGATCAAGAAGGAAAATTATCTTTGAGGAGTTGCCTCCCAGCAGCTGGGAGAATGCTGCTGTTTCAGCCTGAGCCGGTGTCCCTGCTGACGGGGAGGTTTGGTGGATGCCTAACGCGGACACGTGCCGCACAGTGGCAGGGGGGCGGGGTGCAAAGGGCAGAGAAGAATTTTTATGTTTAAATTTTTCTTGTCTTGCCATAGATATGAATTTTATTTCACAATGGCAAATTTCTGAGTCCTTAAAAGTATAACCAGATAAATATTTGCACTGAGTTCTACCGGGGAAGCACTGGCCAGTCTCCTCTGGGTGCCTTTCCCAGCATCAATCACTTTCTCTCACATCCCTGGACACAGTTCCAGGGCAACAAACTACACTCACAAAGCAAGGCTGAGGAAGCAGCTTCGTGTGGGGCGTGCTGCACTGTTCCAACCTCCAGCGCCTTCTCAAAATTAAAAAAAAAAGCACAGAAACAAAAACAAAAACAAAAGCTCTCTTGTCTTGAGCTGGACCCTGACGTCGCCACGGATCCAAAGCAAACCCAGCATCGTGGCGGCTGCCAGCTCCGCTCACGCTGCGCTTGCCCTTCTCGAAGGGAGCTCTGACTTTGGAATGACTGGTTAGAAACTAAATGGATTCATGGAATTTGATGTGGTATAAAAATAATAAAACGTGATACCCATGAAATACAGATGCTCTATCACAATTGGCCAAACTGGGGCCTCCTGGACTCAAAGTTTTCTAAATTAGCCAGTGAGCTCTTTCTGCACTTTTGGACCCTAATATATCTGGCTCAGAAAGAAATCCCTGCCCTTTTCTTCTTTGCTGTTCTTTGCTTTGCTTTGCTTGCCTTCTGTACCAGGAGTTCACCCGACAGTTGCAGGTTCCTTTGATAGACGAGAATAGTAACTTTTATGATGATAATGACCATTAATTGGGTGCATTAGGCACAGCACACTATATATACACGTGCGTGTGTGTGTGTGTGTGCGCTCACGTGTGCGTGCACAAATTCCCCTCATTTACTGAGGCTGAGAAAGCTTAAGTCATTTGCCAAAGTTCTGTCCACAGAGACAGGATTTGAACCCAGCTCCAGGCTCCAGCCCCAGTGCTGATGGTTGGGCCGCACTCTCTAGAGCAGGAAAGGCAATTGATTCTCGTCTCCTGACACTTGCATTGACTACAACAGAAGCCTTGTGTCCCTTCTCCCACATCCTCTGGAACACAGGCGTCCTTTTCTCCCTATGGACGTGGGTCACTGTGACCCACCTCGTGAGCAGCTTGGTGGCGGATGGCACCGTCCTTTGTGCAAGAGAACAATGTCACTGCCCAAGGCCTTTCCTCCTGGAAACTCAAGCCAGAATGACTCTTCCTCCCCCTGAGCTAACTCTGCTAGGCTTGGGTCTGGTTACTGAATTAACTGGTGCTAAATGTTTGCCAGGTGGATGAAGGCTGGGCAGAAGGAGGAAGACCCTGGAAGGAGCTTTGTGCATCCGAGAGGGTACTGTTGACCCACCAGTGTCTCCGTCCACTGGGTGAAGGCACTGCTGCCTGGGAAGAGGACCCCTTCCCCACCATGACTGATGCTGGAAACCCCGCTCAGGAGCCCACCTTCCCTGGCCAGCAGACCCTCACCATAGGGCACTCGGGGGCCTTTGGCACCAGAGATGCTACAGTCTGAGCCTCCTTCACCGCTTCCCATTACCCCTGAAGTTCTGCAGACGGAAAGACTGGGCACTTCTCAGCAATGCCACGACCACCAGCCAAGCGGATGGCTCTGGGCTGTAGAGACAGCAAAATCAGGGGAGCCGCTTCAGCGTTATTCACAGTAGACACCTTCCTTCCAGGGCCAACGCCCAGCAGCCCCTTGGTCTCAACCTCCTGGAAAAACACCCACAGTGATGGCGTTCCAACAACCAGCCCTGTCAGTGCTCGGTCTCCCTAAGTTTTTTTATTATTTGGGCAATAGTACATATTCCTTTTATAGATGGGCTGTTTATATTTACAAAGTCTCATTACATTGTGTGATATTGTGATATAATAAAGATACGTTTGGTCTTGGTTCCTGGTTCCTGTCACAGAGCTCCTAAACCCCTTGTAATTCCCGGAGTGACAGGGGTGAGAGGAAGCTCTTTTGTTATTCATAATAAGTCCCTTTCAACCACACCTGAGATTATGCTAACAAGGTGACCCTGAGGCCCCTGGAGAGCTTCAGAATGGGGCTAGTCCCAGACGAACCCACAGTGATTAGGGGTTGGAACTTCAGCCCCGCCCCCAACCTCTAATCCTCTAATGGAGGGGAGAGGGGCGGGAGAAGGGCTGGAGATGGAGTTAATCACCAGTGGCCAGTGATTTAATCAAGCAATGCCTACGTAATAGAACCTCCATAGAAACCCCAAACAAAGGGGTTTGGAGAGCTTCCGGGTTGGTGAGCACGTGGCGGGGCTGGACATGGAGTTACTGGTGAGTGAGGCCCACGTGAGGAAGCCTCCATACAATCCTACTAGCATAAGGTCAGGGAGCTTCCGGGCTGGTGAGCACGTGGCGGGGCTGGCAGGGAGAGGCACCCAGAGAGCAGGAAGCTCCGGGCTCCTCCCCACCCCTGCCCTCTGCTTCTCTTCCATCTGGCCGTTCCTGGGTTCTACCCTTCTACAATATACTGGAAACCACGCAAGTAAAATGCTTCTCTGGGTTCTGTGAGCTGCTCTGGCAGATCACTGGACCAGAGGAGGGGGGGTGGGACCCCAATTTACAGGCCGTCCATGGCCAGGGTCTTGCAGTGGCCGCTGAAGGGGGCAGTCTCGTGGGACTGAGCCCCTAACCTATGGTGGATGCTGTCAGAATGGAGTTAGATTGTAGGACACCCAGCTGGTATAGGAGAGTGGGTTGCTGTGGGGAAAAGCCCACACATTTGGTGTCAGAAGTGTTTTCTGTTGGTAAAAAACAGCCCACAGCACATCGTTTGGGGGATTTTATATACTCAAAACTTAACACTTGATTTCTGGCATCAGAGCTTTTTTTCCCTCCACTTTGTCCCTTCTGCCAAGTTTACTCTTTCCTTAGAGCATTTTTTAAATTTTTTATTTTGGAATTATTTTATTTTTTTAGGTAGCCATTTTTAAAAAAAATTTTTATTTGATATTGGAGCATGGTTGTATAACAATGTTGTGTTGAAATCACTTTAGACTAATGAAAGAGTAGTAAAAAATTAATAAACCCTTTTACTTTCCTTGTTACATAGTGTATCAGCCTGGTTCTAATCAAGAGACGGAAACCACACAGTAATTCAAACAGGGCAAGTTTAACATAAAGAATTATGAACCTACAATCGCGCAGTAACTGCACAGAGGAATCTAAAGGGCTGCAGGGGAGGGGCTGATGTGAATGCAGGGTCTGGAGTACACGCGTCAAAGAACCAGGGCGAAGCGGCCTCCACGCCAGGCCAGGCTGCAAGGGCAGCAAGGGCAGCCCTCGCTGGCCACGTCCTGGAGCCAAGCGCCAGTAGATGCTGTGAAGGACGGTGAAGCAGGACGGGACAGGCAAACGTGCTCCACCAGGAGCAGGAGAGAAGCTCCTTCCCCATGCGGGGCCTCGAAGGCCCTCCCTCCAAAGCACAACACCAGGCTCCCCGCCAGGAGGCCTGATTAGAGGACGCTGAAGGCAGCCGGACCCAAGAGGTAATGAATTCACAACAGTCACCCCCGTTTGGTACTCAACATCCATCAGCAACATTCTACACACGTCTGGACTCCCTTTCAGCAACTAAAGCAGCCCCAGAAGACACAGGTCTCTTTGTTACCAGTGAGCTGGTTCCTCCCCCAATGAGGAGATGCACAGTCCCTCCAGCTATTGTATCCATCGCTGGCTGTGTTGATTAGTCTTCAACCCACCATTCACAGAAAATTGTTACCTAAAGATTAAACTGAAATGCTAACCTCCAACAACTTGTTTATAAAATAAAAACGGAGACGCAGAGAAGAGAAAATGGTTAGCAGATAAACACAACGTATAACAAGAAAAACACATGCTCAGCTGCTGCAGCCTTCATCCGTGTAACCGGTCCTGAGGTCCTGGTCGACGTGCGTGACTTCCTTCTCCAGCCACCCGTACCATCTCTCCCGGCCCTCAGCAAGAACCTGCTCTGGGTTCCTTATTGGACAGAGTGACCAAACCTTCATTCCTCAGGGGCCTGGGTCCTCAATACTCCTGCTTTATTTAATCACTGATAATTCATTTTTTGGTGGCTCTGTTTTTTCATTAACCGTTACTACTGGTGGTGGAAGTATTAAGAGGAGCCCCCGAGAATCCCCAGGTTCCAAAGTCCTCCCTGCCACCGTCGTGTAGCAGTAACACAACTCCCCACCTTGGTAATTGGGATCAATCACTCAAGCCAATAGATTAACCCTTTTTTTGCTTGTTGGTTCAGAGGCATAAGGAGCCCAAAGTGGCCAGTGGCAATCTCAGCTTCCAGGTCAGTGGGACCATTGCTCTGAGCCCTGGTGGAAGCCTTCCCCTCTGGAGAGTAAAATTTCCAAAGCTGCCAGGACAAGAAACAAAAATTCTGCAAGGAGGTTATGAAGTGTACCAGTGAGAGGACCACTCGTACTTCTAATTCTCGACTCCCACACCCACGCATTCTGGCTCTGGGGAACACAGAACCATATAATGGTCCCTAACTCAAAGTATGGGTCGTATCCTACACCCTTTCAGGGTGTTGCCTCCCTCCCTTCCGGCGTTATAACCAACTCTTCACGAAGCTATTCCAGCTTTCAACCGGGTCAGCCACTTCTGGGTGACGGGATGTGCGGTAAGACTGCTCTTCCTTCGCTGGAAACCGAGTCCCCGGCTCAGACGCAGTGGAGGCCCTGGGAGGTCACGGATGCTGGTGCCGGCAGCAGCAGTGCAGGCAGCAACGTCTTCCATACCCAGAGTGTATGTTTATTCCAGTGAGGTCAGATCTCCGCCCCTTCTATGATGGAAGAGGTCCAATGTAATCCACCTGCCACCAGGCATCTGGCCGGTCACCACGGGACTCAGCATCAGTCTTGGCTGCCAGCAGACCGGGCACTCAGCGGCAGCAGTGGCCAGGCCAGCTTCGGTGAGGGGAGTGCATGTTGCTGAGCCCTGCACGCCTCCACCCCTGCCACATGGCCACTTTGTTCGTGGACACATCGAGTGAGCCCTGGAGTGGCTGCAGTAGGAGCTAGCTGACACCCATGGGGCGGTCATTCTCCACCTGATTATTAAGAGGCTCTTCTGCAGGGCACACCCATTGGTGGGCATCCGCCCGGAACACGAATGTGTCCACAGACTGCTCCTTCAGAGAGGTCCATCCACACACCTCTTCCAGAGCCTTCCTTGGACCAGTTGTCCAATCCTGTTCCTTCCAAGTTGCTGACCAACCAAATCATTAGCAACCACCCATGAATTAATACAGATCCCTGCTCCAGCCACGTCTCACTCCTGACAATGGACAGCCAAACAAACCACTCCAAGTTCTGCCCTGAGAGGACTTCCCTTCACTGTGTCCTTCCAGGTAACCCTTGGGTGGGGCTGCAGGGCTGCTTCTGGCCACTTCGGGGTGGTCCCAGCATGTCATGCAGACCCCCCATAAAGCAGGCTCAAGTTTTTTCTTCCACAGCCAATTGGTTATAAGAAACACCCTGGAGACCCCGGACGTGGATTGAGAGGGGAGGTGATGCCACAGGAGTTGGTGTCCAAGGAGTCTGAGTGCCTACGCATGTTTCTTGCACTTTCCATTTGATGGGACGCTGCTGTGACACGCCCAACCTTGTGGCGAGGTGGGTCCGACAACACTTGGGCTGCGTGGTCTCCTGAGGTCCCTGGGTTAGGTGTTTGGGAGGCCTCCACTAAGGCCAACAGCAAGCCAGAAGCTGTTCTTGAAATGAGAATCATTAGCTGCCAAAGAGGACACTGACTTTCCAAACTCGTGTGCTAGGATCTCCCGCGCTAGGATCTCCCACTGGTGCTTGTCAGAGGGTCCGTGCCAATCCCAGGGCACCGTAGACACTCTGAATATCGTCGGATCTGCTGGGTCCTGAGAACTAATGGTGAAGCAGCTTGTACCACAGCCTAGATCTGCTCTGGTCCCCACTTGGCACTGCCAGCCTCATGGGTGAAATAGCATGTGCAAATATAGTGTATGGCATATCTAATTTCCCCAAACCCCAACTAAATGCTGTGCTTCTTTTCCTGGCAGGTGGTGCAAGATGCAGCAATTTGTCTTTCACGTGAAGGGGATATTCCAATGTGTCCTGAACCACTGGAGCCCCAGGGACTTCTCTGAGGTGGTGGGCCCTAAATTTCTGTGGGGCTTATCTCCCACTCTCTAGTTTTTATATGTCTTGCTGAGGCATCTACAGTACTTGCCACTTCCTTCCGATCAGACCCAATCAGCACACTCAGCAGAGCGGCCCACGCGTGGTCCGGGTCTCTGCAGACAGTGTCTGGCCTAGAGCAGGACTGACATGTCCCTGGGGTGACACCGAGGGTGCACCTCTGGCCCTGACAGGTAAGAGCAAACTGCTGCTGGTGGTCCTTGGAAACTGGTTTGAAGAAAAAGGCATTAGTGAATCCATAGCTGCACACCAAGCGCCGGGGCTGTGTCAACTTTCTCTGTGGGAGACACCTCACCTGGCACAGCAGCTGCAGTCAAAGCCGAGGGTGGTTGCGTTTGTTAAGAGTCCACAGCCAGCCTCCCAGACCCAGTGGCTTCTGCACAGGCCAAAGTGGCAAGTTAAATGGGTTTGTGATCAGCATCGCCCCCTACTGTGCCAACCCTTTGATTGGGGCATTAATTTCCCAGGGGTGACACACAGCTTCTGGTTCACTCTCATGATAAGGGAAAGTTGTCCCAGAAGTATGGCCTGGAAATAGCTTGGGCCGTGAGCCTTGGGTTTGAGTTGACCGGCCTGGTCCCCAGCCTGTCCGCACACCCCGTAGCTGGGACCTGAGCCACGTGCTTTGGCCCTACTTCCTCAGCTGCCCCACAGGCAGAGCAGGCTTGTTCGGGGAAGCACAGAACTTGCCCACCTCCGAGGAAGGAGCAGCTGTGCTTTGGGGGCTTCACACGGGTGCCAGGCGCCACCCCTGTGGGCCTTAGCCACATCCTGGACTCTGGGTCTGCCCTTCAGTGTGCACAAGAAAAACTTTAGCCTGCTCCCTCAGGAGTAAAAAAAATAGTTTGGAATTCTCTCATCCACCTACTGGACTCCTGAGCGCAGGGCCTGCCCTCTGGGCGCAAACATCGGCCTCCTGGGACAGCCAAGTGCAGGCTGCGTCCCGCCCGGCTCCAGGGCCCACAGGGAGGAGAGGGGCCGCCCATTGGGATGAGACGGGCTTTCAGGTGCTGTGAGGCCCCGAGGATGGCATCCTCAGATACGGGCTCTGAGTTGATGCTAAGTCCTGGGGCCGCAAACTGGCCCTGGACCCACCAGTCAAAGGAGGACTCTCTGGTGGTCAGGGGGACCACACTCACTCAACACACTCACGGGGGGCCCAGCTGGTGCACAGAGCGCCCCTGTAGTTACTTCTCAGCTCCTGAATGTACAGTCAAGACAGACATGCTTGGCCACTGCAGAATCCCCTCGCTGGCTCCCCTACGTGTAGCCATTGTGATAGGGAAAGCTAGTGAAAGTACCAAGAACAAGACAGCTGTGTCCACAGACATCCTTGTGTGCTGACCCTTCCGCGGCCACTGTGAACCCGAGTCAGCAGAGGGCCTGATTCTGGTTCAGACGTCCTTTGATGAGTCTGGGGCCGGTGCGCTTTGTATAATTTGTCTAAAGGAAGGCCTGTAGGGAGCCTCTCAAGACGGCAGTGGGGAGTCTGGACTTGACTTACCTTGGCTGGTTGTGAGGCCTCGGTGAGGGACCCCTGCCTGCACCTCCCCTAAACCAGAGCATTTGGACAGGGCGTGCCTGGGCACTGTGCAGCTCTGACAGTCTGCGGCCACTCACCCCGGGGGGATGGGGAGGCCTTCGGGTGGGCCTGGCATGTGCCCGCGATCATATTAAACTATTTGCCCCACATTTCAGTCCCTGCAGACGCTGGGCCAGTGGCTTAGCTCGGGATACTGATGTCCACAGGTGTCCCGCCTGAGGGTTAGTGGGGCCAGAGCAGGGGCGAAGCTCAGGGCTCTCCCCACTGGAAACCGGCTCGCAGGCCCTGAATCCCCCGCATTCAGCCTGCGCTTGGCTGCACATTTGCTTTGTCGGTTTCAATCAATAGTTCGTCTCCTCTCCCCACCCCCATCCTTGCCTTTAGAGGAACATCAATATTCATGCATAAATTTAAAAACAGCACAAAAAGCTGACTCTCCGCTTTCTGCCCCACGGGCCTTTTTCTTCCTTGGCCCGAGTGCAGGCTTGGCTCCCCAACGAGTCCCCGGTGGCGCCGTCAACGCGGCCCTGTGTGCAGCCCGGCAGCCCCAGCACCCCCGCCCCCCGCCCAACCGGCTGCGGAGCCAGCTGACGCGCAGGCCCCGCCCTCTGCCCCCATTGGCTGCCTGGCCCGCAGGGGGCCGGTGCCGGCCCCGCCCCCGCCCGGGAACGAATAAGAGGCTGCCTCCGCCCCACTCCTGCTACTCAGGACGCGGCAGCCAGGAGGTTCCAGGAGCCACCACCAAGGACCGCTGACGTGAGGACACTCAGGGGAAGCTGCTCTGGTCTTTTGGGGGCAGGGCCGGGAGGGTGGGCTTGGGAACTGGGTGGTAGTTTAAAAACCCCTTTAGGATAATTGGCAGCATTTCAAAAGTGTGAATCTTACTACTGCTTTGTGGACACGGCTCCCTCAACTCGGGGCAGCTAGAGGTCCGTTCTGCCTGTTTTTGTCGCCACAAGTCGGGGAAACGTCACGTCTGGTGGCTCAGGTGATTGCTGCAAACAGGCCTCTTCCTTAACTCTTTGAAGACCAGGGGTTTGCGTCCCTCCGCGGAGAAGGACAGGCGGCCTGATGCTCCGAGCGAGCGTCTTCCCCTTGCTCCGCGCGAATGTCAGGGCGCCCTGGACGCCGCGCAGAAACCACAATACCTGGCAAGTGAGGGGGTCTTTGCAAGTGAATTCCACATCGAGCCCAAGAAATTGCGGTTTACGGCGGGTTTCACCGTCCTCAGTCTTACGGTTTCTTGGGGAGATAGGGCCGCTTGCCCAGAGGGACTCTCACATCTTGTGTGATGTGTCCTTCTGAGGAGTTAACCCCCAAAAGTTCTCTTGTTTTCGAAGTAAAAGGTTAATGTGGAACATTCATGGAATGAAGTGAAAGGGAAACATGGATATTTGATTTCCATTTCTCTTAAAAGACAACCTTTAACCATCAATTGGGAGGAATTTAACAGGAAAAACTTTAAAAAGTTAATATGTAGTGTGGTTATGAAGAAAATCACATTTTATGGAGTTTTCGCATGTGGGATATATATTTTATGCCTTTCCTTTAAAAAAAATCCCGCTAGTCATACTTCACACAGAAAGTAATTTAGCCTCCCCGTCCCCAAATCATCATGAAGCTTGAGAAGTATAAGGGTCATGCGAAAGTTTCTTGGGTTTTTTTGTTTGAAAAAAAATTAATAATTGAAAACGAATGCAAAGGATAAGAATGTATGAAATGTTAAAGATTTTAATCCATCTGCATTATTCTATCTATGTGTGATATATCTGATTTTTAGGGACTTAGAGCAAAACAAAGTATACTGATTATTAATAGGGTGAATTTAGCAAAGATCAGGCCAAGGCAAAAATCCTCAATCCTTTTTCATTTGAAAATCAGAAATAAAAATTTAAATGTTATATTCCAATTTATTTTTAAGATGCAAATGATATTCAACCCAGGAATGGTTTTGCAAAAATTAGACATAATTCTTTTATTTTTAACTATGACATTGCAAAGATTCTTTAATGATTAGAACTCAAGGCCAAAAGTTGGCAAATTTCTCTCGCTGAGTGTCTCAGTTCTGTGAAACAATTGACAAGCAGTCCTTTGTAAACTGCCTGATTCCCAGGGTTGAACAGCTGTTTCCTTAGGTTGCAGGCCACAGTATAAGGTATGCGCTGGGACGGGAGATGGAAGCCTCCTGCTTCGATAAGTGCAAGTGCGGAGAAGTGGATGGCGACGCCTCCATGAATACCAAGTGCCTGGCAGTGGCCCAGCCTCCGGCCCATTTGTTCTGGCTTCAGGGCTGGTGTCGGGGAGGAAGACATTTCCCTCCACCCTTCTGGGTTCTTCTGGCTGGTCTAAGAATTAAATAGACGTGAGACAGGTTAACAGGAGAAACTCAAACCATAGTTTAATAACATGCATACGTGGGAGAGACCCAGGAAGACTGAGTCACTCACAAAAATGCCCCAGACCTTCACCTTAAATACCATGATCAGCTAAAGACAAAGGAGGCTGTTGGGGGGTGGGGGTGGTCTGGGACTTCAAAGGGGAGGAAAGCAATTCAGACGGAGATGGAAAAGCAAATGTTTGGTAAAGCAGTGTTTGCTGTGCCATGAAGACATGATGGGACACAGAGTGGACTCAGATCTCTAAGAGTTCCCCTGCCCACCCCTGGCCCATATTCTCTGCTGACATCTCTAGTGAGTGCTCCATTCCTGTAACAGGCCTTCCATCTAAATTCTGATTCAGGCAGCTAAGGGGGAAGGTCAGTGTTTCTTCCTGAAACTTCAGGGCCTTGATCGTTTTCAGCCCAAAATAATCTGCATGCCAAAGAGACATTTGGGGTGGCAAGTTTTGCTCCCTACAACAGCTTCATCAGACGACCGTATAATACATGTTTGTTTCTGGTAGTCAAGGTACTTTTTCTTGATCTTCATTTTCAAAAAAATTTGTGGCAATTCTATCATATTTTTTTTTCCAGTTGAACTTTACAGCTGTTTTTTGGTCATGTTCCTCACCCATCCAAAAAACAAAAAAATGCCATAGACATTTTTGTTAAAAATTGAGTTTTAAAAAATTAGTTAAATTTATATATCCTTTCGAAGGAAAGTAAGTTCCTACATTTTATGACCTTAGTATCTTTTGGAAGGACCTGCACTTTTCTTGCTAAACTTATTCTTAGTAATACGTGTGTGCTGCTGTAAAATAAGACTTTCCCGCTATGTTTTCTAATTGTTCATTGACAGAACATAGGGACCCTATTGACTTTCGTATCCTCATTTGGTTCCTAGTCACCGCAGTTCATTCTAACAGCTTGCTCCCCTGCTCTGTCCTC
Organism: Eubalaena glacialis; assembly: GCF_028564815.1. NCBI lineage: Eukaryota > Metazoa > Chordata > Mammalia > Artiodactyla > Balaenidae > Eubalaena > Eubalaena glacialis. Next base: position 176,374 of record NC_083721.1, read on the forward strand.
TCATCTTGGAGCCAGGGCAGAGGGGGCCTCCGGGGGGTGGTGGAAGGAGTCAGTCCGAAGCCCCTTCACTGCTCTGCCTCTGTATTTTGGCTGAAGTTTCCCATTGGCCAAACCAACCAGAAGCCAGAGGGCGTGGGAACAGAGTAAAGAGAAGGGGGGTGGGGAAGAGTGGTCCCAAGGGGTGACCAGAGAGATGCACCACTCTGAGCCCAAAAGGGGAGGTGAGCCAAGGCCGTCTTGCCCCCTGGGGGCTGAGGTCTGAGTAGGTAACACCTTAACTGTTCTGTGCTAGAAGGCATCTTTCTTTGTGGCCCCCAGGATGTCTGAGCTGGAGAAGGCCATGGTGGCCCTCATTGACATCTTCCATCAGTATTCCGGAAGGGAAGGTGACAAGCACAAGCTGAAGAAGTCCGAACTCAAGGAGCTCATCAACAATGAGCTTTCGCATTTTTTAGAGGTGAGTCTTGCTTTTTAAAACTGACAAGTTAATCTGCTCTCCTGTCTGCTTGTAAAACCACCTGCCCACTTTCTCTTCCGAGCTGCCCTGAAGGTGGTTCCAGGTCAGTGTCAGGACTCCTAGGTTGTTTCTGAAAACGTGTTTGCACTGATGAGCCCTCAGTACAGAGGCTGGCTTAGGTAGGCCCCACCATGTTCATCTTGTGTGCAGTAGGAGCATCAAGGAAAAACTGCTGTCTCAAATGCAAAAGTACAGGTTCCAAATAATACTGCCTTTTCTCTGAAAAATCTAAGGATGTACAACAATAAAGATGACAAAATGGGATGGAAAATATACTCTTGACTTATCGTGGGTCACAGTGAACATATAAGAAGGCTGTTAAAAATAAGCTTTTGTTCTTGGGAAAAGGACTGTTCCGGCCTTTCCTGCATGGTTACGTGGTGACAAGATGCCATTCACTCAGCAGACATTACTGAGCTCTCAGCTCGGTCGATGCCGGGAGAGACACAGGCCCCACGACCTGAGGCATCACTGAGTGGCCACAAGCTGCTCACAAGAGAGGCCCCGGGGCCTTGCAGGGGGCTCTGTGGGGTGAGGGGCCTTGGAGGGGAACTTGAGAAGCTGCGTGAGGGCGCCCAATGAGCCCCGTCCTGCCCTGGCAGCTCCTGCTCTGGTGGACGTGTGTCCAGGCTTTCCCACCCGCTGCCTCCACTGCCCTCGGATCAGCCACACGCATTATCTCTGTTGCATGAGCCCCGTGTCCTCGAGGCAATGAACTGCAGTCCACCTGGTGCCTGACCTTCCCTTGGTGCCCAGAACCAAGGTCACTGAAGTGACCAGTCACACACAGAGGAAATAGCCAGACCATGAACCAGTGCACTAGTGTCTGACCAAGAGCTAATTCCGGGGAAGATACGAGAGCCCCAGGCCAGGGCCCTGCCACACAGTGGTGGGCAGCTGTCCTCCTGGGCAGGCTGGGCCACCGTGTAGGACAAGCCCCAGGCTCCATGTCCCATGTCTGCAGGGCTCCTCCCACCCCGCTGTCCCCGCCCCGCCCAAACACCCCATTGGCAGAGGAAGAGGCGTGCAGGCTTGGGGTGGGACCCCCTAGTCTGATTCTGGGGCTGGTTTTCTCAGGCATCCAAGTTCACCGAGTGGCAGCTGCCCCACACACGCTTTCACTTACCTGGTCCCCCCGATTCTGCCTCGTAACCTAACAATCAGAAGAAGGGCCCCGATTCTTCCGTAAAACAAATTGTTGAAAGGATGAAATGAGACAGTGCTTGTCAAGTGCGGCTCAACAAGTGCAGCTACTGTCATTAATTATTGATTTAAAACAGAAAAAGCTTAGCATGTGGGAACTACAATTTGTAAAAGATAAGTAATTCACAGTAAGTGTATCAAGGTATCATGAACATTGCTGGCCTGGTTTTATGAGGTAGTTTCTGTTTGGAGGCAAATCTATCATGTAATTGAAATTAATCTTTTAGCAGTTGTGTATAGGTCCCACCCCAATGCCCACAGGAATCTCAACCTTTTACATGTTTTACATCCAAGGCAGCCACTGTACATTACACTCAACTTCTTCAGGCCAACCTCTCCTGCCCTGAGGACTGGTTATTCAGAGCAGTCCGCTCAGTGTACATCTTTCCTTCACTGTGTCCGTTCCTCTGAGATTCTTTCACCCTCACTTGGCTGCACGTTGGGCAGAATGTCAGGAAAAGTCCCAGGACACCTGGAAGGCAACTCAAGTGGCAAAAAGACACAAGAAGTTAATAAATTTAGGGCATGTTCCCAAGAGTTATTTCAGCCAAAAACCGCTTTCAAAACATGAAAATCCACTGGAAGCCCTCACTATAGGGCCTTCTACACACAGAAGCAATGAAAAACTTACAGGGGCCAAAAGTTCAGACATCTGCATATAATATGCTCAGGCTGATCTAGACCGTACTATTCTTTTCTGGGTATTTTAACACAAACAACCCGCAGTTTTTCAGATCTTGGCTGTTCCATTCAGTTTTTAAGTAGGCCAGGCCCCACTGGACCTAAAGGAAGGTGGAAGACAAGGCTCAGACCCCCAGAGACTTCTGCCAGCCAACAGCCTCCTGGTCACAGGAGAAGTCCTTTCTGGCATTTTGCATTTCATGTCTTAGGTTGTTTCTGATACAAATTATTAAAGCCAGCCAACTTCTGATCATGTTTTGGTGTCCTTAAATTTCATAGAAACAAGCTGGACAACTGCTCTTATTTCTCTTAGGAAATCAAGGAGCAGGAGGTTGTGGACAAAGTCATGGAGACACTGGACAACGATGGAGATGGTGAATGCGACTTCCAGGAATTTATGGCTTTTGTTGCCATGGTTACCACTGCCTGCCATGAGTTCTTTGAACACGAATGAAGTAGAGAAAGCAGCCGGGCTGTTCCTGTAGCAGAGACGGAGGTCGGGCAGGGAAGCCAAGGCAGGGCTTGCAGGGTAGTAGGGGCTGAGCTTCCCAGCTGTGTCGTAGCTAATTAGGGAGCGTGATTTGCTTCGCGAATGAAAAATTGAAACCTCTTTCCAAAGGGCTGTTTTTAGTGGCCCCCAGCATTATTTCAGCGCTATTAGGCATCCGTGTTAGCTGACTGGCCCCAGGGACTCTTGGTAATCATCACTTAGGAAAGTCAATCCTCAGTCACAAAGCATGTGCTGTACTGGCTATCCTGGCTGTGTAGACCCCCTAACCCAGAAAAAACAAACTGATTACCAGAAATGACTGGAGCATTGTGGTTTCCGTAAGCCTCCACTACATTTAAAAACACAAAGCTTTGTCCACCATCCTTTGAAAAGGCTGCCCTTCATTAAATCTGCTCATCACTGGGGCAAATGAAACCTAATGTGGTTGGGTGGCCCGACAGTCTGTCCCACCTACCAAAGAGCATGGTCACATTTAGAGCCCTTTCCTACAGGTGAGCTGTGATTATTGAGTGAGTAGTTAATGCTAACAGTTCTAAATGGAAAATCTGTTTCACAAGCCAACAAGTACTGACATTGTAACTGTAATCAGAACTGAGCATCAAGCTTCTACATTCAGTGGGGTTCTCCCGACAGGATCACACTTTGCTGGCTCTATGAGGCGTGGCGCAGCGGGGGCAGGGGTCTCGGGGCGGGTCTCAGCTCTGCCTCTGGAGACAGCTGTACCCAAGCACCCACGCCTCCTGTCCTGCCTGTAGAATGAGGGTTATGACGGATGTGTTTGGTCTGTTGGTGAAGGTCATTCCCGACCTGTCTGTGCGCAGACAGGGTCTGCTTGTGGCTGTTGGTGAAGCCAGGGAACTTAATGACCTTTATGCTTCTGTATCCACCAATTCAAATAAATCAAGTTACAAATATTAAGAATTACTTCCAGGAAAATTCAAATTAAGCTTATCCACCGTTTTTCTGTTTTGCTTTTTTTTAAGGACACAGACTTGGAAATCATAAACTAATTGGTCACTTGTATTTGCATTAAATAAAAAGCACTGTAACAAGTCTCTGTAGCCGTAAAACATGAAATAAAAGCTAAATTCCTGCAAAACTGGGGAAAGGAGTAAAGTCCACGCATCCTGGCGTCATCAGGGCTGCAGATGCCGCACCACCCAGGCCAGGGTCAGGAAGCTTGGGTGGGGAGGGGCGGGTCCAGGGGAGGGACATAAAAGGGTGGGTCTGTGGAGGGGCGGGGCCATGGGGAAGGACCTGGAGGGGCGGGGCCATGGGAGGGAGATAAAGGGGCGGGGCCATTGGAGGGACATAAAGGGGTGGGTTGTGGAGGGGCGGGGCCATGGGAAGGACATAAAGGAGCAGGGCTGGAGGGGTGGGGCCATGGGAGGGACATAACGGGGAGGGGCAGGCCATGGGAGGGACATAAAGGGCCAGGGTGTAGAGGGATGGAGCTGGAGGGGCAGTGCCTGTCCGGAAGGATGACCTTCTCTCTCCTCAGTTGCTCACCACCTCCTGCTAGGAACTTCCAGCCTGGTGGGCATCACGTGGCCCTCTCTGGACCAGTTGTCAGGGAGGGGAAATACACTGGTCCTGGCAGGAACGTCAGAGACCAAAAGTGGCCCCGAGTGGGCACCAGCTCTGCAGGGGGTCATGGTGACTTGCTTCTCACTTTATATGTGCTTACCTGGATCATGTATCCTTGGTGAACTTTATGCAAATTATCAGTATGTCATTTTGATGTACAATCCTTTGTCTTGAGAATGTGTGACTGTGCCGTCAACTTTTAACAGGTGGAACAGTTCTCAGAGTTTCTATCTGTCTTCCAGGTTATAATCCTCAGTTTGTCTTGAATAAAATTCCATTTTTCTTCTTGATTGCTAGTTGAATTTTTGTTGACACAGGGACATGCCAGGGTGGGGAGCCTGGAGGGTGGACCACGCCTGTCTGGCTCAGCCCAGGGGCCAGCATAGCCTGTGCACAAAACGTCAGACGGGGATGGGGAGGGGAGCTGGCTCTGGGCTGTGGTGCTGCGGTGGACGTACCTCTCCAGCTTGCTTTCAAACCACGTCTCTATGCCTCTGTTCATCACTGCTTTAGCCACAAGTTGAATAAGTCTCTGCTGGTACTTCCCTTGCCCCCGTTGACCCAAGAATCCCAAAGCGACAGTTCCCAGATGTCCACTGTGCTTCCAAAGCGCACAGGAAAGAACCCCAGTGCCCCAGCCCCCAGGGAGCCTGCCTAGGGCAGCCGCTGAGTGTGCCCCCTGACCCCACATCCAGGGGATGCTCCTTTACCACAAGGAGGGAAGCTGCTTCTCAGCATATCTGCATAGCCATCTTTGGGGCTCCTGGGGGCTTCCTCTCACCTACTACCATGAGCTCCAGTTTGTAAAACGTCCCTCATCCTCCTCTGACCTGTCCTCAACTAGAGGCACCGTCTAGTTCCATGAATGGGTGGTGATGGTCCCACACGGCCCCTGGCAGGTGGCATCTCCAGGTGGGTAGGAGGGTGCCTGGGGCATGTGGTTGCGGGGATGACCTGTCTCAGGCATCACCAGGGAAAATCAGGTCCCGACTTTAGCCAGGAGCAAAGACAATTCACTCAGGGCCTCAGAGAAAGGACAAGGGGAACTCTGCCCCAGGTTGCCTTCCCCATGGTCCAGTTCAGCCTCACAGGACTTCCTGTGCTCTATCGGTTTATCAGCTTGATCCACAGTCGCCCAGAGAACTGTCCCTGAGAGCAGCATTGAGTGTCTCGGGGCGAGACCCTGAGGCCATGGCCAGGATCCCATTTGTTGGCCCTGCGGTGTCAAGTGCTGTCAAAGAGTCTGGGGCCTGCTGGGGACCCACCCTTCACCCTCTGGACAGCGTGGACCACCCTGGCAGGCACGGCTGCCCCTGCCCGCAGTCCATGCAACAACATCACCAGACTTTGCTGCCACCAAAGGGAGGACTCCTCAACTCATGATAACAGAGGGAGGGGGACTCGAGGTTTCAGGGCCCCCCAACCGCCGCACAGAGTCCCGCCATACCCCGTCCTCGAGGCCTGCAGGGACCGCGATTCCTGACCCCTGGCCACGTTCCCTCCTTAGCCCTGGCCCTGCCCAGAGAACCAGGAGCAGTGATGTGGAGGTGGAGGTTGGGTAGGCGCAGGCCCCCTGGCCCTCCCGGCCTTCTCTGGCCCTGGGGTCGGTCCCCGGGGCCTCTGCCAGCTGGCTCTCACTCCGCCCACCATTTTAGACCTGACCCTCCCCAGCACCGGCCCTGCTTCCCTTCAGCTATAAAGGGAAGCGAGCTTTCCCCTGGGCCAGTGGGGGGCCCCACTCTAGGTTTCTTCCTGGGGACAGCTGGTCCCCACAGCATGACATCCCCTTGAGCTCCATGAGCCTGTGAGCTGCTATCTGCAGGACCCCACCTTCATCTCCAAGGCAAGGGGGGCCCTTCAGCCCTGGCCTGCCAGCCCCCAGCTGAGGCCCCAGTTTGACAACTCTTCCCGGAAAGTTCTGGGAAGGCCCACATCTCTGCCCCATGAGGTTTGTTTGCTGTTGTTTCAGGGTTTTTATTTTTATTTACTTTGTTTTATTTTTATTTATTTGTTTGAATTTACCAGTTCAAATTTATCACATTTATTCAAATTCAATGAAAAACAAGGCTGTTTTGATGAACACCAAAGATTATAATCAAAATTAAAATCAGCGGCTCAGACGACAATTGTCTCATATGAGCCTCAGCAGCCAACTTACATGGTTCATAGCATCGAGATTTTCTTGAGCAGGACATTTAAATTTAGGGATCCGTCTCTCTCTGGCCCAGGAAACTTGGGTTCTTGTAACTGCAGATGATGGAGACCTCTGGGCATCAGGAGACAGATCGGAGGACAGTGGCTCTCACCCTTCACCTCAACCAGCTGGAGCTTGGACATGGCCTGGGCAGCCCCCGTGCTGGCAGCTGGGTGGCCTTTGGGCCAGGCAGGCGTGGACAGGGGGTGCCCAGTCCCTCATCCTGAAGCAAGGAGAGGGTCCTGCACCCCTTTAATTATGACACTCATGGCACGTCTGCTAGCAATCGGCAGAGTAAGACCCTTTCACAACCTCCTCTCACTGCATTTGTGGAGGAAAGGACTGGCCTCTGGCAAAGGAGGGCGTGCGAAAAAGACACGCTATTCAAGCACATCGGCAGGAGGCCAAGCGGGGAGGTTTGGTCTCTCGGCTGGAGCTGGAGCAGAGCCGAGGCTGAGACTGGCAACCTCCTCAAGGACAGAGCCTGACCCCGGCACCATTGACTTATCATGCAGGTCCCTGGAGTAGCTCGCACACAGAGGAGGCCACTCCTGAAATGTTCCCCTCTGTGCTGGGTTGGGTGCGGACACTGGGTCATGTGGGCCCCACAGAGCCCTGAACAGAAAACTCCCCTGGGAGCGTGTTAACTATCCCAGGCACCAGGCCTCCCAGATCTGGGATGTGACCTTGTCTGGCTGTGGGACTGTCTTAGTAAGAACTCAGGTGAGTCTCATCCTCAGGGAAGTTAGGAAACACCAGGTTAGCAAGGCAGCACTGTGTGCCTGGGTGATCCTGCTGGAGGAATTGTGCCTGCCCGCCCTGTAGGGCCGGCCTCACTCAAGACTGAACTGTGTGCGAGGCAGAGGGTAGGAGGGAGCAGTGACACCCCAGTGCCTGGCCAGTCTCACTGCAGTCGGCCCCCTCTGGACTGCAGCGTTCTCGCTCAGGAACAGGCATTGGCTGGTGTGTGGGTATACCCTAGGGTACCCCCTTCCCCTTCTCCTGGTTCTTACACATTGTGTGATCCTCTCCTAAGTGTTCCTGATCGTAGGGGGAAAGCATTCGGTCTTTCATCATTAAGTACGATGTTAGCTGTGGGATTTTTGTAATGTCCTTTATCAGGTTAAGTAAATTCCCTTCTATTCCTAGGGTGCTGAATTTTGTCAAATGCTTTTTCTTCTGCATTTATTGAGGATGATCATGTGGGTTTTGTTTTTATTCTATTGATATGGTATATTACCTTAATTGCCTCTCAGCTTAAACCAACCTTGCATTCCTGGGGTAAATCCAACTTGGTCATGGTGTATGATTCTTTTTGTATGTTGATGGATTTGGTTTGCTAGTATTTTGTTGAGGATTTTTGTGTTCATATTCATAAGAGATATTGGTCTGTAGTTTTCTATTCTTGTTAATGTCATTGTCTGGTTTTGGTATCAGGTAATATTGGCCTCATTAAATGAATGTTCTCTCTTCTATTTTTAGGAAGGGCTTGTGACGAACTGGTATTAATTTGTCCTTAAATGTTTGGTAGAATTCAGTGGTGAAGCCACCTGGGTGGGGAGTATTTTGGGGTTTTTTTTTTTTGTTTTTTTAAAATTACTTATTCAATATCTTCACTTGCTATAGGTCTATGCAGATTGTTAGTTTCTTCTTGAGTCAAGTTCTATAGTTTATGTCTTTCTAGGAATTTGTCCATTTCATCTAAGTTATCTAATTTGTTGGCATACAATTATTTATAGTATTCTTTCATAATTTTTTTTTTAAATCTCTGTAAGGTCAATAGTAATGTCCTTTCTTTCATTCTGATTCTAGTAAGCTGAGTCTTCTCTTTTTTCTTGGTCAAGCTAGCTAAAGGTTTGTCAATTTTGTTGATATTTCCAAAGAACTTGTTTTTGTTTCATTGATTTTCTCTATTATTTTTCTCTTATCTAGTTCATTAATTTCCACTCTCTTTTATTACTTTCTTTCTTCTGCTTGCTTTAGGTTTATTTGCTCTTTATCCAGTGTCTTTTGATGGAAACTTATGTTATTGATTTGAGACCTTTCTTCTTTCTTAATATAGGCATTTACAGCTATAAATTTACCTCTAAGCACTGCTTTAGCTACATGACATTCTTCATTTTCATTCATTTCAAACTATTTTCTGATTTCCCTTCTGATTTCTTCTTTGATTCATTGCTTATTTAGGAATGTGTTGTTCAATTTCTACATATTTCTCAGCTTCTCAAAAGTTTTTGTTGATTCCTAATTTAATTCCATTGTGATTGAAGAACATACTATGTATTACTTTTATCTTTTTAGAATTTATTGAGGTTTGTTTTATGGCCTAGCATACAACCTCGCCTAGAGAATATTCCATGTGTACTTAGGAAGAATGTATATTCTGTTGTTCTTTTTTTTTTTTTACAGCTTTGTATATGCATTTTATCTTTTGAACCAGAACCTATTACATCGTTTTTCTAAATTAATTAATTTATTTATTTTTGGCTGCATTGGGTTTTCGTTGCTGCACGCAGGCTTTCTCTATTTGTGGTGAGCGGGGGCTACTCTTCGTTGAGGTGTGCAGGCTTCTCATTTTGGTGGCTTCTCTTGTTGCGGAGCAGGGGCTCTAGGCACACAGGCTTCGGTAGTTGTGGCATGCGGGCTCAGAAGTTGTGGCTCACGGGCTCTAGAGTGCAGGCTCAGTAGTTGTGGCACACAGGCTTAGTTGCTCCGCGGCGTGTGGGATCTTCCCGGACCAGGGCTCGAACCTGTGTCCCCTGCATGGGCAGGCGGATTCTTAACCACTGCACCACCAGGGAAGTCCCTTCTGCTGTTCTTGGGTAGAGTGTTTTATAGATGTCTTTTAAGTCTAGTTGGTTTATAGTGTTGTTCAAGTCCTCCATTACCTTGTTGATGTTCTGCCTAGTTATTCTATCCATTATAGAAAATGGTGTATTGATGTCTCCAACTATCATCCTTTCTTTTCTATCAGTTTTTGCTCCATATATTTCAGTGCTCTATTGTTAGGTGCATACATATTTATAATTATTAGGTCTTTCTAATGGGTTGGTCCTTTTATCATTATAAAATGTCCCTTTTTATCTCTTCTAGTAAATATTTTTGTTTTAAAGTGTATTTTATCTAATACTAGTAAAGCCACTACAGCTTTCTCGTGGTTGCTATCTGCATGAAATATCTTCTTCCATTGTTTTACTTTCAATCTATTTGTATCTTTGAATCTAAAACATGTCTCTTGTTAGTAGCATATAGTAGGGTAATACACACAGTCTGAAAAATCTGCCCTTTGAATGTTTAACCCACATTTACTGTTATTATTGATATAGTTGGATTTACCTCTGCCACTGTACTTTTCATTTTCTGTATGTCTCGTCTTTTTTTTTTTTTTTTTTTTGCCTCTAATCCTCCTTTACCACTTTCTTTGGCATTAAGTAAATATTTTCTAATGAAGCATTTGAATTTCTTGAATGATATTTTCACTATTTTTTTAGTGGTATGCATCCTAACATCAGAATCAGCTTCAGATTTATACTAGCTTACTTCCAGTGAGATATAGAAACATTGTTCCTACATATCTCTATTCCTTTTTCCTCCTTTTTATGATTTTTAAATATATACTACATCTATTAATGTTACAAACCCAACAGTACATTGTTATAATTATTACTTTACCATCTGAAAAGTAGCCCAATACAGCTTTGCTCCCACCAACTTCTTTTGTACTGTTATTGGCAAAAATATTACACATGCATTTTATTTCTATAAGACCAAGATTACATTATAGTCATATTATTTTATACAATTGATTTTTAAATCAGTTAAGGATAAAAAATTATGCATTTATATCATCTTATAATTACCTTTATCTTTACCAGTGTTCTTTGTTTTTTCATGTGAATTCAAGTTACCATTTGGGGTCACTTGCTTTTAGCCCAAAGGACTTTCTTTAGTATTACTGGTAATGCAAGTTGACTAGCAACAAATTCAATCGGTTTTTGTATGTCTGGGAATGTCTTTATTTGGCCTCCACTTTTGAAAGATACAATTCTTCGTTGAGAGTTTTTTTCTTTCAACTCTTTGAATATGTTATCCCACTGTCTTCTGGCCTCCATTATTGCTGCTGAGAATTCAGCTATCAATCTTATTGGGGTTCCCTAGTAAGCGAAAATAGTTTCTCTCTTGCTGATTTCAAGATTTCCCCTTTTGTGTTTTGGTATTTTTACCATATGTCTGTGCATCTTCTTGTGTTTATCCTACTTGGAGTTTCTTGAGCTCCCTGATGTGTAGGTTTTCAATATATCTGGGGAGTTCTCAGCCATTATTTCTTTGAATTTTTTTCTGCTCTTTTCTCTCTCTCTCTTCCCCTTCTGGTACTCCCATTACACATATTGTTGGTGAGCTTAGTGGTGTCCCACGTGTCTCTGAGACTATGTTCATTTTTCTTCATTCTTTTGTCCCCCTCTGTTCTTTGGATTGCATAATATTTATCAATCTACTTTCAAGTTTGCTATTTCTTTCTTCTTCCAGTTCAAAACTACTGTTGAGCCCCTCTAGTGAATTTTTCATTTCAGTGATTGTACTTTCCCAACTCCAGAAATTTCTCTTTGGTTTACATTTATATAAATGATATCTGTATTTATACATTTATGTTTATATAAATGATACCTGTATTATTTACATTATATAAAACATTATACATTATATTTAACATTTTAATCTCTTTATGGATATTCTTTATTTGATGTGACACTGCCATCATACCTTTACTTCTTTAATCATGGTTTCCTTTAGTTCTGTGACATATTTGGCTACTTTCAAGTCTTTGTTAAATCTGACATCTGGTTAATCTCACAGGCATTATCTGTTGTCGTCCTTTTTTCCTAGTGTATAAGTCATACTTTTCTGTTTCTTTATGTGTTTTGTAACGTGGGGGGGAAACTGGGCATTTTAGATAATACATTGTAGCAACTCCTGGTTCTTGCCACTCCCTCCTCCCTCCAGGCCTTTGTTTGTTTAATGACTGGCTGGATTACTTCAGTGAAATCTCTTCCCCTCTGCCCCCACGTGAAGCTTCTGTTATTGTCCCTCAAGGAGGTACAGCCTTGGGCAGGCTTAGTCGGCCTGGGGTGATGGTGCTTTTGGCAGGTCTCTCCAGTCCCTTTCCCTGACCACACCCAGCTGTGAAGTTCCACTGACTGCCAGCTGACTGCTCTATCATTTCAGCAGTGCTCACGGGGCATAAATTGCTCTATAGCCGAATTTGATCCAATTCAGGATTTATTGAAGAAATAGTTCCCAAAGTCAGTGTTTGAGATTTGTTCTAACGCCAGGAGGGCTCTTCCTAGCTGTCTCTTTCCCTGGTTCTCCTGCAAACTACTTGGCCTACAAGTTAGCTTGTATCTTCATTGAATCTATGAACTTCCTCCCAATTGCCTTTCACCACACTTGTACTGCTTTTGAGAGTGTCCTTATGATTGAACTTCTCCATGCTCTGGTGCAAATGAAGTCAGTTCCTTTAGGAAGAGATGGGGAGATATCTGTTTTATAGCTTGCTTCTCCCCCCAGGCAAAATCTCCAAGCCAGGGTTCTGGGCTTAGGAGTGCAAACAATGGCACACGTCTCTCTGAGTGACACCCCTGCTTTAGGAGCTGAGCACTCAGTGGAGTTGGGGGCAGTAGCCTAAGGTCCTCCCAGCTTGCCTCTCCTGGTATGGAACCACTATCTTAAGAGCTGGGAAGGGCACCCAGGGCCCTGTACACTCAAAGGCACTTTACCCAAGGTAGAGGCTCCATTCCATGAGCAGAGGCTGGATGGAAGAAGAGATCTCTCACCTCTCACTTGCACTCACCCATAACTTAGCTGCATCAACAGGTAACTGGGGGCAGGAGCCTGTGTTCTTGGCTGTGCCTGTTTGGAGTGGAGTTTCTGCTGGGCTCAGCTGGGAGGTGGGAGGGAAGGAGCAGTCTTGGTTCAAATAACAGATTCTTGCTTTTATTAGTGAACTTCCATGTATAGACATTTCTTCATTTGTTGTATGCACTTAGGACTATTTCCAAAGGCTTAAAAGTTTAAAAAAAATAATTTTCACCCATTTTGCTGGCTAGCATGTCTATGGAGCTTCTCAGGCCATCATGCCAGAAGTTGACCTTCTTTCTTTATCTTCTCATGTAAAGTAAATGCTAAGCACTGCTTGTCTTTGAACTTGTGCTCCACTCCATCAGAGCACAACAGCCTCCAGACAGCCTCCGTCCTGCTGCTTCCACCTGGAGCCCTGCAGCACCTGGATGCACACACCTGCAAATCCAGCTCGCTGCTGCTGGGAGTGGTGACAGGTGACAATGCCTCTGTGCTCCCTTTTCCCCTCAAAGCTTCATCTGGCCCCTTGTGGCCCTTCTTCAACTTTGGGCTTGTGGCATCTGTAATGAACATTCATGATATCTGGCCTTTTCAGTCAATTTCAGAGCCTGGGGAGTAAGGTGCCCCATACTCAGTTGGCACTTAAAACTAAGAATAACATCTCAATTTCTCACTTTGCACTGCCCCTGGCAAACTTTACTTCCAAACCATCTCACGGCCTCATGTAAAAAGGTTCCCCCATTGAACCCTGAAAGGCAGAGCTAGATGCAGGGAGACCAGGGGGAGGATCAGGGTGAGGAAGGGAGTGAGCTTACCTGGGGTGAGGCTGCAGGCTCTCAGACCACCCACAGCGGGGAGGGTGACCCAGCCGCCTGCATGGACAATTTAAAGACTATTCCTCTTGAACACAAGAAATTTTGAAATTTTGCATGTAGTTACCTATTAAAAGAATTCTTCAGGACTTCCCTGGCGGTCCAGTGGTTAAGACTCTGCGCTTCCAATGCAGGGGGTGCGGGTTCGATCCCTGGTTGGGGAACTAAGATCCCACATGCCACGGCGCAGCCAAAAAAACAGAACAAAACAAAACAAAAAAAACAAAAAAGAATTCTTCATTACTGAAACTGAGTATCATACAGAAGACGATGAATGCTATACAGGGTGTTAAAACACTGTTACTGCATCCAGTTTAAAGAGAAAGTGTTTCTTCCTTAAGCCATTAAGACCCAAAACTTATGCAAGTTGATCTCAGATAGAAAGAGAATGCTGCTCTCTCTTCTTTTGGCACGCAGCAAGTAGCATGCACACGATTCGTGGACAATATACACCATCAGTGAGACAGAGGCCCTGGTGGGAAGGTCTGGGGCAGCCTCTGGCAGGAAGTGGGCAAACACAGGAGGTAAGCTGTTTCCCCCACAGGGTTATGCTGACCACCCCAGAAGAATCACTTTGAAACAAATCAGATATATTCATAATCTGAAATTAAGCACAAGTAACCATACTTTTCATAAAATAATTAGAACAATTCAAAAACAAACAGAATCAAGATACAAATGACCCACTAGAAAAAGTATGGATTATATGGAGATTATGATTCTTAATATAAATTGGCTCCTAAAAATCAATTTTAAAAAAAACCTTGAGGGAGGCGGAGCCAAGACAGCCGCGAAGTTAGCGTCTCCCCACAATTAGGGCACCTGCGGCTGCTGGTGGGGGATGCTGATGCCCAAGGAGACGGGAGGAACCCCCAAGTGATCCAGGAGTATGTAGGGGGACAGAGGGGGGAGGAGAAGTGGAGGCCAGACAGGATCGGCGCCCCTGAGGCAGGGGAGATCAGGAGAGGCAGGCGGGAGGGACTCTCTGGGAAGAGTGGGAGAGGAGTGGAGGGCAATCGCCTGGCCCACTCAGGCCGGGGAGCCTACTGAGCTCCCAGGCCAGTCCCCTGCCCTCCAAGGCTGCCCCCCACCCCTCCAGGCCACGCGGGTCCTGGGGGCATAGGAGGGAGGCCAGTGAGATCAGGAGAGGCAGGCGGGAGGGGCCCTCCCAGACTGGAGGAGCAGGAGAGGAGAGGAGGGCAACTGCCCCACCCACTCGAGCCCAGGAAGCCTGCTGGGCTCCCAGGTGAGGTCCCTGCCCTCTGAGACCAGGGGTGGGGGGCACGCCTGGGCCCCTTCTGTTCCTTGAGACTAAGCCCCACCCCGCACAGCCCCCAGCGCCTTTTCCAGCCCTGTGGGTCCTGAGCATTGGTCCCGCCCACCACCCAAATCTCGCCCTTGCTTAGGCCCCACCCTCCACAGCCAAGGCCTCCCCCCCCCCTTTTTTTTCTTTTCCCTCCTCCTCTTTTTCACTATTGTGATACTGATGTACCTTCCGGTTGTTGATTCATCTATATTTTTATTTTTATATTCTTTCGAACATATTTGTTAGTTTCCTAGTCTAATTTTATTTTTTACTTTGTTATTGTTCTTTTTTTTTTTTTTTTTGCTGCTCCTCGTGGCTTACGGGATTTTGGTTCATGGGCTGAGGGTCAGGCCGAAGCTCCTGCACTGGGAGCTCAAGAGTCCAAACCACTGGACTAACAGAGAACCTCAGACCCCAGGGAATATCCACTGGAGTGTGGTCTCACGGAGTTCCTCATCTCAGCACCAAGACCCAGCTCTACCCAACAGCCTACAAACTCCAGTGTTGGAAGCCTCAGGCCAAACAACCAGTAAGAAAGGAACACAATCCCAATCATTAAAAAAAAAAAAAAAAAAAAAGAGAAGGCAAAAAAAATATGTCACAGATGAAGGAGCAAGGTAAAAACCTACAAGACCAAATAAATGAAGAGGAAATAGGCAATCTACCTGAAAAAGAATTCAGAGTAATGATAGTAAAGAAGATCCAGAATCTCGGAAATAGAATGGAGGTACAGATTGAGAAAATACAAGAAATGTTTAACAAAGATCTAGAAGAACTAAAGAACAAACAAACAGAGATGAACAACACAATAACTGAAATGAAAAATTCACTAGAAGGAATCAATAACAGAATAACTGAGGCAGAAGAACAAATAAGTGAGCTGGAAGACAAAATGGTGGAAATAAGTGCCGAGGAGCAGAATTAAAAAAAAAAAAAGAATGAAAAGAATTGAAGACAATCTCAGAGACCTCTGGGACAACACTAAATGCACCAACATTCGAATTATAGGGGTCCCAAAAGAAGAAGAGAAAAAGAAAGGGTCTGAGAAAATATTTGAAGAGATTATAGTCGAAAACTTCCCTAACGTGCGAAAGGAAATAGTCACCGAAATCCAGGAAGCACAGAGAGTCCGATACAGGATAAACCCTAGGAAAAACACAACAGGACACATATTAATCAAACTAACAAAAATTAAATTCAAAGAAAAAATATTAAAAGTAGCAAGGGAAAAAACAAAAAATAACACACAAAGGAATCCCCATAAGGTTATCAGCTGATTGGAAACTCTGCAGGCCAGAAGGGAGTGGCAGAATATACTTAAAGTGATGAAAGAGAAAAACCTACAACCAAGATTACTCTACCCAGCAAGGACCTCATTCAGATTCGATGGAGAAGTCAAAAGCTTTTCAGACAAGCAAAAGTTAAGAGAATTCAGCAACACCAAACCAGCTTTACAACAAACGCTAAAGAAACTTCTCTAAGCAGGAAACACAAGAGAAGAAAAAGACCCACAAAAACAAACCCGAAACAATTAAGAAAATGGTAATAGGAACATACATATCGATAATAACCCTGAATGTAAATGGATTAAATGCCCCAACCAAAAGACACAGACCAGCTGAATGGATACAAAAACAAGACCCATATATATGCTGTCTACAAGAGACCCACTTCAGACCTAGGGACACATACAGACTGAAAGTGAAGGGATGTAAAAAGATATTCCATGCAAATGGAAATCAAAAGAAAGTTGGAGTAGCAATACTCGTATCAGATAAAATAGACTTTAAAATAAAGACTGTTACAAGAGATAAGGGACACTACATAATGATCAAAGGATGAATCCAAGCAGAAGATATAACAATTATAAATGTTTATGCACCCAACATAGAAGTACCTCAATACATAAAGCAAATGCTAACAACCATGAAAGGAGAAATCGACAGTAACACAATAATAGTAGGGGACTTTAACACCCCACTTACACCCATGGACAGATCATCCAAACAGAAAATAAATAAGGAAACACAAGCTTTAAATGACATAATAGACCAGATAGATCTAATGGATATTTATAGAACATTCCACCCCAAAATGGCAGAATACACTTTCTTCTCAAGTGCACACAGAACATTCTCCAGGATAGGTCACATCTTGGTTCACAAATCAAGCCTCGGCAAATTTAAGAAAATTGAAATCGTATCAAGCATCTTTTCTGACCACAATGCTATGAGATTGGAAATCAATTACAGGAAAAAAACTGAAAAAACCACAAATACATGGAGGCTAAACAGTGCGCTACTAAATAACCAAGGGATCACTGAAAAAAATCAAAGAAGAAATCAAAAAATACATAGAAACAAACAACAACGAAAACATGAAGACCCAAAACCTAAGGGACGCAGCAAAAGCAGTTCTAAGAGGAAAGCTTATAGCAATTCAATCTCACCTCAAGAAACAAGAAAAATCTCAAATAAACAATCTAACCCTACACTTAAAACAACTAGAGAGAGAAGAACAAAGAACCAAAGTCAGTAGGAGGAAAGAAATCATAAAGATTGGAGCAGAAATAAATGAAATAGAAACGAAGAAAACAATAGCAAAGATCAATAAAACTCAAAGCTGGTTCTTTGAGAAGATAAACAAAATTGATAAACCCTTAGACAAACTCATCAGGAAAAAAAGGGAGAGGATGCAAATCAATAAAATTAGAAATGAAAAAGGAGAAATCACAACTGACACTGCAGAAATACAAAGGATTATAAGCGACTACTACAAACAACTATATGCCAATAAGATGGACAACCACAAAGAAATGGACAAATTCTTGGAAAGGTACAATTTTCCAAGACTGAACCAGGAAGAATTAGAAAATATAAACAGACCTATCACAAGTAATGAAATTGAAACCACAATTAAAAATGTTCCAACAAACAGAAGTCCAGGGCCAGATGGCTTCACAGGCAAATGCTATCAAACATTTAGAGAAGAGCGAACACCGATCCTTCTCAAACTCTTCCAAAAAATGGCAGAGGGAGAAACACTCCCAAATTCATTCTATGAAGCCACCATTACCCTGATACCAAAACCAGAAAAAGATATCACAAAAGAAGAAAATTATAGACCACTATCCCTGATGAACATAGATGCAAAAATCCTGAACAAAATACTAGCAAACAGAATCCAACAGCACATTAAAAGGATCACACACCATGATCAAGTGAGATTTACCCCAAGGATGCAAGGATTCTTCAATATACTCAAATCAATCAATGTGATACAGCATACTAACAAATTAAGGAATAAAAACCATATGATCATCTCAATAGATGCAGAAAAAGCTTTTGACAAAATTCAACACCCATTTATGATAAAAAACCCTCCAGAGAAAGGGCAAAGAGGGAACCTACCTCAACATAATAAAGGCCATATATGACAAACCCACAGCAAGCATCATACTCAATGGTGAAAAACTGAAAGCATTTCCACTCAGCTCAGGAACAAGACAAGGATGTCCACTCTTGCCACTCTTATTCAACATAGTTTTGGAAGTCCTAGCCACAGCAATCAGAAAAGAAAAAGAAATAAAAGGAATACAAATTGGACAAAGAAGAAGTAAAACTGTCAACGTTTGCCGATGACATGATACTATACATAGAAAATACTGAAGATGCCACCAGAAAACTACTAGAACGAATCAATGAATTTGGTAAGGCTGCAGGATACAAAATTAATGCACAGAAATCTCTAGCATTCCTATACACCAACAACGAAAAATCAGAAAGAGAAATTAAGGAAACACTCCCATTTACCGTTGCAACAAAAAGAATAAAATACCTAGGAATAAACCTGCCTAAGGAGGCAAAAGACTTGTACTCGGAAAACTATAAAACACTGATGAAAGAAATCAAAGATGACATAAACAGATGGAGAAATATACCATGTTCTTGGATTGGAAGAATCAATATTGTGAAAACGACTATACTACCCAAAGCAATCTATAGATTCAATGCAATCCCTGTCAAACTACCAATGGCATTCTTCACAGAATTAGAACAAAATTTTTTACAATTCTTATGGAAAAACAAAAGACCCCAAATAGCCAAAGCAATCTTGAGAAAGAAAAACGGAGTTGGAGGAATCAGGCTCCCCGACTTCAAACCATACCATAAAGCAAGAGTAATCAAGACAGTATGGTACTAGCACAAAAACAGATATATAGATCAATGGAACAGGAGAGAATGCCCAGAGATAAACCCACGCACATATGGGCACCTAATTTACGACGAAGGAGGCAAGAACATACAATGGAGAAAAGACAGCCTCTTCAGTAAGTGGTGCTGGGAAAACTGGACAGCTACATGTAAAAGAATGAAATTAGATCACTCCCTAACACCACACACAAAAATAAACTCAAAATGGATTAGAGACCTAAATGTAAGACCAGACACTATAAAACTCTTAGAGGAAAACATAGGAAAAACACTCTTTGACATAAACAGCAAGATCTTTTTTGACCCACCTCCTAGAGTAACGGAAATAAAAACAAAAATAAACAAATGGGACTTAATTAAACTTAAAAGCTTTGGCGCAGCAAAGGAAACCATAAACAGGACAAAAAGACAACCCTCAGAATGGGAGAAAATATTTGCAAATAAAACAACAGACAAAGGATTAATCTCCAAAATACACAAACAGCTCATGGAGCTCAATATCAAAAAAACAAACAATCCAGTTAAAAAATGGGCGGAAGACCTAAATAGACATTTCACCAAGGAAGACATACAGATGGCCAAGAGGCACATGAAAAGATGCTCAACATCACTAATTATTAGAGAAACGCAAATCAAAACTACAGTGAGGTATCACCTCACACCGGTCAGAATGGCCATTATCAAAGAATCTAGAAACAATAAATGCGGGAAAGGGTGTGGTGAAAAGGGAACCATCCTGCACTGTTGGTGGGAATGTAAATTGATATAACCACTACGGAGAACAGTATGGAGGTTCCTTAAAAAACTAAAACTAGAACTACCATACGACCCAGCAATCCCACTACTGGGCATATACCCTGAGAAAACCATAATTCAGAAAGAGACATGTACTACAATGCTCATTGCAGCACTATTTACAATAGCCAGTACATGGAAGCAACCTAAGTGTCCATCAACAGACGAATGGATAAAGATGTGGCACATATATCCAATGGAATATTACTCAGCCATAAAAAGAAACGAAACTGAGTTATTTGTAGTGAGGTGGATGGACCTAGAGTCTGTCATACAGAGTGAAGTAAGTCAGAAAAACAAATACCGTATGCTAACGCGTATATATGGAATAAAAAAAAAAATGGTACTGATGAACTTAGTTGCACGG
The DNA here is from genome assembly GCF_028564815.1 of Eubalaena glacialis. Classification (NCBI taxonomy): domain Eukaryota; kingdom Metazoa; phylum Chordata; class Mammalia; order Artiodactyla; family Balaenidae; genus Eubalaena; species Eubalaena glacialis. Next base: position 196,477 of record NC_083721.1, read on the forward strand.
CAGGGATAAAGAGGTAGACGTAGAGAATGGACTTGAGGACATGGGGTGGGAGGGCGAAGTGAGAGTAGCATCGACATATATACATGTAAAATTGTTGGCTGGTGGGAAGCAGCAGCATGGCACAGGGAGATCGGCTCGGTGCTTTGCGATGACCTAGAGGGGTGGGATAGGGAGGAGGGGAGGGAGGCTCAAGAGAGAGGGGATATGGGGACATGTGTATGCATATAGCTGATTCGCTTTGTTTGTGCAACAGAAACTAACACAGTATTGTGAAGCAATTATACTCTAATAAAGATTAAAAAAAAACCCTTGAGGGACTTCTCTTTTGGTCCAGTGGTTAAGAATCCGCCTTCCAATGCAGGGGATGCAGGTTCGATTCCTGGTCGGGGAACTAAGATCCCACATGCCGCAGAGCAATTAAGCCTGCGCACCGCAACTACTGAGCACGCGTGCTCTGGAGCCCGCACCACAACTAGAGAGCCACGCGCGGCACAGTTACTGAGCCTGCGTGCTCTGGAGCCTGTGCGCCACAACTAGAGAGAAGCCCGTGTGCCGCAACTAAGACCCGACGCAGCCAAATAAATAAATTTTAAAAAAGAATTTTAAAAAACCCCCTGCCAAATAGAATGCATCAAATGAGAAATTAAAATGACCACAAACACATGAAAACACACTCAGCATCACTAGACATGATACTTATTTGACTATCAAATTGACAAGGACTTATTTATTTATTGCCGGTGCTCTCAGGCTGCCAGGAAAATGCTTCTCCCACGCTGCCTTGTGCGCTTCCGAGGGCAGGGGTGCCCAAAGCTTCACACCTGGCACGAACTCTACCTGTAGGAACTGAGCCCAAGGCAGGTCTTGCGTGTGAACACACACCCGCGAGGAGGGTCACGGCAGCACAGCTGAAACGACGCTGACACAGAGCAAGTGAATACGAGCTGCATTCAGTCGAGCCCCCCTCCCATATGACACAGTCATTAAAACATGTAGAAGAATACATGTAACAGATTAAAAGTCTAATTCATTAACTGCAAAAGCTGATTATAAAATTATAATGATCGATCCTAATTTTGTAAAAGTGTTTTAAAGGAAAAAATAAATCCTTGAAAGGATTTACATCAAATACTAATGCTGTCATTACCGAGAGGTAAGATTATGGGAGATTTAAATTTTCTTCTTTATACTTTAATATGCTTTGTAGATTTTATGCTGTAGCATAAATGCTTTTATATTCAGGAAAGAAGAATGCATAATAAAATACATCGTATTTGGGGTAATTTTAAAAACCTTTTCACACATTTCAAAATGCAGAATTACAAACAGTCTATAACTTTATTAACAATGATATAAAATTTTTAGTGTGATATACAGAATTCCCAGAGAGTAATTTTAAAACATTTTAATGCTTCTTAAAATCTTAATTTACAAGACACCTCGTCTTACTGCCACCGACCTTTCAATACAAAAATTTTACAATATTTGTTTGCTATAAAACTACAACATACAAGGCTGGGTAGTTCCTCCCCTGATGGCCATTCTGTTATAAGGAATGCCCATTAGTCAACTACTAGGACCTCTGTATGTCCAACAATAAATTACACAGATTATGTACATAATTACAAGAGGATCATTCAAATTCCAGTATGTTGTTACACACCACACTGCAGGCCAACGCCGCAGGCCCACAACTACTGAGCGCAAGCTACTCGTAGCCAAATATGAGTCACACGTGAGAGTTGGCCCAGTTAGCCCGGCCTTTTTGGTGGAAAATTTCAAATGGTAGAGAATTAGTAACGACGTTTTTAGGCACTGATCCAGGCTAATTCCAGAAAAACCTGGCTGTCCAGGAAGCAGGCATGATTCGTAAACTTTCCCACCCTCAGTCCCCGACAGCTGGTAACATACTCATTAGCGATACAAAAATACTCTGCCTTAGATTCGAGCTTCACTTCAAGTTCTTAGAAGTAACTAAAGGATACCACGTTTTCTTCTTTGATTTAGACTTACTATAATATTATACCACTCAGTCTGGTCAAGTTAGAATAAAATAACGAACATGATTTGGCCAAATTTTACAGGCACACAACTCAAAATGCAACAGCAATGGGCAAGGCTCTCCTGGGCTGGGCCCCTCGGCTGTACTGCCGGTGCTCAGCAGACATCACCGAGGACAGAAACCTCACCTCACCGGGGCTTCCACATCTGTTGACGTGGAATAAAAATAATAATTCAGTACACTTCCGTGCAGTGAGAAGAGCTTATACTGTGGTTATGAAAACAAGCACTTCAGTTGAACAGCAAGAAGTCAGAAACTTAGAAAGTGGTTTAAAGCTCAGTGCTGGTTTTATCTTTCCGAAACAGAGCACCTCACCTGACGGCCCCAGATGGCCCCAGACGGCCCCAGCCTTTCTGGGCTCTGCGCTTTCCTGTGAATCAGAATCGAAGCAGCTGTACTTGGGCCTCAAATTCCTCCTAGCATAAACTTTATATATGAACTCGTCATTTGAAGTGGGAATAAACAGTTGAATTTTAAAAATTGAGAACTGTATTTTCAGCCCAAAAAAGTACAAACTCACACCTGCAGCTCCCGCGGCACCCACACCAGGCCTCTTTCCCAGTCACCCCATCTGTTAAAATACTGAGATTCATGTTTCTGTAAATGTCCTTGATAATTAAAAGAGTTCTTTGAATAACTCAGGAAGTGGTTTCTAAAATGAGACGGACCTGTAAGAGCATAGGAGGCGGGGGCACCGCGCTCCCAGAGCCTGGGGTCCTCTCCCTGGGGGCTGCAGGTGCTGCCGTGTTTCCACGCGTCCCAGCGCCTCCGACACGTCCCGAGGCCCCTCTCAGGGCCAGGGCGTGCGCTGTGCTCACATGTTGTAGGCGACGTAGATGGGGTCCAGCTGGTCGGCCAGGAAGCCGTCACGCAGGTGCATGCGCTGCTTCTCCCCGCGGGAGTTGATGGGGATGACGCCTGGGTCCACGATGACCACCACGCCCACCACCAGGAGATGCTCCTCCAGCACCGCGTTCGTCACCAGGGCCACCAGGTCCAGTGCATCCTGCTCCAGCCCATCCAGCTCCACCACCACCACCAGCAGGTTGGTCCAGGTGAACACGGCACTGCGGGGAGAAGGCGGATGGTGTCGCACGGGGTCGGGCACAGGCTTTGGGGGCCGGGAAAGGGCGTCAGAAAGAGACCAGTGAAAAAAACCAACGTAGGTTCACTGACGTCACCCTCCTGCTCAAGGTCAGTTGCAATTCAAAGGTTAAGTTAAGTGTGTTTTACAGGAGTATCTATTCTAATTAAAGTTCTCGCTGAGAATCAAGAACATGTGATGTCGAAAGCTGTACCTTTCCCAAGGCAAGCTGCCTACAAAGTGAAGAAATCCTGAGTCTCGACCATTTAAATTAGGAAATTCACGTTAAAAGCAGAAGCATTTCAGGATAACTGTGGAGCTCTCACATTTTGCCTGTGCATCTGGGGACAAGACTCTTAGCTTAAGACTGATTAGGAAGAGGAAAAACCAAGCAAACCCAAACAAGGGGTCTCTGGCCCGTGATTACAAGAGCGTGTCTGGGGTCTGCTCCTGGAGAGGCAGGTGGCTGCCTCACACGCATGGCCGCAGTGCCTGCCCTGGCCCCGGAGAGCTGGGTGACGGCCGTCCCAGGCCCTCACCACTCGGCGATGCTCCTGTGCGCCCGGATCACTGACGTCTCGATGTCGACGGGGTGATAGCGCATGCCCCTCAGCTCCAGCGTCTCGTCCAGAGACCCCACCACGTACAGCGCGTCGTGTCGCTCTGTGGACAGCACAGTTCACCCGCCTCAGCACGGCACGCGGTGCCGATGGCTGGCGACTCAAACATTGCCTGACGACAGCCTCCTGCCACGCTCGGCCCCCCCGAGACTCAGAGAAGTTACGCCCACGTCTGAATACGTATTTAACAACAACTTTACTATCTCTGGAAACGAAGCAGCAGCTACAAGGGCTCCCAAAAGCTCTGACGGCATCTGGCCAGCCTGCTGTGGCCGAGGGACTTTGAAAGCTTGGGGGGCCGTGTGGGGAGGGCCCAACAGATGGCTAGTGAGACACGCCCACGGCTAAGCCTGGGGGGCCCACAGCCTCTGCCAGCAACCCCGCATCCTCCGCAGAGGCTGGGGTCCAAGACCAGTGAAGGAAAAAGAGTAATTTTCAGAGAAAACCGTGTCAGGGCATCTAGAGACAGGAGCTCCTAGCGAGGGGCGAGGTGAGTCAGCGGGGACCCCCAAGATGCTGCCCGCACGGGGCTCAGGTGCCGGTGTGGGGCTACACAGGGACCCCTCACCTCCGCTGGCGTCGGTGAGCTCTGTCCTTCGGAGGAAGCCCAGGAAGCCAGTCCTTGCCCAAACGGTCTGGGTGTCTCCGAAACTCAGCCGGGCACTGAAGTGGTCGGCGTGGAGCCCCTCCTCCCCGTAGACCGTGTAGTACCCAGTGGCGCTGTGCGGGCTGCTCACCCAGACCTGGGGGCCCAGGGGACGAGGGGGTAAGTCGCCACGGTGCCAGGCACTGTCTGTGCCGATTCACGGCAGCAACGCCACAGCACACGGGGGCGGGGGCGGGGACAGAGCGCTCGAAATAAGTTACAACAACAGGCACGGAAAGCAGGCAAGTGACTGTCCTCCTTCAAACGAACCGTTCCCCTCCTTGGACCCCGGAGAGACGCCTGTAGGACAGCGATGTACACAGCTGACGGTAAGAAAGAACCTGCACGTGCACATGCACACAGGGCCAGCGAGAGAGTCGGGGCGCAGACCCACCCGCACGTGGGCTAACGGTGCCCAGAGCGTCACGGGCCCCCAGGGCACCCTTCTAAAGCCAGGGCCCTCCAGGGCCCACAGGCGGCTCCCGACTGACTACCAGGCTCTAGGTACACCCCAAAAGCAGGGTCCGAAAGAGGAGACAGGGCGGCCACATGGGTCCCAGCCTGGGGCAGACCTGCCAGGAAGTGGGTCTTGGGACCCACTGCTGCCCTAACAGGCCTGGGCCCAGCTGGCCAGGAAGGGGATGGCGCGGGGGAAGATCCCAGGTGGAGCACACCCAGCCCTGGGACTGGGACACCTTTCCTGGCCGATGCGGCATGAGCCCCGGGCCCACCCATGCCCTCGTCCCAGCTGGTCAGGGACTGGGCAGTGTGTGTGGACACCCCTGGGTGCTGCCCTCAGCAGTGCAGGATGCTGGCCCCCAGGCCCGGAACTGGGAGCTGAGACCATTCCCACTGTAACAGGGCAGCCTGGACACCCAGGCTCCACTTGCCATCCTGGTCACCAGGTACTGGGTCCCACCTGTCCCATTACTCTAGACCAGGAGCTGTACGCAGGCATACCAAGGACTCCAGCACAGCCTGTTTCCTGGGGCAGTGAGGACCCCCCCCCGCCAGCCCCGTGTCCCCAGGATGGAGAAGTCCATCCCTCTTAGCCATGGGGTCTGCCCTGTGCTGTCCCTCACTGGGGGCCGCAGGAACTTCTCTTCAAGGGACAGCTGTTTCCTCCACGGCTGCTGGTTCCTGCGAGGCTCCTTAGGCCACCCAGTGTCTGCAACTCAAGGTTTCCCTCTGCTAGTGGGGTAGCAGGGTGGGGGGCTTCATCCCAAGGGCAGGACCCTGAAATCCTACCCAGGGACTGGGTCCAGGAGCACAAACACTGGGGGAGGCAAACAGCTTCTGACAGATTCCCCAAAGCACGTGCGACCCCAAGGTTCAGAACTCCCGAATCTGGGGCAGAAAGGGGAGGAGGGTAAGGCGCAGCTCCGGGGGTGCGCGGGGCTCCGCAGCCTCACCTCCCCCAGGTGCGAGTCTCCAAGGGGCCCTCTGGTCTCGGTGTGGGCAATGATGACCTTCACTCCAGGCAGGATCTGGAAGGAGAACCGTGCTCTGGGTCAGAGGCAGCACGGCCCTCCTGATTCAAGTGCGTCAAAACAACGTCCTTCGAAGCTGATCCAAAGGATGTGACACGTACACGGGGCTGATCAGGTTCGGGAGCCAACCTAAATCTGACTTTGAATTTTAACAGAAGAGATTTTAATAGAGAAAAATAAATTCTGAATCTTAGCAAAATCACCCAGTTCCTGAGAATGGACCCTATTTTGGATGGCAAGAGGGGTCGAGGGGGTCTTTCTCTGAGGCCCCCTGTGAGGGCTCACGAGTGCCGGGGGTCCACATGCCTCGGCCATGTCCCCCCACCAGCCCCCCTGAGCCCCCGGCTCTGGATGGAAACCTGGCCCCCAAGAGGCCTTCCTGCCCCCACACTCAGAGTGGGGCAGCTGCTGAGCACCGGCTCCGTGCCCACCAGGGGCCGTGAAGACTCCAGGGGAGTGTGCCTCGGGTCCAGGACCTCCGCCGGGCCTGCGGGGCCTCACTGGGCTCAAGTCAGACCACCTGGCTGCTCCTGGACACCTGTTCTGTGTCCTCAGTTTCCCCAGGTATAAAACGGGAGGTGACAGTGGAGACCTCCAGGCAGTGGAGGAAGGGACGAGGGGTCACAGGAGGTCGCCATGGCCAGCGCCAGACCCTCCTCTCCTCGTGCTGTCCCCACAGCCCTGGTGGGACCGTTCTGTTTCCCCAGATGCTGCTGAGCCTCCGACCTCTCCCCGTGTGGCCCACCCAAACCCTGAAGCCAGAGCTCTTTCCAGGATCCAGGTTCGTCAGCCCCAATTTATCATAACAGAGAAATATGGGGGGAAGGTCCATCAAAAATGGATGCAGAGCCGTATGTGATAGGAAACAAAAAGGCACCAGAAAGAATTAAGAATCGCGTCTGCAGAAAGGACAATGCGGACTGCACATGGGGCGTTTCTGTGCGCGTGGGGAAGGACAGGAAGGGAGCCCTGGCCTGTGCCCACTGCCTCCCCCTCCAGGGTCTGTGCCTTCCTTCCCAGGCCCCACGCCCACCTGCCCACGAGAGCGCCCTTCTCTCCTCCTCCCCTCCCCCCAGTGCAGCTCCCCCACGCAGGCCTCCCCGTGGCCCCAGGACCTTTGCGCCAGCTGAGCCTTCTCCCCAGGTCTCTGCTCCTCCTCTGGGGCGGCCCCTGCTGGTGCACAGCCCCCGCTTGCTCCTCCCCCGCATTCACCGCGGGCCCGTCTCCCTGGAGGCAGCTGTGGCGTGCGCGCGGGCGAGGGCGAGCAGAGCAGGGGCTGTGCCGAGCCCTCCTCTGGTTGTGCAGCTGCAGAGGGAGCCCCGAGGCCGGGGGCTGGGCGCAGGCCTTCCCCACCCCATCACATTGTCTGAGGGTTCCTGGGGGTCTTCTTCCTTCCTCTGAACCTCCCCTGCTTCTGAGAACGCCTGTTCTCCTGGCTCTCTGTCTGCTGACCCCTCACGGTGGCTCAAAGTTTTCCCCTGGGTGCCCTCAGGTGGTCTCACAGCCCCACCACCTGAGCCCACTCTGGGCTCCTGAGATTGCACCAGGCCTGGACTGCTTTAATGGTAAATTGCCACCGTGGCGGGGACCACTTCCTGGCTGTCACCTGAGCCAGGGGCTGAGTTCTTCCAGGCCCCAGTGCGCTGCTCCAGGGCCGCCATGAAGGCAACAGGCGCCCCGTGGCCTCAAGACCCAGCAGTGCAGTTCCTTCTAGGTCTCTGCACCTGAGGTCCTCCCTTTTTGGAACTGGGACTCAGATGTAGATGTAAAGACTTAGCAAGTGCGTGTGTGTGTGTGTGTGCTGTGTGTGTGGTGTGTGTGTGGTGTGTGTGTGTGCGTGCGTGCGTGTGTTTCTGCAGCGAGGAGAGGCCTCTACGTCAGCCCAGCCCAGCCCGACCACAGGGGTTTGTGCTCACTGCGAGCACCTCCCAGGGACGATGTAAGGATGCAGGCCCAGTCCCCTGCGCTACCTTTCCAGACTCTGTCAATGGCAGACTGTGCGGAGAACCCCGTTCCACCAAACGTACCCTAAAAATTAACAAGGGAAAAATTTCAGAATAAAATTTACTACACAGACAACAATCTCTAAAAAGGCAACTCACAAGGTGGTCAGAAATTGATTATCACTGCGACAGCCAGTCCGTCGACAACAGCCAAGCCTTTAGCCTTTTGATCAGGACCTTGCTGTGACCTTGGAGCAGTGACTTCGGGTGCGTGGCTCACCAAGCACTGCTCAGGGCAGGAGCTGGCTCTATGTCCTCGGGGGGCCCCTGGCCAGCTGGCCTCGCCCCCCAGGAAGCTCCACCATGGTTTACCTCAAGCTGCATTTGAGGATCCAAAACTGGGATCCGGCTCCAAAGCTGGGAGGGACCCCGACCCGCAGGTACACACCGTGGCCCCCGGGACATGTCTGCTGACGTGACGCCTCTGTCCTGCCCAACGATGGGCTTACTTGTTTTCTACCCCATAAAAAGCCATGTGTCAAATGCTCGGTCACTCTTGGAAGGTCATTCCCTTCCTGGTCGTGGGAATGACTGATCAAGGGAGGACACAGGGATGCAGGGGAGGCCCAGGCTGCCCGGGGGCCCGGGTGCTGTTACCTGTCATGGCGCAGTGCCCTCGTGTCCACGTAGACGGTCGTGGGGTCCGGGCCGGCCGTGCCCTGCAAGGGGAGCAGCAGAGGTACGTCCACTCAGGCCTCACGCCGTGGTTTCCAGGGGCATCGCCTCCACACGGGTGCAGCTGGGGGACGGCTCCTCCGGCCCGGGGGGTGGGGTGGGGCCGGGAGGGCAGCTGCTCTGCTCCCAGCAAGAGTCTGTCCTCTTGCAAACATCTACAAGGCTTGGTACCACCGAGGGAAGCCTCCCGTAACACTGAGGAAGATGTCAAGTCAAACAATTTCACATTTCAGTCCTGATAGCTCTATCCCCGCTGGTCTCTGAGAAAACACCGCTATGGGTTTTGGGGCATTTCCACGAGCCATGCTCGCTCCGACCTAATTCTGAGGGCTGAGCACAGTGAGGCCCCACCAGGGATTTGCCAGAATGATGTCCTCACTCTCTCTCCTCTCATCTGACAGCTGACGTTGGCCCTGATTACAGGACAGCACGTTCCTTTTCATTAGATAAAGAACGTCAAGTTACACGGACACTCCGCCCCAGCATCATTCTCTGAAGATCCCAAAGTAACCTATGTCTGCCCTGGAATGAAAACGGAAGTTTTTTCATTGAGACTAAACACAGCCCTTCCTCCAGAGGCAATTTATTAAAATGAAGGTTAAATGCTTCTGAAAATACTTTTTGTCTTAAATTCAGTTACAAAGGAGCTTCTGTAACATGTCAAATAACAGCCACCATGAACAGAAGAAACGCGTATTTGTCTGGAGTTCACGAGAGGCCACGTGAACTCATGGGAAGCACAGAGGCGCCTCGAGGTCGAGGTCAAGGTCGTACCTGCTTAGCCAGCTTTCCCAGCCTGTTGGGCTGACAGAAACAAAGGAGGCCAGCAGAGGGAGACAGGGAGGAGAAGCCACAGGAAACACAGAGAGCACAGGCACGTGAGAAACACAGCTGAGAGAGAGCAAAGTGCGTCACTGCATCTCAGAGTGCAAACCAAGGACTTCCCAGCAAGACTTCTGCCGCCCATGTGCTGATAAGCAACACAGGTGCCATCGCGTTTCCAGGAAGGAGGGCCCGGGCTGCCAGATGCTGAGCAGACAGAAGGGCTGAGCCGACAGCCACCAACCCTGCGCCAGCAGCCGAGGTGCAGTCACACTGTCTACAACGGGAGGACCTCACGAGGGACCACCCTACTCCTCCTGCCACTCAGCAAGGGTCCGAGCGAGGCCTGGGCGTCTCCCCGAGCGAGACGGTCAGCCGTCTCCATTGTGGAGAGGCTTTCGCAGGAACACCAGGACAACAGGACGCCAGACTCTGCAGTCGAGACCCTCCCTGTGTCCGGCAGGCACTGGCCAGTACGGGCTCGGGATGAGGAACTGTGGTTCCCCTGAGGCCTTTCCTCCCAACAACTCCTGAACGTGGGTGCGTGAGCATGCAACGTGGTTTAGAAAGAAGTGGGACTGAGGTACTAGTAGGAAATCTGGAAAACAGCCAGAGTCACCTGAAGAAGCAGTAAACAGCACTGCACTATAGTTAGCTGTTCTGAAACTTTGTTTCCTTTTAATAAGTAAAATATCTTAATGTTCCAAAAATGAATTCCGGGCAATATAAATGATCACACTCGTTAATGTTTCCATTTAAAATTGCTAGACGTCTTAAAACCAATTAGCTTCCTCTCGCTTTAGAATATTAACCACGCGCTGCATCCAACTGAGAAATTCTTCCAGACAATAGTCACCGTTCCAAACAGTTTTAATTTTTCCAAATAAGTCTTTGTTCATCAAGAACAGAATCTCTTTTAAAGTAAAATGCTCAGCTCTCAAAGCTAATGTGCTATTTAGAAAATGCAACATCAAAGGCTGGGAGGACAGGAAAGGACCCAAGGAGGACGGAGAAGCTGCACGTGGCGCCCAGCGGGAAGCCCTGCCGCCTACCTGCAGGCAGATGGCCACGTTGACCCTGCAGCCGAATGTGGTGCTCACAGCGCGCGCGGGCAGGCCCAGGTCCCTGAACAGCTTGGAGAAGGATTGTGTGAGCGCGATCCTGGGCCGCTCCTCGGCCACCACCATGCAGGTGCGCACGCATGACAGGTTCACGCCCTTCATCTGTGGGAGGAGTGGGCGCACACCGCCGGGTCTGAGCGTAAAGGCCAAGCTGCTCGAGCCCCGCCTCCTCGGTTCCGTCTCCCCCGCTCCGCCCTCTGGCCCCGGCCCCTGAGGCCTCGGAGACCCTGCGGTGCGCTCCGACCCAGGGTCGGACCCACCCTGCCCTGCGCCCACCCCACTCTCCTCCCAGGAGGTGCACCACGGGTGTGTGTCGGAGTGTGGGGGGGAGCTCGCAGCAGGGGGCGGGGCGCCCCGGGAGGGTTTTCGGTTGCTGGGAGAGGTCCGGGGTTCTCGCCAGGCCCGGACGGCACGCACCCTGAGCACCGCTGTCTGCGCGCCCAGGCCCCGGGCACACATATCCATCACCGAGTAGGAGCAGAAGGCGACGCGGGCCTTGTACTGGCTGACGGCCCACAGCCACAGGGACACGTTGGTCTCCAGCTCCGGCGGGGGCACCAGCACCGACTGGTGTCCCGAGTAGACGCTGCGACAGCGACAGGGGCGGGGTCAGCACGTGTGCAGGCGCCTCTCCCCTCAAGGACACTGCCCTTCCCGGCAGAGCCCACCCTTTCTGCTCTGGCCGAGGGGGGCTTTCAGTAGAAAACTTGGGGGCGCAGGTCCCGCCACCAGCACTCAAGGATCCAGGGTCGCTGTCAGGGACGGCCCAGCCGGCAGGGACGGGGTTCTGCTTACAAAGATGGGTTCCTACTTCCCTGTTCTGGATGGAATTAGTAGTAATGGAGAGTGTGCACTTAATAAAAAGGCATTTTTACTCTTTTACTCAATTTCAGACCCGAACTCCAACCCACCCAACACCCACACAAACCAACCCACTCACACGTGTATCCTCCGCTAGGTGGGCATCAAAAATGTACCTTAGAAAGGGGGCGTCTAAAGAAGCAATTCAGCCGGGGGTGGGGTAAGGAGTGGGGGGATTCTACCCGCACACTCACCTGCACAGACACCACAGGGCAAAGCCGAGGCCACAGTAGGGGTCGAGGCAGATGGCGATCTGCCTGGAGGGGTACAGCTCACACTGCAGCTTGATGGAGCGGCACAGGGCGCTGGTGGCTGCGTGCGACATCTTAAGGAGTGACAGGAAAGCTCTGCTCAGTGACGTGAGGGAAGAGGGAGGGCTGACGGCAGTGCCTGCCGCCCACAGCAGCCGGACACCTTCGCTTCCTGAAAGGGTGGCTGGCCCCAATCCCACATACACCAATCAGTACCCAGGAATGGCACACTGGGAATCTTCTAGGCGAGAGTTCAGGGTAATAAAGGATTTTAATGGAGCGTCTGGTGCCTGCTAACGTGACAGACTCATCCAAGCCACCTGGTCCTCGAGGCCAGAGAGTCATGAATCAGAGAGTTTAGACATTACCATAAAACATCAAAATACGCATTACTCTCAGGCTAACCTAATTTGGGGGTTTATCGGTATTTAACACAAACTTTAAGGAGCAAAACTGCTGCTTTAAGCTCTGGGAGGAGGAAGGGCCTGCACAGACCTACAGCCAACACCTTTCTGCCCTTTGCCCACCCACTGTGTCAGGGGCCAGAGTGGAGGGGAGCTCCAGCCAGAGGACCCACCTTCACACCCGCCAGGATCCCCGTGGTCGACACGCTGAAGTCCAAGTATGCGAGCACGTCTGGGGACGGGGGCCTGAAGATGCTGGCCACCTTCTTCTTGGGTATGTCATCTGTCGGTCAGGAGACACGGGTGGTGTGGATGCTAGCTCAGGCTCTCGTGGGGAGAGAGGAGACAGGACGCACCTGGGGAGCTGGGGAGCTCAGAGCAGAAGTCAGGCTGCGGGAGAGCAGGCCGCGTGTGTACGCAGGGAAGGTCACGTGGAACGGACCCTCGCCGACCATGCTGAGCATGTGGTGATGGGGACGGGACGAGGTGGACACGGAGGGCTGGAGATGGGCCGAGAGAGGCCCACAGGAAAGCTCAGAGGAGCGGGGACTTGGCCAGGGTCCCAGAGCCTGTGATGCAGCCAGGATTACCGACATTTCTATGCACAGTGAGTGCTAAGGATGAGCCCCCAGGGCTCTGGGTGCTTCATCGCATTCCTTCAGGACCGTGAAATGGGCACAGCACCGACCGCACACAGGTGGGCGCAGACGAGGCGAGGCGAGGCGAGGCGAGGGCAGGCAGCAGGTGAGGTGATGGGACTCCCCGGAGCCCACCTGCTCCCGGGCCCACCCCTGGGCGCCCTGCCAGCCGCCCTGGACCAGCTCCCCGTGCCTGTTGCTGGTATCAGGCAGGTGGCCACTGACAACACGGTCCCTGACTTCCTCTCGTGGGCAGTGCCCTGGTGGGCAAGGACAGGCACCTCTACCCACCAGGTGCGACGGGGAACGAGGGACCCTTCTCTGCTTGCCGGCTGGCACCCATGTGGCCATGCGCCTCGAGTTACCGATGGAGCCTGCAGGGTGCTGCTGGTTTGGGGTGTCTTGATGGCTGACGCAACAGGCCAAGACAGAGGGGCCCACAAGCATCTTCTGGGGCGTGGGAGCACGCACCCATGATGAGGACCCAAGACGGGTGTGTGTGTGCTGTGGGCACCGTCTATGTCCTCACAACTGCCAACGGCTGCGTGGTCATGAAAGGCAGCAAGAGGAGCTCGTCCACAGGTGCCGGGCCTTGGAAGGACCTCTGCTCCCCACCAGCCGCCCTCTGTCCTGCGCGCCCGGCTCTAGGCTCGAGCTGGTGGACACAGGCTGTCAGGCACCCAGCCGGCGAGGCTCCTGTTAGTAGCCTCTCACCATTTACTGAAGCTGCTAAGCTGCTCTTAGCCAACCTTTATGTTTACGTGGCGACAACGCAATCCCTACAACAAGGGAAGGAAAGGGGGCTGATCCTGGTGGGGCCAGTGAGCACACCAACGCAGCGAGGATGCGCACCTGTATCTAGAATGGTCGGCCAGGTCCTGACGTCCACGGCGGCCAGTGCTTCTTTGGACTTGAGCAGCCGCGTGATGGCCTGCGTCGTGAGTACGCACGCAGACTTGCTGACCTGCAGGGCACAGGGGTTGAAGGCACAAGTGAGACTCGGCGCCTGGGAGCAAACTGCACATGGGCCCACGGTCAGGTCCGCCCTGCCGGCCGTGGTGCCTGCCTACCTCCACAATCATCTTGACGGTGGGAAGTGTGGTGGTGAGGTTCTGGGGGTGCGGGGGCCGCACGGTGACGGGCACGCAGCCGCAGTACAGGCAGCCGTAGAAGGCGGCAATGAGGTCCACCCCTGGGGAGACACATGGTCAGAGGGCATCAGCGGGTCAAAGGCGGCTCCCCAGGTCCAGTGCCGTGGATCCACGAGAAAGACCAGGGGCCTCACCTGCTGTGCTTGAATAAAACCACCCTCCTCCACACTAACAGGGTGTGCACCGAACAGCGCTGTTATGGAGGGACAGAGGGCTACCCCTGCTGCAGGTCACCCCCCGCCCAGACACGGGGAGGCCAGGAGGTGGGGGGGGGCACAGTCACGGCCCAGAGGAGGCCATGGAGGGCGGGAGGCCCATGCCCGTCACGTGGAGCAGCGTGCCCTGCCCGCCACCTGTGCGTCGGGATGAACTGCGGGCGGGTGGGCGAGCTGCCCACCCCGGAAGCCCCGCACCTCTCGCGTGCCTCTGCGCCCTGACGTGGGGGGCCTGGCCGCTTCTCCAGGGAGGCCCACACCCCCGGGGATGGGCCAGGATGTCCCCGCCCCGCTCCCAACCCCGCGCCGAAACGTGGGACCACTCGCTGCTCCTTCAACTCTTTTATGTGTTTCAAGTTCTCCATAATTAAAACCGGGGGAACTGTACCACACTTAAAACCCATCTTCCCCTCTTGAACTCAGTCCGACTTGAGAACACCTGAGTCCCACACCCTGGAGACTCCTCCAGATACTGTCCTCAAATCACAAGGCCCTGCCTGACATCATCTGGCTACAAGGCACCAGTCTCAGGCTGTTTTGATTCCAGGGTCAAAATAAATATGCAACATTTAACCCAGCTCATGGGTTTCACCAGATTACAAGTTCACGATGCTCCATCAGGGCCAGGGGTGCTCAGCACGGTCATCTTTACGGGCCTGAGCCCACCCACCAGGGACCACCCATCTGCGCTGTGCTTGTGGGCAGCTCAGGAGACAGAGCCAGCAGGCAGGCCGACACGCGGGTGAGCGTCCTCACACCCAGCAGGGCCACTCTGCCCAACGCACCACAAAGGTATCACCAAGCTGAACACAAGAAAGCACCATCAGCAACTCACTTCCACGAGCTCATGCAGCTCCTGCCGTGCCTGCGTGTGCATCTCCTCTTGTCCTGGCATCACCAGGCGAACATGCGGGGCAGCCCTGTCCCTGCCCACACCCACCTGTCTGCAGCTCCCAGAGAGTCACCCCAAGGCCACACACCCCTCTGAGGAGAAAGTCCTGGCCCCTCGCAGGAAATCAGTAAATGCACGACACGCACGCGCGCGCACACACACACACACACCCCGGTGTGCATCTGCAAAACACCTGCATCCATTCCCAGCCTTCAAGCAGGGTGAGATCTGCTCTCCAGCTATTAATTATACTCTCCACCTGCTGGTAAGGTCGTAAATTCAGAACTTCACCAAGCATTTTCCTTTATTCACTAAAAATTTTTTATAAACAGTGTCAAACATGCCCCAAAGGGAGAGAGGCGTCGGGCCTCTTTCTGTCTTTTCTCCTATTCTCGTGTTACTTCAGCGTCCCTCACCCCCAGCATGTCCTCACGCTGCACGCCTGCAGCTGCAGCCCTGAGCCCCAGCATGGCTGTGGTCCTCCCAGGCTCTCCGCCGGGTGTGGACGGTGATGGCCGGGGCTCCCGAGTGGCTGCGTCCCTGCCTCATCTCGGCCGGGGTGATGTTTGCCTCACGCTGAGCCCAGGGAGACGAGAAGAGTGGGAGCTGCAATCAGTCCTGGAGAAAAATGACCGCACGTTCCCGGGACCAGAAAGAGCAGAATAATTGTAATGCCAGTGGGAGTTCTGGAGTGTCCAAGCCACCACGCATCCGTGCCAAGAAATAAGCCGGGCCGCCAGCTCGCCCTGGCTGCCGGGCAGGGAGCACTCCACGGCAGCCCCCTGGGAAGAGGCCCCCAGATCCCACAGGCAGAGAGAAAGTGCCCTGCCAGACACACTGAAAAGAGACAGTACCCAAAACCTGAGTCAGGCGTTCCAGAAGCACGAAAAAGAGGGAGAAAAGGCAGTAAGGAAAAAGAACGTTTTCCTGAGATGAAGATTAAGTGGGCAAGAAAGTGAGAGAGGACCTAGACCCAGGCATTTCCCAGTAAAATTCCTGAGCTAGAACCAACAAGCTTCCAGGCAAAACAACAACAAGCTTATAACAGGGGGAAAAAAGAAAACCACCTACAACCCTGCGGAAGCACCCACCAAGCCAGAGAAACCTGTGATTCCCGTTCCAGCTAAGGCCCAGGCCGCCAGGGAAAGGGAAAGGGAAAGGTCTTCCGAGTGCCCACCACCCGTGCGCCAGACGCAGGAGAAAAACATCCCCTAACAGCCAAGCAGCAAACTCCCAGAACCAAGACCCCAAGACAAGGCAGGAGAGGCAGAGCGGGCGCCAAGAGGGTGAGACGGAGCCGACGGTGAAGAGGGGCTGTAGGGGCCGCACTGGGCAGAGTGAGGGGATCCCACAGAGCCAGGTGGCCCCGGAGGGAGCAGGGCGGACTGGGAGCCCCCAGGAGGCCCAGATGTCCCGACTGGGGAGGCGCAGGCATCTTGTTCCCACGACTGTGGGTCTGATCAGAGAGCAGGGTGAGGGACGGAAACCGTTCACCCACTCACCGGTGCCAGTGAGCAGCCATGAGGGTTTGGGCCCAGCAATCCAGCCCAACACAGAGAGGCCCACGGAGTGGGGCTCGGGGCTCAGGGTGCGGGGCACAGAAGGAGGCGGGAGGAGGGGGGTTCCATGCGGGTGGCCCGGGGGCCAAGTCCCACACAGGTACAAGGAAAAGAATCGGGGCAGATCGTCATCTGTCCAGACAAAGACAGCAGATAAGAACTGCAGCCCATTTTAACATGCGCTAAAATGCATTAAGAAAATGATGCAAGATATGAAAGAATAACCAAAATCAGAACTAGAAAAAAGAAGTGAGGAAAGAAGTAGAAACTATAAAAAATCATTTCA
Organism: Eubalaena glacialis; assembly: GCF_028564815.1. Taxonomy (NCBI): domain Eukaryota; kingdom Metazoa; phylum Chordata; class Mammalia; order Artiodactyla; family Balaenidae; genus Eubalaena; species Eubalaena glacialis. The sequence continues at coordinate 213,257 of NC_083721.1, forward strand.
GAAACGAAGATGGAACTAGAAGGAGCCCAAGAGCAAACAAGACAACGGACACAGAAACCATGAAGAGGAGGAGACTGGAAACTCAACGGAGACACTCCTGGGGAAGACGACAGAGAAGACCTAACACGTGGGCCACGGGAGCAGGAAGGAGATGCGAAGAAAATCAAAGCAAGGGAAGAGACAGCGAAAAGACTACAATTCTAGAAAACTTCCTTGAAATTAAAAAAAAAAAAAAGAAGATGTGCAGCTTCTTATTTAAAGATATCTTATACATTGTATGGCATTGATGGTATAGTGGTGAGCGTAGCTGCCTTCCAAAGATACCTTAGGTAAGAGAACGCTGCCCTGTAATAATCAATGTTACAACCATATGCCAGACTTTACGAAGGGAAAAAAATGTCCTTTTGGCACCTAGAGCAAAACAGCCAGTGACTAATAAGAGGAAGAAAATCAGATTATCGTCAGACTTGATGCTTAAGGCCAGGAGAAAATGGACACATATTTGAGAGGCTCAAGAAAAGAAAGTGTGAGTCAGGGATTTTTTTATCTAGCAAAAACAACTTTCATTACGCAGTGTACAGACTGTTACCAACAAGCAAGAACTCAGGGGATACTGTTCCCATGAACCCTTCCTGAGAAACCAATTAGAGAACCAGCGTGGCAGAAAGAGACTGAATGCAGTCACCGGTGGACTGAGGGTGAGGAGAGGCCGGCTTTGCAGGCCCCCAGCCTCGCCCGCCCCGGCGACACAGAGAGCACAGCTACAGGGAAAACGGGTGGAGAAAGCACGTGTGAAAATATTTAAGCTGCTTTCAAAAATCACACAGGTGGTCACGTATTACTACCGTTATTTTGGGGGTGCTGCTTGTGACACAGGATAAAGCAAGTGAGTGATCTTGGGATATTTGAATTCTATCACCTCCCATCCTGGAGAATCAGGATTCTCAGTAGGGAAGAAAGGAGACACAGGCACAAAGCAGACAGAACGTCAAGAAGGGTTCAGTAAAAGCCTGTAACCCTGAATCTGATCGGGTACAACAGTATGAACTCATGAGGCACTGCCTGTCTCCGAGATATAATTATTATACTCATTTTAAATCAGAGCTCTGTTCAAGTAAAGGGCCAACGGCCAGTGGCCAGCCCAGGAGGGACGAGCCCCTGGCCCAGACTGGTGCTGTGAACACCAGGCTCCACGGAGAACTGGCCGGGGCACCTGGTCCCAGCAGACAGCAGGAGGCATCAGGACGGGAGGTCACACCCGAGGACGTGGGAGCAGCTCCCACTAGAGTGTGACAAGAAACAGAATTCATTTTATTGATAGAAGGAAAGAAGCAACACTTACTCTACCTTTCACAGCTGAATTCTACCACTGGGTGACCAGATACTAACGAGGGGAAGTGTCTGTTTATAGTTTATGGCTGACAAGTGAAAAAGAAAGGACAGAGTTAGAACACCACCGTTTAGTGACCCTTAAAGCGTTAATGAATGCGGGACAGAGAATGTCAATGGCTGCAAGTGTGCTAATTCTGCAAAAGAAAGAAATAGCCCGACAGCGCTTAGGGTCTTGCGAGGGAAGCAAGCCCGAGTCTGACCCGGGGTTCCCTGTGGGAGCCCAGGAGCAGCCGCCCGGCACACACGGAGCCACTCCAGACGGCAGGGATGCTCCAGGGCCACAGAAGAGACAGACAGAGGGCAGCCTGCAGGTTAAAGGAAACTTAAACACATATCAGATTTAAAGAAAATTGGCAGACTAAACTGTGATGGCTAGGACGCTCACCTGGGTGATCAAACTATAAAGAAATGGAAGAAATGGTGACCACAGAGGTCAGGACAGAGGTTACTTTTGGAGAATGGAGGAGGTGGTTGGGACAGGAAAAGCAAAGATCCATTTCTTGACCTGGTTGCTGGTTACAAGGCTGTTTGCTTTCCAGCAATAAAACAGAGGGGAGAGATGCGGGAAGAACAGCCAGATGAAAAAAGCAAACAGAAAGGAAAGGCTGCACTAAGACAGGCAAGAGTGGACTCACAATTACATACAAGTGCTCACAGGGGTGCAGGCACGCGTGACGGGAGCGCAGGGTGGGCACGGGCAGAGGGCAGGCTGGCAGGGTCCTTACCTGGGGGGTAGACCAGGGCCACGTGGGCCCCGGTGGTCAGCCTGGCCTTCTCCATCAGAGCAGCGGCCACTCTCTCAGCCTTTTTGTGCAGCTGGATGCAGGTGGTGGTGCTGGTGACTGTGCCCTAGGAAAGCAATCGTGGGCACTGCTGAGCGGGGGGCAGGGGACGACCCATGGACACTCCGCGCACAGCCCGTGTTTGAGCCCCTGTGGTCAGGAACCAGGACAGGTGCCACCCCAGACCCATCTGCAGTCTTCTCAGAGCCTGGTTGCCCACCACAGTCAAAGACTTGGCGACTGGAGAAAACCCTTTTGGCCATTATGATAAAATATTTTAAATGTAACAGTATTATAAAGAATAACGTAATAAATATCCAGCTTTTCATTATCTAGTATTTTGCTATGTTGTTTCAATGTCTCTTTTATAAAATAAATCATCACCACTCTATATACACCCCCAATTCCATCCTCTCCCTCCCTAAAAGCAACCCTTATCCTGAATATAAACACACATAGGTAAATGATAAACAATAAATACACACCCCCTAAACTGAACCCTGATGCATGTTCAGCCACCCCATCCACCAGGTCCCGGGGCCTGGGTCGCCGCAGGCTGCTCTTTCAAGGAGCCTGGGCGGACGAGTGGCTGGCGGGGCGCCCTGCACCTGGGTCTCTGCAGAGGAGAGCTGGGCCAGGGGCCAGCTCCGAGCTAACCCCCCGTCCCCCTGCCGACCCGAGTCAGGTCTCACAGCTCTCTCGGCCCTTCTCAGGAGAAGTAGGGCGCCACTCGGCCTAACCACCACCAGCCTCCAGGACAGCCGGGCGCAGCCTCCAAACCCCTCACTGCTCCTCGGCCGGGGCCCCACCACGCAGGCCCGGGGGCTTTGCACAGCAGGTCAGACTCTCCTCACACCCAAGCCGAGGTACAGAGCGCCATGCCGGGCACGCGCTGGGAGCCCAAAGGCCCGGAGCCCCGCCAGTCCCCAAGGCTAGGGGCCACCTTGTGCCAGGGACACCACCTGCCAGGCACAGGCCTCCTCCCGGGTCGAAGGCCGGCATGTCCTTGGAGACCTAAGGACAATTCAAACCTGAGAAGGTTGACAACCCAAAAGAAGTGCAAAAACTTACAAGTTTTTGGAATGCACCTGGAGAAGGCCAGGTGGTCTTCTGTTGGTTCCTCCTGAGCTCTGAGCTTTAAAGATGATCATGGGGTCTTCTGGGCTGACCGTGCTCCTGGTGGCGTCTCTGGACATGCCCACCCACAGCCCCCTCCTCCCTGGGAAGCGCCCCATCCGCACAGGCGCTCAGCCCCCACGCAGGCCACCCTCGATCCCGTGGGCCTGCCTCTGACCCCCCCTCACACACGTCCACGTCCCCACGGCCTCTTCTCTGAATGGCCATCTCTCGCCTGGACCACGGCCCCCTGGCCCGCTGCTCCCACCCTTGCCCTCTTACAATCCAGAGGAATCGCTCGGAATCACGGGCCCCGTCACACCCCTCACGGCTCACGCCTGGGGTCAGCCCAGTGCCCCGGCCTCGCCGCCTCACAGCCCCGGCTGCACTGATTTTCAGCTTCTCACCATGAGCTGACTTTATCTCGGTCAACTGTTACTTATTGGCTTTAGAATTCCATCAGCCATAAAACAAATGTCTACTGAACACCTTCCAGATCTGCAGATACATGTGAACCAGGAACACAGCACCTCTCCCGAGCACTGGTTTTCTAGCAGGAAGACTTAATTCACTGTCTGGCGAACAGGGGCCTTTTTTATCTTCTTTAACACTGTGTATGTAGCAGGCATCAATCAATATTTTTGAATGAAGGAACAGTGGCCAGTAACGAGCAGTACTGAAAGCCAGGCTGGTGTTTCTCTGTTTTTTTTTGGCTGCACCATGTGGCATGCACGATCTTAGTTCCCCAGCCAGGGATTGAACCTGGGCCCCCTGCATTGGGAGTGCAGAGAGTTAACCACTGGACCACCAGGGAAGTCCCAAGGCCAGTGTTTCTAAGACGTCAGAGCACAAGCGTCCTCGTGGGCCCGGGAGTACCTGACAGCGAGTCATGCAGGGTTTTCATTGTTATTTTTCATGTTTTCTTAGTTTGTCTACTGGCCCGCAACTTACAGTTTCTCCTTTATACCCTAGAAGCTCCTGGTATCGTGTAACGCCCACTGAAAGGCACCCAGGATCAGGGCACCAAGCCGTATTTGTCATGTTAAAGCTATCAACAAATGTAGAGTCTAAATTCCTAATTTTTACAAAATAAACATTTCCTTTTAGTTCACCTAGGAGTATTTACATGCATACTATTCATAATCAAAAGACAAGGTAATGAGAATTTTCCTGTTAAATATAAAAGCCACAGAAAGGCAACTGTGTGGCTTGTGTGGAAGCTGAGGCTTCCAGAGAGAGAAGCACGCCAGCCGGGGCCTGGGTGCCAAGGCTCGCCGTTCTCCAAACGTGAGGCCTCGAGCCTGAGCCCCACGGCTGGAAACAGCCCGCGGCCCCTCACCGACGCGGGCAGCGCGCAGCCTCAGCAGCGGGCGGCCTCACCTTGGCGTTGAGCAGCAGGAAGAGCAGGTGCTCGGGCGTGCTGCGGGCCCGCCACTGCAGCACGTCGGGCAGGAACAGGAGCTGCGGGGTGCGGGGAGGGCGCTCAGCCCTGGCGGCGTCCCACCTGCCAGGGAGGCACCCCCCCCCCCCGCCACCCGCCCGCCCTCCCAACCTTACCTTCCTCGCCTGGTCACTGTCCTCCAGGTGAGACAGCTCCCTCCCCGAGGCCTGAGCGATTCTCTTCCCAGCGACCAGATTCCCAACGATCATGGAGGCTGGTCCGACCTCTAGAAAACGAGGGGGGGGTCGTGAGTAAGAGGTGGGTGACGTCTGATAGGCAGTCATCACACAACTTTTTATTTGAACAGGCAGGCATTTAATTCTTCACTATGATACAGGTGTTTGGGAAACCAGCTACAAGGGTTATGCTAAGTGACAAACAGAATCTCTCTCTTACAAACAAGCCAGATGAAGACATTCACCACACGGCAGATGCCCTGGGGAGATATGATTAGACCTCAGCCACAGCTTAAAGTATTTACCTCATTGTTTTACTGGTTGTGTTTCATTTAATGGTATTTTATGTGTTTAATAATCAGCAAAGGTTAGCATTTACTAAAAATTTACATAACCAAAGGAATGAAAAACTGTACATAAGAGTTAAACGAGGGAAGGGAAGTTGACCATTTGTCGGGGCTTCCTAGGTCCCGTCAACCTGGTGACTGTGGCTGATGACAGAGCCGAGTAGCCGCACGCGCAGCGCCCACAGCCCCCGTGGCCTCGGCGTGGCCGGCCGCCCCATGGCACGATGGCGGCCACAGTGGTGCTTTAGATTCCAGCTCCAGGGCTGCTCTTGGGCATCAGTTCCGCCCCCAGGGAGCAGCCTCCACAGCTCAGACGCCAGGCCTGAATCCAGTCCCGGGGTGGGTGCTAACAGGCGGGGGGAACCCCCATGCTGGGGACGTGGGGCTGTGCTCTCCTTCCGGGGGGGCAGGAGGTGGGGACCGACCCGGTGTGCCGTTCGTTCGCCCTGGCTCTTAACCCCGACCCCAGAGACGGAGCGTTCAACAGGGCTGCACCAGTTAAACACAAGCGTAGCTGCCGCAGTCTGAAGACGGAATAGACGTGTTGTGTGATGTACACTAACCTGGCTGCTTCTGGCGAGGCTTGGGAAGGTTGGTAACACACGTGTGAGGGCACATTAACACGTTACACGGGTGCAGCATCCCCTCCAGAAAGCGCTGCTTGGTTTCAGAAACGTGAATCCCTCCTAGAGGGGCCTTGGGCAAGGTGTTCGCAGGAACCAGGGCCAGACAGTACACGCCCACCTGGTGGATGCTGTCGATGGCCTGGAAGGGGGGGCATGAGACGGGGAACTGTGACCTCTGGGACGTTTTGTTAGAAGAGAAACATGGCGAGACGAGTGTGCATTTCCTATCACTTACACACATGTGCTGTGTATGTGCACAATCGAATATAAATCTGTAACTGCTCATATTAAAAAAAAGCCGTAAAAGCAGTTAAGTGACTTCCTGTGGGAGAAGCAGTGAACAGCAAGGCAGAAGCTGGACTCCTCTGAATACACCTTGCTTTCAAATTTGGAACCATGGATATATTTTACACACAAAAAACTTAAAATTTAAAAAAGCAATCCCTAACAACTGAAAGTAAAATAAAACAAATGAACTCAACCAAAGTGGAATCAGGTTGGTGGCACAGCCCCACAGAGAGAATCTACTTAGAGTGACTTTAAACACAGGAATTTCATTAATCCAGTCCCACGGGCAAAAAGAATTGAAAAAACATCAAGCTGCGCTCGGAAATTTCACACTTGAGAGGTAGTGTGGAGACGGTTATTTGGAGACTGTGATGTGTGCAGAGTGGCCTCAGGACATGAGTACTTCTGCTGGAAGTATCACCACTGAAATTTTTCATTGTGGAGAAAGATCGGTGACTTAAGAAAAAACCCTGAGGTCTTGAGCTGGAACTAGCAGCATAAACTCATGATGCAGGTAATCTTGTAAGCAGGTGGGCATCATCTCCTACTCTGCCCACTGAAGAAAGCCAGTAACATCAAGTTCCCAGACAGTGACCAAATTCCATTTCCCCTAGAAGGCAGCGGGGCCTCAGTAGTGTCAGGTCTAGGACACAAAATGCACCACTTCCCCAGGAATCGAGCTTCCTGTTCCCGGGTGTGGCCTCAAAGAACCCAGGAGGTGTGTCTAAAGGACTCAAGAGCCAATCCGAAGAGGCTCCCACTGACCATTGTCAAAAATATAACAACCATGGGGCTTCCCTGGTGGCGCAGTGGTTAGGAATCTGCTTGCCAATGCAGGGGACACGGGTTCGAGCCCTGGTCTGGGAGGATCCCACATGCTGCGGAGCAACTGGGCCCGTGAGCCACAACTACTGAGCCTGCGCGTCTGGAGCCTGTGCTTCGCAACGGGAGAGGCCGCGACAGTGAGAGGCCCATGCACCGCGATGAAGAGTGGCCCCCGCTCGTCACAGCTGGAGAAAGCCCTCGCACAGAAAAGAAGACCCAACACAGACAAAAATAAATAAATAAATTAATTAATTAATTTAAAAAATATATATATATAACAACTATAATCCACTAGTTCATAGTGAGACAAAAGCCAAAACATCTCCAGGAAGCCAGCTCAGGACCCTGAAATCAACCCTGGATCTTGCGTTCCTGCACAACCTCCAGGTCCCCCGGTGACTTCAGCGCTCTTTGTAGAAGACCCTTCCAAAGCTGCCGCGTTAACGATGAGGAAGGAACAGAATTGAAGCAGCAGCCCCATGAAGCCCTAACAAACCAGCGGACACAACATGCCACCTCCCATGAGACTGTCAGCCAGAAAATCGAGCCCGAGTCTGATCAAGCCTCAAGATCTACCCACCGACACGCAGGAAATACAGGAGACAGAGGAGCACACTGAGTGACACCGCAGAGGCACAGCCGTCAGAGCCCAGGACGGGGAGACGTACTGGACAAACAACCTGCCTCTGTCAATAAACAAACTGCAAGAAAAATATGACAGGAGTCTATAGATTAAAAAAGACTTAAAAACCTGGCCCCACCAAGTGCAATTTTCACCTTATTTTGATCCTGAGTTTAACACACATACTAAACATCAGATAATCCGGGAAATTTGAATAGTGACTAAATATTTAATTATATACATATATATAATTATATATACAATTACATCCAAAAGAACAAAATACCTAGGAATAAATTTAACCAAGGAGGTGAAGGACACATGTACACTATGAGACACTGATGAAAGAAATTGAAAAAGACACAAATAAATGGAAAGATATTCTGAGTTCATGGATTGGAAGAATTAATATTGTTGAAATGTCCATACTACCCAAAGCCATCTGCAGATTTAATGCAATATCAAAATACCCATGACATTTTTCACAGAACTAGAAAATACACTCCTAACATTTGTACGGAACCACAAAAGACCCTGAATTGTCAAAGCAATCTTAAGAAAGAAGTACAAAGCTAGAAGTATCATGCTCCCTGATTTCAAACATCATACAGCTATAGTAATCAAAACAGTGTGGTATTGGCACAGAAACAGATGTAGGTCAGTGGAACAGAAGAGAGAGCCCAGGAATAATCCCACACATATGTGGTCAGTTAACTTACAACAAAGGAGACAAGAACAGACAACAGGGAAAGAGAGCCCCCTCAATGAACGGTGTTGGGAAAACTGGACACCACACACAAAACTAATTCAAAATAGATTAAAGACTTGAATGTAAGACCTGAAACCGTAAAACTCCTAGAATAAAACATAGGTTATGGTAAACTCCTTGACATCAGTCTTGGTGATGATTTTTTTGGATTTGACACCAAAAGCAAAAGCAACAAGAGCAAAAATAAACAAGTGGGACTACATCAAACTAAAAGGTTTCTGCACAGCAAAGAAAACCATCAACAAAAGGAAAGGAACCTATTGAATGGGAGAAAATATTTGCAAATAATATATCTGATAAGGGTTAAGATCCAAAATACGTAAGAAACTCATACAACTCAACAGCAAAAAAAACACCAAAAACAAAAATCAAATAATACAATTAAAAAATGGGCAGAGGACCTGAATAGACATTTTTCCAAAGAAGACATACAAATGGCCAACAGGTATATAAAAAGATGCTAAACATCACTAATCATCAGGAAAATGCAAATCAAAACCACAATGAGATATCACCTCACACCTGTTGGAATGGCTATTATCAAAAGGACAAAAAATAACAAGTGTTGGTGAGGGTGTGGAGAAAAGGGAGCCCTCGTGCACTGTTGGTTGGAAAGTAAACTGGTGCTGCTGCCATGGAAAACAGTATGGGGGTTCCTCAAAAAACTAAAAATAGAACTACTATATGATCCACCAATTCCACTTCTGGGTATTTATTGGGAAAAAAACAAAAATGCTGGACATCCCTGGTAGCGCAGTGGTTAAGAATCCACCTGCCAATGCAGGGGCACAGGTTTGACCCCTGATCTGGGAAGATCCCACATGCCGCGGAGCAACTAAGCCCATGCACCACAACTACTGAGCCTGCACTCTAGAGCCCAGGAGCCACAACTACTGAGCCCGTGTGCCACAACTTCTGAAGCCCGTGTGCCTAGAGCCCATGCTCTGCAACCAGAGGAGCCACCGCAATGAGAAGCCCGCGCGCCGCAACTAGAGAAAGCCCACGTGCAGCAACGAAGACCCAACGCAGCCAAAAATAAATAAATAAGTAAATAAAAAAATACCAAAATGCTGACTTGAAAAAAATATATGCACCCCTCTGTTCATTGCAGTATTATTTACAATAGCCAACATACCTAAGCATCCATCAATGGATGAATGGATAAAGAAACTGTGGTATACACACACACACACACACACACACACACACACACACAGAGGAATATTACTCAGCCATAGAAAAGAATGAAATCTTGCCATTTGCAACAACATAGATGGGCCTTGATAGCATTATGCTAAGTGAGATAAATTAGACGAAGAAAGACAAAAACATATGATCTCTTATACGTGGAATCTAAAAACAAAAACAAAAAGATGAGCTCATAGACATAGAGAACAGATTGGTGGTTGCCAGAGGTGAGGGGTGGGGGGTGGGAGAAATGGGTGAAGGCGTCAAAAGGGAGAAACTTCCAGTTATAAGGTGGTAAGTGCTGGGGGTACCATGTACAGCATGGGACTGTAGTTAATACTGCTGTGCCGTGTGTTTCAAAGTTGCTAAGAGAGTAGATCTTAGAAGTTCTCACGACGAGAAAAAAATTCTGTAACTCTGTGTGTTGACGGACATTAACTAGACGGATTGTAGTGACTCTTTCACTATATGTACAAAATCAAATCACTATGTGGTACAGCTGAAACTATTACAGTGTTACATGGCAATTATACCTGAATAAAGATTTTATTGTTAATTTTTAAGATGTGACACTGGTACTTCTTTTTTAAAGAAAGAGATACTCAAATTTACAGGTAAATCTGTGAGTCCGGGATTTGCTTCAAAGCGCTCCCTAGGGAGAAGCGGGGAGGATGGGCGGGGCACGGCTGGGGCCTTGACTGGTCATTGCTGAAGCAGCGATGGACACACAGGGGTTGTTACACTCTCTTTTGTATGTTTTGTATATTAGAAATATTCCATAACAAAACATTAAAAATTTTCATTAAAAATAAACGTTGCAAATATTAGTAGAAAAACCTACCCTCTGAAGCTCAGAGCTCCCTGGCCTCCCTGACACTGGACCTTGCCTGCTCTGTACAAGTGTCCTTTCTCAGGTGGCTGGGGCCGAGCACACGCCGCACAACCACCCAGAGCTGTCGGGACAGCAGAGGGCGTCCCTGAGAAGCCGCCAGGACTGAAATTCACCCAAAGATTTGTACACTACCGTCCACAGTAGCCTCATTCACAATAGCCAAAAATTAACAACCCAATGTCCGCCAAGGTGTGAACAGATAAGCAAAAGAACACAACTTGGCAATAAAAAGGAATGAGCCACTGATCCACACACCACGAGGAACCACACAAACGTGATGTTGAGGGAAAGAATGCCAGACCAGGAGCCCACACTGAGATTCGTCCGCACGGACGTCCAGGGCGGGGGCAGGGCTCATCCCCGGCGACACAAAGCAGCCAGCGATTCCCCGTTAGACGGGAGCACTCTTACCTGTGGTTACCTGGGTGCATACATTTGTCAAAACTCATCAACCTGGACACTTGAAAATGGGCTCCTTCTACATGTAAGTTACACTCAGTAAAGCTGAGTGGACATTTAGTTTGTGCTCTTTACTGCAGGCAAAGTTTACTCCCTTCCCCGCAAAAGAACTTGTTGAATCTAGTTCAGTATTTAAGGATGTAAACGTGGATGTGTAGGGGAGGACAGCATGCAGCACGCGGGTGAGGCCGAGGGCACGTGCGTGTCGAACGGGTGTCACGAGGTGGGAAGCACACGGAGCCCCAGCCTGGGTGCGAGGGGTTCACTGGGCTACGCTTCCAGTCTTGCTACACGTTTGAAATTCTCAAAGCACAACGGTGGAAACACCGATGCGTGCAAGTTTGCATCTCTCACCCTGGTGGACGGCAGCTCCGCGGGGCCGCCCCTCACCTTGAGGGTCAGCCCGCGCTCAGCCAGTGCCCACCATGTGCCCACACGCACCCACCTGCAGCACACGGCTCATCCACTGGAAGCTGTCCTCCTCTGAGGCGTCAGGCCGCTGCTCTGCCACCAGCACGATCCGGTCATCGTGCAGCACTGTCACGGAGAACACCGCGATCCTGGGGGAGGAAGGGACAGAGATGACCGCCCAGCAAGGGGGGCCGGGATGCAGACGCCCCGTCCCGCCCAGACGGAAGCCGCAGCAGGGCTGGAGGGAGACGCTGTCCAACAGAATTTAAAGGGAAGCAGCCACGAACCTCCTCCAATGTGGATGAAATAAGTTTCGATTCACAAAACAGAAAGGACTTCAGTGCACAGCAAACAACCAGGCACACGTTGTAAAAGAAGGTTTTCCTTAATTGCAATGTTAATCTATGTGATGTACTTCTTTATGCAAAAATCTCTGTCTAGAAGTTCTGTTAATTATCTATTTCTTAGTCCAGGCGAAATCTCTCACCACTCATCAGTCTGCTCATGTCTGTGACTGACGTCAGTGGTCTTCTTTCTCATGGCTTATCGAAGAAGTTCAACATGTTCTCCTTTTCTCTGTGTTGCCTTTTTCTTCCTTTGGACTTTGAGTGGATTCTCTTTTTCTTTATGAGACAAGCATCTGTCTCCCCATCACGCCCATCCTGCTGGCACGGCTGCCAAGCTAGCTCTGGGCCCTCATAGACCTACCTTCTCTGGCTGCTCCTTTGGCCGCTGCGCGCGCAGACACGTGCATACGCAGGCACACGCACACACAGGCACGTACACGCACACACGTGCACCCACTCTCTTTAATGCAACAAACTTTACCCAGTATTAACACTTCCTTACTTTCTCACATCTTGTTTCTCTTAGTACCTCACCCAAAAGTGTTTTCACAAACATGGTCTTCTTGTGACAAAACTTCTGAACCTTACGTACCCAAGAATACTTTTACTGCAACTGCACAATTAAGTGACATCTTGGGATGAATATAAAATCTAGGTTAAAAGTTCCTCTGAAAAACTTAAAACGTTACTGCACTGTCATCCTCTTGCTCCAGCCCCTCTGCCGGGGAGTCTGACGCATCCTGGCTGGAGGCCCACCCCACAGGCCCCCTTCCTCAGGGTCCAGACATGCACCCCCCACCCTGAGTCTGCTCTCAGGATGCCACCCCTTCTTGCTCTGCTTCCCTCTTAATTTTTCTTTTAAACTTTCTATTTCTTGACTTCTGGAGGAATTTCTTTATCTGGCTTTCCAGCGTGTCAGCTCACTCCACAGCCGCCTCTGCCCTACGTTTACTCCATCCGTTAAACACGGTTCTGTCGTGACGCCGCGACCTCGCCAGTGCTTAGCTCCGCCCTGGTGGAGGCACGCAGGCCACCTCTCCATCCGCGGGGGCGACCACCCTGCACCCCCGCTAGTCGCTGGGCCGGCGTCACCTCCAGGCTCCCTAACGTACCCAGGAGCAGGCGTGGGCTACCCCGGCGTCCCCTCGGTGGACACTTGCACTGACGGTGTCTCCGGTTTCTGCTGTGAGTCCTGTGCGCCCCGGCTCCAGGCTGCACGCACCCACCAGGCCTGCCTGCCCTGCTGGTTTCTCCCGAGTACTTATACGCGGCCGTCATCCTGACCCAGGGAAGGGCTGGCAGACCATGCTGACCTACCACTGGCAGAATTCCCTGATCGTTTCTTTAAGGTATATTCAAAGGAAGGCTCCAGCCAGGCTCACAGGCACCCTAGTTTGAGTAACGAAAGCACTACCTTGAGAAGAATAAAATGAAGAAATGCAGTGGCTGCGTGGACCAGCTAGGAGAAGGGGCCACCTCCTCCAGGACAAAGCGCTCGGAGCTGGACGAACTGGACAGGGCGCCCCCTCCCCGCCCCAGCCACCCGGGGCCCAGGCCAGGGGCCCCCTTACGTGCTCTATGGAACTGAGAATCTGTAAAGTGATTGCCTAACACATTCAGAGAAGGTGAACTGACTCTATCCCAGGAGAGAACGGCCTCAGGTGATTTCAGGGAAAAGGGCGCCCTCCGCTCCAGGCTGCACTCCCGAGGTTCTCGGGCAGCTGCCCAGGTGCCCTCGCCCTCACGCGCACTGTGCCCCGTGTGGCGTCTGGGCCCGGTCTCCGTGCCCAGGTCGAGGTCTGGATCTCACCCTCTAAGGAACCACGAGCTCTGTGGACGGTGAGGACTCCAACTCTGGCATCCTCGCTGCAAATGTCATCCTGTTCTTTGTGAAGTTCCTCTGATGAACGGGAATTTTTAGGTTTTGTGTATTCAAATCACTGGGCTTTCCTTCCACTGCAGGAGACCTCTCGAAGGTTAACTAGAGAAGGAACCTAAAGGCACGGCAAGGGGACCCGCAGCGCATCACCTGCCTCTGTAGACAAACTTCATGGGCTCCACGGCCAGTGCGGTGGCCACGATGTCGTCCGCGTTGTGTCTGCGGACCCCCACCACCATCAGCCCGTCCAGCTTGCCCACGACGAAGACCAGGTTATCCTGAAGGCAAGGATGCTGGTCGGGCCCCAGACACGTGGGCAGGCCCTGTGGCTCAGGCCCTGCTACAGAGACCTGACAGCTCAGAGACCCGACAGCTCAGAGACCAAGTAACTCACAGACAGGGCCAGCGGGCCCCCTGCCCACGGTCTCCCTGCCCAGGGAAACCGTGGGCAGGGGCCACCAGGGGTAAAGGGGCCCTAAGCCTGGCGGGCTTTGTGGGGGGAGGGGGGGTGCGAGGGGGCACCCAGGGCAGGCGTCAGCACCGGAAAGGTCAGAGATGGGAATGCAGCTGAGGGTGAAGTCTGTTAAGGACTTGATGCTCCTGCGCTATAGACAGGGCTCCCCAGCTCGGCCCCAGTGACGTTCTGGAGGCCGGGACTCTGTCGGGGGGGGGGGGGGTCCTGTGCACAGGGGATGCGGAGCAGCACCCCTCCCCAGCTCTGAGCCCATCTGCAGGCCCAGGTCTGCCAGCGGGACATACTCACAGGCCCGATGAAGCCCAGCAGCCCCGTCCTGGTGAAAGGTCTGTCGGAGATGGGCGCGCCCCCTGCCGTGACTGGGACAGTCTGCACAGAGTGGAGAGGACAAGGTCAGGCGTGGTCCACAGGGGTCAAGCGAGCGGCAGGCGGGGGGGAGAGAGGGCCCGGCATGCGCTGCCCGCGCCGGGCATGGCTCCTCAGATGGGCATCACCGCGTCTCCCTGGAGGGGAAGGGGCTCCCACCAGGGCCAAAGTCCCTGCCGTCCGGTGAGACCTCCATCAGGCTCCTGGCCTCCACGGCCCGTGCTCCCCCTCCCGGCCTGTCCCGTCCCGGCCTGGGGGCTGGGGGGCACTCGCTGGGCTCTCCTGACGACCCTACGGCTCCAGCCCAAAGGCCGGTTTCCCTGGGCCAACCTGGATCCGTCAGGGCCACGAGGCGCCCGCGTAGGGCTGGCCTGCCAGAGCCAGCCCTACGCACTGTCCCCTCCCACCCCTCCGCAGCTGTGGACTCGACCTCAGCACAAAGGTAGGGACCAGGCGCGGGCGGACCTCAAAGATGTTCTTTGTGATCCCGAGCAGCCCATAGTACGCTGTCGCCGTCGTGCTGGAGTTGACGCAGATTTCTCCAACTTCATCGGTTTTACAGAGATAAGGGATCCCCTCCACCTTCACAACACACACGTTAGCTAAAGAGAGAAAACAACCCTCAAGGGTACGAACAAAGAGGACACCGAGATGGGTCATGCCCAGAGACCCGCGGGCTTCGCCTCTGCAGGGTGGACACTCACACCCCTCTGGCCACAAGCCTGCGTGTTCCACACGCGGTACGTGAAGGTGACAGAAACGCTCCCAGTCACGTGGGCTCTGTCATCCCCCCCGGCACCGCCCTCCTGAACCCGCAGGAGATGGGAGGTGCCATCCGCTCGCACCTTTGCCTTTCGGGCTGGCTCCCACACCAGGCCTGACGACCCCACCCGAGCGTGGGCCCCTCTTCTGTCTTCACCAAGCAGCACGCCCGCCCACGCGGCCGCCTGTGGCCCAGAGCCTCAGGAGGGCAGGCAGCGGAGGGGGGCGCTGCTGCGCGTGCGTTTCCCCCCAGATCCGCGCACTCGCCTGCGTTCTAAAACAACAGAGACCCCGCCCACAGCACAACCAGACCAAAAGGGACAACCCCTGCGTGCCGTGGTAACACAACCCTGGGGCTGACACAGAGAAGGCTGTGCATCTGCCGAAAACAAGACCCCCCGGGTCCTCACTGACTCAGTCAGACCTGCAACAGTCCGGGCAACAGACACACACACACCCGAGGGAGCGTGTGCACGCGCGTGCACACACCCCCCCCCAGGGGAGCACGTGCACACACACCACCCGCACACCTGAGGGAGCACGTGCACATACACACACACACACACACACACACACACACACCCAGGGGAGCACGTGCACACACACCACCCGCACACCTGAGGGAGCACGTGCACATACACACACACACACACACACCTGAGGGAGCACGTGCACATACACACACACACACACACACACACCTGAGGGAGCACGTGCACATACACACACACACACACACACACACACACACACACACCCAGGGGAGCACGTGCACACACACCACACACACACCCCCGAGGGAGCACGTGCACACACACCACACACACACCCCCGAGGGAGCGCGTGCACACACACACACACACACACACACGAGGGAGCGCGTGCACACACACCACACACACACCCCCGAGGGAGCGCGTGCACACACACACACACACACCCCCGAGGGAGCGCGTGCACACACACACACACACGAGGGAGCGCGTGCACACACACACACACACCCCCCCAGGGGAGCACGTGCACACACACCACACACACCCCCCCGAGGGAGCACGTGCACACACACACACACACACACACACACACAGAGGGAGCGCGTGCACACACACCACACACACACCCGAGGGAGCACACACGTGCCTGAGGGAGCGTGGGCACACACACAGAACCTGGTCCAAGTTTAAGAATAAAACGAGCCCCACTATGAAAGTCCTTATACTTTCAATCAAAAGAATCACCTATTAACAATATTTCGCCATCTTCTAAAGAATTCCTCTGCTCGCCACATAACAACTGAAAATCAGAAAGACTCTGCTCTCTACCCCTCGTAAAACGTTTATGCTGGAGTTCCTGCCTCTACAGAACCGATGAGTCCTTACTTCTGGTAGACTCAGGCCAGGAAAAAACACAACTCACGCTTCTAAAAAAGTGGAACTAGAAACAAACTCAAACGTCCAGCCTTGTTCTACGTGTCCGACCTCTGGCACACGCACAGGCCCAGACCGCGGCCCGTGGCCCTCCCGCTGGTTCCCAGCCGGTCCCCGAGCATGGGCGGCTCACGCCCGGCCCATGCAGGCCCTGTACCCCGGGGAGCAGCAGACGGGGCGACTGACGCAGAGATGGGGCCGCTCTGCGGAGGTGACCAGGTGGGTTAGCCAGCTGCCCGGAGCCCAGAGGGGCCGGCACGGGGAGGGGGGAAGCTGGAGCAGCTGCGGGGTCACCGCGGTGAGGGGTGCTCCCCAACTCACAATGCCACAGGGCCTCCCGGGCCAGGCTCTGCTCTTAACTCTCCCCCATGACCCTGCACGGGGTCCCGCGTGTACTCGCGCTTGCAGGGGAGCTGCAGGGCACAGCGCCGTCACCTTCCTGCGCTGGCTGGCTGCCACGGCGGCACAGACACCCCGCGACGCACGCATCATCCAGGCCCGGGGCCTTTCTGGAAGCACGGGGACCCCTGGGAACCTTCAGGGCCACACTGCCCCCCTAGCAGGCCCTTGTCAGGACGTAGAGACAGTCGCATCACCGGGTTACCTGCACACGTCCAGGGGCCTGAGGCTGGCGCCTGGCCTCGGGGGAGGCGTGACGACTGCCTGGCGCGTGGCGAGCACCCAGAGCCCGAGCTCTGGCACTACTTCCCCAACGGTGGGGAACCAGAGTCCGGTTCACAGGCCATAGACACACCCCGTATCTTAGCACAACTTTAACGTGATACAAAGGGAGGCCAAAAACAAAAAATACGTTACAAATTAAAATCCCAATTCACACGGGGAATCATCTGAAGCCCTCCGGTGCTCGCGTGCTCCAGAGCCCTTGCTGCCACCCGGCCGCAGGACAAGACCATCCCCAGCTGCGACCTCACCTCCAGGCATCGCCTGACCGACGTCCTGAACCGCCAGGACCGAGAGCTTCTCTTCCGCGTCCAGTCTGATTACCCCGTGACTGAGGCCGCTCATCGACAGCACAGCTCTTCTTGGAGGAGGGCCCCCCAGGTCAGGCGGCCTGGAAACAAAGCTGATTAACTGACGCGGGGACAGAGCCCGTGGGCATGGGACCACGGCCCCCTGCCGGCAGGACGATGAGCAGCCAGGTGCCCACCTGTGCCGGCTGTGGGGACGCTGGCTGCAGGGCCTCAGGGGGCAGCGCGTGTCCCCACAGGTCTGCGCGACACCCCCCCCCACGCACTCCTCCGCAGGGGGGCCCGGTGGGCCGCAAGGACGCTTCCACCAGGCCGTCCTGGGACATCCCCCGGAGCCCCGAGCAGCAGGTGAGCAGGGCGGCCGCTTCCTGGGAGCAAGCCTGCGAGCACCAAAACCAGGGCAAGGAGCCTGGGACCGCAGGCAGGAAGAACGAAGGGCCGGCCGCTCCCCAGCCCGAGACCCTCGAACTGCTGGCAGAACTGCCCTGAGCAGCCATCCCGACTCCCGACGCGGAAGCAGGAGAGGGAGTAAAGTGACCGCTGCTGTTTGCGACGCCAAGTTTGGGCCTGATTAGCTTCGCAGCAGCAGGAGCCAGGACGCTGAGAAACAAACGTCATATCTCCTCCAGCGGGAAAACGCTACTCTGCTGAGCACGAGAAACCACCACAGAACAAAGCAACGAAGAACACCTTACGGTCTGTGAAGAATAAAGATGCTGCTTTTAACGCTAATTATTACTGAAATTTTACGATCACTTACACTACTATTTATAAATACACAGACGTAACACAAGACCACAGCTGAGGCTAATTTGAGTTGAGGGTGGAAAATTAACACTAAGTCACCCTCAGCTGCGAGCATGCTGCCCTCTACCCGAGGATGGCGCTCAGGGCAGCGTGGACGACCCGGGCAGGAAGGTGAGCCGAGGGGCACACCTGCGGGGGCCTGGGGAGCGACGTGGATGAGCCCAGAGAGGATGCGGCCTGGGGGCGGTGGGGCCAGGGGGCATCACTGGGAGGTCAAGGGTCCCGCAGGCACAGACCCCCCGTCCACAGCTGACGGGCACTGGCCGCCGGCCACCCTTTCCTGGAACAGGGGCGAGTCCTGGCTGCAGTGTTTACTGCGGGACACGAGGCCTTCCTGATCTGAGGAGCGCTCGGGAAAACCATCCCGCGTGCTGCAAGAATCCAGAGATCGCGACCCAGGGAGCCGCTATCGAACTTGCGCCACAAACCAGGCCGGTGTGGGACGTGCGGCCAACACAGGCTGTTGGACGTGGCACCTGGGGCTGCCCCATTACAATACCAACACACCTGGGAAACGGGCCCAGGGCCGGGCACTGCTCTCAATTTCTCCTGCTCAGGAACAGATCAACCAAATTTGCTACCACAGGTAATTCGGCTGAACGAGGAAGAACTAGGCGTCTACAGGATGGTCTACCTGCGGATGGCCACCGTGAGCGCCTCCGGAGAACTGGCGCAGGGACAGATCACCTCCGGCCTCAGCCCTCTGGCTTGGAAGACGTTGAGGAACGCGTCACAGGAGGAGATGGACCCTGCGTGAGACAGAGTGGACGCAAGAGCTGAGCGCAAGGCCGACAGGCACCCGGCGTGGGGGACGACCGGCGCCGGGCCTGGAGGCTGCACCCCTTCACCTCACAGTCAAAGTCTCATGGGGAGCGGGTGGGGCCCTTTCCATGAAAAACAGGGCACGTTCTCAAATCGCCAGCAAACAAGAAGCCAACTCTCAGCCCCGCATTGTCTCTGAGGTCTAACCCATGGCCTCGCCCGCCTCCTGGCAGCTCCGCCAAGGGGGAGGTGACCCAGGGCACTAACGGAGCCGCCCGCAGCCGAACCTTCCACCGCATGAGGCCCCGGCCACATGCGCGCCCTCTCCTGGGCGTGCCTCAGAGCTGCAGCCTCTGCCAAGCGGCCCTGCCGTGCCTCTCCTGCGGGCGGAGCCTAGCTCTCTGTCCCCGCTTCTCTGCCAGCGTCACCGGGCCATGAAAACTCAGCTCCTAGGAGGCTGGGTGCTGCCCGCTAAGGGCCTGAGTCAGCACAGCCCTGCACCCACTGGGGCCCCAGGGCTGCACCACGACCTGCACCTTCTGCACAGCAAGGCTCCAGGGAAGGAGGGGACCTGGTCATGGGTCCTTGTGTCCAGCAGAGGACACACAAGGCCGTCCAGAGGGCTCGGAGCTACAGGGAAGTGACGGGCACTCAGAGTGGCGGGATCTGGGGTCTGGGGGACAGCAGCCCGGGGAGGGGCTCCTGGTGGCTCGACGGGTGCACCGCAGTGGAGGCTCAGAGAAGCCGGCAGCTCCTGGTGCTTTGGAGGCAGGACGGCGGGGCCCTCGGGGTTCGGGGTGGGTGGAGGGAAGGAGAGGCTTTGGGGTGCTAGAAGGTAGGCTTCCCTCCCGAGTGTCGGGGCCACAGCTGGACAGGGGATTAGATGAAAGGCAGCCTCTGGTCCAGGGCGGATTCAGTGCACGAACAGTGACACACAGGTGTTAAAGCAGTGAGAAAACTCCCACCACCGCCCCCCCCCCGGTTCTGTGCTGCCTGGAAACCCCACCAAAGGTCAACCAAGGCTCCCGAGGACACCCCGGGCAGGCCCTGCACAAGCAGCAGCTCCTCTCGGGCCCCGAGCAGAGACCGGGGCACAGAGCCCGGGAGGACGCGGGGCGGCCGGGAACGCGCAGCGGCCCAGCCAGTGCAGTGGGGCACAGGCCACAGGGCGGGAGCCTGAACCGGGCTCTGGCTGTATCTACGCTCTGGTCAGACCCGTTCAGGCACGGACCTCCCGTCCACTGTGTCAGAACCACTTTAAACGGAGAGGCCTGACAAACACGTCTGAGACGCACCCGTGAGTCACCACGAGACCCCGAGTCGCGGAGCAGGAGGCGCACCTGTGTCCACGCGGCACCCAACACGTTCCGGCTCAGCCTTGACCCCCGGCGGCCGGGCCGGCGGGGGTGGGGGTGGGGCGGGCGGTACTCACACGGGTTTGCACCGTCGGCCACGATCAGCAGGCGCAGGGAGCTGAGGCTGACGTCCCTCTGACCTCGCTGAGCCAAGAGCGACCAGTGCATGTCGCGGGACTTCACCAGCGCGGCCCGGGCTGCGGCGGGGCGGGGACGCGCCTGCGTTAGGGGCGCGTGCACACAGAGCAGGCCGCGTGCTCCCTGCCGCCCGGCCTACCTAGAAATCGACTCGCTCGTTCGCAACTGATTCTCTCTTGGAGCCTCTCTGTTCTCCCCACACCTGCCCCTCCCACGGCCGCGAGGCTGGGCCTGCCCTGTGCTGGGGGCCCCGGGGACGTGGGGCTGCGGGGCGGCCCCCGATGTGAACAGACGGGCTGGGCCTCATTCCCGGCCCTGCTCTCACCAGCAGAGGCACCCGCCAAACGCCCCACCGGACTTTGGCTCTCCTCCGTTAGACAGCGTAAACAGAGACAGCGCCCAGCACGCTGCAGAGCACGGCCCACGTCACATCGGTAACCGGCACCATCATCAGTGCAGTGGACAAGCACACGGCCACCCGGGACCAGTAAGTGCGAGGAAAACCCGAGTCCCCCTCAGGGGTGACTAACGGTGCCCCCGAGCTCTACCGAAGCAGAGCCAGAGGGACGCTCAGACCACACAGGTGTGGCCGTGCTGGGGAAGCACCAACTGACCACAGGTGGACAGCAGGGCGGGCGGGGCCCCACGGGCAGCCCCCTCACTCTGGGTCATAAGCCGCTATGAGTAAACAGCTTTGCTACTGGTGGCTTGAAGAGCCCTAACGTCAAATCAAAGCCACCTCAAGAACTAAGAATTAGGAGCATTTCTGTGAGAGAATAAAGTTAGGAGTCTACGGCCCTTGCAGAAAAGAGCTGTCCTCCACGACCCCCCAGCTCCCCAGCGCTGGCGACTCAGACCCACCACGGCTGTAGGGGAGCCTGGCCCCGGCCCACACACGCCTGCGGTTCTGCATGCTGCTTTATTTTTTCTTAATCGCCAAAGATGAAATCAAAGAGACTTCTCTAATGAAGGATGAATCGAGAGATGGTGCTACTCCCGTTACCTTTATACGCACACACTTTCTGAATCCAGGAGAGTGGGTTCGCCTTCATCAGCGCGTATGGGATGCTGACCACGTGCATCCTGTTCATGACACTCTGCAAAGAGACGAGCGGTCGGGGCTGGGCACAAACCCCGCCAGGAAAGGCACAGAGAGCATCAGAGCTCTGCTCACGGGACAGCTCAGTCCAGAGACACGGTTCACACCAACACGACTAAGGGTTACTCCGTCAGCTTTAACAGGGCTTGGTGTCACCCACGGACGTGAAACGTTAGCAACCCTCCCCCTAACAGTCAGGTCGTTTAGATACAGCACTCACTGTTAGCACTCCATGCCACAGGCCGGCATCCCTTTTGAAATCCAGCACATTTGTTAATGTTTCAGCTGAAAGAGGACAAAGATGGTTAAACCACCGAGTGACCCTGCTCATGTCATGTGCATTTTCAGAGAAACCCTGAGATGATTACATCATCAACATATAAGAGTTTTAGGAAAGATACACAGCGCTCCCAAATGCCATGCACCAATCAATCAATAATCTTGGTTATCAAGTTACTTGGTTATTCAAATTACTGGAAAAACATAAAAGTAGAAGGTCATACAACTGTGGATTAAAACGGAGAATCTGCTGATCACTCATCTGGAAACACAGGGGGCAGCATACACTCCAGAGGCGGCAGGCTTGGACGTGGAGATGAAGGACAGTGGCGGGTCTCTCACCTCTCAACCCTACGCCTGCACACCCCCACTTCTCACGTCATCCTGCAGCCCCGGTAAACGTCACAGGCTCCCCGTGTCACTTCCCTTCAGAGCTGTTCCTTCCCTCCTGCCCACCCTCTCTCCCAGAGGCTGTGCCGAGCGTGCTGTAGGGCGCAGGGGTAGCTGGGGTCCCAGGGCCGCTTCCCAGCACAGCCCTGAGGCTCAGAGCTCGGGCAGAGGACAGAGCCTGGGGCTGCCAGGTGCACCCACAGAAGGAACACCCAACAGTGAATAGGAAGTTTGGTTTGTGTGCCAGGAAATGCTGCTGCATTCTGTTAAGAATACTGTACACACGTTCCCTTGTTGGCTAAAGAGCCCAAATTATAGGTGATGCATGTACGGTTAACGCTGGATCTGAAGAAAAAGAAAACCAGGGGACCTGATTTGATAGAATTTTTAAAAAATTACGTAGGCCCTTGAACACACCTAAAATCCTTTTCCAAATGTCCACCGAGGTCTTGCCCGGTGCCCTCAACTAGCCCTTGCTTCTAAACACTGATATTTCAGATTTTACACATACCACTCAATTTACTTCCTAGTTTTGTTCAATTCCAGTATTTTAGTGGAAAGAAGTAAAGTTCTCTACGTTACATAGCTGATAGTTCACAGTAAAGGGGGAGCTGCCTGTATATTGCCAAGAGACAAGCCCTGACCACAAAGATTCCACTGGTACATCCGAGTGCGTGACAGCTTAAGCCAAAGCCAGCCACAGAAAACAGTAAGAAAAAGTGTGTCCCGATAAGAAAATGCAAAATGCGCTGCCCCTCAGCTACGGCACAGCTTGAACCAGCCCACTGGGCACAGACCAATGGGTAGTGAGTGGGTTTCACGCTCTGTAACGCCAGTGTCCAAACTCCACCCGTCCAGGAGAGCAGAGGCCCCGAGCAAGCGAGCCGCACGACCCGGATTAAACAGCAGATGCTACGCGGGACAGCGTCCAGGTGCCTTGTGCCCGGCCGGAGAGCCGCCCCACGCCCTCACCTTCTGAGTAGCCGCATGCCTGGGTCAGAGCCTGGCACTGTGCCAGCAGAGATGCGTGGGACACCGCGACCCCCACGGTGCTGCCTTCTTTGCTGGTTTTATACTGAAAGATTTCAAAAGCACAAGCTCGTTAGGCGATGTCTCTGGAGGCCGTCCCCCTTCACCAACCATCGGTTCAACTGGAGCACACTTCACGCCCAGGCCCTCGAGGTGACGCCCTCAGCTGAAGTCGGGTCACCCGGGGCAGGTACTGAGGGCAACAGGGCACGCAGGCTGGTCCCCAGGGGAGGGTCTGGGTGAGTTCCCAACAGGACACCTCATCTTTCTGGGGCGGAGGCAAAGCACAGAAGCTGTCGCCTGTGATCTAAGCAGCAGCAGCTACACTCGGGGAACAAGCCCTGAACACGGGGGCCTGTTTCAGCCTCGCCAGGCGAGGTCGCTACCTCGATGTAGGCGGTCCCGGCCCCCGCGTCCTGTGCCGATGGGTGCCAGTCCTTGGGGGGCTTAGTCAGGTGCTTCCCGTCGATCACCAGCCAGGTGAGGGGGGGCCAACCTGTGACGGCGCAGACAGGGACCCAGCAGAGGCGAGGGTCAGGGGTCTCTGCTCCCCGCAACGGCACCTCTGCCACCCACCACGCAGCCCGAGCTGCTGACAGCTGAGGAGCCTCGCCTCACTGAACCGTTATGAACTTATGTCTGACGGCCAGTGGCCCCCAGGCGGGACAGCAGAGGTCCAGACCCTGACCCAGGCGAGGAGCGAGACTCCCCAAGGCCTAGAACACAGCCTCGCTTTTCCTGGGGGCCCTTCCGTCTCCGTAACGGTCGCTGACAGGAAAGGACGCCCGAGGGCCCGGGTTAGCAGAGAACTGGGCCGCCCGCTGCCCGCCCCCAGGCCCACCTTTGAAGGCCGCCACCTCTCCGGTCTGGGCCTTGGGCAGGCCTTTCTGACAAGCGTCCGTGGTCAGGGCCAGGGCGACGCCACAGCTGCCCAGCAGAAACCCGACCTGCTGGCTGCCAGCGTCCTGCGGAAACAGAGAAGGCAGAGGTGCTCAGCTCACACAGGGCAGAACTCTTTTTCTCAGCCCTTGGAATATTAGGACAATTCAGCCCTGTATAGGTATATACTATAGGTATATACTATGTTTTCATCCAAAGAAAATACAATTGTTTTTAAATCTGAAAGATATATTTTCTGCCATGACATATAAAGTTCTGGGTAATGGGCTAATTTCTCAAACTTTTTTCTTGCAAATGACATTTAATACCATTTTAATAAACTCCAAAAATAACAGCATTGAAATTTACACTTGATTTGTGTTTGAAATTTACAGATTAATATGGGCAGGCCTGACCTTTAGCAATCTTAATTATTTCCACACAGAATATGTCCTTCAGTAGAGTTCTATCATTTTCTTCTTATAAATTTTACAAACTCTAGTTTTACCCTAAGAATCCCGGTATTCAAATATCTGTTCACCATATGTTCTCCTTTGGGATATACTGCTTTTATTCACAAGCTTTACCTTTGGGATTCTTGAATATTTCTTGCAGATAATGCTCATGTGAACAACTGCCTGAACGCTGGGATACCACAGAAAACTAGGATTTTCTAAAATACATGCTGAGTCGACTCCTAAAATGATCTATTTTTCAATAATCAGATTACTGGTATTTATACCTAAAACGTCACAGCTCCCTGGAACACCAGCAACCCACCCCCTGCCCCGGCCACAGTCATTCATTTCAGCCATGAAAGCTGCTCGCTGTCATGGAAGTGAACAGAAATGCAAGAGATGCCATGTGTTTAAAACTATCACTTAGAAGTGAGCTACAAGACATCTCTGTAATGACTTACTCATCCCCAAGAAATGCAAGTCATTATCAATAAACACACCATTTTGAGAAATGATTTAACAAACCCTCATCAAATCCCAACTTCTATGCATTGGAGGAAAAAATGTTAGTTTCTGTTGGGAAATTCAAACAAGTGACATACTGGCCCCACCAACAGCTGTTCCAGTGCCCTTGTCACCAGTGAGATACATAAAAGGAGCGTCTGGGGATGAAGCTGCTCTAATCTCTCTGAGCCCCGCCCGCCTGTCCCCCGACTCCAGACGGCACCTGGAGTGAGGAGACTAAGGCCTGCGAATGGACACGTGGACTTCAGGATGAAGCCTCAGGGACCGTGAACCTGGGGCCTGCACCGCGCTTGCTACCTTTCTTGTTAGTGGCACTTCGATGGGGACAGGAACCAGCTCTGCCAGGAGGCACCCATAGAATGCAACAGTGAACATGACGGGGTCGCTATTAGGAAACACCAGCGCCACCTACGAGAGTACAAAGGAAAACCGCGAAATCCACTGGTGAATAATGCAGTCAGTCATCTGAATGCCTGCTACTGAGACAGAAAACATTACTTTGAGTGCTAACCCTTGGTCCTTAAGTGTCTGCAGCCATGTAACTTCTAATACACAGTCTTTAGGTTATGGTCTTTACCCCGCATGTGACAAAATAATGTTAAACTCCTGGGGCCAAAGGCAAGTGCAGCTGGGTCTGCCCGTGGGGTCTAGGTCCAGCTCCGTCCACTCTGACCATCTGGGCAGCAGCGACCCAGGGAAGGACGCGATGGACCATCACCCACCATCAAGTAGCCCAGGTGAAAAACACCTGGACATGAAGAGGGAACCAGGAATCAAAGTCTATCAAAAGATCTTCCAAAAGAAAAAATCCTGACACCAACGTTTTACTTGGACAGACCTTCGCTCAAGACCGAAACGTTAACAGGGGAGGGTGGTGGGCACAGAACTCAGCAAGACCCCCACAGCTGCCCTCTCGGAGTCTCCACGGGGGGCCCACTCCCTGCTCCCACCTGGTCATCATGCTGCCACTGTTTAAATTACATATTCTATTACATTTACCTTACATTTTTATTTTTATCAAAAAAGTTTTAAAACACAGAATTAAAATGACAAAAAGTACTAACGAAAAGCAACACCCATATCACCCTTCCCCACTCCCCAAGGCAGCCACTTTTAACATGTTTTATATCCTCTTTTTGCCAACTGCTCTCATCTTTTTAGATACTACGCTCACACTGCTGTGTCTTATGTGTGAAGGTATTTGGACATGTGTTTTATTTCCTGTTACTGTAGACAAACACTGAGCCCTCTTCATTCCCCACCTTTCTCTTCTCCCATCATCCCAATTTCCATTTCTTATAATATCTGGTTAAATTAAAAGCTATTTATGGGATGAGGTTTTTCTAAGTCCCAAATATTGTAATAATAGTGTGTTCGAAACCTACATGATAAGTCAGAACAGTATTTGAGGGGACTGATAACACAGGGCCTTTGAGGGCCGGGCCTTGGATAGCTAATAACCCTGTATTTCGTAAGACAAAATTTAAGCTGTATCTGTATCAAAATTCTGTACTTGAGGTCTGGAAATCAAGTTTCTAATAAGTTTGTTGAAAACGGCAAAGATCTCCTTTGAAAGTTGGTGTTAATAGCGTTTGTCCCACGATTAAGAACTGTGACCTTTAGCCTCGAGACTGGCTGTCTGGTAGAACATACCTGTCCTCAGAGAATCTGTTATAAAGAGTTGTGTTTGTTCACTTTTATAAAGTATATTATCACAGGAGGATGAACTTGCCATTCATTTCCAATCACTAAATCGCTAACTGTGATCTCATCAATCCTTTATAATTAACCCAATTACGTGGATTCACTTGCAAGTCAATGAAGTATCTGGAAGTCCTTGTCCTTGCAAGAACTTTCCTCAAGAGAAAGAAATTAGTGATTCTTAGAATCATTTTAAAGCACAACATAAGTCAGGGGTTCCGACAGGTTTGTTCTAAAGCGCCAGGTATCATGAGGAATCATCCCCGTACTGTTTACGTTTCTACAGCCAAGCTCGCCCCTTCTTTCTGGTGGTGACAGCCACTGCCTCTTTCACCGGCTTCCCTTCCTCTGTGTGCACCGGCCAGCTTGCTCGGAAATGCCCCGCTGGGTGTGTCAAACCTGTCAATAGTATTTCTAAATAACCAACCAGTCAGGTAAGCTCCTGGGTTTCACCAGCTGCTGACCAGCCTGCCCACCTGGGGCCTCGTCCTGCTGGCCCTGTCTGGCTGCTCCTCGCCCGCAGCTCGCGGACCCTGGGCCGCCCTGGTGGCTCTCCTGTTTGGACCACTCACTCGTTTGCCGGAGCACTCCCTCTGTGAGCTTCGCAAGAAAGAGCCCAGTCTTCTGAGTCCTGCCTGTCTGAGAATGGTGCCCCACCCTCATATCCGTCGACTGCCCAGGAAGACCGCACTCCCTCTGGGCTTCCGAAGCACAGCTGTCTCCCCCAGTGCCACACTGAGAAACCGAGCCCCCCTGGGGTTGCTGGCCTCTGTGCACAGCCCACTTTCCCCGGGAGGCCGCGAGGTTCCTGCACCCTGCCCTACGCAGCGCTGGGGTAAGCGCCTCGGTGGGGGTCCCCGCACCGCCCGCCGGTCCTTCACCCCCGGCTCCGGGGGATAGTCTTGCGTCATCATTAGCATTAAAAACTTTCCACTCTCCGTTCCCCCTTCTCTTTCTGGAAGTCCTATTAGTCAGATGTCGGCCTTCTTGATCAAGTCTAATCTGCACCGTTTTTCCTTCCTACTTTCCATCTCTTGGTCTCCCCCACTAGCATCTTCTTGTTGATTTATGGAGCAATATCTTCACCTCAGATCTCCAGGGATATTAAGACTAATTTTTTTTTTTAAAACCTGTTTTCTGTATCTAGCTCTCCTCCAAGTTGGTTGTTTCCTCTTCCTCCCTCCCCCCCCACCCCCCTTCCCCTTTTCTTTTTTTCCCCATTTATTGTCCTTTGGTTGTGCTCTTTCACGTTGAAGTTTCGTCGTCCACAAATGTCCTTGGCTACTGGTCCACATTAAACACTGAGGGCTCGAGAGCAGCCTGAGACCCCATACCACCCTGTCAACCTACAGCTTCCCTGCTGGGTGACCTGACCTCAGGCAACCTTTCTCACTGGGGCTTTCACTGCTAAGTATGCTGGCTTCCACCATGCTGGACCTCCCGCTACACCGGGCTTCCTCAAGTCTGGCTCAGTTTGCCTAGAGCAGTGCTGTGTAGCAGAACTTCCCACAATGGTGGAATTGTTCTTTCTCCGAGCTATCAAACATGGTAGTTGTCAGCCACACGCAGTGACTGAACCCTGGAAATGGGGTTCGTGCAACTAAGGAACTAAAACTCTAATATCATTTAATTTGGGTTAATTTAAACGGCTCCCTGTGGCTATTGCCAACCATGTTGGGCAGTGCAGGACGAGGAACTAAGCCCCAAGCCGCCTCTGAGTTCTGTTCTAGCCCCATGGAAGAGGGAAGGAGATGAATATAAAACACACAGAATTTCAAAGTAAGGTCAACGTTTCTTCACAAAACTTAAGCTTTGGAAATGTAGCACTGATTAATATCTGACATTAATATTTTTATTAAAATCAACACATATGAAGTCAAAGAGAAAAGAGGTTTAAGAATCAGGAAATGGGCAATGAGGGAGACTAAAAGGAACGATCATTTTATCTACATCAACACAAACTTTTTCCACATTTAATATTTTTTCATTGCTGACTTAAAGCCCTTCTATTAATGCTGTAAGTCTGAACAACTGAGAGAACACTGATGTCAATGAAACAGATTTTTAGTCTCCATTCTCACTCACTCCAACAAAGGTGCATTTGGTTACTTACTCTGTCTCCAGGTTTAAGTAGTGGTTCATTCTTATTAGTCAGTTTATTAAGTAGAGTATAAGCTAGTTTTAAACTCCGACTCCAAAGTTTGCCTAAAATAAAATAAAAATACTAAGCAATGTAAAATTTAAGAAACTAATAATTAACATTTTAATGTAGCAATCATAACATCCCATTAACATACCATTATTACTCTATTGCTGAAAATTCAGGTAGTTTCCAATTGATAATTATTTTGCACAATGCTGCAATGAAGTTTTCTCTTAAAAACAACTTACCGATTTATTTTTCTTAACAGAAAAGTAAAACAGCATTTTATTATAGAAAATTCAGAATATAGAAAAGCCAGCTGAAAAAAGCATTCTTTCTGTTATATATGTATACACACACACACACGTATGCACAATTTTTAAGAAATGGGATCATACTTCACCCTTTTTTCAATCAACATTGCACTGTGAATGCGCTTTCATGTCATTGAATGTGTCTCAATTATATCCCTTATAAGAGTGGCATGTAAGTCATTTAACCTTTACAACAACAATTCATGAGGTGGGTACATCTTCATCTCTGCTTTCACTCAAAAAAGGAGACAGTCAGGGAGATGTTAGGGAACCTGGCAGAGCCACGGGAGGCTGGAGGGGAGCGTCTGGACCCCTCCTGAAGGTGCCCAGCCCTGTGGGTGCTTCCCTGAGGAACATGGCACATGATACACGGGACAGTGAAGGGTAGGGAGAGAGGGGGAGGAAGACGGAAAAGCCTGAGTCCACCCCAAACCGGGAGCAGCCCTCCCACTCACCCTGCGCGGTGCAGCAACGCAGGAAGACAGAGCCGTCCTTCACCCACCCCACCCCTGGGCAACCACGCGGCAACCACACGCCCTTTGCTGTAAATAGTCTAAACTCGGGCACAACGTTGTGAGATAAGTGAACTGCGGGGCCTGAGAAATAAATGAGAAAAATAGTCAACTCAAAACACCACTGCCTTTGCCTTAATAGAAAGGTCAACTCAAGATGTTAATAACTGTAACTGTAACACATAAAGATTTCCAAACTGAATCCCGATATTTATAAAAAGAAAAATGCATCATGACCTCTCTGCAACAATGCAAAGAGGTTTAACAGAAAATCAACATAATTTGCCACATTAACAGAATAAAGGTGAAAAAAACTAAAATAATCATTCAGGATTTTAAAAATCCTTCTTAAATTTGGGATGAAAGGAAACTTCCTTAATGTGACTGTTAAAAGTCATCTTTAAAAATTCCACAGGAGGTATCATCATTAATGGTCAGATACTGAAAGCCTTCCCTCAGAGAGGAGGAGCAAGTCAAGGACAACTGCCTTTTCACTCAAAGTCTCAGCCAATGCAACTGGGGTGCAAGGGGCAGAGAAGGTAAAACAGTAAGAAACAAAACCGTCATTATTTGCAGAAGACGTGACTGCACACATCATGAATCCCATAACTGAAATCAGTAAGGCTATCAGATATAACAGCAATACGCAAATAGCATTTAATATCTATGTGCCATCGATAAACAGTAAATAAAAATTTTAATGATACTATTTATAATAAGATTTAAATAAACATGCCAAATAACTAAGAATATGTGTTACCAAAAATATGCAAAGTCTCCCCCCAGAAACTTATAAAACAGTACAGAGGTTGAAAAAGATTTGAATGAACGGAGGAACCTATTATGTCCATTTGCTAGAAGGCACCGTAATGCAAACGTGCTAATTCTCCTCAAACTGCTCAAGGCAACGATAACCAAAACCTCAACAGGTGTGTCTGTGGCACCTGACACAAACTGACACTGAAATACCAGGGCGAGAGAAGCCAAGACGCTCTGGAAAAAGGAGACAAGACAGGAAGACTTTCTCAATGGACGTCAAGACTATTATAAAGCGACAGCAATTCAGAGAGCGTGGCTGGGACTTCCCTGCGGTCCAGTGGTTAAGACTTCGCCTTCCAATGCAGGGGGTGAGGGTTCGATACCTGGTCGGGGAGCTAAGATCCCACATGCCTCGCAGCCAAAAAACCAAAACATAAAACAGAAGCAACATTGTAACAAATTCAATAAAGACTTTAAAAACTGTCCACATCAAAAAAATCTTTAAAAAAAAAAAGAAAAGAGCGTGCTATTGGCGGAAGGGTAGAATAGAAATCAACGTGATAAAACAAAGAACCCCAAACAGACCCACCCCCGTGTGGACAACTCCAGTTACAACACGGGTAGCAC
This sequence comes from Eubalaena glacialis, assembly GCF_028564815.1. Classification (NCBI taxonomy): domain Eukaryota; kingdom Metazoa; phylum Chordata; class Mammalia; order Artiodactyla; family Balaenidae; genus Eubalaena; species Eubalaena glacialis. The sequence continues at coordinate 244,616 of NC_083721.1, forward strand.
GGAGGGGACAAGAACGGGACAGCTGCCTGCCATCTTTCCTGAAGAACTGACCCCGAGCCCAGGCCCACACCACACACACAAACTAAACTCCCTCCGGGTGGGCGGCAGGTCTAAACGCGGGTGGGAGAACAGCAGTGCTAGAGCCCAGGACGGGAGGAGGGAAGCCTGCTGCAGAGCTGTGAGCGGCCAGGGCTCACAGTAAGCCGCCGCCAAGGACTGGCATCCAGAACACACAAAACGCCCGCAAATAACCCTGTATAAAAATGTGCAAAAGATTCAACACTTAACAAAAGAGAAAACCCAAATGATCAAAAACAGGAAAAGATCTCAACCTACTCAGTCAACAGGAAAATGCAAATTAGCACCACCACGACTGTCACCATATTCTCACCACATTAGCCAAAATTAATAAGCCTGCCAATGACAGGGAGAAGGTGGGACTCATACACTGACCAGTTAAGTGCAAACTGGAAAAGTCTGGAATTATCTGATAAATGTAAAGATGTCATAATCCCAGAACTAGCTAGCACCTCCTCTCCTAAGTATATACCCTACAAAAATGCACGCTTACACACCAGGTAGCACACACCGGAATGTTCCCGGTAGCACTGTCTGTAACACTCAAAATTGGAAATGACCCAGAAGTCCATCAACAGTATAATGGAGACATATATTCTGAAATATTCAATATTCATTCCTCAACAGAAATGAATGAGCTACAACTATACACAATAATACGGATGAATCTTAAAAGCATAAAGGTCTGAGACTCTGCTTCCAAGCAGGAAAGAGCAGTGGTGGCAGACCAGCACTCCCACCCAAAATGACTTAAAACTGGATAAAATGCAAAACCATCTGTCGGAGGCAGCAAAGACAACTAGAGGAGTTAAGACCCCTGGGGAAACCCTTGGGAGGTGAGCTGACCTTCTGCAGCTGTTCTTACAAAAGCTGGGGGCGGGGCTTAGCGTCTGGCGCCCACAGGAGACGAACATCTCACGGCCTTGTGCCCCTCGGAGTGCTGCTGCTGGGGCGCGGAGACCGGGGCTTCAAGAAGACTCTGCTGAATCTCGGGGCCATGCACAGCAGGTGGAAACCTCTGAAAGGCCAGGCAGAGCCCCAAAGTCGCCACATAAGACAAAACCCATGGTTGGGGACCCCCCCCCAGCAGAGGAAAGGGTCACACAGAACACACCAGTTTTAGAAAATGTGAATAAAGGAAAACAGAAAATCTCCAAACTGAAGTATATATATAAAAAGGATGCCATGGGACTTCGCTGGTGGGCCAGTGGTTAAGAATCGGTCTTGCAATGCAGGGGACACCGGTTCAGTCCCTGGTTGGGGAACTAAGATCCCACGTGCCACAGGGCAACTAAGCCTGCGTGCCACAACTACTGAGCCGGCATGCCACAACTAGAGAGCCCACGTGCCACAACTAGAGAGAAGCCTGTGGGCTGCAACGAAGAGCCCACACTCCACAACGAAAGATCCCGCATGCTGCAACTAAGGCCCGACGCAGTCAAAATTAATCAATTAATTAATTTTTTAAAAAAGAATGCAAAACATAAAAAAGGCACATGGGACTCAGAAAAGGTATTAATATAAATGTAATCAGAGTCCCAGGAGGATAGGAGAGAGAAATGGGGAAGAAGCACTGTATCAAGAAATTATGGCTATAATTTTCCAAAAACTGATGAAAGATACCATTCCATTGATCTAAGAAGCCCTGTGGACGCCAAGCAGGAAACTTTCAAAGAATATAACAGCTAAATATGTACATCACAGTAAGACAGATGCAAGCCAAAGCCAAAAAGCCATCACAGGGAAAAAGACACATCCTCATCCAGAGAGCAGCAATAATCTGGCATCTCACTCCTCAAAAGATATCACAAAGTCTTCAGAGTGCTGACAGATGCCTGACCACCTTCACAAAGGAAGATGCGGGCAGTCCCACAGCCAGCAGGAGAGGTTACAGTGGGAAACGCGGGGTGGCAGGAAGGAACATTCCACAAAGGAAAGAAAAAACAGTACGACTCCTGACTTAAAGCAAGAGTAGTGAGTGGTGTCTTACGGGTGTAGTGGATACAGACTTAAAACGCTAGACAAGGAGAGAAGGACCACAGGCTGGGGTCTTCAGGAAGCACGGAGGCACAGCGAGGCACAAGAAGGGCTCCCGGGAAGTGGGGGACAGCGAGATGCGGGCGACGCCGTCCGGCCGCAGTCCCCGCAGGCTCCCTCACAAGGGAAGTCTGTGCTGAGCGGAACACAGGCCTTGTCCCAAGGCCTCGTGTAACCCGCACCCGGAAACTGAATTCCAGGGGGAGGCTGTCAGCAAAGCACACTCATGAGTGCGCAGCGAGCTCCTTTCTTAAAGAGTTACGGAGCCATCTCTCTAACGAGCAGAGGTGCGAAGACCCCAAACAGCATACTGGCAACTAGAATCCAGGCATTTATTGAAAAGATATCTCGGCCAAGTGGGATTTATTCCAGGAATGCAAGGGCTGCTTAACATTTGAAAATTAATCAATGTAATTCATCAAATTAGTGGAGAAGGGCAGAGAAACTGTATGGTCATCTCGATGAAGCAGAAAAAGCCAATCCATGAGGCGAAACTTTCAGCGAGCCAGAAACAGAACTTCATTACGACAAAGAATTTCTACCATAAAACAAGCAAAAAAGCTACATTAAACAGCGTACTTCAAGACCAATTGCTTTCCACCTGAGACACAGAAGGATTCACACTGCACCGGCGGTTCCAGCCTGTGCAGTGAGACAAGAACAGAAACCGAAGGTGTGAGAACTAGAAAGGCCATTGCTCACAGGGGCTCAACTTGTGCACAGGATGTCCAAAACTACTCGTTAATAGACCAAAAAGAATTAATATGTCACTTTAACAAGATCACTAGATACAAAGTCACCATTTAAAAGATCAATTGCATTTCTATTTACAAGCAACAATTGAGTAGAAAAAATTTAATCATTCCATTGCAATAGGGATAAATCTAACGAAAGAAGCTCAAGACTCCCGGACTCAAAAGCATAAAACGTCACTGAGAGAAACTAAAGCAGGCCTTCAAAGGCGGGATATTCCAGGGTCATGAGCTGGAAGATGCCATAACTGCAACAACACCGATTTGCCTCAAGTTGGACTATGGGTTCAGTGCAGTGCCAATCAACACCCCAGCAGGATTTTTTTCTGGAAATGGACAAGCCGATTCTAAAGTTTACTTGGAGGGCTTCCCTGGTGGCGCAGTGGTTAAGGATCCACCTGCCAATGCAGGGGACATGGGTTCAAGCCCTGGTCCGGGAAGATCCCACATGCCACGGAGCAACAAAGCCTGTGCGCCACAATTACTGAGTCTGCGTTCTAGAGCCCGCGAGCCACAACTACTGAGCCCACGTGCCACAACTACTGAAGCCCACGCACCTAGAGTCCGTGCTCCGCAACAAGAGAAGCGACCACAATGAGAAGTCTGCGCATCGCAACGAAGAGTAGCCAAGTAGCCCCCGCTTGCCGCAACTAGAGAAAGCCCGCATGCAGCAACGAAGACCCAATGCAGCCAAAAATAAATAAATTAAATAAATAAATTAAAAAAAAAAAGTTTACTTGGAAATGTAAAGGGCCAAGAATAGTCAAGGAAATCTTGAGGAGCAATCACAGAGCTGGAGGACTGACATCCAACACAGACTCATAAAGCTCCAGTAACTCAGGAAGCGCGGATGGTGAAGAGAACAGACCCACAAGTACAGTTTTCACCTGACGGATGACAAAGCCGTATCTGGGGGAAGGGCTGCTTCTCAACAAATGATAGTGGGTCAATTCCATTCACAGGAGAGAAAATGAGTCCAAGTTCACACCACACACAAAACTAAACTGTAGATGGATCATAACGCTAAGTGTGAAAAGCAGAACGAGTCTTCAGAAGAAGTCTCGGAGGACGAGAATGCCTTTGTGACCTTAGGTCTGGCAAAGACTTCCTACACAGAACAGAAAGCACAAAAAAGGGGAAAAACAGATAAATTAGACTACATTAGGTTAAGGCTTCTTATCCATCTAAACCCACAATTAAAAGTGTTAAAAGGCAGTGCAAAGGGTGGAAGAAGATATTTGCAAAACATGTACTGGACAAAAGGTGTGTATCTGAAACATAAACAGCATTAGCAATCGAACAGAAAAATGACCCAAAGGTCCGGGTACTTCGTAGAAGGAGGTGTTCAAGCAGCCAGTGAGCACATTAGAAGCACCCTCAGCACCAGGCACTGGACACCACGACGCTCCCTCAAGGCAGGTGAACGGGAACAGTCAGTATCCAGCGCTGGGACTCCTCCCCAGGGCTGGGGGCTGGAAATGGCTCGCCAGCTCGGCCTGAAGCTTGACGCGCGAGTCCTACGCCCACAGCCACACGAACGCCTACACATCCACCTCAGACCCACAGAGAACGTTCGCAACAGCCCGACACGCAGCAGCCCCGGAGCGGACACAACCCAGACGCTCACCTACCGCTGAGCTCAGACGTTGGCCGTGGCGCATTCTCACGATGAGATACCGTCCATCAACGAGAATGAACTGACCACGCTGCACACAGCACAGGGGTGAACCTCAGACAATGCTGAGCAAGACGCAGCCCAGAGCACCTCGGACTGGCTCACACCCAGCGGTCAGCAGGGCACTGGCCTCGGCTGTGGGGGACACCAGCCTGGGGGCCAGAAGTGCCTCGGGGCCGAGTGCTCCGTGAAAACACGTCCAGCCAAATGCACGCGATTCGTGTTACATAAACACGTAGAATGGAACCAAAAGACGCCAAACACAAAAAACACATACTGCTTGATGCCATTTGTCCAAAGTTCAAAACGAGACAAAACTAACCTCCACTGTTCAGAAATGCACACACAGATGTGAACTCTCGAAACCACCAGGCAGGGAGCGGTCCCCCGGTGGGGGAAGGGCAGTGGCCCGGGAGGGGCCCCCGGGGGGAGGCGAGGTTCTGTTTCCCTGCCAGTTGTGTCAGCTTGTCAGGAATCTGTTCTCTCATGTTCCTCAAGCTGCACGTCTGTGTTGTACGACATGTAACATTTCACAGCTAGGCCAGCGCCCAGCTGCTTTCTGTTGACACTTGCCATAGGTGAGGGTGTAGACGGCCTTCCCCGTGGTATCCAGGGCGGTCAGGCACGGGGCTTTGGGCTGCGTGGTGCCCCACTGCTGCAAGGCGGCCAGCAGCGACGGTGGCCAGGTGCTGCCCACGGCCAGCAGCTCCCCTTTCAGCACTGCCATCTGGCCGCCCTCAGGCTTCGGCTGACTTGGATCTGGTTGCTGCACTACAAGCAAAACTGCATGTGAAAAGCAGCATTTCACAGAAGCAGGCACACACTCTGCCGCTAGGCATTCACATGTTATACTTTTCTTCTTTGCAAATACCAGTTATAAGAAGGCTACCATGATTTGTTTAGATTTCCCTATCATTGTAACAGTCACAGACCAATTGAGCAAGGATGGAAAGAGAGCTAGTCATGGATCAAGATGAATCCTGGCTACTGTAACCCCAGCATTACAACGACCCCCAGGCTTTCACCCGGAAGGCACCTGAGAAGCAGGTGTCCCCACTTATAAAGGATGAGAGTAGAATCACCACTTCAGTTTAGGCGCTCAAACCACGTTGAAAGAAAAAAATAAAGTAAAATCTATTACGTTTCCAGTGGATATGTCATCAAGATTTGCCCAAATGTAAGAAAGACTTCCTAAAAAGCATTCATAGCATTGAACTCTGAATTTGAAAGTCGTGATCTGATTACACACACGTGCCCTAACGGCCATGTCAAATCCCCAAGTAGGAGGAGACACCAGAGCTGGTCTGTGGGACTACCGCACAGCAGAGGTGCAAGGCCGGGGGCAGGGGGCGGCCGGGTGCCCCGAGGCCCCAGCCACACGTCACACGCTGCTATCTTGTACGGGGCTTCACTTCTCTTACTTTTCTACAGATTTATACTCCTTTCTGTTTCTTGGTAATTAAAAAAAATAAGTCTATATTCTTTTTCTCTAAATATATGTATCATTCATATATGAGAGGCTAAAATCCTGAAAAAGAGCCCAAACTTTGCTAAAGATATAATACTTTAAAACCAAAGGGAAAATAAATAAATAAATAAAACCACGGGAAGACAAGTAGTTCAGATTTAAAGTTTAAAGAAAAATTTAAATCATGGAAGTAAAATGAAATCTTAGATGTATTCTTACCAAGTACTAACCACTGGACCAGAGGCACAGAGAGACGCTGTCTCTTACCTACGAGATGCTGACACAGAGCCCGAGGTCGTGTGTGATGCTGAGGTCCCCACCACACACGATGAGCACAGAGTCTGGGTGTGACCCACGCAGGAAGGACGTCTGCCTGCGTCCTCAGATGTGACGGCCGCCCTGTCCGCACAAACCAGGGGCCGGAGTTGGGACGCTCACCTTCCAACAGCTCCTCAAAATCATCCACGAAGAACTCCTTCAGTGGAGGGCGCTTTGGTTTCTTCAGGGTGTTAAGAAGCTGCTGGATCTTGGAGGACACTCTGCTGCTCACGGGGACACCTGCCACGGGAAGAGAGCGCTGAGGCTGGATGCGGAACCCAGGTCCAGACACCACCCGCGTGAGCGCGTCGGAACTTGGAAATCCAGCCAAGCGCTGGCCCCCTCAAATGGCCATTTTGGAATTTATTAGTTCATCTGACAAACGTTTACTGAATGCCTTCCAGGAACCAGAACTTGTTCTAAGCTAGCGGTTTTCAGAGTGGCCCAGGGACCCCTGGGGGTGCCCGAGACCCCTTCAGGGGTCACGTTATAGACACCATTTGCTCCTTCCCTCTCCTCTCTCACACGCGCACAGTGGAGGTTTCCAGAGGCCACACGCCCAGCAGACGGAACCCACCCAGACGCTGCTCTCTCGCCAGCTACGAGAAACCGGCAACCGCAGCAGACAAGCCTACCCTTCTCATGGCATCTCGTTGTATTAGAACTGCTTTCATAAATATGTGCTACTTATGTTAAGAGATAATGAGTTTATCATTGTTATTTTTAAATGAGTTAATAAATATTTTAAAAAATCTTTCGTTTTAATTTCTAATATGGTAAATAAATATACAGAGGTATAACCCACATAAGCTAAAAGCTCTCTGGTGTCCTCCATAATTATCAAGGAACGCCGTTCCGGGAGATGTAAAGTCAGCCAAGACAGATAAGAGTCTGCCCTCAAACTGGTCACCGTCTGCTGCACAAAAACCAGCAGAAATACGTACATGTGCTGGTGGAACAGGGCACCAGCCTCGGTGACAAGCGCTCGGAGGAAAAGGCACGCGGGAACACAAGCAGGCGCGCTGGCAGAGGAGGCGAGGGCAAGGCCTGGAGCCCCGGCCATGCCCGTGCACCGCGAGGCAGCTGGCACCTCCCTCCTCCAGGGCTGGGCCAGCGATCGAGAGCTGCACTCACTGGCCTGGTCAGCAGTCTCCTCTGTCCTTAACAACACCAGAACTTTGAAAGAGTCCAGTTCTTTCCATCATTAAGTAGCACATACCTCATCCTGCATTTGCTTGAGCTTTTCTCAGGATTCAAGTCAGATGCTGCATTCCTGGCTGAAGCAGTACCTGAGTATCACGTCCAGACCCACGGGACACCCACCTACCCTCAGGGAGACGCAGGAGTCTGTCACCCGGGCAACGTGCCGTCCAGTGCTCCACTATCGGTACTAGTTTTTGCTTGTGCCTCTAATAAGAGTGTGAGAGGAGACACTTCAGGACCTCACGAGTACCGTGATCTTCATCCAGCTCTCTCCCTCCATTTAACAGCCACTGGTCATTCTGCCAGAGGCAAGGTTTACTGCAACGGTTGCCAAATTATTTTCCAGCTTGAGCAGTCCACTGACATTTACCCCTGACACCTGACCTCCTTCCTTCCTTCCTGGTTCTCCTGAGGGAAAGGTACTGAAGACCAAGACCTGGCGCCTCGGTGTGCTCACTGCTACCGCTCCGTGTCTTTCTTCTCCTAGCACACGGAGCTAAGAAAGTATGCTGTGCACATGCACACGTATGTATCCATGGATATGCACACCCCCCTACACATACAATACACATGTGCACACGGGCCGCGTAACAGATACAGGTCTCTATCCTAGAGCCCCGAGTCCATGCCAGGGGCCCTAGTGCTGTGCTCCACGTCTGGGTGCCTTTCTTCTGCAGCGAGAACCCTGGCTCCCAACACCAACACCTTCGCTCAGTGCTATCACAGATACAGAATCAGTTCCAACTGTTGTACCCAAACCACTACAGGAACAAAGCTACGAACAAGAGTTCAGAATTGGTTTGCTGTGCTTCCTACACAGCCTCGTCCAGGACCGAGGGTGCTGTGTCCATCACTGACCTCTGTCAGCTCTCTCCCGTCACCCTCTTAAGGGTGGCTACGTAGTTCTTAGAAATACAATCAGGTTTGTTTATTTACAATTCCTTTCAGTTTTAGGGTTTTTCCCTTCCTTCCATCAAGTTTATGTTTTGAATGTGTAGAACGTACTTCTAAAAATCACAACTATATGAAAAGATAAACTCAAAGAAATGTCACTCCCCCCTAAAGTCCTTCTGCCCCCCCCCACCCCAAGCACCTGCGGGTGGGACCAGCCCACTGCTTTCTGGCTTATCCTTCCTGCATGTCCTTCTATAGAGATAGTAGGCTTATGCTTGCTTTATTTTCCTATTTCTCACACAAAAGGCGGTGTACTATAAACGTTCCTTTACTCTTTGCCTTTTCACTTAATGTCTCCTGGGAAAGCACCTCATTCCAGGTCATAAAGGTCTTCTCGCTATTCCTGACAGCTGCACGGTCCGCCACAATGTGAATGTACCAGGTTTATTCAACCAATTTGAGAGGCTTGGATAGTAGGTACTTCCCAATATTTTGGAGGTATAGACAGTGCTGCAATGAACGACCTCGTGTGCATGTGTTTCCTTATTTTTGGAGGTGTGCATTCAGGGTAAACTCCTACACTGGCGCTGCTGGGTCCAAATGGAAGTACAGACACAGATCTTACCAACTGCTCCTCCAGAGAGGCTGACCTGCTTTGCATTCCCGCCAACAATGTGTATTTCTCCAATTGAGAAAAAGGCTGAATGAACATCACGTGTAAGAACTATTTTTACACCTCTTTTTGTGAACTGTCTGTATTTTCTGCTTATTTTCCTGTACTAGGAGTTGGCAAACTTTTTCTTAAAGGGCTAGAGAGTAAATATTTGGGGCCGTGGCACCGTCTCTGCCATCACGAAAGCAGCAGACGATGTGGGAGGGGCAGGCGTGGCAGCAACTGAAAGCACCCTGAATCAAGACGAACGGAAAAACATCCCGATAAACACATTCTGGATTTAAAAAAAGGAAACTGGAGAAAGAAGAGCAAAGGAAAGCCAAAGTAAGTAGAAGGAAAGAAGTAATATATATGAGTAGAAATAAATGCAATAGAAAAAAAGACAAGCAATAGAGAAAAACAATTACACTAAAACTGGTTCTTTGAAAGATAAACAAAATCCAGTGAACTCTCTAGCTAGAACGATTAAGATGAAGAGTGAGGAGACCCTAACTGCTGGTGTCAGGACCGGGCAGGACAGCATCGCAGGCCCCACACACACCCACGACAACGAGGGAACCTGCGGAGCGGAGGTGAGACAGACAAACTCCTCCAAAGACACAAAACTGACGCGAGAACAGAAGAGGAAGGAACACTGCTCAATTCATTTGAGATGAGTATTATCTTGATACCAAAACCAGACAAAATTCCCAGACCAGTATTTATCTCAAACATAGACACAAATCCTTAACAAAATATTAGTAAATCAAATCCACAATATGTAAGAGAGGTAATGCACCATAACCAAGTAGGGTTTATCTTGAGAACATACCTTTGGCTTAATCTTCAAAAATCAGTCAATGAAATGTACTATATTAACAAACTATGAAAGAAAAACCATGTGGTGAGTTTAATACATTTTAAAAATCATTTAACAAAAATCATGATAAAAATTTTCAGAAAACTAGGGGGAAAAAAGGAACATCCCCAACCTGATGAAGAGCATCTATGAAAAACCCATGGCTAACACCACAATTAAAAATTGAAAAGTGGATGCTTTCCCCTAAAATGGGAAACGAGGCAAGTTGTGTCCACTCTTGACATTTCTAACTGACGTTACCTAGAAGTCCTAGACACTGCAATAAAGCCAGGAAACTAAATGTTCCTACAGGCAAACAATTTGGAAAGAAAAGTAAAATGGTATTCATAGACAATATGATCATGTATGTGGAAATCTTACAGAATCTACCAAAAAGACTACCGGAATTAATGTAAGGTCAACATACAAGAACCGACTATGTTTCTACAGATGAGCAATAAACTGGAAAAAAATTTAAATACCATTTGTACAATAAAAGCATCAAAAAATATAACGTATTTTGAGATAATTTTTTTTTAATGTACACATTTTTTAAATATTTATTTATTTGGTTGCACCCGGTCTTGGTTGCGGCAGGAAGGCTCCTTTGTTGCGGCTCGCGGGCTCCTTTAGTTGTGGCGTGGATCGAACCCGGGCTCCCTGCATTGGGAGCGCAGAGTCTTAACTGCTGTGCCACCAGGGAAGTCCCTATTCTGAGATAATTTTAACAAAATATGTGCAATACCTGTAGACTGAAAGCTACAAAACAGTGCTGAAAAAACTTTTTAAAGAGCTAAGTAAATGGAGAGATATACCGTATTTATCAATTGAAACATACGGTATTGTTAAGATGCCAATTCTCTCCGAATTGATCTAGAGAGTCAGTGAAGTACCAGTCAAAACCCAGTAGGAATTCTGGTAGAAGTTAACAAACTGATTTTAAACTATATATTAAGATACAAAGGAGCTGGAATAGCTAAGGCAATTTTTTAAATGAAAAGAAGAGTTGAAGACAAACTACAGTACACAATTTCAAGATTTATTATAAAACCACATATAAACCCCCCCCCAATATACATATATAATCATGACAGTGTGGTACCGGTATAAGGACAGACAAAGCAGTGGAACGGCATATAGAGCCCAGAAATAGGCTTCTCTCATATGCGGTCCACCGATCTTCACTAAAGACGCCAAATAAACTGGATAGGGAAAGAAGGGTCTTTGTATTACATGATCCTAGAACAACTGGACATCCATATACAGAAAAGTGAACTTATTAGGTTCATACCTTGCACTGATATTAGACTTAACTCAAAATGAATCATATACCTAAACATAAAACTATAAAATTATAGGAGAAAACCTCTATGACCTCGGGTTAGGAAAATATATCTCAGCTATGACACAAAAATAGGATCCATGAAAGAAAAAAATGGTAAACTGGACTTCATCAAAACTAAAAACTCCTGCCTTCTGAAAGGCACTATTAAGAGAATGAAAACACAAGCCATGGACTGGGAGAAAGTACAATTTATAAACCTGATAAAGAACTTGTATCCAGATTATATAAAGAACTCTCAAAACTTAGTAAGAAAACAAACAACACAATTTATAAAGTAAGCAAAAGATTGGAACAGACTTCTAAAAAGATATATAGATGGCAAATAAGCACATGAGAAGATGCTAAACATCATCAGTCATTAGGGAGATGCAAATTAAAACTATAATGAGATACCTCTACACACCTATTAGGACGGTTAAAATTTAAAAACCGACAATACCAATTCTCGGCAATGATGTGGAGGAACGGGGACTCTTATCACTAACGGTGGGGATGTAAAATGGTACAACCACTTGGGAAATCAGTTTGGCAATTTCTTGAAAAGCTAAAACATAAACCTACTGTATGATCCAGCTATCCTACTCCTAGGTATTGACCCAAAATAAATGAATGGATATACCCACACAAAGACTTGTAAAGGAATAGTCACAGCAGCAGCTTTACCTCTAATAGCCAAAAACTGGAAACACCCCAAATATCCGTCAGGAGGTAAAAAGATAAACTAGGGTGCATCTGTAGGATGAAATAGATCAAGAAAGGGAATGAACTGTTGATACATGCAAGAACATGGATGAATTTCGAAATAATTTTGCAGAGTGGCAGAGGCCAGACAATAAAGAGTAAATGCTGGGTGATTCTATTTATATAAAATCCTAGAAAGTGCAAACTAATCTATAGTGTCAGGAAGTAAATAAGCGGTTGCCTGAGGGAAGCCAAAAAGGGCAGCAAGGAGCTATTACAAAGGCGCACAAGGAAGGAAGCCTCCAGGAGCGCTGGGTGTGCTGGCTGCAGTGGGGGTTTCACGGTGTACATGTCTCTTAAAGCTGATAAAATTACACACGTTAATATGTGCGGTAGATAATGTCATTTATACCTCAACCAAGTTCTTAAAATATTTTAAATAGGGACTTCCCTGGTGGTCCAGTGGTTAAGAATCCATCTTGCAATGCAGGGAATGCCGGTTCGATCCCTGGTCGGGGAACTAAGATCCCACAGGCCACGGGGCAACTAAGCCTGCGAGACGCAACTACAGAGAAGCCCGCGCACCGCGTGCTGCAACAAAAGGTCCCATGTGCCACAACTAAGTCCCCACGCAGCCAAAATATAAGTAAATAAATATTTAAGAAAAGAAAATTTAAATATAAAGAATAACAAATTAAAAAATTTTAAAACCTATCTAACAAATGTAAAGCCTGCTTCATGTTGATTCAGTTTCTCCTCTTGCACCTGAACAAGGAGCTGAAAGACCTCAACAAAATCTGACCGACTGCTCAGGAGTATAAAAGACTCCTGAGATACTCTGGATTTTTCTGCAACTCAAATTTGGCACATTGGAAGGAAAACTCCACGTGATTCTGATAAAAGATATTGGAAACTGTTTCAAAAGGAAATAGTACAAATGAGGAGACGAGACTCATGCTGACATCTCGGGGCCTGCACGTGGGACAGCCCGGCCATGGCTGCACTGATCACAGGCTGCTGAGGAGGGAGACTGCAGGGGTTGCTGTCCCAGGCGGGGCTGCACTCATCCTACTGGGTCCACAAAAGGAAACTTCCCCAGCTTCTCATTTTCCCACAGTACCGTAGATCCAAACTCTGGGCGTCTGATTTAAATGTGAAGGCTTTCTCCTCCCTACTCCCTTCTTTCCCCGTTTGACCAATTCCGAAGCTATTCCTGATTATTTCTCCGCAAGATATACACACGGGCAGTTTAAATGCACCAGGATGATACCTGATGACTGGCTCAGGTTTGCTAAACCGAAGACACCAAGGTGAGGTGCAACACCTGTGCTCTGCTGTCTCAAAAGAAGGAAGAGAGGATGCTCACCACCTGCCGTCTCTAGGACGCTCCCGCTGCCCCCCCGAGGGACTCCTCTCACGGAAGCCAGCTGTGGACGCTCACAGTAGGCGTGCTGATGCTGTGCGAGGCCCGTGGTGACATCGGGAGGGGCAGACTGCAGATCTGCTTTTGAAAAACAAACCCAGGATAAAGGTGCTGTTAATTCAGAAGAGCACTAACCTTAAGTTGCTGTTTAAACCCCATTCAGCTGAAGCTTCACTAGCTGAGCTCTAAGCAAGGCACGGGGCATTCTGACTCATTCTGTTTTTCTGGTTGACCGAGGCACATCGGATCCTGCGAACTCTGAACTCCAGACATGGCCCGACAGCACTGTGTGCATGTGGCCGTCCAGTTCTGAGAGGCAACTAGACCAGAACCACCAACTACGGCACAGAGACGGTGCAAGGAACTCGCCTTTCCCAATGGCCTAATGAGGTTTTACTTAGAAATCTCCCTCAATGAAGCAGAAACACATTTTAAATCAATTGTTGTTGGAACATTTTTCATTGTGTTATGAGAAAAATTGCCAGGCTTCTATAAACTACCCCCACGCCCCCAAAAGGCAAGTTGGCTGTCATGCAGACACAAACCTTCGCAGTCTTCACAGAATAAACCTACACAGATTAAAAACTATCCCTACTGCCAGTTCAAAAGTCCCACTATTAAGAGGCTGCAATCAGCTTCTTAAGGCAGAATGTATTAATGTCACATTTAAAGACAAACTATGTCAGATACAGAAAATGTTTAAAGTCACTCCTTCCACTGTCTGAATGTTGACTCTGGGTTTCGTTTTCACTGTAGGGCATTTTTATCTGTTCAGATACTGGTTGGCTGAGAGCTGCTATAGCATCTCTGCTACAACCAAGCCTTCCACCAGGAAAGTACCGAGTCTGGACCTAGCGTGACGCTCGTCCACTCTTGAGAATCGATACTGATCTGTAATCTCTTTAGTCTTCAAATGAATGCTCCCACCATCATAGATGGCACCTTGATACTTAAAATTTTTTAATGCCAATCATTTATCTATCATTTCATAACCTAGGTAGTATGCAATCTAAGAATTTTAAAAAATATGTAGAAAGATGAAATTATGTGGAAGAAAAACACAAACTCACTCTTAACATAGCAGAAAACACCACTTGGAAAAACCTAACTTTTTGACAAGAGTTTTCACAACCCTTGAAAAAGCTTGATATTAATGAAATTAGCATTTTAAAGTATGCCTATCACAAAGTTCTTTCAGTTTAAAAAGAAATTTCCCCGCCCTTCCGAATCTAGCAAAAAAAAACCCAGTGATTTGAACAGTTATTAATGAAAAAAGGTACAAATGGTAATCTCAACTACCAAGTAGTTTCTTAAATAGCTGCATAAAAATAAGCAAACTACACTCAAAATAAAAATGAACTACTAGGACTTACTGGTGGTGCAGTGGTTAAGAATCCGCCTGCCAATGCAGGGGACATGGGTTGGAGCCCTGGTCCGGGAAGATCCCACATGCCGCGGAGCAACTAAGCCCGTGCACCACAACTACTGAGCCTGTGCTCTAGAGCCCACGAGCCACACCTACTGAGCCCGCGAGCCACAACTACTGAAGCCTGTACGCCTAGAGCCCGTGCTCCGCAACAAGAGAAGCCACCGCAATGAGAAGCCCGCGCACCGCAATGAAGAGTAGCCCCCGCTCGCCGCCAAGTAGAGAAAGCCCACGCGCAGCAATGAAGACCCAATGCAGCCAAAAATAAATAAATAAATTAATTAATTTACAACAAAACAAAACTGAACTACTGTAGTTAAATGTACTGCTTTTAAATATAGGTATTTAATTCGTGTCCAAATGTTTTATGTATATGATTTTCCTAACCCAAAACTGAAAATGATATATATTTTTAATTACCTTTACCTAACATTTTCTGCCTCCAATTTTTTATAGTCATCTTCCTTCTGTACTTCTTTCCTTAGCCCAAATTGAAGAATTCTCTAGTGTCAGAAACTAAAACAAAGGATGCTTTTTATAACAAGGAGAGGGAAATGGAGTATTTTTCAGATTTAAAAATTCAGGTCAAACAGGTAGCATATGAAGGTTACAAACAACAGTAAGGTATTAAGCAGAGCCCGAGTTAAGATGTTTAGAATCTACTAGAACTAATCACATGATGTGTATGTGAGGCCAGGCAAGCAGGATGCGAGAAGAGTAGTCTCAGCCACACCTGCACAATCAGGAGTCCTCCACCCACAGAGGTGACAAACCCGCCTTGTAAGTCTTTACAGCCAGGACCTTTCGGGGATGGAGACGCCCACTCAAACACATCTTACGTTCAAAACACCCCACAGCCCTGGGGAGTCGAGGGCTGTCTGCTTAAACATTTTGAACTGTGGTCAATTTTTCACGCTAAATATGCTTCTATTTCTAACCCACCAGGAAGCCGTGTTTACGACAGCTCGGCAATGGCTAATACACGCAAACTCTGCCCTATTCCCCTCACCGTCGAACGCAGAAGAGAGCTTCGGGAAGCTGAACTAAGCGAAGGGAACATTCAAACGCTACCGCTTTCCTCACACTGGAGGTACCTGTGTATTTCCAAAATGTGAAATCGCCGTGACAAACAGGAAAATATATCCATCTCAAGCTGTTTTCAAGCTCTCCACTGTAAACCCCCGTGAGGACAGGTGGGCTATAACCACCAGCCATTTTAGGACCCCCAGGAAAGCTACCAAAACAATCCTGGCAGGCTGTTTCCAAAGGAGCCTTTTCTCGTAAAGCAAACTCCCCAGGACAGTCCTGACAGCCTGACCCCGGCGGTCTTGGAGGCTCCTCCACATGCCGGAAGCAGGTCGAGGCGTCGTGAGTTCTCACCCAAGACTCACGGCATGAGCTCCACAGAAACGTGCAGACGTCTGCAGTGACACAGCCAATAACAAACAAAGAGCGTCCCTGATGGGCCCACAGAGGCCAGAGATGGAAGACGTCGGTCACTTACAATGCCCAGTCCAGCCAAAGGACCAAGATCTTACATGAAAGCAGCTCAGCACCTGAGACCCGGGCCTGCCTGGGGGTGTTAACCCACTGGGAGCCCACCCAAAACAATGGCCAGTCATGGGCACACCTCTGATGCACCATGTTGGTTTGAGCAGAACAGCAGCTAACAGCAAAGAAAATGAACAGGAATCAGAAAACTGTGGGCCAGCCCTGGCTCCAGCACAGCCAGCTGTGTGGTCTCGGGCAGGCTGCAATCACGCGACTTAGCTCTTCCCTCCACACCTGGAAGGAGGGGGTGTTCAGAAGATCCCAGCAATACTGATGCGCCATCTGAGAAGGACACTTTTTCAAGGTACTCGTGCAAAAATGCATGTGGGCTTTGCATGCCAGCTACGTTACTAGTTTTGCTTTTAAAAAAATGACTTTAAATGGTGAAAAGTTTGCAATGTTTTCCTTTCTAAGATTAATGTTATTTATTTATTTATTTATTTTTGGCTGCGTTGGGTCTTCATTGCTGTGCGCGGGCTTTCTCTAACTGCGTTGAGCGGGGGCTACTCCTCACTGCAGTGTGCGGGCTTCTCATTGCGGTGGTTTCTCTTGTTGTGGAGCACGGGCTCTAGGTGCGCGGGCTTCAGTAGTTGTGGCACGTGCGCTCAGTAGTTGTGGCGCATGGGCTTCAGTAGCTGTGGCGCACGGGCTCCGTTGTGGCTCGCGGGTTCTAGAGCGCAGGCTCAGTAGTTGTGGCTCGTGGGTTCTAGAGCGCAGGCTCAGTAGTTGTGGCTCGCGGGTTCTAGAGTGCAGGCTCAGTAGTTGTGGCTCGCGGGCTCTAGAGCACAGGCTCAGTAGTTGTGGTGCACGGGCTTAGCTGCTCCGCGGCATGTGGGATCTCCCTGGACCAGGGCTCGAACCCGTGTCCCCTGCACTGGCAGGCGGATTCTTAACCACTGCACCACCAGGGAAGCCGCTAAGGTTAATGTAATTTAAAGGGCTGGGTGACTTGGAAAAGCTCTAGGCACCCGTATGACTGAACTCTGACTGACATCTCTTTTCAGGTTGAGGGCTGTCTAACCCTGGTATGTGGAGGAAGGAAGGCCGGACGGTGGCTGCAGCCCCAGCCCCGCCTCGGGACACCCAGTGCAGGGACAACCGAGGGCTCCAGCTGGACACACAAGGAAGGAGCAAAGGCGGGGACCACATGCAGGCGGCAGGCCCCCTGATCGTCAGGCACCGCCCACCTGTGCCGGCCCCCCTCCTCCAGAGCAGAAACACCAGGCACTCATCAGGGACCCCAGGGGAGGCCCACACGCCACAGGGTCTGGGGCTGCCAAACCACAGAAGCATCAGGAACCACTTCTGTTACCAAAAGGACATATTCCGTAGGAAAAGGAGAAGGTGGGTCTGGGTGGGCGCGGGGGCTCCCCTGCCTGGAGGGGTCCCTGCGGCTGTACTGACCTACGCGGGCGAGGGCCGCGGGGCCTGCGGGCGCGGCGGCGGCACTCGGCGCGGCGGCAGGCTGCCCTCCCGGGTGAGATGAGGTGGAGGATGCGGAGGAGGAGGTGGACGAGCCCTGAGTGACCTGGTCGAGCCAGGGCTCGACGCTGGGATCGCTCTGGAGCGGAGCGGAGGCGAGTCGCCCGGGTCGCCGTAAAGAGCCCTCATCTTCTGAGGCGGACGACGTGTCTGTGGTCAGAATAATGAGGACAGGCATGAGGGGGGGCGTCCTCCAGGGCGAAGTCCCCACTGGCCCCAGCCGGCCCGTGCCCTGAGCCCCTGCACAGCCGCGCCCGCACGTCCAGAAGGGCCTGCGTCTGACCGACCGTGAGCCCCGCGGGGCAACTCGGGAACGGGCTTCACCCCGGGCTCCCCCGGAGGGCTCAGTCTCGGGGCGCCATACCCGGAGCGCAGCCAGCCCCAAGCCTGATGGCTTCAGCGCGTGCTGTGGGGTCCCGGGAGTCCACCCCAAGGGCACCTGCGTCCCCTCAGCAGACGTGACTGAGCTCTGAAAAGAGCCCCTGCCTGAGACCACCGCCTCGGGCAAGGAAACTGATGTGAGTTCTGGTTTCCTCCAGTCAGCACGACTGCATTTTATCATGGGTTTCACAGTTATCAGTACGTTCTTTAAAAACTGGGTAGTATCTATGGTTATATTCAGTAGAAACAAGAATTTGACGGCCATTTCTAAGACTTTTTTCAACAACATAAACTTCTTTTTTAAGTGAGGAAGCATCACCAAAACACTACGCTTATCTTGCAGAC
Source organism: Eubalaena glacialis (assembly GCF_028564815.1). Taxonomy (NCBI): domain Eukaryota; kingdom Metazoa; phylum Chordata; class Mammalia; order Artiodactyla; family Balaenidae; genus Eubalaena; species Eubalaena glacialis. Next base: position 263,186 of record NC_083721.1, read on the forward strand.
CTGGTGTGTTTGGTTTTTACCATGTCTTCAAACCAAACACGCGCGTCACCCGCTTCATGACTTAAATAACCAGACAGGCGGCAGCAGCCTCGTGCTCTCAAGCACCTGGACAGGGTTTTCGAAGGAACTTAAGACACACTAACTATCCTGAAGAGAGACTCCACGTAAAAGCTTTCATTTCTAATGGTCACGACGACAAAACCACAATAGCAGAATAAATAAAAAACCCTCCAAATAGCCTTATTCTTTCCCATTTAAGGCCTGGTAACAACATAACAAGTAACAGCTAATGAGATGAGAATAATTTTAGAATTCTGAATTTAGGGAACTCTGTCATCCCACGAAGCATGTTCTCCAGGTTCCTCTCTTTACTAAAAGACACAAACTGCATCTTAGTGAAAAAATTAAAATCTACACAGATGTCCTGTAGGAAGCAAGCCTACACCCAACCACCCACCCACCCACCCACCCACCCACACTCTTCGCTACGGTCGGAGGCTGTGCCGCCCCAACGGGAAACCCCTCCCAGGCCACCGTGACCCTGCCCAGTACCTGGGGGTGTGTAGGCCTCCATGGACGTGTGCGTGAGGACGGAGCGCCTCTTGGAAGGCATGGGCATCTTCCTCTCTTTGTATTTGGCCAAAGCTGCCTGCACAGCCTCGCTGTGAACATCTGCACGGAAAGAACAGCAACAAAAACATGTGTTACTAGATTCCTTATGAAGTAACAAAACCATGGTCCACGTTTTTATTTGTTTTCACTGAGTGTAAAAGGAACACAAACTCGGCCTACACGTGGGTCCCACACATTGGTCCTAGATTTCCATAAATATTTCTTGGCTTGTAGATTTGACTTTGGAAATATTTTCAGATTTAAATCAAAAAGAAGAAATCCCCAAAACTGAAAATAAAATGAAACATGAACCTAATGTGCTCTGACTGTGGCACAAACCACTCCAAGTGGCGCTAAAGCCCTGTGGTCAGACCGTCAAGCTGCTGCCCCAGACAAGCCCCAGGACGGCAGAACCGCACAGGGAACGCAGGCTCTCCTGCAGTCTTGCTGACGGTGGTCATGGGGGCCCCGCCACACTGCCACGTTTGTGGTCAAGTGTGAGAGAGCGAGCAAAGAGGGGCCTGATGGTCTCAATCCATCGACCCTCCCTGGAAACCAAGACACTCGTAAGGGAAAGAAGAGACACAAACAGAGACCAAAGAAGTGAGGGAAAACCCTGCAGTCCTGAATCTGAGTGGAAATTATCAGCGTGAACACACGTGGCATTTTATCTTTAAATAGTATGTCTTACCTCTGTCCCTAAGAATGTCTAGGAATGATGACAAGCCCGAGAGCAATGAGCATCCCTACCACCCACACTGTGGTCTTAAAGCACCATCCTCACTGCAAGCACCCTGAGACACGGTGGATTCTGGGGTGGGGGCAGGGAGCACACAGGGGAGCCTGGAGCATTGCATCCTAACAGCCAACAAGTACATGGCCCAGTGACCCAAATGCCGGAGCCGATGTGGAGACGCTCCCAAAGGCTCATAAAGATGGGGCAGTTGGAACATCACCAAGGGTAAATGCTAGAAGGACTGAATATCAACTACAATGCTGAAAAACAAGATAAAAGAGAAGAAAGGAAGGAAGAGAGGAAGCAAAAGTAATTGGCTGCCTTTGGAGGATGCCGGTGACCTAACCCATTATTTTAAAAAGGAGTAAACAGATGGAAAGAATTGAGCGTTTCTCCAGGCTCTCCTGTGCCTTGTGGTGAGCGAGCACAAGTTTCTCTCCATAGAAGCAGTCCAGCCATTTTGCCACCCTAATGAACAAATGGGTCTGCCAGCATCCCAAGGAGGAGAGAGACTCAGGCCTGCAGTGCCTCTTGGTGAGAGAACACAGAACCCTAAGTGACCTGCTGGAGCCATGGAGCCATGGAGCCACCGGACCACAGCCCAGGCCCCAAGACTGAGTTATCGAAGGTGGAAACACATGTCAGCCACCTGAGATATGTGCACCACATTTGGATCCTGGGTCCAAATAAACTGTTTTTTTTTCAAACCACAGGAACATTTGGGTATTTGATACTAAGGAATTATTGTTAATTATTTTGTGACAACGGCATTATCTTTTAGAGATACATGCATTCTTTTCAGATACAGAAGCCAAGAATATTATGACCTCTAAATGAAATAACATGATCTCTGAGAAGTGCTTCAAAATCACATGGGAAGGGAGGAAGCAGGGGGCTGATGAAGAAGCCAGGACTGAGCCTGAGCATGGCAGGAACTGCGGGGGCTGGACGAGTCTGGGGCTCATCACACCACCAAGTCCACTTTGTACGTGTTCAAATTTTCCCCAACAAAATGTTTTTAAAGCATTTAGAAACCTTATAGTAAAATGGCTCATAGGGTACTATCAGGAAAGATGAAAAATTCACACCTAGGCGTATTAAAATAAAATTTACAAATATCAAAGACAGCCAGTCCATCCTAAAAGCTTCCAGAGAGAAAGAGCAAATAATCTTGAAGGATCAGGAAACAGACTGACTTTACTCAATAGTAACCACCAGGTGCAAGAAGGCAACACAGCTGAAGAAACGAGTGTTGAACCTAGAATTTTATATCCAGCCAAAGTATCATTTAAACTTGAGGGTCTAATAAAAATACTCCCAGACATACAACCGAAAACACTCATGAAAGACAGTGTTCAGGAGAGAGACAAACCTAGGAGCCCCTGCAAGAGACCTGGCTGTGACTGTGAGCACACACCTTAAATGTTACTGCCACCTTAGAAACAAACAAAAACCTAAGTACAGATAAGACAACCAACAACTAAAAATCTAGACAATGTCAACATTACAGGGTATAAAGCAACAGATCCAAGAAGCTCAACAAACCCCAAGCACAAGAAACAAAGAAAACTATACCAAGGCACATCATAATCAAGTCACTCAAAACCAGTGACAAAGAGAAAAATCTTAAAGGTACCAGAGGGAAAAAAGGCACAGTATATACAAGGGAACAACAGTAAGGAATAAACTTGGAAGAATAACACTACTGATGTGAACAATGATTGTTAAGCTACAATCATCAAGAGAGCTGGCTCTGCCATAACAACAGACGAATATATCAACAGAATAGGACAGAGTCCAGAAAGCGAGTCACACATGCGCGTGACCACTTTTAGACAAAGGAGCAAGGGCATCGGGGACAACGGGATTACCACATGCAAAAAACTAAGCTGTGCACCATGCCTTGAATCATACTAAAATTAACTAAAATCTAAATCATAGACCTAAAGGTAAAACTTAAGACTACAAAACTTCTAGAAGAAAACCCAGGTAAGAATCTTTGTGACCTTGGGTTTGGCAAAGATTTCTTAGGTGCTAGAACAAAAGCACTATTCATGAAAAGGAACTGATAAGCTGGACTTCATTAAAATTAAAAACTTCTGCTACAAAAGCCACTGTAAGAGAGTTCAAAGAGAAGACAAAGCCTTGGGGAAAATATGAGCAAAGCACATTAATGATAAAGGTCTTGTTTTCAGAAAGTAAAGAATGAGAACCAGATACAGTTCACAAGGGCAGAAAGCAGGTCATCAACATCAGTTACACGGAAATGGGGGGTGGGACAGGGAGCAGGGAGATGAGGATAGGCAGGGACAGGAAGGGGACCTCTGGTGACCCTACTTATGGCGTGTGTACGTGCGTGTGCTTTTGTACACAGGGCTAAAGAAGATGGTGTCAGTGGAATGTTGATGAGGCCGTTTCTACTATCCTATGTTACGTGTATCATTTATGTAATCAGAAAAGAAACTATTATCGGCGTGAGGAAGTTTTTCAAAATGTATATTAAACTGGTAAGAAATTATCTGATCAAAAATTTCTCAAATCACTTCATCACACTCCCATGTTGACATAACATTTAAAATCTTAATGTTCTTTTTAGGTATTCTTAAAACAAAACGGCCATTTCTTTATCTCTCTTGAAAGTTTTTCTTTACACAAAGGTTTATTGAGAGAGTTTAAATGTAAAAGAAATATACAATCACACAATGGTGAAAATGTTAAACAGGCAAAAGAGGGTTCAAAAGTTATCCGTATGTAATCTATAACTGAAAGCACGAATTTTTTCAATGGATGTCCTGATAATTCAAATAAAATGTCAGAGACAAATTTAAATATTTACAAAAGCACTGACAGAGTGGCAGAAATCTAATTAGAAGGAAATCTCCAAAATTAGAGAAAGAAAAAAATACTAAAACACCTACAGTAGTAAAGCGGTCCCTGATGCACAAATCCACCAATACCAACCCCAAAGATCTAGGTAGGAAAATGGACACAAACATTTACAGAAATTATCTAATGGGATTCTAATGGGAAGGAAGATTTAGCTTTCTCCTGAGATTTCTATAAGCATCCCCTAAGAAGACAACACTTACACTCCAGGCTACATTAAAACATACTATCTTATGTGGAAGTTATATTTTTTTCTTGAAAAATATGATGTGGTAAGTTATGGTTCAAGTGAAAATAATTTCCGAATGGCAGAGGAGTTTGGGGGAGAATGGATACACGTATGTATATGTACAGCTGAGTCGCTTTGCCGTGCACCTGAAACTATCACAACATTGTTAATCGGCTATACCCCAATATAAAATAAGAAGTTAAAAAAAAAACAAAGAAAGAAAACAATTTCCTCAGCGGAGACGCGGTGTCCGAGCAGAGGCCTGCAGGCCTCTGGTCCCTACCTGACCTGAAGCGCTCGTCCCGGGCGTGGCTGGGCCTCGGCTTCTGCTGTTTGGGCGCGGGGGCTGTGGCTTGTGAGGGCCCGGGGATCCTAGTCTCCTCTTGTAGGGATGGATCTACTCCTGAAACACAGTTTTACAGGAGCACCTGGTGTGAACAATTTGCTTTTCCAGTCATGGAAAAACCCATGTAAAACAGCCCACGCTTCCCGTCCGCTGCTGCACAGCACCCGCTGCACGACCATGCACGCTGTGGCGGCCCCAACGCCAGAAGACACTGAATTTGGAGGTCAGGGTGGAGACGTCAATGTCCGCTTCCAGCCCCGCGGCCTCACCGCCCACCGGCACCCAGCCGTCCTGGGCCCCGAGCTGGGCACATGCGCGCGGGGGGCCGGCTCTCTCGGGACGGCTCTCCCTCCCCCTCAGTGTCCCTGGCGTCAGCAAGCCCAGTGGGAAACAGCCCACAAAGCCATCACTGGGGGTGTCACCAGCCGCCCTCAGACACAGGGACGAAGACGGGTGCCGACCAACCCCGACGGGCGGCCGGCCGGCTCTCCACGCCCCGTCGCAGCCCCCCGGGCTCTCACGCCCACAGCCCCGACACCCGGGCCCTCGGACGCCACGTGCCGCGGAAAGGAGTGGCGCACGAGCGTGCAGCCGGTGCGGCCCGAGCCCTGGTTTGCTGGCATCTGAGAAGAACACAAAGTGAAGCCTTCAGCTGGGCTTCATCACAATACTCTGTTCAGTGTTTTAGCCTCTGTTTCAAGACATCTCAGAAAAATCGCCTCCAGGGCCCCCAGCCCTTATCACTGCCCGAAAAGCAGTAGCCTATCCCTACTTGGGCCCGGGTGGGTCCTGACCTCCAACGCTGCTCATGAAAGGCCACCCGGCCCCCAGCTCTCTTTGACGACGCACAGAGAGGACAGAGGGGATGGGGGCCACGGGGGCTCCACGCTCGGCTGCCCAAGCCTCCTGGCACCGACGCCACCCCTGTGACTGCGGAGTCCCCAGGACACCAGCTCTGGCTCCGCAGACAGGGAGGAGCTGCCCTCCGAGCCTGGCCAACCCGCAGGTTTGGGCGCAAAACGCTGCTCTTGCTGTTGTTTTACCTACCAGGTTTGGGGTGTTAGTTACGCAGCACGAGAGGACAGCGAGAGCCCCTGGAAATCCATGTTCAGCTCTTCAAAGTGTGAACATATACACACATACACATATGCGACATACAGCAATACTGGTCAGCACTGCTTCTGGCTTTTTGTTTCTTGTGACTGGATAAAATTTCTTTAGAGTCCGTAACAGAGAACACAGAATCTTACGTGTTACAGACTATAATCAGGCATGCTGCTAAGTGACATATATGCATATGGACATCCTTACACTTTTATTCCAAAATACAGTGCTTTTATTGAGATCGATTCATTTATTCAACGAAGATATAAAGCCCAGTGGGAAATCACTGGATAAAAGAGTAGGTATATTTTTAACAGGTATCAAGAGAGAACTTCTCAGAAAGGTCACAGCAATTCGCACCCCCACAATGTGCCATTTCCCCACATCTTTGTCAGCGATGGATGTTATAAGGTTTAGAATCTTGCCAATCTGACAGGAGAAAAAAGGTTCACTAATTTGCATTCCCGTATCTGCTAGTGAGGTTGAACATACTTTACTGTTTATTGCCCATCCGTATGTCCTCTTCTTTGAATTTCTGTTAATTCTATCCAGCTAAGGAGCCCCCCCAAGTGACCTGCAGAAAGCCCGGGTCAGCTGGAGGCACCACCCTGGGCTGTGCTCGCCCCCCAGGCCACGGCCGGCTGGTCGCAATCACTCTGCAGTGTTTTCATTTCTAGGGAGACAGTCATAACCTGTTTTTCTTCCAGGTCTCCTATCTTGTAACCCCCACTCAAAGGTTATTCAAATGTTCTCCGGAGTTTTGTAGTATTTTATAATTACAAACATATTTAGAGCTTTAATCCTTCTAAAGCTTACGTTCGCTAATGGTGGAGAGGAAGAGGGTCCCACTGTTGCCTCCAAAGGGATGGCGCCAGTTACTAAATAAATCTTCCCTCCTTTGAATTGTCCTGAATCGTTTCTAGACGTCCCTCTCTTACACTGTTGGGCCTTCCACGCCGTCTACCAACACCCTCCGGTTGGGACTATCAAGTGCACACGAGCGGATTGAACACCATGAAGGCCAGGCCTTTCTCACTGGTGCCCCTTCCCAAAAATGTACTGGCTACTTGCAGAACTTTTCTCCTTCAAGTGGGTTATTACTTCCAATGCCAGGTTTCGGGAAAAATAAATCAGCCACTGGTATTCAGAATGGACTACATTTTGTTCACACATTAAGTTGGAAACTACTACTTTCATAATATTAAAATTTTCCATTTAGGATATTGGTATATTTCTTCATATTTTAGTGTCTTGGTTATTTCTTTCAAACGGACTGCACGATCCTAACATAGGTCCTGTGGCTTTCTTGCTAAATGTATTAAAAACATTTGATAGTTTATTGCCATTACGAACGTGAGTTGTTTTATAAACAGAAATATTGCCAGAGAAAAGTTATTGATTCCTGCATATTTGTCTTCTATCAAACCAAAGCTCTTACTAATTCTAATAGCTAAGTAAGGAGTCACCTAGGTTTTCAAGGTATCAAATAACAGCACCTGTGCAAGGATGGCATGCTGTGCTCTCTAACCCTCGCCTGCCTTGTCTGTCTGTGACGCTGCACAGGCACTGGCCACCCCGACGGAGGGCCTGGGAGTGGCATGGCGGGCACGGCTGCCCCTGAGGAAAGGAAGTACGATGGCACATGGACGCCTCATTGGACCGCTGCTGTTGATGCCTGGCAAATGGGCTTCAAGATGTTGTTTTTAATAGTTTCCTCCAACTGTACTCAATTTTCCTTGTTTTTGCTTTACTTTGGATGGATGAATGTCAGTACATAAAGCACCTCCTCAGTATTCTTCTTGCTACTGATTTATTGTAAAATACATCATACCGATACAGGCAGAATAAAGCATGTATTCAGTTCAAAAATTATTACACAGAAAAAAACTCAGTGTAACAACTGCAGCAGTTAAGAAGTAAACACTCATGTGCCTTAGAGCTCCTCGTGGCCCCTCCAATCTCACTCCACACACACGGAAACGCCACGCTCACTTCAGGGAAGACCACTTCCCTCCCCCTCTTTCTTTACCAGCTACAAAAAGGTTGAGAAGTGGCAGTTTGGTGGGTTTTTCAGTTTTACAGGCTATGTTCCCGTGTAATCGTTTTTTCACTCCCCGTTACGTTTATGAGATTCATCCTTGCTGACACACGTATGCATCCTGCTGATGGACGTTTGAGCACTTGGCAGTTGAGGGAAAACAATGAACATTCTTGTGCACAGAACAAGGACAGGGTGCAGGCATCCAGAGCTTCTCCAGGGCATGCGTGTCCCTGAAGGAGAGCTGCCGGCTGCCTCTGCACCTCTTCAACTCTGCCAGGTCCCACGAGCTGTGCACACCCGTCTGAATCCTCTCCAACAACCCAAGGTGGGTCATGGTTTAATGTGCATCTCTCTGACTGCTACCAAGCTTAGGTAAGTATCTTTTCGTTTGCTTGCTGGCTATTAGGGTTTCCTCCAATAAAATACTTACTCATGTCTTTAGCCCAATTTCCTACTGGGCTTTTTAAAATATCATGTTGGGGGACCTTCTGGCTCTTTAAAGTTTAAATTAATTAAAATTAAATTAAAAATTCAGTCTCTCAGTCACACTACCACACTTCAAGTGCTCAGGAGCCACATGTGGCAAGTGGTCAGTGTACCGGACAGTGGAGCTACAGACCATTCCCACTATCGCAAAGGGCTCTGCTGACACTGCTGCTTTACAGGCTCGGAAAACTAGTCCTTTTCCTGTTATTTGTGCTAGGATTATCTCCTCCCACACTGCGGCTTGTCTTTAATCTCTTTATGGGGACTTTTGATAAAATAAAATTCTTAATTTTAACACACCCCGATTTACCAATTTTTTCCTTTACAGTTGCTGCTTTTTGGTACCTTTAGGGACTTGAGAAATCCCTCCTATTTAGAGACGGTGACAGTTTTCCTGTATGATCTTCCAAAGGTGCTATAATTTTTGCCTTTCTCATTTAGGCCCTTAACATCCGGTTTCTGTGGAGCTGGTTTCTGTGTCTTACGGAACTGTGCCAGCACCGGGAGCGGCAACACCACCTCCACCATAAGCCTGGTCTCCACAGCGGTGCGTGTCTGTCTGGGCCCATGTTCTGCTCTGCTAATCTAGCTGTCTTCCCTTGTGCCAAACTAGGCTGTCTTAATGACGACAGCTTGATATTAACTCTTCGTATCCTAATCAGCAAATCCTCCCACCTCATTCTTCTTTTTTATCATATTTTGAATCCCTTGGCCCTTTAAACTTGTATATACATTTTTTTTTTAAACTTTTCTTTTTTTTTGGCTGTGCCACATACGGCACATGGGGTCTTAGCTCCCTGACCAGGGATCGAACCCGCGCCCCCTGGAGTGGACGGGCAGAGTCTTAACCACCGGCCTGCCAGGGAAGTCCCAAACTTGTATATAAATTTTAAAATTAGCTTGTTAAATTCCACCCCCAAAAACTCTGTTGAAACACTGAATGTGCACTCTACAGATCAATCTAAGGTGGGAAGAACTGACATCTTTATAATATTTGTTCCAAACCTAAGTAAGGAAATGTTCCTTACTAAAATCATAAAAATAATCATGGTCTATGATCATAAAAATAAAAGAAATCCTATTTGGGAATGAAATCTATACCAAACCAGAGATATAAATTATACTCTATGCCTTTGGATTTTATAATTTAATAGTAGACACGTTATTCGCCCAGACCTTCTCAATAAAATATGAAACTACCAATGTCAAGCTCTAAAATCAAATTTTAAATCGGTTTGATGAGACGCGCGCTGACCTTACCTTGAATGAGTGGTACATAACGTGCAAGCAGCTTTGCCCTTTTCTTTTCATATCCTTTTTGAGTGATGTCACCTAAAACAACAATGGAAAAACAGAATTACATTTCTTCTGAGGTTCCCAAAATTTTTTAATTAAAAATTCATTCATAATGGAAAAACTGGAAACACTTAGGTCCTTCAACTGCTGATTGGATAAAGAAAGCATGATGCATCCACACAATGGAATGCTACTCAGCAGTAGAAAGGAATAAGCTATTGATAGACAACAATCTGGGTGGATCTCACACGCATACTGCTAAGTGACAGAAGCCAGACTCAAAAGGCTACATGCTGAATTATTCCAGTCACATGACACTCTGGAAAAGAGTCAGAACTGCAGACTCCGAGGCCACACCCCAGACTGACAGAATCTGAATCTGCATTTTACCAAGATCCCCAGGTGACTCTGTGCAGGCTCAAACTGTGGAAGTACTGGTGTAAGGGACCCACAGGAAACCAACCCTCGCAGGCCACGGGGCGTCCCTGGGCCAGCACTCGGGGAATAGGACATAAAGGAGAACAGCCTAAAAATGAATTAACCTACCCAGAAACGGGGCAGGAAGTGTGTCTGCAGGGAAACACTTCCCAGTCTAAGCACACCAGCCGGTTTCCTGGACAACTCGGAGTGCTCAGGGCAGAGCCAGCACGTTTGGGAGACTTTATTTCGACCAGAAACGTGTATTACAGTGTCCACTAGCATCTTGCACTTTGGGTGAGTGGTCTTCAACAGAAATCTTCCAGTGCTCTGCAAGCCCTCCTGGCACCCACTCCGCGCCCCTCCTGCCCCTGCCACCTGCCCACCCACCCCAAACAAACAGGCAAAGTGGTGAGGCCACCGCACAGAGCCTCCGCTTTGAGGACTGCGCACCCAGTCGGGCGCCCACAGAGCTGCTCCCGGTTGCCACCGACACCCTTTGACTCGGCCCTGGTCTGCACCTGACCCCCCACCAACCCCACACAAAACTATTCTACTGCCCTGCGGGCCTTTTAATTTGAATACGTTCTGCAGAACGTATCCTGCCTTGTGTCCGTGTATTTTTACTTTACCTGAATGACATCATATAATAAATCTCACTCTGTTGTCAATTCTTCACTAAGCACTTCGTCTTTATCATCATCCGACCTGTGACGTAATGAGCACACCTAATCCACTGCTGACTGCAGTGGCCCGTGGGCTGCGCTGTCCTCGTCTTACACTCACTGGACGCTCACAGACCCTGACTGGATCCAGGATACGACTGTATGATTTTGCTTATTGAGTTGCAACTTGTGAACAAATTTAAAGCCCATGTGTTTTTTTAAACAATATCTACTAAAAAAATTGTTTCCTCCAGAACGTATGAAAATATGTAATTAAGACAAATTTAAATGAAAACAATATTGCAACACTAAACTAAAAGAGATAAATCCTCATTTTAAAGCAGAGCATTGGATTTTGCAGGATTTTTTTTCAATTTTTTTTCAATTAATTTTTATTGGAGTATAGTTATTTACAATGTTGTGTTAGTTTCTGCTGTACAGCAAAGAGAATCAGTTACACATATACGTATATCCACTCTTTTTCAGATTCTATTTCCATATAGGTCATTACAGAGTATTGAATAAGGTTCCCTGTGGTATACGGTAGGTTCTTATTAGTTATCTATTTCATATATGGTAGTGTGTATACGTCAATTCCAATCTCAGGATATTTTAAAATTAAGTACTCATTTCCTAGAAATAGTTTCTTCTCATGTTCCCATTTCAAATGAATGCTTACATGGTGAAGGTACCAAGGAGCATTCAGAAAGGAAACGTGCTAACTCCCAGTTTGGAGCTCATATCCTGAAAGCTGTCCAAACCAACTGAATATAACCAGCTACACATTTTCACATGTAACCAGTTAGCATATTTTCAAGTATCCAATGTAGACAGCAACCTGACACGCCTCTGAATGCGAAGCTTCCAGCCACAGACAGCAAAATGGAATCCAAAACAGACTCCAGGGCAAAAATAATGAACTAATAAAGGGACTCACATCCAAGGTTTCTGACCCCAGGTTCGGTAAACACTAAAGAGACAGACAGCAGACCAAGCTCCTCAGCCTGCGGCACAGAACCGGGAGACCCTGGCCGCCAGCCAGAGGGAATCCCAGACACAGAGGAGGTCTCCCCTGGGTGGGCACCCAGGCCCCAGGGCAGTTTTGGAAACACATCAGGCCATCTGCAGAAGGTTCCTCTCTGGTGGCCTGTGGGCAGCTGTTCTCACTAATGCTCCAGGCAGGGGCACGATGTGTGGCTCGGGTTGACCTCCACGGCCACAGACCAAATTCACTTCGGACTACAAAGGCAAAACCCCGAATGCTATCATCATGTCTCTACCTCAGCAACACAATTTCTAAAGACCTATTCTCGAAGGCACTCAACAACTCCTTAAGGTCACGGGAACGAGGACAGGCGGTGAACATTACATGTAACAGCGAAGTATGTGAGAAAACCTAACTGTCCATGAAAACAAGTAGGAAGAAGTGAATGTGCTGCCATACATCACTACTACACGATACTGTGAGTCGTAAAAAATACTCTGGTACTTGGGGCGGGGCGGGGGGGAAGGGGTGGGTATCACTTACACGGGATTCATGATATCCTACTGAGTAAAAACAGCAAGCTGAAAAACAATGTACATACAAAATGATGTAATTCTGATAAAAATAAATAAATAAAACTATATTCACATGCATGTAGGTATATATATTTCTGTATGTGCACAAAATGTCTGGAGGGGTACCCAACAAATTATTAGTAGTGGTTACCCCTAGGAAGTGATTTATTTATTTGGCTTGGGGTGGGTGTTAGATTTCGCTTTTTACTTCATGCACTTTTGAACTCGTTAATTCTTTTAACACAATAATCATATAATCTTTCGTAATTAAGAATATATGGACTATGGTTTGATAATGTACTATGGCTATATAAGATGTTATTGTGGGAAACTGAATGAATTCTATGCACTATTTTTGCAATTTCTTATGAGATTAAAATTATTCCAAAATTAAAAGTTAAAATATACGTGAGAGAGACTATGTAAAATTGGTGTTATTTCTTTTTTAAATGTTTGATAAATTTTGTCAGTGAAACCATCTGGGCTTGTAGATTTATTTTCCAGATTTTCTTTTTTCCTTCTCTCTTTTGCTTTATTTTACTTTTTTTTAGAGCAGTTTAAGGGTCACAAGCAAAATTAAGGGCAAGGCACAGAGAGTTCCCATCCATCCCCTACCCCGCACATGCAGAGCCTCTCCCAATATCAACAGCTGCCACCAGAGTGGTGCATGTGTCACAGACAATGAGCTACACTGACATGTCATCATCACCCAAAGCCCACAGGGCTCACTCTTGCTGTCGTACATTCCATGGGCTTGGACCACCGTATAATGACATGTATCTATCATTACGCTACCATACAGAGTATTTCACTGCCCTAAAAATCCTCTGTGCGCTGCCTATTCATCCCTCTCCCCACCCCCTGAACCCCTGGCAACCACTGATCTTTTTTACTGTCTCCATAGTTTTCTAGAATAGTTGGAATCAGTAGCCTTTTCAGATTGATTTCTTTCACTGAGTAACGTGCATTTAAGATTGTTCCGTGCCTTTTCTTGTCTTGATAACTCATTTCTTTTTAGTGCTAAATAATATTCCATTGTCTCAATGTACCAGTTTATTTATCCATTCAACTACTAAAGGACATCCATCTTGGTTGCTTCCAAGTTTGGGCAATTATGAATAAAGCCCCTATAAACAGCCACGTGCAGGTTGCTTTTAAACATCCCTTGGTGAGATAAAACCACACTATGGTATGATTCACACTGGATGCTCATGACCAGAACGCAGAACACTCTTGCAACTGAAAGGAGAACTTAAATATCATCCCCTCCAGGGTTTCCCAACTTTTCAGCTGCACAGCTTCCACTTGAACTCTTTTGAGGAATGTGAGTGAGAAACTGTGCTGCTGAGGCAGAGGCGGGCCTGCCCTCTGGGCACCCCTTCCTCCCAATGGAGTGGCGTGGCAGACTCTGGAAACCAGTGAAAAAGGCACCCTCTCCTCCCCAGCGCAGTGGCTCCCCCGCCTCAGTCCTGCCTCCCCCCTCCCGCCCCGACCTTGCTCACTGTGCCGACCAACCTTTCTGACTTTCCAGAATCTAGACTGCTGTCAATTTCCTTTCAATTTTTAAAACTGCTACCATTTCCGTGACATCTGGGGAAGGAGAGTCACCTTCACCTGATGACTGGTCACGCATATTGACCTAGAAAATCCTCCGCCCCGAGCAAATGCCCCCTGGCTTGAAACCCTCTCCGGCCTCAGGGCACAGAGGCCCACAGGCCTGCTTCCGCTCCTGCTGTGCTGCCTTCCTTCTTCAGTCTCCCCTGTGGTCTCCTCGCTCTGCCTTTCCCTCTGGGGTTTGAGTTCCTCGAGGGTTTGTCCTAGGCCTTCCTTGCATTTTTCAGTTCTCCATATGGGGCAATTGTTATACCAATGACTTCCAAATTTCTACTTCCAGACTAGCCCTTTCTAGAAAGTGCCAGTCCTACACATCCAAATGTTCCCTGGACACCATCCCTCGGATCTCCCAGAGGCGCCTCACACTCAACAGGTATGAAGCAGACGTGTTCCTTCTGTGTCCCACATCTTCAATGAAGAGACCCATCACCTCCCCGGCATTCATTTCAGAAACTCGGGAGTCATCCTAGAGCCCCCGATGGGGAGTCATCCTCCGACGTGCACCTCTTCACACCAAGGTTGCTGCTTCTATTTCAGAGCTTTCTCCCCAGCCCACTGGCTCCGCCTCCACCCAGGCTGGCACGGCCACCTGCCCTGGAGCACGGCAACACGCTCTTCAATGTTTCTGCACCCAACGTCACACTCATCCAAACCACTCTCTACATTCCACCAGAAAAATCATTCTAAATCTGAGAGAGAAGTAAAGAGAGACAGACAGAGATCACACAGGAATATTTCAATTGCTGCTTAATGCCTTAAAACCCTGCCGGCTCCATCAGTTATTAAGGAAGACCTGCTTAAAATAAAGCACCCAAGGGTAACCACTCCCTTAGCCCTTTTTTAAAAACAGAAAATTGGCCATCTCTCTTTTCAAGATTTTGTGGGTTCTTGAAAGCACACACTCATTTTAATCTTCTCCCCACTGCTGAGAGCTGGGGTAGAAGCCTGCATAAGGTATACGTTGATGGCATTACTCCTTTTTAATACAATGCCTTTAGCAGACCATACACTTTGCTGTGTTGTCCAATACAACAGCCACTAGCCATATGTGGCTATTTAAATTTTCATTAATTAAAAGTAAATTAAATGACTATTTAGTTCCCCAGGCCCACTAGCCACATTTCAAGTGCTTAATGCCACATGTGGCCAGTGGCTACCACACCGGACAGCACAAAACATTTCCACCACCACAGACAGTTCTACTGTGCCTGCCACCTCACACCCACAACACCCACCGGGCTGTAGGCAGCATGTGACTTTGTTCCAACACTGGTCTAGACTCCCGAGTCCGGTCCAAATTCCTCTCTGGCACGCATAAATCCTCCCGTGAGCAAGCCCCGTGCTTCCAACCTGCTCTCCCGCCACCGGCCGGGGGACGCTGTCTGGACGCCCAGCCCACTCAGCTCTGGCTCATCCTCCTTTTGTCCAGCACGTTCTTCCGTGTTCCTCTGCTCCATCCTCCTCACACGTGCCCTCAAAGCAAAGCTGGAAGCAACTTTCTTTCCTGCTCGCCCGGTCCTGACCATCACTCCCCTGTAGCGCCGACTGGGTCCTGCACACACTTCACCATGCTGCCGGTTCACGTGTCTGTCAGCCCCACCAGCCTTTTTACTCAGTCTGCTGAAGGCTGCTGAAAGACAGGATGACACGCTGAGGGTCTTGGTCTGCTCAGGCTGCTATACCGAAATGCCACAGGCTCGGTGGTCTAAACAACCGTTCTGGAGGCTGGACGTCTGAGATCCAAGTGTCGCAGCAGGGCTGGTCCCTCCCGCAGCCTCTCTCTTCGTGTGCAGACAACCGCCCACCTGGGTCCTCACGTAGTCTTTCCTCTGTGTGTGCGTGTCTCTCTCTCTCTCTTATAAGGACACCGCTCCTACGGGATTAGGGACCCACCCTTAGGACCTCATTTAACCTTAATCACCTCCTTAAAGAAATATAGTCACACTGGGGGTTAGGGCTTCAACATATGAATTTTGGGGGATACAGTTCAGTCCATAGCACCAAGATTATCTGACGATGAGATAAGAATCTCTATTTCTATAACATTTCTATGAGCTTCATTTCAAAACGATCCTAGTTTTAGCGTTTCCTAGCTGTTTCCTGAAAAGGCTAATCCTTAGCCTCCTTCATCTTTAGAAGTAACCTAAAGACACAAACCCATGAGTTATGGAGGAACTTACTAGGACATGCTCTTTTGAGTTGCCTGTTTTCAACAAGCGTAAGCATGCCTTTTGACGTTTCAGATACTCAGTTTAAAGGTTCTCTACCAAAGACCCTGTAGAAAATTTCTGAAGTCTGAAAGGGAATAAAAGTTCTTTCTCTGTTTCCAAAATGGTAATCTTAAATCACGCATAGCCAGTGTAGACTGAAGAAACAGGATCTCTATTCTCTCCTTACGACTGAGTGACACAAAGCCAAGTCTGAATGGAAACCCCTGCGTGACCACTGTCCCCCAGTGATTACTTGAAGTGCTGCCCCAAGAATCCAGGAACTCTCAAAACACAGGCCATTCATTTCCTGTGTGAAAAGTGGGAAGGGAGCCCTTGGGGGGCATCACTCCAAAAGATTCTTCATCAACAGATGACAGAGGTAACAATTTTTAGATGTTTCCTTCCCTGACCACAGAGGTTTTTCTTTGCCAAATAGTACATAACTTCCTAGTCATTTTAATACGAAAGTACAACACCAGAAACGTTAGATAACTGAAGGGTATAAAGACTGATCCACAAGGATTATGCTGGTCTCACTCAGAAGCAAGCTCACTGCAAACAAAATGCTACCGGAAGAGTCCGTCTTAAGGATGTACCAGCAGTACGTTTCCCACTCCCACCACCCTGCTTCCTTCCCCCCCTTTCCTCGGCCGTGTCATCACAGAGTGACTAAATGCTTTGTAGGCGTTCATTTTATATTAAATAAATGGCGTATATCATGTCAGTTAAAAGATGAAAGAGAGATGTGTCTTCAAAATTACAAGCCTCTGGGACTTTCCAACTACAACGACGGAGCACTCACCCTGGAGCCCGACGATGACACCTGCGGGGACGCCCCATGGGGGTGCGGGCCGCTTCGGCAGGCAGGGACTCCACCCCCGGCTCCCACTCCACGAGGACTCTTCACCCCAGCAGACCAGTGCCCCCGCCCTGTTCTCTTTTCAGACTCTAAGTCCTGAATGTATATTGATCTCACTTTGCGAGACTGAAGGTCAAAGGAGGGCAGGGAACTGAATGACCACAGAGTCTGCCACGAGTGCACGACCCAGACCCACACGCCCGGGCTGAGGCCTGCGCCAGGCAGCTGCCCCCAGAAGGGCACTGTGCCCTGACACACCTGCTCCTTCCTGCCCGCCAGCCGAGGAAGGGGCCTGGCCAGACTGGCCAGTGCCGAGCAGGACGGCAGTCACTCTCTCCCAGGTGCTGCGACTGCCGAGGGGGAGACAGGACCCTCACCTCTCCATCCTGCGTCCTGGCCCGTGTGTCACGCGGGAAGCATTTACTGCACAGGGTAGCAGGCGCGCCCCTCCAAGTCATCCCAACACAGCGGAACGATGGAGCAGACTGGCTGGTGTCCCCACCCTCACTCACCACCCCACTCTCTGCCTTCAGCCACATCCTAGGCAAACAGTTCATTGCGGGGACAGAGACCTGGCACGAGGCACCTGTCAGACCACGGCCCTCCTCCACGGAGCCCCACCCCCAGGATAAACACTGATCCTGCGGAGGCACGAGGGGCCCTGGGGAATCTCCTCCAGCCCCTGCTCGCCCCCCTCTGCTCCGCACACACACACGGGACAGTCCTCACCTGCCCTGGGGCCTCCCCACCTGCAGAGCCCTCCCCGCAAACAGACCTCCCAGAAATGCAGTTTCTCCCTGGATTCAAATGCCCTCCTTGGGGAGGCCTTCCTTGCCCACGCTGGTGAAAACTGCAGCCTCCCCACCCCAAATCTACAGGTGTTTGCTCCCCGTCCCTCTCCCCTCCCGGTTTCTCTCAATGCACTTATCAAAATCTAATGTTCCGTATGTTTCTATTCAGCTGGCTGTCTGCTCCCCCCACTGAGGACGCACGTCTGTGAGGGCAGAAACTTCTGTCCTGTAACATCTCCAGGCGGCCGCCTCACACACGCGTCACGGCCCGAGTGTTCGGGGAGCCCTTCTGCGAATAAAGGAACGGCCACGCTTGCCCACAGCCCGGCCCTCCCGGCCCTCTCCCATCTCACGGGGCACACGCAGCAAATCCTGGCGCTCAGTCCTGACTCCTGGCCATCCTCCAGCGACAGCGACAGCGACAGCAATGCCCTCAGTCCTGCTCCGGACCCACCTCAGCCCCAGCCGCGTCTCAGCCCCGCGGCCGCCGCCCTGCATCCAACCACATGCTGCCTGCAGCGCCTGCCCCGCAGCTGGCCTCTGGCTCACTCTCCCTCCTCCCAGCAGCCGGTGAGTCTTTAAGGGCACCAGTGGTCAGAGCAGCAAGACCTCCAGCGGCTCCTCACCACACCTGGCGCAGAAGCCCAAGGCCCAGCACACCCGCCCGGCCGGCCCCCCACGCCATGACTCACCAGGCTCCCTCCTCTGTGGCCCCGGCCCAGCCAGCCCGCCAGCCTCGACTGCTCCCTCCCCGGCCACAGGGACGGCTCCTCCTGACCCCGATTTGCCTGCCCAGAGGCATCTCCTGACCCCCAGTCTAAGGTTACCTCCCCAAAGTCCCAACCTCCCTTTGTCTGCCAGGCGTTAACAGAAGGCAAATGGACAAAGCAAATGGCGCCTTTCTTTACGACAGAGCCTGGAAGTGTAACAGGTCAATGGACACGGCCGATACTTCAGCGGCTCTGGTGCCTGGGACGCCGAGGAGAGCAAGGTGGGCTCGGCCCCTGCTCTCGTGAAGCATCACGATGGACAGCTAAGCCAGAGCCGGCCACAGCCAAGGGAGTCCTGAGAAGAGCAAACAGTTCAATTCAGTACACGCTGACCACCAACTGCATGCCAGGTACAACCTCGAAGGGCGGACCATCGACGAGGGAGACAGACACGTAAACCAGAACACCAAATAAACCAGCCCGCCCAACACGGGTCTAAACCGGTGACCCTGTAGGCAGTTCAGGTCCTCCAAGAAGCAGACATCGTGACAGGATCAGACGTGAAGAGATTTAGGTGGGAGAATGGGGAGCGCCCCGGAGGAGGCTGACGAGCTGTCGGATGTGACTGCAGAAGGAAGAAGAAAGGCAGGCGGGTCGGGCAGGAAATGTCCTAGACTCCAGGCAGCCCTAGGAAAGTTGCAGGCCACGTGGGGTCCTTGAGCCAAGGTCCCTGTCGGGAGTCACAGCCTCCCAGGCATGCGGCAGCTGCTGTACTCCTGCGGCAGGAGTCGTGACCTCAGTTGTGGTCAGTGTGGACCCGGACCCCAGCAGGGGAGGCCCAGGGGGATCATGGCCACTGCGGCGCCAGATTAGACTGGAGTCTTGGAGCTCCACCCGGCGGGGCCGGACCCCCAGCGCACTCATCTCAGCCTCTTTTCCTCCTAGGAGTTCAGAGCAACAAAGACCACATCCTGGTTCAATGGCTCCCCGAGGCACAGGTCAGTCCTCCCAGGGCTTCACTGAATCTGAAAAACTATTATCAAAAAGTTAAGTATTCAAGCCAATTACGGAGGATTCTTGATTTAAAACTGAGAATAAGCACCATGCTTGGGTCACTCTTCTATTAATTCAGCAAGCGCTCAGTAAAACGCCTAAAATGTGCTAGGCGCTGAGGACATGACGATGGGCAGATCAAACTTCCTCTGGAATTGCTCCCTATGAAGTGGCAAAGAAAAGCCAAACAAACAATAAACACAGAATTGGATAAATCCTGTAAGAATGACACAGGAAGTGCTAAAGGGACAAAAAGAGCAGGCACCTAACTTTGGGCAAGCTGTTCTCAGAGGAAGGCAGAGCTTCAAAGAGAAAGTGAAGTTTAAACTTAAGTCTTCAAACGAAGGAAGGAATTCAACACGTACAGAGAGTTGGCAATGAACAGCATGTGCAAAGTTTTACTATATTAATGGAAATCCTAGTATTGATATTCTTTTAATAAATCAAAATTCTTTAAAAAGACAACTGCACTAGGATGATTTACTATAGAAAGAAAAAAATTCTAAAGGGAATACACCTGAATCATGATAATGGATTTTGCGTAAAGTGGGATGGACGTACAAGCAGCTAGCCAGTGAGTACAATTTTTAAAGATTTTCAAACATGTGTTTTATAAATTGAAACATGTGATTGCCCTTAAAAATATAAACAGAAATCACATTATACCAGGCAACAGCTAAAAAAATGTTACACAAAGTAAAAGAAATACCCGTTGACATCTGGGCATCTCCTTAAAAGCTGTTAGTGTTGCGTGGTCTGCTAGTTCTCAAAGGTGCTGCCCTCAAGAACCCTTCACACTCTTAAAAATTATTGAGGACCCCAAGGAGCTGTTGTTTCTTTGTGAGTTATCCATGTTTACCATATTAGCAACTGAAACGATGCAATTTTTTAACATTTAATTAATTTTAAAAATTTTATAATAAACCTACCATGTTAACATAAGTAATATTTTAAATTAAAAAGATAATAGATTTCCAAAGCATTTAGTGAGTACAGGTATTGTTTTACTTTTACAAGCGTCCTTAATATCTGGCTTCTTAGAAGACAAGTGGATTCTCATATCTGCTTCAGCATTCAGCTGGCTGCAGGATATGTGGTTGAAGTCAATGAAGCAAATCCTGTCTATGAAGTCTATGAAGCAAAGTCTCACACACACATGGGTTAAAAAGGGAGGAATATTTCAGTAGCCTTTTCAGATCACTGTGGACATTCTGCTTTGATACCACACCAAAACTAGGCAAGTGGTAGTTTCTTAAACGACAGTTGCAACGTAGAATCTAAAACCTTGTCAATGAACTTTTCGTACTGCAACTTTTCGTTGCAATCCATTGGTATATCTTTGAATGGATCTTTTACCCATGCACGAATTTGTAACATGATACACTGTTCATTTGGAAAATGCTGGTTCACAGAATTACGCAGCTCTTCCTAACGTTGACACATTTCACTAAATAATATCAATAACTCACATTCATTAATATTGCCACTGATCCCATCAAAAAAAGTCTTTAAGTACTGAGAGGCTGTCAAGCTCATGGTAGCAGATAAAAGTTTTAAATTTTTATATTTTTGCTTGAAAGCACAAATATTATCATTGGCTACAATTTCTGACAATTGTTCTTCATTTCTCAGAAAACGTCCACCAAATACCCAGCTCTGAATAACTGCAGCTTGTCTGTCACTCACTTTTTCAGGTAAAAATCACGCTCCACGACAAACTGCATAACAGAGCCGTTCACAGGCCCTGGACCGCTCAGTGTGGCAGACGTGCTTTACGTGCACCTCCCATTCCTCACGAGGAGACTAGAACAAGTACTCAGGATTGAGATTTAAGAAAGTTAACTGTTACTGCTTCAGCAAGAAAGGCTATGTCTAAGTCAGAGTGGCACTGTTTCTACTGCAAGTGGGGAGGTGGTGAAGAATGTACTGACTGTCAGTGTGATTTGGGGCCCTTCCCTCACAGTTTCTGCCAAGGCACCAGTAGTTTTATCCATCACTGCTCCTGTACCATCAGTACAAACATGGAAAACAGAAATGACGTCTTAGTATTATTATAAAAAAATAGTTTTCCCTCATAGGCCCCCAGCAACCGTCTTAGGGAGCCCGAGAGGTGTGTGAACCACTGTATGGGAACCACTGGCAGATTATTTCTGGAAGAAAACACAAGAAATGGATACCACAGGCCACGTTTGGGAAGACACCAGAGGTAGGAGGGGTGCTCACTCCAGCCTACATTTCCTTTAAATTGTTTCGTTTCTCTGCAATGCGTATCTACATTCCTATTTTAATACAACATTGTGCAAAGCCTTATGATCAATGGAGAAACAAAGTTAAACCTGACCACTACAGCCAAAACATTACCTAGCACCCAGCAGGTACTCAATAATTACTGAATGAATGAATATATATAAATAACAAACACAAAAAACAGAAGGTGGCAAGAACTCCAAAAGAGGGGGCGAGGTGATGAGAATTCTGAGAAAGGAGCCTCATCAGAGAGGATCAGGAAAGGGTCACATAAGACACTTGGGCTGGGCTTTGACAGATGAATGGAATTTGGACATGAGAACTTTAGTATACCACAGAATATTTAGGAAGCACAACAAATGTTTATTGATGTGAAGGCAATGTCAGGCTGTCATTTTGAAAACTAGGAATTATCAATATATCACAAATTTTAGAAATTAAAGACATTTAATGAGGAAAAACGCTTTTTGTGAAAAGAAGTCCCTTCCTCTACATCCACAAATGGAGCTTTTCCCCTTTCTGGTCGACTCCATCCAGGCTGGAGCCCCTGCACTATCAAACTGCATGAAAACAAGAAACAGACTGAAGTTAAAGCTACGGAATAGATCTATTAACCAGAATGAAAAAACAGGAGTGGGACAAATGTAACCTATTGTGTAGGAATTTCCTCTCTAAACCTCTGCAGGCAACTAAAACAAAGAACAAACTTCACACCATCACCCTTGGTTTTTTGTGGGGTTTTTTTTCAGGTTTACAAAAAATTTATTTGCAACAACAGAGATTTCCCACACATCCCCTACTGTTTACATCTTGTATTACTGTGGTACATACATTCTAATTGATGAATACAATTGATACGTTATCATAACTAAAGGCCGCAGCTAACATTAGGGCTCACTCTTTGTGCCGTACAATCTCTGGGTTTTGACAAACGTAGAATGACTTGTATCTACCATTACTGTATCGTACAGAATAGTTACACTGCCCTAAAGATCCCCTGTGCCCACCTAGTCACCCTATCATCCTCGTTTTTAAAGCAGTTCAGCAGCAACAGCCCCAAGATACTGTACAGTACCGAAATTAGTTGTGAGACATATCGAAGGTAATTTCAGACAGTAATAGGCAAAGCATAAGTGTTTGGGAATTAATTCTTCTAAATAAAAATCAAGATTATACCTCTAATAACCTCATTTTCATCCACAGATGCTCTGAGGAGCCACATACGTGAATTCTCCTAGGTATGTTCATGGGGTGGGAGGGGCTTCTAAGAAGAGTGAGGTTCTGCGTACCCCCACCCGTCACCCTCATCTTAATTTGAAGAAGACCCCTAAGTCACGACGGGCAAAACAGCCAGGAAAGCTAGGCAGCCAGACCGCGGCTGTGCCTATTTCCCTCTGGAATGAGGAAGCCCACCAGCCTGCTCTATGGGGAGAGATGAGTGCCTCCAAAGACCAGAACCATCCCTGAGGATGAACCCCAATTTCAACAACCAGTGAGAACCCAGGGAGGATGCTGGAGAACAAGGCCACGTGCGAGTTATGAATAAAGGCAGGGGCGTATCTTCTACTAGTCAAGGCTGCGTACGGGCTGAGGGGACATCGTGCAGGCTTCTCCAGGTTACCCCGGAATCTGTCACTGACCCCCCTCTCCATGTGGGCAGCTTTTTGTCTGTGTTAAGCTCCCTCCTCCCTCCAACCTGCCTCGTACGATGTCATCTCGAAGTTTTAAGCAACTCCTCATTCAGACAAATGTGAGTGCCATGAAGGCACCCTATTCCGACTTGACTTTATTCTAACTTAGAAGTTTCTCTCAAACGGGGTGCGGGGGAGGGGGGGGAGAGACACAGCACGTAGGGCAAAGGGAGACCCACTTTCTACTTCTACTTGATGAAAATATAAAAATGATAATGACAATGACACGAACTTTGGTTGCTTTAGGAGTGTGCTTCATTAATAACACCTTCCTTTAATTACGCAACTAAAACCTTACCGGTGTGGGCATGGGACAGGCCAGGGCTCCTGCCTCCTTTGCTGCACTGCACTCTGCTGTCCCTTCCCCTCAACACTGTCTTCTCCTTCCTCAGCTTAAGCTACGTTTCCAGGCTCCTATCCACCTATGCGTAATCTTGTACCCTTCACCCAACTGTACATCCTCTACATGTGTCTAAAATGACAGCAACATAAAAGGATTCAATAGAGAAGCATTTCTTTTGTTGAAGTACTTGTCTTTATGTGTGTTCTGTCACACAAATCATGAAGCTCTCAATCTTATCTAACCGTCAACTCCTAGAAAGAACTTCAACATCCAGCCACAAAACAACAACGAATTGAGGGAATAACTAATACACTGGAGCAGAAATTAGGAGCAATGCGCAAAACCATATTTGAACTTGTGTAAAATCTAAACGGCATCTACATGATTTTTCCCTCGATGAAGAACTATAACAAACTCAGGACAGCAGTTACTGTCAGAGCCATCCCTAATCTGAGCTTTTCAGATTTTCCAGGAGCAGCTAATCACCAAGAAGTCTCAAATCCACCCTTTTCCAACTGCACTTCCATTTAAAAAAAAAATGCCACACATCACAGAACGTTTAAAAATTTGGATGTTGAATTCAAAGCGGTTGCATGTAAATGCTGTATTATCTGTAAAACAAAGACAACGACGGAACCTACCTCCCGAAGGCTGGTGAGCAGTCAGTACAGTCCGGTGCATATTTATTAGACAGTGGTAACAAGTCACTACCCCAACCGGAGCGGAACTTGAACTGGGTTCAGACTACGGAGAAAATGGCTGCTGACAGTTGAAAACGCATTTAAGTGTCAAGAACAGTTAAGCATTTAGTTGCTTCTCTTCAAGGGCTACGAGGCCTCCCTGATCCCGGACAAGAACTAACTCTGTGCGCCGACAGCCACGCGGAGTTCAGGACACGAGCCTTGGGGTAACAGACGGAGGGGTAACGCCACCACGCCTCGGAGGCCTAATCACTCAGTCTATTTTAAACAAACAACCACTTATTGAATATGCTTTTTTAATTTTTAAAAGTTCCCTAAAAGGGGCTAACGACCTCGTTCGAAGTGTTCAGTGCTTTGCACCTGCTAAGGCATTAGGCTCATACGGGCCCCTAGAGGCAGGTGCTGCGACCACCCCGTCTCAGAGGAGGAAACCGAGGCACGCGGGGCTGCAGCCGGCGCGGGTGCCAGGGCGCTGACCCGCGGCCCTCGGCTGGGACAGCCCGCTCGGACCGAACGGTCATCCCCGTCCAGGTTCCCGCGCCTTAGGCCAAACCACCCAAAGCGCGGCCACCCGCCGGGCGCCGGAAGACGGACGGGGGTCGGGGTTCGGGTGTGAGGGCCGGGCGGGGGTCCCGGGCCCGCGGAGGGTCGGGCGGGGGTCTGGGAGGAGGGCCGGGCGGGGGACCCGGGCGCCGGGCCGCTCACCTTCCGACAGCTCCAGCTCCAGCTCGGCCAGGCTCTCCCGCACCTCGGCGGGTAACGGCACCGCCTCCGGCGGGCACCCGCGCTCGGCCATGGCCCCGCCGAAGGACGGCCGGTCGTCCGGCTCGCGCCGGGCGGGGTCGGAGTCTGGGTTGGGGTCGGGCCGGGCCGAGCCGAGGCGGCGGCACTGGCAGCGGCTACGTCGCTCCCCTCTGCCCGGCGACCCGCATCGGCCCGTGGGGATAGCAGGCGGCGGGCAGGGGCGCGGCCCCGGCGGTTCCACAGAGGCGCGGGCACGAGCGCGGACGGCTCCTCTGGCGCCGCCACCGCCCCGCGCGCGCCCCCGACCGCCCGGCCGACCCTGTACGGAGCGCGCGTGCGCGGCGGGAAGGGCGAGCGGGAGAGCGCGGCGAGTCGCCTGCCAGGTGGGAGGCCGGGCCCGCCCAGCAACACCAGAGGCTCGCTCCCATTGGCCGCGAGGCCGCGGCGAGGCCGCTCCGGGCTCCCATTGGGAGAGCGCGGAGAGCGTCACTCCCGAGAGGCTCTGCGCCGAGGGCTTGGATCGCAGGCAGACAGGAATGCGGGTTCGCCTCTCAGCGCGGTCGCCTCAGTGTTGTGGTTGCGGGCACGAGACGCCCCTCACCCCCGGTATTGGCGTCGCGAGCCTCAGGCGGGCGTCGGTCCACGGCGACCCCGCAGGCCCTGGTCTGGTGTGCGCGCGGACGAGGCTTCGGGGTGCGCTGGGCTTGCGCTGGGGCGGGCGGGGGGCGTCCACACGCTTTCTCCCCAGCACGCGTGGGCCTCATGCGTGGGGCTTTTCACGACTCTCGGGAGTGAGCTGGACACCCTGGGCACCTTTGGACGCGTCCTTCGTAGACGCGCTGTGACACGTGTGTTAGCCTGGGGGCTGGTGGAGCTGAACTGAGACACCACGCCCCCCCAAACACGCACGCACCCCGAGAATCCTGAGGGAGCTGTTCCCCAGTGTCGGCGGGAAGCGTATCTGCCAGGTGCGACGGTGGACTGTAGTGGACGCGAATACCCGGCCCTGTCCGCAGAGGGCCACCTTCCTAGGTCGTATCCTTCTTGAGTTGACTGAGCCGGCCTGGCCATTGGGCCCAGCACAGAAGGCCTCGGAGAAGCAGTGCTCGCTCCAGAGCACGGCAGGCTGCCTACAGCTTAGCTGGGCCTGCACGGCCCTCTCCTTCCTGGGCTCGACCTTGTCTCCTTCCCCTTCCTTTCACAGGTGTTGATGCCATATAAACTTGTACCCCAAACTCTCTCTCACCATCTGCTTCTGGAGAAACCATCCTGCAACAGTTGGCACCTGGGGTTTGGATGGCAGGTGATAAGATGGGGTGACTCACTCACCACTTGTGGGTGGAACACTCAGAGCCCCTGGCACAAAGTGATCTAATTGTTAACCTTCCACCCGTGTAGAAGAGTGAACCAGAGAAGTGAAATGAATACCCTAGAAGCCTTTTACGTATGATGGAAATATTAGCCATAAGGAAGGGTACTGGAATTGGGTAGCTATTCCTTAACACTACTGATGCCCTTAAGAGAAATAATGGACAGTGGATGGCTACCAACAGACCATTGAAAGCCATGGAGTCTCTTCGGGTGCCTGCAAAAAAGGCCTCATCTCCTGCACTGAGACAATAAAGACAAGGGCCAGGCTCAAGAATTAACATCTCAAAGATGGTAAACACCCAGTCAAGGCAGTTCTGTTATGCTAAGTTTGGGGCCCTGGTTGGGAAAATCTGGGCCCATGACACATGTCAAAGAGATCTCGTATCTGGGTAGATGCCCTCAAAGCTTTTGACCACTCCCCACCCCCAAGACTGCCTTGAACCTCTGGAGCCTGCCCATGTGGCTCACCTTTCCCCACCAACCTATTGGACACTAGGCATATAATTATGGTTATTTCTTAGCATAATTCAGGTGGACTATAGCCCCCTCCCCCTCAAAAGAACATATTAGTTTGCTAGGGCTGCAGTAACAAAGTACCACAGACTGGGTGGCTTAACAGAAATTTATCTCACAGTTCTGGGGGCTGGAAGTCAGAACAAGGTTACAGGGCTGTGAAGGAAGGATCTTCCATCCCTGTCTGCTAGCTTCTGGTGGTTTGCTGGCAATCTTTGGTGCTACTTGGCTTGTAGATGCATCATGCCCATCTCTGCTTTCATGTTCACATGCCTTTCTCCCTATGTGTGTGTGTTTCTGTGTCCAAATCCCCTGTTTTTAAGGACACCAGTCATTGGATTAGGACCTACCCTAATTAATTCATCTTAATTTGATTATCTGTAAAGACCCTATTTCCAAATAAGGTTACCTTCACGGGTACCAGGGGATCAGGACTTCAACATCTTTTGCAGGGACACAGTTCAACCCGTTACAGGTTGTGAGAACCAGCCAACTGCCAGGACCTAGGGAAGTTTGTGTGGGGCTGGATTATAAGTGTGCTTGGTGAGTGGTGGTCCCCAGCATCCTTGTTTAATTCACCAGCATGACCCCTGCAGAAATCAGGAGAGAACTGGAGCGTAAAATGGGGTAGAAGACTATTATGAGCAATCTTCTAAGATATGGGATTTAACGCCCAGGCAAAGACTGGTAGCAAACTCCCTGAAAGGATGCTCCTAAAATGATGCTGTATTTATTGCTATATAACAAATTACTACACACTTGGTGGCTTGAAACAAGAATCATTTATTATCTCTTTAGGTTACTGTGGGTCAGGGGATAGTGGAGATGGCTTGTCTCTGTTCGACAGCATCTGGGGCCTCAGCTGGAGCAGCCTGAAGGCCAGGGGTTGGAATGATCTGAAGGTTCATTTACTCACATGTCTGACAGTCGATGCAGGAGCCTGGATTGGGGGTGTCAGCCAGCATACCCACACATGGCCACTCCCTGTGGTCTAGGCTTCCCCACAGTGTAATGGCTGGATTCCAAGGGCAGTTGTCCAAAGACAAAGGAAAGCCATGGCCTTTTTGTGAACTAGCCTCAGGAGTCATATACCATCACTTCTGCCACTCCCTAGCTGTTAGTAAATCTCACCTATATTCAGGGGAGAGGCATCAGACTCCTTTCAAAGAGAGAAATTTCAGAATTTGCAGATATATTTTAAAAACACTACACGTAGAAAAAGCTATGGCCCACAGTAAGCAAAGTTGAAATGACAATTGCTACAGCGGACTGATGGAAAGGAGTACAAGGGTCAGGGATGTGGCTGTGCTGAAATTTAAATACTCTGTGCTTCCTGAGACCCACCAGATGATTATATTCCACATAAAGGCACAAATAACAAATTTTTACAAAAGTCCAAAGAAACAGACTGATGAAAGGGGGTACTGACGTCACTAGTCAATGGTGGCTCACCTTTTAGGTGAGAGCTGACAGTAGGAAAGGCTGCTCCAGAGCAGCATTGGGGACGATAGGATCCTAAAACAGAAGAGGCCAGGAAGCAGCACGGAACTGACAGAAGTCCGAGTATCGCAAATTACAATGGCCAGCAAGGTGTGCATGGCAGCCAAGGGAGCCTGACCGGCAGAGAGCTGCAGAAATGCTTCATAAAACACAGCATCCCTAGAGGCAAAATAGATGGGCAGTTGAAGGTACAATCAGCAGAAAAAAGTCAAGGATGAATGACTAGGAAAATCAAGCTGGTTGCCCAATATAAAAAATCAGGATCCCACAGCCAGTTTCTGGACCTGAGCCAGTTTTCAGACATGGAACTGAAGAGGTGGCCAAATACCAAGAAGGACCCTGCAATATACCACAAGTATACACAGAAATGAATCCCAAAGGCCTTTCCTTTGATAACTACACCCAGGGAAAAGTGGCTAGCCAAACATTTTGAAGATTGATGGACACAAGGTCTGAACTGACTTTGACATCTAGACCCCTGGGTCATCATGACTCCCCTGTCAGAGTGGCTTATGTGGTGCCCAGATCATTAATGCAGTCCTGCCCAAGGTCCAGCTTACAGTAGGTCCACTGGGTCTGTGAACCTGCTTGGTGGTCATTTCCCTGTCCCAAAGTGAATAATTGGCATTGACGTACTTGGCAATTAACATTACTCTCATTTTGGGTCCCTGACCTGTAGGGTTAGAGCTATCACAATAGGAAAAGCCAAGTGGAAACCTCTAAAACTGATCTATTCCCATCAGGATCATAAAACAACATCACATCTGGGGGTGGGAGGGATGGCAGAGATGGGTGCCACTTTTAAGGATCTAAAGGATACAGCATGGTGGTCCCCAAAACCTTTACTTCACCAGCATGATCCCTGCAGAAATCAGAAGGATCCTGAAGGATGAGAGTAGCCTGCAAACTCAACTCAGTAGCAGCCCCGAGAGTAGTCTCTGTGTCAGATGTGGTAGCTGGCTGCTAATCCAGTGTGTTCTTTTCTGTCCCTATCAGAAAAGAGGATCAGAAACATTTCACATTCACGTGGAACAAAGATGCGGTTTTGCCTGAAGCCTGCGTTACCTCTCTTGCCCTCTCACAGTCCAAAGACTTCACCGTCCTGAAGAACGTCACGTTGTTCCATTGCATCAATAACATTATAAAGATGCTGGAGACATTGGTAAAATACAGGTGCTCCAGAGAGTAGTAGATAAACCGTATGAAGATTCAGGGACCTGCTACACTTACAATGTTTTTAGGGATCCAGTGGTCAGTGGTGCCCTAAGGCATCCCTTCCAAAAGAAAAAGACAATTATTGCATCATGCACCTTCAACCATTTTTTAATAAAGGAAGACACTGTTGGGCCTCTTCAGATTCTGGAAGCAGCATATTCCACACCTATAAATACTGCTCTGGCCCAAATACTGGTTGACTTGGAAGACTTCCAGGTTTGAGAAGAGCCCAGAAAAGGAAAAGCTTCTGTCACAGGTCGAGGCCGTGGTGCAAGCAGTTCTGCTGCCTGGGCCATACGGTCTAGCAGGTGGTACTGGTGGTGGGGAACAATGCAATGTGGAGCTTCTGGCACATCTCAGCAGGAGATTCACAAAGCAGGAACCCTAGGTTCTGTGATGCCACTTGAAGCAGAGAATTATATATGCCTTTTGGGGGAAAAAAACCATCTTGGTGTGCTTCTGTGCTCTGACAGAGATGGAACATCTGGCCTTGGGACACCAAGTGACCCCGCAGACAGAACAGTGGTTTGTGAGGTGGGTTCTGCCAAACTCACCAAGTCATCAGGTCGCTTTGGCCCAGAAACAGTCCATCACCAGGTGGAAGGAAGGAGCACATTCAAGACTGAGCATCAGCCTGTTCAGAGGTCACAAGGGAGTGCAAAGTAGGTGGCCCAGACCCACACGGCATCCACTGCTGTTGTACCAGAGCCTCTCTGTCCCCTCGC
Source organism: Eubalaena glacialis (assembly GCF_028564815.1). Lineage (NCBI taxonomy): Eukaryota > Metazoa > Chordata > Mammalia > Artiodactyla > Balaenidae > Eubalaena > Eubalaena glacialis. Next base: position 293,851 of record NC_083721.1, read on the forward strand.
ATCTATGACCGTACGGGGAGCCTTCAGGGCAAGTTGACAGAGGTGGAAAAATCTTGAGCCTGGTTCACAGATGGGTTGGCTTGTATGTGAGTTCAAAATGAAAGTGTACAGCAGCTACATTACAGCCTCACTCAGGGTTGGCCCTGACAGACAGTGGTAAGGATATGCCCTCCCCGTGGGCAGAGCTCCTAGTCATTCCCTTTTCTGCGTAAGGAGTGGCCCAAGGTGAGAATATACATGGACACGCGGGCAGTGTTGGATGGCCTGTGTGACTGGCTAAGGGTTTGGAAGGAAAACAATTGGAAAACTGGGGACAAGGAAAGCATGTGGGAAGACATACTGGGATAGGCGCCAAGCAGGATGGTCTTGGTATAAAATATTAATGCCCACCAGAGAGCACCCATGAAAGTAATAAACCACCAAGCAGACAGAACGATTCAGCCAGTTTACCCTGGACAGCATCTCTTACTTGGCAACCCCTGTACTGGCATGATGGGTACAAGAACAGAGGTTACCAAAGTAATGAGGTTGGAGGCTACTTGTGGGCCCAAAGCTGATCTAACCACTAGCTGACACTGAAGGTCTAACCTGCCAGCGGGAGACCAACGCTGAGCTCTGAATGTGGCTCCTTCCACTGAGAAGGTCAACCAGCCAAGTTTGCTGTATCGGAACTCTTCCATCCTGGAAGGGCCAGGAGTTTGTTTTCACAGAAATAGATTCATATTCCATATATAGGCTTGACTTCCTGCCCACAAGTGTCAGCCAACAGGGCCTTATGGAGTGGTAGTTCCTCTGGCACAGGATCCCATGTGGCATCATATCAAACGTGGGATTCACTTTATGGCAAAGGAAGTGCACAGCACGGAGTGCAATGACCACGGGATCTGCTGCCTGACAGAGCACGGGGACAGTCAGCTAAAGGCACAGCTCAAGTGCCAAACTGGAGGTAATGTTCTGCAAAGATGCGGTGCCATTCAAGACCTATACATGGCACTGTGTTCCCAACAAGAAAGATACCTGAATCTGAAACCCAAGGGGTGGAAACAGGAGTGGTCCCACTTAACCAACACCCCCAACGATCCACTGGGGAACTTTGTGCTTCCCGTCCTCCCAAGTTTAGATTCTGCAGGGTTAGAGGTCCTGGTCCCCAAAAGGGACACTCCCCGGGGAACACACCAAGTGTTCCATTGGATTATAAACTATGGATGATGTCTGGGAACCTTGGGTTCCTGCGTCTAGGAACCAGCAGGTGAAAGGAGGAGTCACTGTCTTGGTGATAGAGAGGGTAGGGCTGCTCCTACACAACGGGGAAGAATGTGTAGAACCTGAGTGACCCACAGGGGTGCGGCTCGGTACTCCTTTGCTTATCTGCGATTGAGAAACTAGAGAATCCAACTTGCACACGCAGTGGAAGAGTCTGCCTCTTGATTTTCAGACCCCTGCAGTCTGGCTGTAAGGGAAGTACATGATACACGTGCTCCTAGTTTAAGGCATACACCAGTTTGCAACATTGTGTCCAACTTGAAAGACTGATTTCCAAGCTGGCGCTGATAGAGAGCCTTCAGCCAGCCATTCCACCCTTCAGCCCAGACAGCTGCTTCCAGCTGATGGGACACATGATGTTGGTTCGTAAACTGGCCCCTGTACATGATGGCAAGGAGAGACCAAAGAGACACAGACACTCCAGATCAGCAGGTTTAATAAGCAGGGAACTTACGAGGTTTGTCCTGGCGGCCAGAAGACGAATAGATCTCCACACCCCACCGCCAGAATCTTAAGAGCTTATACAGAGGCCTTGACTGGGTTCAGTCATGCACACCTTCCAGATGGTCTCCACACCACCTTGCTCTCTCAAGGCTGCATCCTTGGGGCAGCTGCCAGTGTGGGGAGGGCAAGCGCAATGCACAACCCAAGGATGGGGAGGGGGTGAGGAGCCTCTGATGGCCCAGGGCCAGCTCACAGGTCAACCAACGGTCATGTCCTCTCGATGACCTCCTCCAGCATGGTAAGACCAGTGGATTCTACGTGTGAACTCATCCTGCACTTTCATCGCTTTAAAATAATGCCTGCTGCTAAGAGGCAGTGTCATGCAGAGCTACAGCAACGAACAAGACGTCTCCAAGGGCACAGAGAGTGGCGTTGGCAGATGCACTGCAGACAGGGAAGCCAAAGTCGCACCTGGAGTGTGTCTATTCCTGGTGGGACCAACCACTGCGTCCTCTGTGATGGAGGAACCAGCTCACCACATCAAGGTCTCAGCCCTGGCCTCTGCGGTTGGCGGTTCAGGCACTGAGAAGTGGGAGAAGCCAGGAAGCCTTGGTGAGAGGAGGTCTTGTTGCTGAACCAGTGCAAGTCTCTTTCCTGCCACCTAAGCAAAGAGGCTGAGTGACACCCATGAGCAAGTCATCCTGTCCACTGGCCTGCACTTCCGCAGTGGGTGCCCTGAGGGAGGAAGGTCTTCTCACATACCCGTCCTGTAGATGACCTTGATACCACTTTGCAACCTTTCTGCCATCAAGTACTGACCAGCTGGACAGTCAATTACCCATAAGAATGCTTATGGATCAGGAACCCAGGTCAGCTCTCTTTCCATATGGAATGGAGCACCAATGTACTATCCGAAGTTTGCCAACTGGAAATCTTCCAAATCCCGTCAGCTGCGTGTGTGTGGCAACTGTCGACTTCTGGCTGAGGCCAGCACACTGTGCAGATCCAGCTGCAGAACAAGCTTGTGCTTCTTCCTGTTCTGCCAACTGGTCACAGGGAACGTCCCAGGAGACCACAGACGTGGCTGAGACAGTGAAACAGAAGATTCAGCACCATGAGTCTGACTACCGACCACATCATGTACCTACGCCTTCTGGATCTTTTCATGCCCAGCTGTGTGTACCTGTGATGGACAAAACTCCTACACTGAAATCCTGCCCACAATGGGATGGCATTGGGACGTAGAAGCTCTGGGAAGCAGATGAGTCTGTGAGAGCGGAGCCCTCCCTTATGGATGGGATTAGTGCCCTTAAAAGAGCCACGAGTGCTTGCTCCCCCTCTGTGCTCTCCACCACGTAAAGATACAAGGAATAATCAGCCGTCTGCAACCCAGGAGAGACCCTCACGAGAACCCCACCCTGCCGGCCCCCGGATCTTGAACTTCCAGCCTCCAGAACTGTGAGACACACATTTCTGTTGGTTATAAGCCACCCAGTTTATGGCATTTCGTTTTAGCAGCCCAAGCTAAGACGATACTGTTTCTGGTTCTCAATGGAATGCTGCTGTTTACATCCAGTTTCATTATTTGTTGTACTTCTCCGGCTACTTTGGGATAAACTCTTGATGTGGGTCCAGAAGTGATGGCATCTGTCCCAGGTGCAATCATGAAAGGTTTTACATTTAGGCTACCTTATCATTTTTTTCTCAATACCAATTAGATGATGAATTCGATTTCAACTGGCAGGGACAACTTCCCTACCTTACCTTAGGATCTTTGTTTAGACATCATAATATCATTTTGATGCATTAAAGACATCATGGTAATTGGTCCTAATGAGCAGGAAGAAGTACCCTAGATGCCTTGGATGGTGAGAGCTAAATTCCATGAAAAATCAGTGGTCTGTGGACTATCATGGTCTCCCTTCCAAAGTGAAAGACAAGCAGCTGCACCTTGCACTGCCCACAGCTAAGAAAGGCCCCGGCTTGGCGTGTGTGGACTTCGATGTGACCACGTCTGGGTGTGCTGCTCCCATCTCCTGCCTGAGGAAGCTGTAGGCTGTTGGTTTCGCGAGACCTGGACAAGGACCTGCAGCTCTGATACTCAGGACAAGTTTGTAGCCGGCCAGGCAGAAGTGTGGACAGCCTGGGGGCTCCACTGATGGCCGCTGTCTAACGTGGCTGTCTTCTGGGACTGAGTCCTTTTTTTTTTAAATTAATTAATTAATTAATTTATTTATTTATTTATTTTTGGCTGAGTTGGGTCTTTGTTGCTGCCCGCGGGCTTTCTCAAGTTGCGGCAAATGGGGGCTACTCTTCGTTGCGGTGCACGGGCTTCTCATTGCAGTGGCTTCTCTTGTTGGGGAGCACGGGCTCTAGGCGTGCGGGCTTCAGTAGTTGTGGCTCGTGGGCTCAGTAGTTGTGGCTCGCAGGCTCTAGAGTGCAGGCTCAGTAGTCGTGGCTCACGGGCTTAGTTGCTCCGCAGCATGTGGGATCTTCCCGGACCAGGGCTTGAACCCGTGTCCCCTGCACTGGCAGGCGGATTCTTAACCACTGCGCCACCAGGGAAGCCCCTGGGACTGAGTCCTTAAGGTAAAGTTTCTGTGCTGACCCCAGGTAATGTCAGAATGGAACTGTAGGACACTCGGGTGGTGATGGAGAGGAGGTGGTGAATGATGAGATAAGACTCAAGCAGGTCAGGAAGGCAAAAGTAAACCCCATGAACAGATGGCTAGAGTTCCCATAAAATTTCTCCCTCTGAGTTGTCCTTGTGCCCTCTCTACTCCTGTTCTGCATATGGACTTGCTGTCCCTGCCCAGAACCCATCTGGGGACTGCCCAAATTACTTACTCACCATCGCTGCTTCTGACCAGAAAACTCCTCTCATAGCAAAAGTGCGGCACTAGGCTTACGACCATGGGATTCCCTGACGTCAACCCAGAAGCAGCTCAGCTACCAACAGTGGGAAGGCTGCCCTACTGCAGACCCACTTATGGCCATTTCTCCCACAGCCAGAATACATCAGCCTGGGGCCATCAGAAGATGGGAAGTGCCCCTCTTACTGCTACGCCAGATAACCCTGGAGGAGTTTTTGCTTTCCATCCTATGACTCTGGGCTCTGCTGTCCCGGGGGTGGGGGGAGGCTGCTGCCACCGGTGACAGTGATTCCCCCTCTGAACCAGCAGGGATGGGGGTTCCTGCATCGGCTGGTGGGACTGATCCCAATTACTGAGGGGGAGCCTGGAGGCCGGCACAACTCGAGGACAGTAAAACCTGTATCTGTACCTGACGTCTTCACTGGGCACCTCCTCGTACTTAGTACTTCCAGGTTCGACTGTAAAAGAAGGAAAGGAAGTCCTCCAAGAACAAGACTGTTAAGGTCTCAAATCTTTCAGAAAGGACAGTGAGGCCCAGAAAACCAGGCCTACATGGTAGAAGGAAGACTCGTTGAAACAGGGGCGCAGCCCTGTTTAATGCTTGCTCTGGACGTCTCCTCCTCACCTCCCACCTCACTTTACATGACGTGCTGGGTGTGTTAACTACACCGATTAGCAAAGGGCAGACCCAGCACCGAGGGAGGAGTCCGGCATTACCTGGAGAGCCTGCATTACTGAGATACGATACCTCGTGGGCCTTCCTTGGTATGAAGAATGTTTGCCCCACATCAGGCAGGTGCATTTTGGTAACTAAGTATGGGTGGGTGAGAACAAATTCTTCGTAGCCAAAGGGTCACCTGCCAGTGTGCTTTCAGATCAATTCGTCTGCTCTGCACAAGGTGCCGACTTCTGCAAGGAACTGTCCCAGGCTCCCCTGTCTAGTTTGGCGAACAGGAGGGCAGGAGGAGAAAGATGAGCGTCTCTCTCCCTTCCACAGTGATGCGGATGCATCTCCCCTGAGGGGTCAGCTCCTGCAGGAGGGGCTCTGTCCCTGTGTCCCAGTAACCGTTCTGCTGACCCGCCAGCCCCAGGGAAAGGGCTCCTCCATCATCACAGCGATCAAATGCTTGTACTGGATTCCCTTAGCTGGAAAGCCTAGCGTGGTTATGTTCTCCCACCTGGGCTGACACAGTGTCCTGTAGCTGATTAAGACGTACTGGGTCAGACTTCAGTTTGGTCATGACATTTTTTTCATCTTTCATTATGAAAATTTTCAAAAAATAAATAACCATATACTAACTAGATTCAATCTAGATTCAATATTTTTAAAAGATTTTGCATGTTTACTTAATCCATATATGTGTACTCTTTTTCTAACGGAACCATTTCAAAGTAAATTGCATTTGTTACGGCTCCTTTTTCTTAAAAAATTCAGCATACAGCTCCTAAGAAAAGCAGCCTTCTCTCATATAACCATGACCACACCTAAGAAAATTAACACAAATTCCCCTAAAACCTGCTATCCAGTACATACTCAAATTTACCCCGTTACCCCCCAAAATGACTTTATAGCTGCTTCCCCCAATGCAGGAGCTAATTACATTCTGCACGTGCATTTGGTTATGTCCCCTCAGTTTCTTTTGACGTAAAACAGGCCCCTCACTCTTGTTTTCTGAGTAACGTTGTCTATTTGATGCAACCAGGCCAGTCACTTACAGAACATCCCATGTGTCTCTCTCCTCGTGGTTCTGTGTGACTTGTCCCTCCATCTGTAAACTGGGGGAGACTGTGCATCTCACACGGCATCGTGCCAGGCCTGCCATGAGCCGGGGTCACAGTGGGCACTCCTAGGCTCCTGCACTGTGAAAGTGGAACTTCGCCTTGGTTTTAGGACTTGTTGATGAACCCACCGTGAACTGATTATTTCGCTGGGGGCAGAATTGGTGGTTCTCTAATTGTACTGCTCCCTCTCTATTAATTAGCTGGGTGCTTTACCGTGAAGAAGAATTTCCCTCATCAGCAGGTATGACCTGTGTTCTTCCACGAAAGGAGGGTGAATGTCTCTTTCTTTTTAATTATTAAGCCCCATGGTAACAAGTTGCTGTGATGGTTACGTCCACTGGCGGCTTTAAATGGGCCCTCCCTCCCTCATTAGCTTAACATGGATGACATGGATATTTATTTATTCAGTATTTGATCATCAATTTCAAACGTCATTCTTCTCTAAAGTGAAGAGACATTTCTTGGATTCCTGCTCCCGGGGCTGGTCAAGATTTCGCTTCAATAACGTCAAGCAGAAGAACACAGGACTCAGTGGAAAAGGTGGGAAGATTGTAAAACAGTGACCTTATGGCAGTGTTGGCTAAGAAGAGGAAAATGCAGACATGCACTGGAAAGAAAAATCTAAAATAAGTAAGCAAACATCTAAATAAGTCTAAAATCTAAAAATTGAAAATAAGTAAGTAGTGATTAGGAAAAAGTTGTTTTATATTAAAACCAAGCCCAGCAGAATAAATGTCATGTTCAAAGGTCTTAGAAACACACTGAGATACTTATAAACATACCTTTACAACAGACGTTTGGGTAAAGGACACTGGCTAGATACCACCACCAGGTACAGACGAGCACAAGTAAAACATAAAAAGATCATAATCATGAGAAATAAATATGTAGTGACAGCATCTGACAGAAAAAAAATAAGAAACCAAGCAAGATGAATCAATAGGCATGTGGCTATTTGTCTTACTAGTGCTTTAAGTTCCACTGAAAATTTTTGACTTACAGAAGTTCAATATAAATTCTAAGTCTATGTTTTATTTTTTTGCCTGTGATAAAAGCAGACTGGATAAAACAAGAAAAAAAAAACACAGGGCTATTCACAAACACACCAGGGCTTTAATTTTATTCTTTTTGGTTTTTTGTGTGTTTTTGTTTTAAACCAAGTTTCCAGCTGTACACTTTAAGAAAATAAACAACAGGAAGCCATCCTCTGCTTACCCTTCGTGGGTGGGCAGGGAGGCTCGACCAACGGAGAAGCGGGCAGATGCCCGTCACTCATGAGCGCACAGCTACCTCATCAAGGTAAGAAGCTAAGATGTGCTGAAATCACATAGAAAATACTCCACTTGGCTTTGCAGCAAAGCGTAAGGGCGAGAGCATCTAACTGACGACACCGGGGCTGGCGCTCAGCACCACTCAGCACACCCACCACATCACAAGCTCCCACAGGAAATCAAACCTCTTCCTCAAATACAATTGTCACAGGACTTTATTCACTGCTTACTCTTCTGGCAAGAGGACTTCTCTGAAGTAGAATCTAAACACAAGTAGAAATGAGGAAGCAATTTGTTAGCAGGCTTCACATCTTCTAAGAAGAATTTCACAGTTTCGAAACACTATCACTGAATTAACCTTATTTTTGGTAAAAATAAGAATAGCAATTAAGATACGTAGTGGTTTACATTATGAAAGTTGAGAAACGCTGGACAAACGACATCCTGTAAACACGGTCTTCATGGTCGCTGTGAGTCTGAGACACCGTGATCCCCACAGTGTGCGTCCTTCACACCCACCCCCGGTGTCTCCACTCACAACCCTCCTTCTGATACTATTAATGATGGCTGATTAGCAGGACTGAAACTAGCAAGAGTGACTAAGCTGGACCCCAGTGACTAAGCCGTCTCCTCTCCAGGACTGAGCACTCCTGGGTCACTCAGATCACGTCAGAAGACAGAGGACTTTCATTACCTGGTGGTACGTCTCCCAGTCTTTGCTGGATCATTTCTAAATGGTGAATGTATTCCGTCAAGGAATGTTCCGGATCTTGAGAAGCAGTCAGGGATCTTTCTGATCTGGGATTTGGGGATGGATTGGATCTTCAAACATACAAACCAACAAACAAACAAAGAGTTGAACTCAGCAGACGGTCTGAATGCAGCCAGGGCGGAGGGGCAGTGGAGTTGGGCCTGCTGACCAGACACTCATGGGAAATGGGGTAAACTAGGCGGTTGTTACCTTCCTATATTTTCTTTACCACAGCGGAAAAAAGAGTAAGGCTTTTTTAAGAAGTGCTACATAGTGCTTTAAAACTAACTTCTTTACAACGTCTCCAAATTAAAACAACTAAAAACTACTGTATATTATTTAATTCACTAAATCTTCACATATGAGTCTATCATCCCAACCGGATTCTGCCCAGCATCCCTCACAGGGGTCCCTTCCTCCTGGCCTCCAGCTGGGCCCAGGGAGCCCCGTCTGCGTCACTGCTCACTTCCTCTCCAGGGCAGGGAGCGTCTTACCCGTGCGCCATCCACAAAATAGAGGCCTTGGCCACCAGCTACTCCTTCAAAGGTATCACCCACTCGGGCATGGGGGAGCCACAGCCAGATCGAGAACCCTTGCCTGCCCTCCCTGAATAGAACCGGGCTTCTGGGCCCTCACGGACTCACGCTGCTGCACTCCCTGCCTCGCTCTGGGACCAAAACTTTGAGAACACGTTTCTGTGAGGAACCACACACGCTGGTGGGTCCCCATCGGCAGAGACGCAGGGTGAGTGGGGACACAGCCTTGTGCACGGCGGTGCCGCCCACGCCCATCGGTCTGGCCTCCCCCATCAGGGCAGTGAGGCCCGAGGTCGTCACACTCTTAACACGCAGCTCGTACGGAGGTCTCACCACCAACCGGAAACCACGGAGCGAGAGAGCAAACGTGAGCGTTTTATCCCTGCTGGTCTGATGTCAGAGGTGGATGATGGGTTCTGCTCTGACAAGCTCGTTTTAGAACCCCGGGAAAGCATGCACAGAGAGAGCAGACGACATGCCTGCACGAGCCGTCACATGTGTGTGACAAATACCACAGACACAAACTGAGCTTTCTATTCACTTCACGGGTAGGTTCCAAATACTGGAGGAGTCATAGTCGAATGAATTAAATAAATGACTCGTAATCATATTCGAGAATTTGAATAGGATTATTATTATTTGTGTTTCAGTCTGGAGAAATGGAAATGGAAATCACATCTCTCACAAGCAGCACTTGGATAAGAAATCTCATGGTCAGGAAAATGGGCTGTAAACCGTGATGAAGGTACCCAGGGCTGTCAGAACTGTCAGAACGTGACAGTTACAGCCATCAGGGAAACCTTTCTTCACTTGAATTTTTAAACAAAATTCCATTCTACAATTTATCCACAAGGCCTCTTAATTATGTTTTTAATTGAAAATAGTTTTTTCCCCAAATAACCGATGGATGTTTAACATTATCACTGTAACATTGCAATTGCCAAGTAAGTTGTAAGTATAAAAACACATTACGTGTGCAAAAAAACCCCCAATCCCAAAGAAAAAGATTAAGTAAAGCTAACACCACGGCCTTGCATGTATGTGTGTGTGTGCATGTGTGTGGGGGTCATGTGTGCCCGGGGGCCCTTCCATCACAGGCGGGCCTGGGCACCCGCACAGATCTGCCCAGGGACGCCTCCGCGCATGCAGGGACGCCTCCGCGCATGGCCCTGTCTCTGTAGACGGGGCCCCTGCTGACGGCTACAACCCTGCAGTGGAAGAGCAGCTGAGGCACCACCGCTCACCTTTCCCTCCTGCGTGGGGACGCTTTTGGCACAGGGCCCCTGGCGTGGCTGGAAGACATGTCCCGGGTTGGTGGGGATTCGCGGGTGTTGGGTGGAGACTGCTGCCGCCGTGGCACCAGGAATCCTTCCCCCAGAATTATTTAGCAACGAAGGGATTAAGAAAAGAAAAGAATGCATTTTAGTAGGGAGGTCCATCCACCAAAATTTAAAATTTACAAGTTTTTAAGAGTCTGCATGGCAATTTCAAAACGTTTAAAAAGTACTCGTTATAAAAACTGTATTAAAAAAATCTCTAGAAGAAACCTGAGTTGTTTTTTTGTTTGTTTGTTTTTTAAATGTATTTATTTATTTATTTATTTGGCTGCGTTGGGTCTTTGTTGCTGCGCGTGGGCTTTCTCTAGTTGCGGCGAGCAGGGGCTACTCTTTGTTGCGGTGCGCGGGCTTCTCATTGCGGTGGCTTCTCTTGTTGCGGAGCACGGGCTCTAGGCGCGCAGACTTCAGTAGTTGTGGCTCACGGGCTCTAGAGCACAGGCTCAGTAGTTGTGGCACACAGGCCCAGCTGCTCTGCGGCATGTGGGATCTTCCCACACCAGGGCTCGAACCCGCGTCCCCTGCATTGTCAGGCGGATTCCTAACCACTGCGCCACCAGGGAAGTCTGAAACCTGAGTTCTGAGCACCTGCATTTCATTCCTGCAAGGCCAATCCTGACCCCCGTGTCTGTGTGGGCAGCGCCCTGGAGGGGCACTCAGCACCCTGAGGGAGTGAGCAGGGCGCCACGTGGGCCTGGGGTGGGTCTCCTGCACCCAGCTCTGAGGAGTGGGAAGGGCAGAAACCCCGGCGACCACCAGGTGCAGCCGGGGGGCAGGGGGGCAGGGGGTGTGGGGGGACCTCCTGAAGAACCTTGAAGCCAGCTGATTCCGAGACGTAAGGATTCACTCATGGAAATCAAAGGGGACTGGCACCGCCAGGGAAGCCCAGTGGCCATGAAGGGCGCTGCCCACTGCAGCTCCCCCAGGCAGCCCGGCTACACCTGGGCAGCGGCCCGTCAGATGGGGCAGTGGACAACCGCAGACTGGACGGGACTGAGGCAGAGGAGGCAGTGGTGCTCCCAGGGGACGTGCACAGTGTGAAGTAGAACTTCACTCCATTTGGGAGAATAAAAAAGACTTTTTACTGAAAATAAGCTATTGGTCGATACATTTTGCATTTCTGTATTTTTCAGTCATTATTACGCTCCTCTGAACCACTTTTATTCATCAACATTAACTGTATAAACTTGTGCTTGTTCCCAAAATAAAAACCACTTTCCTTCAAAAACCCTTTGCCTCCTGACAAGCGCACTGGCTGAATTACTGGTTTCTTATTGTGCTTTGCGATCTCCCACCAGGTGGGCACTGAAGAAGCCCGTGGGTGGGGTGGCATGGGGGGTACCTGGGTGCAGTGCTCGGCCCGGCGCTAGGGCTCCTCTGCAATCTACTTGTTGCCATTTCTTAACCAAAAAGCGTAACCTACAAAAAAAGATAGAAAACATTGAAAACTAGAGCTAAACAGGAGTGAAAAGAACCAAGAAAATCCAGACGTGACCGGACCATGGAGTGAGAGCACGGCCCTCCACCCGGGCAGCTGCCAGCACCTTCCCGGCCCCGCCCCCGGCCCCTGGGCCCCCAGGCCCCCGACCCTGCCCCTCCACTCCCAGACCCGCCAGCTGGGGTCTGTCTGGTTCACCGCACTCCCTTCTGTCGCTAACGCACTTGACGGGCCCCGGACAGCTGGGGGAAATGGAGACCCTCGCCCTCCACGAGGTGACGGGAGGTGCAGCGGTGTTGGGGCCCCTAGACCCCTCTCCTCGACGGCCCCCAGCAGCTCCCTCACAGCACTGCTGCCTCTGAGACCCAAGGCCCAGGAGGTACCTCTGCTTCGCGTTGGTGGAAAGACGGAGGCAGGGTTTGGGGCTCTCCCCCCGCCCCCCAACCCAGCATCTGACGTACTTCCTGGCACGGGGCGTGTTCTCCGAAAATACAGAACAGATGGACGGACGGACGGACAGGTGTCAGACAGAGTGACAGGCAGGTGGGAGGACAGTCTGTGGTCCGGAGAACTCAGAGGAAGGGAGGGCGCTAAGTGCCCGGAGGCCGGGGGAGGCCTCCACCCCGTGGGGACTTCTGGCAAGTGTGCGGCTGGACCGTGTGCGGTGCTGGGTCTCTGAGGGCAATGGGACCCACACTGCCTTTTGTGGTGCAGTCCAGGGAAAGGCCGAGGGGGCCCAGCCCACCCTGCTGTGCCTGGTCCCGCAAACGTAGGTGAGCGCGGCCCCGAAAAGGCACCTCCGTGGGCACCAGAGCAGACACAGTGGCACAATTCTTAGTGGGACAAACGTTTTTAGAAATACAGCAGATTTTAAAATTATAAAATAAAATAGATTTTCATCACTGTTAATTCTGAAATAGTCAAAAGTCCCTATCACACCAGGGAGTCCATCCGTACTCCAAAGTGGCGCCCTGCATGCATAATGGCTGGAGCTGGGCTGGGCTGGGCTGGGCCAGGCGGACACTTAGGGGTCAGGTGTACCTCCCTGCTGGGGGGCCCACAGCGTGTCCTCCTGTGCACATGGCGCCCTTTATGAAACACAGATTTGACTAAAATACAAGAAACTGAAACACGAAGAAGTGAAATGCAGTTTTAAGCTCGATCAGACATGTCTGTCATCATAAGAATACCATTAAGGGGAAGGCTCTGTTTTACAAGAAAAAGGCAGCCTTAAACCCTTCCATCTTAGAAGGTGCAGTTCTACATAACGTGGTTTCCGGAAGACAAGGGTCGTCTATATTTTAAGGCCTCAAATATCATTCATCTTAAAAGAGGGAACAGCTGTAGTGTTTCAAAGACTAAACGACCCCAAAGCAGACAGGAGGCACGTGCCTCGGCGGTACCTTAAGACAGCGATCACCACCCTGACGGCAGTGCGGAATTTCGTAAAAGGGCGTGCCGCCACCGCTTTCTTATCTGCCTTGGAAGGAAATACTCCCAAGTGGGCGATCATGGAGAGTGTTTCTTGTTCAGAGTCCTGGAATCCACCAATCAACAGCAAAAGATACTTCTTTTGATAAATCAGGGCTTTTCTAAAGCTCTCTGCTCTCAGATAATGCAGGTACAATTTTTCCATCTATAAGAAAAAGAAAAAACAGTGAAACTTAACCACAGGACAAAGACATCCTTCTCACAAGTCTCCATAGCACACTTGTACCAGGTGCTTTAAAAAGAACCAGACTTCTTTCCTCAGCAAATTATCACAGCAGTCAGCTCCGCACGACATCTATAACCAGCAACAATCTTGCAGTTCAGAGTTGGATCTTGTTTATCTGACAAAACACAGAGCACAGACGACCCTTCACCAGCATCAGAGGAGCCCCACGAGGGCCCAGGAATTGGACCACTAAGCACGGACAAAGCTGGGGGCAGGTGGGGGTTTCATCACAGGTCTGCAGGCATCAGGGGTCGGGGAGACCTGAGGTCACAGGCAGAGGTTGGTGTCCATATCCTAATACGGCTTTTCCCTCCAGAGAGACCCACAGCTTGGGCCTCACCATCAGAAGTGCTGACTGAGCTGTGGGCTCAAGGCTTTTCCAGGCTGTGGACACTATCATCTGTAATTCAAGCACCAAGACTTTCACTCCTTAACCCAGGATTTTAGAAAGTACCACGGGCGCCACACAGAGGATCTCTAGGGCACTGAAAATGCTCTGCATGACACCATTGTGGTGGACACTTGTCATCTTACACTTGTCAAACCCACAGAATGCATGGCCCCAAGAGCAGCCCGCACGTGGTGACAACGTGACGCTGTGGGTCTTTCGACTGCAACACACGCACTGCCTGGGGGGAAGTGGATGGTGGGGCAGAGGGTTCGGGAAATCTCCGTACCTTCCCCTCAATTTGGCTGTGAACCTAAAACTTGCCTAGAAACATAAATCTTAAACAAGTAAGGAGCAGCCATGAGACGGTGTCTGCACACCTAACACCGCCCATGGGCTTGGTCTTACCTTGGCATTGCAGGCGCCAGCCTCCGGCGCAGGCAGTGCTGGGTCTGGGTGTCGCGCTGAGCCCGGCGAGACCATCCTGTCCTGCCTCCATGCAGACCTGTCCGACCTCTGCAATGGCCACAGACAGCGTGTCTACACAGCTGCTCTCCCGGGACAGCATCTCAAGAAAGCTGGCTGAGGGCTTCCCCGGTGGCGCAGTGGTTAAGAATCCACCTGCCAGTGCAGGGGACACGGGTTCGAGCCCTGGTCCGGGAAGATCCCACATGCCGCGGAGCAACTAAGCCCGTGCGCCACAACTACTGACTGCACTCTGCAGCCCGCGTGCCACAACTACTGAGCCCACGTGCCACAACTACTGAAGCCCGCGCCTAGAGCCCGTGCTCCACAACAAGAGAAGCCACCGCAGTGAGAAGCCCGCGCACCACAATGAAGAGTAGCCCCCACTCGCTGCATCTAGAGAAAGCCCGCGCGCAGCAACAAAGACACAACGCAGCCAAAAAAATAAGGAAGGAAGGGAGGGAGGGAGGGAGGGAGGAAGGGGAAAAGAAAAGAAAAGAAAAGAAAAGAAAAGAAAAGAAAAGAAAAGAAAAGAAAAGAAAAGAAAAGGAAAGAAAAGAAAAGGGGCTGAGAGCACAGTGGTGACCGCTCCCAGGCCCGAGCCGCCCACATGCTGTGCCCTCGGGACACGGGTGGGCTGGGGCAGGTGCCGGCCACCTTGGTCCCTCTTCAGCCTCTTCTCAGTGATGTCCCGGTCGTTACGTGATTATTTTATTACACTCAAGGGTGGTTACTGCACACCGTTTACTGAAGTACGATTGTACAAAAGGTATATTTTTACTAAAAACAAAACCCTCACATTTGAGAAATCACCCTGAATTCAAAGCTTTAAGCCTATTAGACACCCCTGTCCTCCCTGGCCCTAGAAATGCTGCCCCTGGCAGACGCGGACACCCAGCTCTGTTCAAGCGCCATCGAGCCACACACCCTGGACACCTCAGGAGGGGCCCACACCGCACAGAGGGGATGTCGTGACCAGGCCACGTGTCCCAACACTGGCCACGTGGCCTGGACAGCACCCCAGAGCTCCGGTGTGGACACACGAACAGAAGAAGGGCCCCACAGGGAGGGCCAAGGCTGCCGCCCACAGCGCACAGCCAGGACCGCCTGTCGCCGAGGCCAAGGCCAGCTCGGAGCACGCCCGGGGCCACGTGCTCAGCTGCCGCCAAGGCAGCCTGGCTGCACCGCCCACAACTCAGGGCAGGACTCGGAAGAGGGAGGTGCCGAGCTGGGTGACCTCCCTGCTGGGGCAGAAGGAAGAGACCACATTTCCCGGTTCTAACAGAGCCCGGTCTCTCCTGGGAAAAGACACTCTAGCAACAGGAGTCACCCCGACACAAAGGAGAAGACGCTCCAATCTCTCCACCCTCAGCCTGCCTCTCGCTCGCTCATTACCTTTATTTCCTGATTCATCACCTTCCAGGCGAAGGACAAAGCGTTCCAGGTGATGGTGCTTTAGTTCACCCCGGGTGCCCTCTGAACAAGGAGCCCCCAGGGGAGCAGGCGGCCGTGCTCGGCGCCAACGGCACCTCTCGCCTTTACAGCCCCTCCCGATGAGGAACAGGGCCACGGGCCTGCCGGCGGTTGGGCCCCACGAGCACAGGAGCCCCCTTAACCCCACAGCGCTTCGGACAGACAAAGCGGAACTGGACAGAACTGAGAAGACAGAGGTCCCGCTTGGGCACACACCACCGCCCTCTGGTAACTGCCAGCGGGACCTGTCCGGCCTTGACAGGGCACCCTGCCCAGGAGCACCAGAAACACCAAGCCCAGCACAAAGAACCTTCCGGAAGAGAAAACACTAGGCACGGACGGTCTCACTGGTGCATCTTAACAAACACTTAAGGAAGAAATGAATACCAGCTCTACACAATCTCTTCCAGAAAACAGGAGGGAACACGTCCCAGCTCATTTCATAAGGACAAGACCAAAGACAATGAAAAAAACCCTCCAGGTTAACATCCCTCATGAAGCCAGATACAAAAACGTACGCCAAACATAAGCAAATCGAACCCAGCCTGCAGCCGCCGGGGCCCCAGGACGCGTACCCTGCGCGCGCAGCCCTCCGGCGGGGCCCTCGGGGCCCGGGGCGTCCTCTCCAGCCGGGACACGGCCCTGCACAGCTCCGCCCTCTCCCGCGTCACCGCGCTGAGCGCTCTGCTCAGGGACTCGTTGTCCTTCAGCAGGACGTCCACCAGCTCGACCTGCAGCTCCACCGTCGTTTTCTTCTTGAGAAGAAAACAAGGTCAGAAAATGTTTTGTTCAAAGCCGCTACTCGTGGCTTTTACTGTCGGCTGTTCTCACGGATCGCAACTTTAAACGCATTTGGGGTTGGCGGGAAGCTTGCGGGGCTGGGCAGAGTCCATGTACGGGAAGGAGAGGGCAAAAGCCGTCAGATCACATTTCCTCTCGCTCTCCTATGAAACAGGCTTTGCACGAAACCGGGCATGGACAGAGGGAGGCTGTCACAAAACACGACCCCCTCCCCGTTCCGACAGCGCCACCGGCACAGGCAGGGCGCGACGGGTGGCGGGAGGAGCACGCTTATCCCTGAGGGTCCCCAGAACAGACGCGTTCTTTCCAGGCCCCAGCGGGCGCAGGACACCGGCAGGGTCAGCTCTCCTGCTGCCTGCGCTGCATGCTGCTTCCACGACAGACATCACGACGTCCTAACTGCCATGGAAGTTTGTCGGGAATTCATAGCAGCAGTCAGGACTCCTGAAGCACCCCTGACGCTGCTGACGGGCAGCTCATTTCCAGCCCAGTGCCTCAACACAAGTGCATGAGCGGCAGATGGGCCGGGGCGTCGGCCACAGAGCGGGACAGACCAGCGCCCCCATGGGCACCAGGAACAGTGCGTTGAGCCAACCATGCGACAGGCCGAGGCGGGAGGCAGGTCCGGCCACAGTGAACAAGAAAGCTGGTCTCACCCGACAGGAGCTGGACGCGCCCAATTCAGACTTGAGCGTCTCCAGCGTGTGAAGCAAGGACGCCACTGCCTTCTCGTTGGACGACGTCCAATCGCTGATGGTCCTGGAGAAGCACACGGACACTCAGAAGGTGTGTGTGGGTCCCGGGCGGCAGGCACTCCGCGTAGCGCCCGGGGAGCCCTGCGCTGACTGTGGCAGCCGGGAGGCGGCACGGCCTGGAAGCGGGCAGTCTGCGAAGCCCAGAAGCCTCCAGCCACTGAGCACTGCCTGCAGACCACGGAGGCTCCCTCAGTGTGTCCACCTCCCCCTGCTGCTCTCTGCTGGCTACTACGACGCTGTCCCTAAGCAAGACTTTGCTGCTCCATCAACTACACCCAATCACAGACAGGAGAGCCGTACGGTCTGAGCTTCCGTGTGCTCAGAAAAGGGCAAATCAACGTCGGTTCCCGCCAAACAGCAGGGCCGTGGGTCCTCGACCAGGCAGACGCATCCCGGCCCCGTGGGCAGCGGGCCAGGGTGTCAGGCGAGGCAAACGCTGCACAGACACCGGGCACCAGCCCTGCCCTGGGGGACTCGGGTGGGAGGGGGGCTGGCCTCGGGCCGGACCCTCTGGGTGCTGAGCAAGGGTAAAGGGCCATGGAGAGACCTGATCTGAAAGACACCTGGATCTCCTGTCATATTAGAATGCAAAGACCACAACGCTGTCATCATCTTTCAAGAGAATACTGCCCACGAATTCACCCGCACACGTGGGCTGAGAAATAGAGTCCGTTTCATTAAAACCTGAACCCGAAATCAAAGACACGCCCCAAACTCAGAATTTTTCTCAACATGAAAGGTGCTGGGCACATGGCCGGGTCAGTCCCGAGACTCGCCTGTCCACCGTCTGGTTGATGAAGCTGGTCAGCAGCCCCGCAGCACAGAGCAGCCGCTGCCGCACCTTCTCCAGGCCCCGCTGCTGCTGCCGGGGGCGCTCGGGCTGCGAATATGGCTCCGGGCGGGGGCGCACGGCCTCCCTCGCCTGCAGCTCCCTCACCGTCCGCTGGAGCTGCTGCATCTTGTGCGCATCCCGCTGGCGCCGCAGCTCTAACTCCCGCTGTCAGCAACGGCGAGAAACAGAAGCGGGCCTCACACACGGTCCAGGGTGGAGACCGCAGCCAGGAGCGCAGTGCAGGGGCCGCCCGGCCCGGCCCCGGGCCCCGACCGACCAACCCCCAGCACGCTCCACACGGGGGCTCCGGGCGCGATGCGGAGTCAGGGTCCCCCCACCCCGGGGATCCGGGACAGGGCCCGGGACGGGACGAGCCACAGCCCGAGCCCGGCCCCCCACCTCAGCATGCATGCGGGCATTGAGTGGGCGCTCAACACCGAGAAGGCGGGCCTGAGTCTCAGGAGGCCCTGTGCCCCCCACGCGCGATCCCCGCCCTTCAGTGCGGAGGTGCCAGGGGACCCAGCCGGCCAGGCCGCTCCCTGCCCCACACCCAGGACCCGAGTCTCCACAGGGAGACAGCAGACCACCGACAGAAACCACTCCGCGTGCTGAGAAGTTCAGGGAGCGGCGGGGGCTCGGAGAGCATGGGGGCTGACCCCAGGGGATGACGCCTGGGGAGGGGGGCTCCAGGGAAACAAAGACGGCCAGGCCGGAACCAGGCAGGGCAGAGAGGGCACAGGCCCGGCCCAGCCGCTCCTCAGGCCGGCACATGGACCAGGCCTGCTTCCCACCCAGCACCTCCCGCCCTTCCCCGGCATCACCCCATGCTCGAACCTCCTCAGGAAACTGCGATCCTTTTTTATCCATTTTCCAGAGGAGGAAAGTAACAAAACCAAGAGACCCACTGGTTTATTTTGTTTAGAAAAGATGAAATTGGCCCTGAAATAACTATCAGAGGCCTGGGCCACTACGGCCAGAAAAAGACCCCACAACCCAGATCAAGCTAACTACCTACAGTGAAAATAACACCAAAAGCACAACATACTTAAAAAAGAAAAATACATATCAAGGTGCATCATGAAGGACAGTTACTAATTTGACTTGGAAAACACTTTGTTTTTTTTTTTTAAGCAATCACATTACATTTTTACAAAACAAAAACAAAAAACAAACCAAAAACAAAAAAAAGAAAAACAAAAGAAAAAAAACCCAAAATTAAATAAAAAGGTTTGGCAGAAGACTCTGGATAAGGTTTGGGAAGCCCCTTGAGAAGCGCATGAAGACAACAAACCTCTCTCCTCCCACACGCACAAAAAACCTGGAACACGCTCTGGGGGTCCCGAGTGACCAAGGCCCACCCAGGGCTGTGACTCTAGCCGCCTCCGTCAGGAAACCCCCGGCCTCTGCCACAGCCCCGAACGATTCCTCCACTTCCACAACCTCTAGTGATGAAACACGACTGCGTTCCAGGTTGTTTAACCCCACCAAAAACACCAATCGTTATACACACAACACGCGTGAGCCTTGAAAACCCCATGGCAGGAACCAGACACAGAAGGCCACACACCGTGTGATTCCACCGACACAAAACGACCAGCAGAGGCAAATCCAGAGATGGAAAGTAGACCAGTGGGTGCCAGGGGCTGGGTCCCTGCTAACAGGCCCAGGGGTGCCCTTGTGGGTGATGAACATGTTCTAAAATTGATTGCAGTGATGGCTGCACAACTTTTGAATACACTGAAAACCGGTGCATTGTGCAATTTAAATTGGTGAACTCAGTAGCATGTGAATGATATCTCACTAATATTTATTTCTTGACGATTTCATAGCAGCCTAACCATTAAAAAAACCAGGCCATTGGTTTTCCTTGTGCATTTTAAGAGCTTTTTATAATTTCCCAAAACCCCCAAAAAGAAATAATAAAGGTAATGTTTTTGAAGTTCTAAAAAATATTTTTAAAGAGAGCAAAATAAAGGTCAATCCATGAGAAAACACAGGATATAATTTCCTCAAAAACAAATGCTTTTGGTCAATGTATAATGTATCTAAAACTAAGACCCATCCAAAAAATAAAGGAGGGAACACTTCCCAGCCCGTCCTGCAAGGCCAAGATCTTCCTGATATCGAAACCAAAAGCACCACAAGAAAAGAAAACTACAGAACAATATCTCTCATAAATATAAATGCAAAATCCTTAACAAAATACTAGCAAACTGAATCCAACACTATTTAAAAAAGAATTATACACCAAATTCAAGTGGGATGCATCCCGAGTGCTAGGATGACTGAATATATGAAAATCAATGTCCTACATCATATCAAGAGAAGGACAAAACCCGTAAATCTGAAAAGACACTGAAAGAGCAAATCCAATACTCTCTCATGATTAAAAGTAAAAAATAGAAAAGATTGAATAAACTAAAAACTTATCCTCCGATAAGGGGCATCTACAAAAATGGCGCAACTACCATCGTACTCAGCAGTGAAAGACTGGCTGGTCCCCTAAGATCAAGAACCAGGCTGGACGCCTGCCCTCACACACTGTGGGTTCTGGCCAGGGCAGTCAGGCAAGGAGAAGAGACAAAGGCATCCAGGTTGGAAAGGAACAAGTAAAACTATGTCTATTTGCAGAAAACATGATCTTCTATATGTAAAATCCCAAAGAATCCATTAAAAATATTGGAACTAACAAACCAGTTCAGCAAGGTTACGGGACACAAGATCAAGGTGTGAAAATCACCCGTATCGCTACACATTCGCAACAAACAACCTGAAAACGGAAGTAAAAAATAATTCCATTTACAACAGCATCAAAAAAATAATATTTAGGAATAAATTTAATAAAAGAAACGCAAAGCTTATCACCTGAAAGTGACAAAACATTATTGAAAGAAACTAAGGAGCTAAATAAACGCAGAGCCCTTCTGATTTCACGGATGGGAAGACCTAGCATTGTAAGGAGACACTCCCCAAAGCGATCTACAGATTCAGTGTGATTCCTACCAAGATCCCAAGGGCCTTAATGCAGAAGCAGAAAAGCCGATCCTCAGATGCACACGGAACCGCAAGGGGCCCCGAGGATCCAAAACCACCTTGGGAAAGAACAAGGTCGGAGGACGTGCGCTTCCCGACTTCCAACCTGCTACAAGGCCGCGGTGGCCAGACCAAGGGACAGCCCGGAGCCAGGACAGGCCCTCCGCCCATGGCGGGCTCACCAGCGTCTCCTTGTCTCTCTGCCACCTGCTCCACTCCTCCGCGTCCGCCTGGCTCGGCCTCGGCTGTGCTGCCATCCTCGCGTCCTCGCGTCCTGGCTGCTCTAACCTCTCCCGCGCTCTCGGCGGGGTCTCCACGGGTGGCCTCGGCGCCGCACTTACCTCCTGCTCCCTCTCCACCTCCTGGCGGTGCACATGGGCCTCAGCCTCCAGGGCTCGCTGCCGCGCGGCCTCCAGCGCCACCTCCAGCTCCAGCACGCGGGCCTCGCAGCCCCTGAGCTTCTGCAGCAGAGCCGGATGCGCCTGCTTGTCCTGCGGCCGCCGGCTCAGCCGCTCCGTGAGCAGGCGCTCGTGCCGCAGGGCCTCCGAGAGCTCGCGGGAGCGGCCCTGCTCGGCCTCCAGGCTCCGCTGCAGCTCTGAGAGGTGGCCACGCTCCTGCGCCAGCAGCGCCTCGCAGCGCGAGGCCTCGATCTGCAGCTCCTTCCGGAGGTTGTCCTTCGCCGTCTGCTCATGTTTTAGCGCCACGCACAGCTGGTTACTCTGAGCGCACTGCTTCTCCAAAGACGCCCTTAACTCCTGCATCGGGGAAAAGTGGGACGAGGCAAGTCAAAGCCAGAGCAAGAGCATCTAAACAGCTTCCGCAGCTGGAGCTTCCGACGTCACACGTTGGGTAAAAGGAGGGCGAGCGATAACCCTCTTCTCGTGGCTCCGCCGGCCTTGCTCGTGGATGAGGCGCTTTTCTGAGCACAGTGCCACGTCCCAGGTTCACCTCCCTCCCTGAATCAGGGGCTCCGGTGCTGCGGAAGGGCGGGCCCTCGACCCCCTCACGGTGCTCGGCTCAGCCAGGCCTATGGGACACCGCTGCGCGTGGCCACACGGCTGCCACACAGGGTGCCGGCCAGAGGCCTCCCCTGCGCACGGGCGGGGCCCCCACGCGCCTCTGAGGCTGCACTGCCCTCACGGAAGCGAATGCCCGGAGGCAAGGGCCGCACGTGCAGGGATGCTCTGAGCCCTGAAGGTGTAGCCGCGTCGCCGCCCCAAGCCCTAGCCCCTGGGCACGATCGAGGCCGCGCGCGTCACCTCCAGGGTCTTGGTGCTCTGGCCCTCCCTCTGCAGGTGCTGCAGCCGCTCCTCCTCCAGCCGGCTCTGCAGGGCCCGCTCCTTGGTGCACTCGCCCTCCAGCTGCTGCAGCGCGGCCTGCAGGTCATCCTCCTTGCTGTCCAGCACCGACCTGTGTGGGGACACAGGCTCTCAAGGGGACGCCGGCCAGCACCCGGGGCTCCCAGGGCAGGGAGGGCGGGCCCTGCGGTGTGTGCGGCCCCCCACGAGCCTGCGGGAGCAGAGGGTCCTCCCCAACACCCATCACGACAGCCGGGCAAACCGCGGCTTCGGACGGCATCTTTCACTTCGAGGCCAAGAACGTGGCAGGAGCCACGTGACTTCCATCATTATTCGGCCAGAAGCCTGGGGGCAGGTCGGCGCTAGAAGGTGGAGCCTTGCCAGTGGGGCCGCACCTCAGCTGAAGGACCTCCTTCTGCACCTCGTTGAGGGACTTCAGCAGCCGCTCGTTGTCCTGTCTACACTCGCAGAGCTCAGATTTCAGATCTCTGACTGTGTTCTGTTCCACCACCAGCAGCTTCCGGACGTCATTTGCTTTCTCCTGCTCTTCGTTCAGGGTTTTCTGCAGGTCGCTTACTATACCTTTTTCCTGCTCAACCTTATATGCCAATAACTCAACTAAGAAAGAGATTAAATGAATTAAAATAGCATTATCCACGAGTCCAAAGTGGGCTGCACAAATGATTTAACAAATTAGTAACCAACCAGTAAAAGAACGGGATGTGTTCACTCTGGGGGGACAGGAAGCTTCTATGACGCAGAAGCCGTTGTTTCTGATGGAACCAAGATACTCAGGACACATGCCTTCTGCCCACACCCGCCCCAGCCTCGCCCTCGCGGCCGGTGAGCATCCAGAAAGAGACACGCGGGCAGAGAGCGGGCGGGATCACCCAGCCGTGCAGGCCACGTGACACAATGGGGTTCTGGGGTTGGGGGGAGCACGCACCCTCTCGACCCCTGCGATGTTCAGGCCTGGGGTCTCCCAAGGGCAGAGGCTGGAGCTGGGCCGAGATGGACCTCCATGGAGCCCACCCAGCCTGGCGCACGAAGCCCGGTGTGACCATCCTGTGGCCACCGCACCCGCCACCCCTGCACTGCCTCCCACCAGAGAAAACCCAGCCCGGACAGCTTCGCTGGAGAACCCTCCCAGAACTAGGAGCAGACACACCCACTCCTCCCGGAACCGAAACCAGAAGAAAAAAAACCACAGACCAGGACCCTCATGAACACAGATGCAAAATACGAGCAAATCCAGCCCAGAAGTGCACAGTGTGAGGCACCACGCCGAGGCTGGGGCTCGAAGGCAGGCTGCCCCACGGGACAGAGTCAAGTCCTCACCCAGCACTCAGAGCATCCCCAGGGCAAGTGGCAAGAACAGGAGGAGAGGAGATGGGGAAGAAAAAATAAGATAAAGTGTTCTTTCCCTGCAGATGACATGAGTGTCTGTGTAAAAATCCCGGAGTCTAAATTAAACTCAGAAACCTGCCACAGGCCACTTCAGCCTCTTGCGAGCCCCAGTGGCCCTCGCAGACGTGGGCCTGTGGCGCCCAGCACGCTGGTGCCGACGCGGCCCCCACCAGCCGCTCACCAGGATGCTGGGCAAGGCCTCCACCCTGACCGGCACGCGTTCTGCACTCGGCGGCCTGGGGAGTCAGCTAGGGGTTCGCTGACCTGCCTGCCACCTCCCGACAGGTGAGTGTCAGGATAAACGTTTCGGGGCCAAAGCCAAGAGGCCACACCCACCCTGCCTCCGCAGCTGGTGCTCTTGGCGGCTCCCGCGGGCCTCCGCGCTGGTCAGCGCCACGCACAGCTGCTGCAGCTTCTCCTGGTTCTGCAGGTGCGTCATCCGCAGCTGGCCACGCAAAGCCTGGATCTCGGACAGCAGGCTACTCCTGTCCGACAGGCGAAGGTGCTCCAAGGACTTCTCCTGCAGGTCCCCCTGCAGATGGGGTGGCAGGGGATCAGGGCAGGGGGACATAAGACACAGCAGAAGAAGGGGGTCCTGAGGGCTGGCGTGCCAGGCAAGAGCAGCCCCTGCCCCGCAGCTCATGCTCCCAGCGTCCCTGCCACAGGAGGACGTGGGGCACAGCTGTGCGGCCTGAATGCGGGCACAGTGGCCCTGGAACCCTCACGTCGCAGGCAGCTCTGCCCCCAGCACCTTGGTCTCGCTTCCTGGGCCTGGTTGACGCTCGCCATGCACCCTGCCCTCTCTTACGAGGGAACTGGCGGGGAGCAGGCTCCCACAGCCCTCACAGTGCTGACCCTCCAACCCTGGGCTCAGCGCTCACAGCCTGGAGCTGGGCCGCCTAGAACTGCTCTTCTGCTTTCAAGAAAAAGCCAGTTATTTCCAGAACAGAGTAAGATCCTGAAGGAAGGTAAATGCACAGAGTTTTCCACTTCATGGAATTCATGCATAAAAACACAGTGTTATCTGTGGACTGAAGCAGGATTTGCTGCTCAGTTACTGCCTTGCTCTAAGGTCAAGTGAAACGTAGGAACCACGATTCACATGTGAAACACGTTCCGTCACCCTCTGTGTCAGGGTGGGCTCTGGGGGGAAGCCAAGGCATGAGCTCACCTGCTCCTGGACCACCTTCTCCAGCCTCTCCAACAGGGAGCCGCAGCCCCCAGGGCCTGAGCCACAGGGCCGGGGCCGCAGCTCGACTCTCAGTATCTCCCGTTCCTTTTCAAAGGCCTCTTGCACGATCTGCAGAAATTCCCCTCTCCAGTCGAGACCCACATTGGAAGGTTCCTAAAATATTGAAACAAAGAGCCTGTGTCCCTATAAACGCATCCTGCAGGTTCAAACAGAACCCACCCCGACTTACGGGGACACACGGATGTCCATGACCACCTAGGGGCACGAGGAGCCAGCTCTGGGCAGAGAACCTCCCCAACACGACGGGGAAGTAAGACAGAGTGAATGTCAGCAAGGAAATCTCTCTTCCGACCGCTGCACATGAGCCTCAGATCCAGGGGAGGCCAGGCCTGAGTGGTGGAGACAGTGTGTGTGTGTGTGTGTGTGTGTGTGTGTGTGTGTGTGTGTGTGTGCCCGCGCGTGTGCATGTGCGGGGCATATGCGTGTGTGTGTGCAGGGGCGGGGGGCGTGTGCGTGTGTATGCAGGGTGTGTGTGTGTGTGCAGGGGCGGGGGTGTGTGCGTGTGTGTGCAGGGGTGGGGGTGTGTGCGTGTGTGCGCGTGTGTGTGCAGTGGCAGGGGGTGTGTGCATGTGTGTGCACGGGTGGGGGCGTGTGTGTGTGCAGGGGTGGGGGCGTGTGTGTGTGTGTGCAGCGGTGGGGGGCGTGTGTATGTGTGTGCAGGGGCGGGGGTCATACGTGTGTGCGTGTGCAGGGGTGGGGGTGTGTGCATGTGTGTGCAGGGGCGGGGGCATGCGTGTGTGTGTGCAGGGGTGGGGGGGCGTGTGTGTGTGTGTGTGTGTAGGGGTGGGGGCGTGTGCATGTGTGTGCAGGGGCGGGGAGCGTGCGTGTGCAGGGGCGGGGGTGTGTGTGTGTGCAGGCGGGGCATGCGCATGTGTGCAGGCGTGGGGGGCGTGTGCATGTGTGTGCAGGGGTGGGTGCGTGTGTGCATGTGTGTGTGTGCAGGGGTGGGGGCGTGTGTGTGTGCAGGGGTGGGGGCGTGTGTGTGTGCGTGTGTGCAGGCGTGGGGGGGCGTGCGCATGTGTGCAGGGTCGGGGGTGTGTGCATGTGTGTGCAGGGGTGGGGGCGTGCGTGTGTGTGCAGGGGCGTGAGCGTGTGTGCGTGCAGGGGTTGGGGCGTGTGTGTGCATTGTGTGTGCAGGCGTGGGGGTGTGCGCGTGTGTGTGCAGGGTTAGGGTTAGGGTTAGTATCCACGCAGGGGGGGTGGTGTCTATAGGGGCCATGCACCGGCTGGCTGCCCTCTGGCCACCTGCTTGGGCCCACCTGCCCCCTTCCCTTAAAGTTGGGGGTCTGCCCACTGCTCCGTCCACACTCCATGGCCGGCTGGCTTCCTTGCACATGGTTCAGCATCTGGCCCTCACCTCCATGTTGCCCCTCGGCCCGGCCCCCATACCCATCTCTCCATCAAGAGCCTCCCTGCAGGGCTCCAGCCGGCCCCTTCCCCGCAGCCTCTCCTGGAGGCTGGAGCCCAGGGAATGCGAGTGGGAGGGTGGCTGACCAGGCACGGCCTCCCTGCCTGCCGCTGACCCGCCTCTTGCTCCTCTACTCCCACTTCTGGGGCCAAGAAAAGCCCTCAACCAGGTCCATGCCCACTGCTTCTCTTCTGTATCTAGAAGGCCTGTACCTTCTCCCCCTTCGGGGGTCCTGGGGTGGGATGCTCCCTGGGAGCTGGTGCTGCCTCCAGCAGGCCCTGGCCCCCCATCGCGAGGCACTCGAGGCGGGTGCTGGGCTCGCCCCTGCTCAGGATGCTTGGGGGTCCACGGTATTCGGACAGGGCCAGGATGTGGTGGCTCTCGTCACACACCATCTGCAGCAAAGCCTGAAACGGACAAACATTTCAGAAAGAAGGAGAAGCAGCTTGAAACCTGTCACCGTCACTGCCCCACTGTCACTCGCCAAGGCTCACCAGGCCGCCCCCACGGCCTTTGCACCAGAGACCAGAGTTGCTGCTCTGACCATGAGGTTCTCAAACTTTCCTCCCCACAGCTGTCACAGACAAGTAAACCGGTTTTGAACGAGTGAATTTCTGTGTGAGCTGCTCCAACAAAGGCCCCACAATCCAGCTATCCCGCCTGCTCCCTCACAGTAGGTGCTCAGTTCAGGGAAATCCACAGCCAAGTCAGCAAGATGCCAGGCACCTCCCTGGCCCTCCCAGGACCACAGCTCCCCACCAGGAGGGAGACCTGAGAGCCGCACAGGGACACCTCGGGGGAAAGGCACCTGCAGATGGTACCAGGCCAGCTACTGGCCACTGCAGCCCTCTCACGCCCCCGGGGGAGCCCAGAGTATGTGAGCACAGGAAGGGGTCTTCCACACCACCAGGATTTGGAGTGGTAGTTACAGAGTGATGGGACATGGCACCTGGGACGTGCATGCCGGCCGTCTGTGCTGCCCACAGAGGCTGAGAGAGGAAGGCGCACCCCACCCAGGGCCACCCTTCTGGACGGCTAGTGCTACGGCCAATGCAGAGCGCAAGTGACTGTGACCGTCCTCACACCGCGTGTCAACACAGGTTCCCGCAAGGGGCACATTAGGGAAGCATAAAAGTAGCAACGAAGAGGCCTATGACAAAGAATGACTAGTTACTTAACCAGAAACAGGTCTTCCTCTAATTCTAATGACGTGACCAAAAACGTGAAACGGTAACATAAAAGTGCTAGACACCAAACTGTAAACTGTTTACAAGCGGCCATCTTTAACACTCTACAACAATTTCACTTGAAAAACAACGTATGTGATACAGAACGGAGGCAAATCACAGCCCTGGGGAAGGAGGGGTGGGGAGGCGGGGAGGCTGTATGGTGGACGGGGCTGCAGGCTGTAAACACCTTCTCCTGGGTCATAGAAGGACAAAAAAGGTGTTCTGAAAAACACCTCTGGAAAAGAACAGCTGTGACAAGCGAGGTCCTCCGCCCTCGCCAAACGGGAGCACGGCAGCCAGGAGGACGGACGTGGAGCGGCCCCCGGGCCACGGGCACAGTCAGGCCGTGAGATCCCGGAGCCTCTGCCCTGAGGACCGCGGAGTCGCAGGGGGCCTCGGCCTGCAGTCTCGCAGCCGCACGTGAACCAGCCGCCCCGCGGGGCCCGTCTGCCCAGCTGACACACGCTTCCCGGAGTGACGGACCTTCACCAGCATCGCCGGCCCCAGGGCGGCCGGAGCCGCGACCGCACGAGGCTCCTGCAACTCGGCCCCGCGGTGAGTGGCCCACGCGCCCCACTGAGGATGGTGCAGCGGAGGGGCCGGCAGGGAACACAGAAGTCGGGCTGACCCAACAGGCTGCTGCGGGGTGGCCGCTCCTGACTTTCTCTCCTGCCGCCTCAGCACTTCTGGAAAAGGCTCCAGGGCCTCTGCTGGGTCTCTTTCTTTCTTTTCTTTTTTAATAACTAAGTATCAAGTATTAAACGTCAAAGCCTAAGCATGAAACACTGTCATTAACAACCAAACTTTTTCCTGAAAAATCAGGAATTCTAGTATTTATGTCATATAAAAAATTGAGGAATGCAAAAAAAGAAAAAACAGCTAGAAGACATTGCTCCAATTTCAATTCTTAAAGGAATAAAACCAGTTTCATTTCAAATACAATTTCAGAGAAGATTTTACTTAACATCAAAATCGTTTCCTTTGGGAACACTTACTATCTGAATAAGAGAACCCTCAAAGCGTCTTGGGAAAACCTCCAAAGCCAAACAAGCAAAAACCACAACTGCTTCCCAAAACAGGGTCACGAGGTCTGGCACCTGAACGACACTCAGGAAGACCAATCCAGTTTCGCCTTGCGACTCAGGACAGCGCCACGCGTGCAGGCCCTCTGGGCGCTGTGCTATGACAGGTGCTGCAGGAGGAGCCGCCCCAGCCACAGCGCCTGCGGCCCCCGAGCGTGGCCAGGCCCCACCTGGGACACCGTCCCTGTGGTCCTGCCACAGTGGCACATCTCCTCCCTTTGAGCCGCTACACAAGGCACAAAGTCGTAGCAGGGCTGAGGCCAGCGCAGCTGCGGACGGGCCAGAGGGGAGGCCCCTCGAGCCCCCTCCCCTGCTCCCCGCCAGCCAGTACCTTCACTTGCTTCGGATGGACTTCTTTCTCCTTCATGGCGCCCAGCGGCCGTCGGAAACCCCGGGGGCTGAGAGGCGCTGCGGGACCAGCAGTGGGCGCTCCCGGTCTTCCCGAGCCTTGGCTTAGTGTCTCTCCAAACCCCACGCCATCACCTAGAAACACACCGCAGAGTCAGGGCCTAGACCCGCGACTCTGGTGGCGATCCTCAGGGACGGCCCCGAAGCACCGGGAGAGCCACGGCCAGGCTCCTCTCACCAAAGGAAACATCGATGGACACCCCCAGACAGTAAAAATGTTTCATAAAAACGTAAGATGAGAGCTACACACGTTAAGTAAGAAAACGTACATTTTGCACGTTTAGCATGTTAATGTCCGTGATTTGAACATAAACCCTCCGGGCAGCTCAGCTCATTTTCACAGATGCAATGTGTGTTTCCTCACCCCCAACAGACGGGGCAAATTGGCAACTGTGCCGAGCGCCTCGGAGGACGGACGAGAGAGGCAGCGGGACACGAGGAGGAGGCTGAGCGGGAGGACAGGCCCGAAGCGCCCAGACGAGCAGCAGGCATCTCGCGGGGCAGGGGACGCCTGATCTGGGGGTGGGTGGAGAAAAGCCTGGGCCGGGCAGCCCGGCTGGGGAGCCCTCAACAGAGTCTCAAATTCGAGACTCCAGGAGCCTCTGTCTGATGGGAGGGGAGTTCAAAATAGAACTCATAACCTCTCGGAAGCATGCAGCTCCCGGAGCTGTTCCTGAGCCTTGAACTGTGGCCAGTCCAGGAAGACTTGGAAGCACACACTCTGGAAAACGGAAGGAGGCACCCGGTGGAAAAGCAGAGCCCACCGTCCCCACCAGCATACAGCTCGGGGAGGGCAGGTGGATCTCGTGGAGCCACCGGCAAGGCCCCTCTGAGCACAGAGCTGCCATCCAGTGAGCCGTTCACGACTGCCCTCTCAGAAGTCTACCTTCTCAAACGTGCCAGGGAACATTCAAACACAAAAGACAGAGAGAAACAGAGACTCAGAGAAAGTGTGGAAGAAACAGAGTAAAGGCAGCAAACAGAAGAAAACATCAGAAAAATTAGAGCATCTCCAGAGAAATAAGAAGGGGAGTATCGTTCAGGAAACAAGGGTTAGCGTTAGGAAAAAGGAGTAGTCAGAAACTAAAACAGCAAAAATAAAAACAGTCAATACAAAGCTTAAGAAGTAAAGCTCTGAAAAATCTCTTAGAAATGAGAACAAGAATACAAACATGGAAAAAGAGAAAATGAGAAAATTAGTACAGGAGGTCCAACATGTGATCAATAAGAATTAACAAGGCAGACGAGAGAAAACCATGGGGGAAATGACCGAAAGACTAAGCAGAGTTCTCTGGGTGGGAGGACGTGCTCCAGGGGACCACGCACTGCTCTCATGACACCTGGGTCCAGGACGGCGGGCTCCACGCTCTGAAGGAACCCAACTCCCCACCCAGGGTCAAGCCCAAGCCCAAGATGCCGACAACAGGAAGACGTCAATGCTCACACAAAAAGTACCCCGCACACGCTTTGTCTCCATAAACTTGTAGGGGGTCCAACCCGGAAAGCAAGGACCACGTTCAGGACGCGGGGAAGGCCGTCATGGGCAGCGCATACCTGCGCTCAAACACGCGTCCTCGAAATGCAGACACTCGGCAGTGATGGGGCAGAAAGTGCAGGTGAGGCCATTTTAGGGAGATGGGAAGGGAGGTGTGTGGGGTTTGCTGCATAAATAAATACTAGAGCAAATTTCTGAAAGTTGAACATGATATCCTCAGGGAACGGCGACTCTAAGCAGGGAAACTGGACGAGAGGCTGCTCGTGGGACGCACCTCACAGAACTGCTCAAATTGTTACATCACGTGGCTACTGCTGGGAAGAAGTGAGAGCACCAGCTGGAAAGCTGGTGGCCCCATTCCGCAAATGCCAACATGCCCAGTGAACTGGACTTCACTGTTACCTTGTCCTCAAAAGCACCCAATGAGCCAATGGTGACTTTTTTCAAAAGTCACAACACCTTGAGGTGACTGACTTGTAAAAATCTAACCATTATAGAAGAAAGTATACGGTTAGAAAGTCCCAGTGTGGCAGCCATCATAGTGACAAGGATCCAGGCAAGACCACCAAGAACCATCAGTGGAGGCTAAGTGGGTCCGAGCTTGAGGAGAGAACGTCCCAGGGTCTCGAAAACCTACCCAGGACACTGGCCATTCAGAAGGAACAGGATGAAACCTGGCAGCACAACTGCAGAGTCCAAACTGACCCACATGAAGAGCACGGCACCGCCAGGGCACTCACGGTGTCCCATGAGATGCACACATGCCGACAAACCTGCCGCGAACATAAAGAGCCAGCCCTCGTGGGGTCCAGGCCCGAGCACTGCGCCAGGCACCTGGCCTGCAAAGGACATCTGGATGCACGGTGGCAGCCACTGCTTGTTCCTGTAAAGCGCACTAACGGGACAAAATCTCAGTGAAGTGTGCGGACACGGCGCTGCCCTGGGTCAGGGCGGATGTCCTGGCGTGGACTGGACTCCAGGAAATACACAGGGACCTTCTCAGGAGTAAAACGACATTAGGTCCTCAAGTAACAGAGCACAAACCCAGAGGGAGACAGAGACGCAGAGACGCAGAGAGAGAGAGAGAGGCAGAGTGTGCGCAAGCAACACGGCACGTTAACACGGGACGTGCGAGGGGTGTGCAGGGGCTCTGCACTGCTCTATACTCTGAAGCTGTAAAAGTAAAGTTTGTGACTGACTCACTTTTTCCATCGCTTTTTCCTTCTAACCCAAGAGGAGGTGATCTTGACTTTTCTTGAGAATCAAGAGACGTTATGATAAAATCTTCAACATCTTTCTCCTGTTCAAATAGGTAGATGTTTAAATGGTCATAAAATGATAACATGTTATATCATGGAACTGAACTTGCCAGATGGAAAACTTGCTAAGTCCTGAATTTATCATCTTCCCACACAGAACTCAAAGTGTTCACAGCTTGTGGACACGAGGCCATACACTCATAATAATTTAATCAAATTCATCCACAGTTCTCTAGGAATATTTTAAGAAGTCACTGGCAAATATTTCAGATTTTCAAAATTTTGCATGATGTAGTAGCATATGGATATGAAATGGAAGCACATGGATATGATGAGGTCGTATATGGGTACCTTAAATTACACATATCCCGTAATTTATTTTTCATTTTATCTAAGATACACAAAATCTCAAAATTATGTTAGATAAAATATAATCTAACTCCAAAATAATATATTGAAGTGTTCTTGAAATTAATAACAT
The DNA here is from genome assembly GCF_028564815.1 of Eubalaena glacialis. NCBI lineage: Eukaryota > Metazoa > Chordata > Mammalia > Artiodactyla > Balaenidae > Eubalaena > Eubalaena glacialis. The sequence goes on from NC_083721.1 coordinate 326,326, forward strand.
TATATGTAGAACCTGTTAAACATGATATAGAACTGAAAATAAATCTAAAAAACATCTTCCAGACAAAGAACCCACATGCAGACCACACATGAAGATAGGTTTATGATTATACTTCCCAAAGCCAGTGTGAGTTAGCAAACTTAGGCCTGCGGTGAATTTCTGAGTAAGAGTAATGCATTTCATGTATTTTTAAAAACAACCAAAGTGCTCTGAATGTTCCTATGACAGTAGACTTGGGTCCATCCTGCAGAATGCTAACTGTCCCTACACTTGCTGACCAGGGGACTGGTCACCCAGGCCTGGCCAACAGGCCACAACAGGAGGTGAGCCAACAATGACTGCAGCTGTGACCCTGCCGTCCACGTAGACACAACCCAGTGGGAACACACTGGGGCCTTGGGCATCCCATGGACCCAAACCAGGACAGCACCCAGGGAGACCACTTACCACAGGCACCCGCTGAGCATGGTGGTCGGTGGAGGGGGCCCCGTCTGCAGCTAACGGAGACCTCGCCCACTTAGGGGCCGTTCCTGCCGCTGACTCGCCCGGGTAACACAGCAGCCCCATCTGGTCAGCCTGGAGCAGCTGGGTGCTCGTCCCGTCCCACAGGGAGGTGTCCAGGCTGCGCTGGCTCAGGGCATCTGAGCAGGGTGTGAGGGGCAGGCTGGGGGGGTGCTCAGAGATTGAGTCCTTCCTGACGACCTCGGGGGAGCTCCAGGAGGACAGGTCCATCGTCCTGAGCACGTTCTTCAAGGGCTTGGTCCCCTGGGTGTGGGAGAGGTCACGGGAGCACCCGTACAAGCTCCCCTGTGAGCAGAGTGACCTGTCTTGCAAAGCAACCTGCTCTCCTGTGGGAGTATCTGGCACCTCGTTTCGTATCAACGAATCCTGATTTCCAGTAATGTCAACTAGATCCCATGTGACATTAAATGCATCAACAGGAGATGATCTGTCAGTTTCTTCACTGTTACTGGAACTATCACTCGCATTATTTTCTATAACATGTGGAGATTCCAATGCCTGTTGAAATTTAAAGTCCTCTGTCCTGACGTTTTGGAAGCTCATGCAATGTACCAGATGGTTCAGTTTTTCTTGAAGTTGTTTCACCTGATCTATGAGATCAACTTTCCGCAGCTGACAATCTTCCAGTAGTTTTTCCTTATCCTACAGGTAAAAAAGAACATGCACACAGTAAAATAAGTGAATTACATGTTGTCACGTTTGTTATTTATGAGCCAATTTCAGAGACTGTCTGAACAATTAAGGATGAGATTCCATGATGAGCCCTTTGTCCCTCTAGACTCTTAAGATTTCAAGTTTTAAAAAATCCTATGAAAGACAGACTCAAGGCTTAAAGCTCATTGCCTAAAAGGCAACTGTTGGAGAGGCTCCTGGAAGGATGGCAGAACAGGCAGCACCGGGAACCCCTGTCCCGCCTGGACAACTACTGCACAGGCAGAATGTGCCTGATGTAACTATTCTGGAAGTCTGCAGACTGTTGAAGGCTTGCAGCTTCCAGGGGAAGGTTTGGAGGGTTAAACTGCTCTCAGCTCTTAGCACGGGAACAGCTACCCATCCCCCACCCCAGGGCCCAGGAGGCAGCTGTGCATGTGTCCCTGCAGCATTCTGCAGGACCCAGGGTGGGCAAAAAGGACCCTATCCTCCAAAAACTGGGAATCTGCTCTGAATGATGCTTCTGATCACAGAGGAGTAGGCAGAGAGGCAGGAGGCCACGGCTGCTGCACCTGCCCCCAACTGTTCCAGCCCCTGCCCTTCTGGCTGAAGTGACTTCCAGGGGATTTAAAGGACTGGTGCGCCTTTTTCCCCACCACTGCATTTTTCTCTTTTTCCCTTTGGGGAAAAATTTAAAACTAGGACATTCAAAAACAGCTGCATATACAGAGGAAATTCTAAAGTGACTGCGTGTGCCTGGGTAAAGGCAAAGGCTCAGAAAAGATCTGAGAACTTAAGTTTACATCTCAAGCTGATCCTTAGCACAGAGACATCAACCAAAAAAAAAAAAAAAAAGAGTAACAAAAACAACAAAAAAGCAAATACTGAGAAAGAGGGAGAGTCTGATTTCTAGATTTACCACATTAATAGATTAAAAATATTCAGTGTTCAACAACAACAACAAAAATCACAAACAGGGAAGTATGGCCTAGGCATAGGAAAAAAGTAAGTCAACAGAAACCATCCCTGAAAAAGACCTGATGATGGATCTACTAGACAAAGACTTTAACACAACCTTCTTAAAGATGCTCACAGAACTAAGGAAAATGTGAAGTTAAAAAAAAAAAAAAAAAAAAGCATGAACAAAATAGAAATATCAATAAAGAAAAAGAAATGAAATTCTGGAATTAAAAAGTATAACTGAAATTAAAAACTCACTAAAGGGATTCAAAGGTAGATCTGAGAAGGCAGAAGAAAGATTTAGTGGATGCGAAGACAGAACAATGGAAATTATCAAGTCTGGGGCAAAGAAAAAAAAAGATTGAGAAAAGTAAGTGGAGCATCAGGTAACTGTGGGACACCACTGAACAAACCAACATACACATAATGGGAGTCCCAAAAGAAGGGAGAGAGAAGGAAGCAAAGAGAATATATGGGGACATAATGAATGAAAACTTTCCAAACTTGATGAAAGATATGAACATAAATACCCAGGAAACTCAACGAACTCCAAGTAAGATGAACTCAAATAGACCCACACCAAAGACACATAATAACCAAACTTACACAAAGCCAAAGAATGAGAAAATCTTGAAAACAGCAAGAGAGAAGTGACTTGTCACATACAAAGGATCCTCGATAAGCTTATCAACAAACAGATTTCTCCACCAGAAACTTTGGAGGCCAGAGGACAGTAGGTCAATATAGTCAAAGTGCTAAAAGAAAAAGAACTGTCAACTAAGAATCCTAAATCCAGCAAAGCTCCATCAACAGTAGGTTAGAAATTAAGACATTCCCAGATAAACAGAAGTTGAGGGATCTTGTTACCACTAAAACCTGCCCTGTAAGAAACGTTCAAGAGAGTCCGACAGGGGAAATGAAAGAACCCTAGACAGTAACTCAAAGCTGTATGGAGAAATAAAGATCTTAATAAAGGTAAATACATGGGCAGTTATAAAAGCCAACGTTATTGTAACAATGGTTTATAACTGCGCTTTTTGTTTTCATCATGAACTAAAAGACTAATATACACATTCCTAAGTTATTGGCCTAAAAGTTAGTATTACTGTAACTTTAGTTTGTAACTCCACGCGTTGTTTTCTACATAATTTAAAAGATTAATGTATTTAAAGGAATTATTAGTTTATGTTTAAAGGCACATAAGTATAAAGATGGCTTTTTGTTACATCAAAAACCAAAAGGCGTGGGGATGGAGCTACAAAGGAACAGAGTTTTATGTGTTATTAAACTTAAGCTGGTATAAATTCAAGTCAGAGTGCTTTATGTTAGGATGCTAAATGTGAAAATAGCAAAAGAATATACACAAAGAGAAGTGAGAAAGGAATTTAAACATTTCACCATTTAAAAAAATCAATTAAACACAAGAGAAGAGGGGCTTCCCTGGTGGCGCAGCGGTTAAGAATCCACCTGCCAATGGTTCAAGCGCTGGTCCGGGAAGATCCCACATGTCACGGAGCAACTAAGCCCGTGCACCACAACTACTGAGCCTCCGCTCTAGAGCCCATGAGCCACAACTACTGAAGCCTGTGTAGCTAGAGCCCATGCTCCACAACAAGAGAAGCCACCGCAATGAGAAGCCTGCGCACCACAACGAAGCACAGGCCCCGCTCGCTGTAACTAGAGAAGGCCCATGCCCATCAACAGAGACCCAACACAGCCAAAAAAAAAAGACACTATCCACAGAGTAAAAATGCAACCCACAAAATGGGAAAGAATATTTGCCAATCATACAGCTAATAAGGGATTAATATACCCAGAAATATATAAAGAACTTCTAAAACTCAATCAAAATAACATACAACCTGATTCAAAATTTGCCAAAGGACTTGAACAGACATCTCTCCGAAGAACATATACATGAAAAGATATCCACTATCACTAGTCATTTGAGAAATGCAAATCAAAACTACAATTAGATACACCTCACACCCATTAGGATGACTACTATCAAAAAAATAAAAATAAAAACCCAGAAAGTAACAAATATTGGTGAGGATGTGGAGAACTTGGAACTCTTGTACACTTTTTTTTTTTTTAATTTTATTTATTTATGTATTTATGGCTGTGTTGGGTCTTCGTTTCTGTGCGAGGGCTTTCTCTAGTTGCGGCAAGCGGGGGCCACCCTTCATCGCGGTGCGCGGGCCTCTCACTATCGCGGCCTCTCCTGTTGCGGAGCACAGGCTCCAGACGCACAGGCTCAGCAGTTGTGGCTCACGGGCCCAGCTGCTCCGCGGCACGTGGGATCCTCCCAGACCAGGGCTCGAACCCGTGTCCCCTGCATTAGCAGGCAGACTCTCAACCACTGCGCCACCAGGGAAGCCCTCTTGTACACTTTTGATGGGAATGTAAAATGGTACAGCCACTGTGGAAAACACTACAGCAGTTCATCAAAAAATTAGAAGTAGAATTACCATACGATCCAGCAACTCTAGTTCTGGGTATATACCTAGAAGAATCGAAAGCAAGGTCTCAAAGAGATATTTGCACATCCATGTTCATAACACCGCTATTCACAACAGTTAAACGTGGAAGCAGGACTTCCCTGGTGGCGCACTGGTTAAGAATCCACCTGCCAATGCAGCAGACACAGGTTCAAGCCCTGTTCTGGGAAGATCCCACATGCCGCGGAGCAACTAAGCCCGTGCGCCACAACTCCTGAGCCCGCATGCCACAACTACTGAAGCCCACACGCCCTAGAGCCCGTGCTCCGCAACAAGAGAAGCCACCGCAATGAGAAGCCCGCACACCGCAACGAAGAGTAGCCCCCGCTCGCCGCAACTAGAGAAAGCCCGCATGCAGTGACAAAGACCCAACGCAGCCGGAAAAAAAAATAAATAAATAAATTTGTTCATTTATTTAAAAAAAAAACGTAGAAGCAAACCAAGTGTCCATCGACAGATGAATGGATAAGCATACTGTGGTGTATACATACAATGGAATATTATTCAGCCTTAAAAAGGAAGGAAATTCTGATACCTGCTATGACACAGATGAACCTTGATGACATTATGCTGAGTGACATAAGTCAGACACAAAAAAACAAATACTGTGTGATTCCACTTATGTAAACACTTAGAGTATCTCAGAAATCATATGGAAACAGAAAGCATAACGGTGGTTGCCAGGGCCTGGGGGAAGGAGGAAATGGGAGTCATTGTTTAAATGGGTAGTTTCAGTTTTACAAGATGAAAAGAGCTATGGAGATGCACGGTCACACAACATTATAAACGTATTTAATACCACTGAACTATATGTTTAAAAATGATTAAGATGTAAACTCTATATGTATTTTGCCACACACAACACAAAAAAAGGCAACTGTTATAACCTATTTCTGTGGCAATTTATTGAGGATGTTAAGTTTCTTTTTTGGGTTTTTTAAGGAAAAAAGGCCTGGAAGGTTCTATATGCAAACATTGGAAAACACAAAATTGTAATTTATGGAATGAATTTGGAATTTCCTTGTCAGTGTATAACTCCTAAAAATTTGGCGACCAGCTCAGGATATCCCAGGGCCGAGCTCTCTTTTAAGAACTTAAAGAAATGTTCTTATCACAAGGATGCTGAGACAAGTTTGCTACACAGAGTAGGTGAAGGTTCTCTCCAAACAGAATGTATTTTCTGAGGGCATCTGATAAACACATAACATCAGATGCAGGCTTCCTCTATCAAAACTGCAGACCCAGGCCCAGAGTCCTGTGTGCTGTGGGATTCAGAATCTTGCAATTTCCAACACGGTGCACACGGCTCGTGGCACATCCCAGGAGCGCTCCCAGGAGGAGAGGGGCTGGAACACCTAGCGAAGTGTGCAACGTCCACACCAGCAGGGTGACTGGCTCATGAGAGCCCGCGTCTGAGCAGGCTTCAGAACCAAGCCCACTTTTGGTTCTCAAACATCTCAGCTCTGCACCAACGTGATGCTGCCGACCCGCACCCTCCCCCCACCCCGGGAGAGAAAAGGCAGCCTTCTTGTAGCTTCTGTCCTGGTGATGAGCAGTTAAAACTGCTGAATCATAGATTACTCTGCTCTTCTTTGCTGGGAGGACAAGTGAAAACACGTAGGGAAAACACCTGAGGTTCAAGCAATAAATGTGAAGCCTTTGCAAGTGATGAAGGTTGTGGAGGCAGCACAGCTGGGGGCAACTGTCCTCACATGGAAAATCCAGACACAAGCCCTGGAGCCCAGTTAAATCCTACTGGTATCAACTATGAGGAAAAAGTAACTGACTGCTCACTTTGCACAAGCTGATTAGACCATGGGAAATGCGTGCTTAAATCAAACACGCGAGAAATTTCCGAACGGATCCGAGCAGCACCGCCGAGAGTGACGGACTCGGAGAAGGCGCCCGTCTGCAGTGCACGTAACCTGTGCCGGCGCAGCAAAGACGCCGAGGGGTCTCTGCCCGCGACCAGCTGCCGTGTCCTGTGCCCCCCCCAACCCCCGAACGTGCCCAGGCACCTTCGCTGCTCCCGACACTCCATTCTCTGCAGGCAGGCACATTTCCTTTTTCACTAAGAGCAGCTCAGACTCCAGTTGCCGCTGGCAGACCGCAAGCACCGACATCACGCTGTCCTGCTGGCTGAGATCTGCGCGGGTCAACGTCGGCAGGGCTTTGGCCAGCTGCGGATCCTCCTTAACAGGGCTCTGTGATGAGCAGAGAAAACAAGGACAATGCTTATGAGCGCACAGCCGAAGGCATCACAAAGTCACAAGTGCAGTGAGGCTACCTCAGAGTCCCAGGAGCTCTGCAACCGGAGCACCAGCCAGCAGGCCCCGAGGGAGAGCCCACAGCTCAGGACCAGAAGCACACACGCGGAGCAGGAGACCAGAGGTGCACACAGCAGGTCAAGACGTGCTGGAGCTGGGGCAACCCCGCGAAGCACGGCCCCAGCAGACGTGGAGCACAGCACAGCTGCCCCCCAGCTTCCCACCTGCACCACCAGCTCCCCAGACACACCCCAGATCCCCACCTGCACCCCCAGCTCCCCGGACACACCCCAGCTCCCCACGTGCACCCAGCTCTCTGCACACAGAGGCTGCACCACCTGTGGCCTGACGAAGAAGGAGCCCACCTGTGGGTTACCGTCATGGCCGTGGGGGGCCTCAGCCAGCCGCCTGCCACACACATCCTGTTCCGCCTCTTCGTGGCAGGAGGCCTCTTCACCCCGGGACACCCGCCCCCGGGAGCTGCCTGCCACGTGGGCCCCGGGCGCCTGCCGCTCGTCCGGCTCCTTCTGGCACCTCAGGAAGCGCTGGTTGAGCGCCTGCAGCTGGCAGCCGAGGCGGACACACTGCGCCCGGAGCCGCTGCAGCTCGGGGGGCTCCCCAGAGGCCGCCAGGAGCTGCTGCTCTAGGGCGCAGCGGAAGCGGGCCACGGCCGCCAGGATGGCCTCCAGCTCGGCAGAGTGGGCTGACTTCTGCCGGTGCAGAGCGTCGATTTCTAACTCTCTCTCTGCGATCTTCGCCTCCTTGGCTCGCAGGGCAGCTTCGAACTCGCGGATCTGGGAGGCCAGGGCCTGGACCTCGGCCTCCCTGAGGGCGGCGCGGGGCCCCGACGCGGCCAGCTGCCGCACGGCCACCTCCTCTGCGGCCTGCAGGCGCTGCTGGAGGGCCTCGAGGGCCTGGCCGTGCCCGCGCTCCTGCTCGGCCAGCAGCCGGCTCAGGGCCTCCTTGGCCTCGAGGGCGGCACGCAGCTCGCCCTCCGGCTCCACGCAGGCCTTGGCGCCTCCGGCCGGGAGGCCCAGCAGCTCGCTCTGAAGGCTGGCGGCTCTGCCGTCACCGGCCTGGGGCGCTGCGGGTCCCCCAAGCGGGAGCTCCCTCTGCAGTTTCTCGATGACCTCATGGAGCTGTTCAATCTCCTGTGCTTTATCCTTCTGTAACCTCTCTTGGTTCTCTCGCAAATTCTCAATAATGGATTTCAGCTCTTCAATTTCAGAACTTCTGTTATACACAACCTGAAGAAAAAGCACATTTCAGAGGCAAATTACATACCTCAACTTCAGAAGTTCCCCTTTCCACTTACAGCTGGGCCTGAACTCATTCTTACAGAAGTGGAGAGACTCCGTAACTTAGAAGTAGCTGTGGAAGTAACTAACAACATCACCAAATGACATTAAGATCTGAAGAACACCCAGAACACCCAGCTACTTCAAGTACGTCAGAATGGTCAAATATTCATATCTGCAGTTGCTGCTCTGTTGCTTGTTCAAATGCTTCATTAAGGCCACACCCCATCGCTCGGCTGCCAGGATCCAGGGGAAGCTCTAACTTGGCCACGTCCTAGTCGATGACACTACACATGAATGTTCTCACCACCTTTTAAATGTCTGTTTTCTTAACATTGAAACAACTTTGATTTGTTTGATTTTCCTAAAGGGGTATTTAGATTTTAGGTGTCATTCTAACACCAGAACAAGAATAAAAGTGAGAAGATTGGCTGAGGGAGTTTGCAGTCATGAAGCACATGAATGAGCCAGAGCCCACAGCACGCTTTCCACACTGTGCACAGCGGGGACGCGGGGACTCAACACACCGGGCATCGAACGATGGTTCTACTTGTGCTATTTAATCTAATTCTCAACAATTGTAAGATAAGAAATGTTATTGTTCCTACTTAAAAGATGGGACAGTTGAAATTTAGGTATGAAATATCTTGCCAAGACCACAAAGACAGTAAATGGAAAATCAGAATTGAAATCTATGTCAATATGGCTCCAAATTACATTCTCTTAAGATTACATCAATAGTAGTGACCAAAAAATTAAAAAGTTCTAAGCAATCTGTGTTCTAGTTAACAATTTTCAACCAATTGGTTATAGTAACATCTTATACGTCCTAAAAATTAAGAGTTTCATACAATTCTTGGTTTCACTAGTACTATTTAACCATTACTTTAAACACAAATCCAAACCTGGCCCATAGCGAAAACAAAAACAAGAAAACTGATTTTTTGTTTTGGTTTGGATGGCATAAGCTGTACATCACACTCACACTTACCACATCTGAATGCCACTGTATGTAGTTGGCAAAAGAAAAGTTCTCAGTGTGAGGCAAGACCCTCTACCCAGCCCCATGATGTGTGCTGCACAGACCCACGTCTCCCCACCCACAGACGACTGAAGGGAGTCGGGGGGTAACTCTGTCTGCATACGTTTGGCCTGATGCACTCAGCACACTGAGATGAAAATGTGTGCACAACAAAAGCGCCAAAGTCACAACACAAGCATCACACTTAAAATATCAAAGCTAGCACGTGAAAGTGGCATTAAAAAGTAAGGCACTAAAATCTAAAATAAGTCCTCTAAGATACAGTGCAGTTAGAGCACGTGAGGAAGCAGAGGGGCAACGATGTTCACGAAGCCCAGAGAAGGAAGAAAAGAACTGCAGTTGCAGAACCTAGAAAAAGGGCCAGAACACACGTGTCGCATCTCCCTGAATGTAGGAGGAGTGGTGCCTTCTGACACGGGACAGTGCCACACACCCCAGGCAGCTAAGAGTGAGGCTCAGAGGGTGCTTCTCTCTCAGCCAGCGGATTCTGTGGGCATCTGGAGAGTCAGCACCAGCACAGCGTCACAAAGAGGGCCCACGGAGCTCCACAATGGGCATGCAGACCGACTCCGTGAAACCCAGAGGTACATCCCACCTGCCTACAGGCCCAGGACGTCATGCTGGGGATTCTGATGCAGCAAAGGCTACCAGATGGGGGAGTTTCCATCTTTCAGGCTGTGCCGTCAGGCAGTGCGGCCAGATGAGGCCGAGAAGAGGGAACTGGGGCAGCCAGGGCTGCCAGGACTCTGGAGAGAAAAAGACAACAGACAGAGAAGCAGGGAAGGGAAACCAAACTTCACGTGATCTCTGCAGGCAAGACAGAGTGCAAACTTCAAGTCTGACCAACATGACTACCACTAAAAGAAAAATCTCACTGTTTTGGGAAGCAAGAGTTCCCACAACATTATTTGCAGAATATCAAGTATGCAAATCGAAGTTATTAAAAAGAAAAATCAGCAACACGTGGCCTACTCTGACACAAAAAGACAACCAGTGACGACTAAAACTGAGATGACAAAAATGCTGGAACAAGCAAACAAGGATGTTATAACTGTGTTCAAGGACATAAAGGTAAGCATGTTCATGATAAACAAAAAGATAGGAAATCTTGGCAGAGGAACATAAACTATTTAAAAAAAAAAAAAAAAACCCAAAATTCTAGAACTAAAAATAATGTCTGAAATTTAGAAAATCACTCCAATGGGCTTGAGAAAATCCTGAACATGACAGAGTTCAAAGTCTGAAGAGTCAGACATTATCCCATCAGAGGAGAAGAATTATAAAAAATGCACACAGCTTCCAATACCCATAGGACGATGTAAAAGATATGGCGTATTTGTAATTGGAGCTCTAGAAGAGAATGATGCAAAAAAATACCTCAATAAATAATGGCCCAAAACTTCCCAGTGCAAAATATTAATTTGAACAACCCCATAAGTATTGAGGAAATTGAATCTGTAATTTAAAAACAAAACACAAAAAGAGAACTTGCCAGGCCCAGATGGTGTTACTCAACAGCTAACACATTATTGACAGGAGACATATTAATATGTCTTTTGTTACCTGAATGTTATTGACTGGAGACGTATCAATACGTTTTTAGACAGTGATACAATTAACATCACTGTGCAAAGTTGCTAAAGCTTAAAACTGATCAAGGGTTCATTATAAAACTTACGATTGTCATTATCATTCACATTTTGCTCTGTTAGGTTTTTGTTCCAACATTGTGTATATTATAAATGTAAAATTTTCAAAAATGACCCCTCGTGAAATTTTGAGTGAAGAAGAATTTTTTGGTGAATTTTATGCAGATACTTTCTCTGATTGTCCAAGCAACATATATACTAGTGTCTCAGAAAATGATAATTCTTCAGAATATAGTTCTGATTCAGATGATGTGAATATTAGATCAACAAAAAGACAGAAAACCTTAGTGATTAATTCCAATGTGGAAAGTGAAAATGAAACTCACGGTGCTGGAGAATGCTCCTTTGCTTCTACAGAAGAGCAGACTGAAGACAACATTTCACAAAAATTAGGAGACTTTACAGGTGCGTCAGGTGTAACTATTGAATGTAATAACCTGCAGAGTGTTACTGAAATAACAGAATTATTTTTGGCTGGCCAAAATAAAAATCGCGAGCCACAGGTGTTAGTTTCTGCAAAAATCCCCCCATCAGTAATGAGTTAAATAATAAATAGCACTAATACTAAACAATCTTTTACAGAAAACAGAAGAGGGAACAATTCATTCAGTGAGGCCAATATTACCCTGATACCAAAACCAGACAGATATCACAAGAAGACTACAGACCAATATCCATGATGAATATACAAATTCTTAATAAAACACTGGTAAATAGAATTCAGCAGATATAAAAGAACCATACACCATGACCAAGTGGGGTTTATTCCAGGGATTCAGGGCTGGTTCAATATTTGAAAATTCATCAATATAATCTACCATATTAGAATTTAACGTTAAATAAAACACACCATTTTTTAAATTAAATGAACATATCATTTAAGATAGCACAACAAAAAATAAAGTACCAAGATATAAATCTAACAAAATATATGCAGGATATATAAATTGAAAACCACACATCACTGAAAGAAATCCAAGAAGACAAATAAATGGAAACTTACACCATGTTCATGGTTTGGAAGACTCAAAATTGTTAAGATGTTAATTTTCTCCAGATCAATCTATAGATTCAATGCAATCCCAATCAAAATACCAGCAAGACATTTTTGCAGATATCACTTTGTTGCTTCTACAATTACATGGAAAGTTAAAGGAAGTAGAATAGCCAAAACAAATTTGTAAACAGAAAAAGTTGCATGACTTACATTACCTGGTTTCAAGACTTACTGTAAAAGTATAGAAATAGAAATAGTGTGATATTAGTAAAGAAAGAGAAACCTAGATCAATATAACTGAACAGAGTTCAGATATCTAAACAAATATGGTTAACTGATTTTTGTGAATGGTGTAAAGGCAATTTAATGTAAAAAAGATTAGTGTTTGAACAGGGCTGGAAAAATTAGACATCCATGTGCCCAAATATAAAGTATATCATAGATTTGAATACAAAGCAAAACTATGAAATTTCTAAGTGAAAACATAAGAGAATGTTTTTGTCGTCTTGGGTTAGGAGAAGAGCTCTTAGATACAACTCCAAAAGCATAACCCATTTAAAAATTTAATAAATTGAACTTAATCAAAACTAAAAAGGTCTTGATCTGTGGAACATACTATTTAAGAGTAAAGAGACAAACCACAGAGTGGGTGAAATATCTGCAGATCATATATCAAAAAAGTATTCAGAAGATATAAAGAATTCCCAAAACTGAACAATAAGAAAATGAACCCAACTTTTAAAAAATTAGCAAAAGAATCGGAAGTCCAGTAACGGACAGCTTCACAGGCGAACTGTACCAAACAAGTAAGGAAGTGCTAATCCCTATCCTTTTCAAACAATTCCAAAACACTGAAGAGGAGGGAACACTCCCAAATTTATTCTGTGAGGTCATCAATACCCTGATACCAAAACCAAAAACAAGACACTACCAAAAAAGACAGTTACGGCAATATCTCTAACGAATATAGATGTAAAAATCCTCAACAAAATATTAGCAAACCAATCCAACAATACATTAAGGGATCACACACAATGATCAAGTGAGATTTATACCAGGGATGCAAGGAAGATTCAATATCTGTAAATCAACCAATATGATACACCACATTCCCAAAAGGAAGGATAAAAATACACGATCGTCTCAATAGATGCAGTAAAAGCATGTGACAAAATTCAACATCCATTCATGATAAAAACTCTCATCAAAGTTGGTAAAGAGGAAATATATCTCAATATAATAAAGGCCATTTATGACAACTCCACAGCTAACATCATATTATTGGTGGAAAGTTGAAAGCCTTTCCTCTAAAATCAGGAAAAAGACAAGAATACCCACTCTTGCCACTTCTATTTATCATAGTATTAGAAGTCCTAGCCACAGCAATCAGACAAGAAAAAGAAACAAAAGGCATCCAAATTGGAAGGGAAAAACTAAAACTATCACTATTTGCAGATGACGTTAATACTTTATATAGAAAACCCCAAAGTCTCCAACAAAAAACTATTAGAACTAAACTGAAATCAGTAAAGTTTAAGGATACAAGATTAATATACAGAAGTCTGTTGCTTTTTCTATACATTAATAATGAAGTACCAGAAGAGAAAGAAAACATGAAAAAGAATAAAGTACTAGGAATAAACTTATCTGAGGAGGTGAAAGACCTCTACTCTGAAAACTATAAAACACTGATGAAGGAAATTGAAGATAATACAAAGAAATGGAAAGATATTCCATGCTCAGAGATTGGAAGAACACTGTTAAAATGTCTATAGTACCTAAAGCAATCTACAGATTTAATGCACTCCCTATGAAAATACCCGTGACAGGTTTCACAGAACCAGAACAAATAATCCTAAAATGTATATGGCACCACAAAAAACACCAAATTGCCAAAGAAATTTTGAGAAAAAGAACAAAGCTGGAGGTACCATGCTCCCTAACTTCAGACTACACTACGAAGCTACAGTAATCAAAACAGCAATGGTATTGGCACAAAAACAGACACACAGATCAATGGAACAGAATACAGAGCCCAGAAATAAACCCACACCCTTATGGTCAATTAATCTACAACAAAGGAGGCAAGACTATACAATGGAGAAAAAACAGCCTCTTTAATAAGCAGTGCTGAGAAAACGAGACAGCTACATGTAAAAGAATGAAATTAGAACATTCTCTAATACTGTATACAAAAATAAATTCAAAATGGATTAAAGACCTAAGTGCACAGGACTTCCCTGGTGTTGCAGTGGTTAAGAATCCACCTGCTAATGCAGGGGACACGGGCTCAATCCCTGGTCTGGAAAGATCCCACATGCCACGCAGCAACAAAGCCCATGGGCCACAACTACTGAGCCTGCACTCTAGAGCCCGCGAGCCACAACTACCGAAGCCTACGCGCCTAGAGCCTGCACACCTCAACTACTGAGCCCACGCACTGCAAATACTGAAGCCCATGTGCTCTAGGGCCCACGTGCTGCAACTACTGAGCCCGTGTGCTGCAACTACTGAGCCCGTGTGCTGCAACTACTGAAGCCCATGCACCGGAACAAGAGAAGCCACCGCAATGAGAAGCCTGCGCACGGCAACAACGAGTAGCCCCCGCTCGCTGCAACTAGAGAAAGCCCGCTCACAGCAACGAAACCCAACACAGCCAAAAATAAAAATAAGTTAAAAAATATATATATATATCTCTCCATAAAAACTATTAAAAAAAAAAAAGACCTAAATGCAAGACCGGAAACCATAAAACTGCTAGAGGAAAACACAGGCAGAACACTCTTTGACATAAATTGTAGCAATATTTTCTTGATTCTGTCTCCTAAAGCACAGGAAACAAAAGCAAGAAGAAACAAATGGGACCTAAATAAACTTAAAAGCTTTTGCACAGCAAAGGAAGCCATCGACAAAATGAAAAGACAACCTACTGAATGGCAGAAAATATTTACAAATATTATGACCAATAAAGGGTTAATATCCCACATATATAAACCGTTCATACAGCTCAACATCAAAACCACAAACAACCCGATTAAAAAATGAGCACAAGGACCCCCCTGGCGGCCCAGTGGTTAGAACTCCGCGCTTCCTCTGCAGGGCGCCCGGGTGCGAGCCCTGCTCAGGGAACTAAGATCCCGCATGCCATGTGGCGCAGCCAAAAAAAAAAGGGCAGAAGACCATAACATACAATTTTCCAAAGAGGAAATGCAGATGGTCAACAGGCACATGAAAAAATGCTCAACACCACTAATCATCAGGGAAATGAAAATCAAAACCATAATGAGATATTACCTCACACCTGTCAGAATGGCTGTCATCAAAAAGCACACAAATAGGGCTTCCCTGGTGGCGCAGTGGTTAAGAATCCGCCTGCCAATGCAGGGGACACGGGTTCGTGCCCCAGTCCAGGAAGATCCCACATGCCGCGGAGCAGCTAGGCCCGTGAGCCACAACTACTGAGCCTGCGTGTCTAGAGCCTGTGCTCCGCAACGGGAGAGGCCGCGACAGTGAGAGGCCCGCGCACCGCGATGAAGAGTGGCCCCCGCTCGCCGCAACTGGAGAAAGCCCTCGCACAGAAACGAAGACCCAACACAGCCAAAATAAATTAATTAATTAATTTAAAAAAAAAAAAAGAAGTTACATCACCAGTAACTTCTAAAAAAAAAAAAAAAAGCACACAAATAACAAATTTTGGAGAGGATGTGAGAATCCTAGCACACTGTTGACGTGACTGTAAATTGGTTCAGCCACTGCGTAAAAGAATAAGGAGGTTCCTCAAAAAACTAAAAATAGAACTACCATATGATCCAGCAATTCCACTCCTGGGTATATAGCTGAAGAAAATGAAAACACTCATTCAAAAAGATACATGGACCCCACTGTTCATAGCAGCACTATTTACAATAGCCAAGATAAGGAAGCAACCTAAGTGTCCATCAACAAATGAATGGATAAAGAAGATGTGGCACATATATACAATGGAATACTACTCAGCCATAAAAAAGGATGAAATTCTGCCATTTGCAACAACATGGATGGACCTAGAGGGTATTATACTTAGTGAAATAAGTCAGACAGAGAAAGACAAATACTGTATGTTATCACCGATATGTGGAATCTAAAAAATAAAATAAACGAATGTACATAACAAGACAGAAACAGACTCACAGATATAGAGAACAAATTAGTGATTACAAGTGGGGAGAGGGAAGGGGGACGGGCAAGACAGGGGTATGAGATTAAGACACAAACTACTTTATATAAAATAAATAAGCAAAAAGGATATATTGTACGACACAGGGAAATATAATAGCTATTATTGTGTAATAACTTTAAATGGAGTAGAATCTACAAAAATATTGAATCACTATCTTGTACACCTGAAACTAACATAATATGACAAATCGACTATACTTCAATTAAAAAACAGTAATAAAAAAAGTAGCAAAGGATTTGAACAAA
This sequence comes from Eubalaena glacialis, assembly GCF_028564815.1. NCBI lineage: Eukaryota > Metazoa > Chordata > Mammalia > Artiodactyla > Balaenidae > Eubalaena > Eubalaena glacialis. The sequence goes on from NC_083721.1 coordinate 342,677, forward strand.
CATTTCACCACAATATGGATGGCAAACAAGCACATAAAAAGACGCTCAAGATCATTAGTCATTAAGGAAGTGCAAATTAAAACTATAAGGAGATACCACTACACACCTATTAAAATGGCTACAAGTGAAAAAGACTGACCATACCAAGTGCTGATGAGGACATGGTTACTAGAGCCCTCATACGCTGCTGCTGGGAATGTAAAATGGTAGAGCAACTTTGCAAAACTGTTTGGCAGTTTCTTTTAAGGTTAAACATATACTTACATATGAATCAGCCATTCTACTCACAGGTATTTACCCTAAAGAATTGGAAACTTATTTTCACACAAAAACCTACACATGAATGTTTACAGTAGCTCAATTCAGAACTGCCAAAACCTAGAAACAATCCAAACATATGTCAATGAGTGAATGAATAAACCATGGGACATCTAGACAGTATTACTCAGAAATAAAGGAACAAATTACTGACACACGCAACAACATGGATGAATTTCAAACATATTATGCCAAGTGACTTGACATAGCATTCTGCAAAAGGCACAACCTGTAGAGCCGAAGAGCAGATCAGTGGCTGCGAGAGGTTGGGCGTGGGGTTGGTGACCACAAAGGGGCAGCACAGGGAGACTTTCTGAGTGGGGCGCTGTACCGTGTCTTGTTTGTGGTGGTGATTACAGGACTAAATGCATTTTTCAGAACTCAAAGAACTATCCCCCAAAAAGTGAATTCTAGTGTGTGTGAATTTTTTTTTAAATACCCTGAAAAATTTCCAGATAAGAAACGGTTTTATCAAAAAAATAAGGACTGTCTAAAATCAGTGACGGGACTTCCCTGGTGGTTCAGTGGTTAAGAATCCACCTTCCAATGCAGGGGATGCGGGTTCAATCCCTGGTTGGGGAACTAAGATCCCACATGCCACGGGGCAACTAAGCCCACGCGCCACAACTACTGAGCCTGTGCGCTCTGGAGTCCACGTGCCACAACTAGAGAGAAGCCCGCAGACTGCAACAAAGAGCCCATGCACCACAGTGAAGGATCCTGCATGCCACAACTAAGAACCGACGCAGCCAAATAAACTAAATAAATAAATAAATGAAATCAGTGACTTAAGGTTTCACCTAAAGAAGCTAGAAAAAGAAGAGTAAAATAAACCCAAGGGAGGTAGAAGGAATCCAATAATGAAAATAAGAGAAATCAAAGAAATAGGAAAAAAATTGAGAAAACTAGTAAAGCCAAAAGCTGTTTTTTTAAAACACCAGTAAAACTGATAAACCCTTAGGCTAGAGAGACCTCGGAAAAAGAGAAAACACAAATTCATCAATATCAGGAATGAAAAAAGGGTCATCAAGGCATAACTTACAGCTATTCGATGAGTTAATAAGAAAATGGTTAATAAGATTAATGGCTAATAAGGAAAGATTATAAACTCCTTCATGCCAAGAAATTTGACAATTTAGATGAAATGGACAAGCTCCTTGAAAAACACAACCAGTCAAAACTAACACAAGATAAAACAGAAATGTAAACACCCCTATACCTATTAAAGAAACTGAATTCATTACCAAAAACCTCACCACTTAGGTAGCCTGCAGGGCCAGATGGTTTCACTGTGCATTCTATTAAAACATTTAAAGAAGAAATCACATGTATTTAAATAACCTCTTTCAGAAAAAGAAGAAAGTGGGAAAATTTCCAACATTTTATAAGCCCAGCAAAACCTTCATACCAAAACCTGATAAAATATATTTTTTTAAAAAGTAGCTCAATGAACACAGATGAAAAATCCACTAACAAAAGATCAGCAAGTCAAATCCAACAATATATTAAAAGGGTAGCTCATCACCACCAAGTAGAGTTTATCCTAGGAATGCAAGGTTGGCTTAACCTTCAAAAATTACTCAATGTAGTTAACCCTATTAGAAGAGTTAAAAGAAAAATAATATAACTATTTCAAAAGATTTAGAGGAAGCAACGCAGAAACAAAAGGGAACATCCTCAATCTGATGAAAGATATCTATGAAAAACCTACAGCTAACATTATACTTAATGGTGAAACAATGAACACTTTCCTCCAAGATCAGGAACAAGGCAAGGATGACTGCTCTCACTGTTTTATTTAACACTACACTGAAAGTGCTAGACATTGCAATAAGAAAGGAAAAGAAATAAAGGACAAAGACTGGAAAGAAACAAAACTGTCTATTTGCAGACAGTGTACTCTTCTACATAGAAAGCCCTAGAAATCTATAAAAACACTACTAGTATATATGAGTTTAGCAAGGTAACAAGATACAAGTTTAATATACAAAAATTATATACATATATGTATGTGTGTATACTCATGGCAAACAACTGGATAATAAAAATAAATTTAAGCCCATTTCCAATAGTGCAACAAACCTAAGATACTTAGGAATACATTTAATAAAAAATGTTCAAGACCTCTTCCTTGAAAACTATAGAATAAGGGAGAGAGTAAATGATAAAATTAAAGAAACAACACTAATCCAAGTATTAGAATAAATAATGAAGGAAGGGACAATACATGTTGAGAATAAGGTGTTAGGATGTCAAGTAGCTGCTGGAGAAGGAAGCACAGAAAAGAAAGAACAATAACCACATCAAAAGAGGTCTTAACAAAGAGTGGTGGGAACATAAGTGTACAGCATTCCAAAAAACCTAACGGTACCATGATTCTAAATGATGAAAACCTTCACTGACACGAAATAAGGACACAAAATATAACAAAACGTGGTCTCTTTCACAGAATTAGAAATCTAATGAGAGTCAGTCCTACGAATGGAATTTTGGTTTATTATATCAAAGTAAAGATATCGTCGACACTTTCACAAAAAATGAGTAGAATTACATAAAACAAATGATGTACAAATTTACATGTCTAGAAATAGACAAAAATCCCAAAAGAAAATATTTGGGATTGTCTTTATAATAGTTTTCTATTCTTAATGGAACTAAAATATTTTCCTTATCACATACACTATTTTTAATATTTATGATATTTTTTAGTATGTAAAATTATACTCACATGGCTCATTCTATAGTACTAAGGACAAATAACTGATATAATCTCCTTAAAAAAACTAGTCATTGGTTTTAAAGGCATTCCTCAAAGTAACACAAAAGGATATTGTAAAATTTTGCCACATATATAAGGTACCAACACAGATCATTAATTTCCCAATAGCCTCTCTCACTGCAACATTTGGGGTCATGAAGAACTGCAGACAAAACTTCTTTTTACTCTACAGCCCCACCATCTCTAAACCCTCCTCCAACATTAATTAAAAAAAAAAAAAAAAACACTATAACTTTTGTGTAAGGACACAGAGGCCCCCTGTTGACCCCCAGACACCTTACAAACTACCAAGAACGTAATGCCTAAGACGCCAGATCAGACTGCGGTCCCGCACACAGTGCCAGGCGAGGCCCACCTCGCTGAGAGCGCCACTCCCCGTCCCGGCCAGCTACGCCTCGGCCTACTCACTCACACACGCCATCTCCCTTTCTCTGTTTTGCAGAAATGCCTGTGGAAATGATAACAATGATAATAATGCCAAGAAAGCATTACTATGGGAAATAGTCCCCTGACCTCGCAGATGCAAAATATCCTAATTAAATAAGCCTACAGTTTTAAATAGTAACACTCAATTTGAAAATGTTTTTCTATTAAAGTGCTTTCTGCCTAAAATGACATATTAGTTCAGCTTTCAAAAATCAATTACTGCATTTTTCCAGGCAACTCGTTTCAAAGCAATCACCAAAGAACAAGCAAAGTGTGCTCTTATCTGCCACTCATCTATTAATTAAGGAAGAATTCCCACCGAAAGGACAACCAGTGTTGTCCTTTGGCCTAAAACTCCATTTTCACTAAAGATTATTTTATAATCATGAAGATGTAACCTTTGCGAGGAACAGGCATAAATGACACGACCCTTCGACTTCCTTCAATGCGGTGAGTTCACACTCATCCAACGACTGCCAGGCTGCAACCACAGGCAACAAGTGAGTCTAAACTCAACTATTTCAAGGCCATCTTTGAAGGTGATGTTCTCTTTACGACTTTGGTTGCCGTCTGCACTATACAGAGGTTGTTTTTATTTTTTCCTTCAAAAGCACAATTACATTAAGATAATAGAGAAGACTTAAAAACAGATTTTCTTCTGTTCCTGGAAGGAAGCAACTATGTCCTGGAAATCACCTCTTCTAGAACGGAGCCCAAAGCAGTCACACGGTTCCTAAGTTATGATTTATCTCCTCTTCACAGTTTCTGTCACTAGGGAAGGGCCTCTCCTGCAGCTTTACTCCAACAAGAACCCTTTAAAGGACTTGCAAACAGGAAGCAGAGTTTGGTGCAGGAGGTGAAGGAGATGAACATCACCAGTCAAGGTGACTCTGATTCCCACTAGTGGTCCCTAGAAGCTGGCCCCGCTGCACACTTTAGAGCTGGCCCAGGGGTGCCAGCATGAGGCCCCTCTTCTGTCTCAGCAGGAAGGCGCACGAACGTCAGGGAGCCCGAGGCCAACTCCCCGCAGCTGATGGTCACTCCAGCGGTCACAGCACGTACACGGTTGACACAGGCGGAGTCGGTGGGTTTTTCTCGCTCACCTTCAAACTGGCATTCTCTTCTTGAAGTTCTCTGATGCGGACGGCAGTGCTGTTGTCCTGCACGTCTAATTTCAAGTTCAGCTATAGTACTTCTTCGTTTTCACTTACAAAGTCACCTTTAATTTTTTCTAATTGTTCTTTTAAGTCCAAAACTTTGCATTAAAGGTAAGCATTAAAAATGATCTAATATTCTAATTGATTTAATAATTATTAAAATCACTTTGAAAGATTTAAAGTATGTGCCAGAAAAACTTACTGTCCTATAATCCACATAGAAATGTTAAAATTACAAAGTGTACACAGCAGTGACAAGCCCACAAACTGTATCGCTTGGATGTCCTGCCCGCTACACAGAAGCGCAGGGGAGGCCACCAGCAGATGCGGAGCAGTGAGGGGACACTCCCGCAAGGCCCGCCCCACACGCACCTCGTCCTCACGCTGCAGGAGCACCCTGTGCCTCGCCTCCAGCTGGACTTCGGGATCGTCAGGACGGCTGCCCGCAGGTGACCCCAGGCATTTGCCCTCATCCAGTGTAGACTGCAGTGTGGACACCAGGAGCAAGTTACTCATCTGCTGCTCCTGTAATGCCTCTTTGTCCTATTTAAGAAAAACAGATTTATCTTGGGCAAGTGTTTCAGGAAATCGGGGGCCTCAAACTGCAGCTTGTTATTAAAGTGTAGGTCATCCTCAGCCCTTCTGGAGCACACCTGCACACACCTGCACGTGCCAGACACACCATCCACAGACCCAGCCATGCTCCAGAGCAGACGCCTGCCTAGTGGAGGGTGCGGCCCAAACAGAGCCGCCGTGTGCGCCCGAGATTCCACCGCAAGGAAGTTATCCCAGTCATTATTCAACAAGGTACCAAAAGGGTCTCCAGACTGTCAGCAAATTGTTTTAATTGGGAAGAACCTGACAAAGAACAGGGCAATGGCTGACAACACATCCACACAATGAATGTTTTTACGTTTAGACTGCAGTGTGGACACCAGGAGCAAGTTTTGAATGAATGTAAAAAGTTTTCAAGGAACATTTAATATGGATAGAATGGTCACAACATATTAAGTGGGGAAGAAATAGGCATCCAAAATTGTACACATGGTCCAACTTTGTAGAGGAAAAAAAAGGCATTTTCTACACCCTGGTGCCTAGTAAGCTCAGTAGCTGCTGGCTGCGGGGCGGGGGGGGGGGGGGGGGGGAGCCGCCCAGAACTGTCCCCAAGCAAGGGGGGACAGAGAGAGCAGCGGGCTGACTCAGGAGCCCCGGGGCCTGTGCTGGGCATCCTTCCCACACAGCACATCCTCAAGAAGGGGCCTGGGCTTCACCTAATGGTTCTCATCAGCATCTTCAAACCAAACACACCTGATAAAGCTCTCCTCCTTGAGCCAGGGTTTTCTTAGGGCCAAAACGATTCCAAAATAAAATTTCTCATTGAGCCTCAGACTTTCAAGTAACCTTTAAACCTCCAGTGACAGGAGATACAAGAAACTTGAATTCCTTCGGGCTAAATGCGCAAAGGAGGGGCAGCGCCGACTGGAAAGGCCCTCCTGCCCCGCCCTGCCCCACTCCCAGTCAGGGGACCTGCCCACACGCAGCTTTCCCACTTCATCTTAAACTCTTAGACACAAGAACGTGCACATGACTGACGCGTAATTCCAAACTACAACTAGAAGAACTATCACCGGAGGTGTTTTCACTGAGGAGTTGACATAAATTCCTAACTCAAAAATTAAAATAATTATAACTAGGCTCTATGTAAAGTATTTAATAAAATAAGCTTTCTAAACCTAAAATCTTGAAGATTTACTTAATTACTAGGGATAAACTCAAGAGTACTTGAGAGACAAAGGAGTGCTATAAAACTGGTATGAAATGTTATTACACTAAATGCGACACTGTGATGTGCAATAAGAAACACGCACCTCGTCTCTGTCCGATGCCTGGCACAGAGCGCCTGACACCTTAGCGCTCCCTGAGCGATGAGAGTGACAAAGGTGCCCTACCTTCCCAACAAGCCCCTCCAGCCACATCTGAGTCTGTGTCACAGAGGTGACTTTGGGGAAGCCCCAGGCCACTGAAGCATGATGGGGGCTGGTCGCCAGGGGAACTGACCATGGGATTAAAGGGTCAGAACTTTCAGTCTCAGCCCTGGCCTCCAGGGAGGGGAGAGGGGCTGAAGGGTGAATCCACCACCAATGGCCAATCATGGCTGCATGACGAAGCCTCCACAAAACCCAAAAGGATGGGTTTCCAGGAGCTTCTGGGTCGGTGCGCCCTCCCCACCTGCCCTCCGCACGTCCTCCATCTGGCTGTTCCCGAATTGCATCCTTTCACGATAAACTGGCAACCCAGCAAGTAAAGTGTTTTGAGTTCTGTGAGCCACTCTAGCAAGTTCGTCAAAACCCAGGAGGGGGTCGTGGGATCCTCAATTTATAAAAGTTGGACCTGAGGTGGACATCTGGGGGCGGGGACAGTCCTGTGGGACTGAGCCCTTAAGCTGTGGGGTCTGATGGCATCTCCAGGTAGACGGCGTCAGAGTTGAGCTAAGTCGTAGGACACCCAGCTAGGGTCACTGGGGACTGGGGAGACCCCCACACGCTTGGTGACCCTGTGTCCACAGTGGAGCAGTCAGAGCTGCGGGTCTGCGGTGAAAAGGAAGCCCCGCCACAGCAGCTTCCCCCCTTGCCGCCCCCCTCCGCCCCGGGACCGCACGCTCACCTGCTCCAGGTCCCTCGCAGCTTTCCGCTGTCTCTCCAGTTCTCCCTGGAGCTGCATCAGTTTTCTTGTGGTGCTGGCGTTCGTCTCCTGCAGACGTTTAATCTCCTCTTCCTGGATTAATACTTGTCTATCTGCCAACTCTTTCTTTATAATCAGTTCATTAAGTCCATCTGATTTTTCTCTCAATTTTTCTTCTAACAATTCAATCTAAAAACCACAGAAAATGCTTCAGAAACAATAGTTTAAAAAAAAAAAAAACCCCACCTCGCAAATTAAAAAGTACAACACAACTGTGAGAAAACTGATCCTCTCCATGGTTTTCTAGACCCACGCTGCACGGTGAAGCCTGGTGAAAGAATAAGACAGAATTCTCTCCGTAAAATGATACACAAAAAATGACACAGAATTTGTTAGTAAGATAAAATTAATTTTGAGAGGAAGGAATGGAAAGCCACTGAGCAGTAAAAAAAAAAAAAAAAAAGAACCGAGCTCAGATACAGCACCGCCTGGGTCAGGGTCGAGAAGCAGGCTGAGTGCAAAGGTTACACCTATGGTCCGTTTGCACAGCAGCCTGGAAATTACAAAGCTGCGGAGAGACCGCGGATTAGCCGGATTAGCGGGTGGGAGGGAGTGGGCGCTGTCTCCTGTCTGCATGTCCACACCCTGGCTGGGACCTCCTGTGGGACATCACCATGGGGGGAACTGGTCTTATTTCTTCTAACTGCAAGTGAATCCACAATCATCTCAAAGTAAGTTTAATTTTTAAAAAGAATAAGCAAATCAACTACAGCGACCTCAGACAGGAGGAAGCAGACAGATCCGACCCCAAGCAGAAGGAAGCAAGAAAAACAAACCAGAGACAGGGCCCCGTGCACCAACCCCTCCCTGTCTGGTCATGCGGAGAACAGGGGAGGGGCGGCAGCACCGAGGGTGCGAACGGACGGACAGACACAGACAAGCACGGAGCACTCGCACCTCGCCATCCAGCTGCACCCGTGGTCGTTTGCGTGTACATGGAAGGCAAGAAAGGGGGTACAGATGAAGCTGTTGTTGAAAGCGGCGCGGAGCACAGCCCCCGCGGGCGAGGCCGGCGCGCGGCGGGCGGGCTGACTTACGTCGGTGTCGCGGGGACCCGGCGGGCGCGGCCGGGCCGCCTGGCGGAGCTGCTCCTCCAGCCTCCGGATCTCCTGCTGGAAGTCCTCGCGCTCGCGCTCCCGCTCCACCGCCTGCGCCTGTCGCGAGAGGCAGGCTGTTTGGACCGTTTCTCCGAGCGTCCCCACCGCCCTTTGCAGGCAGGAGTGGAGGACGGGGACCGGGCGGAAGGGGCCCCCTTGTCATGGGCACCGCGAATGACACATGGAGCCACATGAAGAGGCGCAGCCCCCAGGTGGGACCCGGGGCGGCTTCTGAGACACGGGCGGAAGGAGAGACAGAAAGCAGACAGCAGGGGGCCAGCAGACGCCGCCCCGGGCCAGGGCAAGATGCGCGTGGACGACACCCGAGACGTCCGCCAGGCTGCACTCACGTTCACCCCGACGCCAGCACAGAAGCTACTTAACAACTGGAAAGAAGTTCATGCTACGAAGATGACCTCCGGTGACGCAAATAAGCTCATCGCTCGAGACTCTTACATCCATGAACTGGCGCTGGCGGCGCAGGTGCTGGTCCAGGGAGCCCATCTGCTGCCGCAGGGCGGAGAGCTCCTCGGCCTGCCGCATGCACGCCTGCTGCCGAGAGAGCTGCTCCTCCAGCTCGGCCTCTAGAAGCCTCATCTGGGAGAGCAGAGCCGAACGGTCCTTCTCTGACTGCTCCTGGGTCTCCGACCGCTCCTGGGCGAGAGACTCCACTTCCTTCCGAAGAGCTAAAGGTGCCGAGGAAACAGGCGAGGAGCCCAGCTCAGGGTGCCGTGTGCCAGCAGAAACATGGAGACGCGCGTTTCTTCAGCGATGGAGCACGGGGGGGTAGCATGCTTATCCCTCCCCCCGCCACAGGCGTGTGACTCAGCCAAGGACACACAGCCACCTCGAGAGGACGGATGTGCACCCTTGACCTGTCAGATCCCGAGCCCACGTCCTAATAAACAGCCACAATTCTGCCAAAACCCACTGAAAACAAAGCTGAGTACTTCTGTGGGGGGCGGGGGGGGGGGAGGAAGGAAAAATTATACTTTTTAAACGAAAATTGGCTAAAATAAAAAATTTTAAAGCCTGAGAAGAGAATACATCTTTGTGTCCCCAAATGACAAATCAGGTAGTTTTCTAGGAATTCTGCCTTCACGTATATTCTCCAACATGGAAAAATAAAATGTAACTTAAAACCTCCACCAGAGGGAACACCAGGCCCGCTGGGGAGGTTCCCGGCTGATGTGCTGACCGCACAGGGCTCCCTACGCACCCGGGGGTGACCTGTCTTGAGGAAAAGGGTCGAGCCGTCAGCAAATCTAAAGCCGACCTAAAATGGATGGGGCGACGAGGCCACGATCCAAGGGAAACGACAGGTTAATAAGCATCTTTGGAAGAGAGGTCTCCCTGCAACGGATCCCAAAGTGTTGAAACTATCCTGAAACTGAAATGTTAAACCCATATGTTTGTATTTACATTTCACCAGCTTTCCAAAGTTAATTATTTTGGTTTGTATAAATCTGTCAGTCTTTTACGACAAACTATCACCCTCACTAATATAACATTCTCAATGAACTTCCAGGCTAACAAGTCAGCAACGATGGCAAATTAGGCTTAAACATGCAGTTAGAACAGTGTTCCTCACGGGCCTCAGAGACTCGACACCAGGGCTTGTGTGTCGCTGCTGTGATGACCGGTGCTGCCTGTTCAGCCACCCAGACAGGACCCGCTTCAGGGTCTCACGGCCTTTGTGCAGGCAGGACTGAGGGCAGGCGTCCATGCAGCCATTAAGGCCACACAGAGGGCCAACCCCAGAATCAGGAGACCTCCTGGGGCCCCCAGCCCAAGGACGACTATGGCCAGACAGGCTTCCTATGGCTCAGCAACTGCAGTTAAGCATCGTGAGAGAAATGCTTGCCCATTTTTATGTATGAATATTGAAGATCAAAGTTATCTTTTATGTAGTAGTTTGCCACAAAAGCTAAGTACTTGTCCTCTTTAGTAAAAAACTGGAACACCTGATGCAAACATATAGCACACCACACAGAAATCACGCATTTGCTTTTACAAACCTGAATCCTTGCATGCTATAGAAACAGGAGTGCCTATAAATGAAAACACACAGCATTTTCAGAGACGAAAACAGAAAACTGGGTGACTTAGGAGACGAAAGTCAGAAGTAGGAGAAGGGACAACGTCAGCAGCAGGACTGCAGGAAACGTGGCCTTGATGCCGGCCTTGGACAACCTCCGAAACGCGCGTCATTTCCACGATGCCACTGCTCGGTCCGAACGCCGTGCTCCCAGAATTCATATGCTGGTGTCTGGAGGTGGAGCCTCCAGAGGTGATGAGGTCCTGAGGGTGGAGCCCCATGAGGAGATGAGTGCTTCTCGTATAAAAGAGGCCCCACGGAGCTCCTGCCCCTCCTGCACGCGAGGGCCCAGCGAGAAGGCGTGTCCACGACTGGGAAGCAGGCTCGCACCAGAAGGTGACCGTGCCGGCACCTTCACCTTGGATTCCCGCCTCCAGGACCGTAAGGATGAGTAACGGCTGCAGCGTAAGCCGCCAGGTCTCTGTTAAGACTAAGGCCACTGTTGGCCCTCCTGTCGCAGCAGGTCCCGGCTCCCAAGGGCTTTGCCGCTGACTTTTAAAGACAACAAGGAAAAACACAGAGGACAGATGGCACCGCCCTGAAGGCGGGCACAAGACACGCCGAGAACAGGTGAGGCTGAGCTGAATTCCCCCACGGGCGCCAGGACCCCCCGCCCTTTGGAAGTTGGCCCGTGTTCACGAGGAGCCAAAGCAGAATCAGGACCAAGTGGCCCCCAGGACCGCGCCTGGGAAGGGAAGGGAAGGTCAGGTGCCAGGCCGGCGGGCTCCTGCAGGGTAGCAGCGCACCGGGAGTCCCCAGATGGCCGGGCAGGTAGAGACAAGGACCAGACAACAGTGAGAAATTAAGGTGGGTTAACCATGTAAAGATGAAAGCAAACCGAGAGGACCCAAAGGAAACACGAGAATTTCTTGGGGATAAAACAAACGCAGGAGGGAAGACTGGCCTGGGTCCGGGAAAAGCTTCCATGGATCTGCCCCCCCAGCCAGCCCCTACCACACAGGTGGGCCAGCCCTCTCTGCAGGGGTGAGGGGCGGTCACAGTGGACGCAGGGGATGCAGGGGAGGCGCCAGGCCTAGGGCTACGTGGCCGCTCGCCTGACCCTACACCTCTGCATCTCCCACGCGGTCCCGACTCTGAAGCCCTAACGCCCCGCACAGGGAGAGCAGGCTGGAGGTATGAGAGCCCGTGACAACAAACATGGGTCTCAGATGGGGAGGGCCCAGCCACCACTTGGACCCACAGGCTGGGACGCCAACACCCGGGAACAGGAGGGGGCCCCAGCCAGGACACTGCCCCACTGGGACGTGTGGCCCAGGGCGACTGGGGACAGCAAAGTGTGCGCACAGAAGAGACACTGCCAAGAAGTAATGACAACAAAACCCCAGATGTAACAAACGCCCGGCTGCAGGCAGAGCAGGGCAGGCATGGGAAACCACTCCAGATACGGTTCCGGGACGTGTGAACATCCAAGAAAAGAGAAACTTCTAAAAACACCTCCAAAGAAACACGATCAGACGTGCCAGCGAGTGTCCAGATGCAAGAAAACAATGGTTTTTAGTCTCAAAGTATTCAAGTAAAAGAAACCAAATCTAGAATTGTGTCTTTCCAGCTACCACTTCATTTAAGGATGAGGTTGAAATAAGGTAACTTTCAGGCACTCGAGGTCTTGGAAGGTTTCCCTCATGGTCCTTCTCTGAAAGTGTCCAGTCTGCGGGGAGCCGCGGAGAAAACAACCCACATCTTACTGCCATTTAGGGAGCACCGTGCACACGACATGGACACACAGAGCACACGCGCTCATGTGCTCACACACGCCTCTGTCCCTGGGGGCCGAGCAGAGAGGGGAAAGCAGGACGGGTTTCTGTGCTGGGGACCAAGGACATGACCTGAACGAGGAAGGAGCAAGCACACGAGCCAAGCGGAAGGCGGCCCAGTCAGCAGGGGACGGCCCTGCCCCAGCTCGAGGTGGCAGGCAGAGCAAGTCCTAGGAAGCCCGAGCAGACCCGGGAACAGAGTCACCGCAGACACAGAGCTGAGAAGATGCCTCGGGTCCGCTCTCAATTAGCGCAACATCCATTAGACACAGTTCAAGTACAAAAAAGGACACAGCAAAGGAGTGAAAAAAGACATCCACGGGAAAAAAGAAAGCAGGTTAATTTTTTACCATCAGAAGTTCACATCAAAAAATGGAAAAGAGACAAAAGAATATTATATATATTAAAGCTGAACAACAAGATGAGGTCTGGAGATGACTATAAATAGTTTTAATAACCCAGGCGGATGGAAACCAAGACGACGGCACAAATCACTCTTTGCTTCAAGAGCCTGCAAGCCCGTCGGACCCGCACATCCACTCAAGAGCCGTGGGAGCGTGAACGTGCGTCTCGCCCACAAGAGGTACCGAAGACGAGGGCAGAAGCCAATTAAACAGACAACTGTTTGTTTATTCATCGGAAAACTAAAAAGAAGAATTGGAGGAAGAGAAATGAGTTTTCTGAGTTGCTTGGGGTGGTGGCTCAGCAGGAGCCCCTTTAAGTCAGAAGGTCGCTGACGCCTTTGTTGTGGGGTGGGGGCAGCAGAGAGGCGGGCCTGGCCGGACTCGCGCTTGGGGGCCGGGCCGCGGGGGCCGCGGGGAGAGGAAGGCGCAGTCACTTCTCACAGACCGGCTGCCCCCGCCGCCGCCACTGCCCACAAGCTCCACATTTCAAGCTTTTTATGTTTTAACTGTTTTTACGTTAAATATTTTAAGATCTAAAATTTCTAAGAATCTGAAACTATAATGACCTACTTTTGTTAAAACTGTATGTCAGTAAGGCAATTATATTCCAATAAAGATGTTAAAAAAAAAACAAAAGCAAAAACTGTATGTCTTCCTAGCTAAGGTTAACAGACACTTTTCTGGTAATTTTAAAGAAAATTTTTAAGTAGCCCTCATTTTTTTTCACATTCTTGGCTATTTATCTTGTGAAATGTGAAACAAAACAGTCAGCACGTCAAGGGGCTTTAACACGGAGCCTGGGGGCCATTAAGGAGTGGAACTCAAGCCCGTCCCCAGCGAGGGGAGCCGTGAACTTGGGACCTGGGCCGAAGCTCAGAGATTACAGGGACGCAGCAAGAACCGCACCTGCTCCCGTCCCCGGAACGGACCTTCTCCTCCCTCGTGACGGCCTCCGCCCTCAGGCACGTTCAGCCCAGACTGGCTTCTGCCTCTGACTCCAATTAAATTCTCTGTAGGCAAACCCCCCTGTCCTCACCCTCAAAGGCCCCGACTGTTTCTATTGCCTAGCGGGACCAGAATCTGCGTGCTCCAAACTGCAATTCTTTGATCCCAAACAAACACTCCCCGCTGGACCACTGCCTCTAGGACGCCAAGGCTGACGACCGCACACAGGTGGGCGACCCCCTGGCCAGGCGACCCGGCCTCAGAGTCAGCAGCCTTTCCTACAGCACAGCCAGCCACCGCAGCCGCCCTCAAGCCACACGCAGCCCCGAGGGCCAGCAACCTCGTCCCCTTTGACCTCAAAGCCTTGAGTCCGAGCCAGCCCGGCTCTGCCCGCGCCCCAGGCTGCAGCTCGGCCTCCTTACCGGCCTCCCTCTCTCCGGCTTCCACAGCCAAGGCTTCCTTCTGGCTCCACAGCACGGAGTTCTCCTCCTGCAGCTCCGCCTGCCGCCGGGCCGCGCATTGCAGCTGCTGCCTCAGACCCTCCAGCTCGGCCACCAGGCCCTGCTCACTCGCCTCCTTCCGGCCCAGCGCCTCCTGCAGGCCGGCCCTCTCCTCTGTGAAGCCCTCGACGATGCCTGCGGTCCACGCGGGAGACCGCTGTAAGGCCCCCCCGGGGGGGGGGCGGGGTCGGGGCGTCCTGTTCCCCCAGGGACGGCACCGGACCACCCTCCCTGCGAGGCACAGGAGCGCGGGCAAGACGAGGGCCCAGCGCCCGCGGCCACCATGAGCGAGCGCCAGGCACCAGGCGCGCGGGGTCGGGGCGGCGGCGCGCCCCCGGGAAGGTGGCTGACGGCTTTGCTGTCGAGACCCCAGCACGACACGCGCCCCCGGCAGGCAGGCCCTGCTCACCCTCCGCCGTGTGCAGCGCCAGCGCCAGCCGGGCCTTGGCCGCGCTCTCAGCGTCCAGGTGCTCCAGCAGCTCCTGGTGCTTCCGCACCACCTGCGCCGTCTCCTCGCTCTTACAGCTGAACTCCTTCTCAAGACGAGAATGAATCTGACGGGCTTCCTCCAGCTGTGAAACGCATTTGAAAATGGCATTTTGGACCAAAAGTAATCAAAGCTTATACTGACACCAACAGAGTTCTATTTGCCTAGAATTCTGGGGAAACCATAAATATCCTGTAAGAAACAGCAATTTCCATGTTCAATGTTATGTCAGTTACTAAATAAGCAACAAATTTTCAAAAAAGGAAGTTTTGCACACGGAGACACAGACAACGCTGCACGGACACACCGTCTGTGACCATCGACCCCACCTGTGTCTGCGTGGAACATGGCGGGGGGGGTGGTCATTTCAGGGGACACACGGACAGGAGCCTGGCACCTGGGCAGGGACAGGCCCCCTGGTGACTGCAGGTGGAGGATGGGGAAAGGCTCCTGGGCCATCACCACACCGGGCAGGGGGCCTGACGCGACCCTCCCTCCCCAGGTCGGACACCATGGGATGCCCCCCCTTCCCAGGCACAGCCCGGGGCCCCAACCTCACCTTCCTCCTGAGCTCCCCTGGTGGGCATGTCCAGGCTGAAGCCCCCAGGCCACCCACAGGCTGGAGGGCCCAGATTAATCTCTGAATTCAAAATGCCTACACCCAGCTGTCCTGACCGACAACTCAGCACCTGGCCCGGGCCTCCTCAGCCTCCCCCTGCGTGTAACCAACTCTGACCCTTCCGGCCCCAGCCTCTAAGGAAACCTGTTGGTTTTACCTTGAAAACAGCCCCTGGCGCCACCTCTCCTCATGCCCTGCTGTGGGCTGCCCGCCCGAGTTCTCGGCTGCCGCTGCCCCCTCCTGCAGCCAGCGGTCCTCGGGCAGCCCCACCACTGACCCCAACCTGAACAGGGGCTCCTCACTCCCCTCTGGCCGCTGCCCTGTGCCAACTCCCACCTCCCCTGCTTCCCCGCTTACACACCCAGGTGCCCCTGCAGAGCACACACTGGGGGCAGTGGGGACGCAGGGCCGCGGGCCAGGTCAGACTGCAGACCGGACGGCGTCTGTTCCGTTAACTGCGCTTGGGGACAATCAAAAGCACCTGATTGTTTATCATCAGATGCTGCCCAACTCTGTCCGGTTTCTGAGAGAAGATGGGACGAAACCACAGGAGGAACTTCAGGGCTCGACACTGTGGCTCTACCTGCATTCGCACCTCAATGTTTCTGAGACGTGAACAGCGATGCTTCACGTGAAAATGCTTATTTTTTAACTGGGCAACTTTGGGAAAAGGCTCTCTATTGCTTTCCAAGTTTTCCTACTTAATGCCTCTGCTAATTGTCTGAAACATTCTAAAAGGTTAACAAAAAAATTCCCGTCTTCAGTAATAATCTCTAAACATAAGTGTATTCAACATAGAATTAAAATGGTGTACAAGGTGCAGTAAAAGAGGCTGAACAGACATGATCTAAATTAAGTGCACTGAGGTTTTACTTTTCATTCACAGCAAGCCTACTTCCCCAAGAATTGCGGCTCAGAAAAGACTCCTATTTGAGGAAAACCTGTGGGCGAACCTCCCTGCGGGTAACAGGCTCAGGACGACACCCGGCAGAGAGAGGAGAGAAAGAAATCAGACCCGCCTGGAGAGAGAAAACCTCCCGTCTCGCCCGAAGGGTCTGGTGGAGGACTGGAAACCCTGACTGCACAGCACCCGGCAGGCCCCTGGGGCCACCCACCGACGCCCCGCCCGCCCCTTCAGCCTGTCACCCTCCTCTGCAGAGGGAGGCCGAGGGGCCGCGTCTCACCTGCCTGGTGGAGTCCAGGACCATCTCCAGGAGGCCGTCCACCGCCAGGCCCAGGCTCCGGAAGACCCTCCTGACGGGCTGCTCACACTCCAGCGTGCTTTCCGGGCTCATGAAGAAGCTCTCACAGACGTGACTGCTAATCTCGGCCACTGACGACGTCTCGGCACGCTCGGGCGACGCGCCGTCCGGCTCCGGCAGGGCCGCGTCGAGCCCAGGCCACGCCTCGTCCAGTGCCGGGGCTACAAGCGAGCAGACACAGAAGCCGCGCTGCCAGGAGGACGCCCGGCGGCCGGCCTGGGGGCTGTGGGCACAGGGCTGTCGGCACTCACCCGCAGGCGGGCTCTCGTCCTCCAGGCAGAGCCCCACGCGCTCGCCGATGCGGCTCCTCAGGGCAACGGCGGCCTTGAGCGTCTCCCCAAACAGACCCAGCAGCCTCCTCAGGGCGTCCCGGAGCGCTCTCCTGAGAGGGGCACACGGGGCAGCGTCAGCCGAGACCCCGCCCGGCTGACGGCACGCGAGCAGCGCTGTGGGTGACCTAAGCGCCCCTCTCCTGCAGGCCTGCGCCCAGCCCGCACCCGGGCTTCGTCCAGGGCCCTCCTCCCAGCTGCTCTCCCCGCAGCGGCGCCGCCACGAGCTGCACAGACCCAGCCTGCGCCACGGCACAGCCTCCCCGGCTCTCGGGAGCAGAGCTGGGCGCCGACGTGGCCCCTCCGGCTCCACCCTCTCAGGAGACACCGGCTCCAAAGTCCAAGTCACCCCTCGCCCACAGCCCACCAGCATGGGAAGGCGCCGTGTCTCCCCGTGTCTCTCTCTGGGGCCACACAAACCACGGAGTTTGGGGGGTTTGGTTCCCCTAGGACAGGAGTCCTGTCTTTGAGCTGCATCCTCCCAGACCAGCCCTTCCAGCTGCGGGGCGTCGTCTGGGGCACGGTGACCCCACCCAGGACATGGCTCCGGTGCCCACGAGACGTCAGGGCTTGGCCACCCCCATCCGCCTGCGGCTCACACCCCTCCCTTGGGCCCAGCACAGGGCAATGCCACTCAAGACACAGGAAGAGCTGCCCCTCGGGAAGCTGACACCCGAGGTCGGGGCCAGAGACAGTGAGAAAGGGACGCGGGGATGTGAGGGGCGGGGGCAGGAGGGGGCAGACTGCAAACGGCGGGCCCGACAGCCCCTGCTGCCGCCCAGGCCCCTCGGAGGGAGCGTGCGGGGAGGGCGTAAGGACCACCCCGAGACGGGCTCGGGCAGGCGGTGTCTGCTTTGCTCTGAGAGAAAATGCCAGAAGGCCCCAGCCCCCCCTCCTCCTTGGGCCCCGTCCAGGCCATGCCGACCCCTGGTCCCTGAGGAGTCTCATGAACTCCAAACTCTCGTGGGTGTCGGGGCATCTCACCTGCCAGCACGCCCCCCGAACGCCTAGGGGCCTCTGCTTTCTGCCAGCCCCCCGAGTGCAGGGCCAGGCCTGACACGTCCTGCCCTGCACTCCCCTCATCGAGCCGCAAGGCAGCTGGACACAGCACGCAAGGTCCTCACGGAGATAATGAAGCCGTGAAAGACTGAACGGAGAGACCAAGCCCACGTGAGCAGCACCCGCCCTCCGCACAGCAGCCCTCCCCCGTCTCCTCTGACCCTCAGCGCTGCATACACGGTAGCGCCGCGGTGCTGAGGGCGAGGGTCCAGGGGCAGCGGGGACCCCAGACCAGCAGGGACAGGCCAAGAGATGCACAAAGGGGCCCAGAGAGGCCGGCCAGTGAGCTGCACCTTCCCGGGTGACGCTGAGCCAATGGCCCCGACAGGCAAAGACGAGAGCGTCTCCTGACATCAGGCAAACACAACTGAACAGCTCACTCGAGAACCACACGAGAAGCAGAGCTAAAACCTGCCTAGCGCCAGGTGGGAAACTATTTCCTAAATAAGACTCCCAAACAAACAAGAAAAGGGACGGGTCAGTAACTGCCTTCATAGCAGCATCAAATCTTGTAACCTGGCAAAATGGAAAGGTTTGGCAAAGCGAGGTGGTGGGTATGTGGGTGCCACGACTCAGCGCTCGTCTTGAAGTTTAAGACCCTCCTGGACGAGAGGACCCACGCAGCACAGGGTCCCATCCGCCGGGTGCCAACACGCACTCCAGCCCGAGAAGCAGAGGCGGCCACTGACCTCTCGCCGTGGGACAGGTCGATGTCGGACTTGAGCATTGAGATGAGAGTTGTGCCCTCCTGGTTCTCCCTTTCCCGCCTTTGCTGAAGCCTCTCCAGTTCGGAATGGCGCTCTTCTATCTCGCGACTTAAGGATAAAATCTGGTCTTTTAGCTGTTGAAGAAAAATTGTTAAAGCTTTAGTTAAGACAATGTAGTTAAAAATAAGTTTCTGTAAGGAACTTTCTTTATCCAAGAGCAGGTTTGTGGTTTGTGGGATGGAGAAAACGGATGATGGGACACCAGCGTGGGGTCCATAAAGTACACAAAACACAGGCCAGAGGAAAAAGAAGGGTGTAATTTTGAAACCAATTTACTGAAGAGAACAAAAGGAACAGAAAACAGTTTCAATGTTGTGCATAGAGGGAACTTGGGAAAAAAGTGTGGCTCCTATAAACCACTGGGCCATACAGGTCGCTGGAAAAATGAAAGAAAATGGAATAAGTAAACAGAGAATGGCAAGTTTCAAGATGGCAAACAATGACCAAAAAATGGACAAAAGAGACACAGAAGATGAACTGCATGCCCAGATGGCTCGAGGCTGGGGCGGCCCCAGATGCCAGGGTGTGGCTGGTGGTGGGTTCCACGCAGAGAGCCTGTGGACGGCAGACCCTTCCTCTGCTGGTCCTGCTCCCTCATCTGCATTCCTATCAAATCTTCCTCCACTTACAATGGGATTACATCCCAATACACCCATCCTAAACTGCAAATACCATACATCGAAAATGCATTTAAGGACTTCCCTGGTGGCACAGTGGTTAAGAATCAGCCTACCAATGCAGGGGACATGGGTTTGAGCCCTGGTCCGGGAAGATCCCACATGCCGTGGAGCAACTAAGCCCGTGCGCCACAACTACTGATCCTGTGCTCTAGAGCCCGCGAGCCACAACTACTGAAGCCCACGAGCCACAACTATTGAAGCCCGCGTGCCTCGAGCCTGCGCTCCACAACAAAAGAAGCCACTGCAATGAGAAGCCCGTGCACTGCAACGAAAGAGTAGCCCCCGCTCGCCGCAACTAGAGAAAGCCCGCGCGCAGCAATGACCAACTCAGCCAAAACTAAATAATTAATTTTAAAAAAAAGGAAATGCATTTAATACACCTGTGAATGAAAAGGGTTACCTGCCATATCAGTAAACAAAGGATGTTGCAGCCATCAAGCCACCACAGCTGCCCGGACAGTGAGCCCTGAGCGGGCTCAGGATGGGAAAACACAGGATACTGGCCCCAGGTAGAGGAGATGCAGATCAAAAAATGATTTCAGTGAGCCCAGACTTTGCTTCTTCCCGTATATAGAAAAGCGCTAAATTCATTAACTTGAGATGCCTGGTTTCTTTAATTAACAGTAATCTTTTGAAAAGGAAAAGCAGAGCGGCTGGCTGTCTTGGTCCAGAATGGCTGTCAGCGTATCCGTCGTTCACCTTTCTGGTCGTGTGGCTGACGGGGAGCTGTGGCTGCCCTGCCCAGCATCACAGGAGAGAACCGGACCACATATCACTAGCCCAGGAAAAGATAAAAATCCAAAATTCAAAATTCAAAGTACTGTTCCTACTGAATGTGCACTTCTTTCACACCATCATAAGTCAAAAAATCCTAAGTCAAACGACTGTAAGTCAGGGACTGTCTGTACTCAACAAGTTAATAGAGTTAATTCATCCATGAAGAACATTTGTTCATCAAAAGATGACAAAAGGGGAAAAAACCCCTACAAATTAGAAGAAATCCAGAAATACAAAAAAAAAATCCCTAAATCAGTAAGAAAAACACAAACAACTGTTTTAAATAGAAAAATGGCCAAAGATACAAAAAAGCGTTTCACAGAAAGGGAAACACAAATGGATCACAAACATAGTAACAGATGCGCATCTCATCAGCAAATTAAGACCACCGAGAGACACCATTTCGTTGCCACAAAATTGGCAAAAATTAAAAAGTAAGAACATTCCAGGAGAGGATGTGGAGTAACAGGAGCTCGAGTGCACGACTGGTGGAACCACCCAGAAACAGCCTTGGGGTTACCCACCAGGGGCAGAACCCCACAACTGGGACACGCACGTCTAGGTTTAAGAAGCTCCTGCACATCTGTGGTAAGAGGTGTGTGTAGGAAACTCAGGGCAGCTTTATTCATAATGGCAGAAAGATAGAAACAAGCCCAAGTCCACCAATGAGCACACACGCAACGGATGCCATTCGGCAGCTTGGATGGCGGGTACGGCCCCACCAGCGCCGTCTGTGAACCTCCAGTCAACACGGCACGAGAGAGGCCAGTACCCACCCCCTTGTGACGGCCGGAAAGGGCTGAGGCTCAACAGCAGCGTGTCCGGGAATAAACACACCAGTGAGCAAGGAACCAGTAACAGTCAGAAGGGTGGTTGCCTCGGCGGGGGCAGGGGGCGGGGGGTCTCTTGAGGTGCTTAACGTGGGTGGTGGGACACCATTCCTTACTCCTCAGTATTACTTTAAGCGAACATGTACATTTTAAGGACACCTGTAAGATAATTTCACAGTGGAAACAACTTCCCGCAGAGTCTGGTTTCCTGAAGGGTCACGCGCCCTCCTCCGACTGGGGAGCCTCTGGGCAGCGGGACGCACAGCCCGGCCTACTGGCCCACGGGAGTCGCCTCCACGTGCCCACACGAGGGCCTCCCCCACTCCTGGTGCCTCTCAGTCTTCCCTCCCCACCTTCTCTCACACTCCTGCCATCAAGCTACCATCCCCCCTTTTTAAAGGTAAATCACTATGTATGTTTTACAATTTCTCTCTTCATTCAGAATTTAACATTTCTTTTCAACTGTACTAATACTTTTCTTAGGATTGTTATTGTTTCTGGTCCTTGAGGTATAAAATCGCAGAGGCTTTGAATGGTGTATCTCTAACCCTATTTTGCCCACAAGCCATGTTAATTTTACTATTTCGTACAGAATGAGTTTTTTTAAGAATGCGTATCATGTATCAGCAGAAATGCCTGGCATATTGAAGAACAAGCTTAAGAAATACTTCGAAAGGCTCGTTGTTCCTCATGGAACCCCCTCCTGCCTAAGCCCTGGCGCCGTCCTTGCTCCCCTGCATGTGCCTCCCACCCTCCTGCCTTCTCGTGGCTGGGCTCCCAGCACAGGAGGGGCCTCTGCAGCCAGGAACATGCCCCTTGATGGGCAGCTAATGACTGACCTCCACAGATACATGCTGCCCTGAATCTGGCTGGGAGTGACTCTGACATCTTTGGTACCAAATTAAGTCAGACGCACCCATGTGCAATGTTTACAGTCAGAAGGCCTGGCTCCACCACTTGACAGCCACGGACTTTGAGCAAATTAACGGAACCTCTCCTGGGCCTCAGTGTCCTGAGAGGGAGAGAGCTGCACAGAAATGAGAAAATTCTACATCTAATGTGCTTAGTGCGGTGCCTGCACATATTCCTAAGAAAACTGTGCCTCCAGTGTATGAATAAGTTCAAATCCAGCGACCCTGTATGATGATAAAGTCAAAGAAAGCAGCAGTACTATTATGACGCTGAAAGATCACACAGTGGGACTATCTCTAAAAACAGTATAAATACACATCCGTATTTTCAATAATAATAATGAAAAAAACCCAATTCAAAAATTGTCAAGGACCTCAGCCATAAAAAAAAAATGAAATAATGCCATTTGCAGCAACATGGATAGACCTAGAGAGTATTATGTTTAGTGAAATAAGTCAGACAGAGAAAGAAAAATACTGTATGATATCACTTATATGTGGAATCTAAGAAAATGATACAAATGAACTTATTTACAAAACAGAAATAGACTCTCAGACATGGAGATATATTAGGAGTTTGGGATTAATATGTACACACTACTGTATATAAGATAACCAAAAGGGACCTACTGTATAGCACAGAAAACTACATTCAATATCTTGTAATTACCTATAAGGGAAAAGAATCTGAAAAAGTATATATATACACTTTATATATATATACACACACACACATATGTATATACATATATATATATAACTGAGTTACTCTGCTATACAGTTGAAACTAACACAACATTGTAAATTAACTGTACTTCAATAGAAAAAAATTGTCAAGGACCTGAACAGACAAAAATGGCCAATAAACCCATGAAAAGATGTCCAACATCACCAGTCAATAGGGAAATGCAAATAAAA
This sequence comes from Eubalaena glacialis, assembly GCF_028564815.1. NCBI lineage: Eukaryota > Metazoa > Chordata > Mammalia > Artiodactyla > Balaenidae > Eubalaena > Eubalaena glacialis. The sequence goes on from NC_083721.1 coordinate 365,557, forward strand.
ACAAGATATCACCTCACATCCATTATGATGGCTATTATTTTAAAAAATGGAAAAAAAAAAAATGAAAAACAACAAGTATTGACAAGAATGCAGAAAAACTGGAACACTTGCGCACTATTGGTGGAAATGCACAATGCCACAGCTGCTGTGGAAAACAGTTTAGCAGTTCCTCAAAAAGTTAAAGACAGAATTATCATATGACCCATCAACTCTGTTCTTAGATATATACCCCAAAAAATCAAAAGCAGGGACTGAAGCAAATACTTGCACCCCAGTGTTCACAGCAGCATTATGCACAACAGCCAAAAGGAAGAGACAACCATTAACAGATGTCCATCAACAGATGAACAGATAAACAAAATATGGTGTCTATATACAATGGAATAATATTAGTCAGCCATAAAAAGCCATGAATGTTGATACACGCACAACATGGATGGACCTTGAGGACATTATGCTAAGTGAAAGAAGTCAAACACAAAAGAACATATATTGTATGATTCCTCTGAAATGAGATCCCTCGAGGAGTCAAATTCACAAAGGCAGAAAGTACAGTGCTGGGTACCAGGGCAGGATGGAGGGGGATGGGAGTTATTATTTTTTTAAATTAATTAATTGATTAATTTATTTTTGGCTGCATTGGGGTCTTTGTTGCTGCGTGCGTGCTTTCTCTAGTTGCAGCGAGTTGCGGTGCACGGGCTTCTCATTGCGGTGGCTTCTCTTGTTGTGGAGCACAAGCTCTAGGCGTGTGGGCTTCAGTAGTTGTGGCACACGGGCTCAGTAGTTGTGGCTCGCAGGCTCTAGAGTGCAGGCTCAGTAGTTGTAGCGCACGGGCATAGTTGCTCCGCGGCATGTGGGATCTTCCCAGACCAGGGATCGAACCTGTGTCCCCTGCATTGGCAGGCAGATTCTTAACCACTACGCCACCAGGGAAGCCCAGGAATTATTTTTAATGAGGACAGAGCTTCTACTTGGGATGATGAACAAGTTCTGGAAATGGATAGTGGCGATACTTGCACAATACTGTGAATGTGGTTAATGCCACTAAACTGTACACTTAAAATGGTTGAAATGGTAAATATTATGTTATGCATATTTTACCATACACAAAAAAAGAATTAACAAAGAAAAGATGCATCCCACATACCTGCAGAATTTGGTTATTCTTCTCCTGAAGCTGCAGAGACAAAGACTCTTTCTCTTTTTGGTAAAGAGACTGTGCCTGCTCACGCTCAAGTTTATGTATCGCCTCTTTTTCATGCAAAGCAGCTTTCTTTTCACTTTCAAATTCACCCTGTACAAAAGCACATTATTAACAACAACAAAAAATGCCATTAAGTTATAAAATTATCCTTGCTCCATTTCTCTGCTGTTCACTAGAATTTAGTTCATTCAACAAATACTTATTGATTCCGTATTCTGTGCCAAGAACAATGATCAAAAAGGCCAAGGCCACTATCCCCAGTGAACATGCGTTCAAATGTGCTTATCATATAGAATACAAAAGAAACAGCCTGCTACCTTTCCCAATGGTCACGTTAAGAAATTCTCCATCATCAGGGTATCATGACCATCAAAATCCAAGATATTTAGAAACCTAACTTCCTCTGGTTTTAAAAAATAAACCCTGTTTCTTCTTAAATAATAAAAAATATTTTTTAATAATGTTCACCTAATGAGTTAAAATACATTAATGAAATAAGCTTTTTTTTTTTTTAACTACAGATATAGCACTTCCAGAATGGCAGAATAAGGACCTTCAAAAATCCACTCCTCTACAAGAGCACCAAGAACACTGGCAAAAACTGTCAAAATCAACTTTTTCATAGCTCTGGAAATTAAAGTGTTTAGTAAAAACAAAGGCTGAGTCGCCATCAGAACAGGAAGCTTTGGGTGTTTGAACCTGCCCTAATCCCATCACTCCAGTCTCTGGGATAGCCTTGAAAATGCAGCCCAGGGAATTCCCTGGTGGTCCAGTGGTTAAGACCATTTCAAGCTTTCACTGCTGTGGGCCCCAGCGTTCAACCAGGGTTCAATCTCTGATCAGGGAACCCACCAAAAAAAAAAAAAAAGAAAGAAAATGCAGCCCAGCAACTATGGGGGGAGGAGGAGAAGAATGGGTTTGCAGCTCCACCAAAGCACCACCACCAACTGTCACTAACTGACCTGACTGGCAGCTCACTGAAAAGCTCCGTTCTCAAAGCTGGTTTTTTATCGGATCTGATTCAGAACTCACCTCAACAATCCTGTGCCCAAGCCATTTGGCAAAAACAATTAGCAGCAACTGTTTAACATCTCAGCGGCCTGAGGCAGTGATAACAATTGGAGCTAATAAGAGGCTGATCAAAAAACTTAAAAGGAAGTGAAAGCTAAGGCAGAGATGTATACTGCCTGCCACAGCATTGAAGGCATGCCCCCAACCAGAGCCCCACAATAAAGAGATAAAATTATAAAATGAAACCAAATAGATATTCTGAAGCTGAAAAGCACAATTACTGAAATAAAAGTTTCACTAGAGGGACTCAACAGCAGATTCAAGTGGGTAGAAGAATCAGCAAACATGAAGACAGGTCAAATGAGATTATTCATTCTGGGGAACAAAAAAAAAAAGAAAAAAGAAATAAAGTAAGTAGGCTCACAGGCCTCTAGGACATCCTCAAAGACCAACATACACATCATGAGAGTCCCAGAGGAAAGGACAAAGGGAACAGGGCAAAAGAATACTTGAAGATAACATGCCTAAAAACTTTGCAAATTTGATGAAAAATATTAATCTTTACATAGAAGAAGCTCAACGAACTCCAAGTAGGATAAACTCAGAGATCCACACCTGGACACATCGTAATCAAACTGCTGAGAGACAAAGAAAATCTAGAAAGCGGCAAGAAGCAAGCAATTTATTTTGTCTTTTATATTTATGTGTATAGTTTGTAATTCTTTTTTCTATGTAATTTAGAAGACAAATGCATAAAGAACAAGCATAAAGTGTATATAGATGCTCTTTGTATGACAATATTAGCACAAAGGAGGAAGGAAGGAAGGAAGGAATGAAGCTATATCGAAGAATAATGTTGTGAACTATTAAAATTAAGTTGGTATTAATCTGAACCATATTGTTATAAAATGTTCAATGTAATGCCCAGGGCAGGCACTAACAAAATTAAAAGCAAACAAACAAAAAACAAAATAAAAACAAAAATCAAAAAAATATAGAAAAATAAACATCAAGGAAATCAAAACAAAAGAAGGCAGTAATGGAGATTTAGAGGAACAAAAGAGACAGAAGATATATAGAAAGCAAACAGCAAGTACTGATACACCCTACAACATATATGAACCTAGAAAACATTATTCTAAGTGAAAGAAGCCAAACACAAAAGGCCACATTTTGTATGATTCAACTTCTATAAAATGTTCAGAAAAGGCAACTCCACAGAAGCGGAGAGTAGATCAGTGGTTGCCAGGGGCTGGGGGAGGGAAGAGACTGCTAACGGGTGGGGGGTTTCTTTTGTGGTGACGTAAATGTTCTGGAATTAGACAGCAACAGGAGTTGTACAACTTTGTGAATATACTGCAGACCACCGAACTGTATATTTCAAAAAGTGTGATTTTTATGATATGTGCATTATATCTCAATAACGTTGTAATTAAAAACAAAACAAAACCACAGTAAAAATCATTGTGAGAAGTAGTGCTGAATGCTCACTCATCCTGTACAGACACCCTTCCATGGCAACAGGCCCCTTGAAGCAAGAAAAGGCTTGACGTGGCCGCTGCTGAGTCACCAAAGCAAGGCCATGAGCAGGGCTCAGATTTTCCCAGGCTTAAATACAGCCGGCTCTTTACCATGGGGTTGGACAGTGTGGGTCCACTTACATTCAGATTGTTTCTTTTGGGCCGTGCCGCGCAGCATGGGGGATCTTACCTCCCTGACCAGGGATCGAACCCGGGCCCCCTGCACTGGGAGCGTGGAGTCTTAGCCACTGGACCGCAGGCAAGCGCCATGGATTTTGTTTCAATGGTAAACACTACAGCACCACACGATCCGTGGCTGGTTGAATCTGCAGATGCACAGTAATGGCGGAAACGGAGGAGCCACATGTACCGAGGGCCAACTATCAATTAAACGCAGATTCTCAACTGTGTAGAGAGTCGGCACCCTTAATTCCGTGTTGGTTAAGGGTCAACTATTTGATGACAATTTCTTAAAAGAAAAGGAATGCGGGCTTCCCTGGTGGTGCAGTGGTTGAGAATCTGCCTGCCAATGCAGGGGACACGGGTTCGAGCCCCGGTCTGGGAAGATCCCACATGCCGCGGAGCAGCTAGGCCCGTGAGCCACAACTACTGAGCCTGCACGTCTGGAGCCTGTGCTCCGCAACAAGAGAGGCCGCGATAGTGAGAGGCCCGCGCACCGCGATGAAGAGTGGCCCCCGCTTGCCACAACTAGAGAAAGCCCTCGCACAGAAACGAAGACCCAACACAGTCAAAAATAAAAATAAATAAATAAATTAAAAGTAACATTTAAAAAAAAAAAAGAAAAAGAATGCTAACTAGTCAATTTAAATATAAAAATGAAAGAAAAATAGTTGCCTTGAAAAATCTGTTTCTAAGACAATGAAAATGTGTTTTAATTTTGCATATCAGAATTAATTTAGAATAAATTTTTCTTACTTACTTTGCAGGTGAGAAAGGATAGCAATGAAATAGATCACTCTTAACCCCAGTACCTTTAACTGTGTGACCTGCTGCTCCAGCAGCGCCTCTGACTGACACTTCAGCAGTTCAATCTCCTCTTGACAGCAGAGCCGCTGCTTCTCCTTCTCCTCTTCCAGCTCCGCAGGAACCGAAGTGCCCTGCTTGAGTGGGGAGGAAGGTCAACACTGGGCCTTGACCATGTGCGTAGATCTGTGGTGAGGCTGGAACTCAGCTTATTCCACATATTTTCACTGTGACGACACGCAGCAGTCAGGTTATAGCTCATAGAAAACTTCAAGTCACTCTTTGTGGGCTCTGGATTCTCACCTCAGTCACAAGCATCAGCAAATGGGGTTTGCACAGCACAACACTGAAACTATACTTTCAAGTTCTAGAGACCATTTCTGAATTAACACAGAACATTTTTATAAACTTCCTCTCCTGGAATAGGTTTAATTCAATCCTTTAAAAGGAAGAATCAAGTGCAATTTCAAGTTAGGACGTGTGGCAGTTCCCAAAGCCCTTTAACTGTCTCATCTGCACCACACAACCACTTCATGGGAAGGACGGGGTTCACCCAGATGGTTCACAGCCAGGAAGGAAGCTGCAGCCCTGACAGTAACAGGATTTGACCAGGGATGCTGGTTCCGTGTGTGCCAACCACAAAATGCTAGTGAACAAGAACAAAACCCCGAATGCCAACGGGCACCACAGATCGGCAGGGCAAGGCCAAGGGAGAGGAGGACAAGCCACACTCCCTTTCCCCAAAAACAGACCCTAGGACACTGAAGGATGCTGGGAAAAATAAGAAAACATCAATACCCAAGAAGAGGCAAATCCCCCAAGGCACATGATAAACATGAATCACAGCGGACCGCTCTTTGGGCGCCAGCGCCCCGGCACAGGCATCCGCACTCCTCCCTCTCAGCACCTTCGGCAAACAGGTCCTGAGGGCAGACCCCGCACGCTCGCTCGCCTGCCTGTTAAATGCTCTGGTTGATAGATCGAAGCGTAAACACCTGCTTCTTGAAAAACCTGATTGAGCCACAGATCACATTCTTCAGGGAAAAATCTTTCACGGAAGCCAAACGTATACAAACAGATAAAAGTGAACTTCTGTTTGGGGTCAGGGTCGGAGTCCAAGAGCACCCCACGCCCCCGCGTGCCTCGAGTCCCGGGACCTGCAAGCTGTGCTGCACACGCGAGAGTCCGGGCCCGGGGCTCAGGCTGCTCTTTCTGGCCACGGGGTCCTTCCAGGCCTTGGGGTCACTGCCCACAAACGGAGAGGACGGAGGGTGGGTGCTGTACGGAGCTGTGGCTGGAAGGGGGAAGGAAGAACCAGCCCACCGATGCCAAGCCCCTGGGTCGTATGCCCCACTGAGGCCCCACGGGCCCCAGCACAGAGCTGCCCTCGCTACAGGGAGTGGGAGCCAAGCACAGGACTTGTTTCCCAACCTTCACTGTCTCAGCAAGGGTTTCCAGGCAGCTGGCAGAGACACGCCAAGTCCAGCAAGACGTCCCAAACATAGTCAGGAGCAGCAGGCACACAGCGCCCCTCCCAGGCGCCCTGTGGGTGGGGGAGATCACCCTAACCTGACACCTGCGAGGGGCAGTGGGGACACCGTGACCTGTTCTGCCCAGTGTGCCCCCAGGTCTGGAGCAGGACTTCGCAGAATGCACCAGGCCGAGGCCAGTGTGGCGGAGCAGGACACAGTCAGGAGAGGCCACAGACGGCATCGCGCATTCAGCCCCGCGACCTGGAAGCCTCAGCACCCCAGGGCTGGCTGCGCGACCTTGGCCCCCACGACCTGACCGGACAGGCTCAGAGGGGGTTTTACTTGTGCCACTCCCTGTACCCCCTCAAGACCTCCTTACACACAATCGTTCTATTTCCAGCCTGACTAAACTCTCTTTAATCTGTTCTAAATGATAAAGTCAATATAAGAAAAAGATGTTTTTAGAAACTTATTCTCGAGTTTCTCTGAAAATCCACAGAATTACGTGGGAAGTGTCAATATATATTTTAATCATTTAAAAAACATAACGAATACACTTAAAGAAAAAAAAATAAGTAGTTTTGCACAAAGAATACCAACATAGTATTAAGAATAAATTCAACTGATAATGAATTAAAGACATTCAAACTATATCTAAAATAACCACAGGTTCTCTTAATATTTTTTAAAAATCATATGAACAGATTTTTTTCCCCCAAGAAGAGATGACACTGCCTGGGCAATCAATCGTGGTCATACGATGGTTGACTCTTGTTTTCCTTCCACTGCTTAGTGCTACCAATATAAGGGTGATTTCTTTGCAGGACACGTATCTCTAAGAAAAGGAAATGAAGCTTACGTTTTCAGAGAACTTTTCTCACAACCAAACTCCAAAGGGAACTAACCTGAAAAATAATCCAATCGCTTCACAAGCACTGGGTAAACAACTCTTCTGATAAGTGACACTGCTTTTCAAACAGGTGCAGAGATATTTGTGGCCCAGATAAAACCCATTCACAGAGGAAGAACAGCACGTCCCTGCTATTTTGGGGACAATGACCACAGCATCCCAGGAGACACCCAGCAAGGCTTCATGGAGTATCTGCCTGTGAGGAGAGCCTGAGGGAAGATGGTAGGAGGAAGAGGCCACCGCCTGGAACTATTCTCACCAAGACATGGACCTGAATCCCATCCCGTGTGTAGACTGCTGACACGTTTCCAGGGAATAAGGGGGAAATGTCAGCCAATGTCACAGGAAGCAGTAAAAACAGATTCAGCACAACTCAGCCCCTACGTGGATCCCAATTTGACCAGCCACAGGTAGAGACTGGAACTTAGGCTGGATATGTGATGAAATTAAGGGATTACTGTTAATTCTGCAGGTTAGCATGGAGCATGTTATGGTATATTTGGGCGGCTAATGCACTGAGATTGGCACATACCCATGGGCAGTCAGATTCTGAGCTGTTCTCTGTTTCTGTATATGTTGAAATTTTCTCCAATAAAAAGTGAAAATAAAATAGGGGAAGAAACTGCATATCCCACCTTCCCACAAACCCAGATGTTTTCTCCTGTGAAATGAGCTAGACAAAAAAGGTCACTTAAACAGTATCTAATATTCACATCCTTAGAAGCAAAGTAAAAGAATGACATACTTGAACAAACAACTAGAAAAATATTTCCCAAATGATCTCAGCGCTCTGAAGAGAGTCAACATGGAAGTACAAAAATGCCGAACCGAAGAGCAGGACACATGTCACGACCAGATAACAGAACCATCAGAGTGAACAAACAGGATCCAACAAAGTTTCTTTGGAGGGAGGATTGTAAGTCAGTAAATACCAGGGAAGGCCAGCAGCAGAGTCTGACTCTTCAGAGGATTAGAAAATGAAACTCAGACACCTCCACAGGTCAGCAGGTCTCAGGGGAGCGCCCCAGAAGAGGAGGACGTTGCTCACAAGGGCACGAGAGCAACGAGAGCAACGAGAGCACGAGAGCACCGAGAGCACGAGAGCAACGAGAGCACGAGAGCAACGAGAGCAACGAGAGCACGAGAGCAACGAGAGCAACGAGAGCACGAGAGCAACGAGAGCAACGAGAGCACGAGAGCAACGAGAGCACGAGAGCACCGAGAGCACCGAGAGCACGAGAGCAACGAGAGCAACGAGAGCACGAGAGCAACGAGAGCACGAGAGCAACGAGAGCACGAGAGCAACGAGAGCAACGAGAGCAACGAGAGCACGAGAGCAACGAGAGCACGAGAGCACGAGAGCAACGAGAGCAACGAGAGCACGAGAGCACCGAGAGCACGAGAGCACGAGAGCAACGAGAGCAACGAGAGCAACGAGAGCACGAGAGCACCGAGAGCACGAGAGCACGAGAGCAACGAGAGCAACGAGAGCAACGAGAGCAACGAGAGCAACGAGAGCAACGAGAGCAACGAGAGCGATTGGGCTGCGGCCAGGACCACCGTCTCCTCCACAGTGCCTGCAGCAAGCACCGTCCCCGCAGCCACTTGACCCTTCTGTAATGGCCCCTCAGGACTGAACTCGAGGGGCTGGGGCACTTAGGACACCGCAGGGACAGAATGCGGGCTGCGGCGGTGAGGGTGACCTCGGGTGGCCTCAGCCTGCAGCGGCTTGAAGCAGGATTTCAGTTCCCGACCAGAGACTGAGGTTGGGCAGCGGCAGTGAGAGCGCTGAATCCTGGCCACTGGACCACCAGGGACCAGCGGCCAGTGACAAGGCCCTGGCCCGTCAGCTATGAAAAAATGAATTTCCGCAGAGAGACGGAAAGTAGTGAAGCAAGTAAAGTGTTTATTAGAAGGAAAAAGAGTACAGTAGACACACAGGCGGGCTCAGAGAGAAAGTCACGCCCTCATGGCAGTTTGAATCACTTTCGTGGGCATTTCTTCTGGGTTTCCTTTGACCAACCATCTTGCTCTGCCTGGTTCTGAGTCTGTATTTGGTGTATCTCAAGGTCCTCCCATGCGTGCGTGCACATCTCTTAGCCAAGATGGATTCCAGCGAAGAGGCCTATGGGTAGTTGGCATCACTTACTATGAGGTGGCGCCCCTCCCTTTTGGACCTCCAAGGAGCCCTTCTGCGCATGTGTAGTCGGGAGGGTCTCCTTGACTTCGAGAATGAGGCCTATGTGGTCTCTTATCTTCTATCTGGGCAGGGCCCAGCCTCCTCCATCATCCTGCTTTTATGGAGCTTCTGTCCACAGGGGAGAAACTGTTCAGCCTGGGGCCCATCTACCTCCTGCCTCAAGGGAACACTGAGGGGACGCTGAAGAGACACTGAGGGGACACAGGGGCTGAGGGGACGCTGAGGGGGCTGAGGGGACACTGAGGGGACACAGGGGGTTGAGGGGACGCTGAGGGGGATGAGGAGACACTGAAGGGACATTGAAGGGGCTGAGGGATGCTGAGGGGACACGGGGGCTGAGGGCATGCTGAAGGGACACAGGGGGCTGAGGGGAAGCTGAGGGGACACTGAGGGGGCTAAGGGGACACTGAGGGGACACAGGAGGCTGAGGGGACGCTGAGGGGGCTGAGGGGACGCTGAGGGGACACTGAGGTGACGCTGAGGGGACACGGGGGCTGAGGGGACGCTGAGGGGGCTGAAGGGACACTGAGGGGACACAGGAGGCTGAAGGGACGCTGAGGGGGCTGAGGGGACGCTGAGGGGACACTGAGGTGACGCTGAGGGGACACGGGGGCTGAGGGCATGCTGAGGGGACGCTGAGGGGGCTGAGGGAGTTTTGTCCTCTGTAATGAAACCCGAGTAAGAGGACACTGTGAAGAGAAGACGGCCTGCGTGACGTCACCCGTGGCCAGCGGCGCGTCTGGGCTCAGCCGGGTTACCGGGTCTCTCCGAGCGCTCGCGGACACGGGCTCCCTGGGTGTGGATCCCTCCCGTCCTCATTCCCCAAACACGGGAAACCTGGATTCAGGGCATCTCAGGGTCCAAGGGGCAAACCAAGAAAAATGCCAACTCCCAGACTTTTCAGCCAAACAAAAGGGATAAATGTCATATTTATGCTTCCCTTTATTTTTCTCCGATCCACTAATTCTCATTCTGGGAACTTCCACGTGAAAAAACAGTTTAAATGCTAATTTCAGATCAGTCAACATGTACACACACAGCTAAGAGCACTGACTATTAACCTAGGAAACCCAGGCGAATGCCAGGCCTCATTCTACGGTTGAAATGAGCTATTAACATGTCCTTTTGAAAAGCCCCACAGAAAAAGTACCTACAAAAATTTATAACCCCAATAAGTTTGTACATATGCTTCACAAAAAACACCAGTTATCCTTACCCCCAGAAAGACCAGAAGATGCGGAGACACAAGTATTTCAAATCTAAGAACACCAAGGCAGAAGGGCCTCAGGGGCGTCCAGCCAAGTGTCCTCAGATGGACTCCAGGGGTTTTGTAAGCCCTGCGAGGACGGTGTGCAGAATTCCGTGCATACACGCATGTCTGCACGTGTGCTACGCGTGTGCACTACACACATGCAGGGCGGGCAGGCGGGGCAGTGACACCACGTGGGGCCTGGCTGCATGGCGTCCACACACACCTCTGCCATCCTGTGTCAATGCGAAGGGCACTGAGGGGTGTGAGCCCCACATGGGTCACGAGAACCCAGGCCAGGTCCCAGCCTCCATGGCAGCCCCACATATTCAAGAAGATTCCAACTGCTTTGTTAAGACTCCACTGTAACCTCGACCTCGCAATTCGACATGTTGCTTATACACATGGTGACGCGCTACGTTTAAAAATCCAAAGAAGTGGGCATTCCCTGGGGGTCCAGTGGTTAGGACTCGGCGCTTTCACTGCCTGGCCCCGGGTTCAATCCCTGGTCAGGGAACTAAGATCCTGCAAGCCGCCCAGAGGAAACAAAAAAAAAAGAAAAAAAATCTAAACGAGAGCCCATAGCGTGTGCCGATCCCTAAGAGCACCTGCTGGGGGGGTGGTTCTGCGTGGACACACGCCACCCACACACCCAAGCAGCCCGCCTGCTCCATCCTCCTCCACAGCCCCCACCTCCTCCGGCCTCCCCTGGGTCCAGAGGCACGGGCCCTCTCCCTGGCCCCAGCAGACCCCCGACACCGCCCGCCCCCAGGCTCCCCGCGAGCCTCGGTCAACCTAGAGCAGGGCAGCTGCCTCCACCAAACGGCCCCCGTGGGACAGATCCGGGCACTTTGCCGCTGTCCTGCCCTCCAGGGGCCCTGCCCTCGGTCAGGTCCTTACTGCCCACCTGACCTCCGAGATCCTAGCGACACTGCGTGGCAGGGCCATGGGCACCTCGGCAACAACTGCCCTGAAGAGGTTTGCAGGACGGGGCCCCTGGCAGCAAAACCCTTCCGGGTGCGCTGCCCTGGAGCCCTGGTCTGTGCACCGCTCTGGGCCCGGGCCGCCGCTGAGAAGAGCGCAAGCGTGAGGAGCGCAGCACGTGGCACGCGCTCCACAGGGGACGCACCGTGGGCTATGCAGGGCACAGGGCGCGGGGCCGTGAGTCCCGGACGGAGGGGCCGTCCCGGAAGGCAGGGCTCATGGAGAAAATGACTTGACGAAAGGGAGGCAAGAGTGGGAGTTGCCAGGCGGGGGACAAGGCCAAGTTCAGAGGAGGTCACAGCCAGGGTGTTCCAGAAACTGCCAGGCAGCAGGTGTCTGGCGCCACGAGAACAAAGAAGACAGGACATTGGGCCAGAGGACACTTGGTCGGAGTCTGTGCAGGGCTGTGCCCCCGGGTTGCACCATGGGCCCCGGGGTTTTGGGGTGCAGCACGGGACGCAGAGGACATGGAGCACCTGCCGGGCACCTTGCACAGGCAGCCCCTGAGGGACCCCACAGGTCCCACACAGCTGAGCGCAGGCCCCGGGCCCTCTTGGCAGGTGTGAGGCCTGCCCAGCGTCCACCCCACTGCGGGCCTCACAGATGCCCCGAGGGCTCGGATCACGAGGAGAAGCCTCAGGAGGCCCAGCGGCTTTGCTGATGTCACCGGCACCCCCGTGGCGGCCAGAGTCTGACCCCCAGGCCATCCCTGAAGCCACAGCTGCCCAGAAGGAACCTGTGGGGGCCCCCTCCTGCGGAGCCTCCCGCACCTGCATCTCGGCCACATGCCCGCCCTTGAGCTCCTGCAGGGCTGCTTTTTGCTGCTGCCCCAGGGGCAGGTCCTCAGCAGGCCACACCAGCTCCACCTGCAGACAGCCAGTCCACAGGGCACTGTCCCCCACACGCCTGTCCTGCCACCCACACACACCTCCCACCTGCAAGGTGGGAAACACTCCACGTGCTTCCTACAAGCGCGTTTTACACTAATAAAATTAAGCCATGGTTTAAAATACATAGCTTTCTCATGTAAAAAATGCGTACTTCTCCCTCTTGATATTCTTTTAGAACTTCATTTTCTTCAAACCCTATAATCCGAGGGAATCTAATTTAAATTCACAGGCTGGGAACAAGCCCCCTTCCCCAGGCATCCATCTGCATGGGAGGAAACCGAAGCTGACACTGAGAGCTCGCTGGACTGGCCTGGGGGCACCACAGCCCTCCAAATTCACACCGAAAGGACAACTCCCAGGGAGGGGCTGCGACCCCTGCCCTGGGGCCCGACTTCAAGGACAGGCCCGACTTCAAGGACAGGCCCGAGGCTCACAACCTCAGCTGGAATGTGCTCAGCCCTCGAGGAATTTGTTCAAGATCTCGCCTGCAGGGACTTCCCTGGCGGTCCAGTGGCTAAGGCTCAGAGCTCCCAATGCAGGGGGCCCGGGTCCAATCCCTGGTCAGGGAACTAGATCCCACATGCCGCAACTAACAGTTCTCACGCCACAACTAAAGATCCCACACGCGGCAACAAAGATCCCGCGTGCCACAACTAAGACCCAGTGCAGCCAAATAAATAAATAAATAAATAAACATTTTTTTAAAAAAGGAAAAGATTTCGCCCGCAGACCACACAGAACAGGCAGAGCCGAAGCATAAAATGAAGCCACCACACCTCTCAGCACTAGGCTGTCTTTTTCCTTCTATCCTTAAACAAGCTAAACCAGGAGCAAAGGACAAAACCCCCCTGGGAACATCTCATAAAGCACGTCTCAGTCACGAGCGAAGGTTCTACCTGGTACTTGTGTTCTCACAAGGCTGAGATTTCCTGCTTTGTAATATGGAATATCTACTTCTTAAATACGTGACTAAAGTATGAAGGTGCCAGAACAGGGTCATTCCTGAGTGCCTGGCGTGCACACCGGGCCCAACGGGCACAGAGCAGCCTGTCCCCACACTGAATTCCCGCTACGTGACCACGTTCTAGCCAAATAAATGCGTCCTATTCATGATGTACGAGTGCCATGGGTCTGCAGATGAGGAAAGGGGAGCGCTGGCCAGGGCAATGGGGCCGTCTCCAGAAGCTCCTTTCATACTACAGCTGAAAGCACCTGCCAAGGGGACAGTCGCTGCTCTTGACACAGGACAGAGGGTTTAATCTCACAGAAATCGGTAGCGGCCCCGAGGAGCACTCTGAACCCTTTGAAATCTCACAGGGAACGCCGTACGCAGGCACAGGCGCACGTTTTTCCAGGATCAGAGATCCAAAGCCTTCAACAAGGAGCCTGTGACCAAAAAACGCGTAAAACTCACTGTTCTGTACCCGCCTGAACCCCACCGCTGTCCCTGGGACACACACACACACACACACACACACACACGTGCAGCTGACACACATGGGCAACAGAAGACACCAGTCCTGGGGAAGGGCGAAGCCCCGCACCTCACCTGGCGAGCTCCGCGCAGCCGGGAGGCTCTCACACCCTCCACGTGCTCTGTGCTCACTCCCGCTGCCAGGCCGTCCTCTGTGGACGGAGGCTCTTCACCGTGTCTCAGCCTCAGCTTCTCTAACACCCGAGTCAAGACCACGTGGTGAGAAGCGTCCTCTTCCTGCAGCTGCTCCTCCAGGCCCCGCAAGGTCTGCACCTCAGACAGGTAACGCGACTCCAAAGCGTCCAGGCGTGACGCGTGTCTGCTCTCCAAAGCACTCATCTCCGCAGCGTGTTTTGTCTGCAGCTCAGCCACGCGGGCTTCTGAGAGAGCCCACCACTCCCGCTCCAAAGAAGCCCTCAGTGCATCCACCTCGGCCTGGTGCCGGGTCTCCAGCTCCGCCGTCAAGGACAGGACGTGCTGCTGGTGTCGCTCCTGAAGCAGCTGGAGCTCGCGGGCGTGCTTCTCCCGGGCCTCCCGCAGGAAGGCGTCTTGCTCTGCGGCGAGTTTCCCTGTGATTTCTCGACGTTCTTCTAAGAACCTGCGGAGACAAGCCAAGTGAACACGGAGACCCAACGTGCAGCCACAAAAGCATCAACCTCACACTTCTCACAGGAGGCACCGCTTTCTACCGGTGAGACCATCGTGCCCAGATTTCACCTGCTCTTCCACCTCCCTGGGCTGTAAATGGTCTGAGCCCCACTGCCAGCCGTGAGCGGAGAGCGAAGGGGCCCACGAAGCCAGAGGAGCTCAGAGGCCAGAGCCCAGGTGTCCCCAGCCACAGACTGAAGTACAGGACACAGGACCCCCAGCAAGAAACCACACACACATTTCCACAGACACCACAAGGAAGCAGGTGTGACCGCTCCTCGGCAAGGAGAGGACCTCAACAGGGAAGGGGCAGCAGCATCGTCTACAGGAGCCAACAGGGCTGCAAAGAGCATTCAAAAGACCCCCAAAACCCCTTCTGGGTGAATTAGGGGCATGAATTAAATGAGTTGCAGGTGACCCTGGCTGGCAAACACAGAAGCAGGGAGACACCCCTCTAACTGAAGCACCCAGCACCCCAGCAGAACAGGGAAGAATCTCTACGGGGCGCCCATTCCATGTTAGTGCCACGTGGTGCGTTCAGGTGAGTGACAAGAGCTGGGATGGGTTTCAGGTACTAACTGTGCACCAGACACCACGAAAGCCTTTCCACTGATCAGCCCATGCAGGAGGGCACGAAGGCCTCATGAGTTTGTCCACCGTGCCTGCGTCCTTCCAGCTCACACAGTGGGTCAGGATTTGAACTCAGTTCTCAGACCCCAGAGCAGAAGCTCTTGTACCTGCCTCGTGACGCTGGGGAGCAGCTGCCCCATGAGAAGCAGCAAAACCAACAGCAGCTCCAGTGACACCAGGACTCACCAACACCCCTGGTCACTACAGCCCCGACGTGCAAGGAGGCAGCAAACCAAATCACATTCTAAATCTATTTAAAACTTCAGGGTGTACGTACATAGTTCAGACAAACTTTTTTTTTTTAATCTGTTTGAGTTCAAAATACACAAGAAACTTCAGAAATGAACCACACGTCCTTATGATAAATGAGGCTGAAGTTCTGCTACTGAAACTGTAAACCGTGCAAAGAACACAAACGCCCATCAAAGATGCATGCAGGGCAGCGTGGATCACGGGACGGGGGCTCCACAGGAAGGACGGGGAGGCCGCTGCCGCCAGCAGGTCCCGCAGCCCCAAGAGCCACGCGCGCCCTCCTGGGGACCGGCCTCACCCAGCCAGGCGGGCGGCTCCGTGCCGAACAGGCGGCCACAGGAACGTCACGCACCTGTCCTGGGCCAGCTGCGGCTGGAGCGCACAGTCCTCCTTCAGGCGGTCCCGGTCCGTGGGGGCCGGACCGCCGCCCAGCTCCCGGCCACACCGGTGGCACTGCAGAGGCTCGTCCCCCGAGAGCCCCAGCTCCAGCTGCCTCAGGCGGCCCTGCTGCTCCACCAGCGACCCCTCCAGGTCCAGGATCTGGGCCGCCTGCTGGTCCTGAAGCTGCCTCATTTCGGCTTCTCGCAGCTCAAACCTGTGCATCAGGGACAGCTTCTCGGACTCAGCCTGCTCCCGCAGGTCGAGGAGCCCCTGCGCCAGCCTCTCTTCAGCCCCTCTCCTCAGGTCCTCACTTGTGGCTTTCCACTCGGCCTCTCTCTCGCCGAGTTCTCGTTTCATTAACTCAATCTTCTCCTTAGCACTCTTCAGTGCTTCCTGGTGAGCTTCAACTAAAGTACATTTCACCTGCAGAAAGCACAGTTTTATTTAAGAAGGAGGAAATTAAATGAAAAGATCACTGGCAGCAACGACCCAAATCCATCTCTGAAGAGAGAGAAGTTCCACAACATACAAGCACTAGTTCCATAACGTATTGCACTGAACAGAGCAATGGCAGTGTTTCTCATCCTGATGGGAATAAGGGAGCCTAAAATGCACAAATCTAAGACTGTTTGCTTAAGTAAGACGTGTCCGCATCCCGGCACCTGGCCCCGTCTGTTAGCTCTGGGGCTGGCAGGTCTGGACACACACGCGAAGGGGAGCTCCTCTGCGGTGCCAAGACCAGCCCAGGGGATCAGACACGTAAGGGGCCTCCCGTCAAGGGAAGGCCAACCCCCCAGACAGAGGAACCACCACCAGCCAGGACGGAGCCACAGGAGAGCAGCAAACAGCGCCAGGCCAAGCCTCTGGACTTGCACAATGAACGTTCCAGGTTCTACAAGGGACCTGAGCAACAGACTGAAACCAACACCCTTAAAGGTGTCATGTGAAAAGGGAGGTGAACCAGAAAGCTGAACACACACAAATATCCTAATTTTCAAAAAAGGAAAGAAAGGTCAACAGACTACCGATCATCATCAAAAAGAAACAAAACCAAACCAAAAAGGTTTGTGAGATTGACCTCAACCCTGTATTCAAGTTATTAAAGCTTAGGGCCTGCTCTTAGTGATGGCTGAGAATCAGCTCTCATCAGAGACAACAACTGCAGACTCTGGATAAAATCCAAGAGATCCCGGGGTGGGGGGAGGTGTGTGGGGCGGGGGGGCCGGGGGGTGGTCTGACACCCAGAATGAGGAAACGGCCTGGGTCACCGACCTGTTGGTGCTGTGCACATAGAAATCTTACTTGTTTGAACCAGAGGAGCTGGGAGGTGAGGGGGGAAAGCCCACTAGGACAGAGGCAGAGCAGGAGAGCTGCAGAATCTGTGACTGAATCCAGCCCAGCTCTCAGGCTGGTCCCCGGTCATACACGCGCGAGCAGACTCCAGAGCACAGCCAAGGCCAGGAGGACTGAAGGGCCCAGCACGGAGAAGATGGGGAGGCGACTGGCCTCGGAAGGGGGCGGGGGCGGGGCGGTCTCCTGGGACTGAACCCTTAACCCGTGGGGTCGGCACTAACCCCAGGAGATACCGTCAAAGGTAAAATGGACAGAAAAACGTACTCCATCGAAGAAAATGCAAACGAAGGTTGGAATGACTACACTGGTAAAAGAGCAGGTAGATTTCAATACAAAGAAACTACAGGACAGAAAGGGGACATTTCATTAATGATAAAAGGGTACATTTCTCAGGAAGGCATAACAATCATAAATGTGTAATAACGGAACCATAAAATACTTAAAGTGAAAACTGAGAGAACTGAAGGGGGAGAGAGATAATTCCACACACCCCTCTTAATAATTTACGTAAGGAGATAAAATGGTGGTTCAGGAAATACATATACACCTGAACGTCAAAAGCCTTCAAGGAGAGTCTGTCCTTCAGGGAATGGTGCCTGAGAAGGTCGTGTGCCAAGGCAGACGGCCGGCGAGCGAGCCACCCGCCGTGGGGCCGCGGGCCTCCCACAAACCTGTCCGAGCCTGCTCTGCCCTCGTCCGCACCCCCAGCGCCTCAGTGTGGGGACAGCACGTGATCCGCCTTGCCGGTAACAGTAGCTTCCTATGCAACTGCTCTGATGGAGGAGGAACCCCAGGGAGGCTTCGCGGGGAAGACCAGGGGCGACAGCAGCACCTCCCAGATGGTCACCCTGGGCCGCTCGGAGGGAACACGAGAGAAAGTCACCTCCACTCCGCTCCTCCGAACTGCGGTGAGGCTCGCCAGTAATTTAAGGGAGGGGTCTCATCACCGCGTGCGTCCGCGGCTGCACGACCACCAGTCAGCGAGAAGAGCCTGGAGCTCAGGACACCACAGAAGACACAGTGGATGAGGCCTGAAGGTGGCCTCGCCAACCACCCTGGCGCCCCTTGAGGACCCCGGCCAGTTCCCCTGAGCACTGGAGGCACCTGTAAAGAGCGCACTCGGGCCCCGGCTCAGGTGGCATCCCATCCCGACCACGAGGAAGGCACCCAGCAAGCAAATGCTGCTCCAGGTGGCGGGCGTGCTGGACCTCGGGGGCTTGCGCTGACCCCGGCCGGTTAACACAAGGCCCCGGTGGACGTGGGAAGTGCAGAGTGGTGACGTGTTTCAACTTACTTTCTCCAAGTCCTCTTTTAGGCGGATTTCATGCTGCAATTTCTCATGTAAATTTCTATTTTCTACTTTTAAGACGTCGATTTCTTCCTTGAGCTCCCTCGGAAGAAGCAGGAGATGAGCCTTGTGCATGGTTTCCAGACCCAAGTCTCCGGCTGCCACCTCCAAGGCCGTGCTGTGTGCACACAGGAGGGGCACCCGGGCGAGCTCTGCAGGGGACCAGGGGGCAGGACCGTCAGGCTGACCCGCAACTCAGGCTAGACACCGACCTTCAGAAGCCTCAGACAACTGCAGGAAGACCCTGAAGCTCCCCGGGTGGGCTTGGCGTCAGAGTGGACGTGACACACCAAGTGGTCTTCAGCCAAGTGGTCACTGAGCCCCAGGCCCAGACGAGCAGGCCCATCCTGAGTGGCCCACACCCGCTGTCGCTCCTTCCACCTGGGTACCGGGTGACCTGGCACCCCCAGAGCTCTTCTGGCCAGGGCTCATCACCGCCCCAGGCTCGATAAAGAGCCAAGAGTGGCCGAGGCACCGGCTGACAGGAATGTGCTGAGCGGCGGCCGTGGGGCACCCCTCACACAGGACGGAGAACAGGGAGCACAAGACGCCAGCAGGCGTGACCCAGCTCTCTGGGCCGCACTCTTTCCCTCCACAGGCCCGCCCGGCTCCGAGGCCCCCGGCGGGGACCCTCTGCCTTGCCCCCCTCAGCTCTACGCGGGACCCACCCTCTCCTGGGCTCGTGTCCAGGGCCGGCCTTACGTCTGCTCTCCTGGGTCCCTGACCATATCCAGGGACGACCACAGCTTCTCCGTCCCCGTGACCCTGGGCAGGCCCTCTCCTGACACGCCCAGGCCTGCTCCTCAACCCGCGAGGAAGGGCCCCCCGCGCCCACACTGCAAAGTAAACGGCCAGCGTGTGCACGTGGCTCTCATGGGAATCAGTCACCGCCCAGAACGTCCCCTGCAGGCCGGACTCAGGCGACACAGCGGCACTGAAGGCACACACCTTGGCCGGGCTCTTCCGAAGGCCCCACGTGCTGCTCCCCTTCCAACACCTGGGTCCCCGCGAGGCCCGCCTCCTGCTGGACTTCCTGGGAGGACTTCCCCGCTGCTAGTTGGCGCTGGTGGTTTTCTTCTAGCTGTGTGTGCAACCCCAGGCTCTCCTTTGGGAAATCAAAGAGAAAACCTTCTAATGACTCTCTCAGCCACGTTCCTGAATCCCTGCCTCCCAGGGAACCCCCCACGGAACCCCCCACGGAGCCTCGCCACGCACGGCCACGCCGCCTGCTGCCCGTCTCGCTTCCAGCAGGGAGGCGGGCCTACTCCACCGACGCCGAGCCGTGGGCACTGGGTCCCCCACCAGACCCCCGTCCCTCGCCCTCCGCACCCCAGGTCAGGCCTCCGGGACCAGCCACACGGCCAGGGCCTTGGTGGAAGGCGCCCTGCTCCACCTGCGGCTCCCGGGTTTCTCCTCTCTCCCTGCCCTGCACTTCCCATCCAGAGCCGGGTGCTGGGCCTGCCCCCCGAGGACGACGCTCTGGAGCGCGGGGTCCGAGGGACTCGAGGCCGTGTCAACGTTTCCTGTTCCCTCAAAATGCAACCAGTCACCCCATCTTCCTCAAAATCACAGAGAGGCCACGGCAGCCTAAATGTCCAGCTCTCAATAAGCTCGAGTTATCTTTTAAATCAAGACTGGAGTCCTCATACGGTCACGGGAGAAAACAACTTGACTGACGGGTGGAGTCGAGCGCCCCCGACACAACTCGGCTCACAAGGGTCAGGCTTCCCAGCAAGTCGGACGAGAGAGACTCGCCATCCCGGGAAAGAAAAAGGGGCCAGAGTCTCACCCCCCGCCAGGCAACAGCCAGTTCCAGATGACAAAAACAAAGATAAAATACAGGGAAATCCTGCTGTGCCTGGAGATTGGGGACGGGGAGCCGAGAGCAAGGGGCTCCCGGCCTCTGAGAAAAGGGCAGAAACATGGCCGCGAAGACCAAACAAGTCAAAAGACATTCAGCCTCAGTGACAACCGAACAGTTGCAGCCAGAGAGACACTGGCCAGGGGTCAGTGCCGACCAGAGGGGCATGGGGGTTCCCAAACCCAGCTGGAGGAGCTCCACCAGGCACCCTCAGTCAACATGGCGCGTCAACACGCCAAATATACACTACGCATGTGCCCACACACGGGACTTTTGCTTAAACACACGTATACGCTACCGTTTTTATATTCCCTTAGATGATAGGAGACATAATTCATAAACCTATGAGGAGAAGAAACAGTGAAAGAGGTAATCAGTAAGCCAAAGGTGACCAACTGCTGGAAGACGGGAATCACGGATGCTCACAGGGGTTGAACGGGGAGCCACTTGAGAGCTGCCCAGACACCCGGGAGGCTGGGAAGCAGGTACAGGGGGCACAGAGGTGACTGCACGACCCCCAGGGGCTGCGGACCAGGGAGACTGGCGTGGGGGGAGGGACCTGGCCGACTGGAGTGGGGACCCCACTGTGCCCCTCTCCTCAGGGACCCCAGCAGGAGGCTGGTGGAGACCAACGGCCCCAGAAGGGGAGGCCACCCCCCAGCCCCCAGGTGGAGCCTGCCTGGTCAGACAGCCCCCCAAGACCCCACGGTGCCTCACGCTTTGTGACGGCACAGCCTCAGGTCACCAACCAATGCACGGACCACAGACGTGCCACACAACACAGAGACCCAGACAGACGGAGACACAGCAGGAACTGCATGGAGCCACGAGAGGCCTCTGAACGCTAACGGCCGCCTTCAGACAGGAGACCAAAGACATCCCGTCCCTGAGGCTGAGCAGAGGACACAGGAAAGAACACAGAACAAGAAGGCAAAGCCCTCCGAAATTAACAGTGACAATGGAAATGATAGTCAACTGCAGAATTAGAGGAGAGGGGAGAAAAAAATCTCCCACCCCCTCCAAAAAAGCCTAAGCAACCTAAAAAGAGAAATGAGAACTGAAGGAAACCGGTGGTTCCAGCCTGGAGGTCCAGCGTGAGCCTCGCAGGAGGATCAGAGAGAGAAGAAACCACATGGAGGAACAGCTGTCCAAACACGCTGAACGGCTGCTCAAGACTTCCCAGAAGTGGAGACAGAGTCCAGGCCCTGCCTGTTCCTGGTGTGAAAAATGGACACAGACTGCCATCTCAGGGCTCCCCGGAGCGCAGAGGGGCCCGAGAGCGGCCGGGGGCCCAGCCATGCCGACAGCACGGCACCTCCACCCCCAGCACCGGGGGCAGGAGGACAGGGGAGCCACCGGCTCCTCAGAGCTCCGCGTCGGAACAGGCGCAGAAGGCTTCCACTGCCACAGAGAGCTGTGTGGACACGGCTGCCCACAAAGGTCGGAGATGCCAGAAACCAACGGCATGGAGGCCGTTCAACGAAGAGGAGCATAAAGGCCAATAAAAAGACGCCCAGCACGCACTCTCCCCAGCGCTTCACTCTCCGGTCATAAACACGCACGACGCAGGCGGCTGGGGAGCTTGTGGAGAGCGGCAGGTGACCGCGCCTGCATGGGATGCAGGCAGGACCCGACCTGCCAGCCACCCGCCTCCAAGTCATGCCTTGAACCTTGGGTTGTTGTTTTAAACAAGCAGACACAATGCAGCCTGTGGAGTCACCAGAGACACAAAAGCAAGCCTCCCTCTGCTTGTCAGTGTCACAGAAGGAAGCTTTTGTGAAAAGGATGGAAATTCAGATTTGATAACATAAAGACAGTCCAGTTCCCAACTAAAGATTAATGAAACACAACCTTTCTCAATGTTTATGGAGACGCTCATATACCTCAACAGCAAAAAAACAAAAAACAAAAAATAACCCACCTGATTAAATAAAAAACAGGCAAAAGACCGGAACAGATACTTTTCCAAAGAAGACACACAGATGGCCAACAGGCACATGAAAAGGTGCTCAACATCACCAATCCTCAGAGAAATGCAAATCAAAACCATGAGGTACCCCCTCACACCTGTCAGAATAGCTATTATTAAAAAGCCAACAAATAACAAAGGTTGGCGAGGATGTGGAGAGAAGGGAACCCTCTTGCACTGTTGGTGGGAATGTAAACTGATAGAGCCATTATGGAGAACAGTATGGAGGTTCCTTAAAAAACTAAAACTAGAACTACCATATGACCCAGCAATCCCACTACTGGGCACGTACCCTGAGAAAACCGTAATTCGAAAAGAGTCATGTACCACAATGTTCATTGCAGCACTATTTACAAGAGCCAGGACATGGCAGCAACCTAAGTGTCCATCAACAGATGAATGGATAAAGAAGACGTGGCACATATATACAATGGAATACTACTCAGCCATAAAAAGAAACGAAATTGAGTTATTTGCAGTGAGGTGGATGGACCTAGAGTCTGTCATACAGAGTGAAGTAAGTCAGAAAGAGAAAAACAAATACTGTATGCTAACACATACACACGGAGTCAAAAAAAATGGTTCTGAAGGACCTAGGGGCAGGACAGGAATAAAGACGCAGACATAGAGAATGAACTTGAGGACACGGGGAGGGGGAAGGGTAAGCTGGGACGAAGTGAGAGAGTGGCATGCACATATATACACTACCAAATGTAAAATTGATAGCTAGTGGGAAGCAGCCGCATAGCACAGGGAGATCAGCTCAGTGCTTTGTGACCACCTAGAGGGGTGGGATAGGGAGGGTGGGAGGGACACGCAAGAGGGAGGAGATATGGGGATATATTTATACGTATAGCTGATTCACTTTGTTATACAGCAGAAACTAACACAGCATTGTAAAGCAATTATACTCCAATAAAGATGTTAAAAAAAAAGAACTACCATATGATCCAGCAATTCCACTCCTGGGTATTTAACCAAAGAAAACAAAAACACTAACTGGAAAAGACACATGCACCCCAACGTTCACAGCAGCCCCTATTTACAATAGTCAAGATATGGAAGCAAACTAAATGTCCACCAACAGATGAATGGATAAAGAAAATGTGGCACATACACACGTACATACATACACACAATGGAAACACTACTCAGCCATAAAAAAGAAGGAAAACTTGCTATTTGTGACAACATGGATGGACCTTGAGGGTGTTATGCTAAGTGAAATAAGTCAGATTGAGAAAGACAAATACTGTCTGATCTCACTTTTATGTGGAATCTAAAAAACCCACCTCATGGAGAACAGATTGATGGTTGCCAGAGGTGGGAGAGGGGCAGCACCCGACGGGCACCAGGTGAACACGCGCAGTCTCGGCTCAAGCCCACCCACCTCCAGGCGGCACCGAGAGCAGACCAGAGGAATCCACGGCCACCGCGGCCTCTCATGTGGACGCCTCCCAGGCCTCGGCCTCGTTCCCAGCAGAGACCTGTCCCCCTACTTTGTCAGGGAGGGTGGACGGGCCCCCTCCATCTGTGACCACGGGCTCCCTCACCCTTGTGTGGCCTGTGTGGTTTTCTCCGCATTCCCTGGTCAACCTTCCTGGGAAGCGACTCTTTCAGGGATGAACAGAGCTTGCACACCAAGCGTGTGCCGAGTGCCAGCCGGCCCTGCACCGCCGGAGCTGAGAGTGGCTCCACCTGCCCTCCCGGGGCCTGGGTCAGGGTGGCCACCCAGCACCCCAAGTCACGAGCACAGGGCCGAGCGCTCCCGGGGGAGCGTGGGCGGTGCTGGCCTGCGGCTGCTCTGCTGCCTTGTGGAACAGGCCTTTCCTCACCCAGGGCACAGGGCAGAAGGTGACCTCCGGCCGCCTCTCTCCCTGGACGAGGGACAGCCCGCAGGGCCCCGCCTGGCCCTGGTCCTGCCCGGCCGAGCTGGCCTCTGCCTGGAGGAGAGGGTGGAGAAGCAGGTGCGAGAGCCACAGGGCCAGACACGGCTCCCCCTGGGCTCCACGACTCTCCTCCCCGCAAACCCACCCACTCCGTCTTCCAGTTATTTCCTTTCTAATTCCTTGAACCAATGCTTGGGGCATTGCTTGGCTCTTGGTCTTGGTGATAAAGGCCCTTCAGGTCCCTGAGTGAGATCTGGCCACATCACCCATATTTCGGTATGTAAAGCTCCAATGGAAAAGAGTTCTGAATACGAGAGCCGCAGAAATGTTTCTTGCTAACTTCTTGTTTATTGAGTCAAGGTCAGAGCATGTGCCCTTGCACCCCTAATGGCTGGAGCCTGCAGACATCCCAGGGGCACTTGTCAAGGGCACGAATTCTCCAGGTGTAGGACTGAACACCATCATTAAGTCAAAGTCACAGACTCTATATCCTGACATGGCTACCTACCAGCTCCACCAAATACTGAGAGTCTCTTTAAAGGAGGGCTTAAAGTATGGAGGTCCCTCAAAAACTAGAAATACAACTACCATATGACCCAGCAACCCCACTCCTGGGTATATATCTGAAAAAACGAAAACACTAATTCGCAAAGATACATGCACCCAATGCCCACAGCAGCACTGTTTACAATTGCCAAGACAGGAAGCAACCTAAGCAGCCACTGACAGACGAATGGACAAAGAAGACGTGGTGTATGTATACAATGGAATACGACTCAGCCATGAAAAAGGGTTGCTGCCATCTGCAGCAACATGGATAGACATGGAGATTATCACGCTACGTGAAATAAGTCAGAGAAAGACAAATACTGTATGATATCACTTATATGTGGAATCTGAAGAACAGAACAAATGAATGTATATACAAAACAGAAAAAGACTCACAGTTATAAAGAACTAGTGGTTACCACTGGGGAGAGGGATGGGGAGAGAGGCAAGTTAGGGGTAGGAAATTAAGAGGTACAAACTACTGTGTATAAAATAAGCTACAAGAATACACTGTACGGCACAGGGAATATAGCCAATATTTTATAATGAAGTACAAGCTTTAAAAATTGTGAATCACTATGTTGTACATTTAAACTTACATAATATTGTAAATCAACTATACCTCGATTTAAAAATGAACACAAACATACACATATTAGGGCTTAAGTTTCAGGCAATAATAGAGCATGAAATGACCCCAATCCAAGATCTCCTCCAACTCCCCTCATACAATGCCTACCTCAAGCTGGTTTTCCTTTTCCTTTTCTTTGAATTTCAGCTCCAGGTCTTCCACGTACTGGCAGTGTTCCAAGTGCAGGTCCGCGCATAACCTGCCCAGGGCCACCTCGTGCTGAGCCTCCTGAGTCTGAAGAGAAACTGGAGACGGGCACGGGCCTCACTCAGTTTGTGACGGCACAGCGTCCTCCTCCTCAGCAAGGGCAGCTGCAAGCACGGCGGGTCCCCCAGGCTCTTCCAGCCCCCATTCTCAGGACTCTGCTCTCTTAGGGGAGGAAGGGAGGGGAAGGCGCAGGCCAGCAGACAGCATCTACTGACCGGTGGGCCCCACCGTGTAACAGAAAGGGAACAATCACGAACTACTTTTTCGATAGCAATTTGGTAGAAGAACATGCAAAAGATGTCTCTGAAATGAAGGTTTCGGAAGGTTTAGGGAACCTGAGATGCCTGTGACCAACGAGGAGGGACCCCAAGGCTAACTCTCCCGCCAGCCAGTCACACGGCATTTTTTCTAGGATGACACAGGAAAACTCAGTCCCCTTCCAAACTTGCTCATTTTAATTAGAGACTCACGTTCAGCCTGATTTTTGTCTTGAAAAACCTTTTCCAACTCAGCCTTCTGTTCTGCCAATTCTTTCTTAAACTGGTTTTGTAAATTCTCCAGTTCTGACTGATGCCTTTCCGATAATTCTCGGCGTAGGTTTTCTAAGCACAAGTCTCTCTCGGATTCCCAGTCTTGCTTTAGGGTCTAATTTAAATGAGGAAAAAGTAGATGATGGCCAACAGTTTATTACTGCGGTAAAAAATTTCAACTGTGCATTCGAAAACCGTCACCCCCGCCCAGACCAGACTGTGAGTACAGGACACAGCTCGGGACGTCCAGTCAGACAGGAACAGCAGCACCTGCAGGCAAACAGCCCAGGACACGAGAACCAGGACCACCTGCCAGAAACAGAACTGGTCGCTGAGCAAAAGCGCAGGAACTCGGCCAGCAAGACAGGCATCCGTCCCCCACGCAAGACCCGGGCACTGCAGCGGCACCGTCGAGCTCGGACGGGGTCAGGCTCTGTCCCAGGCGCCCTAAGAAACGAGGCCCCTCTGTCCAGCTCAGAGGGCGGGGGCTGGGGCACGAGGCCGTCCTCCGCCCACGGCCTGTCCAGAGTGGCCAGGGCACACAGGTCCCCTCGGCCTGACGTCACACATCGCCTAACGCTACCCACTTCCTCGGCCGTCACCAGTGCCAACGGCCCTTCTACAAGCGTAGCCCTGAGAAAGGGATGGGTCGCAAGAGTCACGCTCGTCCCACCCCCCCACCGCCCGTGGTTCCCCAAGGCCCATACACGTCACTTGATCACCACCTCCGTGGCGTCCACGCCTCCCGTCCGTGAGGACCGAGGTCTGTGTCCCAAGCACGGCCAGGGCCGTGCCACAGGGCTGCTCAGAAGCCAGATGGGAGGAAAGAGACTCCCATCACACCAGGTAACAAAAAAGCCCACAACTAGCTGCTGTGATGAATTCACATTGTGCAGAGAATGCAGCGCGTCATGCTTCACCCCCACGACTCCAGCTCTGACTGCATTTTGTTAGAATCAAGGGGAGGGGTCCCGGGTGGGGATGAGGGAAATGCCGTGTACACTGAATGAATTTTCTTATCCTCTGTACCTCTATCATCTGGGCATTTTTCTCCATTTCTGATTGTAGCTTCTCCTTCAGCTCAGCTGGAAGAGAAACATAAAAAGTCGCTCAGATCACCGCGGCTCAGACTTTTCCACAATCTGAATCCCCAGGAGATGAGAAGGCTCCCGGCACCTCTGGCCGCTCCACCGAACACTTGCTGACATTAACAGGACAGTACGCGTCTGTGAGAAACAAGCAGGTGATGATGTCTGGGTTAATCAGCAAATCACACTCGTGCCTGACAAAGGACGGGAGACGTCCAGCCAGAGCGACAGTCCAGGAGGACCGGGTGAGGCCAACTGTGGGGCTGCACAGATCACTGAGCACTGAGCCTGCGTCATCCTTCTGCTTACGGGGACCTCGGCCCGTCCACTCCACACCGGGCCACCGTGCACCCAGGGCCCCGTAGTCCAGGATCCCGCTGAGCCAGCTTCCAGGCTGGGTGCTGGACCACAAGTAAACGGAGAGAGGTAAAGACGTTCTAGGTCCCAACAGCTCCCCGCCTGAGAGGAGAAGCACAAGAAAGGAGGTGCTAGGCAGAGGAGGCTGGACCAGTGGGCGCGGCCAAGCGTGGAGCTGGGGAGAAGTAGCACCAGGCGACAACCAGCAACCCCTGGGCGCGGGGAAGGCGGCCCGAGCAACTCCAGAAATCACGCAAAGGCCCAGAAGCCACCCTCTGAGGGCAGGTCCCGCCGGGTCCACAGGGGCCCCAGCTGCAGCAGAGCTTCAGGGACCGGACGGCAGGGTGGGCCTCTCGGGGGACCGTTCCCAGGGGTGCACACGGAGGAAACAGCATCGAACAGGCCTAACTAAGGAAGGCATATTTCATATTTTTAAAATTTAACAAAAGCAGGGGAGGACGTGGAACTATCTCGTTGTGTTTGCCTGAAAGTAGGTGAAGAAACAGGCAAGGCATCAAAGGACCGACAAGGCTGCTCCTCCAGGGGGGTGGGCCCCCAGGAGAGGGAGACTCTGCAACCGGGGCAGATCACAGGGAAACGGGCCAGGGTCTCTTCTCCGGGGGAAGGACATTCTAAGCATGAAAACACGAAAAGCCACCAAGTGCTGCCTTTAAACACTTTAAGTGGGTGAATCACATTGTACATGAATTACAGCTCAATAAAACTACTATGTATGATTTTTACAAAAAGTACTAACAAAAAATGTACTAAGAAACATTAAAATGAAATCATATAAGTTCACCTTGAGGCCAGCGCATCGCCAGACTGAGAGGCACCTGAGCCGCCACCTGGCACAGGGCGCGGGGGGGGGGGGGGGGGGGGGGGGGGGGGGACGGGGGCGGGGGCGGGCTCCACGAGGCCTGGTCGCACACAGAGGCCCAAGCACAGCACAGAAGCCAGGCGCCTCCGACGACACCCGCGGGCCGGCCGCCGAGCGTACCTGCCTCCTCCCGGACCAGCTCCAGCTCCCGGCGCGCGCGGCTCTGCAGCAGGGCCCGCTCCTGCGCGTGCCGCCCGGCGAGCTCGGCACGCAGCTCGGCCAGCGCCGCCTCCTTCTCGCGCTGCAGGTGCGCCTGCGTCAGCTCCAGCCGCGCCGCGTGCATGTCGCTCAGGCTCAGGCGCAGCGCTTCCAGCTCCAGCTCCTGGAGGACACCAAGTGCCGTGAAATAAGCCAGGCCCAAAAGACAACTACACGATTCCACTGCCCCACTGCCGTGAGGCATGTAGGATCGCCAAGTCACAGAGACAGAAGGTAGAATGGCGGCTGCCAGGGGCTGGGGGATGTCGTTTAGCGGACAGGGTTTCAGGGTGGCAAGATGAAAAGAGTTCTGGAGACGGATGGTGCTGACGGTTGCACAACAGTGTGAATGTACGAACACCAATGAACTGTGCACCTAAAGTAGTTAAGATGGTAAAATTCATGACTGCTTTACAATTAAGAGAAAGACTGTGACAAAAACGGAGGTTGAGGGAAGTATAAATGGAGTTTCAGTAATTAACTATGCAAGAGGAAGGTGAAGGAGTTGATTAAATTTAGACTTAGATAAATTAAGTATATATGTTGTATTTAATAACCTCATCATTAAAAGAATAGAAACTGTATATTATTACTTCAAAATGAACAAAGGGAGAATTTTTTTTTAATCCCCTGATAAAAAATAATCCAAAGAAGGCAAAAAAGGAGAAAAGAAAGAAACAAAACAGGCAGGGCAAACAGAAAGCCCAAATTAAATGTCTAATGTAAGTACAAACACATCAGTGATTACATTAGATATAAGGGAATTCACTGCCCAGTAATTGTGAGAGTCAGTTAAAAATCAACCTTATGCTGCTCACCAGACACACATCTCAAATAGAAGGATGCAAAGATGCTGAAGGTGAAGGAGAGAGAAGACCAGAACCGTGTCTGATCCATTCACACAAAGCTCTACGTCAGAATCGGCACAGAAGCCAGGAGGGTGCTCACTTCAGGGTGGGCAGCAGGGAGCAGGGTCCAGCACCGCCCTGCCCCGACCTGTAGAGACCACGTGCTGTTCGCGGTGTACTCATCTGTTAGGCTCTATCTAAGTTTTGTGTACTTTTCCACAAAGATGCTACAAGTCACAGTTTAAAACAAGAATGAAATGTGTATTTAAGGCTGGGTTTTATGGACCCCACTAGAGACCATTTCTCCAGGCCCTGACAGGCCCTCCTCTGAGCTAGATCTCTCCTGCAATAATGCAGACTAAACACCAAACTTGCTCACTGCCAAAAGTAGTGTGCACTGAGTCCACCTAGAATCGAAGGTCTAAAATACAGACTCTCAATCATAGCCATTATTTCGTGTTAACTTCTAAGGGAGTATAATCTACAGAACTACTGAATCACTATGCTGTACACCTGAAACTAATACAATGTTGTAAATCAACTATACTTTAATAAAAAAAATAAGATAAAATACAGGACTTTCAATATAACTTTGAAATTGGTGAACATCTAATAAATTTTCTCCCAAATGCTAACAAAAACTGAATGGATTAAAGAAAAGTAATCAATTCAGCACTCATGGAAGTCACACCAAGCACTGTGGTAGGAACTGGGACGGTAAGACCAGCGCCCAGCCGGCAAGCCCGTCCCCCAATGTGTCTCGCATGCGGGGCTACCCATGTGGGCGTGGGCATCGAGGGCCAGGCCCAGGAGGCACGCTGACCCCACAGGACCCTCAGTGAAGGAAGCGCGACTCTCCCTTCCACGCCCACCACCAAGATCAAACTTAACCGAGAACCCAGGAGAGGCATACCTTCGTCATTACCCCAGGCTGCTCCGGACCGTCGCCGTCCAGCTTCTGCGGCGTCCCCGCTCCACCGGGCTCCTGCAGCTGGAGGGGAAGGGCCAGGAGCATCCACAGCGGCTCACGCGGTAGCCTGGCCCCCCAGCCCCGCCCGCCTCCAGGCCCGCCAGTTCCATCTGCACTCTCCTTCTACACAAATCTCAAGCTCTAAACATTTTTTATGTAACTTGCTTCCCTAATGATGTTGCTGCCCGATTTTTAACGAATTCTGCTTCTTTAAGTTATTTCATCGCGTGCTTAACACAAATCACTAAACTTTAGTTGCTCAACACGTATTTTCTAAGCTCTTAATTTTATATAAATTCAAATATTTCATCTTCAAGATTTTCCTTTTTTAGATAAATCTTTTCCTTAATAATTTGCAGAATAGTATTTTTAGTTTCTTTTTGCAAATCACCTCAAAATTGAGTTTAAAGTTTTCCAATGAATTTTCCCCCAATAGTTTTGACCCATAAGTTTACAAGAATTGGGGCTTTTATCTGCAGGAAGGCTCGGTGCGCACGACTTGGCGGCTCGCGGGCGGCTTCCACCCCCATGTCCACCTGCACCTCCAGCCCCGACCACACATCACTCTGCCGCTGTCAGGGTGAGCGTTAGCGTCTGCTGGACCTAACTGCACTTATCAAGTTTCTTTTCTGGGCAGTTATAACTGCTTGACAGGACCAGCATAATTTTATTCCTTCTTACAGGTCTTCCAAAGAACAATGAGAAAATTTACTTTTTTTTTTTTACTAGAGTAAAACATTTTACCTTGCAGTTACTACCAGACCCCTGCATTTATCTAAGACACAAAATGGACCTGAGCAACCTTGCTTCTCCCATATCACGATGCTATTTCATCATCCTAAGGATTGTTTTGTCACACTCAATTATTCCCAACCATGCCAACACCACCTTAAATAATGAGGAAACAGAAGAATGAGGGAACCACCTAGAAGGACGAGGGACAGTAAACTCATCCACCCTCCAGTTTTCTAAGTGACTGGAGAGACCATCTCAGTAGCCTGCTTTCAACGTGACAATTCAGGGACTTCCCTGATGGTCCAGTGGTTAGGACTCCACGCTTCCACTGCAGGGGGCAGGGGTTCCATCCCTGGTCAGGGAACTAAGATCCCACATGCCGCACGGCGTGGCCAAAAAATTTAAAAATTAAAAATAAAATAAAAAAAAGACAATTCATTAAGAATTTTTCATTTTCCTCCCAAAATGACACAGAGAGCAATGCTGACAGCGAGGACTTTTCACAACCATCAGGCGAATCAAGAGAAGAACACAGAGAGCAGCACTCGGGCCACGATGCTGGGAAGCGGGAGTAACAGCGACATCGCAGACCTCCCGTCTCCCCAGGACGGCACCTCAGTCTCCTCGCAGTCAGGAATCAGCAAGTGAGCAACATATCTCAGGACAGGGACTCCCCTGGCGGTCCAGTGGTTAGGACTCCACGCTTCCACTGCAGGCGGTGCGGATTCCATCCCTGGTTGGGGAACTAGACTCCGCATGCCGCAGGGTGTGGCCAAAACAAACAAACAAACAAAAAACATATCTAAGGACAAACAAAAATAAAAAGGGTCGTCAACACTGACGCCACAGAAGAATATTCCTATGAATAACTTAATACCCAAAATTGGAAGATTAGAAGGACACATTCTGAGAAAAAGCACAACTGAATAGTCTGGTAACTGTTCAGTAAGTTGACTCTGCAATTAAAGGTCTTTCCACAAAGAAAGCTTCAGTCCCCAACAGCTCCACCATCTTACGCCAGCTCACCCACAGAGCAAAGGACCCTCTCAGCTCGTCACGTGAGGCCAACATAACCTCAACACAAAAACCTGACAAGAGAGGAAAATTACAGGTCATTCTCTCACAAAACACACTTTTTCTAAATCAACTGAGAGGACCATATGACTTTTCTCTTTTAGTCTCTTAAGTGAATCACACTGATTTTTTTGGAATGTTTGACTAAGCTTGCACTCCGCTAAAATACACTCCACTCCACACCCACCAAAAGTGTTAAAATAGAAAACAAATGTCAACACCAATCACAGATGTTATGGAACAAGGAAAACACTCATATGCCACCACAGAACATATAAACTGAACAACTCTTTTAAAACACAGCTCAACATACACAAGTTGAAAGTATACCTAAATACTGACTCAGATATTAAATACCTAATTACGGCCCCATAGAAACGTGCTCACACAGATATCAAGAGACTTGCATGAGAATGTTCATAGCAAATGCCAATCAACAGCGGAACAGAAAAACCAAGGTACATCCATACAGCAAAATAGGATACAACAACGAAAATAAAAGAACTATAGCCTTTCACTCCTAAAGGATGCTGGATAAGAAGACCCAGACTAGGGACATGCATACTGGATTATTCTATTTATAAAACACTCAAAACCGGCAAAACTAAACCGTTCTTCTAAAAGCCAAGGTGCTCCATACACAGAAAGTAACTTGAGATGGATCACAGACTTAAACATAGAAACCAGGCCATCAAGCCTCAAGAAGACACAGGAGATTATCTTCACAACCTCAGGACTAGAGGAGATCTTTTGGACAAGGACACAGAAATCACTAACCATAGAAAACAATAATAAATTCAGCATCAAAGTTAAGAACATTTGCTTATCACAGGACACCATTAAGAAAACTACTAGGTAAGCAAGACTAGGAAAAATATTCGCAGTACATATATCTAACAAATAACCTGGGAACGCTAAACGATAAACTTTGGAAAAATAAAGACAAAAACAACTACAGGTTTCCCCCACTACCAAAAATAGAGCATTCCTCTGAAAGCTTTCATAAACCAAAATGGCACAAAGGTAAAGAAGCAATTACATTTCTTCATAAAACTGAAAATCCTCTTTGGATTTCTTTCTGTTAGCAAAAACAGGTACTAATGTAGGTCTTTTGTAAAAGTGAAGTGGTGTAAAGCGAGCTTTCGAAAAGTGAGGGATAGCTGTATAAACAAATATCCTATAGTTAGTAAATTTGTGTTTTACTGGCATGAGAAGTAGCAATTCTGAAATTAATTTGTGTGTATTTTAAGATTGAGCAAATAAGTAAAGATACTGTAGATAAGCCTTTCCCCCATTTTCTCATTATGGGAAAAAGAAGCTAAAAATAAGGAGAGGGGAAAAGCTAGAATAAATTCTGTGCTGTTGGATTGGAATTGAAGATATTAGTGTGAATTCATGGTTTTTATTATACATACAAATAGACAAGTAGATATAGATGTGCATGTATATACATACATTTATATTTTCTGGCTCTGTCTATTGAAACAGCCTAGAAGCAACCATACCGCGCAAGCAATAAGCACACCTAGCACCCAGATCTTGGATTCTAAAACCATTCTCCACCGAAAGGAACCAGGGCTCCTTGAAGAAATGGCTGGTTTGGGGCTGCAGCAGGAAAGGACAAAATAAGCCTAGAAAATCTTGGTGCCAGGAATTAAGGTGCCAGAAAGTGATGAGGGCATGTTGAAAGGTCACAGATGCCAATTCAAAGGCACTCCCAGTGGCCAAATGTATGTATTTCAGCAACAAAATAAACATTGATATGATGGATTAAAACCCATAATAAAATAAGTATCTAGGAGTCCATACTGATATAAATAATTGAATAAATAAATTGCGGAGAAGCAACAGTTCCTCCTTAGAGTAAAATGCCAATTAATATATGTAGATGGAATGATGGAAACAAAGTCATCATTTGGCCAACACCATCACAGTAATTACTGCAGGCAAGAATCTTCAATGGAAGCTAAAACTAATGGAAAGTATAATGAGAAATGGAGTATTTACAGGGTCTCTAAGTACCTCCACATAATATACTTATTAACTACAAAGGGGAAAACAAAAACTTCTCTATCAGCAGAAATCTGGCAGGCCCCCCAGTAATGAGACATAGCTAACACCACACCACCTGTGCCTCTTCTCAGGATGCACTCAGCAGACATCATCATCACTTCCACCGTGTTCCTGCCAAAATGCACAACCTGACTTCAATCGGAAGGAAACATCAAACAAACCCAAACTGACAGGGATCCTACAACATAAGTAGCTAGTACTCCACAAGTGTCAAACTTATAAAACACAAAGGAAGACTGAGAAACTGTCCAGATTGGAGGAGACTAAGGTGACAAGGCACTGAAATGCAATACAGAATCCTGGACCAGAAAAATCGGAAAAATTAGAATAAGCTCTACCAATTAGCTCACAGTATTGTTTCAATGTTAACTAAAACTGACTGTGATTTATACTATGATTACATAGGTGTCAATATTTCAGGAAGCTAGGTGAGGATCTCCAGGAACTCTGTGTTATTTTTTGCAATTTTTTTGTGGGTCTGACATCTTAAAACGAAAAGCTAAAAACCACAAAACCTTTAACTTAAAAAAGACTTGTCTGATTTGAAAATAAAAATATGAAATTAATAAATGTTAATTTACACTACGAGCCTTTCTCCTCAAAGAGCCTAAGCAGGAAACATACAGAGAAAAGCCACTGAGAGTAAGGGCTCAGCACTCTCAACGTGGCTTTCGTGGACTCAGCTGTGACGAGACAAGCTTGCTGAGAACCCGCGGCCCGACCCCAGAGAAGCAACAAGAGGACGAACATGAACCGAAACTGATATCCAGCCTCAGGTCCCTCAGACCACAGGGGGTGGAGGCAGAGTGAGCTGGGCACAGGCTGGTCCAAAGACTCAGGCACCAGAGTTCTGGGCAGCTGCTCCCCAGGCAAAGTCGGAGCGCCATGGCGAGGTCTTCCAATTCTTCAGAACAAGGAACATTCTATAATACGTTTGTAGGTAGAATATCATAAACTTTATACGCTAGCAATCATTCCTTTTCTTCCAATAAGGCAGTCCAGACACAGCATGACTTTGAGTCAAATTCTGCCCTCAACCACCAGTTTTCAGCTCATTCTAGCAAACACCTGCCCCTGCCCTGCTGCACACAGGTTAGGGGTACTCCCAGTTTAAGTACACACACGAGAGGAGGCCCCAAGGAGAGGAGGCCCCAAGGAGACCCACATGCAGGCAACCAGGAGGCCCAGGGAGGCCATGCACCCTCAACACCCAGGTCCGCACCCGCCCCTGCAGCTCACAGGGCCTCAAACAGCAGACAAGACACCATTTCTGTGACACCTTCAGCCCTGCCCTCCTCACCCCACATTCAGAAAGAAGGGAAAGGACAAAGACCAACAAGTAGGTGGATTTGACAGTAAGTGAAGGGATATTATGGCTTAAGTGTCCAAAGATACCTGTCAGGGGGGCTGATGCACAGCCACACCCGAGGAACCCACACTTTTCAAACTCCCGTTACCACACCGAGCACCAATACTGACCCCTGCCTTCAAACAGTTCACCCCAAATTTCTCAAAATCATGGGATGAAGAAAAAACTTTAATTAGAAGTAAAACCACAAAAATATACGCCCCTTTTGTAAGATAAAATAAAACCCCCTTTCCCCACTTTTGATAGGCAAAAACAGACCGAAGACCACTTTTAGTAAATTACGCTAGCAATAACCAGAAGATAAGCAAAACGTGAAAACACAGAGCCGAGCAAATCTACCTGAGGGACTCCTGCGCCATCAGGGGTGTCGCTGCACGACGTGTTCTGGCCAACGTCCCGGCCTCCCAGGAGTCCGCCGGCCTCGGCCGCAGCTATCGGACTCTCCTCCTGGTCAGGCGCATCGACAGCCGCGCCCTTCCTCTTCGCCGGCGTTTTCTTCGAATGCGCACAGTCACCTTTTGTTTTTCTCTGTCGGAAGTGAGCAAGCTGCGCAAAAACGCAGAGAGGTAGTAGAGACAAAGGTAAGTGAGGAAAAAGTAACAGAACCACAAAGACAGCAAGCTTGTGGGGAACATGAGGCTCTGGGGCTGGCTCAGTCCACGCGGCCACACCTGGCCAGACTCACATCAACCAGGCCCCGACCCAGAAACACCACCTCCATTAACATCTACGATACTGGGAGTTAAAGGTTCAGAATGACACCCGAAGAATCTAACATTAAGGACTGTTAATGATGCCTACAGACAAAGGAAAGCAATAAGGCTGACTGGCAGAATAGCTTTTCCAGTCCCTGACAGTTTACAGAAAAATTCAAAGATTAAAAAGTACATCTATTTTAAAAACTGACACCTTAATCAAGGCATGTTTAAGGTTTAAAACTATATAGAAAATCTAAATTCTCCCTTTTTGCCCCATTTTCCCCCAATCAGGGAAATACATAGCCTAGCCAAAACTTCCTTGCCATAGATTCTGAGACAAGGTACAGAAATAGCAAAAAATTAATTAAGCCAGGTCAATCTAACATCCTCCTTTATGGAATCAGATGTTCTATTTTTCATGACGCAGCTCACCAAAGCACCAGGGACCTCCGCAGAATGTCCCCATCAGAAGGCACACCTGGCTCTGTTCAGTCCCACAAATCTGAGAGTTTAGACTGTTCACACACCATCTCCCACTAACACCTTATTCAAAAGGTATGATAGCTAACGTCAGCTTTTCACAGGAGGACAAGGTCCTTCAAATGACAACTCTGGTCATAAAAGCAAATGCATCTAACAAATGTTTGTATAAATGGTAACAGAAGTGCACAATTTCATGGACATAGGAAAATCACAAGACGCAATTTAAGTGAGAGAAACTGTCTCTCAAGAACAGACACTGCCTTCAAAACCAGCCCCAGATTCGTTGATTTTGTGCCCTACTCCATCAACTCTAACCGTCTGTGAGTTCCCTTCCTGCATCACAGACCCAGTCTCCGGCCTGTGGTCACCCAACAAGAAGCACCTGTTTCTTCTCCCCAGGTGAAATCTTCTCATCACCATTAATGCTCCTTCAAGCAACATTTCGGCACATTTACAGACCATGGTGAGCTCAGGGAAAACGGTGGGTACTAAACTCCGGCTGGCTTCCATCTCCTTCCTATGTGCCAGGCACATGCAAAGGGGAAAAAACACACAACAGCCTCACTCTTCAAACCCCAGTCAGAAGTCTGACCTGCACAGGAAGCCTGAGGAGGCCGCTCTGTCCTCTGCCTGTCACCACCTCACACCACTCACCATGTGTTCTGAGTGGTCTCTTTAATGCAGCGGCCCTGTGGTTTCCTCGAGGGAAGGAACTAGCACGGAACTGAACACCCCTGCGGGCTGATCCACGTGAAATTCCCAATGTCTGACCGCGTCTGACCTCAAACAGCAACCTCAGAGGGCTCTGCCTAATAGTCGCGGGCACTGCACAGCGGCTCCCCCCGACAGCCGGAACGGGGTGGGCCAGGGCGGCACAGCACACGCGCCCAGACTTTCTCCACTGTCTCTAGGGCCCGCGTCTGGTTGGCAAACGGCTCAATCGCCACAACACGCCCAGAACAGTGAGTACCGGACGGTGCCTATGTGGATGACAAAGGCCACTCCGGGACCGCACAGAGCTCCCGGGGGCATCCGCAGCGCAGGGACGTGACACCTCCCGGGAGGCTCCGTCCGGGCGTCTGGAGCTCCCAGGCCCGGCGCGAGGGGCGGCCCCGGCAGAGGCCCTCCACCCTCACCTGCCCAGGACCGTCCACCTGGGCCCCAAGCAGCGAGGAGGCGGCACAGGCGTCTCAGGAGCCCCGACACCAGGGCGTGGGTCGGTGGGAGGCATTTCACAGGGTGAACAAGTCCCGTGCTCGGGAACACCACTCCGAACTTCTGCAGCAAAAAGAACTGCAGAATTCCGTGTAAAACGAATCTCTGCACGTCGTTTTAATCGGATGGAAGCTGAGCTGAGCCCTAGGGGGAGCGCCCGTGTCGCCCAACTGCAGGGAGTCCCGGCCTCCAAGCCCTTCAGGAATCCGGGCGAGGACAGGGAGACGCGCAGGTGCCAGTAGGTGTGCACAAGAGCGCAGGTGTGGTGACAGCGCCCGTCCCGGCACCTCGGGCTCCGGGAGCGGGCGGCCGTCAGGGACGCCGCGTCCGGAGGACACCACTGTCTGTCAATGAAGCCGCCTCGCCGGCTCCTCTGGCAGCTCCCCGGGGGTGGTCGGGGCTGGGGGGGGGGCGGGGGGGTCCCGGGGGGGCGGGGCGGGGAGGGGACGCCCGGCTCCCACGGCCCCGCCCCTGCCCAGCACAAGCGCAGCCCCGCCACTCCCAACGTACCCCGCGCCCGACCTCTCCGCGAAGCGCCGCGCGCCCCCGGCCGCTGATTGGCTGTGGCTACGGCGGGGGCGGGCCCAGGCAGAGGGCGGCGGATTCAAGATGGCGGCGGCCAAGGGGCGGCTTCCAGCCCAGTCGGCGGAAAGGGCAAGAGTGCGGCGATAGCGGTCCCCTCGTGGCCGCGTCCGCTCCTGGCAGGGAGCGGTGGCAGGCACCGGAGCCCGCCCTGTGGAGCCCACGCCGGGACAGCGGGGGGAGGAGGCGCTGCCGTTTACCTTCGCTCTCCCGGCCTCCACTTTTCTGCGCCGCTGCTCTCGCTCATTTTCTTCCATCTTACTCCGGGGCTCTTCGCAGGTCGCCGGGAGGTGGCGGAGCCGATGCGGCGCCGCCTTCGCTCTATTTACACTCCCTCCCCATCGCCTGGGCTCACCCTCCCACTACGACAACTGTCACGCAGACGTGGGCCCGCCCAGCGCCCGGTCCCGCCCCGAGGCGTGCACCCCCGGCCCGCGGCCAATCAGAGGCCGCGGTCCTGCCCTCGCGCACGCGCGTTCAGGGCGGTGCCCTCAAGGAGGCGCGGCCCGGCGGAGCTCCGCCCCTGCGTCCGTCCCTCCGATTGGCGCACGGACGCTCCCGCCTCTTCGGGCAGGACCATTGAGCTGGGCGCGGCAGCCTCGGCGCTCTCTGTGGTTGGTCGGTTTGAAGGGCCCCGCGCACGTGGGTCGTCTGGCCCGGCTGGGACTGGCGCGGAGGCCGGTTCGCGTTCCCGCGAGGTTGAGGCCACCCGGGGGGAGTCTGCGCCGGTGTCCAGTTGAATCAAGCTTCGCGAGCGCCCGGGGATAGCCCAGGAAGCTGGGCCCCACTGCCTGCGTGCGCCAGCTCAGGGCTGCCCCTAAAGTCGCTCCGGGTTGTGGCCGTACCCGGGGGTGGCAGGACCCAAACTCTCGTCTCCAGGGGTCCTTTCGCCCACCGGGATGCTGGCCCTGTTCGTGTCACGATCGCAGCCAGCCAGCAGCAAAATCACTTGATTTCGTTCCTAGGAGTCCCTCCCTTGGGTCCCGCTGGCGCCTGGACCCACAGAACCGGAGTGCCGGGTGGCGGCCAGAGTTAGTGGGAATCGGGGCCGGCACCCCCAACCCACGGAGCCCAGAGCTACAGGGACAAGAAGCCACCGGCGGTGCTGCCACTCCTGGACCCATGGATTCTTCCCACTGGGGACACAGTGCCATATCGAGGGCTCTGGTTTAATGCGTCTGCCCCCAGCTTGCACAGTCATGGGTCCACTCTGGCACCTCTGCCATAAAGCAGTGCCCTGCGTCAAAGAGTGTTAGGAGGGACCCCATGCAGTGGGAAACTCTGAGAGAGGGTCAGGCTGAGGCCCTGCGGGCAGGAAAGGCAAACCCACACCCAGAATACAAGTGTATTCCTGTTAGGACAGCCCCTGGAACCCCAGCGTGGAAGGGGCTCCAAAGGGCCAACTTGCCAAGGGGCCTGTAAGGATGCAATTTTAAATGATACAGTAATTGTACACAGTTCTAGATCACCAGAGGGAGAGAGCTGTTTCAGTGAAAGGCAAAAAGTCTCTTCTCACATGGAAAAGTTTTAAGGCCTTGAAACGTTTGGGTAAATCATTCCAAATATATTGTAAATGGTTATTAAAAAGGAATGTGCTGTACTTCCTGTTCAAATATCTGTGAAGCTAAAACTGCTCAAAAAGATAGTCTGTTAAAAAATTTTTAAAAAGAAAAGGAATGTGATGTGGGTTATGAATTCATGGTCCGTGTGGGAATTGGGAGTCTCATGAAATCATTGTTTGTTCCTTAGCTTCAGACTCCACTTAAGCCTGTTTGTCCAGATGAGGAAGCAAGGCGAGGTTTTTATTCCTAGCCCACGGTTTTGATTAACAATCAAATGCTGCTACAGTTATCAAGCTCATTGGAAGCTGATAAGCTCTGACTAACTGACACTGATCCAAAGCGTGTTGCCGGCACCTCTTGTTACTGTAGCGTAACTGTGCCTGGGTGAGCGTTCCCTCGCGGAGGTTGGGGTGTGGGGTGGGGGGATGCTCTCACTGACTGGTTATGGTAAATGGGGGGGGGTCATAAACTCAGGAAGAAACACAGGAAACCCCTAAGCAGCTGTGCCTCGGTTTCCCTGTGTGAGAAGTGAAAACACCCACAAACTTGCCCCTGCGTCAGATCTGG
The DNA here is from genome assembly GCF_028564815.1 of Eubalaena glacialis. NCBI lineage: Eukaryota > Metazoa > Chordata > Mammalia > Artiodactyla > Balaenidae > Eubalaena > Eubalaena glacialis. The sequence goes on from NC_083721.1 coordinate 406,402, forward strand.
CTGGGGTAGAGCTGGGTAGGATGACAGTGCTGCAAGCGGCAACTAGAGGAAAGGTGGCATATCAAGCAGCACTGGTGCGGGTGACTGTGCAGGGGTGTCCAGCAAACACACTGTGGGTTTCTGTGTTTCCTTCACTCCTGTGCCTTCAATGCAGTAGGGTTTGTGTGCAGGCCGTGTGCTCCCTGTCTGCTCTCTGAGACTGAGTGGCAGTAACTATGCTCCTCCACGAACGTGCTGTAGTGACTTTACTGACACAAGCTCACCTTTCAACCTCAGTGTGAACGTGTGAGTCTAAGCAACCGCAACTTACACAAATCTTCAGGGAGCCCTGGAAATTCAACCACCTCCTGAGTCAGACCAGCGCTTTGTGTGGTGAGTGGAGCTTCCAGTCTTGGCTCACAGAATGATCAGAGACTCAGATCTATGCCTGAATCTCTCAACCTTTACATGTTGCAGTACATCTAAAACTTTGTGGGGGGGCCCATGTGTTTGCCCACGCTGCTTTGGCCAGTGGTTTTCAAACTGTGTTCCGAGGAACCCCAGAATCATTTCCATGGCTATTCTAGATATTCTGTAAATGTTGGATCTGACTCTTAATTTATTTTTAACAATTAAACAGCTGTCCAAATATGTAGATACTCACCTTCAAGGAGGGAAACATAACCCCCCACTCCTTATGTATGGGCTGTGCATAGCTACTTCCTCCTGAAGAAGACAATGTGGAAAGGGAGAGAAAAATAGTAGCTGTGCAGTGGTGAAACCTGATAGACACACCTCCACGAGGTAACTAAGGTCAACATCCACAGTGTAGGTCATGTTGACAGCACACACCCTGGATGGGGCGTGATGAGAAGGCCTTTTGCCTCTGTGGTTTTCCTCCCAAAAACCCATAACCCCAGTCCAATTGTGAGAAATCATCAAACAAATCCCAATAGTAGAGGGACACCCTACAAAATGCCAGATACAGTACGTATTGATACAATATAAAACAAAATACAATAGTACTCCTCAAAACTGCCCTTCCTGGGAAGCATTGAAGTGAAGCATCATTTAGAAAAGTCTTCCCTTGATGGGCACACCCCCTCCCCTCCCCTCACACCCCCTCCCCATGCCAGCCCTGTGGATATGCCCTCTGCCAGGCAGGTGGGTCACCCACTGATGGTCCCCCTCCCAGGTGCCCCTGCCCCTCAGACACTAGGAACCCCTGCCCCTCTCTGGGCATGGGTCCCGGCTGGGCAGTCCCCCTGCTGGAATCACATCCACCCTGAGGGGTGGTGCCTCGGGGTGGCCCCATGTCCTCTGAGGTGCCAGCTGAGTGCCTGTGGGGTGAGCCCACCTTGAGTTCCCACCCAGAAGCCCCCAGGCACCTCATTGGCCAGCTCCCTGGTGCCACCCCCTTGCCACCCAGAGTTTCCTGAAGTCTGCAGGGAGGTGGTGGTCGCACCCTGTCTTCCAGTGTTCTGGCCTTTACTCCCGTCTGGCTGGGAGGATCCCTAAGAAAGGCCAGGGGCTTGCTGGCCTCCTGGAGGCCATAACGGACTGAGGGCAGGGGTGGCAGGCCCCTGTGGTGCGTGGGGGATGGATGCCATGCCTCCTCCCGCACCCCATCCTCTGGGCTCTGTCCTCCCCGCCAGGGCTGCGCTCTACCCCTCGGGCCCCAGCTGCTGCCCACTTTTTCCTTCCCAAGGAGCCCCGCCTGGCCACACCTGGGGATCAGCAGTGTTTACTGGTAACCCCTGCATGGGGACAGGTGGGGCCTGGGAAGGACTCTCAGTGGAAATCTGGCAACCGGGCCTCGCCATGTCTGCGGCTCCTAGCAACCACCATGGCGATGCCCGACACTGTGCGTCCAGGGCGTGTGCCACCCCCACCCCCCAAGCTCTTCTCTGGCCATAGAGGCCAGAAGGTAAACCGAGCCCAGCGTGGGATTCCTTCAGTGACCCCAGGGTTGGGCTGCTTCTCTCTGGCTGAGCGGTTCTTCCAGAGGGAACTGAGACGGGGAGGGGGTGGGCCCGCGGCGTCCCCTCCTGTGGCCCCGGGATGCTGGACTCCTCGGTGGCAGATCAGTTGACCCGGCTGACCCTGAAACTCCTGGAGAAGGTAAGACAGCTGGGCACTCGTGTTTTTAACAGCTTGTTACAGAAGCACAGCTTTGAAAGGTAAGATTATACCTGTAACGAGCCCACTTCCAAAGCAAAACCCTTTTCAGCGGTTTTAGCCTCGTAGTGAAGAACTGTGGTTCCTTGGTTTTCCTTCTTTGTGTTTGTACAGAACCAAGTAGGTTCTCCTGGCGGATTCTGCAGCCAGGAGGCAGGCCTGCACCGCCAGGCTGGAGCACCGCCAGGGCGCCCTGACACTCCGCCTCGCGGCCTCCCGGCTTCCGAGTTTAAGGGAAGACGGGCCCTACCGGGTGCGGCGTCTCGGCCAGGCCTGGGGCGGGCAGCCAGTGGACGCCCTCAGGCCGGCCTCCTTCTCCTCCTCCGAGGGTCTGCGGGCTCCTCGCGGCTCCCCCCACCTCACCTGCCTGCTCTGTTCCTCTGCCCCCGAGGGCTGCCCACAGGGGCAGCAGGGCTCACCCCAGAACTGGCCCAGACAGCAGCTGCTCAGCCCAGGGCTCAGTGCGGCAGTCAGGGTGGTCAGGACACAGAGCCGGCCTGGTCAGGCTCTTCAGACAGCCTCCTGCAGGGGCCTGTGGGTTTCAGCGTGGAGCGTGTGTGCGTCGTATGGGGAGTGTGGCCTCAGGGTCCCACCCTGGCTACTGCCCTGCGGTCCGCCTCACACGCTTCCTGCTCCCAGCCGCTCTGTCTGGGCGCTGGTGCCCAGCCTGGCCCCCCACACCGAGCCTGCGCCTGGAGCACGCTCCTCGTCCTGCTCTCTTCTCCTCACAGAAACTGAAGCAGGAGCGCGAGGATGTGGAAGTGGGTTCTGAGGACCCCCACCTCACGCCCGGTAAGAGCCCCGGGCTGCTTGAAGCTGCGCAGGCCCCGCAGCAACCTCTGCTTACGGCGAGACTGTCCTCTAAACTTCTTTACTTTCAGAGCGGAAAGGCCTTTGTTGTGTCTTTAACACACACACACACACACACACACACACACACACACCCCCTCATATCGTATCACAGCCAGTCTGCATACCCAGGAGGGCATGTTCATCATTGCTGTTTCACAGTTGAGCGCTAGAGACACAGAGAGGTTAGATAACCAGCCCAGGCTGCCCAGCTTGGATCGGAAGTGGCCACACCTGCATCAGACCATGTTGCCCTGAGCTTGCTCTGCGGTGTGGGTGTGGAGGGCCTACCCCATCCATGTCGGCCTGCACATCCTCGGGCGCCCAGACCAGACGCCCCGTCGTCCCCAGCCTGGCTGGCGGTCAGATGCTCAAGCCACAGGACCCAGGGCAAGGACTGCTTTCCCTGGTGACGGGCTCCGGGCTCAGGGACATCTAGGCGAGGTGCTGGGGAGACACTGCTTGTTCTTTACTATGTGGCGTAGCCCCTTGGGCTGCGGGGGTTCCAGGCAGCTCCCAAGTGCAGCAGACAGAGCCCAGGGCCCAAATCCAGATAGAAAAAAAAAATCCCAAACCAGGTCACATGACCGAGGACAAGCGCAGAACATGGAACAGTACAAATGGGCCAGGGAAGTGGGGACTCCTGGAGGGGGAGTGGGGACCCCAGAGGACAGGCAGCCCGGGCATCGCCAGCTCTAGGGGGAGGCGGCAGGCCTGGGGGGAGGGGGCAGGCCCGTGCACCCAGAGGAAAGGAGCTCAGGGACCACCAGAGGCCTGGTCTCCAGGACGCTGCAGGAACCGTTCCCTGAGGCTCCGTGGACCGCGCCAGCCTCCAGGCCGCTTGGGGCTGCGGGGTGGCTCCAGGTGACAGGAGGCTGGGCTCTCGGCCCCATCCCGAACCCTGCGCGGGCCTCCTTCCTCTCGCCGCGTCCTGTGGAGCCCGAGGGACTTTCTGGCAAAGGCGCAGGAGCAACAGGGTGCTCGGGCCCCAGGGGACGTGCTCACTCCGCAACTCCCGGGTCCTTTCCCGGAGTAAGACAGACCCCCCTGAGAGACTGAGCTCCCCGAATGCCCCCCACCACTGCCCACGAAATCCCCACGGGGCAGCCCCCCGAGCTCCGTCCCCAGGCACCTCCCTCCTTCTCCGGGACAGGCGTGCAGGTCCCGGGGATGGGCGCTGCCGGGGTCTGCAGTGCTGAGCCCTGAAGCATGCGCTTCCCTCCAGGAAATGAGGATGGGCCAGAGGCCGCCCTGCGGAGCGCTCTGCGGATGAGGAAGGACCTTCTGCAGAGACTCTGGGTAGGCCATGCGGCCACAGGGAGCCTTGGCCTGAGCTCTCTGCAGCTGAAACTGCGGCCTGAGCTTAGAGCAAACACGGGCCAGTGGAGGTGGGGGCCCTTCTGGAACCCATGCTGGTTCTGATGTTTGCGACTTGGGGGTGGACAGCTGATGGACTTGAGCAGCTGAGGGGCATCACTCCCCGATCACGGACTCCATGGAGAGAGGAGAACTCGCCTGTTTCCCCTAGGCTGGGCTCTCGCAGGGGGCTGTTAGCTGAAAAAAACTGCTCTGGTTGCACACGATCAGAGGTGGAAATGCCGTGTGAAGGGTCCGGTTCCCCCGGAGTGGGATTCCAAGATGACCAGGGCTTCATCCAAACCAGAGGCACCAGCAGCAGGGAATGACCATGGGAAGGGGTGTGTTCGGGTCCAAACGATAGTTGTGATAAACTCACTGCTTTGTAGTGAAGTCGACCTGGAAGCATGCTGGAGAGACAGAATATCCTCTATAGGCTGGAAAAAGTCGTTTGGGGTCAATATCTCCTGTGTGCACCATGCAAGGGCCTTCAGGCTTTGCCTCCAGGGCCTGGCTCCAACTCCGATCCAGCTGTGCCCTGGGCCTACCATCTGATTGTGCGCCCGGGTCGGGTGGGAGGGAGCCTGGTGCACGGGGGTGGCAGGTGGTCCTGGGGCCACTCCCCCACAGGGGGCCACACGCCTGTGCACTGGCACTGTCGTGCCAGGCGGGGTGAGGGCCTGGGACACGCCAGCCCGCTCCGGGTGTCACAGCTCCCCGCCTCCGAGCACAGGCTCTGCTTTGGCGTTCCAGGAACAGCACCTCCTGGAAGAGGTCTCCAGGGCCCGCACCTGGAGGGGGCTGGACGGAGGAGCCCGTGGGTCAGTGCTGCCCCCAGAGGTGCCCCCCGTGGGCGTCCACCCCGCTGTCTCCCCGGCCCCACCCACCCTGGACCCACCGCAGATCACCCAACACCCGGTAAGTCTTCCTCGTGGTGAATCTGGGGGGCAGAACCAATGCAGGGAGGGTGCCACGCCCCCAGAGACCTCTCACCTAAGCAGGGATGGCGGTGTCTCCACACCTCCGTCTCTCGCCTCTCTCAGCACCTTAGGGAAGTACGCGGAAGGGGCCATGGGCTAAACGGCGGCAGTGGCTGCAGTCCGTGTCCGGCTCTGTCGGGGCTCATGTGTGTCATCAGGCCTCACAGGTGCCCTGAGAACTGGCTGGGGGTAGGGGGTGCTTATCTCCTCATTACAGGTGAGAGGCTGGGGTCCCAGCTCTGCCCCACGTCCTAACCTTTGTGCTAGGAGCAGAAGTATTAGGGGGTTTCAGTATCAGGAGGGCCTGAATTTGGGGAAGAAGTGTGTCAGCTCCTTTCCGAAACTTCATAATGACTGGGGAAGCTTAGCCCCTAGTCTCCAGGGCAGAATTGTAAAAGGTGGAAGACTGTTCCACTTCTGAGAGCCTCACGCCTACATTCAGCATCCTGGGTTACAAGTGATGGACAGCAACTCTGACTTTCTTAAGCAAAAGGGATTGTATCGGGGGCAGCTGGATGCCCAGAGGAAGGAAGGGTGGCAGCTGGTGCCTGGCGGGCTGCGGCCTCGGGGGTTGAGTGCATGAGGAGACGACAAGGCAGGAGGTGGGCAGGGCCAAGTTGAGAAGGTTCTGGATCGGCTGGCCAGGGAGGTTGGTGGTGCCCACAGGCTGGGTCCGTGACCTGGAGGGCGTTTATCCTCTGGGAGGGGACCTGGCAGCCCATGTGGAGGGAACAGAGAGGGAAGGGGCGTGCCAGCAGAGCCCCCAGAGCCCCCTTTGCCCCAGGAATGGTGGGGTGAGGGTGTAGGTTCAGGAGGCTCCCCCAGTCCCAAACGTGCTCTTACTGCAGTTCCTCAGGCCCAGTCATGCTTGGGTGTTTCAGTCTCAGCCCCAGTGACACCACGAGAGCAAGCAGGGGCCTTGAATTTCCCAGAGACTCTGGGGTAGGAGGTCCCCTCTGCCGCGACAGCACCGCCGCTGGGACTGCCTGCTGGTCTGTGCGGGGCGGGGGGTGGTGTGCGGGGGGCGGCCGACTGTGGCTACAGGCCAAGCTGGCTGCCACCTGTGTCAGTACGACCTGTGAACAGAGAGGGGTGGTACACTTTTAAATGTTTGGGAAAGAGTCAGGGGAAGAATGATAGTTTGTAGCACATGAAAATGATATGAAACACACACCTCAGGGTTAGTAAGCGCTTACATGTCTGGGGGTGCTTTCCAGCTACAAAGGCAGAGGTGAGCAGTTACAACTAAAGCCGTGTGGCCACAAAGCGGGAACGATACACTGTCCAGCCCTTTACAGGAAGTTTGCCAACCCTGGTCTATGCCATCCTTTCCGTGAACCAAGAGAGAAGGGACAGGGCAGGGCCTTGTGCATCCAGAAGAGGATTAAAATAGAAATCAACACCTGGTGTGCGCCCAAAATTTTTGTGCATTTATTTTAACTCAGGAGGGAAGCCAGAGGGTATTTCCAAGCCAAGATCCTTGGATGCCTCTATTAAAGCAGAATTAATGGAAGCAGGGACGAGCTTAGCCCACTAAAGCCGGGAAATGTGGGAAACATGAAAAACACCATGTCTTACTCAGCTTGGGCTCCATTACAAAATACCACAGTCTGGGTGCTTAAACATCAGAGATTTACCTTCTCACAGTCTGGAGGCTGGACGTCCCAGATGAAGGTGCCAGCCAATGCAGTTCCCATGAGCGTGCTCTCCTGGCTGGTGGGTGGCCGCCTTCTCACTGTATCCTCATGGGGCAGACAGCATCTGGTGTCTCTTTCTCTTCTTACAAGGACACCAGCCCTATCAGACTACAGCCCCACTCTTACGACCTCGTTCCCTTTATCACCTCCTCATAGGCCTCATCTCCAAATGTAGTCACTTTGGAGGTTAGGGCTTCAACATATGAATTTGAGGGGGGACAAACATTCAGTCCTTAACATTCCATGTCCTAAGTGATACCCAGACTCAAAGATTTATCTATTCAGCCATCTGTTTAACCTCTAGGGTTTCTCAGTTAAAGTCCCCCATGGATGGCTGGTGGATGGATGGGTGTATTGATGGATGGATGGTGGGTGGATGGATGGATGGATGGATTGTGGATGGGTGGTGGGTGGTGGGTGGATGGATAGTGGATGGATGGGTGGCGGGTGAATGGATGGATGGATGGATGGATGGATGGGTGGATGGTGGGTGGATGGTGGATGGATGGATGGATGGGTGGATGGATGGATGGATGGATGGGTGGATGGTGGATGGATGGATGGGTGGATGGTGGGTGGATGGTGGATGGATGGATGGTGGATGAATGGTGGGTGGATGGATAGTGGATGGATGGATGGTGGGTGAATGGATGGATGGTGGGTGGATGGATGGATGGATGGATTGATGGGTGGATGGTGGGTGGATGGATAGTGGATGGATGGATGGATGGGTGGATGGATGGATGGTGGATGGATGGATGGATGGGGGCATGGATGGTGGATGGATGGATGGTGTGTGGATGTTGGATGGTGGATGAATGGATGGATGGATGGGTGGATGGATGGATGGATGGGGGGATGGATGGGTGGATGGTGGATGGATGGATTGATGGGTGGATGGTGGGTGGAAGGATGGTAGATGGATGGATGGATGGATGGATGGATGGGGGATGGATGGATGGATGGGGGATGGATGGATGGATGGATGGGGGGATGGAATGATGGGTGGATGGATGGATGGATGGATGGGGGATGGATTGATGGGTGGATGGTGGGTGGATGTTGGATGGATGGATTGATGGATGGTGGGTGGATGGATGGATGGATGGATGGATGGGGGATGGATTGATGGATGGATGGCGGGTGGATGTTGGATGGGTGGATGGATGGTGGGTGGATGGATGGAAGGATGGATGGATGGGGGATGGATTGATGGATGGATGGTGGGTGGATGTTGGATGGATGGGGGGATGGAATGATGGGTGGATGGATGGATGGATGGATGGGGGATGGATTGATGGGTGGATGGCGGGTGGATGTTGGACGGATGGGTGGATGGTGGGTGGATGGGTGGTGGGTGGTTCTGTAGGTCACTATTCCCGGGGCACATTCAGGTAATGGGTCGTCTGGCTCTTCTAGGCACCCCCACCTCCCACCACCATCAGCCAGCAGCTGGCTCAGCACCCACTCATCGCACAGACTCCCCTTCCCCAGGCCTTCCCCACTCAGCAGTCAGGAAGCATCAAGGAAGGTAAGTGTTCGTAACGAATGTTGTCATTGGTTCATGCAATTCTCTACTGAAAAAATAGTTTTGTAAGCAGGGTAGTATTTTAGGGCCAGCTTTTGACTACTCAACTGAAGCTATGTATTTACCAACATGAAAATAATTTCACTTTGAAAAATTCTTACTGATGGATATCCCTGAGGGAAGAAGCCTGGACTCAGATTTGAAAGAACTGTGTTCCAACCCAACTCATCCAGTGATTAGCTTCCAAAAACCCTTGGTTAAACTGCTTTTTCTCTTTAAGTAACTTTTAAATACTTGAATTTTAGAACAGCTCTATTGAGTGACATAGAATAAATTGCACACTGTTAAAGTGTACAATTTGATAGTTTTGACACCTGTACACACCTGTGAACCCATCACTAAATCAAGGCAGTGAACACGGCATCACCTCAGGCGCCTTCTCCCACTGTCCTACCTGCTTTGTCACTCTGCATCAGTTTGCATCTCCTAGATTTTTGTATGAGTGGAATCACACAGTATGCACTCTTTTCTGTGTGGCTTCTTTCACTCAGTGGCACTGTTTTCAGACTCATCGCTCTTGCTGGGCGTAGCAAACCATGGCTCCTTGAAATTGCCCAGTGACCTTACATTGTGTGGATGGACTGGTTTGTTATCCTTTCACCTGCTGATGAATATTTGGGTCATTTCTAGTTTTGGTTATCACCACAAAAGCTCCATGGACACTCACATCTGAGTCTGGATGTACATTTTTATTTCTCCTGGGTAAATATCTAGGACTGGAACGGCTGAATCATGGCAGGTGTGTGCTTAAAACTGCCATGTGTGAGAGGTCCAGTTCCTCGACACCCTCGCCTGCATGTGGTGCGGTCAGCCGTGTTAGTAGGGGTGGTAGTCGGTCACTGGGGTTGTAGTTTGCGTTTCCCTAACGATGGGAGGTGTTGAGAGTCCGAGGCAGACTTGTGTGTAGAATCACCTGATGAGTGTTCTCAACTCTGTCCCCGTGACTGTAGCACCACCGTGTACGTGGTACATGCCAGGCCTGGTCCATGGCGGCCTGCAGCTCCCCAGGGGGACCGTTCTCACCGTGACACGCACGAAGGTGGCCTGGAGGTGCAGAGAGAACAGCCCGCTGGTCTCTCCTCACCACCCTCCTTGGTTTTTCCAGATGAACTTTAGTGACTGTCAGGCTCTAGAGGTGAACCCAGCATACCCTGTGCGTGTGTGTGTGTGTGTGTGTGTGTGCATGCACGCGCAAGTGTCTGTGTGCCTTTAAAAAGTGCATTTAAAATCACTGGTAAAAATGAAACAGTCAGTAAGTAGCTAGTTATTCAGAAAAGTAAAGTCACGTTCCTTACCCCACTCCTTATACCAAAACAAATTCCAACTGGATCAAATACTTGAATGTAAAAATAGGGAATCTCAAAAGTACTACAACAACCCCTTTGGAGAACTGCTGGGCTGCTTCCTATGAAGTTGGACACGCGGTTTCTGGAGCTCCACCCCACCCCACTCCCCGTGACTGCTCTCCACATCAGTTCTACCTTTTCGGAAAACTTCACAGAAAAGACACTGGTATAACGTCATACAGAAAATACATTTGAATTAACTCACCCTTTATTGTATCTCAGACCGTCCTTCTGGAATCCCTTCCTATCATCTGGGAACAAGTCTTTTACAAGGTCCTGCAGGACAGGCTTTTGAAGCTCCCTTAGTGTTCACCTTCTTTTTATTTCCCCTTGTTCTTAAACACTAGTTTTGCTGGATATTCAAGTGTAGGTTGATAGTTATTTTCTCCCAACACTTTCTAAGGACCCCTGTGATGACATTGGGACCACGCAGTTAATCCAAGATAATCTCCCTATCTGAAGATCCTTTTTAAAAAAAATTAATTTAAAAAATTGTGGTAAAAAACACATAACATAAAGTTGACCATCGTAACCATGTTTAAGTCGTGCTAACTATATTCAACATTGTTGTACAACAGATCTTTAGAATTTTCCGTAGTGTAAAACTGAAACTCTGTCCCTGGTGAACAGCTTCCCATCCCCCTCCCCCAGCCCCTTGCGCCCACCAGTCTGTGTTCCATCTTCTTGATTTTGATTGGGCTACATGCCTCATAAGAGTGGAATCACACAGTATTTGTCTTTTTGTGTCTGGCATATGTCACCGAGCATAATGTCCTCAAGGTTCATACATGTTGTAGCCTGTGTCAGAGCATCCTGCCTTTTTAAGGCTGAGTAATATCCCACTGTGTGGATGGACCCCATTTTACTTACCCCTTCATCCGTGGGTGGAGACTCAGGTCTCTTCCATCCCATCTCAAGATTCTTAACTTCGTCACATCTGCGAGTCCCTTTTGCTGTGTAACGGAACACGTTCGCAGGTTCTGGGATCAGGGTGTGGACATCGCTGGGGCCATTCTTTAGCCACCACACTATTCAGTCCCTCAAACTGTGGGCCCATTTGGGGGGTTGGGCGTTCCGGTTCTGTGCAGCTGGGCTGTAGCCGCAGTGCTGCTCTGCGTGCCTTCTGGTGAATGGACGTGCTCGTGCCTGTGGGGCACACACCCGGGGATGGGATGGTTGCTTAGGAAATACTGCCAGACAGTTTTCCAAAGTGCCTGTACCCATGTACACCGCACGGGAGGGGAGGAGAATTTCAGTTGCCCACAGCAACTTACCAACACTTGATGTTTTCAGAATTTTTCATTTTCACTAATCTGGTGGGCAGGTCATGGTAGCTTATTCTGGTTTTAATTTGCACTTCACCTTTTCATATATTTTTGGTCATTTGAATATGCTTTTTTGTGAAGTTCCCATTCAAGTATTTTGCCCATTTTTCTTTCAGGTTTTCTGCCTCTTTTATTGATTTCTAGGAATCCTTTATGTATTCTAGAAATGGGTCATTTTGACATATGTATTGCAAACAGCAAGTCCTTTTTGTGGCCCTTGCACTCTCTTCGTGGTGTCTTTGGATAAACAGAAGTTCTTAATTTTGGTGAAGTTCAGTTTTTCAGGCTTTACTCTTTATGGCTGGTACCTTTTGTGTCCTGTTTAAGAAGTCTTTACCCGTCAAGGTCAGGAAGACGTTCTTCTGTATTTTCTTCTGCGGCTGTATTTCCTTTCACATTTAGATTTATGATCCACCTGCAATGGACTTCTGTGTGTATTGTGAATTAGGGATCAATGCTATTATTTTTGCCATGGATACCAATTTGACCCCCTGCCCTTTATTGAAGACTGTTTGCCCACTGCACTGATGTGTGCCCTTGTGGTGAGGCTGTAGACGTGGGTCCATTTCTCTACCCCCCCATCTGTCGACTAATCTTGTCATGCTCGATTTTACTTGGGGGGGACCCTGCAGGGCTGATGGGGAGGGTTCCCTCTCAGAGGGCTCACTGTGGGCGGGGCTGCCCCCAGGCCCAGGCCCATGTGGGTCTCCTCAAGGGCCTTTGCCCCCTGTGGGGCTGCCAGACTCAGCTTCTGCACTAGCAGTCTGGCTCTGGCCCCCTCCCCAGAGCCCCCCGGCCCTGTGCCGACATCTGTGCCAGTCAGGGCTCTGCAGAGAAACAGAACCAGCAGGGTGTGTAATACAGCAAGAAAGACGTGTTTTAAGGAATTGGCCCACATGATTGTGGAGGCTTGGCGAGTCCACACCTTCAGGGAGGCCTGGGAGAGCAGCCTGAGTGGGAGGCTGTCTGCTGCAGCCACAGCCCCAAAGCGCCTGCGGAAGCCCCACCCCAGGCCTGCAGGCCCCATCTGCTTGGCTGCGAGTGTGAGTGGTCCTTAGAGGCTCGCCTTCCTTTGGTAAGGCCAACAGAGCCTGGAGGGCCACCTAATTTCCAGGGCCTAGTTGCTGTGGAAAGAAGCAACATTTATGTCCCACACTGACCAAAATTAGCATTTCATAGTGTCCTGAGTTGGTGAATATATTACCTTCCTGGGGTGGCTGCAACAAAGCGCCACAAGCCGGGTGGCCTAAAACAACAGGAATGTGTCTGCTCACAGTCTGGAGGCTGAGGTCCAAACTCAAGGTGTGGCGGGGCCATGTGCCCTCCGAAGGCTCCCAGGGAGGGTCCTTCCTGCCCCTCCAGCTCCTGGGGCTCTGGGTGTCCCTCTAGCCTCCGCCCGCCTCCTCTGTGTCTTGCCTCCTCTTCGGTCTCAGAGCTCCGTCTGCCTCTCGCTCAGGGAGACACTGGCCTTGGGTTTAGGGCTCCCCGGGGTGATTTCATCTCAAGATCCTTATCATACCTGCAAAGACCCTTTTTCCAAATCAGACCACATTCAGAGGTCCTGGGGATTAGGATGTGGATACCGTCGGGGCCACCACGCAGCCCAGCGGACGCACGTGAGGAATCCAGTAGCAAGAAGGCTTCACCATCAATAGGGCTCAAGAGGACATGTCTGGGAACACGCCCTGGGACCCGCAGACCCGCAGGACTCCACGCGTGCTCGCAGAGCTCTGCGTCTGCTTCACCTGCGTTCCGTTCCAGGAGCGGCCCGGTCAGCGGCGGCCGTCCGTGCGTGACCGAGCCCTCCGTGCCCTCCCTCAGACGTGGTGGAGACGATGCTGATGCAGAACGCACAGGTGCACCAGATCCTAATGCAGACCCTGATGCTCAGAGCCCTGCCCCCGTCAGCGCTCGCGCCCGCCCCCCTGCGCCTCCCGCCACAGGTAGGCCCCACACCCAAACCGAGACCAGAGGACCTGGTGGCTCTTCCTCCAGAAATCCATGCATCTGTGGAGCTCTGAAAAACACATTTCTGGCTCCGGCTCTGTGCTCCAGCTTGAAGCTCCCCAGCACCCCCAGTCCCACCCAGATGAGGAACGGGTTGCGCAGTTCAGGCCCCCTTGAGCCGGATGAGCTCTGCTGGAGCCTGCCCCCCACCCTCCTGCCCTCCTGGACCCCTGCCCACCGCTGCTCTGACCCTGACCCCATCCTGAGTCAGGAACCACGTGGGGGGGAGGGGAGCCCAGGAGCAGCGGGGGGGCCCGCTGATACGCCCTGGTGTGTGTCATGCTGAGGACCCGCAGTGGGCTCGCCCCACCGTCCTGCGAGCCAAGAGGCAGAAGCCGCCCTCTGTGCACCACCATTACCACTACGCGCCCCCAGCCCCGCTGCAGGCCAGCCCCACTCCTGGCTCCCCGGCGGGTTACTCCACGTGGCCCCCGGTGGTCTCCGCCACTGCCCTCCCTCCTGCTGCCAGCTTCCTGCCCACCGTGTGGCACGTGGCCGGTCCCTCAGTGGCCGCCCTTAGCACGTAAGTCGGGGCTGGGCTCCAGGCCAGCCTCCTGCGCCTGCGGGGCGGGAGGACCCCAGGGCCTGGGTCGCCTCTCCTCACCCTCTGTCAGGCCTGTAGCTGCAGCAGGAGCCTGGGGAGGCCTTGCCAGCTCCTGAGGGAGGGGTTGGGGGTGGGAGGTAACCATGGCAGCCTCAGTCCTAGTTGCCACGCCCGGGTGTGGACCCCATGCCCTCCTCCCAGGGGAGCTGCCCGAGGCGTGGGTCATTCGTCCAGCCCAGCAGGGGAGGGCCCAGTGTAAGCCCGGCTGTGAGGGTCCCCACCGAGCCCTGGCGGCGAGACCCCCCTGAGCATGGTGTCTGTGGGCCAGACCAGGGCAGCAGCTGCATCCAGACACACCCTCCTTCCGCTTAGGGCGGCGTCCCACGGTGTCCTGCCCACACAGGCTCCAGGCCTGTGACCCCACGGCGGGCTCGGGTGAGTAGCAGGGCCTCGCGCTCCCCCAGGGGGCTGTGAGGGTCGCGAGGAGACACGGGGACTCATCAGGAGACATGGCTCAGGAGCCAGGAGAGAAAAGGTCGACTGATGTAGCCACACAGAGCTTAAACCTTCCTGGGGGAAAACACCATGAGCAGAGTGACACTCGTGGTGCCCGGTGGCCCAGGGGAGAGGCTCCGGCTCTTCACAGGAAAGGAGCAGCTGCAGGACATGTGCCTGGTGTGTCTGTGTGAGGGCAGAGCTGCAGGCTGGCTCACTCACATAGCTTCTCCTCCTGAAGCAAAGCACCGCAGGCCGGGCCGAGGCAGGGCCGTCTTCCATCTGCCTCTGTCTGGATTCTCCCCACGGGACGAGTTACCTTTACTCCACTCTCGGCTCCTCTTTTATTTTTTTCTGGTGGAATTATGCTTCCTGGATGCTTTAATATAATTTTCTCGCAAATGCCATTTTCAAGTATTATGCATGTTTTCATTGGCCCCTTTTGGGATAAATCGTCTCTTTCCCCAAGTTCCACACGAGCAGGAGCCCTGCTCCGGCCTTGCATCTTTGGACCCTCGCAGTTGCCAGAAGGCTCGTCAGAGGAAGCGAGATGACCTCGGAATTGCCCTTTGGCTGCACGCAGGCTCCCCCTGGGCTGACCTCGCCCCGTGCAGCTGCCCAGCGAGGAGAGGGCCGGGGCCTGGATGCCTGAGTGCAGCTCGTCTCAACAGACAGCCGGTGTCTCGTTAAATGTGCAGCTAAACGTCTGAGCCAATTTCCTTATTTTCACATTGATGTTTTCTTTCTTTCTTTCTCCCCCAGCACTGCGGCCTGCGGGGGGCGGGGTGGGTGGGCACCAGGGAATTCCCATTCAGTTTGACATCTTCCAACATGGCTTTTCCCTTTGGTTTTATTTCTCAACGTAATTATTAATTCAATGGAGGGAAGAGATTTGACAGAAGTTCATCATCTTTGGATGGTCTGGTAAATTGGAAAAACTCAGTTTTGTTTATCTCCCAAGTCAGGAAAACCCCGCTCTTCCCTCCTGTGTCTTTCTCACCTGTGAGTCTCCTTTACTTTCACACAGAACATTTCACTCCCGTCACCACATGTGTGGGGTTTCCCCACATCAAGCAGTCCTCTGTGACCCCCGCATGGGTGTCCTACAGTTCAGTCCAGTTCTGACACCACCCACCTGGAGATGGTGTCGGATCCCACAGGTTAAGGGCTCAGTCCCACAGGACTGTCCTCGCTTCAGACACCAGTCACAAATCCAGGTTGCCACCTGTGTCCCCGTGGAGTGGGGTGCGTCACCCTCCTGGTATGTGGATGTGTCTGCCGCCCCGGCCGCCCCGAGCCTTATGCTGTGGGGGCTGCATGGAGGCCTGATCCATGGGTAACTCCATCTCTAATCCCCTCCCTACTCTGGAGAATGGGCGTGGGGTGGCCCTGTACGCTCCAAGGTTCTCATCCTGGCTTGGTCTTCCTGGCGACCAGCCTCCACCCAGGAGCCACCCAGAGTCACCTTATTAGGACAAATGGGGCTCCTGGTGCTCTTGTCACTTGGGAATTTACAAGGAGCCCCATGTCAGGAGCCAGGGGCAGAGACCAACGTACGTGTTTCCTACGACCGCACACCTGGCCTTGCTGGGTCAACCGGGATGAAGGAAACATGTTCCTGAGTCCAGGAGAGTCCGGTGCCGGGAGAAGCCCGGCAAGGCCACCACTGGGGGGGCCTGCAGGAGGGGCGGTCACTGCTGAGGAGGGCCCGGGGGGAAAGCACCCCGATGCATGCCAACCTGGGGAAGCTGAAGAGGTCTGAGCAGGCCCTGGGAGTGAGGGTGGGGCTGCTAGGGAGGCGGGTTCTGGGGTCCAGGTGCAGGGAGTACAGTGGTGGCATGGCGTGATACTGCAGCATAAGACAACATGTCTATCTGGTTTTGTCCTGGTTCCTGGCACAGGGATCGTAAAACCTTTGTGATTCCTGACTGTGCTAATGAGGTGACTCAGGGCGCTGGAGAGCTTCAGAATGCGGCTGGTCGCCCGAGGAGCCAACCCTGATTTGAGCTTGGAACTTAGGCCCCACCCCCCACCTCAGGGAGGGAAGAGGGGCTGGAGGCTGAGCCAATCACCAGTGGCCAGTGATTTAATCAAGCCATGCCACCGTAACAGAACCTCCACAAAACCCCTAGAAGATGGGGCTGGTGAACACATCTGGGGGGTGCACCCCAGCTCCATGGGGACATAAGCTCCCAGATGTCACCCTATGGATGCCTCCATCTGGCTGTTCATGTGTGTCCCTTGTAAGAAACCAGTGTTTCCCTGAGTTCTGTGGGCCATTCTAGCAAATTACTGAACCAGAGGCGGGGGTCGTGGGAACCCCTGATTCCTGGTGACGCTGGACAGTGGGTCCCCTGGTCTAGAGTGGGGGGCAGTCTTGTGGGCCTGAGCCCTCCACTTGTGGGCTCTGCACTGGCTCCTGGCAGTTAGTGGCAAGTGTTGTGAGAAAACTTCCTTTTACCAGCTGTGCCTGGTACCCTGGCGGGGCTGCTGGCGGGGGTCCCCTCAGCAAGACGTTGAGGACACGAAGCGAGAGGCACTGCACGTGCTCGGCAGCCTGCGGACCTGGCACGGCGCCTCCGGGGTGTCACGGCCTTGGGAGCTGAATCTAGAACACACCTAGGACAGTAAAGGGCTGGGGATGCCGGCGACACCCAGAGCAGGGGCCCTGCTCTGGCAATGCTGGGTTTGCAGGAAGCTCTGGGACGTGACAGCACATGCCCGGGCAGGGTGGGCAGGAACGACCAGCGGAATGAAATAGAACCAAGAGGCCGCGCAGCTGGCAGACGACACGGCTGCTGACAGAGCGTGGGGCGGCCTTCTCTCAGATTCAGATCAGAAGGACACTTGCTCGTATTCTGTACTAAAATTCAAGGCATGTTTTCAACCATATATAAAAACACCCCAGAATTAATAAGAAAAAAGAAAAACCAGTAGAAAATGGGCAATAAGACCTGAGCAGTCACCCTTCTGGTGGAGGGGATGCCGATGGAGAGGGTCACTGGTGACAAGAGGAACGCAGGACAGCCACGGTGCACATGTGGACACCGTCCAAGTGGAGGGTCAGAGCACACGCAGGTTGCTCGGTACCTGACACCAGGTAGCAGGACCTGGCGGCCACTACTACGGGCTGCTGGCGGGGACAAACCATCCAGCCCTGGGGAAACACTCACAGGCATCAGCCTATAAAGCTGGACCTCACACCTCCAGCTCCCAGCAATTCTGCTCAGGCCCATACCCAGGAGAAAACCTGCCTGTGTTCCGGACATGACCAGAGGTTCTGGAGGGTCAGCTCTAATGGCAGGTGGAGACCTCCAAATACTCGCTGATAGGACCAGTGGGTCTCAGGACCCCTTCAGTCCCTTAAAAAGGCCTGGGGAACAAAGAGCTTTGTGGGGTTATCTTTGGTCTTTGCCATGTTAGACTTTAAACCGAGAACAAGCTTAACTGACGACAAATAGGTCACGTGGCCAATGATTCAGGAACATGACAGGGCCCGTGTCCCCGAGAGCCAGGGAAAGTCCAGGCTCAGGACACAAATCCAGTGGGAAACACGTTTTCATGTTTCTGAAATCGATTTATGACAGAAACCAGATTCTTAGAATCATAGTATTTGGGGTTTCAGGGTCTCCGGGAGGCTATGTTTTATTGCCACGACCAGTTCAGAGCTCCTTGGAGGGTCTGTGGCACTGTGGTCAGTGCTTGGAAGCCCCGGGGTGGCTCGGCGCCCGCCCCTTCCAGATCTGCTCCCACCCGTGATGCCCGAAGCTTGTGCACAGCTCTGGGTAAAGCTCTGGGGTGAACTCCTGGGTTTATTTTCATATTCACACGGCAGGACATACTGACAGGAGGGAGGCTTTCCTACAGGAGGATGGGACATGGCAGTCGGAGCTCTGCCACGCCGGGGCCACGACCAAGGACTCGAGCACAGTCTGTGAGCAACTGCCTGACCGGGACCTATGGGTAGGGGTGGGTGATGGCAGGAGGCGTGCTGAGGGTCCCCTGCGGGGGGTAGGCCTGGCCCTGTGGCCACCTCGAGGGTCAGCCTTGTCTCTCACCTTGCAGAGGCACCAAGCAAAGGCTCCACGCCCCAGCGCTCCTGAGAGCTGGATGGGACCGAATCCAGCAGGATTCCCACGGGAAGTGGGGGCAGGCCCACCTGGGCTGCTTGATTTGTCCTGAAGGGATGCAGACGTGGGAGATGCCTCTTTGTCACAGGCAGAGCCCCAGGGAAGAGGCGGTTGACACGCCCCTGACACACCTCTGCATCCTGAGCACTTGCAACTGCTTTCTTTGCAACACTGAAAATGACACACCTACTGTGTCCCGAACAAAGAAATGAGTGGAAATTTCTCTCGTGTTTTAAGAAGCAAGTTCCACTCGTGGAATTCAGCGCCTGCTAGGGCTGGCACTTGTGCAGCCCCACAGGCCAGCAGTGGCCAGCGGGGACCTCAGCGTGGGGAGCCCTGGTCCCTGGGGCCCGGGGGGGTACCCACTTCCCGTCCACACTGTGGCACTTCGGTCAGAAGAGGCCCCTGCTCAGGGGCTGAAGCCTGGTCCCTGTGTGCCCGCTCAGCTCCTCGAGAGCCTGCTTCTCCTTCTGGTACATCTGAAAGAAAGGGGTGGAAACAGCTCCAGATTGGCCCAGAGGCCTGGCCTCCTTGGGCCCTGGGGCTCCCTCCCCGAGGCCCGGGGCCTCCCACGCAGCCCAAGGCAGGCCGCGGTCCCAGTGCACAGGGAGCACCAACGTGCTGCCTGGTGGCGTGTGAACCCCGGAGCCAGCAGGGGGCTGGGGCCAGGTGCTGAGGCGGTGGTCTCGTGGATGAAGAGGAGCGCCTGCCTGGGTCGCAGGAGAAGGGGCCAGACTGGGTGGCCCGGCCCTGAAAGCACTGGAGGGGTGTGTGAGGACGGCCCCCCGGGGAAAGGGCAGGCTGGGGGGAAGCGCGCTGGAGGCTTTCCTGAGATGCTGCCGGCGTGTGGGAAGCAGCGGGGCTGAGGAGGGGAGCCAGGCGGCCACAGCAGGGCTGGGGGTGGGGGAGGCGAGGCGGAGCCAGGGTGTGGCTGGTGTGGACCCAGCAGCCTAGGAAGGCCGGGGGGAGGCCCGCTGCCCGGAGACTACCTTGTTAAGGAAAATATGTTTTTCTTCTATGCTGTTCAGGGAACCCGTCTGATTACGAATATAATTCGAGTTAATAAAACACAATATGGTGCATCTACCAACACAGACCTTCATAGACAGAGTAAACACTGGCAGCCTTCCAGGCGACAAACTGACAGAACTTTACCCAACAGGTCTGGATCAGACACCTGCACGCTCTAAATCCTGTTTCCATTGACAAATACCATCACAATGTCTCTTGTAAAGGTTTTTTAACTTTAAGCCATTTGAATTTTATAGAATTTATAGAATGTAGTGTCTCTCCTCAGACCTTTCTTTCAACAGTGAATAAACAATGCAGTTAACAGCATTTAGAGAGTCCAATATTTAAGACAAACACTGTGAGTCTTTTTTATAAAGCAGGCATTATAAGTTCCTTATTTCACTGCATTTCTCCATTTGGTTTTCATACTTGACTGCAAGGGGCAGGTGGTGCAGCCCCGGTTCCTGGGGCCTCGGGCTGCAATGCCCCCTGTGTGTGTGCTGGGGACAGGGGATGGCTCCTACCTTCTGCCACTCGGCCTCCGTGCTGTGTGTGAAGCCCAGCAGGTGACAGAGCCCGTGGGTGGCAGTCACCTGTCAGAAAAATTAAGAAGCTGCCTCAGGGGGTGGTCAGGACCAAGCCACGAGCCAGGGAGGAGGAGGAGGAGGAAGAGGAGGAGGAGGAAGTCAGGGAGAGCTCAGTGGATGCCTGGTGGGAGGTTAGGAAGCCTCCTCTGGGCCCAGGCAGGGCTGTGGGCAGGTGGTGAGGTCACAGGGGTGGGGTTTGGGGAGCAGCAGTAGGCCTGGCCCCTGTGGCAGGATGTGAAGATCATGATCTCCTCTGGGGTGGGGCAGGGAAGGGGCAGATGGGTGGGTAGCTGTGGAGACATGGAGGACCAGGGCAGGGGAAGGGGGAAGTTACCCCGGGCTGTTAGAAGGTGCCAGCGCGCAGTTGGGCACCAGCTGGGAGGACAGTGGCTTGGCCTGGCCCTGTGCCGGGGGATGAGGGCCCTAGGAGTGTGGGCTGGCCCTCCGCTGGGGGTAAGGCAATCCTCAGGGGATGTGGGGGAGTGGAAGAGGTCCACAACTGCCCCCCAGCCCAGAGCCCCCAGGGGTGCACAGCTGCTGGCCACAGAGATCCCAGAGCTGAGACCTGTGCTGACTAGTCCTGTCTATGCTGCAGTTGCCCCAACTCCCAGGGAGAAAGCACACCCTCCTCCTGGCAGCACCCTGACGCCGGAGCACAGGGCGTCTCGCTGGGAAGCTCTAAGCTCTGCTTCAAGCCTCGGAAGCACTAGGCTCCCCAAAGATGATAATTCAGGGTGTGGCTGTTCGGCCAAAGGAAAACACCTCAATTGAATCCACAGGAACGTTAAAACACGACTCAATCACACACCACTTTTCAGAACACTCCCACCACCCTGCGTGGCACCAAGCTGAGGAGACAGATCTGAAGGTCCTGGAGGCCAGAATCCTGCCTGCTCTGGGCAGTTCAGTAAGACGCTCATGCAGCAGGTCTGAGCTGGCTAAACACAGCCTGCTGATCTCCAGAGGTAAAGCTAAGACCAAGGCCACTTTTGGGGCTCCCTCTCCTCAGTTATACACATAGATGCTCCCTGTCCTCTCCCCTCACCCAGTGGTGCCACGGGGCACGCAGACCCCATGGCCCAGGCTCTCCTCTCTGAAGGATGGTGAGAGGGTGCTGCCCCTGCCTGTGGGTCTCCCCCAGTAACCTCTGTCCTACATGAGGATGATGGTGTGTATGCCCGTGTCGCCTCCACCTCTTCTCACGGCCTGGATGGAGGACATCAGCCTTTGCTTTGCCAATCAGGATCTGTCATTTCAGCACTTACAGTCAGGACATCATAGTAATCTTCATTTTCTTGGCAGTGCTGGAAGATATACTCCACTCCCAGGAAAATGTCTCCTAAATTATAGTCATCTGGAAAATCAGGCTGGGGAATTTCGCCTGCTTTCAGATTCTGAAAATGAGGAAACACACATTTGGAGAACACGACCTCAGAACGCTAACCGACCACAGGCCTACAGATTTCACCCCGAAAGACCCTGTGTCACTAGTCCCAAGGCAGACAAGTCGGGAACCGTGGCAGAGACGCTACACACGACTGACTGAAGATGTTCCCACCCTGTCAAATGAACCTTCCATTTCTTTCCTCCTTCCTAAGGCACAACCACCCAGCTCCCTAACTTCCAAGGAGCTATATCACCACATCGATACAAGCTTACATGTCTGTTTTTTCCAGTTGTTGTTTTGTCCTAAACAAATAATCTTTCTCATTTTCCTACATAAAGACCATGAAGACCAGTCCATTCAGTTGAGACCTGTTCACATTAAGCCAGTCACCTATGGCTTGATACTTAGGGTGTTAATGTTTTTACTTCCTATCAGGGAAAATGATAAGTGGATACTTTAATACAGTTTTATACTACACATTGAACATTTTATTTTCTTTCCATTTATTTCCTTAGGTGTGACACTAGTGGGTTAAACAGTAATCAAGATTTACTTCAAGTAAACTGCCAGACTGCCTTCCAAAAGGGCTGCCCCAATTTATGCTGTTTCTAACAGTGTGGGGAGCCTCGGATGGATCATTCACATAACATAGGTAGCGACCTGATACATATCACATATTTGTTTAAAATATTCACCCGATTCTGTCCTTTTATTCTCAGAGTTATTTAAAAGTTTTCAATCCATACATATGCCTTATTGAATCACACTTAAAACTGCAGAAGCACTTTCTCTTTAACTCACTGATACAGAACGTGGGGTCAGGGGGGCAATCACCTCCCCTCCTCCAGCGACAGGATCTGATCAATAGGGGATGGTCACACGGTACTCTCTCCTTTTGTGTGTATTTGAAATTTTTCAAAGTAAAACTTAAAATCATGTCTGTGGTATAATTAACAGGGGTTTACAGAGGAAGGCAGGCCAGACAGGAACAGGAAAACAGCTTTTACCTCGTGAAATGGAAAGGAAAGCACATCTGTTGGGGTATTTTTGTCTCTGTAGATTCTATTAATCTGCTGAATCTTTCTGTTGTCGACGCAGACGACCCCCAGGTCGAAGCTCTGCACCCCCAGGGCTTTCCGCACCGCCTGCACCTTCTCGCGGAGCCGCGCCCGCCTCAGGGGCACCGCCCGCTGCAGGTTCCTCAGCACCAAGCTCATCGCGGCCGGAACCACCGCGCCCTAGAAAAGGCAGACAGATCAGAAAGCCATCCTAAGTTCTGTAGAAACACCCGCGCACACACACTCAATTCATCTTGTTTGGTGGAATTCGTTGAAAAACGTCATGGAATGTGCCTTTCACTATACGGAAGCCATAACACGGAAGGACGTGAACAGGCCGTGGAGTCAGGCGCGCAAGACAGACGTCAACAGCCACTAGGAAACCGGGGCGGCGGGAAGGAAGGGCCCAACGGTGAACGGGTGCAGGTGGGGGCGGGGCGGGGGGGGCGGGGCGGGGGGCGCCCCGTCGGCTCCGGGCCGCCCGCGGGGAACGCCCACCGCCCCTCTTTAGGGAGGAGGAACTTACCGGGCGGAAGCCGGCTGGGCCGGGCCTGGACGCCGCGTACCGGAAGCTCCGCCGCCGCCGCCCGGCCAGAGAGCGGAACCCGAGCGCGTCGGGCCCCAGGCGCGGGACGGACCGGAAGTGGGGCCGCCTAGCTTTCTGCTCGCTGCGCGCAGTGAAGCGGTGAGTCTGGCTGCCGCGGTCTTTGCGTGCGGCTCCAGCTCGGCGCCAAGGGGCCTTGGGACGGCGGGCGGCGGCGTCCCTGAGCCGGACGGTGAGCGCGGCGTGGGGCCCGGGCGGGCGGAGGTCTCCCCCTTTCCCGCCGCCGCGCCCGTGTCGCTAACGGAGTGGGGGCCGGAGGCGCGGGGCCAGGGGCGCCGGGAGGACACTGCGGGCGCGGGGGGGAACACAGCGGCTGCGGGGCCACCCACCGCGCCGCCCGAGGTTTGGATTGCGCTGCACTGGTGCCCCTGTCCCGCGGCGGTCTGGGGTGGGGCAGCCTCTCTGCGTGAGCACTGTTGTTCTTCAAGCCAGCTCCTGGGAGTAATCGCCCGCGTGTAAAAACGCAAATTATTTGTCTGGAAAGAGTATTTGGTGCTCTGGTTACTGGGAGAAAAATTAGACGGGAGGAAACACTGAAACACTAATGTTCTAATAGTGTTGCATTCTAACTCTGGCTGTCGAGATTGAAAGACGTCAGAAACCTCCCGTCTTTAAGTTGAAAAGAGTAACGGCTTGTATTTTCAGATTGCTGTTTGAGGTTTTCCGTGAATTTACCGATTCAGTAAAATGTTTTGAATTTTTGTTTTTAGCTTTAAGCGATCATGCTTTAAAGCTCCGTAACAAAGTAATTTATTTGTACCAACTTCTACCCCGCACTCAAAACCAAACCAAACCAAAACAAAACAACCCCACCAGTTGGCTCTCAGAAAATAAGAATACTTAGCCCTTTGCTTTACCTGACATGTGATTAAAAATTCTTTTCTTAGTCTTCCAGCACTACATAGCTGTGATGGTCTGAATTTTTGTCTTTCAGCTTATTGTGAAGGTGAGGGGGAGCTCCCTAGCTGAACAGATCGTTTGAGGAAGGGGACTACTTTTCTGTGCGTCGTATTTATTACCTTCCAATAATTGGATCAGAAGATGAATCCAGCTAATCCTTTCAGTGGGCAGCAGCCTAGTGCTTTTCCACCATCTTCCAGTAGTTCCATAGGGACGTTTCAAGCTAAGCCACCATTTCGGTTTGGTCAGCCCTCTCTTTTTGGACAAAACAATACATTATCTGGGAAGAGCTCAGGATTTTCACAGGTGTCCAGCTTTCCAGCATCTTCTGGACAAAGTCCTTCTTCTTCAGTGCAAACATTAGGATTCTCCCAAACCTCAAATGTTGGACTCTTTTCTGGACTTGAACACATTCCGGCCTTTGTAGCTACCTCTGGGCCTTCAAGTTCATCTGTGCCTGGAAACCCAGGATTTAGTTTTAAATCACCCAACCTTGGAGCATTCCCAAGTACTTCTACTTTTGGACCAGAGACTGGAGAAATAGCAAGCTCTGGTTTTGGGAAAACAGAATTTAGCTTTAAACCTCTGGAAAATTCAGTGTTCAGACCAATATTGGGGGCTGAATCCGAGCCAGCAAAAACACAGAACCAAATTACTTCTGGATTTTTTACATTTTCCCACCCAATCAGTAGTGGACCTGGGGGACTGGCCCCATTTTGTTTTTCTCAGGTGACAAGTAGTTCAGCCACCAATTCAGATTTTACCTTTTCAAAACCAGGTAATAATAATTCATCATCATCTGCCTTTACTCCTGCTTTGTCAAGTCAAAATGTGGAGGAAGAGAAGAGAGGCCCAAAATCACTATTTGGAAGTTCTAATAGTGGCTTTACTAGCTTCCCCATATCTTCTTCAGGGTCCTTGGGTGAACCCTTCCCAGTTAGCAAAACAGGTGTCAGACAAGGATGCGAAGAAGCTGTTTCCCAAATGGAGCCACTTCCCAGCCTCATGAAAGGACTGAAAAGGAAGGAGGACCAGGATCGGTCCCCAAGGAGGCACGGTCATGATGCAGCAGAAGATTTGGACCCTCTGTTGAGGGGCGATCATCCTCCAGATAAACGACCCGTCCGCTTGAATCGACCCCGGGGAGGCACTTTGTTCGGTCGGACAATACAGGATGTCTTCAAAAGCAATAAAGAAGTAGGTCGTCTGGGCAACAAGGAATCTAAAAAGGAAACTGGCTGTGCTGAGTCTGGGGAAAATGACCACTTGGCCGTCCCAGGAGGCAGTCAGTCTGTCCTGGCACCTTCCCGGCTTCCAGGTGTGAATAAAGAGGAAGAAACTGAAAGTAGAGATAAAAAAGAAGGTGCGCTCTAAAAATGTACAAAATACAGTAAATCCTGCTGGCAAGTTCTTGGTCAATTTCCCTGGGTGTTAGTTTGAATTTCGTAGTAAACCCCCTGTAAACATTAGGGATCCTAACATACCATAGGATCTCAGAGCAGGTCTTACATCTATGAACATTTCCTTTGCTCTTACCTGGTTGATGCCTCCTGTTGTTTGAAAACATTGCATCTGATACATTTCTGTGCCCGTTCTCTGATCCCCTAGATTCTCTACGAGGAACTCCTGGCCGTCAGAGTAAAAGAAGTGAGAGCACAGACAGTCTTGGCTTGTCTCCTGAAGTCACAGCGATCCAGTGCAAGAACATCCCTGACTATCTCAATGACAGAACCACCCTGGAGAAGCACTTTGGCAGAATTGCTAAAGTGCAGCGCGTCTATACCAGGCGCAGCAAAAAGCTTGCAGTGGTGTATTTTTTTGATCATGTGAGTACTCCGACAAAGTTCATGTGAGTGAAAAAAAGTGGCAAAGTTAGAGTGAACTTTGTCACTTTAAAACCTGTTTTTTAAAATCTATCAGTTATTTGCTTGCTAGAATTTAGAAAAGTACTCTAATGTCTTAACTTAGAGAGACTGGAATAGCACTATTTATTTCATAAATTAGAGTCATTTGTGGAAAGCTTGCAGTCCCCACTGAATGCAGTGTTCTAGAAATGCTGGGTGAATGATTCCCGCGAAGTCAGATTTCTCTAAAGCACATGGGAGTGTCCCTGTAACCACATAGCACTTTTTCTAACTTGAGTTTTCTTGTTTTGTTTTTGGTTTTGTTTTATGTGGTCATAGTACATGATGACTGTAAACATTCAGAACAATACAGAAAAGGTAAAATCTTCTTGTAATCCCATCCTCCAGAGAGAACTGCTGTTAATCGTTTATATACCTTGACTTTAAATTTGTGTATATGCACATATACACATAACACATTGGTTGTAGGGTGTACATTTACATGAGCTGCTCACATTATGTAGCTTTATATATTTTGTTATTTTTTCTGAATATCCTTGTGGGGAAAAATTACGTTCTATAAAAATTTAGAAAGCATGTTTTCATACTTTTTTAAATGATAGAAGTATTACCTGTCAACATAGGGAAAAAACCCAGAAAGTCCTATGGCAGGGGGCACAAAATCACCCATAGTTCTATCCTCTGAGATATCAACTATGAAGATTATGGTAGACGTCTTTGTAAATTTATAGTCACATTGTTTTTACACAAATGGGATCACAACCACATACACTGTTTGGTAACCTCTTCATGTGGTGATCTTTAGTAGCTTCTGAAATCCATGAACGGTGTAGATGAGAATGGGGTTGTTAAGTGCTACATGGCATTCTGTCCTGTTTACCTACTTGGCCAACTTTCTGTTTGTGGACATTTTTGTGCATATATTTCTGAATATATCCTTTGTTTAAATTCCTGAGAGTGGAAGTTCTGTGCCAAAATATATGTGCAGTTTTAGGGGTTTTGCTATTTATTCCCTTCTGTTGATTTTTTTTCAATTTAGCAGCATTAATTACATTCACAATGTTATACAGCCATCACAGTATCTAGTTCCAGAACTTTTTCATCCTCTCAAACAGAAACTCTGTAACCATTAAGCCTCTCATCTACTTTCTAGCTCTATGAATGTGCCTGTTCTAGATACTTCAGATAAGTGGAATCATGCAGTATTTGTCCTTTTGTGTCTGGCTTATTTCAGTTAGCATAATGTCTTCAAGGTTCATTCATGTGGTTATATTTCATTCTTTTATTCCATTGTATGGGTGTTACCACATTTTGTTTATCTATTCATCTGTCCATGGATGTGGGTTGTTTCCACCTTTTGTGTATTGTGAATAATGCAGCCATGAATACGGTGTGCAAATATCTCCTCAAGACCCTGCTTTCAATTCTGTTGGGTATATACTTAGGAGTGGAATTGCTGGGTCATACAGCAATCCTCATTTTTTTAAAGTTATTTTCTAGCTATTGCAATGTGCTTTTTCTTCCAGCTGAACCCTAAAAAAATACATTAAAAAATAAAATATATAAATACATTGTCTTTGTAAGCAGTTCATTGATAATGGAAAGTTGAGGTCCTTCATCACCCCCATCTCCCGTTAGAGCAAACACCATTATCTAGCGTGGTGAGTGTTTTCCTAAACATTTTCATAGGTACATCTATATGTATACTAACATATAGTTGGTTTTGTGTATGTATATTTTATGATAAATTGTACCCCATGTGTGTCATTCTGCAGCTTCCTTTTGGGTTTAAGTGACTTGGCAGTCTTTCTGTTCCCGTACAGGA
Source organism: Eubalaena glacialis (assembly GCF_028564815.1). Taxonomy (NCBI): domain Eukaryota; kingdom Metazoa; phylum Chordata; class Mammalia; order Artiodactyla; family Balaenidae; genus Eubalaena; species Eubalaena glacialis. The sequence goes on from NC_083721.1 coordinate 434,113, forward strand.
AGTCAGCTGGTGAGACTCATCTCACCAAATGCCAGTAAGGCCAAGTTCATGGGTTCTATCACGGTTAAGTGATTAATTTCGAAAAGGAGAAGGGCAAATACATGCTTGTGAGATAGGAAGGTAGGTGAGGGCTGTGGCTGCCGGGGCTGAAGGCGGATGGTGTGGTCAGAACATGTGGCTGGCAGAGGTGTAGCTCTGCTGTATAGAATTCTGCTACTTGCATTTGAGAGCTTCATTCCCTTTGGCCTCCTGATGTCCTCGTACTTTGTGTTGTGGACTGTTTTCCAGGCATCTGCAGCCCTGGCTAGGAAGAAGGGGAAAGGTTTGCATAAGGATATGGCCATCTTCTGGCACAAGAAAAAAACAAGTGAGTTTTCAGTTGATCTTTGCACAGTCTCTGCTGCTTTGTGTGCAAGGCCTTCGAGCTTTGAGTGGGGTGGGGGTGGGGTGGGGCTGCCTTGTAATATTTCCTTGGGATCCTTTGTAACATCCTGTCACAATTACAATATTACTTTTTCAAGAAAAAGTAAAGTCCAGTGTCGAGTGACTTGTGATATCATAAACTCTGTTCTGACTCTTGTGTCCTCAGGTCCCAACAAGAAACCCTTTTCCCTCAAGGAGAAGCAGCCAGGTGACGGTGAAGCTGGCCCGGGCACCGAGGACACACCTTTTCAGCACTCCCCTCTTGGCAAGCCCGTGGCCAGGGCTGCAGCCGGCAGCCTGAATAAAAGGTGTGGCTGGTCCTTCCAAATGCCTGTGTTTTACAGGGCAAGTGGGTTCTGTGACTTCTACTATCACTAAACAGGAGGGATTTCATAGCCATCATGACAGAGCATGAAAGGGAAGTGGGTGATATGCTGACACCTGAGTAGGGGCTGAAGGATGGGAAGAGGGCCTGCGGAAGGGGAAGAGGGAGGCGGCCCTGAAGAGGCCCGGGCCCCTCACCTCCCTCAGTCCCACAGCCCACGCAGTTGCTGTCGTGCAGTCCGTCTGATGTATACATGTATAGGCAATCACTTTTCCCCTTAAAACGTCTAATTGGCTGTAAACCACGTGTTCCTAATAATCGCTTCTAGCAATCGTTATAACTGTGCAGCCGTGTGCACAGCTCTCAGGCCAGGTCTGGCACTCGGTGTGCACTTCAGAGACCTCCCTGTGTGTGTGGAATCTCTGTTCCCAAAGGCTCCTCCCTCCCTCCCTCCCCTTGGCTTGTGGCCTCAGACTCCTGTGTGACCTCACCTTCCTTTTCACATCAGGCCTGCTTCTGTTCAATCCTTCTTCACATATTTTGGTCAATATAGTTTTCCTCACGTTTTGCACGTTTTGGTCAATATAGTTTTCCTCACGTTTTGCAGTCAACAGTTTAGTTGCGGATTTGCTTTTGTTTTTTCCATTCCTTACATCTTCTTTGACATTCAAGTTCATGGAATGTTGAAAGCCAGCTAGAAAATGGGGAAGCTGACTGAGAACGCCCGGTTCTTTTTAGTACATCCTTCTACTGAAGGGGAGCTGTGTATGAAAACGTGTAGGCATGGTATTTCCTCATGGTGTTAAAACGTTCTTTTATTCCACTCTTAGTTTCATTTCTTTGAGAGAGAAATCTACAGGTAATTCATTTCAGCTGTTTAAATGGGGGCATCTCACTTTTGAAGAACACGAATTACGTGCAGCATGAGTAAGGCCTTCACGGTCACCGCCAGCGTCGTCAAGGCCGCCTCTTCAGCGCTGGGCTTCCCAGCTGTAGAGGAGCAGGGCATCTTGGAGGATAAGGGAAGTGTTCGGATGTGGAAATGATCCGAATGCCTGATGGACACACAGCTCTTAGCATGTCATCTTCCTTGTAGCTCTCCAGTGAAGAAGCCGAGTCTTCTGAAGCCTCCTCAATTTGAGGGAGACCCGTTTGACGAGGGCTCCGAGGGCTCCGAGGGTCTTGGGCCGTGTGTGTCGTCTCTCAGTGCCCTGATGGGTACTGTGGCTGAGACATCCGAGGAGAAGTACCGCCTGCTTGACCAGAGGGACCGAGTCATGCGGCAAGGTACGGGGCTGCGTCTCGGCTGAGGCGGTCTTCTCGGGAGCCATGAGGGAAGGGGTGACCTCCGTCTGTGGGCTCCACTGCCGTTGAGTCTGCACGTATGATCTCGATTGCCTTCGAGTCTCCTGAGGCAGTGAATAGTGCAGATGTGTTTGTAATGTAATTTTATTTTCAGAAGAAAGCCAACCATTGATCCACGCTAGATTAAATAATTTAAAAGGGCAGTTTTTAGATATTGAGAAAACACACATTAAAAAAATTACAACTTCCTATTTAACAAAAATCACCACAAATAAAACTACAAAAGATGTCAATCCAGGGATAAAATCTGTAGCTCATCACAGACAAAGGGCTGATTTCCCAGATACAGAAAGTCCTGTAGAGTCAGTATGAAAAAGACCAAATCCAGTAGAAAAACGAGTAAGGTCTGAGAGGTTCAGAAAAGGAAGTGTCAAGAGCTCTTGGGACTTCCCTGGTGGTCCAGTGGTTAGGACTCGCTGCTTTCACTGCCGAGGGCCTGGGTTCAATCCCTGGTCGGGGAACTAAGATCCCGCAAGCTGCTCGGTGTGGCTGAAAAAAAAAAAAAGAGTTGGCTCTTAAACATGGAAAATAGAAATGGAAAGATGCAGATGCTCTCGGTCCGTCACGCAGCATCAAGAGATTGAGAGATGCAAACCACACCCGCTAGGGCGGCATCTCCCCATCGGTCCCCAGCGCTGCATCCTTGTGCAGGCTGCTCCGGGGGAGACAAGTTGGCAGTGTCTTCAGGCTTGGGGACACTCATGCCTTTGACCCAGAATTCCACTTCCAGGAGTGCGTCCCACAGACTACCCCACGTGTGTGCGATTCACTCACAAGGTGGTTTGTGATGACAGAGATTGGAAACTGACTGTCCATACAGTGGGATTCTAAATAGCCTGAAAGAAGACTGGGATTTCTTTATGGAAAAATGATCAGTATTTATTGTGAAGTGGAAAAAGCAAGGCGTGGGAAATGTCTACCAGTTGTGTACAGAAAAGGGGGAAGTGTGTGTGTGTCCGTAAATACGTAAGCGTACTTGCTTATGTGTGTGTAAAAGTCATGGAGGTGAGAAAGGATCGCTCACGCTGACGGTCAGGACAGGGGAGCAAGGGGCGGGGGGGCGTCCAGTCTTGGACATTGTTACACCTTTGGAATGTTGAACCACGCGAATGTATTTAAAACCTACTCAAAAAGCAAGTGTCCTATTAACACCAAGCAGTATGTCCAGTGACCAAAAATAAAACAGCACGTGTACCCTTCTCTGCAAAGTGTTTTCAAAAGTAAGTTTAACCTGTAGGCTTTTCCTCTGTGGAGAGGCTGTAATGGCATAATCACAGTGTCTCCTTAACATGGTAGTAAAACCTGCCATCATACATTATGTCATTGACATGTGATTTTTGTATTCCAAAAAAAAATTATTACTAGATATTGGAATTTTTAAAAATAAAAATAAGATGTGAATGTTTTCAATTTTAGGTTGCATTCCATTTCATTTAAAGGATACTTTTGTTAACTGTTTAATTCTGTGGGTCATCATAGTGGTTTATTTAGGTCAGGACCCAGCTAACTTCCATTATGGGATTCCTGTTATACTAAAAACATGATGAAATGCTGAGAGTTTTAGAATACTGGCAAATTTTGAATATTTTCATTTAACAAATTGATCCTTTTAACAAAAATACTGCAGCATGATTGTGTGTCATTGAGGTCATTATAGGAGACCCATCTGGAAAGGGCAGAAGCTCTGGAGGGTCTTCATGGGCCTCGATGGCCTGTCACGTGGTGTGGTAGGCTGCGCTTTCCTTTCTCTAAGGCCCAGTGTTTTTAAGATTTCTTTCTTTTCCTTTGTAGTTTGATGTTTATTTTTATTTCTCCTTTTATCATTATGAAAGTGCACTTCTCTGGCTTCCTAGTAACTGTGTGGTGCATTCTTTTTACTTGACGCCTTCAGCTCGGGTGAAAAGGACCGACCTGGACAAAGCGAGGACTTTTGTTGGGACGTGCCCGGATATGTGTCCCGAGAAGGAGCGATACATGCGGGAGACCCGGAGCCAGCTTAGTGTGTTTGAAGTGGTCCCAGGCACTGACCAGGTAGAGCGCCACGCCCCCAGGGTGCTCTCCAGGCTGCTGTCCGTACTAATCACTGGGGTGGAGGGGCGTGGGCAGGGGAGGGAAGGCTGCACTGGTCCTTTCTGTACATATTTGGTCTGGTGTTTACTTTTCTAGAGGGCAGTGGGGATGTGCTATGAACAGTCGTGTTCCATTGTCTGCATTGTGAGGTGTGTAGGAAGCAGTCTTGCGTAAGGTGACTGGACCACATGGTTCCCTAAAGAAATAGATACAGATTTGTTTCATAAATTAAAAAAAAATTTTCCCATTTTTTCTTTTCACAGTTTTATTCCTGTCCTTTTTTATGTTTATATTTTGTGCATTTGAGATGATGCTCTAGGTATGATTTTGTATGAATTTTTTTCACTTAAAATTTTATCATGAGCATTTTCTTTTGTTATGGTAAACTCTTTATAAGCGTTCAAAATTTTGAATGTAGGCATATTATTTGATTACGTAGCTCTGTCCAAACTCCCCATTTTGCAATCATTAGGCTGTTTCTGATTTTTCAGTGTTATTAAGAATTCTGTTGGGCATGCTGTGTGTAATGCCTCTAAGGTATTCAGCTTCCTTCCTTCTGACGGATCCTACGCATGAAGTGCTGTATCAGATGTGTGACCTTTCTTAAGGTTCCTGAATATGTGTCAGTGCACGTTCCCAATTGTTTCCCCAGAAATCTGCACCATTTTAGATTCTTTTGCTCTCTGTTAATTTTGCTTGCGGGCTTCTGCTCCTTTCCTGGCCAGTGGTGTCACACAGCGGCCTTCGCCTGACTCAGGGTCCCCAGCTAGGCAGCAGTTGTCAAGGCAAAGGCCCAGCGCTCCTGCCCCAGGAGACGGTGGTGACAGCTCACAGCCGGTGCCCAGGGCCTGGGCTTATGGGCGTCTCTGCTCCACCCTCGGCCGCACCTCTTCAGCCTCTTCTCGCAGGTGGAAGATGCAGCTCCAGACTCTTGAGGGCCTTCCGAGGCCCTGCTGCTCCCCTGCCCCTCCTCGCCCTCCTCGCTGCCGGCTCCGTTTCTGGTCCGTGTAGACTTAATCTGGTGTTTGAGCGTGGCTGAGACCTTTTAGAATCTTTAACGTCCTTTACCTGTCACACCTCTGTGCTTGGAGCCAAACAGGTGTGTCTTCACTAAAATTCCTGTGTGTGTTGATGTGATAGCCTCTTATCTTCACTTCTTGTCATGTTTGCCAAAAGCAAGTTTCTCTACTTTGTCTTTGAATTTTGTTACCTTCAAAGAGAAATTTTACGTTTTAAAATTGTATTCTGTAGTATTGACCTTATTTAAGCGTGTATGTGTGATTTTCCCCATTTTCGGGCGCAGCAGCTGGGAGGCTGGCCTAACACTTGCCACCCAGCCGCTCATCCCTATTCCCTGCCCTCAGGTGGACCACGCGGCAGCCGTGAAGGAGTACAGCCGCTCCTCAGCAGACCAGGAGGAGCCCCTGCCGCACGAGCTGCGTCCGTCGGTGGTGCTCAGCAGGACCATGGACTACCTGGTGACCCAGATCATGGACCAGAAGGAGGGCAGCCTGCGGGACTGGTACGACTTCGTGTGGAACCGCACGCGGGGCATACGGAAGGTATCGGCCACTTGTGAAGTCCAGAGTGAAAGTGAGAGTTCTTGTCATTTTACTCAGTTACATTTCATCTGTAACAAAAAATACACTGTTACTTAAAATCATTACAAAGTCCTGTTAAAATGTACTTTATGGGCTTTGTTTCAAATTGAAATCTGAGAAATTCAGGTAATAAGCATGATTTTTCTAATGGTCGATTCTTATGTCTGGGAATACGTTAATGAGATCTGTGTGTGTACGAGAAACGTGTATGTAAGGTGTGTGTGCGTGTGTGCGCACAGCGCACGCGCATGTGTAATTTTCCGCCTCACTCGTGTCCAGGACATCACGCAGCAGCACCTGTGTGACCCAGTGACGGTGTCTCTGATTGAGAAGTGCACCCGGTTTCACATCCACTGTGCTCACTTCATGTGTGAGGAGCCCATGTCCTCCTTTGATGCCAAGATCAACAATGAGAACATGACCAAGTGCCTTCAGAGTCTGAAGGAAATGTACCAAGACCTGAGAAACAAGGGCGTGTTCTGTGCCAGTGAAGCAGAGTTCCAGGGCTACAACGTTCTGCTCAATCTCAACAAGGGGGACATCCTAAGGTGAACTTCCCAGTTCAGAAGCCAGCCTAAGCCATAGGGAAAGGCAGGGTTTAACCAGGAAGAGAGCACTTAGGATTAGCGGTGCTGGGAGCACTGAGTTTTCTCTGGTGTCGAACGCTGGGACGTCAGTGAGAAAGCTGGGCTCAGCTGTGCAGCCCCTGGAGCTGAGCCGCTGGGAGCAGGAGGCTGGGGATGCCTGCCGGCGCCAGGGCATCCAGAGCGGGCCCCAGGCCCTTCCTGAGGACAGCTTCTCCTTGTCAGTGGGAGAGCACGAGGCAGGAATCTGCTGTATGAGCAGAACAGGCGAGTGAACTAGGACGGGAAAGCTCAGGGTCCCCTGTCAGAGCTGTCAGCGTGTTTCCTCATATACGTGTGCACACAAACCTCGTCAAAGGTCTGAGTCATAGGAGAGGAAAAAATCGTGTGAAACAGAAATGCTAAGGGTGGGATTTTTTTTTTCTTTTTTTTAAAATTTATTTAATTTTTTTAAAATTTATTTTTGGCTGCATTGGGTCTTCGTTGCTGCACCCGGGCTTCCTCTAGTTGTGGCGAGCGGGGGCTACTCTTCATTGCGGTGCGCGGGCTTCTCACTGCAGTGACTTCTCTTGTTGTGGAGCACAGGCTCTAGGCGCATGGGCTTCAGTAATTGTGGCACGCGGGCTCAGTAGTTGTGGCCTAGCAGGCTCTAGAGCGCGGGCTCAGTAGTTGTGGCGCACGGGCTTAGTTGCTCTGCGGCATGTGGGATCTTCCCGGACCAGGGCTTGAACCTGTGTCTCCTGCATTGGCAGGCGGATTCTTAACCACTGAGCCACCAGGGAAGCCCTAAGGGTGGGATACTAAGAATGAATTTTAAACCTTGCCCTGATCTATCTGTAGACATTTATATGAGAAATATGTTAGAGTCCACTAGCCTTCCATTCCTGTTGTTGGTAAACTGGATCCCAAGTTTCCCTTATTTATGCTGAAACTCTTTTTCAGCTTGCAGAATATCTAGATGTGTGATTGATTTTAAATTAAACCTTGGAGATAAACTAGTTAGGGAAAATGGCTGTGTAGTCTTTTCGTATATGATGGGCATTTGTCCCCTATCTTGAGTAATTCTTGAATAATTAATAATTTTTTTTTTTCGGCCACACTGCACGGCTTGTGGGATCTTAGTTCCCCGACGAGGGATGGAACCCGGGCCCTCAGCAGAGAGAGCGCGGACTCCTAACCGCTGGACCATCAGGGAAGTCCCCAAATCAGTTTATTTATAAACAAAACAAAGTTAAACTTTGTTTCTTAGACAACATCTTCAAACACAGCTGGCAGTCAGTTGGCATTAAAGTAACTCTTTGAAAATCAATTCTTAAATTATTGCTTCAATTTGTTTACTTTATTATTCATCATGTTTTTAAAGAAAATCTTTGTTACCAATCCAGCCCAAGAGTGGTGGCTTTGACATTGGTAAACCATGAACATATTGGCACATGTGACCATATCAAGACCTTCTTTTTCAGTATAGTTGAAATCTGTTTTATTGTCAGACCTATTTTCATGGAAATTTTGTGTAATTAAAGATCAAATTCTAGGGGCGTCCCTGGTGGCGCAGTGGTTGAGAGTGTGCCTGCCAATGCAGGGAACACGGGTTCGGGCCCTGGTCCGGGAAGATCTCACATGCCGAGGAGCAACTGGGCCCGTGAGCCACAACTACTGAGCCTGCGCGTCTGGAGCCTGTGCTCCGCAACAAGAGAGGCCGCGATAGTGAGAGGCCCGCGCACCGTGATGAAGAGTGGCCCCCGCTTGCTGCAGCTAGAGAAAGCCCTCGCAGAGAAACGAAGACCCAACACAGCCAAAAATAAATAAATAAATAAATAAATAAATAAAATTCTGTTATTAAAAAAAAAAAAAATCAAATTCTAACCCTTTTCATTTCCTTTAATTAACAGAGAAGTGCAGCAGTTCCATCCTGCCGTTAGAAACTCCTCTGAGGTGAAATTCGCTGTTCAGGCTTTTGCTGCATTGAACAGTAATAATTTTGTGCGATTTTTCAAACTGGTCCTATCAGCTTCTTATCTGAACGCTTGTCTTCTGCATTGTTACTTTAATCAGGTGAGTACTGACACTGTACTTGCAGAATTGACGAAAGCTGGTTGCTACTTGTGACATTTAAGAGCTTCTTTGTGACAGGAGCATCTCAGCGGGTCCTGGGCTAAGTCTTGTGCAGCAGCCCCTGGGGGGATACTGCTGTTACCTGTTTATGGGGTTGGCACCATTGATCACCGATGGAAAGGCTGTGCAGTGGGAAATACTCTTCTTCTGGTTCAGATGAGAGAAATCTCTTCAGAATGATAACTTGCGTTCAGAACTATCATCTTCCATGGAAACAGAGAAGCCAAAAAGCAAACCATGCACAAACCCCTAACCTAGAACTTATTAGTGTTATCAGTCTTCATTTTTGGAGTGAGTTTGATGTTGCTAAATTCATTTCGGTAAATATCTAAAGTGCCTGTTCTTTGTTGCACTGGGGTTACAAAGACGGGGCAAGACCAGTCTCTTACCTCAGGATTTGCATGGAGTGTGAACTCCTGGTCTCAGATTTCCAGAGTCAGGTCTTCACCTTCTGAAGCACTTGGGGACGATAATAGAGCAGCCTGCACGCCCACCTCACACAGCAGGCCCCTGTGCTGTCCCGTAGCTGCGGGCGGGCGGGGGGCGGGGGAATGCCGGGAGAATGCCACCTGGAGTCCTTGCTGGGAGCCCCTGGCGGCCGCTGGGTGGGGAGGAGGTTGCCTGGGAGATCTCGGGAACCTGCCTGGCTGGTTTCGTGACTCCAGGTCATTTTTCTTCTTTGGTCACAAGTCCTCCTGTAAACAGTGACTAAACCCACCATCACATCCCAGGCAAAGTCTTCTGCAAGTTTGCTCACTGTCAGATCTGACAGTTTCCAAGAGAACTGAAATTCTGGAACAAATGAAAAGATTTCTAACAATGTGCCGCTTGGGGAACTCTGTGCAGTTGATAAATACAAGTGATAGTCGACCATTTGTACCCATTTTAATAATTTTAAACTCAAAAGAAATCTAAGTGTTTTTCTTTAGAAGGACAAAGTGTTTCACTAGCAGTGGCCCACAGTGGCCCATCGTCTCCTGGACCTCGTCTCCTCTCCCGTCTTCCCTGGCTCCGCCCCCGGCGCCCGCAGCCCCCAGCACGCGCCTGCCTCGGCCTTTGCGCTTGCTGTCCTCCCTGCTCACCGAGTGCACAGTGCTCCCCTCCTGCAGGGCCTGGCTTGGCTGCCCCCTTCTCGGCAGGGCGCTCCCTGTCCTCCTCCTCAGCTGTTCTTTCTGTCACTCTATCACCGTTAAACGCACTGTGCATTTTGTACGTTCATTTTGTTCAATGTTGGTGTCTCCTGCCACGTCAGCTACGTGAGGACGGGGGTCTTGTCTGTTCGCTGTTGGACACTCAGCATGGACGTGCATGCCGGCCTTGAAGTCACACCGTTGATCTGGGTTGAACTGGTGAAGGCACACTGAAGAGGAGGAGCAGGGCCACCGGAGTCCTGGGAGCAGACTCACCTGTCGGCGCCTTCATGGCTCCCTCTGTCCCCGTGCTTAGAATGCTCAGTGTGATGCTGTGAAGCAGCTTTCTCTCTGACTCTTACTCACTTTCACGTCACACACTTTCCATGGCATTCCATCATCTCTGCAGTAATTTTTAGCAGCTGTACAGCTTTCTGTTGAGTGGAGGATGCACAGTGTACTCTCCCTGCCCTGCTGGTGGGTGGTTTGTTTTCTAGTTTTTCTTATAAATAGAGCCTTCATGGCCCAGCCTTTTCCATATGTGACACTGTTTGCTTTGCATCACTTCTGGGCATTCTGCTGAGCAGACGGCCCGATGAGCGCTAGGCTTGGGACCCGGGGTGCTTTCCAGAGGGACTGAGCCGTCTGCGGTCATGGAGCGCCTGACCCTCTGCGACTCAGTGGCTCGGCTTCTCCTCTCAGATCCGCAAGGACGCGCTCCGAGCGCTCAACGTGGCCTACACTGCGAGCACTCAGCGCTCCACCACCTTTCCCCTGGACGGCGTGGTGCGCATGCTGCTTTTCAGAGACGGCGAGGAGGCCACAGACTTCCTCAGCTGCCACGGCCTCACCGTCTCCGATGGGTAAGCACCGAGGCCCGCACCGCCGGGCCTCTCTCCTTTCCTCCCTTTTAATTCTGGGAAGGCTGGGAAGTGCCAGCTGGGCGCCAGGCCCTGGAGAAGGCACGCTCCGCTTCCTGGGGTGCCGGGGAGCAGGCGAGGGTCAGAACCGCGGGGGATGTCCCCAGGCCACACGCTGTTCGTCAGCAGCTTAGGGTTCAGACTTCTGACTTTTCCCAAGTTACTCAAGAACCTGATGGTCGAGGTTGGGGCCTTCCTTGTTCTGTCCCTGAAGATGGCCTCTCTGGCCAGGTCAGGGCTTCTCTGCTGCTGCAGTCAGAGTTTTGAGAACGTGGTTGAACTTGTGGACCCTCTCCCAGAAAATGGCTCCATAATGTGTAGCCTGTCGTGTCCGGATCTGGGGTTTCCCTGAACCCATCCTCCTCTGGCTCCTCAGCCCTGGCCCCGTCTGCTCCCTGCAGACCTGCCCTTGCGGGATGAGCTGGGAGCGTGTAGGAGAGCGTTGCTGCACCTGGGGCTGCTAACAGTGAGGCCAGGTGGCTCCCGTGTCAGACGGAAACGCTGGCGGTGGTGGATGCCGTGGGCCAGGCCTTGGGCTCGGCCTTTGCTGCCTCCCCTCATTTCCACGTGGCCGTCTGGCGACACAGTGACCGCAGGGCACTGAGGAGGTGAAGGGCGGCCTCTCGCCTGTGTAACGCTTCTCCGTGGGTTCTTTGTGGTCTGTGTAGCTGTGTCGAGCTGAACCGGTCCTCGTTCCTGGAACCAGAGGGTTTATCCAAGGCCAGGAAGTCGGTGTTTATTACCAGGAAGCTGACGGTGTCAGTTGGGGAGATCATGAATGGAGGGCCGTTACCCCCTGTCCCCCGTCACACCCCCGTGTGCAGCTTCAACTCCCAGAACAAGTACGTCGGGGACAGCCTGGCTGCGGAGCTGCCCATGGGCACTCAGAGACCCGGCTTGGACGTGGCGGGTGAGTGAGGCTGCGGACTCAGGAGGGCACCAGCTGTGCTCCCCTCTAGGAGGCCTCATCCTGGGGCCCGGCGGACATCAGCTCGGTGCTGCCTGAACGGCTCCCTGGCGCCACAGTGCTTTGTTCCCACGGGTGAAGCGCACACGGTCCCCCGGCTCGTGGCTCAGGAGGCGCCCTGTGGTGGTCTGCTTGGGGAGGGTGGCCAGGGCTTGTCCTCGGTGCCCACGTTTGCCTGTTCCTTCCAGGTGTAGGGAGAGGAGAGGAGTGCGGTGCGGAGGGGGACGAGACCCCTCCGGCTCTCCTCCTTCAGGCCCTGCCCACCCCTATGCCAGCTTCTCCTCCACACCTCCCGGCACTGCCCTTGAGCATGGCACCCAGCCTCTTCCAGCCCCCCGTGCAGCCCCCCGTGCAGCTGGAGCTCCTTCCCCCAGAGTCTGCACCTGTGTACTCGGACGAGGTAAGGAACCTTTCTGTCAGGGCTCTGAGAGCCCGTCGTGGGCAAACATCCAGCTGCCTCTGATGTCCAGTCTGACCACTGTCTGTGTCCCTGGGGTGTCCCTGGGGTCAGCATGCCTCTGACAGGTGGCCCCGGGGCCGAGCAGGGCCTACCCACCACACAGGTTGTGTGACTTGATCTCGCCACCCCGTTGCTTGGGCAGGCACTGGGCACCACCCCACTGGGGGATCAAGGAGGCCTGAGGTGGGGAATGAGGAAGGGCCACAGAAGCTGGGGACGTGTGATGTTGGGGTGCGGCACTGTGGCCGTCTGAATGGCCATCGTTGAGCAGGCAGCAGGCTTGTCCTGGCATGTCCAGAAGGCTCCTCTCTGGTTATTAGCAGGAACCCTTTCCAGGAGCGCACAGCCGACCCCCGTGTAAGGGTCATTAGACGCCTTCAAACGGCTCTCAGTGATGAGGTCTTGGAGGGATTTCTGAGCTGGGCGGGATGGTCCATGATGTCTCTGGTTCCGTGAAGACCTTCAGTACCTTAGGCTGTGGAGGCGGACTGCTTGGTGATAAGCTGGGTCTGGATCGAGGCTGCGTTTCCCCAGCCAGTGCTCCTGACCCCCGTCTGCCCTCTCCTTAGGACCTGGTGCAGGTGGTGGATGAGCTCATCCAGGAGGTTCTTCAGAGGGACTGCGAGGAAGTTGGCGCCGCTGGGGCGGCCTTCGCAGCCGCAGCCCTGGGGTAAGTGTGGTGCCTGTCCTGCTCTGAGGCTGTCTGCACTTCCTCCAGACGCTTCCTCTCATAAAGCTGCTCTCAGTCTCCAACAAGAGAACACAGCTACGCCTTTGTACAGGCTTAAATGTCGGTCCTGCTCGCTGGTGGGTATAATCCCTCACGTTCCTGACCTGTGTTTGTCGTTTGCAGGTAGTTTCTATGTGTGTATGATTTTTGAGTAGCATTAGGTTTATTAAAGTTGTAAATTAGAAACCTGTTTTTCTTTAAACTTTAAACGTGATAAAAAAATCTAGTAATAAAAAAAATCTAGTAATAATTAGTTCGTTCTTTGTTAAAAAATAAAAACACTCACTTTACTTGATCTTGGATTAAGTCGCAGTTTATAAATTTGACAGATTAAATTCCCTTAAACATTTTATACTATTTGCATTTAACACCATGATGAAATTTCCTTAGACATTTCAAACTACACTTATAAATTTTATAAAGCTGATTTTGTGGAACACTTTAAGCATCTAGTCTTGATAAATTTAATAATCAAAATCTTTCTAAACTCTTAAGCAACTTTTGGAGTTAATAGTTAATTAAAATCTGTCAAGTTTAGTAAGTCAGACTTTCTTAAGGATTTCAAACTTTTTAAAAAAATTCTAGTACATATAAAGTGACACAATTATACGAAAGGGTATTATCAATACTTAAAAACCGAAGGCACTTTTTGGCCAACCAGATATTTCCCTGTATAAATGTAGTTTACACAAAAGGGTCAGTCTTGTTTATAGGTTTGTTCAGTTTTTTATATACTAGAATTAGATACATACTTTCTATTTGATGGCGCTAAAAATAAGTAAGACTTCCATGGGCTTTTTTTTTTTATTGTGGTAAAATATACATAACAAAATTTACCATTTTAACCATTTTTAAGCTCACAATTCAATGGCATTAAGTATATTTACAGTGTTGGGTATTCATCCCATTGTCTACTTCCAGATCTATTTCTGAACAATACTTCGTTAAATATATGCACACACATACACATGTATATATGCCACATTTTATTTATTCACCTGTGCTTAATAAGGTGTTTCCACCTTTTGGCTATTGTGAATAATGCTGCTGTGAACACTGGGGCACAAATAACTGTTTGAGTCCCTTTCAGTTCTTATGGGTGTATGTTTAGGTGTGGAATTACTAGATCATATGATCTATTTTTACTTTTTTGAGAAATCGCCAAACTGTTTTCCACAACGGCAGCACCATTTTTGCATCCCCACCAGCAGTGCACAAGGGTTCCAGTTTCTCTACATTCTTGCCAACACTTGCTGTCCTTTTTTTTGTTTTTTTAAATAATAACCATTATAATGTGTGAAGTGGTAACTCACTGTGGTTTTGATTTGCATTTCTCTAATGACTAATGATGTTGAGCATCTTTTCATGTAATTTTTGGCCACTTGTGTATCTTCTTTACAGAAATGTCTACTTAAGTCCTTTGCCCATTCTTGAATTTTTTTGTTGTTGAGTTGTAGGAGTTCTTTCATATTCTGGATACTAATCCTTTTTCAATATTTGATTTGCAAATATTTTTTTCCCAATCTGTGGATTGTCTTTTCACTCTTTTGATAGTGTCCTTTGATGCACAAAAATTTAAAATTTTTATATAGTCCAATTTATCTATTTTTCTTTTGTTGCCTGTGCTTTTGGTATCATATTCAAGAAATCACTGTCAAATCCAATGTTGTGAAGATTTTCCCCTGGGTTTTCTTCTAAGCGTTTTATAGTTTCAGCTCTTAAATTTAGGTTTTTGATCCATTTTGATTTTGTTTTTATATACTGTGTAAGATAAGGATCCAACATTGTTCTTTTGTATGTGGGTATCCAGTTTTCACAGCACCAGTGTTGAAAAGACTGTCCTTTCCCCTTCAAATGGTCTTGCCACCCTGTTCAAAATCAGTTGACCATATATGTGAGGGTTTCTTTCTGGGCTCTGTATTCCATTGGCATATATGTCTGTTTTTATGGTAGTACCATATTGTTTTAATTTGATTACTATAACTTCGTAGTAAGTTGTAAGTTTTGAAATCACAAAGTGCGAGTCCTTCAGCTTTGTTTCAACTTTCTCTTTGAAGACTGTTTCCCTATTTGGAGACCCTTTAAATTTCATAAGAATTTTAGGATGGGTTTTTCTGTTTCTGCAGAAAGTTATGTTGGGATTTTGATGGTGATGCCAATGAATCTGTAGCTTGCTTTGGGTAGTACTGACATCTTAACAATATTAAGTCTTCCAGTCCATGAACATGGATGTCTTTCCATTTGTTTATGTCTTCCTTAATTTCTTTCAGCAACGTTTTATAATTTTTATTGTACAAGTCTTTTGTTTCTTTGGTTAAATTTGTTCCTAATTATATTATTCTTTTTGTCGCTATTGTAGACGGAATTGTTTCCTCAATTCCACTTTCAGAATGTTCATTGCTCGTGTATAGAAATGCCATTGATTTTTGGGTGTTGATCCTTATATTCCAATCTTGTTGAACTTTTTTTTATTGTAATAGCTTTTGAGTGGATCCCTTAGGATTTTCTACATATAAGATCCCGTCATCTGTGAATACACATAGTTTTCTTCTTCCTTTCCAGTTTGGATGTTTTTATTTTTCTTGTCTAATTGCTCTGGCTATAACTTTCAATATGGTGTTGAATAGAAATGGCAGATAGGGCACTCTTGTCTTGTTACTGATCTTAGAGGAAAAGCTTTCTGTCTTTCATGACTGAATATGATGTTAGCAGTGGGTGTTTCATATATGGTCTTTATCATTTTGAGAAAGTTCCCTTCTCTTCCTAATTTATTGAGTGTTTTTATCATGAAATGGTATTGAATTTGTCAGATGCTCTCTCTGCATTAATTGAGATGATTGTGTGGGTTTTTTCCCCTTCAGTTTATTAATGTGGTTGTATTATATTGATTTTCATTTGTTGCATTCCAGGAATAAATCTCACTTCGTAGTGTGAGATTATACACTTGGTAGTGTATAATCTTTTCGGTATATTGCTTAATTTTGGTTCGCTAGTATTTTGTTAAGGATTTTTACTTCAACATCCACAAGGGATATTGGTCACTAGTTTTCTTGTGGTGTTTTTGTCTGGCTTTGGTATCAGGTCAGGGGAATGCTGGGCTCGTAGAGGTGTTAGGAAGTGTTCCTTGTGCCTCGGTGTTTTCGAAGAGTTTGAGAAGGGTTGGTGTTAGTTCTTCTTTAATTGTTTGGTAGAATTTGCCAGTGAAGCCACCTCATCCTGGATTTTTCTTTGCTGGGAGATGTTTTTAAATACTGAGTCAATCTCTTAACTAGTTATAGGTTTATTCAGATTTTCTTTTTTTCCTGAGTCAGTTTTGATAGATTGTGTGTTCCTAACCATGGGCTTGATTTTTATGCTGGAAGGCAAATAGGTATTTTTTCCCTTGCTCGTATTAGAAGTCTAGTAATACGGTTTGTGTGGCTTTTATTGTTTATTTAGAGCTGTGTCCACTTTGCTCTGTCTAGTGTTTCCAGTGCTGCTATGGAGGAGCTGTTAACAGCTGCAACCGTGGGCATTTTGAGGCACATGGCAACTGAAGAAGTGACGAAGGAAAGGGAGCGAAAAGAGGAAGAGAGGCGGCGCGCTGAGGAAGAGAGGTGAGGGTGTCGCGCCCCTGCAGTGCGCGTGGGGGCGGAGTGTGTGCACAAGGGGAGAGCCTGCCCTGGCCTAGGGTGCTCTCGCTTCTGCCCACTGCACTCTGTCAGACCCACGGCTCGCCCTGCGCCTTCGTACACTCTGGCCCAGGGAGCGGGCAGGTCCCACCTTGTAAGCAGCAGCCCCTCCCCAGCCAGAGGGAGTGTGGGTGGTGGTCCGGGAACTGGAGTGGGCGTGGCTGTGTGGCCTGTCTGGTGGAACCAGAGGTGTCAGGCCTGCCGGAGGGGCCAGGCAGCACAACTCAAATCCCCACTCGCAAGGTCACAGGGTGTGACGACTGTTATTTCTTGTGCTCTTTTTCCTTTTCCCTTAGGTTGAAACAAGAGAGGGAACTGGTGTTAACTCAGCTGAGCCAGGACCTAGCTGCAGAGCTGACAGAGCTCGTGGTGACAGAACGTGTGAGGGAAACCTGCTCCCAGGAGTTGAAGTAAGTGAAGCGCTGGTGTCCTGCAGTGTGAGGCGGGTGGGCGGGCGGGAGGAGGGTTAGAGGCACCATGGCCAGGCTGGTCCAGCTCAGGCTAGCTGGCTTTCATTTTGACAAGGAGCATATCTTCTGGTTAGCCAAACACTAACAGGCTGTCCCTGTTCTTGTGTGCATTGCTTCCAGGGAGGCCCTCACTTTCACTCTCATCCTCCTTGTTGACCCTGCCCTGGGTGTGGGGATGTTTCTGTTAGCAAAAGAATTCGCTGGTGGTCTTCTCCACACCAGGTTACTTACCGTTAGTTTTTCTCAAGTAGAAGATCCTTTCCTTTGTTTCGTATGTTAAAAGATTCCTTTGAGCTATTTCACTTAAGAACTTTATTAATTTCAGTGCCAAGCTTCAGGGAAGAAAGAGGTTCAGTTGTGCTGGGAAATCTGTCCTTGCATTTAAGTTCCCCTGAGATAGGCCTGCAGCCTCTGGTGCAGATGGGGAGTATATTGATTAATTAATATTTCTTTCCATTTCTATTAATTGGGAGTCTATTTCACTGTTTACTATAAGCAAGAGACTTCACAAATGATGGGTGTTTGTCTGTTCTTAATCCCAGGAAGGGGTATTAAGAGAGAAGTAAAACCTAGGACTCATTGACGTGCAGGGAAACTGCTGTTCTCTGCAGTTCCAGAAGACTTGGGCTACAGCTCGGCCCAGGGCTGTCTCCATTGCCACAGAGGACGGCTATCGGAAATGGGTCTTGCCTGTCTGGGCTTCTTTGACTTAATGGCTAAATATATTTGATAAAGGCCTCTGTGATCCCTTGGTTGATAGGATTTTGTTGTAAAAAATCTCTTTCAGATTCTGGTTTATCTGAGGGCCACTGTCACATGACCTTAGGCTGTCAGCCTCTGTAGCCGGCTATCATATACTTGAGACATTTCTAATTGCAAACATCAGATATTGTTGATGAGAAGATATTTCAGTTGTCTCAATGGTCATTTAAAAATTAAATTTCTCACTATAAGATATAGGGTTATCTCTTGACTATTTGTAAGGGCCCTGTTGGATCTATAATCTTGTACCCTGTACCACTTTAGTTCTTTTTTCTCTAAATTTCCAGATGTCTGTGCATTATATAAAATAAAATCTTCAAGCTTTTCTTGCAGCAAAGATATCATTACATTTCAGTATTAAGGACGTGGACTCATGCTTTTAAGGCAGGCCCTCAGGGTGGGGCCTTGGGTGCAGTGTCTCTCATGCTGATTGCCCTTTTCCCTAGGAGTGCAGTGGAGACAGAGCAGAGGCTCCGCATGGCCCGTTGCTGTGAGGACGTCTGTGCCCACCTGGTGGACTTGTTTCTTGGGGAGGAAATTTTCCACACTGCAAAAGAGACCCTCCAGGAACTTCAGTGCTTCTGCAAGTATCTCCAGCGGTGAGTCCCATGTCCTTACAGATAAAATCAATGCATACAGGGAGAGTCTTTTACAAAGATTATACTTTCAGAAGCAGCTGATAATACGCACATGTAACATGTTCCTTCCTAAAGGGTATAAACTAAGTAAAGAATTAGATTGGGGTGGGGGGACCGCTCTATATTTCGACAGATATTTATAGGTAGCCTTCTGCTGTTTACCCAATGTGCTAGACACAGGGAGAGGGCCATGAACAAGCCAAATGATAGCTGTATGCACCCACATGGATGAATTTCCAAAACATCATTTATAGTGAAAAAAAAGCAATTCTTAGGGAAATGTGTGCAACATACAAACTGTATATTCAAACTAAATGGATTGTTTTGGATTTATGTATAGTAGTACAACCCTAAAGAAGGAAAATAACAAACATAAACCCAACATAGTGGTTACCTTTGGGAATGAGAGGGTGTGTGACTGAGCAGGGCCCGTGGGCATCAGGTGCTGGTCTTGGCCACCCATTCTCAACTGCATGGAAGGATGTGGGTGTTTGATGTATCATTAATCTTTAAAATGGGTGTACCTGTGTTATGTATGTTATATGATGATTCATTTCATAATAACATTTAAAGAAAGTAATAGTGTACTTGACAGTTGCAGCCATGTAAAAGGGGATTCAGTGAGAAATGAGTCTCCATCCCAGGAGGACCTCTGACCTTTGTGTGGTGGCTGGCACAGGTGGGAGCACGTTCCCTACTCTGTGCCAGACTTTCCTTGACTCTCTGTGACATAGGGCGGAGACCTGACTGCAGCAGCACGGTGGCCTCTCCCCGTTGCCGTCAGTGCACTGAGGTGGCGTTGCCAGAGCACATGGTAGATGACCTGCCTGGTCCCACTGGTTGCCTTTCACATGGCTTTCTCTCTCTAGCTGTGACAAAGAGTGCTGCAGTGGCATCCTTGTACAGACATTTCACACAGGTGCACACATGTCTGGAGAGAAAATCCTGTCGGTGGTGTCTGCTGGGTCAAAGGGTATATGGATCTGTGTTTGTATCCAGATTGGCAAGTTGGCCTCCAGAGACTGTTCAGGATTCACTCTTTTTTTTTTTTTTTAATTAATTAATTAATTTGGTTGCACCAGGTCTTAGTTGTGGCATGGCGGGGTCCTCAGTTGCAGCTCGCGGGCTCCTTAGTTTCGGCTCACTGGCTCCTTAGTTGGGGCATGGGCGAACTCTTAGTCGTGGCATGCATGTGGAATCTAGTTCCCTGACCAGGGATCGAACCCGGCCCCCTGCATTGGGAGCACAGAGTCTTATCCACTGCGCCACCAGGGAAGTCCCTCAGCATTCACTCTTAAGTTCAGTAGTTTCGTTGCCCACCACTCATTCGCTATCATCCATCCCCTGTACCTTGAGTTTCAGTTCTGATCCATCTCTCAGTTTGAGATCTGTTGCTGAAAAAGACCTAAACATACTGGCAGAAAATGTTTCCCATGTTCATGCTGGAGATGTTTTTGCCTCGTCCCCATGGCAAAAACACCCAGTGATGACACTTTGGTCTCTCCTCTAGGTGGAGGGAAGCTGTCGCAGCCCGGAAGAAACTGAGGCGCCAGATGCGGGCCTTCCCTGCGGCGCCCTGCTGTATGGACGTGAATGACCGGCTGAGGGCACTGGCTCCCAGCGCAGAGTGCCCCATTGCAGAGGAGAACCTGGCCAAGGGCCTCCTGGATCTGGGCCACGCAGGGAGAGTGGGCATCTCCTGCACCAGGTCAGCAGCCCGGGGCCTCCTAAGTGCCTCCTGCCCCAACTGGCTTTATCGAGAGTGTGGATTAACACGTCTGTTTGCAGGGAAGATGGGTGGAGTCAGAGGAGGTGAAGACAGATGCAGGATTACGTTTTTGGAGTGCGAGTTGCTCTACCTGCTGTGATTTCACTTGCCTTTTCCCCTTAAAACACTCCTGGTCCTGCTAATCGAATTTTCCCTGGAATTACCTGTTTTCTCCTTGCCTTCCTAGCTTAAGGACACATCATGTCCATTCTCAGTGGTGGAGCCAGAGGTCTGTGTTGGCCTCACCCCCACCACCACCCTGACCCCTCTGCTACCCTGGGTCTGCGGTGGCAGCATTTTAGCGACTCCCCCTCCCGCCGTCAGGTCTCTCCTCTTACGGGCTCCCTCCCTGTGTCCCCTCGCATGGCCCTCCCTGCCGCTCCTCCTGGCCACCCCGCATGTGCCCAGCTCCCTGCCCAGGTCCTGGCTTCAGCTGCCCAATCCTGGCCATGCAGGGCTCAGCCTCTCTCTTCAGACCAGGCCACTGTCGCCTCTGGAGAGGAACCTCCCAGTGGGGGCCTAGGAAGACGACACAGAGGCGCAGTGGCAGCCCACCCTGCTGGGGTCTCGAGGCACATCTCGTTCTCGCCTGGGCTGTCACCAGCTCCACGCCTCTAACAAACTTTGTGTAGCTGCCCACGTCCCCGGGTCCTGTGCCTGCATCTGCAAGCAGGGTGGTGATGGTGCTGGCCTGTCTCTGATGTGCTGTGCGTGTCGGGGCCTTCAGCCTTGGCCCGGCTGCCTCCTGGAGTCCTGGCTGTGTCACCTGTGTCAGGACGGCCCTCTCTCTGTCCCCTCCCCTGCCCTCCAGCACAGCCCCCGTCCCCTCTTCTTCCCCTCTGCCTCCTCCCCTGGTAATCTTTTTCCATCCTGCATGCTGACAGCTCCCTTCGTGCATCTCCAGCCGAGGCCTCTTCCCCGTGTCCCCAGTTCAACATCGGAACCTAATCTTCACCTGGCCTGCTGCACTCGGTGCCTCCTCTGGCTCACAGGATGCCAGCCTGTCCTCCCTGGGCTGGGTCACACCTGGACTCAGACCCACCATCCTGCGGCTCTACCCTCACCACCTCCACCGCCAACCCCTCTCACGTAGCCACCTGTCCGTCTGCTGGCTTCCGCCCTTGACCCCTGCACCCTGGTGTCCTCACCACCACATCAGAGTCAGGTCGCCTCACATCCCTATTGACGTCCCTGGGCCGCTCTCTGAGTCTTTCATAGTGGCCCACACCCTGCCCTCTGGCTGCCCCGCTGCTCTCCCTGCCCTGCTGCTCTCCCTGTGCTCTTTCTGTGTACGTGCCAGGCCCACTCCTGACTTGGTCTGGCCTGTCGCCCAGAACTCACATGCTGGCGCCCCTATTTCCTTCAGTCTTTGCTCCCATATCACCTCTGACCACCCTGTGTAAGTCCACAGCATGCCCACCGCGCCTGTCACGCCATCCACTAACAGAGGCCCTTCTCTCCCTACAAGAGCGTGTGTTCTAGCGGGGCAGGATTTTTGTCTGTTTACTGCTGATCTGCCGTGACTGGCACACAGTAGATAATTGCTTGATATTTATGGAATGAACAAGTCCTCTGACTAAACTGTTTCTCTATCAGAAAAAGTTTCTTGGTCTCCTAAGTATTCCCCGCAGGGAGACACTCACTAACCAATTACTGTGCACTCAGAACATCACTCAGTGCTTATCAGGTTCCTCCGTGGGTGCTGAGTGGGCCTCACGTAGGCTCTGTGTGGTTCTTCCTTCGCAGGTTAAGGCGGCTCAGAAACAAGGTGGCACACCAGATGAAGGTTCAGCACTTCTACCAGCAGCTGCTGAGGTTGGTCACCCCCCGCCCGCCGTGTACGCTGCTCCTGCCGGGGGCTCGCGTGGTGGCTCACCTGTGGTGCTCTGTCCCTTCCAGTGACGCGGCATGGGCGCCCCTGGACCTGCCATCCCTCGTGGCTGAGCACCTCCCGGGGCGGCAGGAGCGTGTGTTTTGGAAGCTGGTGCTGGTGTTGCCTGATGGAGAAGAGCAGTCCCCAGGGAGTCCTGGCAGGTCAGGGAGGTTTCCCCCTGTGGGGCTGGATGCTGAGCAAGCGGCCGGGAGGCGGAGTGGCTTCTCCAGAGCATCTGGGAGCTGAGTGGTGCACACGGGGGTGGCCGGGTGTCAGCCCAGTGTGCTCCTCTCCTCCTGGGGACCCTGACGCCTGCTTTCATTTTGATGCTTAGTTTTGCAGGCTGTTTTGTTTGTTATTTGAAGTTGACGCTTTAGATTTTTCACATTTTTATTTTGTACAGTTAGCGACAGTCTTTGTCCAAAAACATTTCAGACTCGATTGTGACTTAAAGCTATGCTGAGGTATATTGATTAGAGCCTGCTTTATTTTAGACTCTTGGGGAAGACAGTTTAGTTTGTTTGCTATAGTTCCATTTTTTCCTTAGGTAAAAAACTTCTGGCATTTTTAAAAAGAAATAGAAAAAGTTGACATGGCATTATTTCTTATAACCAAGTTGCTTCCAGAAACCATACTTTTAAAGCAACTACAGAACGTGTTACTTTTCTTTTTTAGATGTAATTCACATATCATAAATTTCTCCCATTTGAAGTGTGCATTTCACTGGTTTTAGTATATTCACAGAGTTGTATAACCATCACAACTATCTAATTGCAGAACGTTTTTTCACCTAAAAAGAAATCCATGCCCATTAGCAGTCCATCCCTCCTTACCTGCAGCCCCTGGCAACTACTAATCTGTTTTCTGTCTCTATTCATTTGCCTATTCTGGACATTTCATACAAATAGAACCCGAAAACATGTAGTCTTCTATGACTGGCATCTTTCACTTAGCATAATGTTTTCTAGGTTCATGCATGTTGTAGCATATATTAGTCCTTCATTTTGTGGCCGAATGATATTTGATTGCATGAATATATCACATTTTATTTTTCTGTTCATCAGTTGATGGGCATTTGTGGTGTTTCCACTTTTTGATTATTATGAATAACGCTTCTGTGAACATTGACGTGTAAGTGTTTGTGTGGACATATGTTTGCGATTATTTTAGTTATATACCTAGGAGTGGAATTGCTGGGTTGTCTGGTAAACTCTAAGGACCTTTTCTGTTGCTCAAAATCTTTTCTTAGTGCTTCAAAATCATAAATCACATTAGAATGAGTGTCCTCTCAAATATATAACCCAGTAGAGTTCCTAACTCCATTTAAAAAATCACAGCCTGTTTATTAGTTCAGATCAACTTCATAGTAAGATTTGGTGTTTGTGGATTTACATCTGTGTAATATTTCTCTCCTTCAAGTGTTATTTTCTTTTATTCACAGAATTCTAGCAAATTGGTTAAAGGTCAAGTTCATAGGAGATGATGGCTCAGTGGATGACACATGCCGTGATGTTGGTGGCATTCAGACACTCACTCTCTTTAACACTCTCAGCAGCAAGGGGAATGAGACAGTTTCTGTCAGTGTGTGCATCAAGGTGAGTGACCGTCACTTAGTGTATTTACTTCTGTGGTTTTCTCATTCGCACTCACTCCCAGACATGATTGGAATCATGTAACTTCCCTGAAGTAGCCCTGAAACAATGTGGGAGGCTCAGAAGCAAGTGTCGTATCTGTTCCTCCTTGCGTCTTGACAACATCCCATGCACACCCCCTTGGTGTGAGAGACCAGGCTAGATTCTCAGGAGTGCAGTGAGTCTTAACTGTCTTGGGTCACAGACCTCTCTTTGAGGACTTGGTGAAAACCCAGAATAATCCTGAAAAGTACATATGTTCACCTATAATTCAGAAGCCCTGAATTCCACGGACCTCTGGTAACTAACCCAAGAGGGATGAGACAGAGCATTACAAAAAAATGCAGTGGCTGTTGCATCTCATATGGTCTGTCAGCTGCTGAAATCTTTGTTAAAATAGCTTCCTGATACATCAGGTCTTACCAAAAGACTAATGTTTTTTAATCTTATGCAGTTTTCACATGGGTTCAGTATTGGGCGTTTCAGGTTACTTGTTTTTGTTTTACATTAAAGTTGCCCTCAGTTTTTGATTATAAGTTCTAATTTTCTTTCCTTTCGTTTCCTTTCCCTTTCTGCCTTCCTTCCTTCCTCTCTCTTTCTCTCCCTCTCGCTCTCCCTCTCTCTCTCTCTCTTTCTTTCTCTCTCTCGGCTGCGTTGGGTCTTCGTTGCTGCACGTGGGCTTTCTCTAGTTGCGGCGAGCGGGGTCTACTCTTCGTTGCAGTGCACGGGCTTCTCATTGCAGTGGCTTCTCTTGTTACGGAGCACGGGCTCGAGGTGCGCGGACATCAGTAGTTGTGGCACACGGGCTCAGTAGTTGTGGCGCACGGGCTTAGTTGCTCCACAGCATGTGGGATCTTCCCAGACCAGGGATCGAACCCATGTCCCCTGCATTGGCAGGCAGATTCTTAACCACTGCGCCACCAGGGAAGTCCCTAATTTTTGTTCTTTATAGGTGTTTGTACAATACTGAGCTTAATTGGTTCCCTGAGAGATTCTTGTTTAATGAGAACCTGTTTCCTCATTAGATTCAGACTTGCATAAATGAATTTGAGGTTTTACTGTGTGTGTTCAGAAATAAAACCAGATGTATATTTTATTTACTTAGAAAATAGCAGTGCAGGGCAGGAAGTGTGGGCTTCAGCGTTGAGCAGACCTGGTGTTGGTAGCTGCTGCTGTGGCCAGTCGTCCGACCTGGGCCTGGTGCCTTCCATAGTGTGGTGATCACGACTGGCGGCGTGCTCAGAGCAGGGCCCAGTGGAAGTGGCCCTCCCCACCGTGTCCTGACCTGAAGGTCTCCACTCCAGACCTCTCCTCTTCCTGACAGTCACCCTCATGGCACACCCGGACATCTGCATGTGACACTCCACTGCATGTTCCTTCTGTCCTTGGAACTGCTTCAAATTGTAGTTTGACTATAGGATTTTTGTTCGTTTCTTTCCATTTAAATACTATTTATTGTATTTCTTAAATGTGAAAGTAATACATATATAAAACTTTAAAAATATAAGGAAATACAGAGGAAGTATAAAGATTATAAGAGCCATCTAAGGTCTCACCATTCAGAGGTAACAGAAACATCTTGGGGCATGTACTTCCCTTTTTCCTATGATGACAAAGTCAAACTTCACTTACTGGACAATTAGTTTGTTCTTGCCTTTATTCTTAAAATTTTAAGTCAAAATAATACTTGCATGTAGTTAAAAACTCAGCACCACATGATTTAGGATGAGAAATTGCAGCCCCTGCCCCTTCTTCTAGCTCCTTTCCCCAAGGCTTGACTTCTGTCCTGTTTCCATATCATGTCCTTACACTGCCATTTCTCTTATTTATCCACTTTAGATGTTCTCTGCCGACTTTGCCTTAAAATATGTGTATTAGTTATCTATTGCTACATAGCAGGTTACCTCCAAATGTGGCAGCTTTGGGAATTCCCTGGCGGTCCAGTGGTTAGGATTCCGCGTTTCCACTGCAGGGTGCCTGGGTTCGATCCCTGGTTGGGGAACTAAGACCCCGCATGCCGTGCGGCACGGCCAAAAAAAACAAACAAAAAACATCCAAATGTGGCAGCTTTAAATAACAAACGTTCGTTACTCACAATTTCTGTGGGGCAGAAGTCCAGGTGTAGCTTAGATGGGCCCTCTGGCTCGGGATTCCTCACCAGGTGTAAGTCAAGATGTAGGCCAGGGCTCTGGTCTCCTCGGAAAGCTCACTCTCGTGGTTGTTGGCAGGATTCACTTCCCTGCAGGCCATGCCACGTGGGCTTCTATGAGGCAGCTCACAACAGGGCATCAGCTGGCTCCCATCAGCTGAGCAAGCTGGCATAATCTCTTTGTAGCCTAATCTTAGAGGTGGCATCCCATTACGTTTGTCTGATACTGTTAGAAGCGTGTCACTAGGCCCAGCTCACACTCAGGGCAGGTGACGGTGCATGGACATCAGCACGAGGAGGTGGCATCGTGGGGGCCATCCTGGGGCTGCACACCCCACTATGGGAGGCGTGAACTCTTAATACCCCAGTTCCTCTCAGCCTCCCCATCTTCCAGGTGGCTACATCATTACTTTATATTATCTCAGCAAGTGGGGTCATGTGGGTCCGCGTGTTGCGTGTGTGTGCGCGCGCGCTGTGTGATGGCTATTTGCCCCAGAACCGGCCAGTGTTCTGTGACTACATTTGTTTATTTTTTTGCAAGTAGTAGTTGTCTCATTATCTTACTTAAGTAGTTTTACCTTCATCTTTCATTAATAATTACCCAGACGTGCCGGCACATGGGCTGTACATGTCTTAGTCGAGTTTTCTGAATGTTCTGTCACTTCACCTTATCCCTCCCTCCGAGAAGGCGCCATCCTCCTGCTCCCCTTGAGGCTGATAACGTGTCCCAGGGTGTGGCTGCCGCTGGGGCCTCCAGACCAAGAGCTCAGTCCTGCTCTTCCACCCCTAACCCTGGCCTTGGGCAGGGTCCTCGTGGCTGGGCGCCGCCTGTGGGTCAGTGCTCTTACTCACGATTCGGTTTTGCCAGGGAGGGAGGAGCTAAAACAAATAGCCTGGGGCCACACAGCTGCTCTGTGGTGCCACTGTGCACACCAGAGGACAGTGAGTCCTTGAGGACGAAGTGAGTTATACATACAGAGCGCACAGTCCGACACATCAGGCACTTGCTCGGTGCTGCCATTGGCGGCGGCGGCAGCAGCAGCAAGATGTTTTCTTGGTTTAGTCTCTTGTTTGATGGAGCACATTTTCCACTTTCTTCCAAAGGAAGAGTGCGTGGGAGGAGAATTTTTGGCGTTCTTGCCTGTCTGAAAATGTATTTACCCTCACATTTGCTTCATAGTTTAGCTGGGTTTATAGAATTATGGGTTGAAAGTTATTTTCCTTCTAGTTTGCTCCACTGTCACCTGCCGTCCAGCATTGCTGTTAGATGTCTGAAACTGTTCTGTTCCTTTCTCTGTGGCCCACTTTGTTTCTCTTTGGAAGCCTGCACTCTGTCCCTGGGGCTCTGGTGCTGACTTCCTTCCCTCATCATTTGGGCTTGGTGGGTCCTTGTGGGCTGGAGACTGACGTTTTTCCATCTGGATGACATCTGCTTTCCTTCTCATTTATTCTCTTCTCTCTTGAACTCGTATTAGACTGATGTTTGACCTCATCAGTTGAGCCTCTGAGCCTCTTAATCCTTTCTATCCCATTTTCTCTCTTGTTTTTTAATACTGTTTTCTGGGAGATTTCCTTGACTTTGTATTCCAAATGTTCTATTGAGTTTTTAATAATATATATATTATTGATTTCCTTTTTCTTGTCCTTATTTGACTTTTTCATATCATCTTATGACTGTTTCCAGAGGGAGGCATCCTCAGAGGAAATTAGGATTTTTGCATAAGTTTTCTTAGGTGCCATGCGGTATCTGTTTCCTTTGGGTTTCTTTCTTTCTTTTTTTTTTTTTAATTTTTAAAAATTTTTGGCTGTGTTGGGTCTTTGTTGCTGCACACAGGCTTTCTCTATTTGCAGTGAGCGGGGGCTACTCTTCATTGCAGTGCACAGGCTTCTCATTGCGGTGGCTTCTCTTGTTGCGGAGCACAGGCTCTAGGTGTTTGGGCTTCAGTAGTTATGGCACGTGGGCTCAGTAGTTGTGGCTCATGGGCTCTAGAGCGCAGGCTCAGTAGTTGTGGTGCACGGGCTTAGTTGCTCCACGGCATGTGGGATCTTCCTGGACCAGCGATCCAACCCGTGTCCCCTGCATTGGCAGGCGGATTCTTAACCACCAGGGAAGCCACCAGGGAAGTCCCGGCTTACTCGTTTTTTACAAGCCTGTTTGAGGTAATTGTTAAGATTAAATTGCTCCAACACAAGTCTAGCCAGAGGCTGAATTACCTATGACTAATTTTCATACTAACTCTCGGCCTCACGGAGGGAGGCTGACCTGGCGTGCGGTGAGCATTTGGCTCTGCTCACTCTGGGACCGAAGCTCACTGTTGATTTGTCCCCTGGTGCATCCATCTTGATGGTCTGGGTGCCGTTGCAGGTGGCCCACGGTGCTCTTAGCGACTGTGCCCTCGACGCCGTGGAGACACAGAAGGAGCTCCTGGGAGCCAGTGGGCTCATGCTGCTGCTTCCTCCCAAAGTGAAGAGCGAGGACGTGGCGGAGGAGGATGTGTACTGGCTGTCGGCGTTGCTGCAGATCAAGCAGCTCCTGCAGGCTAAGCCCTTCCAGCCTGCGCTTCCGCTGGTGGTTCTTGTGTCCAGCCCGGGAGGGGACGCCGTGGAGAAGGAGGTGGAAGCTGGTGTGTGAAGGCAGTTCCATTTATGAGCTGGCATGTTTAATAAGTAGGTAGAGCCGGGGGTATGAGAAAGTGCTGGCAGTGTGGTGTCTGGAGTCATGTGACAGCAGCTGCTGCAGTGACTGGGGGCAGGGCTGGGCGGGGTCAGAGCAGTGAGATGCCTTTGCTCGCCTGCAGACCTCTACCAGAGACAGGTGACCTGCGTCTGTTTGTCTTAAAGGTCTGATGCTACAGGATTTGGTTTCAGCTAAGCTGATTTCGGAATATACCGTTATTGAGATCCCTGATTCCATTAGTGATTTACAAGGCACAACTAAGGTAAGGTTTCATCATTTTTAAAGGTCCAACAAGATATTTCAGTTTTTTCCCTTTCACTCTATCTTGAATTTAGTGTATATTACTGCTTGCATTTTTAATTTTATGTTTTGACAGGAAACTTTCTAAAAATATAAGCAGAAATCAAAATAAAAGATAAAATTTGCCCACAGTCCTGCTATCGGCAATAAATTAAATTGTTTGTGTAAATTTTTTTCGAGGTTTTGTTGTTATGGATTTAAAATATGACAATTCATATCTTGTATCTGAGGGGCAGATGTATAATTATTTTTTGTAAGTGGTTGTCCTTGGAATATGAAGAAATAATGTTTTCAGAAGTTTCCTTAAAAAAAGGAAGTCTGTGCTGACAATTACATTTAGGGAAAGAAGTGCCAGGAGTTAAAATAAAAGTAACTACAGGAAGAAAGATAACTACAGGCTGTGAAAGCATCCAGGCATGTAGCGAAGCTGTTAGTCCTTCTAAGAACGGGAAGACGCGGCTTCCTTTTCCGTGTGAGGTGAAGAGGACGTGCAGGGCTGGCTTCCCTTGGGCCTCCAGCCCTTCCGGGGCCACCCTTCAGGCCACGCCGCTCGGGAGCGAGGGCCACGGGAGCCCTTCTCGGGGTCCCTGCTGTGTGGGTCTCCAGGGCCCTGGGAGACCAAACTCAACTGCAGTGGAAGCGTCTGCTCCCCTTCCTGCTGTGGTTGAGAGGCTGCTGCTCCCGTGGCACCTGCTGTGGCAGCTGCGGGAGGGGCGCCTTCAGCAATCTCTTCCTGAAAAACAGCGTGAATTGTTGACCCAGATCTCTCCCCACTGTCTTTGCTTCTCAGGTTTCGCAGGCTGTGCAGTGGCTGGTCTCCCACTGCCCCTGTGCCCTTGACCTTTGTTGCCAGACCCTCATTCAGTACGTGGAAGATGGCATTAGCCGGGAGTTTAGCGGCCGGTTTTTCCACGACAGAAGAGAGCGGAGGCTAGGCGGCCTGGCCCCGCAGGAGCCAAGCGCCGTCATCGAGCTGTTCAACAGCGTGCTGAGCTTCCTGGCCTCTGTGGCGTCCTCCGAGCAGCTCTGTGACCTGTCCTGGCCTGTCACTGAGTTCGCCGAGGCAGGGGGTAGCCGGCTGCTTCCTCACCTTCACTGGAACACCCCGGAGCACCTGGCCTGGCTGAGGCAGGCTGTCCTTGGCTTCCAGCTCCCACAGGTGGACCTTCCGCCCCCGGGAGGTGCGTGCTCGTGCTGAGCGGTACTGGCCGGGAAGCAGTGTGGTGCGGCCGAGTTCCCCGTCTCCTTCCTGCTGTAGAGACGCCCTGGCAGGTGTTGGGCGCCGGTGTGAGGTGGTCCTCCTCCACTGGGCACCCCGGCCCCACACTGCCTTTGGATTCAGGAGTCAGGACGAGCTGGGGTTCTGTGGAGTGAGCCCTGTTGGCCCTTCACCACCATCTGAGCTGTCTGTGGGTATCTGTTCAGTCCTGGGAGGAAGGTGTCAGGAAGAGTGCTGCATCCAAGGCCTGGGATTCCTCAGTTAACAGCAGGTCCCATCCTGCCTGTGCCATGGCATTTGGGAGCAAAAGGCATGGGGACTGTGCGGTCCTGTCCCCACGCTGCTGGCTCTGCTGGGGCCACGGCACTCAGTGCTGCTTTAACACCAGTGTTCCTTCTTTGTCAAAGAAGCTCGTTCTGTGGCTCCGGCTGTGCCCGAGTGAGGCTTTCGGGCTGTTCTCACGCAGCCTTTATGGGTCCCTGTGCTGTGAGGAGGCTGCCCCTTCCCTTGCTGATGCTGTTAGGAGGGAACAAGGCTGTGTGTGCTCACGTGGCGCAGCACGTGGCCTTCGCGGGGCCATCTCCTTTAGCCCATGTGGAACGGAGGCCTCAGGCATCATTCTGAATCTTGAGGTGCGGTCTCCAGTAGGCCTAACAGGCATTTGCTACTGAAGGAACCCAAAGGGAAACAAACCGCACTGCGCAAATCCTCTGCCGTGAGCTAGGTCGGGGCTCCCCAAGAGAAGCCCATGCCTCTGGGACCAGACCTCCCTGAGTGCTTGGTCAAATACGGATTCCTGCATGCATCTGCAGGCCTGTGCAGTCAAAGCCTCTAGGATGGACCCTTTGTTGTGAATTCTGACCTGGGTGGCTGCATCCCTTACCTGGACATGGGGAGGGAGATGTTCTTTCTTTTAACAGCTGTGGTTCTGTTGTATTCAGAGTTGAAGGCAGACTTCTCAGCTACATAGTTGCCTTTTCCTAGGAAAATACAGAGTGAAGGACATTGCACGTAGATTTGCACCAAGCCCTGTGACTCATGCGGTGCTTTCTCTCCAGCTCCCTGGCTCCCCGTGTGCTCCATGGTTGTCCAGTACACCTCCCAGATCCCCAGCTCTCTCCAGACGCAGCCCGTCCTGCAGTCCCAGGTGGAGAGCCTGCTCCACAGCACGTACCGCAGGTGGAAGAGCAAGAGCCCCTCCCCAGGCCAGGGGGCGCGGCCCTCAGTTGCCGAGATCCCGTGGGATGACATCATCGCCTTGTGCATCAACCACAGGCTGAGGGACTGGACACCCCCCAGGCTTCCCGTCACATCAGGTAGTTAGTGCTTGGTGCCGTGGGCCGGCTCCTCAGGAGACTTTCCTGGTCCAGTTTCAGCAAAGGAAGATGTTTACTTGACGGTTGTTTCCTTCCTGCGGGTCCCCACCCTTCCTTTCCTTAGGGCTACCTCTCCAAGCCAGTGACCTCCAGGTGACTTATAAACATTGGGAAGAGCTGAGAAGGTTCCAGGAGAGCCTGCATTCATCTCCCTGAAATGGGCCCCCAAGGCTGGCTTTAGAGAGACTTCTCTGAGTAGTCACACTGGCCATGCAGGTCTGGACGTGAGCCTCTCTGGACCTTGAATGACCCATGGACACTTGGAGCATATTTAGCTCAAGCATGGGAGTCACATAATTGTGCGACTTTAATTGGAAGGGCTAGTCCTTAAGTCAGTGAATTTAAGCAGACGTCAAGTGGTCACCTGTTGCTCTTTTGATATTCTTTTCTCTTCTTATTTTTGTATCGTTTTCTCAGAGGCACTGACTAAAGATGGTCAGATATATGTGTATTTTTTTAAAAACCATTTGAAAAAATACGACGTTCCTTTGTCGTGGGAACAAGCGAGAATGCAGACGCAGAAGGAGCTACGGTTCCGTCAGAGCTGGTGAGAGCTGTGCTCAGTGTGTGTTTCTGTCCCCCTCAGCCAAGAGAGAGAGCTGTATTCTCTAACAGAGGATACAGCAGAAATCCTCATCCTATACGTGAAACCCAGCCCACTGTGGGGAGATTCAGACAGATGCTCGAGGAACAGATCATTCCCATGTAGTAGAAGCTGTTGTAGAGTAGAGGGAAACAAGAATCTCATTGCATTTATTGGACAAACCTGACCCTGAAGTCGTAACATAACCAGGAGAGTGCAGACAAAAGAAAGCTGTTGTCTGATCTCACTTACAAACCTGGTTCAAAAATACTAAGTAAAATGTTGGCACATGCAGTTTTGCAGTACATAAAAAACTCACAAGCTCGCTTTATACCATGCTATACAATATCAACAGTAGAAATCTATTCGTGTAATTGGCTGCCATAACAGAAAAATAAGCGATCATTTCACTAGGTATTGAAAAGTTTTCCTTAAAATTTATACCCATTCCTTCTCCCTCTCTCCAAGAAAAAAATTTATACCCATTCCTGATAAAATTTCTTATGAAACTTGGGTAAAAAAGTTCTTTAGCTTGATAGGGCTGTCTACCATAAAACTACTGAAAAACCCCCCATGCTTCTTGGTAAAACATCAGAAACACTGAAGTTAGAACCAGCCTTGAGCTGCCCTGACATCACTGCTGTTCACTGTTGCCCTGGAGACCCTGCCCAGTTTAGGGCATAAATATCAAGTGAGGAGGACCTATTATTTCCAGACAGTAAAATTGTCAGTTCAGGATCATCGACAGTCACACCCTTAGAACTGTTCAGCATTCAGCAAGGTGATCAGACAGATCAACCTACAACGTACAGAAATTCTCATTCACAGCAGCAACAAATCTAGAACATATGGACACAAACTGACCAGGAGAGGTGCTAAACCCCTGTGAAGGGGATTCTCAGGGCCCTGAAGGTGCAAAGAAAACCTTGAATAAATGAGGGGCAGGCTAGGCTTTGCTGACTGGAGGACGCAATGCTGTAAAGATGTCAGTTCTCAAACTATAAAGTCAGGGCATTTCTAATCAAAAGCCCAAAAGGATGTTTCCGCCTGGTCTTGACAAGTTAATTCTAGAATTCATCAGGATGAGAAAATGTGTAGCAATTGCTGAGAAAATTTTGAATAAGAATAACAAGGAAGGTCTGCTCAGCCTGATCTCAAAACATATAATAAAGTTACAGTAGACAAATGGATCAGAATAGAAAGTGCAAGAACAGAACCATATGTGATAAAAGTACCATGCCAAATGAGGGAAATTAATGCAGAGAGGACAGACTTTGGCCTCTGTTTAGAAAAAGCATTAGACCCTCGTCTCCCACTGCTGTAAACATTACTTCCAGGGGAATTCCCTGGCGGGCCAGTGGTTAGGACTTGGCGCTTTCACTGCCCAGGACCTGGGTTCAATCCCTGGTCGGAAAACTAGGATCCCGCAGGCCTCGCATCACAGCAAAAAAAAAAAAAAAAAAAAAAAAAAAAAAAAAAATCCAGATGGATTTAGGAGCTACGTGAAAAATAAGAACCTTGCCAGTATTAGGGAAAAACAGAGACTGCTGATGACCCTGGAATGGGAAGCAAAACTCAAAGAGTAGAGAAGCTTTGGGAGCCCTGCTGCCCAGGAGAGGGGAAGCTGCTGCAAGGCAGAGGCTGCCCTCCCTCTGCGCCCGTGCCTGACCCCAAGGCACCCCACTCTACCTGATGCCAGAGGAACCCTTTCTCCCTCTCTTTCCTGACCGTAAGCATTTCAAAACGTTTACTTACAGTTTGGGGATAAGGTCTTTTCATCCTTCTGCAAACAAGCTTCCCACTCGGTTACTTCACGGGCACCGCAAAGGGAAGAGAGGTGTGGAGCGCGGCCGAGAGGGGCGGATTCCCAGCACCGAGGACCTGATGCTCGGAGCCTCTGCCCAGGAGCTCCTGGCCCAGTGTCTGTCCAGCAGCCTGCTGCTGGAGAAAGAGGAGAGCAAGAGGTGAAGCCCGTTTTCGGGGTTCGTTTTGTCCTTTAGGCCGCTTCATGCTGGGTTAGCAAGGATCCCAGGGACAAGACTGTTTAAAAAAGAAGGCAGGTCAGACGTGTGAAGGGTAAGCTCTTTGAGGACAGAGGCAGTGCCCTCGATAGTGTGCCTTCGATTGTTTTATTATTTGAAATCGGTTTCGTTGATTGTTTATCACTGAAAGTCCTGAGTCTCCTAGTGGGGAGTGAGTGTAGCTGGCTAACTAAGCCTCTGTGGCACGTGGCTGGCATGCGCTCTGCCCGTCTGGCCAGCCTGGGCGTTGGTGCATTCCCACACTGCGGGTGTGCAGGAGCTGGAGCAGGGCTTCCTCTGCCTCTCCCACCACCCGTGTTTATGGTTTTACTGAGGAAGAAGAGACGGCAAGAAGGGAGTTTCCCCTGTCGTCCTCATGCCTCCCCCTGCCCCGTCCTCTCCAGCAGCCTCCATGTCCAGCCTGTAGGCAAGGTCAGCCCCTCCCCTTGGCTGGACTCTCGTCTCCCACCCACTCAAGGACACTAGTCCAGTGAGAGTCCTTCACTCGCCCGTCAGCATACAAATGTGAAAACAGGCTGCCACTTCTCCCTGTCTTGGCCCCATTTCCCTCTCTAGTCACCACCCCCATGTTTCTGCTCCCTTAACAGTGAACTCCTCAAAAACAGTGTGATTCTCACTTCTCCAGTCCTCTTTCCCAGCCTTCTGCAGCCCATCCCTGCCCCAGGGTGTCCGCTGTGGTCAGGGTACTGCAGCCTGCACACGGCTGAACTGACCGTGAACCCCAGGCCCCAGCAGCCCCACATGTTCCCTCCCGCCTCCTGCCGACCTGCCCAGGCTCACTCTGCAGACCTTCTCTCTGTGTTAGCTGCACCTACTCCCCAGGGATTTCATCCAGTTTAATGGATTTTTTAAGAAGCGTCAATATTCTGACAACTCCAAATTATATCTCAAACCTTGAGATTTGAACTCCAGATTTGAATACTGTAGTTCTTCCTTGAATTCTTCATTAGACATCTATTGGATGCCTGATAGCCATCTCAAAGCTAACATATCCCAAATCCAGTTGCCGATTTCTCCCAACCGGCCCCTCCTGCCGTGGTCGTCTCAGTTGGTGGCGGCTCCACCCTTCCAGCTCCTGAGGCCAGACGCCCGGGAGTCACCCCTCTACATCCAGTTCACCCACAAATCCCATTGGCTCTGTTCAAAATATGTTCAGAATTGGACCATTTTTGCAGTAGTCTGTAGTCAGTCTCAGCAGACCTGGTGTGAGCCTTTCAAGTGTGAGGCAGAGGTCATGTTTCTCCTGTGCTCACAACCTTCCAGTGGCTTCCTCTCACCAAATCAAAGGCAGAACCCTCACAAGGGGGCCAGGCCCTGTGCGATCCGCCTCCCATTTCCTTTCTGCCCTCTGCTCCTTGCTGCATCATGCTAGGCAGTGCACAGGCAGCCTTGGTGTTAGCCGTTCCTTTTGCCTGGGGCTCCCAGCCGCCCCCTAACATCCCCTTGGCCCACCTTGTGCTCACTTCTGGCCTCTGCTCACATCTGCTCAGTGAGGACCTCCTTACCCGTCTCACCAGTCCTCCCTGTCTCCATGTCTCTGCCTTGTCTTTCTTGTCTTCAGACGTCTCCTTTGTCTCCCCTCACTAGAGTTTCAGCTGCCTCCAGCTGGGCCTTGTCTGTTCTGTCTCAGTGCTGTGTCCCTGGTACCCAGAATGATGCCTAGCATTTGGTGGAGGCTTGATAAATATGTGTTGGGAGAGTGAATGAATGTGTCATGATTTCTAAAAGTAGATTTTCCTAGGTCTGTATCATTTAAGCAGTTTGGATCAGATTATTTTTCTTTAAAAAACAAGTATATGGAGTGGACAGCTCTGGAGTATGTTAGGTGGCAGTGCGATGTTATTTTGGGTTAATTTTAAACTAAAGCAGCAATCCGTACATTTTGGATAATCCAAAGAGATACAAATTAATTATAGACACATAATAGCAAAATAAGCCAGAGAAGATAAACCAAATGAGAGAAGTACGAGTACTGTTAAAAACCAGTTGTTTTGGATAAATGCCACCTTTTTCTTTAAATATAAATCAGGTTTATAAGTTAAAGAGAAGATACTAAATTTTTTTAAACGGTGCTTTTCTGCTTCTTAGTTGATGTCATAACTTAGTTCCACCCTTAATAAAAAGCGAAGCTTTAAAAAATTTAAAGCATATATAGGAGAAAAGTGAGTGATAGTTAAATTTTTGCTTCCTAATGCTCAAATGTTTCAGGTTTGCAGATCAACTTCAGCAGTGGTTGTCAGAGGACTCGGGAGCATTTACAGATTCAACTTCCCTTCCACTCTACCTTCCTCAGACTCTGGTGTCTCTGCCTCAGACTATCGAACCTGTGATGAAAACATCTACAACTACTAGCCTTCAGGTGAGAAGAGAGTACATTTGGCATTTATATTAGACTTAACAACTGAGAGAATGACTGGGAAAAAAGTAATGTCTCGAGTCATAGTATGATGTCATGATGACCAATAAATTATTAGCTTAAATTAGATATTTTCTTAAACTTAATCCGTCAGTATTATAGTGGCCCAACTAATTCTCAGTTTCTGCTTACGAAATGAATGAAGAATGGAATTGAAACATGCTTAAGAACTGAACAAAACCCATAACCATGTTATGCTGACATGCAGTAAAGTTTTGAGGAGAAAAACAAAGGTGACAACAGTGGTTCGGTTTATGGAGCACATACTGTCCAAGCTTTGGCATCACCCGGACCTCCCTTCTGGTATTAATTTTCCCTAAGGAAAATTAATGAATGAGGAGGGTATGCTCACAGAAGTCAAGGGCCTCACCCAAGAGTGTTCAGCTGGTCAGTGGCAAAGCTGCTTTTTAAAGCCAGACCCAACTGGCTCCAAAGCTCAAGGTCTTTCTACCTCACCATTCTTCCTTCAGTGATAAAAGAAACAAAAGCAGAGTTTATATGTATAATGCTGGACAGGCAAAATGTATGCTCCTGGATTGGCTTTTAGGAAGCCCTTCAATTGCGGAGAAAAAGAAATTAAGATGACATACTATTTCCAATTATTAGTTTGGCAGATACCTTAAAAATATTTGTACTCTTTGACTAACAATTCTGCCTTAAAGAAATTACTGATGACGAAAGTTAATGTATTTTTGTTCACTGTAGCATTAATTATAGTACATAAAAGTGGAAACTAAACATCCAAAGATGAGAGTCTGGTTCAGCGATTACAATACATATGATGGAATAGTTCGTAGCTCTTGACAACAATATCTTATAAAAACGACTAGAAGTTGTTCCTGGTAGAATCAGAAGTGGAGGGACTTCCCTGGTAGTCCAGTGGTTAAGACTGCGCTTCCAATGCAGGGGGTGTGGGTTTGATCCCTGGTAGGGGAACTAAGATCCCACATGCCATGCGGCACAGCCAGAAAAGAAAATTTAAAAATATAAATAAAGAATCAGAAGAGGAAACATTCCATGGCAGATGATGCCAGCTGTATGTGTATGTGCTGGAAGGGGCTGGAAGGATGTGTGATAGATGCCAAGAGACGGGTTTGTTGAGCCTAGCAGGCCCCAGAAGAGGTTTCTAACATGAGTCAGATCTAGTGCCTTTAAAGAAAATATATCTTGGCTTGTGGATATCCCAAAACTATTTTTAGTTTCTTTTTTTGTTCAAATAGAATGACAGGACAGGGGAGCAACTGCAGATGTCAGAGGCAACAGGCACATCTCTGACCCAACGGCTGAAGCACTTAGAAAGGCTGATCTGGAGTTCAAGGGAAGAGGACGTTGCCTCTGAGCTCCATCTCTCTGCACTACTGGACATGGTGGACATTTGAGCTGCTGGACCTGAGGGTCTAGAAGAGTTTCTTTTACTCAAAATAATGTTACTCTCAGATGCTTGATGCATGTTGGAATGTGATTATTAATCATGCAAATAAACCACTGGAATATCTAATGAGGTCTTCCTCAGTTTTCAGAATGAAAGGCTGTTTTCTCCTGTGTCATGTCTTTGATACTCTTACCTGTTTTCATGATCTCTTCTGTTGTCCACCAACACGTGCTCTTACATTTCAGTGTGTAACGGTGGTCATTCATTGTCTTAGCAGCAGTGGCAGTCCCTGATGTGCCAGAATCAGTAGTGCAGGGATGAATAAGGTGCAGGGACCCTGCCCACCAGGCCTGCCCAGCTCACACCTCAGAGAGCCAACAGATGTACTGAGCCAACTGTATACGTACATAGCTCTCTGAGGCACGGGGCATGTGCCAGGATTGGAAGCAGGGGGAAACAAGGGGATTGGGCGGAGGACAGAGCAGAATTCTTGGAGAGGAGTGCAGGGGTATACCCGAGAGGACGTGATGAAAACCTGGAGGTGCCAGTTTGGTATTACTGCCAAGTGAGGGGATAGGCCAGACCGCCGAGACCCTTGCTGCTTTACTGTGAGTGCTATGGGAATCAGCTATTGGAGGATATTAGGCAGAGAAGTGATTTGGTCACATTTTGTTTCAGAAACTGCATATGGGGAACAACAGCAAGACAAGCAGTGGATCTCGAAAGGGGGATGCTGCAGCCGTCCAGGTGAAAGAAGAGGGTATAATCCTGAGTCTGCTAGCAGTTGGTGTGGAGAGAAGGGAGACATTTGAGCCATATACAGAAAGAGGTATTAATAGACTTTATGCTGAGTATGACCATCAGTCTTAAATTGGCACTCAGCATCTCCCTACTATATCCCACATCCCCTAGACTCTCTGAGAAAACTATTTCATATCTTCTTCTTCTCTTCAAATCTACAACATTCCTAGATGATGACCTGCTTCTTATTTCACTGAGAAAAAAGAAGCACCAGGAACAGAACTTCCTCATCCTACCACCACCAAATCTACCAGCCAAACCCTGCATCCGCCAGAACAAACACTAATCAACTCTTAGGGATTTCTTCAATGATTAACTTCATGTTTATCAGTAAAGACTTAAGTAATGCTATTTCTTAATCTCGATATTAGACATTATCTATTGATTTCCTACAATAGAAAATGAGTCAGCTCTCTTATAGTATCCTCTCTGCAACGTGTATCACCCACACATGCATACTACACTTCCTCTCCCACTGGTCTCCCAAAACGATTTAAGATGTTAGCTGAAATCTGCGTTCAGAGTTCAGTATGACTGTATTAATACCGTTTGCTATCGAGCCCCGTATTGGTTTATGATTACATTTCCTTTAGGTACAACTTTCAGTTGTACCTGGAGTCAACTGTCTTGCTTTTTCATTTGCTTGGTTTTCTGTGTTCCTAGCACTACTTCACCCAAACCTCTCCTCGCTAAGTGTAAAGCTCCTCCCAACACTCAGGTGCCTCAGGTAATAGGCTAGCTCCATTTTCTTTTGGAAATGGACCGCTGGGAACCCCCCCGTCTTTGTGCCACCTTGGACGTTTCCTGGATTCTGAGTCATATATCTTCCTCTTCTGTGGTCTGCTTTCTCATTTTGATGGAGCTCATCTTTCAGAGCCTTCCAAGCTTGCATATCTAAAAGGTCTTTATTTCTACCCTTACATTAGATTCATCGTTTGAATGGAAGTAGAATTTTACATTGGAAATTATTCCTCTGTGTCTTTGTTTGTTTTTTGTTACTGGGAGTTTTAAGATCATCTCTGTCCCTGGTGGTCTCAAATTTCTCAGCAACACGCTTGACGTATTGGTTTGCCTCCCCTATTCCCTGCCGAACTTACTGCGCTCGGCACGGTGTAGTGCTTTTTTCCAGTAGTTTTTGCTGTGTAACAAACTACCCCAACCATAGCTTAAATTTGGGAAGGATAGGCTGGGCAGCTTTCTCTTGGGATCTCTCATGCAGTTGCAGTCAGGTATTGACTGCAGGTATTGGGACTGTGGTTATCTGAAGTCTTGACTCTGGCTGGATGTCTGAGACAGCTCACTTACATAGCGGGCAGGTGATGTTGCACTCTTGGCTAGGGGCTTAGCTGGGGCTTTCGACCTGAGTAGCTATATGTGACCTCATCATGTGGCTTGGCTTCCTCACAGCAAGGTGGCCTCAGACAGGACTTCTCACATGGCATCTCAGGGCTCCAAGTGCAAGTGCCCCAGTGAGCGAAATGCAAGCCCAGCTTTGGAATCTGCAGGATCACTTCCACTGCATTGTATTGGTTACAAGCATCTGGTTATAGATTCAAGGGACGGGACATAGGTCCTGTTTCTCAGTGGGGATGAGTGGTAAGACCACATTGTAAAAGAGCATGTGAGATGGGAGATTTTGCAGGCATCTTTAGAAAATATTCTCCCATGCTTTTTCAATCCAGAAAATTTTCCCCAATTCTGGGAATTTTTGGAAATTATTTAATACAATTTTCTCCTCCACTGTTTCCCTTTGGAACTCCTAATATTCAGATGTTTGACCACCTGTATTGATGCTCCAATTTTCAATTTTTTTATATCTTTATCTTTTTATCCTACTATTCTAAAATTTCTCTATCTCCCTGTTCTAGTGATTTTAAAACTGCTACCATATTGTGAATCACTATATTGTACACCTGTAACATATAATGTTGTACATCAACTATACTTCAATAAAAAAAGTTTAAAAAATTTTAAACTGCTGCCATATTTTTAATTTCTGAGAGTTTTTTTCTTTATGTTTCTTATTAGAGACAACTCCGGTTAATTCATTCATTTATTCAATGAATAAATTGAATAGACTTGGAATGTTTACTATATGCCAGGCATTATTCCAGGTGCTGGGGATATAGCAACAAATGAAACAAATTTCAGCCCTCACAGAGCTTATATTTTAGTGGGGAGATAGACAATAAACAAGATAATTATGCAAAACATTTGGTATGCTAACTGGTGATAAGCACAGAAAAAAATAAGGCAGGGAGGGAAAGAGTATGTCAGGATGTTGCACTCATGAAACAAGAACCATCTATCTCTGTGAGGACATGTTTTTGTCAAAGTCCTCTTCTACGACTTTCAATCATCTCCATTTCTCAAAATTTCCTTTTTTGGGACTTCCCTGGTGGTGCAGTGGTTAAGAATCCGCCTGCCAATGCAGGGGACACGGGTTCGATCCCTGGTCCAGGAAGATCCCACATGCCCCGGAGCAACTAAGCCCATGTGCCACAACTACTGAGCCCACGTGCCGCAACTACTGAAGCCCGCGCGCCTAGAGCCCGTGCTCTGCAACGAGAAGCCACTGCAATGAGAAGCCCGTGCACTGCAACGAAGAGTAGCCCTCGCTCACCCCAACTAGGGAAAGCCCGCGCGCAGCAACGAAGACCCAACGCAGCCAAAAAAAAAAAAAAAAATTTCCTTTTTCTGTGTGTTTCGTTGCCTTTCGTGGTAGACGTTTTCCTCAAATGTTTGGCTCATGTTGATGATGGGGCTCTGAGGAGCTTGCTGGAAGCTCTGTGCCAACAGATACAGCCTGCCAGCTGATAGGCTTCTCTGCTTTCCCACTGGGTCCCAGCTGCCGATGTTTGGAGGTCTTTTGGGGGAGGGCCATTTGCTCCAGAGAAATCCTCCTATTGCCCGGAGCTATACGGCTGAGTGGGAGAAGTGGAACTGCCACAACAGTGGAGACTTTCACTCAACACCCTGCTTCCAGTGGCCCTCAGCTATGCCTTGTGCCTGAGTTCACACCTGCTCTGACTCCACTGCTGCGGGCTTCCGTCCAGGTAGGGGAAGGGGTCTACTGTCAGACTGCTTCTTGTTCAAACTTTACACCAGTTCTAATTTCTGCACCTTCCTGGGGCTCACGGGCAAGAATGGTCTTTTTCCTCAATGGCGTCACCCCGACAATGGGTTGCAGCTTCCTCTGGCTTGCTAAGGCAG
This sequence comes from Eubalaena glacialis, assembly GCF_028564815.1. Lineage (NCBI taxonomy): Eukaryota > Metazoa > Chordata > Mammalia > Artiodactyla > Balaenidae > Eubalaena > Eubalaena glacialis. The sequence continues at coordinate 475,764 of NC_083721.1, forward strand.
TGAGTACGCCTCCTTGCATGCCTGGCCTCTCCAGTTCTGTTGCCCTCTCTCGTTTACTGGTGCTTCCTCTCCCATTCTTTCACTACTGTGCATTTTTATCTCTTTCATTACTTTATGTAAGTAGGGTTTAGGTGGGAAACGGAAGTCAATGCCTGTGCTCAGTCTGACATGTTTAATTGGAAATCCCCCCCCCACCCTTTTTAACTACTTCTGGGCTTTTCTTCTCACATCTCCTGAGATTGCGCCTGTCAGTCACCAGTAAATTGTCTTGCCACATCTAGTCGCCAATTCTCAGACCTCATTTTACAATCCCTTTAAAATCTCTGCACAGATCACCATGTCTTCACCTGGCTTCCCGGACTCCACATTCCCCTAGTTTTTCTCCTCTCTCTGGCCACGTCTCCTCCTCTAGGTTGGAAATGGTTGGTGCCCTAGGACTGATCCTGGAAATTCTTCTCTTTGGAACACTCACGCCCTAGCTGATTTCATCCAATCTTATGTTTTCAAACATCACCTGAAAACAGGCGACTCCCAAGTTCCTCTCTCTAGTTCTGTCTTCTCTCCCGAATACCAGCCTGTCTACTCAGCCTATCCACTTGAATGTCTAATGGCATCTCTGTCTTAACATGTCCCTAATCTAAGTTGAAAGTTTTCCCCAAACCTTCTTCTCTACTTTAGAAATGACATTATCATATGCCCAGGTGTCCATGCCAAAAACCTCAGAGTCTTCCGTGTCCTGTTTATTGGACAAGCAGGAACTGGTAGGGTGCAAGTGGAGACAAGCATTATTTTTTCTGATGACTCTCCCTAGAAACTCTTATCTGTGATTCTCAGATAGATTTTATAGGTTTTTCCTATCTTAGAAATTTTAAAAAGAGGATTATTGTTTTGCTCATAAAAAGTCCAGTCCAGTAAAATATCAAAACTCAAATTCTGCTCCAAGCGAAACCTATTTCCTCCCTTAGCTTGACCAGAGTCAGAGTTTGAGATGTCCATGTAGGCTGGAGCCCTTATTCCCATGCTTTGTGTTTCCACACTGGAGGGACATCCCTGGAGAAAAACTTCCAGCCTTTTCCCCTCTCCCAGGGAAGTGTGAATTGGGGAATTTGGGAGAACAGACAGGGTTAAGCGTGCTCAGGCTCCTCTGGGTACACTCTCTGGGGTCAGCAGGCTGACGGGCATCTTCTCATTGGCACCTGGCTGCATGCTGCTTGGTGGGGCAGCTCTGTGGAAGCTGCCGTTGTCCCCCTGGGCCAGAGGCTGGGAGGTATATGTGTCTGATTTAGAGGTGGAAGTAGCTAGCCGTCTTGATCGTCAATCTAAGCCATGTCTTCCAAACTAGTTTCTTCTCTGTAGCAAGGCTGGTATTTTGATATCCAAACCTCTTATTGCTGCGTCGTCTTCATTGGTTTCAGAACCGGGATAGGAAGAGGCAAGTGTCCTTTACTGACCATCTAACAGCCTGATATTCCACTGGGGGAAGGTGTATGTGTGTTTCCTTTTGCAAATCCCCCCTTGCCCCCTGGCTTGCTGGGGTTCATGGCATGGGGATAGGACTCAAGGGATGGGCACAGAAACACTCACCTAACTGGGGAAGCTGTGACCTGATGTCAGGGCTTCTGTGGGGAAGATGAAGAAATGGTGGGGCTGTCCGTGAGTTCCTGCAGAGCCGCCTTTGGGACCTCAGCGTCCGCACAGTTTCCTCCAACTCCCCGGAGCCCCCGGTTCCTGCTGCACACCCTGCGACCACTTTATCCCCACCCGACCCACCCCCAGTCCTTTCAGCACATTCTCCATCTTTCTCTCGCTTGCCTTTACAGTCCAGGCCTTCCACATTTACTTCGCCGGGACCGCAAAACTGCAGGGCTCTCTCTGAGTGGCACAAGCTCTCCCAACGTGGCTCCCTCCCAGGGCCAGTAGGTGCTTGGCACCGCTACCTCGAAAGCCCCACAGCAAAGCCTTCAGCCTGCCTGAAGATGCACCGCCCCTCACCTGTCAGCACCAGCCTGCCCTCCCCCTCCTGTCAGCCCCTCTCCTGCCCTCTCCCCTCCTGCCAGCCCTCTGCTGTTATCTTCCCTCTCCTGCCATCTCCCCTCTGGTGTCATCTCCCCTCCTGTCAGTTGCCCTCCCATCGGCTCTCTCCTGTCAGTTCCTCTCAGGTGCCCGCCAGCGCCCCTTCTCCCCCGGAAGCCTTTCCCCCCCGCGTCGCGCCCTCCGCGGGACCTCGCGGCCATGTCTCCCCTCACTCACTCACCTACAGCCTCCGGCCTCTGGCTCTTCCTCAAGGGCACTAGCCGCTCCCCAGACCCCCTGCCTTCCGGCCTCGGGTGGGACCCTCCCCAAGTGTCATTCGGTCTCAGGCGCCCCCTGGTGGCCTCGTCCTGGCGCTTCGCCCCACAAGTCGCTCCGAGGCTGACAGACTCCGGCGGCAGGCGTGACTGGCAGTCGCATCCCTCCCGGCCTCGCCCACTCACCAAGCCCCGCCTACCCACCCAGTCCCGCCCACTCAACGCCCCGCCCCCAGATCCCGCCTCCGTCAAGGTTCCCCGGCCCCGCCCCCAACGCTCAGACCGTCGCGCTCCACCACTGAGCTGGCCGGCCGCGCCCCGGACCCACCCTCACCGCGCTCTGATTGGCTGCGCGGTCATCTTCCCATCGCGTTCTCCGGTCTGCAGAGGCGAAGGCCTTCGAGGGCTGGTGGCTGGTCCCGTTGCGGGGCGCAGGCTGAGGGGAACCGGGAGCGCGCGGCGGTCATGACGGAGGGCACGTGAGTTCCCGCGCCCCTCGAGAAGGGAGGGCGCGGTCGGGGGCGCCGCGGAGGGGTCACACCGGGTCGGGGGCTTCCAGCGAGGCTGCTGCGCCGTCCGGCCTAGCCCGCGGTCTGTGGAGACCTGCGGCACCGGCCCTGGGGGCGGTGAGGGGCGGTGAGGGGCAGGCTCTCCTTCGGCGGTGTCGCCCGGGGACCTTCTGGGGCCGGGCCGAGGAGAGCCGGGTGGGGCTGGGGGTCGGGGTGGGGACCGGGACGTGGGCGGCGGTCCCTGTGGCATGTGTCTCCTCTCCCGGAGAAATAATGGCGCGGTGTTTAGGTGCAGACGCGTGCCAAGAGGGTTTTTATTTTTCAAGGTAAGGGAAACAGTGGTCTGCTCGCAGGTCGCTGGGGTGAAACGGGCAGTTCGTTGCGCCTCTGGCCTCTGACCTGGCGAGCAGGTCACTTGAGCATGATCGCTTCCAGGTGTCTGCGCCGAAGAGGGGGACCCTATAAGACAGAGCCCGCCACCGACCTCAGCCGCTGGCGACTCAGCAATGAGAGGGGGAGGCAGACGTGGACATACTTCCAAGGAGAAGAAGACCCTGGCCGAGGGCAGTCTGGCCTGGAAGCTCACTTACTGGGCCTGGACACCGTAAGTGTTGATTCTGCTCGCCACGTGCGGGGTCTGGGACGCCACCAGACACCCGCCTGCCTCCCTTCTTAGCAGTGGGCACCAGGAGCCGGTAGGGAGCTTTCCACAGCTAGACGTGAAGGGCGTTTTTTTCTCTGGTAAAACAGAAGGGATGTGTACTGTGCACCTGTGTCTCGTGTCGCCAAAGCTGGTTCCTACCGGAGTTAATCGAGGTAAAGATGGAGCATGAAGTGAATGGGCCCCTTGGCTTCAATCCCTTTATCACTAAGCTGCATGTAAGAAACTGCTCTAACTTCGTTTTTGTTCAGAAAAAGAAGTTTCTGATCTAGTGAATTTCATAAGGGAAATTCAGTTAGTTAGAGAGTATGACATAGAAACGGGGTCTCCCTGTCACTGCGCCATCCCGTGGCCCCTGCCCGAGGGGGGCCTGAGTTCCAGGTCTGGGTGGGCATCAGTGCCCCGCCCCACACACTTGGGCACCTGCTTCATTCAAGATGTCTTGGAGAAGTGGTGAAGAAATTTGCAAATGTGTGACTGGAACGCAGAACCACGAGGATGTGGAACCGTTCATTTGCTAAGATTGGCAATGCCATCATCAGAGTTTTAGGCCTTTGACTGAAACAGCTGAAACTTTCAAACAGTTCAGGTTTGTTACTTTGAACTGGTCTCGAAGTGCCAAGGGCTCCTCTGGCCTGGCTGCACGCCACTGAGCTCTCAACTCCTTTCTCTTCCTGGCAGAGGAGTCACTTCAAGGACTTGCCGAAAGCCGTCACAGCCCGTGAGGGGGCACTCAATGGGATGACGTTCTACGCCGCCCTGCAGGCTGAGGACGGGCACTGGGCCGGTGATTACGGTGGCCCGCTCTTCCTCCTGCCAGGTAGGAGGGTGCTGTCGTGGCCTGCGGGCGAGGCCCCCCTGGGGCATCCTTGGCGTCTTGGCTTGATCTGGTTCAGGCCTTGGGTGAACGTCTGAGGTGTGAATGAGTGGACAGGTGACACACCGGGAGCTCACAGAGAAAAGGGCCGGGGAGGTTGCCCTGTGCCCTGTGCCTGAGTGGTCCTGCTGTGGTTGCCAGGGGATGGGAGCGAAGGCTCAGCTAGCTAGCGTTCTGAAAAAGGAAGCGGGGGGTGCTGTGGGGGCCAGGGGGAGCTCTTGAGTCCCAGTGCAGAGCAGGGGCGTCAGTGGAGGGCCTAGCCTATGCCAAGGTGCAGAGGTGGGCAGGAATCTTTTAAGTCCTGTGTAGGCAGCTTGTGTGTGTGAACTCACCTGAAGTGTTGGCCGGGAGAGCTCAGATGGGACCTGTAGGTGCAGGTTGGTGAGTTGTAGGAGGACTGCAGTTGGAGCCCCTGGGTGCTGAACTGGTTTGGCTAGACAAGTCTGTTTTGCATCCTGGGAATGTTTCTCTAAAGAAATGCTCAGCTTTGTAATCCGGAAAATTCCCTGAATTTATGCAGAAGGACCTTTTCCTTTAGTGGGAGTCGCACTGGGAGGCCATCCAGCTCCCATCTCCGCTTTGACTCCACGCCCTGCTGCCTCCTGGACTATACAGCTTTGTATCTTCCTGACTAGGGACCCAGGGGCCTGATGCTTGGGGGCAAGGCTTTGGGCTTTCTTCCCTTGGTCGGACCTGGAGCCTGTTGAGACTTTTCCCAGGGATCTTCATGGGGAAGCAGTGACTGCACTGGCTTGCTCTGACCCTGGGCAAGGTGGCAGGACTTCACCATGCCTTGGCTGACTCATCTGTGATGTGGGGATCGTGGGGATTGGGTTTGGTCACATGTGCATGGCACCAGGCACTCAGTGGGTGATTGGTCATGGGGACACTGCATTGGTTTGTGCTTGCTGCTGTAGCTCTGGGCTCAGCCTGCTGCCCCACCTGCCCTCTGCAGGCTGTAGGTTGGGGCTTTCCTCTCTCCCTCTGGACTCTGGACAGACCATCTTTCTCAGGTGGACACTGGCCTGTTTGGGGGTGCCATCTCAGGGTTCTTCCATGGCTGGCTGAAGTTTGACCGGTCTTCTTCTGCTTTAATTTGGCAGATGCTCCTGGAGGTCATGACTCTGTGTGGCCGTGTGGCATTGAGCATCACTGTGGTGATCCCTGACTCTGGGGTTGGACCTCCTGGGCTCCAGCCCCAGCCCCACCACTTAGGGGCTGTGCCTCAGTTTCTTTGCCTGTAAAATGGGGAAGACACCGGCTCTGCTTCCTGCTTTTGTGTTTTCCTGTCTTGACAGCATCATACCTGTTATGAAAGGAGATGGACTTTTTTCTGTGAACCTCTGTGGTGTCTCTATATCTATCTGCCTTTCCAGAGTGTGTCTGTGTGGGTGTGTCTACTGGGGCTTCTCATGCCTCTGGCCATAGTTGGGCATCCATTCCATGACACGTTGTTGCTGGGGCCTGCCTGAGACCCCGCGTGCTCGGTGCCATGGGCACGTGGCTGATGGAGCCTAGGCCCAGGGTAGGGTGGAGGGGCGGGGGGGGGTGGCCTGTGAACACCATGCTCAGGAGGGCTAGGCTGGGAACAGAAGGTTCTTTGTGGATAATATTTATTGTTGTCCATCTTGCAAAGTGATGTGTGCTATTAAAATTAATAAAACAGGAAAATGTAAATGTAAGCGAGTAAACTACCCCATCCAGGGATGATGCGTTGAGTGCTTCTTTCCCAGCAGGCGTGTCAGTAGTGTGGACCTTGGAGTGGCTGGGTGGGCTCTGCACGCCCCATGTGATACGTGCCACGTGTGCTGTTGCTGCTACTCCTGGGGCCCCAGTTCTAAAGTCCCTGAGGGGGCCGGGAGTAAGAGCCTTCCCAGGCTTGTTTCCACAGGAAGGAGACCCTAGCGGACAGCTGCCTGTTACCTGGGGTTCTCAGGAGGAATGGGGCCTGGGCTTAGCAGTGCTGAGTGCCTGCTGAGGAGTATCTTTTCTGCCGCACAGGCCTCCTGATCACGTGCTACGTGGCGCACATTCCTCTGCCGGCTGGATACAGAGAAGAGATTACACGGTACCTGCGGTCTGTGCAGCTTCCTGATGGCGGCTGGGGCCTGTGAGTCTGCCCAACCCTGCGTCACTGCGTGTGTATGCATGCACGTGCACACCTGTTCTTATGTGGGAGATGCACCTGTCAAGGGGTGGGGTGACTGTAGCTCTGGCCCTGGGTGGGCGGGGAGAGCCTGTCAGGAGGGAGATAGGCTGCAGGCTACGTGCAGGCTGGGTCCGCGTTTCCCTGGGGCTCTCAGAATGGGCCTGTTCACTTTCTGGGCCTTGGTTGTGCAGCTCATGAGTTTCATGACTGATTGAGAGACTCCTGAGACCCATATACCACAGTGAAAACCATTTGCTGTCATCACTAAGGCAGAAGAAAATTGTCCTTGACCCTGGGATGGCAGCAGGGAGAGGCAGGCCGGGCAGTTCTCCCCACGTTTCAGCCTGCTTTTCTGTGGTGTCGCTCGCTCTGGGAGCAGGGCCCTGTCCCAAGGTGGTCAACTGCCTGCCCACCTGGCTGTGGGGCCCTGGTGCTTCTTGCCCTGCAACCAGGACGTGCGCCCCTCCTGGGCTGGCTAACTCCACACCACCAGCCTTCCTTACAGAACCCTAGGACAGCTCAGCCCTGCTTGCCTCCTGGATGGGGTCGTGGGCATCTCGAGCTTGAGATCCCAGTTCTTTGCCGTCTGGGTCCTGGGACAGACCTGAGGTCTCACCAGTGCCTTCGCCTGCCCTGGCATGCTGCCTCTGGAGCTTGCTCTGTGGGCCGTAGTGATATAGGGTCTGTTGATGGGCCACTGCCTGGGGTCATGTTGATTCAGGCATGGGAAGTAAACGGACAGGGACGGGAAGTTTTGCTGTGCTCTGCAGCATGCGGGATCTTAGTTCCCCCACTAGGGATCGAACTTGCGCCCCCTGCATTGGGAGCACGGAGTCGTAACCACTGGACCGCCGGGAAAGTCACTTGAGGGCAGTTTTGGAACTGCTCAGTTGTCGTGGAGGTGTAGGAGCTCTTCCTGGAGAATGGCTGTTCTGGATGTTTCTCGTGTTGTTACGTCATTCTTGATTTGCTGAGGAAATTTAACGGAAGCGTTGCTTAATTTCTTACAAGTAATGGAAGACGTCATTTTCTCACCTGTCTCCTGCTCCTGTAGGCACATTGAGGACAAGTCCACGGTGTTTGGGACTGCGCTCAACTATGTGTCTTTGAGAATTCTGGGCGTGGGGCCTGACGATCCTGACCTGGTGCGAGCCCGGAATATTCTTCACAAGAAAGGTACGCCCTGCATAGCACGTGCTACGTAATAAAGAGTTCACGTTACCTCACCATAATGAGTGCTCGAAAATGGGAAATAGAAAGGTGCACCTGCACTTCACATACAGCAAAACACGTGAGCCAGGAAGGCGTCAAAGCAGGAACAGGAGGAAACTGTCGAACCTTGCCAGTAAATTTTTAAAACACAAATTAAGGTCGCCGTATAATTCTGTTTGTTTCACAAATGGGCAAGGACTCACGAACAACACGCTCGTGCGTTGCTTGTGGGAGTGTTCCTTCCCAGAGGGCAGCCTGGCCGCACGAGAGTGGCGGGAGCTGGTGGAGCTCTGCCTGCACCCTCCACCCTCGCTCTCCTGTGTGTCCTGTAGGGCTCCTGGGGTGACTCCTCTGCCCTCGCCCTGGGGAGGCCCTTCCTCTCCTGCTCCTCCGAGAGTATTCGCTGCTCCTCTGCAGGGCCCGGTGCGTCTCGCCCGCCTGCCCTCCGCTCACGGACACTCCCCAGGCTGCTCGCCCTCCCTGCTCTGTGCTCACGCACAGCGGCTTCCCGTCAGCGCCTCGAAGCCCCTTCCCGCTTCAGGGCTCTGCACGTGCCGCTTTGTCTGCCTGGGCTGTCCCACCTGCCGCCCAACCCCGCTGCCTCAGGGACTCCTGCTCACCCTTCGCCTGGCACCTTGCATGTCACTTCCTGACCTGCCACGTTGGGTGACGCCTCCTGCTGCACTTTCTCATGAGCCTGCATTCTTCACACGTGTGTTGCTCTTGTAACGAATCCATCGTCAGCTTCTGGGCTCACTAGTGCGAGGTCCCAAGGCTGATTTCTGGTTCCTTGTCTGGGAAGGAATGTCTTCAGGCCACGCTTCCCTAGTAGCTTTGTGGGTCTTTGCCTTCTGCACACCTGGGTTCGGGGTGAGGCCTCCTTGTGAACCGTGTCCAGGATGGTTTTCCTGTGCTTGGGACCAGTGCTGCTGGGGGGGCTCCAACATGGGGCCACAAGCATCCCCACAGCCGCAGTCCAGATCCGTCTGCCGCGTGGGTACAGTGCAGCGCGGGACGGCCAGGTGGACCCCAGGAGGGAGAAGGCCGAGCGTGCACGGTCAGCTCCCTCATCACCTCCAGGCCCGTGGGGACCCGGGCTGCCGTGTGCACCTGGGCCTCTCACCTTCCCAGCTGCTGCTTCCTGGGGGCAGGGGCCAGGCGGGCTTGTTCTGGGGAAGACGTCGGTTCCACCCAGCAGCCCTGGTGTTGGGTGGTCCCGAGTGGTTCTGGAGCCTGCTTCTTACGACAGGGAGAGGATCCTTAGCAGGCCTGCCTTTTGAAGGGGACCCGACTCCTGAGGGTCTCATGTTCACAGTCAGAGGCAGGTGATGGGGCCTGTTCTCTCCCCACAGGTGGTGCTGTGTTCATCCCCTCCTGGGGGAAGTTCTGGTTGGCTGTCCTGAACGTGTACAGCTGGGAAGGCCTCAACACTCTGTTCCCAGAAATGTGGTACGCTTCCCCATCTACGGTCACCACTCTCTTAGCGAGTAGAGTGACGCCGCCCTGGGTCACTTGCTGCCTGTTAGTCAGATGAGGGGCTGTCTGTTCAGTGGAGTGGGGTGGCGTTAGGCTCCTGGCAGAGCCCCTGCTTGGCTGAGTCCTACAGACTATGGGAGAGGGTTCCTGCTTGGGCAGGAGGGAGGTGCCGTGGGGTTGGGCCATGTGGCAGGTGGGTGGGGTCCTGCCTGCTGGTTACAGAACCTCCGGTGTGGGGCGTGATGCGCTGCCTTTGTTGCGTAGATGCCTGTGACTGTGTCTCGTTGTGGACATTTTGAGCACCTATAGAAATAAAGGAGGTGACAGCCCATGCAGCCCTCCCCAGCCCAGTGTTGGGTGTGTCGTGCTGACTGTCCCCCTTGTCTTTTTTGCTAGTGAATGTTAAAGTTGATCCCAGACATTCTGTTTCCCCTGTGAACTCTTCAGTGTGTGTCTTTAAAAGATAAGAATTTTCTTTCAACAGAACTACAATATTGCTTAAAAACTCAGTAAAATCAACATTAATTCCATATTGTGTGATACTTATAAGCCAGAGATTTTAAACATTTTGTGAATATCTAATGAAATCTCTGGACATGTGTCCCGAATACATTCATATACATATAAGTACCCCAATATCACCTTCAGGAGGTGAGGTCCCTGGAGCAGGGAGCTGTCAGGGAGGTTGGGGGGCCCTTGCGCTAGGGGACTTCGGTAGAGGAGAGGTGCAAGGTGAAGGGGCCAATCAGGAGATGACAACAGGGGCCTGATGAAAGGGCCGATGGCCCAGCCTCACCGGGGCAGACCTGCCCAAGGCTGGCCACAATGGAAGGGGCGGGAAGTGGTCTGGGGCCATTCCAGTGTTCCTCACCGGTGGGCCTGCTGGCTGGACCTCGGACCTACCCGGTGTGTAAGGAGCCGCAGAGGAAGGCGCTGAGCAGGCGCTGGGAAGGGTGTGGTGTCAGAGGTGGGTGTGGGGGACTGCGTTGGCTGCATCCCCGCACCACAGGGCCCAGGCCGTGGGTGCCAGGCCTCTCGGTAACTAGGGCACTGCTAGTCTTGGCGGAAGCTTTGGAGGGTGTAGGTTGGAGTGTAAAGGGCAGGTGTGCAGGATGAGGGACCAGAGACCCTGAACCACTTCAGCTGCGGGAACGCTGGAAACGTTACCCAAAATGTAGCAAACGCCCTTTAAGGTGAGTGGAGGAGCCCTCAAGAGAGTGAGGCCAGGGGTGGTGGGGCTGAGGACACCTGCCCAACCCTTACTCCTGGGAGCAGGGGAGGCGGGCTCACCTCCCCGTGGCCTCCACGTGGCCTCCCCTCTCACACGAGGACGGAGGCTGAAAGGGGCGGGTGGAGAAAACAGCCCAGGCGTGCCCCTGCCTGGGAGGCTGGCAGAGCTGTGCTCATGCCAGGCTGCGTATCTGGGTGCAGCACAGCAGAGGTAACGATCAAAGACACAGGCCTTGAGAAGGTGTGGCAGTCCTGAAGGTTTTTAGGTAAACTTTTTATTTTGGAATAGTTTTCAATTTCCAGAAAAGTTGCAAAGATAGTCCAGAGCGTTTCTGTAGACCCCTCACTCAGTATCTCCGTGATTAATGTTCTTGTTACTGCGGCGCGTTTGTCACAACTGGGAACCCGCAGGCAGTCCTCGCCGTTTAGGAGCCAAGTCTCCTGGCTCTAGGAGGCACCTGGTGAGCCAGGAGAAGTTGTCGGCTTCTGTGGACCGTGCCCCTCGGGAGCACGGCTGTGCCCACTTGGGCCGGAGACAGCCGTCCACCCTGTGTTCCGGCTTGAAAGGGCCCCAGGCTGCAGTGGTGGGGGGGGGCCCTGCTGACATGCTGTCCCCCCAGGCTGTTTCCTGACTGGATGCCCGCGCATCCCTCCACCATCTGGTGCCACTGCCGGCAGGTGTACCTGCCTATGGCCTACTGCTACGGCACCCGGCTGAGCGCCGAGGAGGACCCGCTGGTCCAGAGCCTCCGCCAGGTGAGCCTGACCACGTACGCCCGCTCTCGGGGGGGCCCACGGAGCCGAGAGCGCCACAGAGTGGAGCCCCCACCTCCTGTCCCTAAATGACTGCTTGGGGGCTTGTGCAGTGGGGTGGGCTGCAGGGCACCTGTGAGCAAGGGCCAGGCCCCAGTGCGTCCCCGGGAAGCAGCGCTGACATGGGGCTTGGGGCGCAGGCTGCTTGTCGGGGCCTGCCCTCGGGCGGGCAGGCAGCGGAGGGGACGGGCAGGTCCAGGGCTGAGGCGCTGCCGCCCTCAGGAGCTCTACGTGGAGGACTACGGCCGCGTCGACTGGCCGGCGCACAGGGACAGCGTGGCCCCCGGTGAGCTGTACACGCCGCACAGCTGGCTGCTCCACGTGGTGCACGGTGGGTGCCCCCAGGGGCTGGCTGGGCCCCCCGGGGGTCGGTCGACACCTAAAGTGACAGGGAAAGCGGAGGGACACGGCCCCACGATGAGTCCTGGCGTCGGGGTCCTGCGGGGACAACGGGGCCGGCCGTGCACACCTCGTGTCCAGCAGACCCGCCTGGGGCTCGGGCTCCTGGACAGAGGATTCGGAGCCCAGGGCCTTGAGGGGCCGGTGGTTCCTCCTCAGTGGGAGAGAAGGGGCGGGACCCCACCAGGCCCAGTCCAAGCCCGTCTCCCGTGGGTCCTCCTGGCTGCTCAGAGCCGAGTGGCCTCCCCGTGGAGCCTGGCGGGTGCTGTGTGCGCAGGCGGCCACGTTCCCCCTCATTCATGCGTTCGTTCCCTCACTGGTCCTGCAGACGGGCCCTGGGGTGGGAGCCGGGACCCGCCCTGTCAGCACTGGGAGGCAGCACGCTCTGCACGGCTGCGGGGGCCGCAGGGCGGCACCGGGATGCCAGGGAGGGGGCTGCACCAGCAGGCAAGGAGAGTGGGTGAGGGGGGTGGCAAGGGGGGGCCCGGAGACTGGCCGCCATGGGCCGACCGCCCTGGGGGGGGGGTCTGTGCTGGGGCCGGGACTCCTGTGTCTGGTGCCCGTTGACGCCCCCCTCCCTCGCAGCGATCCTCAACCTGTATGAGCGCCACCACAGCGCCAGCCTGCGGCAGCGGGCCATCCAGAAGCTGTACGAGCACATCGCAGCCGACGACCGCTTCACCAAGTACCTCAGCATCGGCCCGGTCAGCACCCCTCGCCCACTGGGTGTCTGGGCCTGGGGTGGGCGAGGACTGGGGGCAGGTTGCCCAGAGGCCTGTGTCTGTGGAGCTGGGAGTGGGGGTCTCCCTGGAGGTGCGGTCTCCCACTGGAGGCTGCCACACCTTTACGTGGGACGTGGGCCTCTGATCCCCCAGGACCCCTGTGCTTGGCCCGCCCTCCCGTCCCACCACCTGGTGTGTCTGGAGCACTGCTTGTTGCGGCTGCCTCCTGAGGTCTTTCTGGCCGGTGGGGTGGGCTGCTTTTCCTCCCCTGGTCCTCTCCCCTTCCCCACCCCTAATAACCCACCATTTGCCTTTCTCCTATGGGGTTTGCAGGACCAGGGTGCTTGCGTTCCACTCCTGATTCCTGTTGAGGCTGGTGGCTCGAGACTCGCTTCTCAGAGCCTCTGGGCTCCTGACCCTGCTCTGCCCCGTGGGGCCGTGAGCCCGGGCGGCCAGTGCAGGGTTGGGAGGCTGGCCCGCAGCCTTAGGGCACTGGGTGCAGGAGGCAGCGCTGTAGCGAGCCTCGGGCGGCCGTGACTGTGGCCGCCGTGCTGGGTCAGCCCACGGCTTCTCTGTGTGAGCCCAGTGGGCGCAGTGTCCGTGAGCCCCACGCATGACCCTGCTCCCAGGTGTTTTCGAGGCCGGGTGGTACCCGGGGGACGTCAACTGCCACTCCCCCCCCGAGGGACCAGTTGTTTCCCTTTCAGCGCCAGGGGATTCTGTGTGGGCTCTGACCTAACGCTGCATAAAGCAAGTTAGAAATGCGCTGTAATCGGACCTTGGCCTAGGAGGTCCTGGGGTGGGAGGGCTGGGCCTCTAGAACATCTGCTCTGAGCAGTCAGGCCCTGCGCCGCTGGTCTCGCCTCCGAGTCATTCCGTCTCTCCCGTGGCCCTCAGCCCTATCCTCCGTCCCCTGAGTGACCTCAGGCAGCTCAGGACACACCACAACCCACGTGCTCACTCGGGTCCCCGCCTTGCCCGTCACCCTCATGGCGGTTCTGCTCACTAGCTGGCTGGGCTCCCATCACCTCTATGGGTCACCCTGTCTTTTCCCTGCTGCCGTCCCCCTCCCTCCTTGGCACACGTGCCTTGGCCCATTCACACCTTTCCCAGGGCAGGGCTGCAGCCTGGTAGCAGTGAGTGCTTGGGAAAGTGGTTAGAACAGAAGGCCTGGCCTGCAGCAAGGCCGTGCTGGGGCCTCGGTGGGGTAGGGCTGCGGCCCTCAAGCCCGGGAACCCCGGCAGGTGTGGAGCAGAGCCCTGACAGGGCTGTCTCCTCCAGATCTCGAAAACCATCAACATGCTTGCGTGCTGGCACAGGGAAGGGCCGGCCTCCTCTGCCTTCCAGGAGCACTTGTCCAGGATTCCTGATTACCTCTGGTGAGTGTGGCGGGGAGGGCGTGGCCCTTGGGGAGGGCGTGGCCCTTGGGGAGGGCGTGGCTGAGAGCCTGAAGGCCAGCGTGTCCCATGCAGGGAATTCTGTGTTTGAGGGAGGCCTCTTCCCCTGGTGGGCCCTCCACACAGCTGGGTGGGGGGTGGGAGCTGTCCTCACGTGTCCCCTGCTGCGTGGGTGCATTGCTCTTGGGACACGGGCTCTGGGCCCCTGACTTACGGCTCTGCCCTGTGCTCCCTGACCTGGACTCTTCTCCTCACAGGCTGGGCCTCGACGGCATGAAAGTGCAGGTAAGGGCTGTAGGGCCACAGCTGCTTGCTTCCTTGCAACCATTCCTGCCTTTTGGGTTTGTTAAGATCCCAAGTCACTCCTCCCGACGTGTTCTGTCAGCGTGTGGTGAGTGGCTGCAGGTGCCCCTTGTCCCGCATCTGAGGGGCACCGCCGGGCACCTCCTGGGTGTGTGCTGTCTGGCAGGGATGCTGACAGGCCCTGGGGGGTGGTGGGAGAGCTGAGGGCCTGCAGCCACACCATGGGAGCAGTCTGTACACCAAAGTCATTCAGAGCTGCAGCTCGGCGGGGGACGAGGGCCACGGTGGTTCTCAAGACGCCAGCCCAACTGCTGCTGGACAGCTGATTTCACAGCTCGCATGCTGGGTCTGGTTAGCGGGGTCAGGACAGCAGCAGGATGTGGTCAGAGCAGAACCCGTGCCCTCTGCTGCCCCGAGCTGAGCATCCCAGAGGTACCCCCTTCAGAGTCCTGAGACGCACTCCCTGTGGCCCCTCTCCGCGTACACCGCACCTCTGTTTTGTACCGTTTGCTGGTTTCCAGTGTCTGGATGTTGTAGATGCTGTTCCCCCAGCTTACGTCCTGTGCGTGTCCCTGGGGGTGGGGCTCCTGGGTCACTGGGCAGCCTGGGCTGACCTGGTCCTGTCCCGGCTGCAGGGGCCCTGGGGTCAGCGAGCCGGGAGCTGTAGGGCTTTTGTCTCCTGTCACTCAGTGTGCAAATGTGGTGCCTCCAGCAATGTCCTTGCGTCACACTGAACTCTGGGCCCTTTGGGATGAGGGCACCTGGGCCCAGCCCCGCCCAGTGCAGACCACCCCCCCCAGGTGCCCTTGCCAAGCACACTTGAGCCCCACTTCCAGCTCCCTGGCCCCCACGCCGCCAGTCTTGTGTGAAAAGATTCCTGAAACACGTGAAGTGCAGGAGGGTGACGAGACCTCATGTGGCTCCCCACCCCCTTTGACACCTCCAGCCCTGGAGCTTACAGGGGCTTCTGGTTCTGGCAAAACTGCCATGCCGTCCCCACTGGGTTCACGGCAGCCCCCGGTGGGGTTTTGCTGTGTGTTCACTGGTATCAGGATTCAATCCGGGAGGCTGGTCCTTGATGTCACCTTTGTCCTACAGTCTCCCAGTGCCCTTCTCTCCTGGGCCACTTGTCCCAGCGTGTCTCCCTTCTGCCTGCTCTGCACCCCAGGTTTTCTGCAAACTGGCGGTTAGGCCCTGAGGCTTGATCCGGTTCAGGTCTTTTTGGCCAGGCGCTGTGTGTGTTCTTCCCACACATTGTCCCGCCAGGCTGCAGTGTCTCGTGTCCCTTAGTGTCACCGATTGGTCTGGGCTCCGTGCCAGTGGGCAAGCAGTGGAGGCCATGGCGGTGGTCATCCAAATCCTGGAAGTGCTCTGAGAAGCCCTGTCCTGGCTGGTGGCCTGGTGAAGGCAGGTGGGGCTGCCTGACCCACGTCTCCTTGCAGGACCAGCCCCTCTCAGGGCCTCGTGGGCTTTAGGGGTACAGAGCCCAGAGCCTGGGGTGAGGAGTCGGCTGGGCTCCTTCCTCTTTGTAGGAGCTGGTGGAAGCCCCTGCACCCTTCCTTGGCCCTCTAGGCACCCATCGGATCTGGGAAGTTGGGGTGGGGGTGGGAGGTGGCTGCTGTAATGCTGTCCTCTCTGCACAGGGTACCAATGGCTCGCAGATCTGGGACACCGCGTTCGCCATCCAGGCTCTGCTGGAGGTATGTGGCTCTGTCCCTCATTCTCCAGCCTCCACCTGCCTTTCCCGTGTGTCCACCCCTGCATCCAGCCGGACACAGCACCTGCCGGCCCTGACCCTTTGCTTACCTGGGCTCCGAGACAGTGGTCTTGCCTGGCAGCTCTAGGTGTGGGGCTGGCTTGAAGTCTTCAGGGGCAAGGAGCTTGTGAGGGCTGTTCCCGAGGTGACGAGGTGCTGGGGTTTTTTATAAGGGGGAGTGGCTCCAGGCTCTTCTCAGTGCTCAAATTGCTCACTACGGATACTTTTGAGCACGTACTAGAAAGAAATAGGAGCGTGTTTTTATGGTGGTGGGAATGAGGTTGGTAGGATGTGGGGAGGAGTCTGGGACACGTGGGGGCCTGCCTTAGATGGGCAGGGACCCTGTGGGCACAGGCTGGGGCTGGGGCTAGGGTGGTGTGGACCATCTCTTCTGCTGTTGCTCCACCATGTCTTTCTGACTTGGCGGCAGAAACCCGAGCGCCCCGAGACTGGGGTGGGTTTGCTCCTGGTTCCCAGTGGTGGCCGGGTATCACCAGGGTCGTCCAGGGACCAGCCCCGCGCGCAGGCATGTGCCGGCTGGCGGCTCACCCCCTCCTCTTTCCCAGGCGGGTGCACAACACAGGCCAGAGTTTTGGTCCTGCCTGCAGAAGGCGCATGAGTATCTCCGGGTCTCGCAGGTGAGACCAGGCCTGGTCCGTGCCTCGCACAGGCGGGGTGCCCCTCCCCCCAGCATCTGCCCCTCGCGCAGGCGGGGTGCCCCTCCAGCCCAGGGCGTGTTCCCCCAGCATCTGCCCCTCGCACAGGCGGGGTGCCCCCCCAGCATCTGCCCCTCGCACAGGCGGGGTGCCCCCCCAGCATCTGCCCCTCGCACAGGCGGGGTGCCCCTCCAGCATCTGCCCCTCGCGCAGGCGGGGTGCCCCTCCAGCCCAGGGCGTGTTCCCCCAGCATCTGCCCCTCGCACAGGCGGGGTGCCCCTCCAGCCCAGGGCGTGCCCTGATTGTGGGTGGGGGCAGTGGGCCACGTGGGTGCTGCCTGGAGGGTTCCCACTGGCACGGGTGACCGAGAGGGCGGCGGCACTGGGTCCCCGCATGTCCTGCTGTGCTGGCCCCTCCCTGCCCGGTGTCTGCGTACTGTGGTGGTGATGTGTTCCCTCCTGCCCCTCGGATGCTCACCAGGTCCCAGACAACCTCCCCGACTACCAGAAGTACTACCGCCAGATGAGCAAGGTACCGCGGCCAACCCCACCCGCCCCGGTTAGCTGGGCCTTGCCCTCGAGGAGGGCTCTCTCCTCGGCTTCCTGTTCTGATAGAGGCACAGTGTGGGGTTCCACTGATGTACCCAAGATACTCCTGACTGAAGAGTTGTGCGTAAATGCAGTAGCTGAGCTATGTGGGCTTCACCCCACCGTGTCACACACTGTGTGCACTCAGCAGCACGTGCAGGCATTAAATAAGCTGTCAGAACGTGAATGGCAGTGATGAGGGGAGGAGTGGGGAGGGCAGTTCTTGCAGCGCGTGGGGGCGTGGACGTGGCCATGGCTGCGTTCTCACAGCGGGTTGCTTGTGCCCATCCCGCAGTAGAGCCTGAAGGCGGTGACGGGCAGAGGCTGCAGTCCTTGTACTGGAAGTTGGAGGCCGTCCACGTGTGTGTGGCTTGGGGCTGTGGCTGTACCTCCGCTGTGGATGGGCCTCGGCTCTGTGCAGGCGTGCGAGGCGCCATGGCCTGGGGTGGCCAGGTGTGGGCTTGGCCTCCACCCTTACAGCCCCACACTTTCCAGGGCGGCTTCTCCTTCAGCACACTGGACTGTGGCTGGATTGTTGCCGACTGCACAGCTGAGGCCTTGAAGTCCCTCCTTCTCCTGCAGGAAAAGTGTCCCTTTGTCACCAAGCACGTCCCACAAGAGCGGCTCTTCGATGCTGTCGCTGTGGTGAGGCTGCTGGGTGTGGGACTCTGGTCGCACAGCTGAGGGCGCTGTGCACGTGGAGTCTTGGCCACCCCACCACAGACCCTCTTAGCACACCCAAGTTTTGTCCGATTTTTACGATGGAGATCACATAGTTTGGTGGCGCACGTGTGCTTTATAAGTGGTAAGCATGCACGTGCCGGGGAGTGGTCCCGGGTGGTCACGGAGTACCTGGTTGATAAAGGTTGCAGCCCACTGTTCTGGGCGCCTGAGGGTCCTGGTTTAACATGAAAACCGGCTCCCTGTTTCCCATCCCTGCTCCTTGGTTCCTAGCCTTGGGGTGTTTCTAGAAAGCTGTGCCACAGCCTGTGGGCCCTTGCATGTGCTCAGCGCATGGGCGAATTCTCACGGTGTTCCCTCTGGTTTTAGTTGCTGAGCATGAGAAACCCCGATGGAGGGTTTGCCACCTACGAGACCAAGCGTGGGGGACACCTTCTGGAGCTTCTGAACCCCTCGGAGATCTTCGGTGAGTGGTCGGCCAGTTGCCACAGACTCAGGGGCCCCACGTGCCTGAGGCTGGATCTCCCACCAGAACCTGGAGCTCTTTCCCCTGGCGGGGGGCAGTGCCAACAAATGTTCTGGCAGATGCGGTCGGATGCTCTAAGGAGCCCCCAAGCACCAGAGTGTTCCGTGCGTCTCGACTTCCCAGGGTGCGGTGACCCTGGTTGTGGATAGAAAAGCTGCAGTCTGCCTCTCGGAGGTGGGCGGGATTCACA
This sequence comes from Eubalaena glacialis, assembly GCF_028564815.1. NCBI lineage: Eukaryota > Metazoa > Chordata > Mammalia > Artiodactyla > Balaenidae > Eubalaena > Eubalaena glacialis. The sequence goes on from NC_083721.1 coordinate 494,196, forward strand.
CCGGCTCTCTGGCCCAAGCCTGGGCCGGCTCCTGCTCTGTCTTCCATAGAGGCCGGCCTGTCTCCTGAGTGCTCCTCATGGAGCCCACAGCTCCTCACAGGGAGGTGACAGTGGGGACCCGCTCGCCTGTGTCCTCCTGCTGCGTCTGTGTGCGCCCCTGTACCCTCCTTCTGGGTCTACATTTGTCGGGCTCCTGTAACTGGCAAATGTACTCCTGTGGAGGCATTCTCAGGGTGGGGTGCAGCTCTGCTGTGTGTGCTTCTCTGTTACCCTCCCACTGACCTGGCTGTCCTGCAGCACAGATGGGCCTCCGGGTCACCTGTGTAGGTGCCTCCCTCCCACCTGGTGGCCATGTCAGCGGGCTGGTCGCTGGTGACGCTTCCTCCTTTCCTTTGGAGGATGGTCAGGCTCGTGATGTGTTGTACAGGCTCTGCATTTTATGGCGTTCTCCTGTGTCACGGTTTGGCCTGAATTGCCAAATTGGGCAGCTGAGGTAAAGTTCACATACCTCAAGCCTTCCTTTTCTTTCCCAGGGGACATCATGATTGACTACACATATGTGGAGTGCACCTCGGCTGTGATGCAGGCGCTGAAGCATTTCCACAAGCAGTTCCCAGACCACAGGGCCGGAGAGATCAGGTAAGGGCGGCCTTGGCACAGGGATGCTCAGTCACGTAGCATGGGTACCATCAACTTGGGGCCAAGAAATCAGACAACCTTGATGTCATTGAGAGCAAGCCATTTGCTCACTTGGGGTGCTCAGGCCGGGGGCCCATCTCAGACAGTGGGCTCTGGAATAAAGCTCATTTAAAAATGGAAGGGGTTTCAGATGCTCCTGAATCCTGCTGTAGGCCCTGAAGTATATCAAATGTGTGTACTGGGGGTCAGAGTAGCACAGTTATAACACAAAAATGAGTTATTTTTTGCATCTTCTTAATAACATTAAAAGAAGACACATAAAGGTGTACCTAGGAGATACTGTGGGTTCAATTCCAGCCACTGCAAATGTCACAGTAATGTGAGTCACGTGAATTTTTGGTTTCCCAGGGCATATGAAAATTACGTTTACACTATATTGTCGTCTATTAAGTGTTCAATAGCATTATGTCTAAGAAAATGATGTACGTATCTTAATTAAAAATATTTTATTGCTAAAAAATATTAACCATCATCTGAGTCTTCAGCAAGTCAAATTCTTTTTGTAATAGTAATATCAAAGATTACTGATAACAGATCACCATAATAGATATAATAATAATGAAAAAGTTTGAAATACTGTGAGAATTACCAAAATGTGATAGAGACATGAAGTGAGCAAATGCTGTTGGAACAATGGCACTGATAGCCTTGCTCGATGCAGGATTGCCAAAAACCTTCAGTTTGTAAAAAACACAGTGTCTGCGAAGTGCTGTAAAGCAAAGCACAATAGAATGAGGTATGCCTGTACCCCCAGCTCCACTTGTGTCCAAATAATGGTAGTTTTTAAATAAACCTTTCCTGTTGAAGTCTGGCACATGTTTAGAGAAGTACACAAACCATACATATAGCCCTTGGATTAATTATGAAGTGGACACACCCATGTGACCACATCAGGCAAACACATTACCAGAAGCTCCCCTCCTGGTTCTCCTCTGCCCACTGTGATCCCAACGTGGAATCCCACGTCTGTCTCTCTCCACTGTCGAATGCAGATGCCACGCTTTGTTTACGCATGTGCTTGTCGTATATCCTTCAGGGCCTCTCAGTGGGTTATTATGAATCATCCTGCTGTGAACAATCTCAGACTTGTGTTTTGGGGCACAGAGGTTCCCATTTCTTGAGGATGTAGATGTGGACTTGCTGTGTTATGGGGCTTCTGTGCAGTTTTTGTAGATTTTCCTTCATCCTTGTATGATTCTGTTGTTTCATGGCTCTTGGTAAACCTGGTATAGATTCAGCTTGGTCATGATGTGCTTTACTTTTTATATATTGTTGGATTCAATTTGATAAGTATTTTGTTTAGGATTTTTTCAAAGGTTCATAAATAGCTAAAAGTAAAGCCAGTGAATCATTAGTAAAAATTTATCATGCACACACCACAAAGACAGTTTGCAAACCAGGAGTGCACAAACCAAAACATTGAATGAGGCTCGGGTATATATTGTTATAAAGAGCTTATATTGTGAGAAAGCAGTAACTGTTTATTCTTCACAGTGACTGATTACAATATTAGAATTTTCAGTGATTACCTCGTATGAACCTTGGGAAGCAGTTCAAGTTTTCTTTATGATTTCCAGAGGTGTAAACAAGAAATGACCCAGGTCAAGTTAGTCTTGCAAAATAAGCTAAATTAGCCTTTGTTTGTATGATTAAACTGGTTTTGTCTGCTCAGGGAATTTTCGAGGCTGGGCTCTGTTTGTTTTTGATTTTAACGGTTCCCCCTTTTGGTCATTGTCTCAGCCGACTGAGGGTATCACCAACCAGTGTAGTGTTATTCTCTCTCTCCACCGTTGGTGTAGTCAGGCTGAAGAGTCACATATTTGCTGTTTTCATTAGTTGAATTGACGGATTGGAGAGCCGTGTAGTCACCATCTTCATCATTCATGTGGTTATTGCAAATTTCATCCAGTTGTCTGATCCGATGGATACCATTTGGTATGTGAGTGGCTGCCGGTAGGCATTTAAAACTGTTGCGAAATTAATGTGATGACTATAAAAAGAACAATAATCAAGATTGAAAAATTTCCCAGAGCCCAAATTTAATCAATTAAATAAATCACATGGGTTATAATCAGATTCGGGTATTACCTTTCTAAGTCAGTCTACAAAAACTTTAAAAGTTGTTTATGGAGGCGCACATGCTGTGTCAGCAATCACATGTCCTCAGTGTTCCTCAGGACAGGATGCACCTTGGGTGTGTACTTCAGGAGGCAGCATCGTAGTTGTCTTTCCACCTAAATTAGACCTCTATATGATCTGTGCAATCAGGTAATTCAATGAGAGGCATTTCTATGGAAACAAAAGAAAAACAATGGTAAATAATTCAAGCAAATTATAAATTCAGTTTCTGAGTTTGGAGAGCAGCTAGTTGAGATGATTTCTAGATGCTGGGTTCTAAACATCTTCAGATGCAGTGAGGACAAGTGTGGCAATTAGACAGATTTTCCTGGTTTTCAGTGTGACTGTCTCTGGTGATCTTCCTGAGTGGCCACACAGCAACAGGCATGAGGATCGTCCTCACATGAGCTGTTGAAGTCTGTATCAAGTTGTCCAGCTTTTGCTTGCAGGGCTTCGGGAAAAGGGCAGTTTTAGTTTCATAGTGATTCAAAAATCAAAAGAGTGGAAGAAAATTGTAAATGTTAGTTTGGAGAGTTCTAGCCACATATTGGAGGAAATCAGAAGAATTCAGGATTCAGTCCAGTTTACACTTAGAAAACAAACTTAAAAGACAATTAATGGTACTAGAATCTGATGTACATAAAGGTGTATTACTGAAACATAATTTTTCTCTTTATAATCACCTCCATTTCTATCAAAGATAACCGAGTCTAGTTTCAATAAACTTGGCCTGATTATTTATATAAGTGCAGCAGGAATAGCGACTGACCATATAGGCTCTTTAAAATCTGTTTCGTTGGAACTTTTCATGAGGAATCTCATATTGGATCTTTAAAGTCTCTTTAGGCTAAGAGGCCAAGACAAGGACTTGTCCAGTTGTGTCCTGTTACAAGAACAGATTCTCACTTAACTTTTGCAAATATGTATTGTTATGAAAAATAAGAATATTTAATAGGAGTTTCAGAATTCTTGAGGGACCAGGTAGGGAGAAAAAGATAAATGTTTACTAAATTGCTGTAAGTTGTAGACAGCTTAAAAGAGGAGAAAAAGGGTCCTTTAATTTTGGAAAATAGAACGCTAAAGAATGAGCAGTTATCAGAAGCCTACATTCTAGAGTACTTGTGAGGGCCTTTTCCATGAATCTCTTTGAAGATGAAGCACTTTTGCAGGAACATTTTTGCAAAAGCATCAGAGTAAAATAATAACTGTTTGCAAATGACAAACAACTATTTGTAAATGAAAAGAGTTGGAATTATATCAGGGCATACCAGATTTTTGGGAATTTCATATGATTTCTGGAATATTTATTTTATTTACTTATTTTTCAATAAATTTATTTATTTATTTATTTATTTATTTATTTATTTATTTATTTATTTATGGTTGTGTTGGGTCTTTGTTGCTGTGCACAGGCTTTCTCTAGTTGCGGCGAGCAGGGGCTACTCTTCATTGCAGTGTGCAGGCTTCTCATTGTGGTGGCTTCTCTTGTGGAGCACGGTCTCTAGGCACGTGGGCTTCAGTAGTTGTGGCACGTGGGCTCAGTAGTTGTGGCTCATGGGCTCTAGAGTGCAGGCTCAGTAGTTGTGGCGCACGGGCTCAGTTGCTTCGCGGCATGTGGGGTCTTCCCGGACCAGGGCTCGAACCCGTGTCCCCTGCATTGGCAGGCAGATTCTTAACCGCTGTGCCACCAGGGAAGTCCTGGAATATTTATTAATAATTTCCACATAAATATTTCCTAAAAAAAGTTCAGCATCACTTCTTATTTGAAAATGCTTCCCATGAAATTTAACACATATGAAAAGTTACATAGTTGTAAAAAAGCTTGTCTCTTTTAAGAGAGAAGACTCAGTTTTCTTAAGTAATCAAAGACCCGATAAAGACAAATCATAGAATCTTAGTTTTCTAGACATATTACATTAAAGGTAAAGAAAAACATTTGTTTACCCTTTCTTATTAAGAGCAGACCAATAATCTAAGAAAACTATCCTTTTAATAGAGAAAAGCAAATTCTAATTTCGTACCAGTGTAATTTTTTTTTTTTTTTAATTTATATTTGGCTGTGTTGGGTCTTTGTTGCTGCGTGTGGGCTTTCTCTAGTTGCAGTGAGCGGGGGCTACTCTTCATTGCGGTGCGTGGGCTTCTCATTGTGGTGGCTTCTCTTGTTGTGGAGCATGGGCTCTAGGCACGCGGGCTTTGGTAGTTGTGGCACACGGGCTCAGTAGTTGTGGCTCACGGGCTCCAGAGCACAGGCTCAGTAGTTGTGGCGCACGGGCTTAGTTGCTCCGCGGCACGTGGGATCTTCCTGGACCAGGGCTCGAACCCTTGTCCCCTGCATTGGCAGACGGATTCTTAACCACCACTGAGCCACCAGGGAAGTCCCAGAACCAGTGTAATTTTGATATTAAAATTCTTCCTTGGGGCTTCCCTGGTGGCGCAGTGGTTAGGAATCCCCCTGCCAATGCAGGGAACACAGGTTCGAGCCCTGGTCCGGGAGGATCCCACATGCCGCGGAGCAGCTGGGCCCGTGCGCCACAGCTACTGAGGCTGTGCTCTAGAGCCTGTGCTCCGCAACGAGAGAGGCCACTGCGATGGGAAGACCGCGCACTGCGACAAGGTGTGGCCCCCTATCGCCGCAAGTAGAGAAAGCCCCCGCACAGCAACGAGGACCCAACACAGCCAAACATAAATTTAAAAAAACACAACAACAAAAAACAACAACAACAAAAAAATTCTTCCTTGTTTAAAAACTTGTATAAATCCATTCCAGTCTTAGTCAACGTGACTACACACAAAATTCCTTTCTCAAGATTCCTTTTCTATAAACCTACAGCTTTTTATATCCATTCAGGTTTTGTCCTGTCTTTTTCCTTTCTTATTCTGGAACAATCATTTTACTTAGAAAAAAATTACTTTCTTTTTTTCCTTCAACAAAAATGCATCCTTATTCCTCATACCTTCTCTTTTTTCAAAAATATTTATTTATTTATTTGGTTGCACTGGGTCTTAGTTGCAGCTCACTGGGTCCTTAGTTGCGGCAGGCAGGTTCCTTAGTTGTGGCATGCAAACTTCCAGTTGTGGCATGCATGTGAGATCTAGTTCCCTGACCAGGGATCGAACCCGGGCCCCCTGCATTGGGAGCGTGGAGTCTTAGCCACTGTGCCACCAGGGAAGTCCCCCTCATACCTTCTACTGAAAACACACATCCAACTTTTCATATATAGTCATTTTCTTTTATCTGTATTTTCTAGTAGTTTTGTAAACAAACAAACCTTAGCTCTTTTATGAATCAGTTTTGGCAAGGGAACTTCTATAGCAGTCTGTATTTTTTTTTAAAAGCCTCTTTTTAAAAAAAAATGCTGATTTTTAACTTTATTAGTTCAAATGTTATTTTCTCAATTTCAAAAACTTACAAAGCTTACCTAGAGAAAAAATGATGCAAGGAAGTTGTTACAGAATAATTACACATTCACTCTTAGAGGATAGCATAATTGCCTGTGAATGACATTAAATGAATATAAATTCTTTCTACATAATACAGTTAAAATAGAACATATGCTTTCTGGAAATTACATTATGAGATTCTCTGGTGTCTACAGGTTCCTCCCAATGTTGCTCTGCTAGACTGGGAAGCATAGGACAGGCAGGGGCTGCAGGATCCTCACGTCACTGCTGAAGAGGGTTGCTCTGTGTTGAGTAGGCAGAGTAAAGATTGGAAGGATGGAGAACAACCTCTAAACTGATGGCTGAGCTATAACTGTATGGGAAAACGCCACCAGAATTCCCAGGCTTGCAAGTAGTTCTAAGATTGCTCCCTGGCTGCAATCTGAAAAGGCAAGGCAGCAAAGCCTGAGCCTATCAGAGAGGTTGCAGCCTGGCCTTGAGGAGCCGTCGCTGTGTGTACAGGGCAGAAAGGCTGGCCGTGGTTGGGCTGGCCTGTCCAGCTGGCCGCGCGGCGCTTCTGCTGCTCCGTTTGCCGTCGCGTAAGAGTGGCCGTTTTCCAGCATGATGGGCCATTCCTTAGTGAGAGACGCAGTGTATATCATGCCCATGCCTTTGTGCATAAAACCGTACAACTAACTGAGACAGCAGTGTAATAAATGGACACGTATTTCTTATTTTTAGTATATGGCATGCGTGCATCCTATTTTGTACTTTTTGAAACTATTGCTTACATACAGATAATAAATGAATCTATTAATAAATGTATCTATAAGATATAGCTAAAATTAAAGATATATACTATTCCTTTATATAGGTATAAATTATATGTATATTTTCAATTTAAATAAATGTTAATCATAACTCACCAATGGTCTACGACCGGTGTTTGAAAAATAAGAAGTTACAGTAAATCCTCCCACAGAGGAGAAAGCTCTCTTCGATGGATGCTTAGATAAATGATTTTCAGGCTTTCTCTTTTTTTTTTTTTTTAATTTTTTTTATTTATTTATTTTTGGGTGTGTTGGGTCTTCGTTTCTGTGCAAGGGCCCTCCCTAGCTGCGGCGAGCGGGGGCCACTCTTCATCGCGGTGCGCGGGCCTCTCACCATCGCGGCCTCTCTTGTCGCGGAGCACAGGCTCCAGATGCGCAGGCTCAGCAATTGTGGCTCACGGGCCTAGCTGCTCCGCGGCATGTGGGATCTTCCCAGACCAGAGCTCGAACCCGTGTCCTCTGCATTGGCAGGCAGATTCTCAACCACTGCGCCACCAGGGAGGCCCCAGGCCTTCTTTTTAAATGTACACTTAAGTTTATATGTAAGTTTTGACGTATCATTCAGTTAAAAGCATTTTCTATTTCTATTGTAAGTTTTCTGGCCCATGAGTTATTTAGGAGCATGTTGCTTTATTTCCCCCCAAAAATTGGAGGAGTATCCAGTCATGTTTTTGCTGGTTTTCCGTCTGTTTTGGCAGGAGGTGCAGCCACAAGGGGGCACTAGCGGGCACTGTGTCTAGTCTTCCTTTTGTCACCCAGGCCAGGCTGTTCCCTTGGCCGAGTGCTGTGCGTGTGATCTGGGGTCCTTTCCTCTGGCCACCTTGTCCTCAGAGATGCCCTCACAGGATTGACCTTCCTTCTTAATCATCTTTTTAAGAATTATTATAATAAAAGTAAAGCATGCTCTTTGAAGGAGACTTGGACGATACAGAAAAGCACCAGGAAGAAAGCCAGCTGCCCTTCCTCACCCCTGAGAAGAGGGCGTTCTGACTGTTTGATCTCCACGGTGCACCTTTCACGTAACTGGCTCTGTTTACTCTGAGGTTCCTGAGAGCAGGTGATAACTTCCCTTGTCATTTGGCATTCTCCTCCAACATGAGTTGTAATGGTTATTTCTGAATTTTCATTGCTGTTTTCCAGCTTTTCCCCATTTTAACCTGAACCAGTATCCTCTTGTTAAATCTTTGTTCAGGGCCATTATTATTCCCTAGAGCCATGTGGGCTTGGAGTCAGCCTGTCTGGGTGGATGCCCCTGCCCCTGCCCCTTCTCTGCTTGAGATCCTGGTCCAGTCACTTCACCCCCCTGCCCAGGTTCCCCCTGCCACATGCGGCAATAGTACAGCCTCATGGAACTGGGAGGATTGAGATACCACACGAAAGCACTGGGAGATTGGCATGTGATAAGCACAGAATAACTATTGTTATTGTGTAAAAACTCCTGCTTTGGAAGGTAAATTATGATAGTTTTCTGGTGGATTTACTTCATTTGTATTTCTTTGGAGATTACTGAGCTAAAATATTCTTTCCAGACATTTATAGGTCATTTCTGTTTCTTCTTTCACATATGAATTGCCATTCATACCCTTTCCAACTTTGTTGCTGGGATGATTTTTCTTCTTGCCTTACATGTTTATTAAGCACAATAAGTAATTCTCTATGTTATGTTACAGATATTTTCCCCCAATTACTTTATTATTTTTACCTCTAGAGAGTTTGAACATAAGTTTTTATTTTTTAAACAAATATATTAACTTGTTATATTAAAATTTTTAATTTATCTAGGAGTGTTTTTAGGTATAGTTTGAGGGTGTCAGTTACTCTAGTAATACATATATGGGATATTCCATTTTACTAGATTGACTTGAAATTCTTCATTAACTTCAAACTTACAAGAAAGTTATAAAAGAAGTAAAAAGCACTCCTATTTACCTCTTCCAACTATTGCTCAGTTGTTAATGTCAACTTTAATAATATAATAGCCAGTTAATTAACCAGCAAAAGTGAGTTTATTCAGAATAGCCAGAGAAATTGCAACTCGGGACATGCGAACTGTGACAGATCACAGGAAAATCCAGAGAATAAGAAAGGGAACTTGCTTGTATAGGGGCTGTGATAACCAAAGAGTCTGTTGGAGGGGTTGGGGATCCAGAGTATGGAGGCTTCCCATTGATGGGCTGCTGCCGTCTCTGATTGGCTGGGCTGTCGTGGGAAAGAGAGTTTTCTTCTTCCTGCTGGATAGTGAGCAGGGACACCTTCCTGCCCGAGATGTGGAGGGACATTTTTTCCTGTTTGGGGTAATTGATGATGCCTGGTGGGCCTGAGCACTTCCCTTACAGGCCTGTCTTGACTCCAGCTTTAGGTGAAGCTTCTTTAATTAATTCCACTTTAACATTTTACTGTATTTCCTTCATCATACTCCCTCCCATATATGTTTTTTCTTGAACCATTTGAAAGTAAATTGCAAATGTGATTACCTTAATCCCTAAATACTTTAGTATTTTTTAAAAATAAATTTATTTATTTATTTATTTATTTATTTATTTATTTATTTATTTATTTATTTATTTATGGCTGTGTTGGGTCATTGTTGCTGTGTGCGGGCTTTCTCTAGTTGCGGTGAGCGGGGCCTACTCCGTTGCAGTGCGCGGGCTTCTCATTGTCGTGGCTTCTTTTAGTATTTTTTTTAATGAGGATATTCTCTTAGTTAAATATGAGTCACAATATTAATATTGGTATAATATCATTATTTAATCTATAGAACTTATTTCAATTGTCCTAGTTGTACCGGTGGTGTGGATTATAGAAACATTTTTCCTCAAGGTCTAATCTAGGGTCATTGTATTTAGTTGTCATGTATTAGTTCTTTAACCTGGAACAATTCTTTAGTCTTTCCTTGTGTTTGATGACTGACATTTTTGAAGCATATGGCAAGTTATTTTGTAGAATGTCCTCAATGTATGTTTTTCTGTGTTTGCCCATGACAAGATTCAGGTTATAAAATTAAGCATTTTTGTCGGGAAAGTAACAAAAGTGATGGGGCTTCTCAGTGCATCATATTAGGAAGCATGTGTCAACACTGACCGCTTGATTAAGGAGATGGCCACTTGTTTTCCCCACTGTAAAGTTAATATTTTTTTCTTTGTGGGGAGAAAGTTTTTTTTTTTTTAATTTTTGAAATTTTATTTTATTTATTTTTTTATACAGCAGGTTCTTATTAGTCATCAATTTTATACACATCAGTGTATACAGGTCAATCCCAATCGCCCAATTCATCACACCACCATCCCCACCCCCCCCGCGGCTTTCCCCCCTTGATGTCCATACGTTTGTTCTCTACATCTGTGTCTCAACTTCTGCCCGGCAAACCGGTTCATCTGTACCATTTTTCTAGGTTCCACATACATGTGTTAATATACGATATTTGTTTTTCTCCTTCTGACTTACTTCACTCTGTATGACAGTCTCTAGATCCATCCACGTCTCAACAAATGACCCAATTTCGTTCCTTTTTATGGCTGAGTAATATTCCATTGTATATATGTACCACAACTTCTTTATCCATTCGTCTGTCGATGGGCATTTAGGTTGCTTCCATGACTTGGCTATTGTAAATAGTGCTGCAATGAACATTGGGGTGCATGTGTCTTTTTGAATTTTGGTTTTCTCTGGGTATATGCCCAGTAGTGGGATTGCTGGATCATATGGTAATTCTGATTTTAGTTTTTTAAGGAACCTCCATACTGTTCTCCATAGTGGCTGTATCAATTTACATTCCCACCAACAGTGCAAGAGGGTTCCCTTTTCTCCACACCCTCTCCAGCATTTGTTGGTTTGTAGATTTTCTGATGATGCCCATTCTAACTGGTGTGAGGTGATACCTCATTGTAGTTTTGATTTGCATTTCTCTAATGATTAATGATGTTGAGCATTCTTTCATGTGTCTGTTGGCAATCTGTATATCTTCTTTGGAGAAATGTCTATTTAGGTCTTCTGCCCATTTTTGGATTGGGTTGTTTGTTTTTTTGTTATTGAGCTGCATGAGCTGCTTGTAAATCTTGGAGATTAATCCTTTGTCAGTTGCTTCATTTGCAAATATTTTCTCCCATTCTGAGGGTTGTCTTTTGGTCTTGTTTATGGTTTCCTTTGCTGTGCAAAAGCTTTTAAGTTTCATTAGGTCCCGTTTGTTTATTTTTGTTTTTATTTCCATTACTCTAGGAGGTGGATCAAAAAAGATCTTGCTGTGATTTATGGCAAAGAGTGTTCTTCCTATGTTTTCCTCTTAAGAGTTTTATAGTGTCTGGTCTTACATTTAGGTCTCAAATCCATTTTGAGTTTATTTTTGTGTATGGTGTTAGGGAGTGTTCTAATTTAATTCCTTTACATGTAGCTGTCCAGTTTTCCCAGGACCACTTATTGAAGAGACTGTCTTTTCTCCATTGTATATCCTTGCCTCCTTTGTCATAGATTAGTTGACCATAGGTGCGTGGGTTTATCTCTGTGCTTTCTATCCTGTTCCATTGATCTATGTTTCTGTTTTTGTGCCAGTACCATATTGTCTTGATTACTGTAGCTTTGTAGTATAGTCTGAAGTCAGGGAGTCTGATTCCTCCTGCTCCGTTTTTTCCCTCAAGACTGCTTTGGCTATTCGGGGTCTTTTGTGTCTCCGTACAAATTTTAAGATTTTTTGTTCTAGTTCCGTAAAAAATGCCATTGGTAATTTGATAGGGATTGCATTGAATCTGTAGATTGCTTTGGGTTGTATAGTCATTTTCACAGTGTTGATTCTTCCAGTCCAAGAACATGGTATATCTCTCCATCTGTTTGTATCATCTTTAATTTCTTTCATCAGTGTCTTATAGTTTTCTGCATACAGGTCTTTTGTCTCCGTAGGTAGGTTTATTCCTAGGTATTTTATTCTTTTTGTTGCAGTGGTAAATGGGAGTGTTTCATTAATTTCTCTTTCAGATTTTTCATCATTAGTGTATAGGAATGCAAGAGATTTCTGTGCATTAATTTTGTATCCTGCAACTTTACCAAAATCATTGATTAGCTCTAGTAGTTTTCTGGTGGCATTTTTAGGGTTCTCTATATATAATATCATGTCATCTGCAAACAGTGACGGTTTTACTTCTTTTCCAATTTGTATTCCTTTTATTTCTTTTTCTTCTCTGATTGCCGTGGCTAGGACTTCCAAAACTTGAGAAGAAAGTGTAATCTGTTTTTGGATGGAATGTGCTATAAATATCAATTAAATCTATCTGATAATTTAATTATCAATGAAACCTATCAATTAAATCTATAAATATCAATTAAATCTAAGTGGGTCTCTTGTAGACAGCATATAGATGGGTCTTGTTTTTGTATCCATTCAGCAAGCCTGTGTCGTTTGGTTGGAGCGTTTAATCCATTCACGTTTAAGGTAATTATCAATATGTTATGTTCCTACTACCATTTTCTTAATTGTTTTGGGTTTGTTTTTATAGGTCCTTTTCTTCTCTTGTGTTTCCCACTTAGAGAAGTTCCTTTAGCATTTGTTGTAGAGCTGGTTTGGTGGTGCTGAATTCTCTTAGCTTTTGCTTGTCTGTAAAGCTTTTGATTTTTTGATTTTTTGATTTCTCCATCAAATCTGAATGCGATCCGTGCTGGGTAGAGTAATCTTGGTTGTAGGTTATTCCCTTTCATCACTTTAAGTATGTCATGCCACTCCCTTCTGGCTTGTAGAGTTTCTGCTGAGAAATCAGCTGTTAACCTTATGGGAGTTCCCTTGTATGTTATTTGTCATTTTTCCCTTGCTGCTTTCAATAATTTTTCTTTGTCTTTAATTTTTGCCAATTTGATTACTATGTGTCTCGGCGTGTTTCTCCTTGGGTTTATCCTGTATGGGACTCGCTGCGCTTCCTGGACTTGGGTGGCTATTTCCTTTCCCATGTTAGGGAAGTTTTCGACTATAATCTCTTCAAATATTTTCTCGGGTCCTTTCTCTCTCTCTTCTCCGTCTGGGACCCCTATAATGCGAATGTTGTTGTGTTTAATGTTGTCCCAGAGGTCTCTTAGGCTGTCTTCATTTCTTTTCATTCTTTTTTCTTTATTCTGTTCTGCAGCAGCGAATTCCACCATTCTGTCTTCCAGGTCACTTATCCGTTCTTCTGCCTCAGTTATTCTGCTATTGATTCCTTCTAGTGTAGTTTTCATTTCAGTTATTGTATTGTTCATCTCTGTTTGTTTGTTCTTTAATTCTTCTAGGTCTTTGTTAAACATTTCTTGCATCTTCTCGATCTTTGCCTCCATTCTTTTTCCGAGGTCCTGGATCATCTTCACTATCATTATTCTGAATTCTTTTTCTGGAAGGTTGCCTATCTCCACTTCATTTAGTTGTTTTTCTGGGGTTTTATCTTGTTCCTTCATCTGGTGCATAGCCCTCTGCCTTTTCATCTTGTCTGTCTTTCTGTGAATGTGGTTTTTGTTCCACAGGCTGCAGGATTGTAGTTCTTCTTGCTTCTGCTGTCTGCCCTCTTGGGGAGAAAGTTTTAAACTATGTAAATATCCTGTTTCTCATCAAACTTCTACCCATTAGTTTTAGCACCTGATGATGATTCTTGCTTGCATCAGTTATTCACATAACGATTGCAAAATTGTCATTCCTTTCATATGTATTAGTTGGTGTTCTATTAAAAGCTTTGCTTTGCCCCTGTTTACTTATTTGCTTATTTGTTAGTGTGGACTCATGGATTCTTATGCTACTGATTTTTTTTTCTTGTGTTAAAATACATGTAACATAAAATTTACTATCTTAGCCATTTTTACGTGTACAATCCAGTGGTGTTAAATACATTCACATTGTTGTGCAACCATCACCACCATCCATCCCCATAACTCTTTTCATCTTGTAAAACTGATACCCATTGAACAATAACTCCCATTTCCCCACTCTTCCCAGCCCCTGGCAACCACCATTCTATTTTCTGTCTCTATGATTTTGACTACTCTAAGTACCGTGTGTAAGTGGAATCATATAATATTTGTCTTTTTGTGTCTGGCTTATTTCGCTGAGAGTAATATCCTCAAGGTTCATGCACGTTATAGCAGGTATTATTAGTACTTCATTCCATTTAAAAGCTGAATAATATTCCACTGTATGGATGAACCACATTTTGCTTATCCGTTCATCTATGGTCGACATTTAAGTTGCTTCCACATTTTAGCCATTGTGAGTAATGCTACTGTGAATAGCATTTAAATCCCCTGGAAGTCACTTCAGCCAGAAGGGCAGGGGCTGGAACAGTTGGGGGCAGGTGCAGCAGCCGTGGCCTCCTGCCTCTCTGCCTACTCCTCTGTGATCAGAAGCATCATTCAGAGCAGATTCCCAGTTTTTGGAGGATAGGGTCCTTTTTGCCCACCCTGGGTCCTGCAGAATGCTGCAGGGACACATGCACAGCTGCCTCCTGGGCCCTGGGGTGGGGGATGGGTAGCTGTTCCCGTGCTAAGAGCTGAGAGCAGTTTAACCCTCCAAACCTTCCCCTGGAAGTTGCACGCCTTCAACAGTCTGCAGACTTCCAGAATAGTTACATCAGGCACATTCTGCCTGTGCAGTAGTTGTCCAGGTGAGACAGGGGTTCCCGGTGCTGCCTGTTCTGCCATCTTTCCAGGAGCCTCTTCAATTGATTTTGATATTGATCTTATAGCTAGGCAATCTGCTAAACTTAAAAAAAATTAATACACTTTGTCTTATAGAGCAGTTTTAGGTTTACAGAAAGATGGCATAGGGAGTTCCTGTTTAGCCATTTCGCTCCCCCTCCCACCCCATTTCCCCTGTTATTAATATCTTGCATTAATTTGGTACTTTTAAAATACAATCTATGAGCCAATATTGATACATTATTATCATCTAAAGTCCATAGTTTACGTTCAGATTCACTCTTTGTGTTGTATGTTCCGTGGGTTTTGACAAATGTATACAACATGTGTCCATCATTACTCTATCATACAGAATAGTTTCACTGCTCTTAAAATCCTCCATGATCCGCCTATTCGTCCTCCCCCCTCACCCATCCCCTGGGAACCACTCCAGAATGTCATATAGTTAGAATCATACAGTCTGTAACCTTTTCAGATTGGCTTCTTTCACTTAGTAATATGCATGTAAAGTTTCTTCATATCTTCATGTACCAGTTTGTTTATCCATTGCCTATTGAAGGACATCTTGGTTGCTTCCAAGTTTTAGCATTATGAATAAACCTGCTATAATTATTCCTGTGCAGGTTTTTGTGTGGACATGTTTTCAGCTCATTTGAGTAAATACCAAAGAGCATATGGTTGGCTCATATGGTAAGAGAATATTAGTTTTGTAAGAAACCGCCAAACTGTCTTCCAAAGTGGCTGCACCATTCTGCATTCCCACCAGCAGTGAATGAGAGTTCCTGTTGCTCCACATCCTCGCCAGCATTTGGTGCTGTCAGTGTTCCGGATTTTGGCCATTCTGATAGGTGTGTAGTGGTTATCTCATTGTTTTAATTTGTGATTTCCTAATGACGTATAATGCTGAACATCTTTCCATGTATCTATTTGCCATGTGTATATCTTTGGTGAGGTGTGTATTCAGGTCTTTTGCACATTTTAAATTTGTGTTGTTGTCTTATTGTTGAGTTTTAGAAGTACCTTGTATATTTTAAATAGCAACCCTTTGTCAGCTATGTATTT
The DNA here is from genome assembly GCF_028564815.1 of Eubalaena glacialis. Taxonomy (NCBI): domain Eukaryota; kingdom Metazoa; phylum Chordata; class Mammalia; order Artiodactyla; family Balaenidae; genus Eubalaena; species Eubalaena glacialis. Next base: position 509,921 of record NC_083721.1, read on the forward strand.
TACAAAGATTTTCTCTCAGTCTGTGGCAAGCTTAGGTCTGGCTGCTCTCTGTTCAAAAGCCAATACTTGAGAGGCAAGTGTTGGTAGAAAGGAAAGGTTGCTTTAATCAGAAGGCTGGCAATGTGGGGAGAAGGTGGGCTCACGTCCCCCGAATCAACTCCAAAGATTCTGCTCAGCCCTGACAGATTTTAAAGGGGAAAAAGGGAAAGAATCTCAGTGAACCGTCAAGGCAGGAGGTCAAGCTCTGTGTCCTCTCCTCGCGTGCAGGCTGGCTGACTCCTCATGAGCTTTCTTCAGATGTTGTCTTGCCCACGCGGCCTGCCTGCAGGATTGCTAAGGGGGCTGCTGGGGGTAGACAGCTAGTCACTCTTTAACTGCTCAGTTCTTAATTCCTACTTCTTTTCGTCTAGGGAAAGGACCGACAGGTTAGGCAAGGCATGGTGTGCATTCAGTAGAGCGTGAGTCAGGAGTTAGGTTGAATGTCACCTAGTGACCTGATTTCTGTAAGGTTTGAGGGCAACAGAAATGGGCAAACAGGAAAGGGGCAAAAGAGCTCCTTACACTTTTCATTCTGTCGACAGTGTCTTCTGCAGAGCTGGAGTTTTTCATTTTAATGAAGTACAGCCTATCAGTGTTTTCTTTCATAGATTGTGATTGGAGTGTTATATCTAAAAAGTTATCACCAAACCCAAGGTCACCTAGAGTTTCTCCTATGTTTATGTTCTAGGAGTTTTATAGTCTTGTGTTTTACATGAAAACACAAAGTCTATGATTCATCCTGAGTTAATTTTTGTGAAGAGTGTAAGGTCTGTATCTAGATATATTTATGTTTTATGTGATGTTTGGTGTTCTATTACCATTTGTCACAGAGACTCTCCTTTCTGCATTGGATTGCCTTTGCTCCTTTGCCAACGATTACTTGACTGTATTTGTGTGGGTCTGTTTCTGGGCTGTCTATTCTGCTCCATTGATCTATCTGTGTATTCTTTCACTGATACCACACAGTCCCGATGACCGTAGCTTTACAGTTAAGTCGGGTAGTGTCAGTCTTCCAACTTTATTTCCGTTAAATAGTGTGTTTTCTATTCTGGTTCTTTTGCCTCTGCATAAAACTTTGGAATCTGTTGATATCTATGAAATGATTTGCTGAAATTTTGATTGAGATTGTGTTGCATATATAGATCAAGTTGGGAAGATCTTTTGATTCTTTTATCATAATTTTATAGTTTCCCTCTTATAGATCTTGTATATATTTTTTTAGATTTATACCTAAGTATTTAAAATTTTTTTTGGTGCTAACATAATTGGTATTGTGATTTTAATTTCAGAATCTAATTGTTCATTGCTGGTAGGAAAACAGTTGTCTTTTGTATATTAACCTTCTATCCTGCAACGTTGCTGTAATTGCTTAGTAGTTCCAGGAGTTTTTTGGTCGGTTCTTCGGGATTTTCTACATAGATAATCATGTAATCTGTGAACAAAGACAGTTTTATTTCTTCTTCCCCAATATGTATACCTTTTATTTCCTTGTCTTATCCTATTGCATTAGCTAGGACTTCCAGTATGAAGTTGAATACAAGTGGTGAGAGTAGACATTCTTGTTCCTGATTCAGCAGGAAAGCATCTAGTTTTTCTCACCATTAAGTATGATGTTAGTTGTGGGTTTTTTGTGGCTGCTCTTTATCAAGTTGAGGAACTTCCCCTCTGTTCCTAGTTTGCTGAAAGTTTTCTTTTTTTTTTTTTTATCATGAATAGGTGTTAGATTTTGTCAAATATTTCTTCTACAGCTATTGATATGATCATGTGATTTTTTTTCTTCGTTAGAAAAGAAGTTGATTTGATAGATTGCATTTTTTTTTTTAATTAATTAATTAATTTATTTATTTTTGTCTGTGTTGGGTCTTCGTTTCTGTGCAAGGGCTTTCTCTAGTTGTGACAAGCGGGGTCCACTCTTCATCGCGGTGCGCGGGCCTCTCACTATCGCGGCCTCTCCTATTGCAGAGCACAGGCTCCAGACGCACAAGCTCAGTAGTTGTGGCTCACGGGCCCAGCCGCTCCGCGGCACGCGGGATCCTCCCAGACCAGGGCTCGAACCCGTGTCCCCTGCATCGGCAGGCAGATTCTCAACCACTGCGCCACCAGGGAAGCCCAGATTGCATTTTTGAATTTCAACCAGCCTTTCATACCTGGGATAGATCCCACTTGTTTGTGATATGTAATTCTTTTTATACATTTTTGGATTTGATTTGCTAATATTTTATTGAGGATTTTTTATATCTGTGCTACTGAGAGATATTTATCCCTAGCTTGCCTTTCTTATAATGTCTTTGTCTGTTTTTGGTATGCTGTCCTCATCGAATGAGTTAGGCAAAATTCCCTCTGTTTCTGTTCTTTGGAAGAGATTGTAGAGATGGTACAATTTCTTCCTTAAATGTTTGGTAGAATTCACCAGCGAATCCATCTGGGTAACTCTTTTTATTCTAATTAATCGCTTGTAGATTCTTTTGGGTTTCCTCTGTAGACAGTCATATCACTTGTAAATGACATATTTTTCCTTTCAATCCATAGGCCTATAGTTTATTTTCTTGTCTCATTGCCCTGGCTAAGACTTCAGTATTCTGCTTAGCAGAAGTGGTAATAGTGCCATCTTTGTCATATTTCCTGATTTTAAAGGGGAATGCTTCTAATATTTCTCCATTAAGAATGACATTTGGGAATTCCCTGGTGGTCCAGTGGTTAGGACTCCGCACTTCCACTGCTGGGGGCCTGGGTTCAGTCCCTGGTCAGGGAACTAAGGTCCCACAAGCTGTGTGATGTGGATGAAAAAAAAAAAAAAGAATGACATCTCCTGTAGGTTTTTGGTAATTATCCCTTTTCAGGTTAACAAAGCTCTTTTCTCTTCCTAGTTTGCTAAGTTGTTTTTTCTCTCTGTTGTGAATGGGTGTTGTATTTCAGCAAATGATTTTTCTGTCTCTATTGAGATGATTATACATTTATCTCCTTTATCTGTTAATGTTGTAGATAATTATTGTAGATTTTTCTAATGTTAAAACACCTTTGCATTTCTGGATAAACCTCACTTAGTATTGGTATATCTCTACTGTATGTAGTTTCCCAATATTTAATTGAGAGTTTTGCATCTGTGTCCATTAATGAACAGCCTGAAATTTTTACTTTACCATATCCCTCTTGTCTGGTTTGTTGAGAAGCTTATGTTGAGTTCCCAGAATGAACTAGGGAAAGTGTTCCTTCCTTTTTCTATTTCCTAGGAGAGTTTGTGTAAGATTAGAATGATTGTTCTTGATAATTTGGTAGAATTCACTTACAAAATGTCTAGACTTGGAGTTCTTTTTCTGGGCAAAGTTTATGTTTTTTACGTATATCTTTAGTAGTTGTAGGACTATTCAGGCTCTTTATTCTTGAGGCAGTTTCAATACATTAATTTTCTGAGTAATTTGTACATATTGTCTAAGTTTTCAAATGTATTGCATGAGTTTTTCTTATTTTCTCTTCACTTTTTAATTTCCACTAAGGCTATAGTCATACCGCTCTTTTTATTGCTAATGTTGTTTATTTGTACTTTCATTCTTTGTATTAACATGTCTTGCTGAGTTGGTGGCTCAAAACAGCTCACGTTTATCACCTCGCAGTTTCTGTGGGTCAGGAGTCCAGGCATGGCTGAGCTGGGCCCTCTGCTTCGGGGTTTCCCCGGGTTGCAGTCAGGATGCTGGCCAGGGCTGGGCCTCACCTGAGCCTTGACTGAGGGTCTGCCCCAGGCGTGTGTGGTTGTTGGCAGGTTTCCATCCCTTGCAGATTGTCAGCCTCAGGCCCCATTTCCTTGCTGACTGTTGGCTGGAGCCACCCTTAGTTTCCTGCCACGTGGGCTTCTGTACGGCGGCTCCAGGAGAGCCAGCAAGGGAGGGATCAGTAGAGCCAGGGAGTCTGTCTGCCAGCCAGGTGGGAGCTGGAAGCAGCGACCATCAACGGTGCAGGGATCAGCTGGCTACAAACAGGACACGGGGCTGCCGCTCGAGAGGGATGACATGGGCTGAGCACCTGGAGGCGAGTGAGCGTCATGGGGGGCGGATCACCCTAAAGGCTGTATTCGTACCTTCACCTCTAGTCCTTTCAGAGAACCAGGTCTTCTTTGCAAGTACCAGTTAGACCTGTGATGGATCTTCTTTGTCCTCTGAATGTATCATTTTCTCTCTCATTTTTTGTTTATTTTAAAATTTTCGTTTATGTGATTTACTCAAGCCTGTGTCACTGACCTTGTTTTCGGTGATATCGATCCTGTTTGTAGCTGCTTCTAATGTGGGTTCGTCCCTGAGGTTTTCCTCTCCTTAATTTCTTTTCACTGCCACTTTGCTCCCCTCCTGTAGCCTGTAATCGCTGCTTCTTTGACCTTGTATCTCCTCCCTGAACTGTTTGTTTTTACATATTTTTAAGGAGGACCATGCTCATTCTTTTGAGGCCGTAGAGTGGGGGGAATGGGGGTAGCAGGTAAGTTGCTGTTTTGCTGGAATGTTCATCGGGCATGTTCATCCTGCTGTGTTCCAGGGAGACCCTCGAGCGGGGCCTGCAGTTCTGTCGGCAGAAGCAGAGGCCTGATGGCTCCTGGGAAGGGTGAGTGATGCCTGTGGCTGCAGATGCGTGTGGGGTGCTTGTGCGGCCCCAGGGGTTTCTGGACATGTTCCTGGTGGGCCTTGCTCCTTTATGAATGCCCAGCCTCCCCCGGTGGTGACTGCTCAGCGTGCTGCTAAGGCGGTGTGGTGGGGACGTTGGAAGGGCGCAGTGGCCTGGTGGCTCCACCCCTCCTCTGTGTTTGGATCCGTTCTCATCTGGCTTTGGATCCAGCACATGGAGCCGCCCACGGAGGCCAGGTTGGGTAGGTCTGTCTTAGTGCTGAAGGCCTTGTGGATGCTTTTCCTGAAGATAGCCGCAGCCCCCCGTGCACCCCCATGCTGGAGGGCGTCCCTGCCCCCGCTGTGAACGAGGACTCAGGGGCCGGGCGCTGTCGCCTTCTTCCTCCAGCTCCTGGGGGGTGTGCTTCACCTACGGCACCTACTTTGGGCTGGAAGCCTTCGCCTGCATGGGGCACACTTACCGCGATGGGTGAGTGTGGACATTCCCACCTTGGCGGGATGGGGGTCTTCTCAGCGTGACACTCTGCTGGAGGTGTTTCTCCCTTTGTTGTTTGATTTTGGGGGTGTTCTTACATGTTTTTAAACAGTGAGATAAGATCAAGATTCCAGAAAATGTATGAGCCGCTGTGCCTCACTGCTCTGCGCAGCCTCCCGGCTCGTGTGGGGGAGGGAAGCCTCTGGCCCTCTGTCCTCCCCCAGCTCACCCACCCGTACCCAAGCCCCACACCCAAGTAGGAGCAGGAGCGGCCCGAGGCCAGGATGCTGGCTGAGAGGAGGGCGGAGGCCTCGGGTCAGCTGTCTCCAGCTGCCTCCCTGAGGGCTGCTTTGCTGGCGGGTCACGTCTGGGAGGCCATCTGCAGATGCACAGCATCTCCCTTTACCTTCCGACAGCCCTGCGGTGCCGGTGCCTGTCCCCCTTCACGTCCCACGGTGGGGTGGGCCTGAGTGCAGAGGCCCACGCAGCCCTCTCCGTGACCCTGAGGGGCCTGGCCAGGGCGAGAAGGGGGGCAGGGACTTTGCCCGGCATGATGGTGTCTCGTGTCTTGCTGGTCTCTGCAGGGCTGCCTGTGCAGAGGTCTCCCAGGCCTGCGACTTCCTGCTGTCCCGACAGATGGCAGATGGAGGCTGGGGGGAGGACTTCGAGTCCTGCGAGCAGCGGCGCTACGTGCAGAGCGCCCGGTCCCAGATCCACAACACCTGCTGGGCCCTGATGGGGCTGATGGCCGTCAGGTGGGGGCGGCGAGGCCTGTCCCAGAGCCGCGGGGCTGGGCGAAGGAAGGGCGGTGAGCCGGCAGCCTGGGCGGGCACGGCAGCTGAGCTCCGAGTGCAGCAGTGGCAGGAGGCGAGGCCTGCGGGGCCCCCTCAACAGGCTCCCAGGGCAAGGTGGCAGGTCCTGCAAAAAGGCCACCCGACAGGGACAGCCAGGGGAGCAGGGCCGTCAGCAGCGTGAGGTGTGGCAGCACCCGCAGCTGCTCTGTGTCTGCAGCCGGCCCTAAGCCACACACGTGCTCAGGCACGTGCACACAACACACCCACGCAGACGTGTGCACACAGACGTGCACACGGTGTCCCAGCCTGTGCTGCCCTGTTGGGTTTGGGGCCACTGGGAAATCTCCCTAAAACCCCCTCAAAGGAAGGCTGGGTAGCGTGGGCAGGAGCGGGCAGGCTGAGCTCCGTCCTGAGCCATCGAGCCTTCTGGTGGCTCATCAGGCCGGGACGAGCAAGCTTAGCACATGTGGCTTCGGTGGCCCTCAGAGGGCCCTGAGGACCAGTGGCCGGGGGGACAGGAGAGCAGCGCCTCATGGCAGGGACCGCTCGCCCGGCCACGCGTGGGCTGCCCTCCTGCCTGCTCGCCTCTGCCCTGGTGGCGTTTCCTGCTCCTCGGGCTGTCTGGTGGGCCGACTGTTACCGGCGGGTCTGCAGTTCAGGTCTGTCTGTCATCGTGCAGCGTTTCACATCCTTGTCCCTGTGCTTGGCTGTGTGAGGGTGAGGACGCAGGTCTGTCCGCAGCCAGAGGTGGGCTCGTGCAGAGTGGGGGTGGGAGTGCTCAGTGCCCCTCTCCCTGCAGGCACCCTGACGTAGCGGCCCTGGAGAGGGGAGTCAGCTACCTGCTTGGGAAACAGCTGCCCAATGGCGACTGGCCCCAGGTACGAGTGGGCCCGCGCCTGGCCCCACGTCCTTCGTGGGCCCGCGGGTGGGGTTTCACCTTGGGGATTTGAGAGTGACAAACACCACCGATGAGTGGCCTGTGTTGGAAGCAGGTCTGTGATGGTGGCGGGTCCTGAAGGCCTGGGCCGTTTGCAGCTGAAGCACTGGCTTGGCGGCAGGGCTGGTGGTGTCAGGGAAGGAGCTGGCGGGGGAGAAGCCCACGGGCCAGGACACCCTTGGGCTGAGCCTGACAGCCCCTCACTCAGAAGGAAGTGTGGAAGGGCATGGGGTCACGAGGTCACATGAGGCTGACCCCGCCTTGGATGAGTCTGGGGTTGGTGGGGCTGCGAGGGGTTGGTGGCCTGGGCTGGAGGGTTTGTTGCAGGGCCTGGGGTCCGAGAGCTGGGGTGGTGGTCGGCCCGCCAGGGAGCTGTCCAGCCACCTGGTGGAGCCGTTGTGTTTATTCCCTGTGTCCTTTCAGGACAACATCGCTGGGGTCTTCAACAAGTCCTGTGCCATCAGCTACACGAGCTACAGAAACATCTTCCCCATCTGGGCCCTTGGGCGCTTCTCCCGCCTGCACCCCGAGAGCGCCCTGGCTGGCCACCCTTGAGAGCACGTCTGTGGACACCTGGGGGGGGCTGGTCATGTGAGTTCCAGGCAAGGTTGGGGCATCTCAGAGGGGCCGAGGCAGCCCCCTCCCTGCCCGCTTCGGCGGGAGCACTGAGCCTGGGCCTGTGGCACGGGCAGGGCTGGTGCCTTCAGACCCGATTTTCAGCGTAGGGTTAGTTCTGAGAACAGTTGGTCGAGCTCGGGTGAGGGAAGGAACAGGATGAGCCATGAGGGTGGGTAAAGCACAGTGCGCTCCGTGGTACCACCTGGCATGGTACGTGTCCTCTCTGTGGGCGTGGGGCTGGGAGGGCTTTCCTGACCAGTGACTGAGTTCTCAGGAGCGGAGCAGCTGTGCCTCGTCCGCGTCCTGCCTTGGGCCCTGGAGGACCGGCTCTTCCTGTCTCTGTCTCTGGCTGAGGGATGGGACAGCCGCCCTGAACCGCCTGGCAGGAGAGGCTGGGCCTCCCTGTTCACTGTGGCGGCTCAGGCTCGGCGAGGATCGGGGACCAGATGCTGCACGCTGCCCTGCCCCGGGTCTCGAGCTCTCCAGCGCCGCGTCATGGTTCAGCCAGCCTGTGGGGCGCCAGCATCGCTACCTCCAGAGGTTGTAGTCGTCTTGTAGTGACAGATGGGAGGCCAAGTGTAAGGAAGGGTGAGGGGTTGTTAATGGCCACACAACAGTGGGGCCCTGATGTGTGTTGGGGACACCCCTCACCCCCCTTTGTGCTCTAAGCTGAAGGGAGGGTCAGATTTCCAGGGTACTGCCTCTCAGGTGGTGAGCCTCTGAATTCCCCTCTGGCTTCTAAACCCGTCTGGCTTAACGTGCATGGACTTGGGGCTCAGGATGGAAAATCCAAATCCTGGAATTGCCTCTGACCTACGAGGATGAGCAGGAGTGTGGCTGTGAGGGTCACTGAGAGCGTTGATGAGGGTCAAACCCAGGCCTGGTGTCGCCCCAGGAGCCCACCTGCTTCTCGTCCCCCCCAGGGCCTTCTCCGTCTGCTGTTCCTCTGTGCCTCTCCCTGTCTGACGGCAGCCCTGGCTGCGCGGCCCCAGCGGACCGCCCTCCCTCTGACAGCCAGAGAGACGCCTGGATGCCCCCCTGCTCCCGCCATCCCTGCCCAGACCCTTAGGGCGCTCTCCGAGGCTTCCACCACGTGGCCTTGCTTCCGCAGCTCTCGTGGCCCCCGAGCGCTCTCCTTGACTCTGCCCGGGGCTCGCCTGCGTCCGGCCTTTGCCTGAGCTGCCCCCCACTGCCCTCCTGCCCCAGGTGGTGCTCTACCTGCTCTGAGCCCCGCAGGGCCTGGGCGCGTGTATGCCCTGGCAGGTCCTGCTGGCTCCACCGGCTGCCACACTGTGGAACGTAGCGGGTGTTCAGCTGGTGCTAGGTGAATGTCAGCACTTGCCCCAGACGTTTTTAAACTAGGGTTTATTTTGCTGAGGAAGCTGCGCTGGGCCCCTTTGCGATCTGTCAGAGTTGCTCTCGCACCAGCAGCGCAGACGGTGATTTCCAACAGTCTGCTTCTTGCAGCGGTCACTGCCCAGCCATGATCAGATCACTGGACGAAACATAAAGCTTCCAGGAAAGAAATGAAAATCCGCTGTTATACTGAAACATTTTTGAACGTCACCTATCTTACCAGCTACCTTAATACACAGACATTTGAGTCCCTTAGGCAGAGGCTTGTCGTGCATGTGTTTTGTTTCATCCTGGAAACCATCATGGATTGGGGTCCCTCGTGCCCCACGTCGGACGCTGGACCACCACCCCTCAGTCTCAGGGAACAAGAGAAATTGTTCCCAGATAAGCAGGATACACCTCTAGATATTTGAGGGGAAAATATTTGCCTCAACCTGATTAAAAGTCAGGTTCTCTATCCTGGGTGAATGATTAACATGTCTTGAATTCAAATTGTTTTATTTTTGGTTATCAGGAGCAAATTTTGAATGTTGTGCTGGGAAGTTTTCTCTGGAGCCAGGTTAGCTTTTCTTGTTCAGCAGGATGTAAACTTCAGATCTGACCCTTTGAGGGATTCTCTAACTGGAAATGCTTAACTCACAATGGAAACTTATCTCCAAGAAAATACTTTCCTTACTGAACATAACCAATGTCGATACGTAGATTTAAATTTTATTCGGACAATAAAAACGTTTGAACAATTGATACAATCAACTGTTGCTTCCTCATTCTTCTCTCAGCTCTCAGCAACTAATTGTAGGTTAATTGGTCAGCTTGATTTATTTTCATCTCTCCCTCTGCAATATAAAGTTTTATTTATAATTCCCTTTGTTTCAAAAAGAAATTAAGGTTAGAAACACAAGACAAGGGAACATGAAGGCAAGAAAGTTAGAGGGGACTGGCAGGGATGTCACACATGAGGTACCTGCCAGAGGCTTGATTCACTTGCTGTTGTTGGCCTCCAAAGTCAGTGCTCAGCTTTCTCACTGATTGTGGGAAGGGGGCGTCTGGGCTGCGCCTCTCTACAAGGTGTCTGGTCACAGCAGAATTCACAAGAACCGCCCTCGCAAGTGGCAGCCGAAGGAAGCTGAAGACGCAGCTCTGAAGAGCTCAGTAAACTTACTAGGGGCACTGGGGCAGCATGTCTTGACCTTGGGCTCCCCTCAAAGACATGTGCCTGGCATTTTCACTTGGAATTTCTGGTGCTGTTTTAAAAACCCTCTTTCCTCGCTCAGGATTAGGGTGATAGCGATAACTTCAGAGTTACTTGTTTTCTTCAGGGAAAATAATTCAACCAATAGTTTCTATGTGATGACTATTATTGGTATGTGACTTCCAGCCTTCCTCCCAGGGCAGTGGTGCCCCAGGGGCCATTTGAGACCCGTGCTGCACATGGTGGAGAACAGCTACTTTGGTGGCTTTAGGCAGCCTCTGATGCCTGTCCCACGGCCAGGCCTCTTGTGCAGGATGCAGCGAGCCTGAGACCTCATGTTCCCTGATGGCCCTGGTTCTTGGGAAGGTAGAGGAGCAGGGCTTGCCCTTGGGCCCTCTAGGAATAGGTGAGCGTTGAAGCGGCCTGACGGTGGCCAGAAGACTTAAAACATCAAACAGAGCTTCAGTGGCCTGTTGGATAATACTGAGTGGTCCAATACGTGTCATCTGAGACCTAGAAAAGCGGGAGGGAGGGTGGAAGGCAGGCAGAAAAACATTGGAAGAAACCATGGCTGAAATTTTCCCTAACACAAGATGTGTAAGCCCACAGATCCATGAACCTCAGCGACAGACCAAAAACCCCACCAAAACCCGCTTTAAGGCTCATGATAATCTGACGAAAACCAAGGATGAATAAATCTCAAAAGCAAACAAAACAAGCACGTTATGTACTGGTGAGCAAAGACAAGGATGACAAGCGACTTCTCATCAGGAACAGACATGCTGGAATGACGTCTTCAAAGTGTTGAAACCTTAAATTCCATATTCAAAGAAAACAGAAATGAAAGCAGAGTGGACCTTTTCCAGACAAACCAACGCTGAAGGAATCATCCAGCAGCCTTGCCTTACGAGAAATGTTCAGTTGTTTAGGTGTGGGAAAGAGATGCCGGGTGGAAACTGATCTTCAGAGAATGAAGAGCACCAGGTGGGAAGTGTGTGGTAAATATAGAAGCTTTCCTTCTTTGTCTAAAAGATTTTTTCTTTAACTTTTTTTCTTTTATTTAATTAATTAATTGATTTTTGGCTGCGTTGGGTCTTCGTTGCTCCACGTGGGCTTTCTCTAGTTGTGGTGAGCGGGGGCTACTCTTTGTTGCGGTGCACGGGCTTCTCATTGCGGTGGCTTGTTGCGGAGCACGTGCTCTAGGCACACGGGCTTTGGTAGTTGTGGCACGTGGGCTCAGTAGTTGTGGCGGACGGGCTTAGTTGCTCCGCAGCAGTGGGATCTTCCCGGAACAGGGCTCAAACCCATGTCCCCTGCATTGGCAGGCAGAGTCTTAACCACTGTGCCACCAGGGAAGTCCCTAAAATTAACTTTTAAAAGCAAAAATAATAATGGTGGTTTTAACATAAGAAGTCAAAGATATGACAACACACAGGATGTTGAAGGAGGATGGAGGCTCCTACCTGGTGTATGAAGTGGTGTGCTATGTACAGGTAGACTGTGATAAGCAGAAGAAACCTTCTGTAAACCCTAGAGGAAACCACTAGAAAAGCAAGCGGCACAGCTGGTAAACTAATAAAGGAGGTAAAATAACCCTCCTAAAATAGAAGGAGGTGAGAAAAAGAAGAACAAAGGACAGATGGGACAAATAGAAAACAGTATAATAGACTTAAACCCAACTCTTATGGACTGAATTGTGCCCCCCCACTCCAAATTCATATGATACTGCCTCTGGAGATGGGGCCTTTAAGAAGATAATTAAGGTTCAATGAGGTCCTAAGGGTGGGTCCCTGATCCAGCAGAACTCGTGTCCTTGTAAGAGAGAGAGACACCAGGAACACACACACAGAGGAAAGACCACATGAGGACCCAGGGTGGGCGGTCGTCTGCACATGAGGAGAGAGGCCACAGGAGGGACCAGCCCTGCCAGTACCCTTGTCTTGGACTTCTAGCTTACAGAACTGTAAGAAAATAAATGTTGTTTAAGCCACGCAGTCTGTGGTGGTTTGTTATGGCAGCCCTAGAAGACTAATACACCAACCATTTAAATAATTTTATTAACTGTAAAGGCCAAGCACTCTGGTTAAAAGGCAGAGACTTTAACCAGAGATTGTTAACATTGGATGAAAAAGCATGACCCATCAATGTTGTCCATAGAAATTTTTAGTATAAAGATACAGACAGGATAAAAGTGAAAGTTTAGAAAAATACATAACATAAAAACACAAATAAGAAGAAAAAGTGCTATATTAATATCAGTACATTTCAGGAAAAGGAATAGTACCAGAAATAAAAAGACATTTACTAACAATAAAAATGTCAATTCATCAAGAAGGCATAGCAATCTTAAATGTATGGGCACCTAATAACAGAGCTTCAAAATACATGAAGCAAAAACTGGTGGGACTAAAGAAAGAATTAGACAAATACACAATTGAAGTGGGAGACTGTAATACTTGTCTCAGCAACTGTAGACAAAACCTTCAACCAACTTGAGGAACTGGCATCTGTACAGCTCCCAGCATTCTTTCCTAGTGCTCATTCACTAAGATTGGCCATATGCTGGATCATGAGACAAGTCTCAAGAAATTCAAAAGGATTGAAACTGTACAGAGTGTACTGTGACCACTGTGGAGTTAAATTAGAAATCAGTAACAAAAAGACTTAGAAAATCCCAAATATTTGGAAATGAAACAATACACTTCTAAATCATCTATAGTAAAAAATAAAAGCACAAGGGGAATTAGAAAATATTTCAAGCTGAATGAAAATAAAAACATGACATCAAAATTTGTGGGATGTAGCTAAAGCAGTGCTTAGAGAAATGTTTACAGGCTTACATATTAATGCTGTAGATAAGGTTTAAAATCAATGATTTAAGTGTCCATCTTAAGAATCTTAAAACCAAAGTAAGTAGAAGGAAGGATATACCAGACAAAAGGGTAGAAGTCAAATGCTACAGAAAACATAAAAGAAGATCAGTGAAACCAAAAGTTGATGCTTTGAGAAAAGTAACAAGCCTCTAGTCTGACCAAGTAAGAAAGAAAACGACCTATATCGGGAATACAAAAGGGTACCTCACTATAGATCCTGCAGAAGTAAGTCGTTCAGCCTGCCCCCTAAGCCTGGCCACCCTCCTCCTTGGATCACACGGTTCCCACATGATCTGCTTTACATGCTCCTGCAAAAACCTGCTAACACTGTTTCTGCACTTTCACATTTGGTTTTCTGCCTCGGCTGGACCTATTTGTCCTCAGAGGCATGACACCTCAGAGAAGATAATAAGGAAATACGAGCTATGCAATGCCAGTACTCCACAATGTAGATGATGTGGACAAATTCCTCAAAAGACACAGTTGTTAGCTAGATAGCATGAGAAGAAATGGAAAATTTAAGTGATTTTATATCTATTTAAGAAATTGAATCAGAAACTAAAAGCTTTCCTGGAAGAAAACTTTAAGCTCACATGGCTTTGCTGGTGAATTTATCAACCATTTAAGAGAGAAATAGCAATGTAACACAACATCCAGAAAATGGAGGAGGGAACACTTTGCAACTCATTGTATAAGGTCAATATGACCTTGATAGCAAAACCAGACCAGGACATTACAAGAAAAGGAGATACAGATCAATTTCCCTCATGAACATAGAAAATACTTAAAATATTAGAAGTTGAATCCAGTGATGTGTTAGAAGGGAAGTGCATCATGACCAGGAAACTGGCAGGATGTTCCCAGGTCCATGGCTGGAGGGTACCACCTGGAGAGGGTTTTCTTGTGGGGGGAAAGAAATGGCACTGTAAATGCGAGGGGAGGGGCCGGCGGAGGGGAGCTCCTCACCCCCCGGCCCTGTTCTCGGGAGGCTGGCGGGGCATCTGCCCTGGGGCCTTCCTCAGTGGGCGCTGTCCACGTTCCCGCCGTCCTGTCAGCTCTGTCTCGGCATGCAACCCTTCTCCGCAGATCCCACCCGAGATTGGGTGGGCGACATCACACTAAGCTGTGAGTCTGGGGAAGGCAGGGCTGCGTTCTGCCTGGAGGCTCCTCCCCCTCCCCCTGCCCTCGAGGCGTCGAGGCGTCGAGGCGTCGGCTGAAGGGGAGAGAAGACGCTGCTCCTGTTCTGGGCTGTGTCCTCAGGCGGAGACGCAGGCGACCCGGCTGCGGCCTTTGGAGCCAGGAGACAGTGCTGAGTTTGTGCACCTCCCGGGTAGTTAGTGGGAGTGGGGGGGGTCGCGGAGGTCACCCTGACCAAGGACTGGAATCTGGCAGGACTCTGCATGTGGGTGGGTGGTCCAGACGGCCCTGGGCCCTGGCCAGCGCTCCTCAGGTCCGGTAATGGTCCGTGTCCCTGACACTCAGTGCTGGTGGCCCGTGTGGGGACACTGACGTGCTGCCCGGACCCTCTGGACCAGGGGAGTGTGGTCGGCAGGTGGCCTCCAACTGCCAGCCCCCTCGAGCCCGCTGGAGCTGTGTAGGCCGCGGGGGCCGTCGAGGGGCTCCCCGGCCCGCCTTCCTTGCGTCCACGGCCTCCTCTCCCTCAAGGGTGCGACCCAGAGTTCTGGCTGTTCCTGGGACATGCCAGAACATTCCTGTCTGGGCCTTGGCCTGCGCTGTTCCCTGCGCTGGGGTGCCCGTCCCGCGAGGCCGCAGGCGCCCCCTCCCCACCCTCCTGCCCCCTCCCCTCCGCTCCCTCGTGGCCGCGGGGCGCCGCTGCTTTAAGGGCGACATCACAAGGCTGCGGAAGGCCAGGCGCGTGGAACTCCGGGCTCTTGGTGTTTCTGGGGCGCCCCTGGGCTCCGGATTCCCACCTCCATGCGGCCACGGCCCGCACGTGAGCCCTGAGGACGCGGCCATGGCTGAGGGCAGCGAGCTGACGAACAGGCTCATGAGCGAGAACGCGGACCTCAAGAAGCAGGTGCGCCTCATGAAGGAGAACCAGATGCTGAAGCGGCTGCTCAGTGAGAGCTGCCAGGAGAGCTGTGGGCGCGGGGGCCGCGGCCTGCTCATCCCCAAGGCGCCTGCCTACCCCGAGGCCTGCTCCCCTGGCAGTGCAGGTGAGCCCGGGCCTGTGTCCTCAGGCGGGTCCGCACCCGGGGCGGGAAGGGCGCCCGGGAGGTAGGACCTGCAGCGTCACCGGCAGGAGGTGAGGGAGGAGCCGTGAAGCAGCGCGCCCTGTGGGAGCCGCTCCAGAGGCCGTGGCGCTTTCTGTGGAATTAGTTGGCTGCGCTGTAAACATTTTCACACGTGGAGTATGATTTAGGGCGCGCTTGGAGCCCTGACCTTGGCCTTGAGTGGTCGGGATGTGGACAGTGGGCCCCTGACCAGGCAGCCTCCTTGTCCCCCGAGGCGGTGATCACTCACTGCCCAGCAGGGCGGGCAGAGTCCACACCCCAGCCCTCGCCCTGGGGTGCCCGCCCCCGTGGACCTGCTGTCTCTTGGGGTGAGCCGTTCAACTGGGCGTGAGATGTTTTCCTTTCCTTCTGGAAGCAGTTGAGCTGCTGCCAGTTCCGCAGCAGGATGCCCGGGCTGCTCTGGGGACCTCCATTGTGGGGTCACCTCCTGGAGTCCACCGCATGCCTGCTGCCACCCTGAGCAAGCAGGCCCACGTGGAAGGTGGCGCCATCACCCATCAGCCCCCTGCACACAGCTTGTGGGCGCAGTGTGTCCCCAGGGTGCGAGGGTCCCTCACGGCATGTCCACACCTTCAGCCTCAGGGGGCCTTGAGGAAGGAGCTCAGACAAGCAGGGGGTCCTCGTGGGGGGATGGAGGGTAAAGGAGGGGCAGCTGGAGAAACCCGGGGGCCCGTGTCCTGAGCTCCTGCCGGTGGTCAAGGCACACACTTGTCCCCGGGCGCTTGCTCACGGTGCTGTGTCCCGCGTGTGACGCCTGCAGAGGGTCCGTGCCGCCTTCGCAGCCTGCGAGGGACGCCTAGTGCACGGTGGCTCATGAGGCACTGGTCCCAAGGCCTCGTCTGCACTGTGGCAACTGTCAAGAGTCACCTGCCTTGTGCCGCTCTGTCACCCTTCATCCCAAGAATTGAGTTGTGCCAGGGCCTACCCTCAGGGCTCAGAGCCATCCACGCAGTCAGCCGGGGACAGGCTCGCTGGGCCCTCCCTCACTCCCCGCCTCACCGGGCCGGAAGGGTGGGCTGCGGGCGAGGTGCAGGCCCTCGCTCAGGCTGGGCTGTTCCCCGTCAGACTCCAAGTCGGCCCGGAGTCTCTGGGACCGTGGCCAGCACCCCGCCTGTGGGCAAGCCCAGATCCTGCCGGGCAGCAGTGTTAGGAGGAGCCCCAGCCCCTGGCCAGCCCGCGGCCACCAGGCCTTCCACAGAGAGGCCTTGGAGCCCCAGCTGCAGGGCGAGGGCCAAGGTCGGCGTGGGCCCCAGCCATCCTCAGGGTCACCTCCATGCCCAGGGTTCAGCCTTCGGCAGAGGGTGCAGCCTTGACCTTGGGGCTGGACTTGGAGAACCAGCAGGAGTTCCTGCGAGCAGCTCAAGGTACAGACGGAAGAGAGCTGCCCGCAGCAGCGGCTCACTGTCTGCATTCCAAACAGGACGTGCTCTGAAAACCCGTTTTTCTCATTTACCGGCGTCACTCAGGGAACATGGCTACCCCAAGGCTGGGCCTGGGCTCCTGGCCCCGCTCCCAGAGGCGGCCGCTGTCAGCGTCTACTCGGCGTCTCTCTGACCTTGTCGGTGGCCGTTTGTGCGTGTGTCTAGGGATCCTTTTGGTTGACATAACTGGGGCTGAGCCGTTCTACACGTTGATCTCCCCGACCGTCCATCTTGCTGTCGTTGCCCATCGGCCCTCTCCTGGAGGGTACACTGTTCCCTGTGGGCTCACCACAAGCCCTTCAGCCTGGACCCCACGGCAGCAGCGCCTTTCCAGCTCCCTGTGACCGCGGATGGCCTCACGTGTGCATCTGCGTCCTGCTGAGGGGTAGCTGTCGGGAAGCCCTTAGGTCAAAGGCCGCTTGCAGTTGAAACGTTGAAGAGGACACTGGGACCCTCTCCAAAAGGCTGCGGCCTCGACACCCTGCACCTTCCCAGTGCACGGCCTCACCCGTGGGAGCTGAACCAGGCCACACCGGGGGCTCCTGGGGCCGCTTCGAGCATATGGCACACATGAGCCAAGGGACAGAGGCGGGGGCGGCCTCGACCGTCCCGGCCCCTCCCTCCTGGGCCTTATTCCTTCAGACCATGCTGGTCCCCGAGCCCCTCGAGTCACGGAGCCTCCGCTGTTGCCTGGACTCCTTGTCCTGGGTGGAGTGTCAGGTGATTTCAGTAGTTTCTGAGTATCTCTCTCCCTCTTTCCCTTTAACACCGTGATGTAGCTGTTTCTGTATTGTTATAAATATATTTCAAATGGCTGTGTAATATTCCAAAAATCAGATGAACCACAATTTAAAGAACTCTTTTTATGTTTGAAATGACAGTTCTTTTTTCTTACCCTGAGGTAAATACCACAGCAAAATACTTTATATTTAGGGTTATTTCCTTAGGGTATGTTTTCCTAAAAGTAGAATCACTGGCTCAGAAGGCAGGGGTAATTTTTTTCACATTTCTTCTGCTTACATTTACCCAGAGGATGATTTCATCTACTGCAGTTTTATTAAGCTATTTTCTGTTTCTTCAAGTCTCTTTAGCCATTTCTCACACATAAATCTTTCCCATTAATTAGTTTATTCCTGGAGCACTTTATGTTACTTGTTGCAATCATGGATGGGAATTCTTTTTCCATTGTATTTTCGGTTATCAGTGTTGCTATGTTTTGGAAGGCTGTTGATTTGTAGATATTTATCCTATATCCAGCCCGTTCATAAGGTGTTTTATTCTGCTAAGTTTTTCAGTTCATTCTCCTATGTTTTCTAAGTCTGTAGTTGCTCTGTTTACAAACGATCATTTTAAACGAGGTTGACAGCTCATACACTTGTTTCTGTCTTTGTCTTTGTTCCTCAGAACTTCCAGGACCTTTGGCCTTGGCAGCCTCCCCCCTATCCTCCTGGTGGGTGGTGGGCAGTGAATGGCCCTGTCTGCCCAGGGATCAGGGGAATGCAGTCTGGGTGCAGTCTGGGTGCTGGGGAAGTAGTCCTTATTTTTAAAGAACAAAAAAAAAGAATTGAGAAACGGCTCATTTTGTTAAATTTTTATGACCTCGTTTTGGCATCGGCGGAAGTGCCCTCAGCTGCTTCTCGCAGCTCGTCTGTGGGGTCTTGTTATGCTGCTTCGTTGAGAGACCCCGTGGGTCCTGGGCCTGAGCTGTGTCAGTTGTGGCATCTGTTTGGCTGGGGCTTTGCTTAGGATCTCTGGACCCTGTTCCTACATGAATCTGGGCTACAGTTTTCTTTCTGTGGGTTGTCTTTGCAGGGATTTGATATCAGAGTTGTGACAATTTATAACCTTAATAGTCAAGCATCTTCTAATTTTTTCAGTGTTCCAACCTCATTTATATGATGTAGGGATTGTTTGGGAACTTGAAAGAACTCACTCACCAACCAATCACCCAGGCCTGCAGCCCTTTGCAGCATAATTATTCTGTAACTTCTAGGTTTTTCTTTTTTGCTTATTGGTCCATTTAGGTTTTCTACTTCTGAGTCATTTAAAATAATTTCCCAGATGATCTCTCCTTTTATTAAAATTTTCAATTAATATTCAATTGTACATAATATCAATACTTTTATAATTTAAACATTATCTTCCTAGTCATTCTTATATCACTTTTCTTATTTCCAATTTTATTCCTTTATGTTTTCTGTTTCTCTAAAGTAGCTTTCCACAGTTTCGCTATCTTATTGGACTTTCCATAGAGCTGTGTCGAGTTTATTTCTGCTGCCATTTTTATTATTTTCTAACTTTTTCTTTCTTTAAGAGTTCATTCCCATATGAGTGTTTAATTTTTTGGTGATGTTTGAGAAGTAATTAAAGGATTTAAGTTACTAATTTCACTCTAAATACAGTTTTTTGTTTTATAAAGCATTTTTTTAAAATTTATTTTTTGGCTGCGTTGGGTCTTTGTTGCTGCACGCAGGCTTTCTCTAGTTGTGGTGAGCGGGGGTTACTCTTTGTTGCAGTGCACGGGCTGCTCATTGCATGGCTTCTCTTGTTGCAGAGCATGGGATCTAGGCGCGTGGGCTTCAGTAGTTGAGGCACATGGGCTCAGTAGTTGTGGCTCGCAGGCTCTAGAGCGCAGGCCCAGTAGTTGTGGTGCACAGGCTTCCTTGCTCCGCAGCATGTGGAATCTTCCCGGACCAAAGCTTGAACCCGTGTCCCCTGCATTGGAAGGCGGATTCTTAACCACTGTGCCACCAGGGAGGTCCCTCTAAATACAGGGATTTAAAAAATTATTTTAATTTAATTTAATTTATTTTTTTATGCAGCAGGTTCTTATTAGTTATCCATTTTATACATATTAGTGTATATATGTCAATCCCAATCTCCCAATTCACCACACCCGCCCACCACTTTCCCCCCTTGGTGTCCATACGTTTGTTCTCTACATCTGTGTCTCTATTTCTGCCCTGCAAACCGGTTCATCTGTACCATTGTTCTAGGCTCCACATATATGCATTATTATATGATATTTGTTTTTCTCTTTCTGACTTACATCACTCTGTATGAGAGTCTCTAGATCCATCCACGTCTCTACAAATGACCCAATTTTGAACCTTTTTATGGCTGAGTAATATTCCATTGTATATATGTACCACATCTTCTTTATCCATTCTTCTGTCGATGGGCATTTAGGTTGCTTCCATGACCTGGCTATTGTAAATAGTGCTGCAATGAACATTGGGGTGCATGTGTCTTTTTGAATTATGGTTTTCTCTGGGTATATGCCCAGTAGTGGGATTGCTGGATCATATGGTAATTCTATTTTTAGTTTTTTAAGGAACCTCCGTACTGTTCTCCGTAGTGGCTGTATCAGTTTACATTCCCACCAACAGTGCAAGAGGGTTCCCTTTTCTCCACACCCTCTCCAGCATTTGTTGTTTGTAGATTTTCTGATGATGCCCATTCTAACTGGTGTGAGGTGATACCTCATTGTAGTTTTGATTTGCATTTCTCTAATTATTAGTGATGTTGAGCAGCTTTTCATGTGCTTCTTGGCCATCTGTATGTCTTCTTTGGAGAAATGTCTATTTAGGTCTTCTGCCCATTTTTTGATTGGGTTGTTTGTTTTTTTAGTATTGAGCTGCATGAGCTGTTTATATATTTTGGAGATTAATCCTTTGCCCATTGATTTGTTTGCAAATATTTTCTCCCATTCTGAGGGTTGTCTTTTCATCCTGTTTGTAGTTTCCTTTGCTTTGCAAAAGCTCTTAAGTTTCATTAGGTCCCATTTGTTTATTTTTGGTTTCATTTCCATTACTCTAGGAGGTGGATCAAAAAAGATCTTGCTGTGATTTATGGCAAAGAGTGTTCTTCCTATGTTTTCCTCTAAGAGTTTTATAGTGTCTGGTCTTACATTTAGGTCTGTAATCCATTTTGAGTTTATTTTTGTGTATGGTGTTAGGGAGTGTTCTAATTTAATTCTTTTACATGTAGCTGTCCAGTTTTCCCAGCACCACTTATTGAAGAGACTGTCTTTTCTCCATTGTATATCCTTGCCTCCTTCGTCACAGATTAGTTGACCATAGGTGCGTGGATTTATCTCTGGGCTTTCTATCCTTTTCCATTGACCTATATTTCTGTTTTTGTGCCAGTACCATATTGTCTTGATTACTGTAACTTTGTAGTATTGTCTGAAGTCAGGGAGTCTGATTCCTCCCGCTCCGTTTTTTTCCCCTCAAGATTGCTTTGGCTATTCAGGGTCTTTTGTGTCTCCCTACAAATTTTAAGACTTTTTGTTCTAGTTCTGTAAAAATGCCATTGGTAATTTGATAGGGATTGCATTGAATCTGTAGATTGCTTTGGGTAGTAGAGTCATTTTCACAATGTTGATGCTTCCAATCCAAGAACATGGTATATCTCTCCATCTGTTGGTATCATCTTTAATTTCTTTCATCAGTGTCTTATAGTTTTCTGCATACAGGTCTTTTGTCTCCCTTGGTAGGTTTATTCCTAGGTATTTTATTCTTTTTGTTGCAATGGTAAATGGGAGTGTTTCCTTAATTTCTCTTTCAGATTTTTCATCATTAGTGTATAGGAATGCAAGAGATTTTTGTGCATTAATATTGTATCTTGCAACTTTACCAAATTCATTGATTAACTCTAGTAGTTTTCTGGTGGCATCTTTAGGATTCTCTATGTATAGTATCATGTCATCTGGAAACAGTGACAGTTTTACTTCTTCTTTTCCAATTTGTATTCCTTTTATTTCTTTTTCTTCTCTGATTGCCGTGGCTAGGACTTCCAAAACTATGTTGAATAATAGTGGTGAGAATGGACATCCTTGTCTTGTTCCTGATCTTAGAGGAAATGCTTTCAGTTTTTCACCATTGAGAATGATGTTTGCTGTGGGTTTGTCGTATATGGCCTTTATTATGTTGAGGAAGGTTTTCTCTATGCCCATTTTCTGGAGAGTTTTTATCATAAATGAGTGTTGAATTTTGTCAAAAGCTTTTTTTGCATCTATTGAGATGATCATATGGTTTTTATTCTTCAATTTGTTAATATGGTGTATCACATTGATTGATTTGCGTATGTTGAAGAATCCTTGCATCCCTGGGATAAATCCCACTTGATCATGGTGTATGATCCTTTTACTGTATTGTTGGATTCTTTTTGCTAGTATTTTGTTGAGAGTTTTTGCATCTATATTCATCAGTGATATTGGTCTGTAATTTTCTTTTTTTGTAGTATCTTTGTCTGGTTTTGGTATCAGGGTGATGGTGGCTTCATAGAATGAGTTTGGGAGTGTTCCTTCCTCTACAATTTTTTGGAAGAGTTTGAGAAGGATTGGTGTTAGCTCTTCTCTAAATGTTTGATAGAATTCACCTGTGAAGCCATCTGGTCCTGGGCTTTTGTTTGTTGGAAGATTTTTAATCACAGTTTCAATTTCATTACTTGTGATTGGTCTGTTCATATTTTCTGTTTCTTCCTGGTTCAGTCTTGGAAGGTTATACCTTTCTAAGAATTTGTTCATTTCTTCCAGGTTGTCCACTTTATTGGCATAGAGTTGCTTGTAGTAGTCTCTTAGGATGCTTTGTATTTCTGTGGTGTCTGTTGTAACTTCTCCTTTTTCATTTCTAATTTTATTGATTTGAGTCCTCTCCCTCTTTTTCTTGATGAGTTCGGCTAATGGTTCATCAACTTCGTTTATCTTCTCAAAGAACCAGCTTTTAGTTTTGTTGATCTTTGCTATTGTTTTCTTTGTTTCTATTTCATTTATTTCTACTCTGATCTTTATGATTTCTTTCCTTCTGCTAACTTTGGGTTTTGTTTGTTCTTCTTTCTCTAGTTCCTTTAGGTGTAAGGTTAGATTGTTTATTTGAGATTTTTCTTGTTTCTTGAGGTAGGCTTGTATAGCTATAAACTTCCCTCTTAGAACTGCTTTTGCTGCATCCCATAGGTTTTGGATTGTCGTGTTTTTGTTGTAATTTGTCTCTAGGTATTTTTTGATTTCTTCAGTGCTCTCTTGGCTATTTAGTAACGTATTGTTTAGCCGCCATGTGTTTGTTTTTTTTACTTTTTTTTAACGTTTTTTTCCCCTGTAATTGATGTCTAATCTCATAGAAAAGATGCTTGATATGATTTCAATTTTCTTAAATTTACTGAGGCTTGATTTGTGACCCAAGATGTGATCTATCCAGGAGAATGTTCCATGTGCACTTGAGAAGAAAGTGTAATCTGCTGTTTTGGATGGAATGTGCTATAAATATCAGTTAAATATCAATTAAATCTATCTGGTCTATTGTGTCATTTAATGCGTGTGTTTCCTTATTAATTTTATTTCTGGATGATCTGTCCATTGGTGTAAGTGAGGTGTTAAAGTCCCCCACTATTATTGTGTTACTGTCGATTTCCCCTTTTGTAGCTGTTAGCAGTTGCCTTATGTATTGAGGTGCTCCTATGTTGGGTGCATATATATTTATAATTGTTATATCTTCTTCTTGGATTGATCCCTTGATCATTATGTAGTGTCCTTCCTTGTATCTTGTAATATTCTTTATTTTAAAGTCTATTTTATCTGATACGAGTATTGCTACTCCAGCTTTCTTTTGATTTCCATTTGCATGGAATATCTTTTTCCATCCCCTCACTTTTCAGTCTGTATGTGTCCCTAGGTCTGAAGTGGGTCTCTTGTAGACAGCATATAGATGGGTCTTGTTTTTGTATCCATTCAGCAAGCCTGTGTCTTTTGGTTGGAGCATTTAATCCATTCACGTTTAAGGTAATTATCAATATGTATGTTCCTATGACCATTTTCTGAATTGTTTTGGGTTTGTTTTTGTAGGTCCTTTTCTTCTCTTGTGTTTCCCTCTTAGGGAAGTTCCTTTAGCATTTGTTGTAGAGCTGGTTTGGTGGTGCTGAATTCTCTTAACTTTTGCTTGTCTGTAAAGCTTTTGATTTCTCCGTCGAATCTGAATGAGATCCTTGCCGGGTAGAGTAATCTTGGTTGTAGGTTCTTCCCTTTCATCACTTTAAATATATCATGCCACTCCCTTCTGGCTTGTAGAGTTTCTGCTGAGAAATCAGCTGTTAACCTTATGGGAGTTCCCTTGTATGTTATTTGTCGTTTTTCCCTTGTTGCTTTCAATAATTTGTCTTTAATTTTTGTCAGTTTGATTACTATGTGTCTCGGCGTGTTTCTCCTTGGGTTTATCCTGCCTGGGACTCTCTGCGCTTCCTGGACTTGGGTGGCTATTTCCTTTCCCATGTTAGGGAAGTTTTCAACTATAATCTCTTCAAATATTTTCTCAGGTCCTTTCTCTCTCTCTTCTCCTTCTGGGACCCCTATAATGTGAATGTGGTGCATTTAATGTTGTCCCAGAGGTCTCTTAGGCTGTCTTCATTTCTTTTCATTCTTGTTTCTTTATTCTGTTCTGCAGCAGTGAATTCCACCATTCTGTCTTCCAGGTCACTTATCTGTTCTTCTGCCTCAGTTATTCTGCTATTGATTCCTTCTAGTGTGGTTTTCATTTCAGTTATTGTATTACCCATCTCTGTTTGTTTGTTCTTTAATTCTTCTAGGTCTTTATTAAACATTTCTTGCATCTTCTCAACCTTTGCCTCCATTCTTTTTCCGAGGTCCTGGATCATCTTCACTATCATTATTCTGAATTCTTTTTCTGGAAGGTTTCCTGTCTCCACTTCATTTAATTGTTTTTCTAGGGTTTTATCTTGTTCCTTCATCTGGTACATAGCCCTCTGCCTTTTCATCTTGTCTATCTTTCTGTGAATGTGGTTTTTGTTCCACAGGCTGCAGGATTGTAGTTCTTCTTGCTTCTGCTGTCTGCCCTCTCCAGAGGAGAATTTAGATGATTACTTTTATCCACCAGTTCATTTTCAGACTTGCTCAGTTTGTAATGCTCTTAAAACATCCAGGTTGAGACGTAGAGTCAGCAGCATCAGAAACTCAGATGATAGATCTTGACTGACGTAGAAGAAAATGAATCAATAGTCAATCTAACGATACCAAGGGACCACTGCTGATCGAAAACCCTGTCTTCAAACTGAGAGCAGAGTTCTTCCCGTTATATGTTAAATCCTCTCTGAAATCCTGCTAGTGTTGGAGGGCCTCCTGCAGAGGCGGGGTTGGCTGTGTCTCACCGTGAGGACAAGGACACTGGCAGCAGAAGTTCTGGGAAGTACTCCTTGGCGTGAGCCCTCCCAGCGTCCGCCTAAATACAGTTTTAAATGTACTGATGTTGTAATATATATAGTGTTCTGATTTTCATTATTTTTCAGTAATCATTTTTTTCCTATTTTTATTTCCTCCTTGATCTGATCATTACTTAAGAGAATGCTTTTAATTCTGAGGAGATGGAGTTTTCTATTGACTCTCATTTTTCATTTACAGTTTTATTGTAATGTGACGTGAAAATTTGGACTTCACTGAGGATTAAATAAATTTTTTTTTTTTTTAACGATTAAGACAACTTTATTAAGCCTTGGGAATAACAGAAGAGAATTTCAATTCACTAAATAGAAACCAAATGAAAAGTGCAAACCCACCTGGCCACACAACAATCCCTTTAAAACTGGGTCATAGATGTGGCTCTTCCCCAAGTCCATGAGGTGAGTTTTTCCAGCCCCTGCCCACTGCTGGCACAGCCCACCTCCCCTTGGAATATTTGCGTCCTGAGCACAGGGCTCCAGGCTCCTCTGGGGCTGAGCCAGAGGAAGAATCCAGCTCTGGGGACCCTTGACGCCTCAGCCTTGTTAAGCTCCTGAGGTGTGTCCCGTTGACAGTTTGTGGGCTGTGTGTTTGGCAGGGGATGCACATCGAGGGACGCTGATCACGGCTTTGCTTTTACAAGGAAACTTGGAAACAGCCCCACATGGATCCGTGGGATGATGGATAAAAAAATCTGTGTCTGTGTGCAGTGTGTGTGCACGTGTGCCGGGAAATGGTTAAATGAACCAGTGAGCTACCAAATGACTCAGTCAATGTGGATAAATCTCAAAAAAACATAAGTTTCAGAATAAAAACGTGTCAGATGATACCATTTATGTAAAATTTAAGAAGCACATAAAAGTCACTGTCATACTGTGTGGATGCACAGGTGGGAGGAGGCGTCAGAGGCACCCACGCTCACTGTGCCCGTGAACCCGAGGCTGCTAGTGTCCTTGGGTGCTGGCGCCCATAGCTGTTTCACCCACGTGTCCGTCACCTCCTCCAAAGCGGAAATGGGAGCAGGTGTCAGAGCCGGGGCAGGGTGTGTGCGTGTTCTTAAAGTGGTCTCTACACTTCTCGGGATGTTTCGGGAACCTCAGCCTGACGTCTCCTTCCTCTCCTCCCTGCCCCAGTTCCAGATTTTGGAAGGTTCAGCAGTGGCCCTGATGCGCCCTCCCAGCTGCAGGCGTCCTCCCTGGAGGACCTGCTGTGCTCACACGCCCCCCTCTCCAGCGAGGACGATGCCTCCCCGGGCTGTGCGACCTCCTCCCAGGTGCCCTTCAAGGCTTTCCTCAGCTCCCCGGAGCTGTCTGCACCCCACAGCTCTGACTGGAAGCTGTCCCCGCTCCTGAGTCCCTTGCAGGACCCGCTGGCGGACAAGACCCTGCAGGAGCCCAGGGAGGTGGGCCGGCCCAAGAAGGTGTGCTTCTTGGAGAGCAGCCTGCCCTCCGGGGACAGGACCAGGAGGAGCTACTACCTTAACGGTACAGCGGGCGAGGGGTGAGTGAGGGGTGGGAGGCTGCTGCTGGGGAGCGTGGTCCGGGCTCTGTGCTGCTGAATTTATCTGTGTCAGTATTGATTCCAATACACACTGTCTCAATTACTGTAGCTTTATAATAAGACTGTAAATTAGATAGTATAAGTTCTTCAACTTTGTTCTTTTTGTCAAAGTTGTTCTGGCTATTCTAGGTTCTTCCGTATGAATTTTAGAATCAACTTGCCCATTTCTACAAAAAAACCTTGCTGGCATTTTGATTGGAATTGTCCTGGACCTCCAGGTCACTTTTCAGAGAAATGGCATTGTAACAATATTGAATCTTCAGATGTGTGAACACTGTACTGGCGTATCTTGTTTTATTGCACTTTGCTTTATGTGTGCTTCACAGATATGGCATTTTTTACAAATTGAAGGTTTGTGGCAGCCCTACGTGGAGCAAGTCTATTGGTACCACTTTTCCAACAGCATTTGCTCACATAATGTCTGTGTGTCACGTTTTGGTAATTCTTGCAATATTTCACACTTTTCCATTATTATTATCTTTGTTGTGGTGATCTTCGATCAGTGGTCTTTGATGTTACTATTATAACTGTTTTGGGACACCAAGGACTATGCGCATACAAGACGGCAAACTTAATGCATATATGTTGTGGGCGTTCTGACTGCTCCACCTACCAGCCCTCCCCTGTCTCTCTCCCTCTCCTCAGGCCTCGCTATTCCCTGAGACAAAACAATATTGAAATTAGGCCAATTAATAACCTAAGTGTTCAAGTGAAAGGAAGAGTCACATGTCTCTCACTTTAAACCACAAGCTAGAAATGATGAAGCTGAGTGAGGAAGGCAGGTCAAAAGCCGAGATGGGCTAAAGCTGGGTCTCTTGTGCCAAACAGTTAGCCAAGCTGTGAAGGCAAAGGAAAGTTCTGGAGGAAATTAAAGTGCTACAGTGATCACACGAATGATAAGAAAGTGAAACAGCCTTATTGCTGATATGGAGAAAGTTTCAGTGGTCTGGATAGAGGATCAAACCAGCCACAACATTCCCTTCAGTCACAGCCTAATCCAGAGCAAGGCCCTAACTCTCTCCAATTCCATGAAGGCTGAGAGAGGTGAGGAAGCTGCAGAAGAGAAGTTTGAAGTTAGCAGAGGGTGGTCCATGAGGTTTAAGGAAAGAAGCCATCTCCATGACATAAAAGTGCCAGGTGAAGCAGCAAGTGCTGATGTAGAAGCTGCAGCCAGCTGTCCAGAAGATCCAGGTAAGATAATTCATGAAGGTGGCTACACTAAACAACCGATTTTCAATGTAGACGAAGCAGTCTTCTGTTGGAAGAAGATTCTATCTAGGACTTTACAGTTAGAGAGGAGAAGTCACTGCCTGGCTTCAAAGCTTCAAAGGACAGGCTGACTCTCTTGTTAGGGGCTAATGCAGCTGGTGACTTGAAGTTGAAGCCAATGCTCATTTATCGTCTGAAAACCCTAAGAGCACTCTGCCTATGCTCTATAAATGGACAACAAAGCCTGGATAACAGCACATCTGTTTGCAAAATGGTTTACTGAATACTTTAAGCCCCCTACTGAGACCTACTGCTCAGAAAAAAGGATTCCTTTCAAAATATTACTGCTCATCGACAATGTACCTGGTCACCCTGGAGCTCTGATGGAGATGGACAATGAGATAAAGGTTGTTTTCATGTCTGCTAACACAACATCCATCCTGCAGCCCATGGATCAAGGAGTCATTTTGACTTTCAGGTCTTATTATTGAAGAAATACATTTTGTAAGGTTACAGCTGCCACAGACAGTGATTCCTCTGATGGATCGGGGCAAAGTCAATTGAAACCTTCTGGAAAGGATTCATCATTCTAGATACCATTAAGAACATTCATGATTCACGGGAAGAGGTCAACATATCAACATTAACAGGAGTTTGGAAGAAGTTGGTACCCTCATGGATGACTTTGAGAGGTTCAAGACCTCAGTGTGGGGCTTCCCTGGTGGCGCAGTGGTTAAGAATCCGCCTGCCAATGCAGGGGATACGGTTTCGAGCCCTGGTCCTCGAAAATCCCACATGCTGTGGAGCAACTAAGACTGTGTGCCGCAACTACTGAGCCCACACACCACAACTACTGAAGCCTGCACGCCTAGAGCCCGTGCTCCGCAATAAAAGAAGCCACCGCAATGAGAAGCCCTCGCACTGCAACAAAGAGTAGCTCCTGCTCACCGCAACTAGAGAAAGCCTGCGTGCAGCAACGAAGACCCAACGCAGCCAAAAACAAAACAAAACCCTAATATTCGATTATTTAAAAAAAAAAAAAAAGAACTTAGTGGGGGAAATAACTGCAGATGTGGTGGAAACTGCAGGAGAACTAGAATCAGAAGTGGAGCCTGAGGTGTGACTGACTTGCTGCAATCTCAGGATAAAGCCTTCATAGATGGGGAGCTGCTTTTTATGGATGAGCTAAGAAAGTGGTTTCTTGAAATGGAATCTACTCCTGGTGAAGATGCTGTAAAGATTGTTGAAATGACAACAAAGGATTTAGAACATTACATAAACTTAGTCAATAAAGTAGCAGCAGGGTTTGAGAGGATTAACTTTAATTTTGAAAGAAGTTCTATCGTGGGTGAAATGCTATGAAACAGCATTGCATGCTACGGAGGAATTGTTCTTGAAATGAGGAGTCAGTCAATGTGGCAAACTTCATTGTTACCTTTTTAAAGAAATTGCCACACCAACCCAGCCTTCAGCAACCACCACCCTGATCAGTCAGCAGCCATCAGCACTGAGGCAGGGGCCCTCCACCAGCAAAAAGGTTGTGACTCACTGAAGACTCAAATGATGGTTAGCATTTTTTAGCAATAAAGTATTTTAAAATTAAGGTATGTACATTGTTTTTTTTTGGACATAATGTTATCACACACTATAGACTACAGTATAGTGTAAACCTAATTTTATGTGCACTGAAAAACCAAAAAAATTCATGTGACTTGCTTTAGTGTGATATTTTGCTTTATTGTGGTGGTCTGGAACTGAATCAGCAATATATCCAAGGTATGCCTGTGTATCTCTCCATTTATTTAGTTCTTTAAAAATATCACTCAGCAATATTTTATAGTTTTCTGTGTACAGATCTTGCACATTTTTGTTGAATTTATCCCTTAGTATTTCATGTTTTTGATGCTGAAAAATAAATAGTATTATTTTTATCAATATGAATTTCTGATTATTTGTTTCTAGTATATAGTAACACAATTGGTTTTGTATATTGACCCCATTTGTCAACTTGACTGGGCCATTAGGTGCCCAGATATTTGGTCAAATATTATTCTGGGTATTTCTGTGAGGATGTTTTTGGATGAGTTTAATATTTAAATCAATAGACTGAGTAAAGCAGATTGACTTCCTTAATGTGGGTGGGCCTCATCCAATCAATTGAAGGCCTGAATAGAAATGGTGACAGTGGGCATTCTTGTCTTTTTCGGATCTAGGGGGAAAGCATTCAGTCTGTCACCGTTAAGTATGATGTCAGCTAAGTTTTGTAGATGCCCTCCATCAGGCTGAGGAAGTCCCCTTCAATCCCTTGTTTGCTTAGAGTCGTCCTGGACGGATCTTGGAATTTGTTGAATGCTTTTTCTGCACCTATTGAGATGAGCATTTGGTTTTCATGTGTAGTTTGCTAATATGGTAAATAACATTGATTGATTTTTGAATTATAAACCAACCTTGCATTACTGAGATAAACCTCACTTGGTCGTGATGTATTTACACTTTTTTGTATTGTTTGATTCAATTTACTAAATTTTTGTTAAGAATTTTTGCAGTCTGTGAGGGATATTGGTCTCTAGTTTTCTTATAATGTCATTTTTTGACTTTGATATTGGGTTAATGTCAGCCTCAGTGAATGAGGAAGAAAGTGTTCCATTCTCTTTAATTATCTAGATCAGTTTGTGTAGAACTGGCATTATGTATTCCTTAGGTGTCTGGTAAAATTCACCACTGAAACCATCTGAGCGTTGAATTTTCTTTGTAGGAACATTCTCTCCCCACCCCAACAAATTCAATTTCCTTAGTTGATGTAAGGCTGTTCAGATTTTTTTAAATTTCTTCTTGAGTGAGCTTTGGTAGTTCACTCACAAAAAAAGATACAAAAGTGAGCTTTTGTATCTTTTAAGGAATTGGTTCATTTCATCCAAGTTGTTAAATTTATGGGCATAAAGTTGTTGTTAATATTACATTATTATCCTTTTAATGTCTGTAAAATCTGTGGTGATGCCATCTCTCATTTCTGATAGTGGTAATTTTTGTCTTCTTTCTCTTTTTCTGTAATAAGTCTGGATAGAGGTTTATCAATCTTACTGACTTTTTTTCTTTGAGGAATAGGTTTTTGGCTGGATCTTGGAAGGCCCAAGTTGGCTAGACATGATTTCTAGATCCTCTCAGGTGTAGCTCGTTTCTTCCGCCTAATTTATACTTTAGGGAGAGAGGGAAGCAGGGAGAAGGACTGATTCCTGATGAGATTAATGTATTAATACAGAAGGGGGAGTTTGCACCCTGCTCCTCCATGGGCCCCATTTTCCCTAACATGTTTCTGTGCAGTGTATCTGGTTCTCAGCTTTAATTCCTGGGTAACTTCTGCAGCACTGCTAAGTGATTAAGGAAGGAGAACACTGAAAACTACAAAACATGGTTGAAAGAAATTAAGGAAGACTTAAATAAATGGAAGAAATCTTGCGGTCATGGCTTAAAAGACTTAATATTATCAAGATGGCAAAACCTCCCAAATTGATCCACAAATCTCAATGCAATCCTTATCAAAATCCCACCTGGCTCCTTTGCAGAAATTGACATGCTGATCCTAAAATTTGTATGGAAATGCATGGGACTCAGAATAGGCAAAGCAATCTTGAAAAAGGAGAATAAAATCGGAGGACTCACATTTCCCAATTTCAAAATTTACTATAAAGTTACAGTAATCAACAGCGTGGTACGTGTATAAGAACAGGCATACAAGTCAATGAAATAGAATAAGTCCAGAGATAAACCCATGCATTTACAGGTTTGATCTTTGACAAGGGTTCCAAGACAATTCAGTGGGGAGAGAAGAGTCTTTTCAACAAACGGTGCTGGGAAAGTGGATATCCACGTGCAAAATAATGAAGTTGGACTTCACACCACGTATGAAAATTAACTCAAAATAGATCAAAGACTTAAAAGACCTAAAACCATAAAACTCTTAGAAGAAAACATAGACATAACTCTTATGACCTTGGATTTGGCAATAGAGTCATAGCTGTGACACCAAAGGCATGAGCAACGAAAGAAAAAACAGATATATCAGACTTTATCAAAGGTAAACACTTTGGTGTTTCAAAGGAACATTTCAAGAAAGTGAAATGTCAACTCACGGAATGGGGGAAAATATGTGTAAATCATGTATCCGATGAGGGAGGGAACAGTATCCAGAATACATAAGAACACTTACAACTCATCAGGAAAAGACAAACAATCCAATTAGAAATGGGCAAAGAATTTAAATAGACATTTCCCCAAAGAAGGCAGACAAATGGCCAATAAGCACGTGAAAATATGTTCAATATCCTCAGCCATCAGCGAAATGCAAATGAAAACCGCAGTGAGACACCACTTCACATCCACTAGGATGGTTATAATAAAAGAGACAGACAATAACCAGTGTTGGAGAGGGTGTGGAGGAACTGGCACCTACACACATCGCCACTGTGGAAAACAGTTGGGCAGTCCCTCAAAAAGTTAGACATAGAGTTACCTCGTGTCCCAGCAATTCCATTCCTAGGTATATCGCTGAAAGAATTGAAAACATTTGTCCACACAAAAATGTTTATATGAGCGTTCATAGCAGCATTATTCATATTAGCCAACAAGTGGAAACAGCCTGGATGCCTCTCCGTGGGGGAATGGATAAACAGAATGTGCTGTATCCATACAATGGAATGTTATTCAGCCATAAATAGGACTGAAGTTCTGACACACGTTACAACACGGATGTGCCATGAAAACATGCTGGCTGAATGAAGCCAGTCACGAAAGACCACATATTGTGTGATTCCACTGATATGAAATGTCCAGAGTAGATAAATCCATAGGGACAGAAAGTAGATGTGTGGTTGCAGGGTGAATTGTGAGTGACTGCTAATTGGGTACAGGGTTTTGTAGACTGTGGTGATGGTTATATGACTTGGTGAATATACTAAAAGCCACTGGACTGCATATTTGAAAAGAGGGAATTTTATCATGTGAATTACATCTCAATAAAAAGAGTTAAAAGTCATTGGGAAGCAGCGAGCCCCTCAACCTCAGTTCCTTTGTGTGTAAGTGGAGTCTGAGGCCCCTCAAAGGCTCATCGTGAGGATGAGTCAAACCGCTGAAGGACCAGAGATGCTCCTGGAGGAGGGAACGGACGCAGCCCGGCCTCAGCTGGGTTGGTTGCTGGCGGCCTCGAGGGCCCCTCTGAGGCGGGCCGAGCCCCTGTCGCCAGGAACCTCCCCGTCACCACCGGTTTAACCCTGAGTCCAGAGCCGGTCCTGCCGCTCCAGCCGCAGCCGCCAGATTACTTTCTCGACACCCTCTGTGGCTCCCTGTCTCCACAGGGTCAGCCCAGCATTTCTCCTGGGCCCTCAGACACCTGGCTCTCTGCTGCCCCCAACCCTGTGACCTTGTGACCCCAGGGCCCTCACAGGGCTCTGGGTCGTGTGGCTCAGGGGAGGCCCTCTGCCCCGGGCATCCACACCCCCTCGGCCCCTCCGTCGGCCCACCCATCTGCCCGGCCCACATCCCCTGAGACCCGGACTATTCTGAGTTCGGCCTTGTCCTCCCCGCTCAGCACCTGCACAGGCCCGGCCGAGGGAGCGGAAGGACGGATGTCCCCCCAGCCTCTCCTGGTGTCCGCAGAGGAGGAGGCTGCCAATACCTGGCCTTGATAAGCCCGTGCTGACTGGCGATCACGTTCCTATGGAGAGTGACCGGGCGGGGTTCTGGGATGGGGGGCTGTGTGGACAGTCACAGGATGGGGCCAAGGGAAGCAGAACAGCTGCCTGCGGTCACAGGCAGGGTTGGTCCTGGAGCCCAGCGCTCATGCCCACACAGACAGCCCGCAGGAGCAGTTCAGCAACTCCCCGGGCCACTGAGCCCTGCCAGCATGGGTGGGGAGTCAGGCCGACCTCTCTGTGTGCTGGGGGTCCTGAGCCTTTGGTGGGCACAGGTGTCTGTGGGTAACAGGACCGGGGGGCCGGCTCTCCACGCGGAGCACCCAGCCCGTTTGTGCACTGCCCGCCCGGTGGACGGACCTGGCAGGGCTGCACCATCCAACACCCTTGGAAGGGGTTTGGATCACGGGCGGGTTTGAAGGTTGCAGGGCTTTAGGAAAAGCTTTAGAAACGGGCACGTTATTAAATGTCTCCCATGGGGAAGAAAGGGCAGAGCGTGGAAGGCACAGGATCCTGTGCCGAGAGCCTGCGCCCCCCGAGCCGGGCATGTCCTGGTCAGTGAGGGCGCCCCGGGCATTGTGAGGCAGGCCCTTTCTCACTCGGCCGTCTCTCAAGGTCAGGTGCACCTGGTGATAACAGTCGGCAGTGTGATCTTCAAAGAGCACAGTGGTTTTGAAGGGTATTGATCGTATCACGGTTGTCAGGTGGAAGACTTGCTGACATCGGAGACTGCTGTGGGGAGGGGAGATTTGGAAGCAGGTTTTGGAGGGGAGGGTGGTTGATGTGCCGGGGTGACGGAGGGAAATAATTAAAATTAGAATCTCCTGCCAACGCAGCAATCCTGTTCACAACGAAGGAAAGTCTTATTACTGAATAAGCACTAGACCAGCATGCGATGTACACAGGCTGCCAAGACAGAGCCTCACCGTTTCACGTAGCTACGCAGACTGGACCCACACGTGTTACTTACGTGTTCTTCAGTTAACCAGACCCCACCCTCAGGTGGGGGACACGCCTAGCCCATCCCGAGTTCACCTGGTCATAGGGCTGGGGCCTCTGAGGGGTCAACCTTGACTGGGTGTTGAGCAGACCTGGGGACAAGAAAAATAATCCTGGGCTGTGAAACAGGCTTTTAAAGTGTTTACATCCATCTTTGTTGGGGAGCGGGGGAGGGATGGAGAAAGGACCCGGGATCAGGGTGCTCACGGAACATGCCAAGAACAGGGAGGAGAGGAAAGCTCTCTTTCCCCTTTGGCAACAGAAAATTCGAAGTTTCCTTTTAAATTTGTGTTTGCCTCACAGTGGAGGGCAGGTGTCAGTGGGCAGGAGGGTGCCCCCTCAGGTCACGACCAGGGCCCTGCGGGAAGGCTCTGCCGGGCTCCCGAGGCTTCACCCCAAACCCACAGTGTCTGCGTTTGGGTCGGTCCTCTCCCTGAAATGGACCCTGGAGCACAGGCAGGAGGAAGGTTGGTGGCCCCTGACCCTCCGAGTCCTGGCCGGCCTGTCTCACTGGCCCCCCCGCCCCCCTCCCCCCACAGAGATCCAGAGCTTTGCCGGCACTGAGAAGGACGGGCGCATCGTTGGGGAGATCGCCTTCCAGCTGGACCGGCGCATCCTGGCCTATGTCTTCCCAGGGGTGACCCGGCTCTATGGCTTCACTGTGTCCAACATCCCTGAGAAGATCAAGCAGGTGCGCCTCCCTGCCTGGGGCCCTCCCTGCCCTGGGGTCCCCTTCCTGCCCTAGGACCCTCCCCCTGCCCCGGGGTCCCCTTGCTGCCCTAGGACTCCCCCTTGCCCCAGGGTCCCCTTGCTGCCCCATCACATGTGGTGCCCACACGGCTGCAGCCCTGGGCGAGCCTGAGTGGTGTCTGAGGCACATGTGCCAGGGGACACGATGAGCTGGTCCCATGAGTCCCTTTGCTCTCGACCTGTGCTTCCTGGCTTGGGACAGTCTCAGGAGTGGCTCCAGGCCGGGGAGTACTTTCACGCTCAGCCCCGGCTGGCAAGACACCTTCTGCGCGCCTGCGGTGCGGCTCCCTGCTTTCCCTGACACTGTGCTGGAGGGAAACTGGGAGACGGCTCCCCTGGCGGGGGCCTGGCTGTGGGCCTCAGTGTCACCACCTACACAGCTGCGCTCGGGGAATCTAGCCCCTGCCCCGGCCCGGCCCCTGGGCCTCGCCTCCGGCCCCCCTCCACGCCCCCGTCCGCGGGTTCCGGGCTGTGCCCGCCCACCCGCGCCTGTGCCCACAGACGTCCATCAAGCCCCTGGACGGCTCAGTGGATGAGAAGAGGCGGCGGGAGCTGACGCACCGCTTCCTGACGCTGACGGCGCGCCTGGAGAGGCTGGGCTACAGCCGCCACGTGCACCCCGCGTTCAGCGAGTTCCTCATCAACACCTACGGCATCCTGAAGCAGCGGCCCGACCTGCGCGCCAACCCGCTGCACAGCAGCCCGGCCGCCCTGCGCAAGCTGGTCATCGACGTCGTGCCCCCCAAGTTCCTGGGCGACTCGCTGCTGCTGCTCAATTGCCTGTGCGAGCTCTCCAAGGAGGACAGCCGCCCGCTCTTCGCCTGGTGAACCCGCCGACCCGCGCCTCCCTGCAATAAACGCGCGCTGCAACCCGCGCGCCGCGCTCCTCGTCCGCTCCCCGGAGGGCGCGCTGAGGGCGCCGGGGCCCGGTGCGCCGCCGGCCGGCGCCCGGCCGCCCGCCCCGCCGCCCCGCCGCCCACACCTGCGCGGCGAGTCGCACTCTATTAAAAGTCGTCTGTTTGCTGTTCCTCCTTTACCGCTGCTCTTTGAGGGCGGAGGCCCCGCTGTGTTTGGTACGAGGCCACCAACCCCGAGGACCCGTCCGCACACACGGCGCCTGGCCCCCTCCCCTGGGGTCGCAGTGCCTCCTCTCGGAAGGGCAGCGGTCCGTCCCCCTGGGGGTTTCCCCGAAGGCGGAGCCCGGGGCAAGGATTCGGCAGCAGGCAGGACAGCTGCAGAATCTGCAGGGCGGAGTGAAAACACAGGCCCCTTTTTCGGAAGTCAGGAATTGCAGGACAGCGACTGCAGCGCTTTAAACCACGTGCCCGCGTGCAGCTGTGTGGGTGTGCCCTGCCGGTGAGGCTGGCGCAGGACAGGCAGTTTACTTGGGAGATGATTCGAGGAAGCCGGAGCCCTCAGGGGAGGGGAGCCAGTGTGCAAAGGGCGTCGATTTTCTGCCTGGTTCTGGGATCGAGAGCCCTGGTCCCTTTGGTTGGAAGGTGATAGTAGAAACTAGCAAGCGGGTGCTGGTGAGATGGCTTTTTCCTGTAAATGGTGGAGCTTTCCAGGGTCCGCTATTCAGGAGCTATCTTTAGCACCTGCCAAAAATTTTAATGTCTCAAAACTGCCCCCAAGAACTGGTCCCACTCCCCTGAGATAGAAAAATAATAGAAAAGAAAAAACAAAACAAAACTGGTCCCAGCATCACACTGGGTCCTGTCCCTGCATCTTGCGTTCCCAGCCGTGGCCAAGCCCTGGCCCAGAACCGTCTCCGTAGGACACACAGCCCCACTCCTGCCAGAGCCCTCTGGCCCCCGACTCTCCTGAAGCCTAGAGAGGGCAGGTGGCCCCCTGGGGCTCTGCAGTCAGGACACCTTCCTGGTTCCTTCTCTGCTGTAGGTATGAGGATGAAGGTGCTAGGGCACCCTGTCCCTTGGTTGTCACAGCCTTGTGTGTCCCAGATGCACTGGCCCCTGTCTCAGTCAGCTCAGGTCCTGTAACAAATACCACCGACAGGGCGGCTTAAACAATAGAAATTTATCATCTCACAATTCTGGAGGCTGAAATCTGCGATCCAGGTGCCACAGGGCTGGTTCCTCCTGGAGCCTCTCCCCTGGGCATGTGGACAGCCGTCTCCTCCCTGTGTCCTCACGTGGTCATCACTCTCTGTGGGTGTCTATGTCCTAATCTCATAAGGATGCCAGTCCTATGGGATCAGGCCCACTCTAGTGACCTCATTTTAACCTCATTATCTCTGCAAAGACCCTGTCTCCAGGCACGGTCACGCTGGGGATTAGGGCTTCGACATAAATTTGGGGGTGGGGTCACAATTCAGCCCATAACAGACCTCATCCCTCCCAGCCGCCAGACACTACCCTGGCTGAGACTCCCCACCACCTGGGGGCCCTCTGCAGGATGCAGGGCCGTCTGGTGGGCACTTTGGGCCCCCACCCCTGGGCCTGCAGGCTCTTTCGGGTGGGACCTGGCATCGGGGCCTGAGTTTGGAGAGCTGCCCTGGTTGAGCCCTCGCAAAGGACCAGGTGCTGCCGGGGTGCCCACGTCCCCTCCCGGGACCCCGGGGGCAGGACGGCCGTCACCCACGTTCACCCACAGTCAGCCCGGGGAGCCACGGCTGGACAGGACGGGCCTGCCCCTGGCCTCCAGCGTCTCTGGGCTCGCCCAGCCCTTCTGCCTGTTCCACTCCCCGTGAGCAGCTGCTGGAGGGGTGGGCTTCCCAAGGACCAGACAGCTGCTGACCCGAGAGATCTGGGCATCCCCTCTCCCGGCCCCGTGGTGACTGCGAGGGGTGAAACAGCTGCAGACGCTGACCCCACAAAGGCCGCGTGGGGTGCCCGCTTCCGGGAGGACCATGGATGGGTGCAGTCTGCTCTTGGGGGGGAGGGGTCTGTGGGGGTCCGTGTGCTGCCAGGATGACCATGTGATCGGTGGGCCTTTGCAGAATGGAAACATCCCCCTGTTCAAAAATCATGAAGGACTTCAAGACGGCGTTGACTCGAGCTGGCTCTCTGGGCTCAGGGCCCTGTGCTGCTGACGTGGGGTGTGTCGCCCTTGTGGGGACCCTCCGGCCTCAGGGAGCACAGCCAGCAGCCGGGAGAGCTGGGCCTCACCTGCCCGCCCCTCCGGCAGTGACACGCACCTACACACACTCACCCTCTGCCCCTCCTCCTGCCCGACCAGGTGCGCTGACCCCTGCTGAGAGCCAGGGCCAGTGCCGGGGCCTCACACCCGGTCCCGCTCATCCCCCTGCAGCCCTGAGGCTTGGCTATTCTGCCAAGAAACAAAAGGTGTGGAGGGTCATTGGACGGTCACCCAGAGGGTCACCAGGGGACCCTGGACCCAGCTGGGCCTCAAGCCTGGGCTGACCTGAGGCCGCCGCCTGCTGAGGACTTTCCCCCGAGGGTCCGGGTCACAGGCACTTCCTTCGGCGGAGCCCACGCACACGTGGGTGGAGGCCTCAGTCCTCCCCCTCCGCTGGCAGCCTCTCGGGGTCCTGGCTCTGCCCCTCCCCCATCTACTCAGTTAATAAGAAGCCTGGCCCTGGGGTGGGGCACCGCCCGAGGGCATAAAGGCCCCGCTGGCCCCCTTCCCACCTCTGCTGGTGAGAGGAGCGTCTGGAGTAGGGCCTGGACCATGTCCCAGCTGGTAGAATGTGTCCCCAACTTCTCGGAGGGGAAGAACCAGGAGGTGAGGCACCTGGGGGTGGCGGGGGGCAGTGCAGGGGGCTCAGGGCAAGGAGAACGCGGCTCAGTGTGGGGTTTGGGGATTATCTTCTCTGGAAAGGGTGAGGAAGGGGGCAGCAGGCGGGCAGGCAGGTCCTGGCCCAGGTCTGGGCCTGGGGTCTAGGCGGGTCACTTGGCCTCTCGTGTGAAAACAGGGCCCCTGAAGCCCGACCCCCAGGGCCATTTCAGGGTCCCCGGGGCGTACCCCGTCTCCCTTCCCCACCTTGTGAGGCGGGCGGCGCTCTCATCCCCACGTGACCTGCAGGAAACTGAGGCACAGAGAGCTGGGCAGGCCTTCCTGCTGCCTCGGAAGGTTCTGGGCCCTTCACGCTCCCCCTCCCCCCCCCAGACACAGGTGGCCTGGGGGCCGGGGCCCTGACCCTCTGTGACCTTGGCCTGTGGGTCACCTTCTCGGGGCCCTGAGAGCCCCTGCGCCCAGGTTCTGCTTCCTGCATCGGTTTCTTCCGGAGGGTGCTGCCCGGGCGCCTGCCCCCCTATGCCCAGGTCCTCGCCCCACGTCGTGTCTGAATGGGGGCAGGGCGGGCATGGCCCCTGCAGCTCCCGCTCCCTCTTCCGTGTGGGGAGATCGAGGCGCAGGCCTGGCTTTGTCCCCAGGTGATCGACGCCATCTCCCGAGCGGTGGTGCAGACCCCGGGCTGCGTGCTGCTGGACGTGGACGCTGGCCCCTCCACCAACCGCACCGTCTACACCTTCGTGGGGCGCCCCGAGGACGTGGTGGAGGGGGCCCTCAACGCCGCCCGGGCCGCCCACCGGCTCATCGACATGGGCAGGCACAGAGGTGAGGGCCCGAGTGCGCGGGGCCGGCCTCGCCCGCAGGACTCAACAAGGGCATGGGGCCATGGGGCTGGCTGGATGCTCCTTGGACCCCGTCCACGTTTCAGGAGGCCCTAGAGTGGCTGGTAGAGAGGTGATCGCACTCTGTGCAGGCCCTGGGCGGGGGTGGGGGACACAGCCCGATCTGTCAACAGCCCACAAACCAAACACATTCTTTGGGCTGCAGGGTCAAAGGTCGGTGGACACATGGGGAGCTGGTCAAAAGGGCAGGGTCTCTGGACGCCCACAGCGGGGGAGGGAATTCACACGAGATCCCAACTGGTGAAGAGAGATGGAGGCTTATCTCAGAGGAACCGCCTTGGGGGAGGGGGGCGCGGGGGCCGCCATCTGACCCGCAGCGGGACTTGGGTTCTGAGAAGGACCCTCTGTAAGGCAGCCGGGTGAAGGCGCCCCTCCCTGAGGGCTCGGAGTTACCCTCTCGGCTCTTAGGAGAGGGAGGGGTTTACCCCTGAGATGCCGCAGAAATCGGGGGCTGCTTCTCCCGGGGCCCTGTGGTCAGTGCGGGTGTGCGTGTGCAGGGGCCTGGAGGGCAGGGTCCGCCCCGAGCTCCGCACCTGGGCCTCCGCTTCCTCAGCCCCCATCTCTGTGCAGGGGAGCACCCTCGGATGGGTGCCCTGGACGTGTGCCCCTTCATCCCAGTGAGGGGCGTCACCATGGACGAATGCGTGCTCTGTGCTCAGGCCTTTGGCCAGCGGCTGGCAGAGGAGCTGGGCGTGCCAGGTGCGTGCCTGGGGAAGGGGGGGGCCTATCCCAGGGGCTCCCCCAGCCGGCCCCTCCTCACTTTACTTCAGTTCCCGTCAGCAGCAACAGCAGCCATCCCTTGAGGTTCTCTGCTCTTGCATCCTTAAAAACGTATTTTAAGAAAAAAACCCAAAAACACTACCATGCAGGTTTTTGACAGGCAGGAATGTCCTGCTTCTCCTGCAATGGGACAAACCACAGGGACAGGGTCCCAGCTGTCAGGGAGGCAGTGGGACCGAGTAGCCGCTCTGTAAAGGACTTGAGCAGGATGGATGGGGAGCCCTAAACAGTCTCTTTGGGGAATTAACCAAATCAAGGAAAAGCCCAGCACAGGGCAGCAGGCGGACCTGTGAGCCCGGGCACAGGTCCAGCCCCCTGCTATGTGGCTGATGGACGGGCTGGGGGACGGGTGTCACCTGCCCTGTGCAGGTGTCAGAGCTGGTGGTGAGTTTTGCTTTCTCTCCTCCTCGTTCCTTAATTTGCGGGTGTGTTGATCGTTCAACGAAAATGCACTTTGGAGAGAAACACGAATATCCTTCCAGCCCCTCTTGTGGGTGGGCAATGGCTTTTTTCTGGGGCATCTGTGCAGGGGCAGCGGGGGTGGGCAGAGGAGGGGTCCTGGCCCATACAGAGTGCCCATCAGCGACCACCCACACCCATCTGACGGGGCTCAGAGACGGGGGCGCTGCCAGCAAGACGGAGCTGCGGGAATGGGGGTCCTGCAGCGCCCGCCGGCCGAGGGCCTGACCGGCCAGGCCCCTTGCAGTGTACCTCTACGGCGAGGCAGCACGGACGGCCAGCCGCCAGTCTCTGCCGGCCATCCGGGCCGGGGAGTACGAGGCCCTGCCTGAGAAGGTGCGGTGTCCCCTACCAGTGGGTGGTCTGGGGGTGGGCCCCGCAGGGTGGGCCCTCCTCCCCCCTTCCCTCACCCACTGGTCTCCCCCCAGCTCAAGCAGGCTGAGTGGGCGCCCGACTTCGGCCCCAGCTCCTTCGTCCCCAGCTGGGGGGCCACTGTCACGGGGGCGCGGAAGTTCCTCATCGCGTTCAACGTCAACCTGCTCAGCACCAGGGAGCAGGCGCACCGCATCGCCCTCGACCTCCGGGAGCAGGGCCGCGGGAAGGACCGGGTGAGGGCATCCCGGGGTGCCGCCGGAGAGGGCCAAGGCTATGCACTGTGTGTGGACCTGCTGACCAGCCCACCTCGGTGTCCACGCCACGTGGGACCGGCAGGGTCGGGGTTCCAGGGTTTGAAGTTGGGGAGCAGGTCTTTAAGGACATTTTCCATGGAAGTTGCAGGGCTGCAGCTGTGGTTAAAATACTGCATCATTTCCACACTGATAGGAAAACAGCCGCTTCTGCACCCCAGGTACCCCTAGGTGCCCCCATGTACCTCCAGATGCCTCAGGTACTTCCAGGTACCCCCAGGTGCCCTGATCCACCAAGTCTGCCATCATAGGTGTCACCTAGTGTGAGCATCGCTCCTGCAGAAAGTTCGAGTTGGACACAGACACAGAGACACCCAGTGGAGGAGGCCCTGCCCACTTGTCAGGCCCCACTCCCAGAGACCTGGGCCTTCCAGGCAGCTGAGGCCCTGGGAGCCCAGCTTCCGTGCCGAACACTCAGTTGTCTGCAAGCACAATACAGAAACACAGCAACTCCCCAATCCTTCTCTGTGCTCTGCTGAAGTCAAGGTCTACCTAACCCCGAAAGGTAGACTGAGTCGCCCCAGGGAGTGAGGGCCAGGAGCTGGCCTCTGGGGCAAGGGGTGGAAGGGGTGGGAGGCAGGGCCCCGCGCCCAGGACAGGGCTGTGGGCGGGGATGCCCGGGCCGCAGGGCCTGGTCTGAGCCTGTGGCTTGTGCGGGGCGGGCACCGTGGCACTGACCCCTTGGGGCCTTGGTTTCCCGTGGTGGGCGGGCCCTTTCCCGGCTCCAGTGAGAACGGGAGAGTGAGGCGCAGACCCGCCTGAGGCCGGCTGCCCGGCCGCACCGCACAGTCTTCGGGCCACGGCCCCCCTCGTCCGGGTGTCTTGGGTGGGAGGGAGCCCTCGGGCTGGCTGGGGGATGCAGGGGCAAGGGGCTCTCAGTGCGGGGCGCGGGAGAGGCTGGGCCGGGCCGGGCTGGGCAAGCCTTGTCCTTGACAGCCAGGACGCCTGAGAAAGGTGCAGGGCATCGGCTGGTACCTGGATGAGAAGAACCTGGCTCAGGTGTCTATGAACCTCCTGGACTTTGAGGTCACAGGGCTGCACACGGTCTACGAGGAGACCTGCAGAGAAGCCCAGGTGAGCAGGGTGGGCCCCCTCCCCCCGTTCTCAAGCCCAGCCCCCTGGGCGCTGACTCCCCAACCTCCGACCTCTGACCTCTGCAGGGGCTGAGCCTCCCGGTGGTGGGCTCGCAGCTGGTGGGCCTGGTGCCTCTGAAGGCCCTGCTGGACGTGGCCGCCTTCTACTGCGAGAAGGAGAACCTCTTCGTCCTGGAGGAGGGGCAGCGGCTCCGGCTGGTGGGTGGGGCTAGGGGTGTGTGTCAGGGAGAGGGAGCAGGTCGGGGGCTCCGGGCACCTGCACCCCAGGCCTGGGGCGCTGTCTGCGGGGCCAGGCCCCTCCTCCTCCTTCTTTGTTTTATTGTCTGTGCCTGGAAGTTGAGATCACACTGTTTTCACTTGGGGGACACTGTTGAGGTTTTCTCTGTGACCTAAAATGTGTTCAGTCTTGTGAAACTTCAGCAGAGAGGACGGGCCTGGTGCCGGTCCTGGAGCCGCATCCCGCGGATGGAAGGACCTGCCCCTCGTCCGCTCCCTGCCTGTTGGGATTTGGGTGCGTGAATCTAGTGTCCATGGGTTATTCACAAAGTTGTTCTTTTGGTCCCAGGTCCTACCGCCTGCTCTGGGGGTGGCCGTCCTTCTCAGTCCTGTTGCTCTGGCCTCTGAGTCATTTTGTCTTGAGGGCGTTTCTTACAATGAACGCGTGATTGGATTTCTCTGAAAGTTTTTTTTTAATTTATTTTTTTAAATTAATTTATTTATTTTTGGCTGCATTGGGTCTTCGTTGCTGCGCGCGGGCTTTCTCTAGTTGTGTCGAGCGGGGGCTACTCTTTGTTGCGGTGCGTGGGCTTCTCATTGCGGTGGCTTCAGTAGTTGTGGCTCAGGGGCTCTAGAGTGCAGGCTCAGTAGCTGTGGCGCACGGGCTTAGTTGCTCCGCGGCATGTGGGATCCTTCTGGACCAGGGCTCGGACCCGTGTCCCCTGCATCGGCAGGCAGATTCTTCACCACTGTGCCACCAGGGAAGCCCTCTCTGAAAGCTTTTGTCTTTTGGTAGTTGGGTTTATCCTTTTGTATCTGCTAATTTAGCAGGTATGTCTGGACTTACTTTTGTCCTAGTTTTAGTCATGAGAGTGTGTGGTTTCCTTTGGGCTGCATGGAGGAGTCTATTTTTAGGAATTCTGGTAATTACTTTATAACAATATATTTATCTCTATTTTTGATTTATTAATTTAAAAACTTTATCCAAATGTATCAGTTTGACTTAATTTTTGTCAATACAGGCACCTTGGAGATAGCATAGCTTTGGTTCTAGGCCACTGCAATAAAGCGAATATCGCAATAAAGCAACTCACACGATTTTTTTGGTTTCCTAGTGTGTATAAAAGTTATGTTTACACTAGACTGTAGTCTATTAAGTGTGCAATACTATTATGTCTAAAAAAGCTGTGTACATACTTACTTTAAAAGTACTTTATTGCTAAAAAATGCTAACCATCATCTGAGCTTACAGAGAGTCGTGATCTTTGTGCCGGTGGAGGATTTGAAGTACTGCAAGAATTACCAAAATGTGACACAGAGACACAAAGTGAGCAAATGCTGTTGGAAAAATGGTGCCAATAGACTTGCTTGAAGCAGGGTTGCCACAAACCTTCAATTTGTCAAAAACGTACTATCTGTGAAGTGCGGTAGAGGGAGGTCTGCCTTTTGCTGGCTGGCAGAAACCGACAGAACTTATACTCAATTGTGTAGCTTTGAAGAAATAATCATCTGAAAGCATAATATACACTTTAAGAAAATAATCTACATTCCCGTAACATTAGACACAGAAAATGAATGCGAAAGTAACTACACAGCATTTACTGCTGTCTTTTCTTCCTTCTCTATTTCCTCATTTTTTAGACTTGTGCTACTTTTTAGGGAGCTGGTTATTTTGGTGCTTAAATATTTTTTCAGTTGTTTAAATTATGGTAAAATAGACATGACATAAAATTTGTCATCTTAACCATTTTTAAGTGTACTGGCCACTGGTGTATGTGTATAAAGCTGTGCAGCTGTCACCAGTGTCCAGGATGGGGTTTCCTATTTCTGCAAAAGACGTTGTCAGGACTGTGACGGGGCTTGCACCGACTCCGCAGGCCACTTTGGGCGGTGGTGCTGTCTTACAGCACCGTCCTTCC
Organism: Eubalaena glacialis; assembly: GCF_028564815.1. NCBI lineage: Eukaryota > Metazoa > Chordata > Mammalia > Artiodactyla > Balaenidae > Eubalaena > Eubalaena glacialis. Next base: position 554,687 of record NC_083721.1, read on the forward strand.
AGCCCTGGACGTGGGCTGTGTTCCCCTTCACTTGTCCTTGCCTTCTTTCATCATGTTTTGTAGTTTTCATTGTAGTCTTTCACCTCCTTGGTTAAGTTAATTAATTCCTAAGTATTTTATGCTATTGAAAACGGAATTGTTTTTGTAATTTCTTTTTCGGATTCTTCACCGTTAGTATTTAGAAATGCACTGACCTTTGTGTGTTGACTTTGTATCCTGCTACCTTGCTGAATTCATTTATTAGTTCTAGGTGTTTAACTTTTTAAGTTTAAATAATGTATTTAATCCTTTAGCTCTTTATCAATGTTAGACAATGTCTGTTGACTCTTGGTGAAGAGAGACAAAAAAATTAATGCACTTGTGTGAGTGGTCATCTCTGTTCCAGATTTAAATTGCTTTGTTGTTATTTTTACATTGTCAGCTGTATAACATTTACCTTCTCTAACCATATCCACACATATTAAATATCCACAGATATTTAATCTTGGTTCTATACACGAGTGAGGTCACTATGCATCTCTGTCCTTTCCCATCTGTCTGGCTGGATTTCACAAACAAGCAGATTTTTAAAGAAAGGCTCATAGGGGCTTTATTCTGTGGGTTCTGGCATGTTTGGGAATGTCTTTCTGTGACTTTATGCTTGCAAAACAGTAGGACAACCAAAACCTCAAGTCACATGTCTTTTCCTGAGAATGTTGCAAACACATCTTTACCACCTTTTGGAATAAATGTCCCCGTGGGGAGGTCTAAGGCCATCTGGTTATCTCCCCACCCCTGGTGACCGGTTCTTTCTCCTGGATGCTTGAAGAATTCCATCTTTATCCTTGAAATTCAATGACTCTGCCATAAGAGTCTTGCTGTGGATTATTCTGCATCATTTTTTTCTCTGGAACAGGGTTTCTTGTGATTCACAGGTTCATTCTTGTTTAGCTTCAGGAATATTTTCTTCTATTGTATTTTTGATCCAGTTTTTGGTCCTTTCACTTTACCGACACCCGTTACACCGCGGTAGCATTTTCTTCCACATATTCTGTCTTTTTTGTACTTTCTTTCCCCCGTATTCACTGTGGTTTTCTCAGGCTTCACTTCGCAATCACTGATGCAGTTTATGGCTGGGTCTATTCTCTTTCCAGCGGTTACAAAGTTTTGTGTAACTTTTTATTTTGATGTAATTTCCTACTCACAGAAGAGGTGCAAGAACAGTACCAGGAACTCTTTTATACTCTCCAGATTCACCTATTGTTGCATTTTGCCCCATCCGCTGTATCACTCTTCTTCTGTATTCCACGCATAATCATATTTTTTTCTGGACCATTTTAAAGTAGATTGAAGACACTGTGCCCTTTACCCCTTGTTTATTCAGGGTGTAATTCTTAAGATCAAGGAAGTTCTCTTACCCATCACAGTGCAATGATCAAAACCAGGAAATCCAGCACGGTACAACCTGGTATCTAATCTGCAGACCGTAGTCAAATCGCATCAGTGTCCCCTCACTCCATGGTCTGCCCCAGACCAGCAGTGGGTTCGGGTGGCTTGTCTTTTATGGCCTTTAATCTGGATCAGGTCCCCAGTTCTCCCCGTCTTTCCTTGACCGTGACGGGCTGTGGAGCACCGGCTGGTGGCTTTGTGAAGCGCCGCTCGCTGGGTGCTGGTCTGACCTGTCTCAGGGCTGGGTGTGCTTGTGCGTTTCTGGCAGGAGCAGCACAGAAGTGACGGAGTGTCCCCCTCAGGGCGTTACCTGGGTCCTCTGGTCAAGCTGGTATCCCCGACCCAGGGTTATCACTGCAGTGTTTCTGTTTTCCTTTTGTTGTTAATAAGAACTCCCTGGGGTGGTAGTTTAAGAATGTGTAAATGACCTGTTCTCTTAAAATTCCAGCCACAAGTATTAGGAGCATGGAGAATTTTCTAACGTCATCCTTTTTCTGTAAGAAGCTTTCACCTCTCCCACATTTATTTATTCCTTATTAGTGTGTTTGATGCTCTCTACTGTCTTTTAAAACATATTATTTTATACTTTTTAACTGCAAGTTCTGAGGTCTGCAGTCTTTGAAGGTCTGATTTTGCAAACTGTTGTGTCTGCTGATTCTCATGGTGACGCTTTTTCATGTGCTTTGTGATGTTTGATTGTGAGTGCCTGTTCTTTAGAGTTTCGTCTGTGGTAATTCTTGGTCACCTGGTTTAGTTTGTGTTTGCCTCTGTTAGATGCTTGGACCACTTTAGATGAGCCTTTTGCTTGGAGCTTTGGAGCCACACAGGAAGAGAATTCTGTGTGAACGGTGGCCCACCTCCCCGTCAGGTTAGAATTCCCAGGAAAGATTTTTTTCGTGCTTCACCAAACGGAAGGCCTAGACTGGGAAGTATCCCAATATTTCCTGTGATGGGCGGTTTTCCCAAATTCATCCTTGGAGATGTCCTCTTTCAAGGGTCTCCCGTCTGACCCAGCTCTTGAGGGCTCGAGACCTCCCCTGCTCGTGAGAGGTCTCAGATGTCTCCAGGGTGGACCCAGCTTCTGGGAGAGGAGGTCTTTCCGGGCATTTCTGGTCGCTTCTGGCTGTGAATGGCTTCCTTTAGTTCTGCCGGCTTTGCCGGGAGCTGAATTCCATTCTGACAGTCTGTTCCTCATTCTGAGGTTTTCTGCGGCAGGCGGGCGGCTTGCTGGCTCTACCGCCAGCTCTCGGGCACTCTCTGCCCCATTTCCGCGTCCTCAGGGAGACCTCATGACCGTCCCCTGGGACCTGCTGCTTCGTTTCCCTCAAGCTGCACTTGTCACTTTCTATTTTGTGTGGAACATGTCACCTGTGTGGCTCAGAGGGGCTGGGACTGTGCTGACGGCATCGAGCATCATAAAGTGTCCTGAGTGTTTTTTGGTGGAAAGAATTCTACTCCAAAATGGGGATATTTCCAATTTAATTTTGAATTTGGATAAAATTCACTTTTCCTCACATATCAAGTCTCACATTTGGGCAGATCAGGCAGCTCCCGGCCTTTAAGAACCAGAGAGACCCTGACACCCGAGGAGTTGGAATCCTGTCCAAAGAGGCAGTTTTCTTGGCCCCTTTCCAGCGCAGGCTCTTGTGCGCGCAGGATGGGGTCACCACGGGCCTTGGTCTCCCTGGAGCAGCATGGTGGGTGGGTGGTGTGTCCGGAGGCCAGGCAGGGCGCCTGCTCTGGGCGAGGCCTTCAGTCGGCAGGGCTGCTGGCGGGCATGGGGTGCGGCAGCTGTGCCCCTGCAGGCTCCCGACCAGGGCAGGGCGCCCCGTGGGCGGCAGGGGTGGGACCTGCGATCAAGGGGACTCCAGTCACCGGCCCCTCTTCCAGGTGGTGAACCGGCTGGGCCTGGATTCCCTGTCCCCCTTCAACCCCAAGGAGCGGATCATCGAGTGAGCAGCCCCCGACCCCCGCCCCTGCGTGGAGACCCCCTCAGTCCTCCAGAGCTCTGCTCTGTCACCAGGCGTGGGGCTGGGAGCTTGCTGGGGGGCCCAGTGGGGCCCCGACAAGGTCCCACTCTGTCCTCACGCAGCTCCTGGCTGGTCACAGCCCCTCCCCGGGGCAGCCACTCTGCATATTGGGCCCACATCCCAGCCCACCCCCGGCACTGGTGCGAGTCAGGGGCTCCCGGCCTGGACAACCCCACCCTTATGGCCTGGCTGCAACGACCCGGGACCCTGTCCGCCCCCTCCCTGTCCCCGCCCCTGCCCGGCGCAGACCCTCACTCCCAGCTGCCCCACCCCTGCAGGTACCTGGTCCCCGAGGCCGGCCCAGAGCACAGCCTGGTCGACCAGCCCCTGCGCACCTTCGTCCGTGAGGTGGGCGCCCGCTCGGCAGCCCCAGGGGGCGGTTCCGTGGCCGCAGCCAGTGCAGCCATGGTGAGTGGAGCCGGGGCGAGGATGCGGGGTGGACGGCCGGGGTTGGGGGCGTCGCCCGGCCTGGGGCCGGTCCCACGCACAGGGCACTCTCCCCAGGGCGCCGCGCTGGCCTCCATGGCCGGCCTGATGACCTACGGGCGGCGCCAGTTCGAACACCTGGACGCGACCGTGCGGCGCCTGATCCCGCCCTTCCATGCGGCCTGGGCTGAGCTGACCACGATGGTGGACGCCGACGCCCGGGCCTTCGAGGCCTACCTGGTGAGCGTGCAGGCGGGCCTCCACCACCAGCCCCGCAGAGGCAGCCCCGAGGGAGAGTGGGGTCGGTGGGCAGTACGGGGTCCGGAGGAGAGAAAAGTGGGTCAGGGTCACAGGGAGAGGGAGAGGGGCTGCCACGAGCACAGGTGTCTGTAGACCCCGGGGGCTGGAGGGAGGAGACAGTGGTCTGGCCCGTCTTGGGCCCCCCTCCCCCGCTCGTGCAGGGCCAAGCCCGGTGGGTGTGGTGCAGGCGTGACTCCAGGTCGGGGTCTCTGCAGGCTGGGGGAGGGCCGAGAAGGGCACCTGTTCTGAGGGTCAGCCAGGCTCAGCGTCCCCCTGCCCACGTCCCTGAGTCCCGCTGATGGGCGACACCCAGATCTGCAGATGCCGGAGGAAAAGCAAGGTCCCCAAGGAAGAGCTCCCATCCCGGGAAGGGCGGGAACAGGAATATTCACAGAAGAAACGCTGTGGGTCATGGTCTCAGAGATCAGAGAAGACGTTCAGCCACGAGACACAAAGGGCCCCCGGGGAGCCGGGCACCTTCAGCAGCACAGGACGTGGGCGGCTGCCTCCAGGGAGTGCCCATCCAGGGGGCAGCGCAGGAGGGACGTCCATCAGACCGGGCGGGGGATGGGGAACTTGCAGGAAGGTCAAGAAGCCCCAGGCGTGTCTGAGGGCAGATCCAGCAGAGAGGACCCAGGAGAGGCGGGAGTGAGGGCGCTCGGACCCCACGGGGGTAGGAAGACACGCCTGGGAAGGAATGAGCTCCCAACAGATAACAGGCATCCAGAGCCACCTCGGGGGTGGGGGGGGACGGGGCAGGAGGACCTGGGCCAGGCGACCTCGGGAGGCGACCTCGGGGGCTGCTGGGCTGGGCGCCCCGACGTGAGTGCCACATCCGCACGGGGACAGTCTAGGACGTCGCATTGCGGGAGGAGGTGACCCTGTGACAGAAGCTGGGTCCCTGGGGGCGGGGTACAGAGACTGATCACCTTTCCCCTATGCGCTTTTACGTTTTAATTTTGTTTATTTGCTTTTTAAAATAGGTGAAAGCCTCAGGGGTTCAGAGTTCACAGGGGCAGAGGGCAGCTGGTGAGCTGCCCCCCGTCCACCCCGTCCCCCCGCCCAAGCAGGTGCAGCCCCAGTGCGTACGTCTCCCTGAGATGTTTGTGTGCATTTGGGCAGAACTGGGTTCCCCTTTCTCTTCTTTTCTTACACAAATGGTGGCAGGCAGATGTCCAGTTGCAGCTTGCGTCTTTCACCTGACGTCCTCCTGGAGCAGGGACACCCCCGGCTCAGTGGCCCGGGGTTCTGGGGACGCCTGGAGTGGAGGCCTTGGACCAGCCCCGTTGGGGATTCTGACCAGGTCCAGTCGGCACCTGGGACAGGCTGTGTGGACAGCTGGCCTCCGTCACTGGGCACTCGGTGGACGGGCTGTAGGAGCGACTCGGGGAAGGGCTTTCCCTCCAGGGTGGGTGTGTTTCCCACTTGAAGGATGCTGCCCAGTGGCCCTTGCAGAGGTTGTGTGGATCGAGCCCTGGAGTGGTCCTCCCGCTGTTTACCCCGACGCCGCGGCCATTGGACCTGGTGGTCACGTGCATCTCTTGTTGCTGCCCTGGTGCAAGCGTCTCATGTGGGTGGGGCAGGGGGAGGAGCGTTTTCATACTTTTTGCAGCGGTTTTCTTTCCTTTTCAGGAAAGTGAGGTGTCCTTTTCTTCTCTGTTTTGCTTAGTGCTGATTAGGACTTTTCATAAGCCAGGGAGTCTCAGCTTGTTTGACTTTCAACTTTGCTTGTACTGGTTTCTGACCATACGAGCCTTGTGTTTTTATGTCGTTGAATATTCAGTCTTTCTTTTGCTCTTTCCTTGGTGTTGTGTCCTAGTTTAAATGGCCTCCCCAGGCCAGAATTATTGAACTTCTCTCAGGGTACCTCTAGCCATCTGTGGTCTGAAGAACTTCAGATGCTGAGAGGGGCTCGGGTAGAAGCATCAGCGTGCATATAAATAATCATACGTAATAAAAACAAATATTAAAAATTCTGACCACTAGACATTAGAAATAAGACAAATATAAAACAACTGGAGGGGGGCAGTAGAAAAATGAAAATCTAATCAAAAGGCAGGAAAGAAAAAGAAAAATAGTCAGCAAAGAGGTGTGGTTTAGAGAAAACCTAAAATAGAATGGTTAGACTGAAGACACACCCGACCAACAATCACACACACACACACGTGTGAGTGTGGTAGATACTGCACTGGTCTATGTCCCCACTGAGCAACAAGAAGACAGACTTTTGAACAAAAATAAGAAAACATCCTTATCTTCCATGGAATACATGAGCAATCTCTAGGTGGAGTCGGAAGCTAGCTGTGTACCTCCCTCCCCACCAAACAAACCTCACAGTGAATCAGAAAATACATCAAACTGTGGTGGGCAGCCCTCCTCAGCCAGACACAGAGGTGGCCACGTGAAAGTCAGACTTGACTAAAATCAGCAAAGTTCTGCGCAGTGGAGACCCCCGTGCCCCTGCTCCCCGACCTGGGTCTGCAGCGGAGTCAGCAGGTTCCCGTGTTCGTGAGGCGTTGCTGTGGGTCCACATGGAAAAGAGAAACGTGTCACCGGAGACAGGCGGCCAGAGGGGCGCCCGGGGAGGCTAGGAGACGTCAGGATGGTGACAGAACCCGGTTCAGGTCGGGTCAGGATGGTCACAGGATCTGGTTCTGGTCGGGTCAGGATGCTGATCAAATCTGGTTCAGGTCGAGTCCAGGGATCCTTTACGCTTGTGCAGGGTTGATGGACCAGCTGACTGTTAACGGCTTTTGGGCGGAGATTTGGCGAAACCTACAAAACCAGCAGGGCACGTTCCCCACCAGCTACGCCCTTGGACCCGGCACGTGGGCAGGCCTCGGGCGCTGGTGTGAGCGAGCGAGCCTGGACGGGTGCTCACAGCACGGGGTGCGGGACCGGGGAGGCCTGCCTGGCAGCGGCGAGGAGAGCGACACATGGGGTGATGGCTCCTCAGAGGAGGCCTGGCTTGTGTGGCCCCTCGGGGATGCAGGAACACGGCCTGAACCATTACACCTGGACTTCGGGGGTTGTGTGGTTGCCTCGCCTGGAGGCTGGGAGGCCTGGGGCTCGGGAACCCGCTCCCCTCCACCCTCCTCTCCAGCCTCCAGCACTGACAACATGGGGCCTTGCGCCGGGTCGCCTGCCCTCCTCTGTCGGGGGCCCAGGGCTCTAATCCACAGAACCGACCTCGGGGGTGGTGTGGGCCCTGCATGAAGCCCCTCCCTCCCCCAGGCTCCGTGTCCCCTCATCACAGCCAGTCAGCCGCACGTTTCTGTGTTTGCTCCGGCAGAAAGCAACGAAGCTGCCCAAGAACACACCTGAGGACAAGGACAGGTGAGTGCAGCGGTGGCTGCGGACATCCGGACTCCTCAGAAGGCCCGGGCGCCAGTCAGTCCCCCTCTGGGGTGTGTCGTGATTGGAGAACAGTTTCCCTGCTGTCCCCACCCTGGTTCTGTCTGCTCAGAGCGGAGCCATCAGGTGGGTCCAGCGGTGCCCGGGCGCCCTGGGCTCTAACCACTGACCCTCTTGCTTCCAGACGCGCGGCTGCCCTGCAGGAGGGGCTGAAGCGGGCGGTGGCCGTGCCCCTGGCGCTGGCGGAGATGGTGACCTCGCTGTGGCCGGCGCTGCAGGAGCTGGCCCTGTGCGTGAACCTGGCCTGCCGGTCGGACCTGCAGGTACGCGGTGGAGCCCCGCTGCAGGGGCGACGTGCGGAGGGTCACTGGGCATCACAGCTCTTCACCAAGCCGGGCAGGCACAAGTGCTCACGGGGCGTTTCGGTCAGTCTCAGCCCGCAGGGCCGGCTCCATCACCCATTAAGGTCTTGTTCAAGGTCACGCGGCAGAGAGAAGCAGAAGCTCGAGTGTGTCTCCAGAGGCCACCCCTAACCATCCCCCAGACCCCGTCCCTTCCCTCCTTCCCACCGCCCCTCTTCCAGAAAACCCAGGGGCTTGCAGACGTACACAGGCCCCCCATCTGCAGCCCGTGGGTGGAGGCTCGGGCACCAGGAACAGCAGGGCCGGCTCTGCGTGTCCGCAGCCCGTCCCGAGGAGAGGAGCCTCGTCTCCTCGGGCTGGTCGTTATCTGTCTCTGGAGGGGCCGGGCCGAGCTGCTTGTCTCTGTGGGGAGAGGGCCGGCCCTGCCACCGGGAGGGAGCCCTTGGGCTGGTCAGTTTGCCGTCTTCACGGCTGAGGCGTGAGGCCCCCAGGCCCTGTTGCTGGGCTGAGGAGTGGGCAGGGCTAGGCCCTGCTGCCCCCCGGTACCGACGCCGGCCCTGCCCCTTGGCGGTTGCAGGTGGCAGTGAAGGCCCTGGAGACGGGTGTGTTTGGTGCGTATTTCAATGTGCTCATCAACCTGAAGGATGTCACCGATGACGCGTTTAAGGACCAGGTGGGCAGGGGTGCGGGCCGGGCCCACCGAGGGGACTGGAGGTTGCCCTCGGGCCGTGGCTCCCAGAGGGTCCCTGAGGGCCTGGGCAGTGAGGGAGGTGGGGGTGTGGCGGAGAGCCCCGTGGGCTGGGGGCCCAGGGCACCTGGCCAGCAGGCCCTCGGGGAGGGAAGTGCCCATCAGATGAGAAGTTCCTCCAGCTCCTGCAGGTGGACGAGGCCTGGCCCGCAGAACGCAGGCATCGGGGACAGCCGGGGCCGTCTTGCAGCGTCTCTGTGGAGGCAGGTGGCCTGGGGGCCCGCCGGCACCCCCTAGCTCCCTCCCAGGGGGCTCTGGCCAGGGCTGGGGTCTCTCCCAGGTGCGCTGGGCTGTAGCACTGGCAGCACAGGGTCTCAAAGAACAGTCTCCAGCCTAAGTAATGACCCCACCTCAGCATTTGTGATAATTTCACTGTTACTGTTTATTGGCGGAAAATTCACGAAACACGCAGCTCACTGTGTTAGATGATACAATTCAGTGGCGTTAGGCACACTTACGCGGTTGCGAGACTACCACCGCTATCAAGATCTGGACCATTCTCATCACTCCAAAGGATGCCCCACAGTCACCCCCATTCCCAGCCCCGGCCACTGCCCATGTGTCTCTGTGATTTTGTGACAATCTTTAAAAAGTGATTTCGCGGCTCGGAATGGGAGCGCCACGGCCTTTTCGAGGGTCAGCCCGTCCCCACCTGCCTCTCCAGCCAGGCTGGGCTTGGCCATCAGGGAAGGCCCTGTCCACCATGGGGGCATTGAGATAATGGACGGGCTGCTTGAGCTCTGGCCCTTAGGGCCTCAAGGACACAGCCCTGCCCTTGGCAGTCATGGCTAAAGTGGGGAGACCGGGAGGGTGGGGGCTGGCTGGCCCCAAATCTCAGGAAAGACAGAGGGGCCCCTCCCGTCACCACCAAGAGGCCCATGAGGAGCTGGGGGCCCCTAGGTCAGGGGCTTGGGGTCACCCAGAGTGGACAGCCCAGGGAGGTGGTGGGGAGGCGGGGCCAGTGGGGTCGGTGGCAGGCTCGGGGTGGTGACGGGGCCCCTGTGTCTGTCAGGTCCGCCAGCGCATCTCCGGCCTCCTGCAGGAAGCCAAGACCCAGGCGGCACTGGTGCTGGACCAGCTGGAGGCCCGGCAGGAGTGACGGCCGGGCGGGGAACCTCACTGGACTCCGCTTCCCCCTGAGGCCACTCCAGACACATCCCATGGGGCCCAGAGAGGGGAGGGTGTGGGGGGCAGGTGTGTCTGGGGTTCGTGGTGTCACCTTCCGTCACCTGGAGCCTCCAGTAAAGTGAGGACACACCGGTGCCTGTAGGGTGCATGCAGGGGATCAGTGGGTGGGCTGAGCTGAGCGGCTGGGACGGGGACCCCGTGAGGTACCAGTGTGGGGAGGCAGGTGGGGGGAAATGGGGGCGCAGCCCAAGGTGACACAGGGTCCCAGAGCACCTGGGGTCCTGCGGGAAAGAGCCCGTCACATGGAGGGATGAAGGCCGCGCTGCCTGATGGGCGGGGACCTGCCAAGGTGAGGGTGGCCAGGCCAGCTCCTCGCAGGGCAGGAGACGGTGAGGAGCAGCAGAGGGCCGGGAGTCCCTGGGGAGGTGCTGGTGACGTGTGACCGGGTCCCGCGTCCTGGCGGGAGAGCTCGAAGCGCTGGACCTGGGCTCCGGGAGGGGGGTCCCGGGCACTGGGCGCTGACTTCCCTCAGTGGAAGCTCCGGGGCCGAGGCCCGGTGGTGGGGGTCCCAGGAGGGTCCCTGAGGGCCTGGGCAGTGAGGGAGGTGGGGGTGTGGCAGAGAGTCCCCTGGGCTGGGGACAATCGACCTGGTCCAGGGGCTGCCAAGCCGGTGATGCCGGAGGGAGGGCCGCGGGATCCTGGGGGGGGGCGGGAGGTGTGTGTGTGGCCCTGCGGGGATCGCGGGAGAGGCCCGGGCAGGCGGCCGTGTTGCCCCCGTAGGGCAGCATGCTTGAGGCTTGGAGCTGTAAGCGCGTGAGCGTCGGCGCTACTATAGGAGATCCAGGTGACACCAGGAGCCGCAGGAGAGCCCCAACCTGGTCTTTTAAAATAGGCAACGCGTCGCGTAGTTCAAACACCAGGGCTGTGCAGAGTCCCCGCCACCTGGTCCCCGGCAGCCCTTTCGTAACCTCTTCAGGAAATCACTGAATTCCCTCTTTGCGCCCATTCAGTGTTTATGCAAACACAAACACATGTGAATATATACTCTTCATTCTTCCTTGACTGCGTTAAGAGAGCAGATCAAATGCAGACTTTTGTTCCTAGTTAACACGTTAGCCTGGAGGCCATAGCCCGGAGCCCTTTCACATCAGCGTTTATTTTAGAGACTCCTACTTAATACTTACTTTATTCGCTCGTCCTTTCCCCGTATTTCCTTCACCATTTCATTGTGAAATAGAAGATACATTCAGGAAGGTGCATGTCCTGATCGGCCCTCTCCCCGTCACAGACTCCTCACCCTGACCCCTGACCCCAACGGCCCTGCTCCACGGTGACCGCACTCTGGTTTCCTGTAGGCCGTCCGGCTCAAGTGCACACTTCCCACACAAAGGCTCAGTTTTCCCTGTGGGCTGACATTTGGGTAAATGGGGTCGTGTGTGCCCTCGGCATCTGCTGTGTCTCTCCACCTTGCGTGCATCTTGCACAAGGCTCACAGGGTGGGGGGACCGCTGAGTCCCAGGGTGTCACCCTCCCGAGCAGCTGCACCACTGCACTCAATCCCCCCTTGTTCCCGTGGCAGAGTTCGGAGGAGCCCCAGTTCTCACCACTGACGGTGGAGTGTGTCCCCAGCTCTCAGATGCTGGGATGGGGGCTGAGGGGGTGAGCACGGTGCCCACCGGGCCGGAGAAGACTCACCTGTTTCTCACCTGTTGCCTGTCTGGGAACCCCTGACCTCCACCCGAGGATGGCCTTCCCCAGGTGGCCACTGCCATTGGCCTGAGCCTCCCCACTGACCCACAGCCCCTCGGCGAGAGTCGGGCCTGAGGCAGCCCCAGGAGTCTTAAGCAGAGCTGCCCTGGCTGATTCAGGAATGAAATAAATTTCAACTGTCCCATCCATGAGACGTCGTGGCTGGTTGTTATGTAGCAGCAGCTGACAGATACACTTCCCAACTGAGTGTATTGTCAAACTTTGGGGGTTTTGCCTTGAGAGGTGGAAGATGGGTGTCAGTATGGTTTAATTATCTTTTGTTATATCTGAGGTTGACTGTCTCTTCATATCATTAATGATGGATTTCCTTTTCTGTAGTCTGTTCATGTGTGTAGCCTGTTTTTCTATTGGGCACTAGACTGGCCCTAAATATCCACCAGCCTCCAGCTCCTTCCCCGGGGGCGTCCTCGGCTGCATTTGATCTGCTCTCTTTACGTAGTGAAGGAAGAATGAAGAATATATGTTCACGTGTTTGTGTTTGTATCCTCCTGCCTCCAGGAAGTTCCCGTTAAAAATAATTTGAAAAAGTCATCACACTCTGAAATTCCTTCCAGACAGGCTGTGCACATGGAAAAACAAAAAGTATGCTAGGTAACCATACAAGATATTAAGAGAAAATGATTTGGGGAGTATATCCTCCTTGAGCAAGGCAGAGAACCCAAATGTTTTACAGGGAAGTCTTACTATCTGACAATTTAAAAACTTGTTTTGTGGGCTTCCCTGGTGGCTCAGTAGTTAAGAATCCGCCTGCCAATGCAGGGTCCACGGGTTTGAGCCCTGGTCCGGGAAGATCCCACATGCCACAGAGCAACTAAGCCCGTGCGCCACAACTACTGAGCCTGTGCTCTAGAGCCCGTGAGCCACAGCTACTGAGCCCACGTGCCCCAACTACTGAAGCCTGTACGCCTTGAGCCCGTGCTCCGCAACAAGAGAAGCCACTGCAATGAGAAGCCCGCGCAGCGCAATGAAGAGTAGCCCCCGCTCGCCGCAACTAGAGAAAGCCTGCGCACAGCAATGAGACCCAACACAGCCAAAAATAAATAAATAAAATAAATTTATTAAGAAAACCCCAAAAAACCCCCCAAAACTTGTTTTGGTAAAAGACGTCATATCCCAAAGTAAATGTCAAGAACCTATTGGAAGGAAAAAACCCAACATAGATAACAGGTAGAGTTACTATGACCAATAGAAAAGCTCCTACAAATTAAACTGACAAGGACAGTGTCTGAGCAGGTGTGCAGTGGGTGTGCTTGTCTGCGTGTGCAAGCCGGTATGCGTGTATCTGTGCAAATGCAAGGACAGCTCCAGGAAATTCCTCAAGGGGTGAACTCTGGAAAGGGCGTGAGCTTGGGGTGCAGGGTCTCCCTTACCTCTACTGTATTCTCCCGGTGGAGTGTGGGCACAGGTGAGGGGCCTGCAGCCGCGCAGGCCAGAGGCTCTCGTAGGGGCCCGGTCTACACGTGGAGCAGCAGGGGTGGGGGGCTGTCCTGGGGAGGGGACCCGCAGGCCCGTATGGGGAGGGATGGAATTCCTTCCAAGGGGCTTAGGGGAAGAACTGCAAGTGGCTTTAAAATCCACCCCCCAGACGGCGCATCGAGGGTCCGGGCTGCCCAGGAGGCAACGCGGCTCCTTCACGACTCCCTTCATCCGCTCTTTCTTGCTTGTATCTGAGGCAGTTGTAATTGCTCATGGTCGTTATTTTTGGTGGAAACCACAGCGTCCCTGAGCAGGAGGCCCTCCTCGTGATCTGGGAGCTCGTCCGCTGCGCGGGCCCCACTCCACCCCAGCCCACTGGTCCTGACTCTCCGCGTCTCCACCAGGTCCCTCCTCTGCTGCCTTTGAGGGGTTGGAAGGCGAGGCGCCTGGGGTCTCGCCGTGTGTGTGTGTGTGTGTGTGTGTGTGTGTGTGTGTGTGTGTTTGTGTGTGTGTGTGTGTGTGTTTGTGTGTGTGTGTGTGTGTGTCTGTGGTGGCTCGGAAACGCGGGGTCTCTGCTCTCCTTCCCCACGGCCCTGGCTCAGCTGACCCCAGACATCTCAGGGCGGCACCCAGGACCCTGCTTGGCGCCCACTGCACGGCGGGATCCAGGCACAGATCCCTGAGCGAGGGGAGACCCGCCACGCCCACCCTCTCCCGCAGGACCGGGTGCTGGGATTGGGGGGCTCGTCCAGCTCCGGGGCGCTCACGGGAGGCCCTGCAGCCCGCCCGCCTCGCCTCCCGCCTTCCCCGAGGGCCCCCCAACGCTGCTCCACACCCTTCCCCCCCAGATGCTGCCCCCTCCACCCCGTGGTGGGACGACCTTCTGCAAGACCAAGGGGGCCGGGCTTCTGCCTCCAGACACCTTTCATCCTCAGCAGCGACCACGTGGCCTGTTTCTTGTGACAGACCAGGGGGTGCCCTGTGGGCAGATGGGAGGGACCCTCCCGAGGGACCCTCCCCTGGCGACACTGACCCCAGGGAGACTCTGACCTGGGGAGATCCTGTCTTTGGGGGACTCTGGCCTGGGGACACCCTGTCTTCAAGGGACCCCCACCTGAGTTGGAAGAGGCTCTGCCAGGCAAATCCAGGGGTGTCCCCACGCTGACCCCCCCCACAGGAGGCCATTCCCAGGTCTCAGGTATTTCACAAGCTTTGGGACTAATGCTTGTGCTTCCAGATGCTGCTGGAAAGATGCTCCAGCACATGCTCGGGTCTAATTGGTTATTAATGATTTGTCTTATGAAAGCGTGCCTGTTGGCCATTTATACCTACTTCACTTTCTGTCTGCTGATGTTCTTTGTCCGTTTCCTTGGAGTCACTTTCCTTCTTATGAATCTGTGGGTTTGTTATAGTGCAGACACAACCCTCGGCTTGTCATATGTCCTGTAATGTCTCTCCAGTTTGTTTCTTTTTTTTTTTTTTAAATTTAATTTTATTTATTTATTTTTATACAGCAGGTTCTTATTAGTTACTTATTTTATACGTAATAGTGTATACATGTCAATCCCAATCCCCCAATTCATCCCACCAACCCCCACACCCCCGCTTTCCCCCCTTGGTGTCCATACGTTTGTTCTCTACATCTGTGTCTCCATTTCTGCCTTGCAGACCAGTTCATCTGTACCATTTTTCTAGATTCCACATATATGCGTTAATATACGATATTTGATTTTCTCTTTCTGACTTACTTCACTCTGTATGACAGTCTCTAGGTCCATCCATTTGTCTACAAATGACCCAATTTCGTTCCTTTTTATGGCTGAGTAATATTCTACTGTATATATGTACCACAACTTCTTTATCCCTTTGTCTGTCGATGGGCATTTAGGTTGCTTCCATGACCTGGCTATTGTAAATAGTGCTGCAATGAACATTGGGGTGCATGTGTCTTTTTGAATTATGGTTTTCTCTGGGTATATGCCCAGTAGTGGGATTGCTAGGTCATATGGTAATTCTATTTTTAATTTTTTAAGGCACCTCCATACTGTTCTGCATAGTGGCTGTATCAGTTTACATTCCCACCAACAGTGCAAGAGGGTTCCCCTTTCTCCACACCCTCTCCAGCATTTGTTGTTTGTAGATTTTCTGATGATGCCCATTCTAACTGGTGTGAGGTGATACCTCATTGTAGTTTTGATTTGCATTTCTCTAATAATTAGTGATGTTGAGCAGCTTTTCATTTGCCTCTTGGCCATCTGTACATCTTCTTTAGAGAAATGTCTATTTAGGTCTTCTGCCCACTTTCTGATTTGGGTTGTTTGTTTTTTAAATATTGAGCTGCATGAGCTGTTTATATATTTTGGAGATTGATCCTTTGCCGTTGATTTTGCAAGTATTTTCTCCCATTCTGAGGGTTGTCTTTTCGTCTTGTTTATGGTTTCCTTTGCTGTGCAAAAGCTTTGAAGTTTCATTAGGTCCCATTTGTTTATTTTTGTTTTTATTTCCATTACTCTAGGAGGTGGATCAAAAAAGATCTTGCTGTGATTTATGTCAAAGAGTGTTCTTCCTATGTTTTCCTCTAAGAGTTTTATAGTGTCCATTCTTACATTTAGGTCTTTAATCCATTCTGAGTTTATTTTTGTGTATGGTGTTAGGGAGTGTTCTTATTTCATTTTTCTACATGTAGCTGTCCAGTTTTCCCAGCACCACTTATTGAAGAGGTTGTCTTTTCTCCATTGTATATGCTTGCCTTCATTATCAAAGATAAGGTGACCATATGTATGAAGGTTTATCTATGGGCTTTCTATCCTATTCCATTGACCTATATTTCTGTTTTTGTGCCAGTACCATACTGTCTTGATGACTGTAGCTTTGTAGTATAGTCTGAAGTCAGGACGTCTGATTCCTCCAGCTCCATTTTTCTTTCTCAAGATTGCTTTGGCTATTCAGGATCTTTTGTGTTTCCATACAAATTGTGAAATTTTTTGTTCTAGTTCTGTGAAAAATGCCACTGGTAGTTTGATAGGGATTGCATTGAATCTGTAGATTGCTTTGGGTAGTACAGTCATTTTCACAATACTGATTCTTCCAATCCAAGAACATGGTTTATCTCTCCATCTGTTTGTGTTATCTTTGATTTTTTTTGTTTTTGTTTTGTTTGTTTTGTCTTTTTTTTTTTTTATCTTCGATTTCTTTCATCAGTGCCTTATAGTTGTCTGACTACAGGTCTTTTACCTCCTTAGGTAGGTTTATTCCTAGGTATTTTATTCTTTTTGTTGCAATGGTGAATGGGATTGTTTCCTTAATTTCTCTTTCTGATCTTTCATTGTTAGTGTATAGGAATGCAGGAGATTTTTGTGCATTAATATTGTATCTTGCAACTTTACCAAATTCATTGATTAGCTCTAGTAGTTTTCTGGTGGCATCTTCAGGATTATCTATGTATAGTATCATGTCATCTGCAAACAGTGATAGTTTTACTTCTTCTTTTCCAAACTGGATTCCTTTTATTTCTTCTTCTCTGATTGCCATGGCTAGGACTTCCAAAATTATGTTGAATAATAGTGGTGAGAGTGGACATCCTTGTCTTGTTCCTGATCTTAGAGGAAATGCTTTCAGTTTTTCACCATTGAGAATGATGTTTGCTGTGGCTTTGTTGTATATGGCCTTTATTATGTTGAGGTAGGTTCCCTCTATGCCCACACTCTGGAGAGTTTTTATCATAAATGAGTGTTGAACTTTGTCAAAAGCTTTTTCTGCATCTATTGAGATGATCATATGTTTTTTATTCCTTAATTTGTTAATATGGTGTATCACATTGATTGATTTGCGTATGTTGAAGAATCCTTGCATCCCTGGGATAAATCCCACTTGATCATGGTGTATGATCCTTTTAATGTGTTGTTGGATTCTGTTTGCTAGTATTTTGTTGAGGATTTTCGCATCTATATTCATCAGTGATATTGGTCTGTAATTTTCTTTTTTTTGTAGGATCTTTGTCTGGTTTTGGAAGATTTTTAATCAGTTTCAATTTCATTACTTGTGATTGGTCTGTTCATATTTTCTATTTCTTCCTGGTTCAGTCTCAGAAGGTTATACCTTTCTAAGAATTTGTCCATTTCTTGCAGGTTGTCCATTTTATCAGCATAGAGTTGCTTGTAGTAGTCTCTTATGATGCTTTGTAGTTCTGCAGTGTCCGTTGTAACATCTCCTTTTTCGTTTCTAATTTTATTGATTTGAGTCCTCTCCCTCTTTTTCTTGATGAGTCTGGATAAGGTTTATCAATTTTGTTTATCTTCTCAAAGAACAAGCTTTTAGTTTTATTGATCTTTGCTATTGTTTTCTTTGTTTCTATTTCATTTTTTTTCTGCTCTGATCTTTATGATTTCTTTCCTTCTGCTAACTTTGGGTTTTGTTTGTTCTTCTTTCTCTAGTTCCTTTAGGTGTGAGGTTAGTTTGTTTATTTGAGATTTTTTTTGTTTCTTGAGGTAAGCTTGTATTGTTATAAACTTCCCTCTTAGAACTGCTTTTGCTGTATCCCATAGGTTTTGGATCGTCGTGTTTTCGTTGTCATTTGTCTCTAGGTATTTTTTGATTTCTTCATTGATCTCTTGTTTATTTAGTAACGTATTGTTTAGCCTCCATGTGTTTGTGTTTTTTACGTTTTTTCCCCTGTATTTGATTTCTAATCTCATAGTGTTGTGGTTGGAAAAGATGCTTGATATGATTTCAATTTTCTTAAATTTACCGAGGCTTGATTTGTGACCCAAGATGTGATCTATCCTGGAGAATGTTCCATGTGCACTTGAGAAGAAAGTGTAATCTGCTGTTTTTGGCTGGAATGTCCTATAAATATCAATTAAATCTATCTGGTCTTTTGTGTCATTTAAAGCGTGTGTTCCCTTAATTTTCTGTCTGGATGATCTGTCCATTGGTGTAAATGAGGTGTTAAAATCTCCCACTATTACTGTGTTATTGTCAATTTCCTCTTTATAGCTGCTAGCATTTGCCTTATGCATTGAGGTGCTCCTATGTTGGGTGCATATATTTAACTGTTATATCTTCTTCTCGGATTGATCCCTTGATCATTATGTAGTGTCCTTCCTTGTATCTTGTAACATTCTTTATTTTAAAGTCTATTTTATCTGATATGAGTATTGCTACTCCAGCTTTCTTTTGATTTTCATTTTCATGGAATATCTTTTTCCATCGCCTCACTTTCAGTCTGCATGTGTCCCTAGGTCTGAAGTGGGTCTCTTGTAGACAGCATATAGATGGGTCTTGTTTTTGTAACCATTCAGCAAGACTGTGTCTTTTGGTTGGAGCATTTAATCCATTCACATTTAAGGTAATTATTGATATGTGTGTTCCTATTACCATTTTCTGAATTGTTTTGGGTTTGTTTTAATCGGTCCTTTTCTTTTTTTTAAAAAATTAATTAATTAATATTTATTTTTGACTGTGTTGGGTCTTCGTTTCTGTGAGAGGGCTTTCTCTAGTTGCGGCAAGCGGGAGCCACTCTTCATTGCAGTGCGCAGGCCTCTCACTATCGCGGCCTCTCTTGTTGCGGAGCCCAGGCTCCAGGCGCGCAGGCTCAGTAGTTGTGGCACACGGGCTTAGTTGCTCCGTGGCATGTGGGATTTTCCCAGACCAGGGCTCGAACCCGTGTCCCCTGCATTGGCAGGCAGATTCTCAACCACTGAGCCACCAGGGAAGCCCTATCGGTCCTTTTCTTCTCTTCTGTTTCTCACTCAGAGAAGTTCCTTTAGCATTTGTTGTAGAGCTGGTTTGGTGGTGCTGAAATCCCTTAGCTTTTGCTTGTCTGTAAAGCTTTTGATTTCTTCGTCAAATCCGAATGAGATCGTTGCCGGATAGAGTAATCTTGATTGTAAGGTCTTCCTTTTCATCACTTTAAATATATTGTGCCACTCCCTTCTGGCTTGTAGAGTTTCTGCTGAGAAATCAGCTGTTAACCTTATGGGAGTTCGCTTGTATGTTATTTGTCGTTTTTCCCTTGTTGCATTTTTTTTAATATATAAATTTATTTATTTATTTTTGGCTGCATTGGGTCTTCATTGCTGCACGCAGGCTTTCTCTAGTTGCAGCGAGTGGGGGCTACTCTTCGTTGTGGTGTGTGGGCTTCTCATTGTGGTGGTTTCTCTTGTTGTGGAGCATTGGCTCTAGGCGCGCAGTCTTCAGTAGTTGTGGCACGCGGGCTCAGTAGTTGTGGCTTGCGGGCTCTAGAGCGCAGGCTCAGTAGTTGTGGCACACGGGCTTCATTGCTCTGCAGCATGTGGGATCTTCTGGGACCAGGGCTTCAACCCATGTCCCCTGCATTGGCAGGCGGATTCTTAATACTGCACCACCAGGTGAGCCCTCCCTTGTTGCTTTTAATAAGTTTTCTTTGTCTTTAATTCTTGCCAATTTGATTACTATGTGTCTTGGCGTGTTTCTCCTTGGATTTTTCCTGCCTGGGACTCTCTGTGCTTCCTGGACTTGGGTGGCTATTTCTTTTCCCATGTTAGGGAAGTTTTCAACTATAATCTCTTCAAATATTTTCTCGGGTCCTTTCTCTCTCTCTTCTCCTTCTGGGACCCCTATAATGTGAATTTTGGTACATTTAATGTTGTCCCAGAGGTCTCTTAGGCTGTCTTCATTTCTTTTCATTCTTGTTTCTTTATTCTGTTCTGCGGCAGTGAATTCCGCCATTCTGTCTTCCAGGTCACTTATCTGTTCTGCCTCGGTTTTGCTGCTATTGATCCTTCTAGTGTATTTTTCATTTCAGTTATTGTATTACCCATCTCTGTTTGTTTGTTCTTTAATTCTTCTAGGTCTTTGTTAAACATTTCTTGCATCTTCTTGATCTTTGCCTCCATTCTTTTTCCAGAGTCCTGGATCATCTTCACTATCATTATTCTGAATTCTTTTTCTGGAAGGTTGCCTATCTCCACTTCATTTAATTGTTTTTCTAGGGTTTTATCTTGTTCCTTCATCTGGTACATAGCCCTGTGCCTTTTCATTTTGTCTGTCTTTCTGTGAATATTGTTTTTGTTCCACAGCCTGCAGCATTGTAGTTCTTCTTGCTTCTGCTGTCTGCCCTCTGGTGGATGAGGCTATCTAAGAGGCTTGTGCAAGCTTCCTGATGGGAGGGACTGGTGGTGGGTAGAGCTGGGTGTAGCTCTGGTGGACAGAGCTCAGTAAAACTTTAATCTGCTTGTCTGCTGATGGGTGGGGCTGAGTTCCCTCCCTGTTGGTTGTTTGGCCTGAGATGATCAAGCACTGGAGGCTATAGGCTCTTTGGTGGGGCTAATGGCGGACTCTGGAGAGTTCACGCCAAGGAGTACTTCCCAGAACTTCTGCTGCCAGTGTCCTTGTCCTCACAGTGAGACAGAGCCACCCCCCAACTCTGCAGGAGACCTCCAACACTAGCAGGTAGGTCTGGTTCAGTCTCTATGGGGGTCACTGCTCCTTCCCCTGGGTCCCAATGCGCACACTACTTTGTGTGTGCCCTCCAAGAGTGGTGTCTCTGTTTCCCCCAGTCCTGTCGAAGTCCTGCAATCAAATCCCGCTAGCCTTCAAAGTCTGATTCTCTGGGAATTCCTTCTCCCATTGCTGGACCCCCAGGTTGGGAAGCCTGACGTGGGGCTCAGAACCTTCACTCCAGTGGGTGGACTTCTGTGGTATAATTGTTCTCCAGTTTGTGAGTCACCCACCCACCAGTTATGGGATTTGATTTTATTGTGATTGCACCCCTCCTACCGTCTCATTGCAGCTTCTCCTTTGTCTTTGGATGTGGGGTATCTTTTCTGGTGAGTTCCAGTGTCTTCCTGTCGATGATTGTTCAGCAGTCAGTTGTGATTCTGGTGCTCTTGCAAGAGGGAGTGAGCGCACGTCCTTCTACTCCGCCATCTTGAACCAATTGCTCCTCTCCAGTTTGTTTCTAATTCTGTTTATAATAGCATTTTGGTTATAGAGTCATTTAAAAATTTTACAGTCAAATTTATTATATATATGCTTATCAACTACAGGGAAGGGGAGAAGGATCTAATCACAGTTTTTGTTTCTCTTTTTTCACTGAGAATGCTACTAGGACCACCACCTCCACTATCCCCACCTGGGTGGGTGCCCTCCCGGGCCCCTCACACCATGGCCGGAGGTCCTGGCATCAGCCCCTCGCCTCTGACCTCCCTGGACAGCAGCAGGCCCAGCCGTGCGAGCACAGGTCCGTCCCTGGCTGCCCAGAGGTGGGGCATGGGGCCTTGGGGGCAGGGAAGGGAGATGGGCCCTTCTGTCTGGGGAGCACAGCTACACCTTGACAGGGTGGTCCTGGGAGAATCTTACTTCCTGATGGAGGCAGCTGAGTGCAGGTAGGGTGGGGCACAGAGGCTGACCTGGGAGGGTCAGCTGGGCCTGGTCAGAGCACCAGTCCTGGACCTGGAGGGGGTTGTCCCAGGGGTCTGGGAAGGGCCTCAGGTGTTCGGGGGCAGCCGTGATGGGGACTCACTAAGTCAGGCCCGAGTGGCCACCGTCGAGCTGTGGGACTGTGTCCTGTCGGCCCCGGAGTGGCCTCCTCGCTGGGGCTGCAGCTCTGCTTCAACCTCCCTGAGAGCTGATGGGGCCCTGCCCCAGCCCTGTCCTGTCCTCTCCCTGTCCCCCAGCCCTGCGCCCTGCCCAGGCCTTTCTAGGGACGGCTGGAGGCTGAGCCCGTGCCTGGGGAAGGTTTGGGGAGGTGACTTTGGGAAGAGATGTTAGTGTGGAGGTGTCAGTGGGAGCACACTGGTGAGGTGGTGTGTGAGGGGTGATGGGGAGAGGTGTTACCGCGGGGGATCTGGCGAGGAGGACTTAGTGAGGGATGTGGGTGACAGGGTGTTCCTGAGAGGGTGCTACTGAGAGGGCGTTAGTGACGGGTCTTTGCTGAGGCGGTGTTAGTGGGGGCCGTTCTTGTGGGGATGTTAAGAGGTGACGTTTGTGAGTGCATATTTTTGAGGGTATGTTAGTGAAAGGATGTTGGTTTGGGGACTTTGCTGAAGAATGTTTGTGAGGGACAGTGTGAGGAGATGTTGGTGGGGAGGCCTGGGGTGAGGGGACATTTGTGCGAGGACACAGGTGAAGGTATAATGGTAGAGACAGTGTGAGTGTTACTGTGGGGCCGTTGGTGAGGAAATTGTTGAGGGAGTGTCTGTGAGGGACGCTACTGGGAGTATATTAGTGAGATGACGTTAGTGAGGAATGCTGGTGAGGGGACATTACTGAGGGGACATTTCTGAGGGGACAGTAGGAGCTGTTAGTATGGGGAACTAGTGAAGGGTGTTGGTGAGGAGGCTGGGGATGGGTCGTTACTGAGAGGTGCTATGAAAAGTTATTGAGGGGACAGTAGTGTGGGGACAGTTGTAAGGGCTTGTCGGTGGGGTAACATTTGTGTGGCCATTGCTGAGTGATGACCGGATGGTAATGAGGGGACATTAATGTGGGACGTTGGTGTGGGGACATTAGAATGTTGACACTGGTGAGGGTCCTGGGTGAGGGGTGTTTGTGCAGAGATGTTGAGGGGATGCTGGTGAGGGGCCTTAGTGTCGGGTTGCTCATGAGGGGTGTCGGTGTGGGGATGCTAGTGAGGGATATGCCACTCTCAGAGACAGGAGTGTGGCTGGCTCCTTACGGACACTTTGATGGCCTAGAGCACTCTGGCCTGAGTCTGTCCTTCCTGTGGGGGGTGGAGTTGACAGGCATGACATCCACTCAGGCTAAGGGACCACCTCGAACACTGTGTCTTGGTCACAGAATAAGGGCGTGGTTCCTCAGTATGAGGACCCATGGCCTTGTGCACACTTTTGAGGCCTGGGGAGTCCACTGGGCTCCCCCAAGGACTGCACGCCGGTGATGCCTGCACAGCGGCTGTCCTGGGCAGGTTCTATGGCCACTCTGCTGGCTTCCTTCTGTGACCTTGGCCCCAGGTGAGCCCATTTGGGTTCATCTGTGCTGAGTCTCCTTCACTCATGTCCCCTGCTCTCAGGGGACAGGATCCATGTCCGAGTGGGGCTGGGTGGCGGGGAGCAGGCGGAGCGGGGGCCCAGCTAACC
Organism: Eubalaena glacialis; assembly: GCF_028564815.1. NCBI lineage: Eukaryota > Metazoa > Chordata > Mammalia > Artiodactyla > Balaenidae > Eubalaena > Eubalaena glacialis. Next base: position 577,728 of record NC_083721.1, read on the forward strand.
CCAGCTGTAGAGGAGGGCCTGAGGGTGTCCCGTGTGTATGAGGGAAGGCTCTTGTAGGAAAACGCAGAGCCCTAACTCAGACACCACACGTGGCAGGGAGTGTGTCTGAGCGTCCCTCCAAGGGGCTGAGGGCTGGGGACATGGGGCCTCGAGGAACAGCCCTGAGAGGGAGCTGGTGCCCTTGCCCTCCAGGGAGGTCGGGGCCCCAGCGGAGAGCGCGGCGGGCACCCTGCAGGTCTCCAAGGTGGCCTGCGCCCTGGAAGGACCCCACCCACCCGCTCGCTGTGGTCGTAGGCCGGAGTCACGGAGAGGGATGTCCTTTCTTCTGCAGAGGGGACCCCGTGCAGGGTCCAGCGGGCAGAACTCCAGATGTGTGGAGGGAGGGGCCCCTGCCTCCCCCCCACCCCCCGCTGCCCCCGGGAAGTTCACAGGCGCCAGCCCTCCGGCATGAGGCCTGGGGCTGTCGGCTCTTCTCTTTCTCGTGCAAGCGTTTTGTATGGTTCTTTGCGGGGAGGGAGGGGGGCAGAGGAAGAGAAGATACTTGATGTGACGCCCTGCCTTTCAGCTGCAGGCTGTGTAGGCAGATGACAGGAGAGACGGAAGTGAGTCAGTCACCCCCAAAGGGGGGTCAACAGGGTGTCATCGTGTTCTGGGCTGAACTGTGTCCCCCTCCCCCAAATTCCCATGTCGAAGTCCTAGCCCCCAGTACCTCAGAATTTGACCTTATTTGGAAATAGAGTCGTTGCAACATAATCTGTAATTAGTTGAGATGAGATCATCCTGGGGTAGAATGGGCCCTAATCCAAAATGGCTGTGTCCGTGTCCAGAAGGGAAACGTGGACACAGACGGGCCCGGGGAGATCACGTGTGAAGATCCGAGGGACGCTGCGAGCAGAGGAGCGACAGGGGCTGGAGGGCCTGGAACAACCCCTCCCGAGAGCTCAGCGGGGGCGCGGCGCTGAGGACACCTGGACTCCGCCGCCTGCTGGCCTCCAGACCGTTGTTTAAGCCCCCAGGTTGAGGTACTTTGTTAGGCCAGGCCCAGCAGACTAAACAGCCTGGGGTTTAACAGGGCACTTCCCAGAGGGTGAACTTAAAAGACCTGCACGTCTGGACACAAAGTCACTGAGGCTGCCAGAAAAAAAGAGCCTCTCTCTCATTTCTCCCCTATCTATCTATCATCTATATATCAATCAATTATCTATCTACTTCTCTGTCATCTGTGTACCTGTCATCTATCTATTATCTATATATCAATCACCTATCTCTCTCTCATCTGTGTACCTGTCATCTGTCTACCATCTATCTGTATCCCCTCTTTCTATCATCTGTCATCTCTCTATCACCTATCTCTATCCACAAATAACCTCATGCAAACCAACAAACATCCCTAAAGTGCTCTGGCCCCGTTCTGGGGACAGAGTGAGACTTCACTGACCAAATACTTTGTTTTCAGCCCAAAGCCAACCAGACCGAGGTGGATTCCACGGCTGAAGCCATCCGGTCGGTGCCCCTGGGAGTGGGTGCCTGGAAGGACAGGAGGGCAGGCCCGGCGCCCTCTGGGTGCACAGAGCAATCCGGGGACCCCGGGGCATGATCAGTCCTGGGGCTCATGTGCACGGTCTCAGCATCCCCACTGGCACAGACACTTGGAAGCTGGGCAGCAAGCGGGGTTCAAAGCCTTTATTGGACTGGGGTGTGTGCACACAGGGAGGTGCAGGGCCTGCTGTCACAGCTCAGTCTGATGGGGCAGGCGACGCCCAGAGACCTGGGAGCGGGGCCAGGAGGGCTGGCAGAGAGCCTCTGGGAGGGCGCTCGGGGGAGGACAAGTCTGGGAATGAGGCTGGGCTGAGGGAGGCCAGCCCCAGATGTGCTCCCCGGGAAGCCTCTGGGGTCCCAGGAGGGCACAGAGGGCAGGACAAGGGTGGATGGTGAAGAGGGGCAGTGCGCTCAGGGTGTCCAGGGCTGCGGGATCGCCGGTAGGAGCCGGGGCGGGCGGGGGTCCTCCGCTCCTGACTTTACACCCACACGTGGAGAGATTGAGCCCTCAGTGCGCCGGACCGCTCAGGTGGGGTCTGAGTAGCACCACGGACAGGAGGACAGCGCCCGCGGGGCAGGGGGCGCGGGGCTGGTGGTGGGGGCGGCCGGGGGGCGCTAGCAGATCCAGCGGATGAACCTGTCGAAGAAGCCAGGCTGGGCCAGGCTGTCGTAGTCCTTCTCGCGGAAGACGGCGGCCGGGTCGCCCAGGCTGATCTTGGCGAGCACGTCCGCGTCCACGTCGCCGCCCACGGCCACCACGGTGGGTACCACGTCCTGCTTGCGCATGGAGTGCACCGCCTCCTCCAGGCTGTCGTTGCCCGTGACGCCGTCCGTGAGGAACACGAAGTCCAGCTCGGCGTGGCGCCGCGCCCCGGCCCGCGCGCCGCGCACCACCTCGTTGATGGCGTGCACGATGCCCGCGCCCACGTGCGAGAAGGAGTTGAGGTAGCGCGCGCTTGCCAGCGCCTCCTGGATGACGGTCAGGTTGGAGGTCAGCGGGAAGGCCACCTGCTGCTCGCGCGGGCCTCCGAACTGCAGCAGCGCCACGCGCGCGTTGAGCGGGTCGTCGTCCCTGCGCGCCAGGGTCAGCCGCCGGGACACCTCCTCTACGAAGCGCCGCGCCTTGTGGAAGTTCTGCTCGCCCAGCCGCTCGGAGCCGTCCAGCAGGAAGACGATGTCCACGGGCCGCTGCGTGCACTGGGCCACGTACAGCTCTGGGGGCGAGACGGGGTGGTGCGCGGGCGACCTGGGTGAGGCCCCGCTGCCCCGCCCCAGCCGCGCCCCCCGGGCCACGCCCGCCCAGGCCACGCCCTGCGCCCGCCTCTCTGCGCGCACCCCGTCCACAGGAGCCACTCAGACCGCTGGAGCGTCACCCAAGATCACCGGCGGTCGGGAGCCCTCCACGGCACCCAGGACGTGGGTCCAGGCTCCTACCCTGTCTCCCTGGGACCGACCCCGTCTCTCCTGGTTGTGCTCCCACCAGGAAATGTCCCCAAACCTGAGGCTGAGGGGTCCCTTTCCACTCTCCCAGCACCATCTCTGCCCAGCGACCTCCTTCAGGCCTCGCGGGCAGGCAGGGATCAGTAAAGCCCCTTCTTTTGGCCCAAGAATTGGATGCGCCCCAAAGGACCACGGTCCATGGGGAGTAGGAGTGGGGGAGAGAGGTGTCATCACACCTGTGATCGTGTAAAAGGACCTCATGAAGATCCCCAGACGCAAGGACCCACCTCTGGAGGCTGGGCCGTATCTCTCCCAGCCCTGGGAGCATCAGCGAGAGAAGGGGCCTGTGTCCCCTCGACTGGCCAAGGCTTCGGTGGGCAGTGGGCACAGGTGTGGCCAGACCCCTGTGGCAGCCCGGGTGACTCCTTGTTACCTGAGACCCTTGCCCTCATCCGGCCAGTCACCAGCCCAGGACATGCTGGACAGTGTGAGGGCAAGGCTGCCACCAGGGCTGAGGCTGGGCCTCTGAGTGGACGTGGGCGCCTCTGCACAGCCTGAAAACCCGCTCCACACACGGGACCACAGGCTGGGTCTCCGTCCAGGAACGTGCAGCCAAGCCCCTCGCCCAAGGCACTGCTGAGATCTCAGCTCTAACGGCCAACGGGGCTCGGCAGGGGCGGGGCTGGTCCTCCCTCATGGATCCAGCTCCTCAGCCCCATGGGCACCCTCCTGACCCGGGCGGGAAAGGACTCCGGTCACAGCCCAGGCGTGCTGAGCCAGGGCCGGAAACACAGGGATCCCATCAGAAGGAGGTCCTGACCTGTGGCACCAACCACGAGGGGCTCAGGATCCCGCTTGGGCCCCGCAGGCACCAGGTGCCCCACTGCATGGGCAACCCCCGAGGTCCAGGCGAGCAAGCAGTTCGCCTCAGCAAGTCGCTGACCACAGCACACATTCACACTCCTGATTTTGCAGCTTTTATAGAATGTATGAGATACGCTCACAGCACCTGAAGGACACTCTTGGGTGTGTCGCCTGCAGTACTGGGCTACCCGCGGAGGAGCGAGTGTTTCTGGCAGATTTTTTTTTTTTTAAAGGAGCTTATTTGTATGGCAGTGCAGATGAAGAGCAGCTTTGGCTTTAAACCCACAGGGCTGGAGCTAGAGCTGAAACTGCCCAGCGAGTTCCCTGTGTGCCCCTGGGCCTCTAAGTCCCTGCGGTCAGAGTCAGAAATGCAGGGACTGCTGGTTTGGGGGGGTTTCTCAATGTATCAACCAGGGGGACGAGAGAAGTGCACAAGGGGTGACCTGGGCACAGAGGCCAGAGGTGAAGCCGGGAGTTGGGGCTGCTTATGAGGCTCTGGTCTTCCCTCTTTCTTTTCGGCTAAATAATGGTCCCCAAGAGATGCCTACGTCCTAATCCTGGAGCCTGTGAATATGACCTTATATGGCAAAAGGACTTTGCAGATGGAATTCAATTAATAATTCCCTTGAAATGGGGAGACTCTCCTGGATTATCTGGCCCTAAATGCCACAAGTGTCCCTGTAGGAGGGAGGCCGGGGCAGGGCGTGGGGGGAAGGGGAGAGGCCATGTGTCCACAGAGGCAGAGACAGGAGCTGGAGAGGCAGGAAGGGACCTCCCTTAGAGGCCCAGAGGGCACACGGCCCTGGGACACCTTGCTTTTGGGCTTCTGGCCTCCGGACCAAGAGAACAGCTTCCTGCTGTCTTAAGCCCCGCAGTGTAAGGCAGGCAGCGCCTGGGAGCTAATGCAGCCGGCGGGGCTGCAGCCCGTGGGTTCAGCAGAGCGCCAGCACGGTCTCGGGGTCGCCCACGATGTCCCTGTGCACCAGCTTAAAGGTGTCAATGAACAGGTCCATCCAGTCCTGCCGCTCGCCGCCCGTGGCGAACTTGGCCCGCTCCGCGGTGTAGACCAGCACAGCCACCAGCCTGGAGTAGGAGGCTGGGTCCTGTGTGAACTCCGTGGCGTTTAGCAACTGTTGGATCAGGGGGATGGTCCTGGGGAAGGAGGCGTCCGGGCCCTCTTCCGTGCGGAGGAAGGTGACCGGGGGCTCGCCGCCAGGCCGCGGTCCATCTGCGGGGGATTCCAGAGAAGTCTTTAAGGGACTTGGTTGGCGTGATCGGGGCTCCAGCCGCCTCTCTCCTCGGAGACGAGGAGGGACCAAGAGCTCAGCGAGGGCGTCAGATGAGGAGCCGGGGAGGCTGCAGCTCCCGCATGGTCAGCGCGGGGTGCCAAAGCTAAATAAATGGGGCTTCGGGGAGCCCGGAGGAGACGGGGAGAAGAAGCTCGAGAACTGCAAGACTCTTGGCACAGACGGCTGCTGAGACTAACCAGGTTGTGGCGGCTGCTGGCAGCTCAGGGCCCTGCCCGGGGACGACCCCAGCCCCCTTAAAACGCTCAGCACTGCGGGGAGAATTTCCTGCCTGTTCCAGCCCGGCCTGTGACAGGCGGGGGCCCCTGGAGCCCCTCTCAGGGCGGCTTCTAGCCGGCTTGTGGTTACAAATCCTCCCCCGCCCTTCACCTTCAGACGTAAACCTCCCCGCCCGGAGCCGTTGCCCCGAGGACCAGGGAGCAAACGCTCAGCGCGCCCCACGCTCTCCCCATCCCGTCCCGTCCCGGGGCAGGTCAGGGCCTACCCTCCGGGCCCCTCACTCCAGGCACACCACGGCCTCCTGTCTGCAGGGTGCCAAGGGCACGTCCAGTTAGCGCGCCCGGGTGGCCTGGCCTCACGACCCCAGCCCTGCCCCGCGCCCTTCCTTTGGGGCGCCCAGCCTTCCGGAGCCTCCTGCCTTGGCGTGGGGAGCAGGGCTCAGGTCTCCCTGGCTCTCCCCCTCCTGCAGCAGCTGTCGCGTCAGAAAACCTGCCTTGGCCGCCTTTGACTGGTGTCTGCCTTTGTTTCTCTTTGACAGCCTCGTGGTTCTGCCCCAGTTGAGCTGCCCCCCTGGCTTGGTCCAAGCCCAGATGTGGCTGAGCCTCTGGGTGGAAGGGGCCATTTGGCCCAGTAGGTCAGGGCCGTGCCAGAGCAGGCAGCGTCCACACAGCGCCCCATTTGCTCAGCCCTCAGCGAGCGTGCCAGAGTCCACTCGTGTCAAGGAGGTCATTTGTAAAAGCATATTCTGTAGTTACATCTACTTTCTTCCCTTCTGGTCACAATGTCTAATTTACTAAGAAATTTCAAATCACTTTAAAGGAGAATGAGATTGTGAGTTTAGCAGAGGGGGGACTTAGGAGAACAGGGGAGGGGTCCCTAAGGGGGCTGTTCCCTTTCACTGTCAGGTCCTGGAGGCTCAGGGGAAGTGAGATCACCAGCATTACTCTAGCATCAAAAGCAAAGACATCACAAGAAAGGACACGACAGCCCAAGATGTCTCACAAACACAGATGCAAAAATCCTCAATAAAATATTAGCAATCAACTCTAACAATATATATGTATTATACATCATGACCAAGTGGGATCTATCCCAGGTCTTGGAAGGCTGGTTCAACGCTCAAAACTCAATGAACACAATCCATCACATTAGCAAGCTAAAGAAGAAAAACCACCTGATCATATCAACAGGTGCAGAAAAAGCATCTGACAAAATCCCACACTCGTTCACGATAGACTCTCAGTACCTAGGAATGGGGGGCCACCCTCAGCTTGATAAGGAACATCTACAGAGATCCTCAGCGGACTCCCCCATGGCGAGAAACTCACAGCTTCCCCAGCAAAATCACCGCTGGGCCCTGGCACCAGGGGCTGGGTCAGGTTTCTGCCCTCGAGGGGCCAAGCTGACCACGGGACCCGCACCCTGGGAGGAGTCAGGCGCCCTGAAGGCAGGGGCACAGACCAGGGGTTACTTGGGTCTCTGCGCGGACCCCACCCGCTTTAGCCCCCGGGGGAGACTGGGGTTGGCGCTATTGGGCCAGCCTCTGGGGTTTGGGGTGGCTCTGGGCGCCACACACAACCATCTTCAGCTGGCTCTGGGGACCCCAGGCCCAGGCCGTCGCTGGGATGACCCCACAGCTTGCCAACGGCCATGGCACAGTCACTGGTACAATCTCGGCGAGCACTTCCTTGGAAGTTCTCTGTCAGAACAAGTGTGCGGACCCCTGTCCCCAACACAACACGGTCCCTTACCTCAGGCTGCCTTGGTGCCTTTGAACCTGCCCGGGGCCCCCTGACGCCTGGGAGGAGCCTGCCGGAACGCTGACCTCGTGGCAGACACGGATGTGGACGCAGGCCCCAAGGTTCCCATCAGTGTGGGACCTGCCAACAGTCCAGCCCGACTCACCCTGCCCCCCGCCTGCTGCGGAGGCCCCACCACCCAGAGCCGGCCCCAGGGGCCCCTCCGAGGCAGCAGCAGGATGCCCAGAGGAGCTGGTTGACACATCCTGCCCCTTCCCCGCCCCAAGGGACCCCTTGGGGGCAGCCTCCGTGGGTCCCCAGCCCCCAGCCTCCCGCTCTAGTGCAACCACGTAGGGCTCGAGGCACGGCCCCCTAAACATGTCTGCTCCGGAGGGAAGACCAAACCCCAGCCGCCAGGCAGCAGCTCAGGGCGTCAGGGCAGAGGCCCGCTCTGCAGCCGCCCCCGTGGCTGTGGATGTGTTCGCCTCCCTGAGGGTTTAAGACCAGCCATTTCACTTACTGGATCCAGCGCTTCCGCCTGCAGGACCGGGGTGGCCCTGGGGTGTCTGTGCCTCTGGGCACCTCAGCCCATGAGGCCGTGAATCTGTGTTCGAGACCAGCGGCCCGAGAGCTTAGCGCACCCCCTCCCGACATGCGCCAGGGGGGTGGGGCGGCCAAGTGACTCCAGACGTCAACTGAACCCCCAGCCCCTCCTCGGAAGTGCCGGGGTCCCGGAGGCCGGGCCACTGCGGGTCTGGAATCTGAGGCTTCTCGCTGGGGCGGCTGCAGCGGCAATTCCTAGGGTCCCTGCACGGCCCTCCCCCCGGCCCTGGCTGCCGGCTTGCCTGGGGGGCCAGCGGCGCCCGCGTTACCTGTTTGGCAGGGAAGGTCCGGGCACACGATCTGGGGGTCTAGGAGAGAGGAAAAGAGGCGGGGGTCCCGGTGGCTCCCTTGGAGGCCTGCGGAGACCCTGCCCCTCCCCGGCCGCGCGCCCCTCCCCTCCTCTCCTCCGGACTCACCAGGGCACAGCACGTCCTCCATGTCGTCGATGAACTTCTCGGCCACCAGGTCGGAGAAGAGCGTCATGTTGCGCACCTGCTGCGGCTTGTCGCAGGCGATGGAGTACAGGTTCTCGCTCTCGTGCTTCTCGTGGAACATGTCCCCGATGCCGATGGCCGTCACCGTCACGTCGTGGTTGCACAGCGCCCGCAGGTTGAGGTCGTCGTCACGGGGGTCGTGGCGGCCGTCCGTGATGACCACCGCGAACACGCGGGTCTTCTGGCGCCGGCTCTCCTTGATGAGCTGGTTGTAGGCGAACTTGAGGGCCGAGGGCGTCCAGGTGCCGCCCGCGATCCACTCAAGGTTCTTGACGGCCTCCTTGAAGCTGGAGAGCGAGTCGATGCGCTCGTCGTCCAGCTGGATGGCCTCGAAGGTGCCGTCGTGGCTGTACTGCACGACGCCCACGCGGGTCCCTGCGGGCGGGCGCGGGCGTGAGGGCGGCCCTCGGCAGGGCTAGGACCCCTCCGGGACCCCTCCCGTGGATTTCTATCCGGACCTCAGGCGTCCTGCGGCCCCTCTGCTCAAGCCCTGCCCTGCAGGACCCCCACCCCACTGCGGGGCCGCTGACCCGTCTCCGACTTGGGGTCCTTGGCGATGGCCCCCAGCCTGTTGACCACGTTGATGACGAAGTTCTTCTCCAGGGTGAAGTTGGTGTAGCCGATGCTCTCGGAGCTGTCGATGACGAACACCACGTCCAGAGCGCCACAGCGCTTCTCACAGTCTGCGGGGGGCGGGGTGAGCGTGCGGGGCGGGGTGAGCGGGGGCGTGGTGAGTGGAGGGCGGGGCGAGCAGGCGGGGCGGGGCGAGCAGGCGGGGCGGGGCGAGCGGAGGGGTGGGCGGGTGACAGCGCTGACCCCCGGCCCAGGGAGACAGCCTAAGACCCCAGGGGCGTGCAGCCAGGTGCACCGTGGGAAACAGTGAATGTGAGCGGGAGGGTAGGACTCGGACGGACGACCCTGACCCCGGGACAAGAGCCCCCAAGGACACAAGTGTCCCAGTGAAGCCGCGTGGGGGCCACGACTCACCACAGCACCCGCACGTCTCCCTCACGTAGGTCATGACGTCGCACTCCTGTGACACAGCGGGGTCAGCCCCCAGCCCAGAGCGCAAACCTTGGGGAGGGGCTGGAAGCGCTTCTGCAGGAAGCCTGTGGCCCCTGCCCACCTCCTGCTCTGACCTCATCCCTGCTGACCTGCCCTTAAGATTTTTAAGAGGGAGGAGGGCCCTGAGTCCCACCCCGACTGACACCTACCGTGAGGCCGGGGTCTCCTGGGGGGCCAGGCTCTCCCTGGAAGGAGGAAGGGTATCCGTGAGATGTGACACCTGTCATGGCCGAGGCTGGGAGGGCTGGACTTGTTCTCACGCGGCCACTCCAGGACCCCTGCATGGTTCGGGCTGCCTGTTGGCCTGGCTGGCCCAGGGACTGTGGCCCAAGGGCCAAGGGGATGGGCGACTGACCTACCTCGGGTCCTGGCGCTCCTCTCTGCCCCCGCGGGCCTGGCTCACCAGGGGGACCAGGATCTGCCTGAGAAGGAAAAGGGCAGGTGGGCTCCGGCAGTACCTTGGGTGGTCCCCCCACGTGGCCCTGCCCCGGGCAACCGTCAACAGGCAGCAGAGGTACTCACAGGCTCGCCCTTCTGGCCTTTCTTCCCGGGTTCTCCTTTGGACCCAAAGTCACCTCTGCCCCCCTGTGACACAGGACACCCGTGTTAACAACGCAGAGAGCTCGGCACTGCTCCCCTGCCGCCCCCCAGCCCTCCAGGGATCTGCCCAAGAGGGACACGCCTTTTCAGGAGGAACCTGTACTCCGCAGTGCGGGGCGGTCAGATGCAGCCCCACACGGCGGCATTTCAGGGCGCGGCCCGCTCCCACCAGCAGAGCTCAGCACAGAGGCCCGCTGCACAGACCGCCCCGTGGTACGTACCTCGGGGCCGCGGGGGCCAGGCTCGCCTTTCTCTCCCTGGGAAGCAAGCACAGGGGTCACTCAGCACTGGGCCGAGGGCTGATGGCTGTGCAGCCCCCTCCCTTCCCTGACGGGTGGGCTTGGGTATCGAAATCTGTACAGAGCCACAGAGGCTATGGGAAAACGTTTGAGATTCCCGGGGGACCCACCTCTGCTCTTGATGGACCCCCCGCCCCACCCCGGCCTCACCCTGGGCCCGGCGGGGGGCCCTGGCAGGAACTAGCAGGAACCTTCCAGTCAGGGCCCTCCCGACAACACCCGCCCCCTCCCCCAGTCCCTGTCCCACCCCAGGACTTACAGGTGCTCCTCGGGGTCCCGGATAGCTGAAGCCAGGCCTGCCGGGGTCTCCCTGGGGGACACGGGAGGCCAGTCAGGACAGGGCCAGTGGAAAAGGTGGAGACTGAGTCAGTCGGCCTGGACTGGGGGTGGGTGGGCAGGGCCCGCCTTGGGAGGACACGCCACCCCGAGGGTGAGAACACGGGCTGGGGTGGGAGGTTGCTGCCCAGGCCCCTGATGTCCTCCCTCACCAAGGGGGCAGGGCTGGCATGCTCCCAGCAGCCTTACTCAGGAGCCCTGGCCCATCCTGCCTGCCGGGTGGGGAGGGGGCATACCTTGGGGCCAGGCTCTCCTGAGTCTCCGCGGGGGCCAGCGTCCCCAGGGTCTCCCCGAGATCCCTGAGGGCAGAAAGGAAGCAGGGAGTCGGCACAGACAGGGCTGACCTCATCCAGCTCTGACCCCCAGGCAGCATCGCTGCCCTGCAGGGTTGGCCGTCCTGAGGGTCTCTCCTCTCCGTGTGCCACGTCCCGGCTCCCCCTGGCACATCGCCCCCCTGGTAAAGCCTGACCCCTCAGGGCAGGATGATGGTGTGAGGTGCATGGGGGCCTTCGGCTCCCCCTCCCGCTGCCCAGGTTTACTGTGCGGACAGTATCCTGCCCGCCCGAGGACAGGAGGACCCAAAGCCATGGGCCCTCCCAGGCATCCTGCTACTGACCTGCTTCCCGGGCTCTCCAACAGCCCCCTGGGGACCTCTGGGTCCAGGTAAACCTCGGTCTCCCTGGAAAGAAAAGAGACGAGGGCGCTTCAGAGACCCTGTTGTCACTCACTGTGGACTTCGGCAAGGGCAGGGGGCCCTGCTGCCCTCCAAGAGGTCCTTAGCCCTGACCCCAGTGGCCCCAGGCAGGGTCTGCAGGGCGGAGGGCAGGAGAGGGGCAGGGGGCCCTGGCGGTGCCACCCCAGGAGGGTATGTGGCCTTTGTGGCTGCCCACCCGCTGCCCCACTTGCCTTGGCTCCTTTGTTGCCAACCTCTCCAGCCAGGCCCCGGGGCCCCTCAGGGCCAGGGTCCCCCTGTGGGAAGAGAGGCCAGGTTAGTCTGCGGGAGGTGAGGAGAGGGGATCATGAGCTCCCCGGGGATGAGGCCCCAGACAGTGGAGGGCAGTGCTGGAACAGCAGGCCTGCCCGCTCGGCCTCATGCAGCAGGGCAGGGGCCACCAGTCCCAGAGGAGGGAGCCCCTCCTTTGAGACCTTCCTCCACATCTCACAGGGAAATAGCTGCCCTCGGATTTCACCACAAAGACAAAGACCTCCTGCGCCAGCTACAGGAGCCCATGTGTGCGGGGGGAATGCTGGGGGGTGGAGCAGTGCACAGCCTGCACAGCTGTGCATGGCGTGCGTGGAACTGTCCTTGCCCAGGCCTCTCATCAGGGAGTGCCTCCTGCTCTCCCAGACCCTGTAGGGAGCGCCCCCTGACGGTCAGGCCCCGGGGGTTGCCTTTGTTCTCCTAGGTGGACCGTGGAGGGGGTGTTGGTCATCCCTCATCACAGGGGCTCCACTGGCACCACGGTGAGACTCCGGTGTAGACACAGACACGGCAGATAGTGCCCGAGGCTCCCCCGTGCGGACACTCACCTTCTCGCCCTTGGGGCCATCGCTGCCTGGGCTGCCCTTGGTTCCAGGGTCTCCCCTGCGCCCCTGCAGAGAACAGGCACGTGGGAGTGTGGGGTTCCAGGGTGGGAGCCCCACTGGAACCCCACACTCTGTTCTCCCCACAAGGACTCTGGCTGTGGGGTCTGGGGGCCCCTCCAGAGGGCCTCAGCCTAGACCCTGTCCTCTGCTGGGTCGGTTTGGTCCCAGACGAGGATTTAGGACATGATGGGGTGAGCTTGTAAGTCCAGGAGTTCAGGTGACGTGACTGGGACCGAGCTTGGACCAGCTCTTCGCGAAGCCCTTCTGTTCCCTCTGGATCGGGATGAGTCCCCCCGGGGGTCAGCCCTGGGACTGGGCTCCACCCACCCTGTGGCAGGACCCTCAGGGACGGCTGAGTGGGGTCGCCGTGTGGACCCGCAGAGTGTGTGCCTGGGTCTAGGTTGAGCCCTCGGGGGGTCCTGTCGGGGGGCAAGGTGGGGCCCCGGGGCCACTTCACGGGCACTGAGCGTCCGGCAGGGGCGTGCCTGGGCCCCGCAAGCCACTCCTCAGCGGCCCTCCGTGGCGGCTGCTGTGCGGGGGCCAGGAGGCTCAGCTGGAGAGGCCAGAGGACGCTGGGCTCACAGAGGCCCAGAGCAGCGCGCGCAGAGGCAGCCCTGCGGGAGGGTGCGGCAGGCCGGCCGGGGTGCCCAGGGCCTGTGGGCAGGTGAACTCACGGGCTCGCCTTTGGGGCCTCGGGGCCCAGGCCCACCCTTGGCTCCTTTCAGGCCGGGACTTCCGGGGGCTCCGGTGTTGCCTTGGTAGCCCTGCGGGGAAGAGACAGCTTAGCTACGGCCGTGATCTGCCCAGGCGCGCAGACGGCTGTGGGCAGAGCCCGGCCCGTGCGGACGCATGCCCGCCATCTCCGGTGGGGCCGTGTCTCCCTCGCGGTGCGGTGCGCCGTCACCTGGCAGCAGGGACAGAGAGGCTGGGGGCGCTCAGGACCCAGGGCTGGCCTGCCTGCCCACGCCCCGCCATGGGGCACCACGGGCGTGCGGCCGGAGCCCCCCGGGAACACTTGCCTTGCTTCCTTTTGCCCCGTTTTCCCCCGGAGGCCCTCTGCGTCCAGGGCGGCCAGGGTCCCCCTGGAAGGGTTTGGAGAAATCAGCCTCGTGCTCTTCAGATGCCAGCAGTGGGGCAGGACCCCGGCGGGGCTGGGGGCGCGCGCTTCCCCTCCCGTGTCTGTGGAGCAGGTCCCCCTGTGTGGGCACCCACGGCCCCCTGCCCGGTTTGCAGGGCCAGGGCTTCTCTGCTGGGCGTCTCGGCCTGGTGCTGCAGGCAGGGAGAAGGCCCCCAGGAGGGTGGCGACCCCCTCTGCTCTGGCCGGCCCGCCACCTCGGCCAGGCTGCCTACCTTGGAGCCTTGATCTCCTGGCTCCCCAGGGCTGCCGGCTTCCCCCACGTAACCATCTGGGCCCTGCAAGAAGGGAGAGGGTTGTGCTGGGGCTCTGGCCGGGAGCTGTGCTTGCATTTTCCCCGTGGGGTCAGGGCCAGCTGACCAGGGGGAGGGTGACCAGCACCCCATCGCTGGACTGGCTGCCGGGACCCCCGGCCTGGGCGGGCAGACCGGACAAGCCACTGGCACGGGAGCCCCTCGGGACTCTGGAAGCAGCCACCCGCCACCTGACCCGGGAGCCCCTGAGGCCATTCGTCATGTTGTGACCCCAACCCCGGCTGAACCCTGGCGGGATCCCGGGACAGGCGGGGGAGGGGCTGGAGGGAGGAGCCCAGCTACTGGCTTCCCGCTGCAGCTTGCAGCGCTGGTGGCTGCCCTCCCCACCCCCGCCTGGCGCCTGGCATCTCCCAGGGCCAGGGGCTCGACGCAAAGCCGCAACGCTGTGCTCACCCGATCCCCGGAGTCTCCCTTGCAGCCAGGAGGTCCGATGCGCCCCAACTTGCCCTGAAGGAGAAGAGGGGAGCAGAAGATGTGTCAAGGCCAGGATTCGGAGGACAAGAGCCCCGACGACAGAGATCAGTGGTGCCGGGTCTACGTGCACCAGGCACCCCACTGTGGACGTGTGCCTCAGTGGCTGTCAGGGTGGCAGTCCAGAGTCTCCGGGGTGCGGCCGGGAGCATGAGTGTCTGTGGTGCCCCCTCCAGGCGTGTGTACGTGTGCGTGAATGCATGGTGTGTGCTCACCTGTGACATGTGTGTGTGTGCTGTTTGTGTGCACCTGTGCACGTGTGTGAACCACCAGTCAGGCCAGACATGGGGTCTGCAGGACAGGCAGGGAGAGTCCTGCAAGGCCGGACCCTGCTTTTCAGGAGCAAATGTCCACTTCCGCTCTTGCAAGGTTCCTGTGTGTCCTGTGTCCACCGGGTAGATGCAACCAGGGGCCACCCAAGCCACAGGTTGTGTGCAGTGGCCAGAGAGGCCCAGAGGCCTGGCCCCTGGAAGGACCTGAGAGTCTCGAGGGCGTGGCTGTCAGTTCACGGGCACCCTTGCTCCGCCCAGGGACGGAGCCCCAGAGCACTCTACCTTCTGTCCATCCGTCCCGTTCTTGCCCGCCAGGCCGGGGGCGCCCTGGAGGAGAGGGGAGGAGGGACCCCGTTAGCCCCGATGCTCCTTCCTTCTGAGCAGTGGGGAGGTAGGCACCCCGCCCCCGCCCGCCTGTCTGCTCACCTTCCGCCCTTCGGCTCCAAACTCGCCCTGCATAGGAGGAAACGAGGCCAGTTAGCGCTGCTAACACATCACAGACGCCACTGCCTTAGGGGCCCAAGTCTACCCTTGGACAAAACACGAAGCCAGAGCGGCCCCAGAAGGCTACTACCGGCACGACACCGGGTCCCGTGCCCCAGCACGGACCCCCGGCTTGCTACCGGATGCTGCTGCCGGGGTTGGGGCCGTGTGAGGTCTGGCTGCCCAGAGCCCAATCTCACCTTCTCTCCTTTGAAACCAGGAACACCCTGAGGTCGGAAGGAAAGAAAAGCAGCGTTACCAGGGTGTGTGCGCTGGGACCCAGCAGGCCTGGGGGGAAGAAGGGGGGATGGGGAGGTGGGGGGGATGGGGGTGGGGTGGTGGTCGTCAGGCTCGGGTGCAGAGGCGCCACCAGGGACGTCGTTGGAAATGCAGCAGTGCTTCACTTCCTTGGGGCAGGGGTGGGAGCAGTGGGCCACGCCAGACACATCCTGACCCCGGCGGCTGGCCCCGCCTGGAGCCAGGGAGCCCTTGGCTTGTCCTCATGTCCCCCGCCCCCCCGGCAGGGTCCGCAGCAACTTGCCTTGGGTCCTGGGAATCCAATGGGGCCTTCGATGCCTGGATCTCCCTGTGGAAGAGCAAAGGGCCGTGGATGTAACCTCAGCCGTGGGGAGCGGGGGCCGCCGGGACGGGGTGTGGAGGGTACTCACCTGTCGCCCCTTCTGTCCAGGCTCTCCGGGCTCACCCATGTTGCCCTTGGCGCCCTGAAAGCAGACGAAAGAAAAAGGAATAAATCAAGGTGGGGAGGCAGAGGGTGCGTCTGGCCAGCGGCCTGGCAGACGAGCAGACACCTCTCTCCCGAATTTAGAAAGAAGCCACTTAGTGATAACTTTCCCCGTAACGGTATTTCAAACGCTCTGTCTCATGTCCTCAGAGGTTTCTTTCCCCTCTCCTGCCTTTACAATTTTTGACATGAATCATTGGTGTTTCTGATACCCTGGCAGTCATTTTGGAAGGATTTCATTTGATACACCTCTGTTGTTACGAAAACGCAGGGCCAACCTAACCCCTTAAAACCTACTTATTTAACAAATGACAGGAGTGAGTGCCCTGTATGGATTAGCACCACACTACCAAGAGTAACGGAGTTCATGTTTCCTTATGTACTTGAGCATGCTGGTTTACTTTACAGGAGTCTTTTATGGGCAAATCTTAATTAAAAAGTATTCCTACTTTTCTCAAAATGCCATATAAAATGCAGCTGATAAAAGCTGAATTTTAGTTTTGCCAGGGTGAGAAGTGGTGAGTCCATCCGAGGTGCAGTGGCCCTGAATTTGGAGTTCAAGACAGGTCGGGGGCTTTCCTGGGAAACAGACCCCTCGGGTGGTCTGGGCATCTTACCTTCTGTCCGCGGTAGCCCTTGGGGCCGGGAGGCCCGGGGATCTCCAGACAGCTCACCTTGTAGCACTGAAACAGGAAGCAAGGGGCAGCGCGTGAGGCTAGCACCACAAGTCCCAGGAGGGAGGGAGAGGGCGCAGCCTGCGGCCCACTGGACACTGGGCCATCCTGAGGTGGGGGCTGCACGATGGAACAGACTTGGGAGGTGCCCAAGAGGCCCCTGTGCCCACCAGGGGCGGGTTCAGGGGTCCACACCAGTGCTCTAGTCAAGTTTTGGAAATCAAGGCTGCGTTAAGCAATGACCAACAGCAGAAAGTATTAAATCGCTGTGGTATTGAGCAGCTGCTCCGGGAAAGGGTGTGCCTGTAGTATCCTGGGCTGTGAGCTGGTGCTGGGGAAGCACAGGCTTCAGGTCCTGTGCTGCAGGTCCTGTGCTGGGCACCCAGCTGGCCACCTGCCTTCTCCTGCTGGCCTCCCTCAGGTGGATGGAGCCCGTCAGCCCAGAGGGCGACCCTCAACCTCGACCCTCATCCTTTGGCTGTGTAGACCCTAACGCTGACCTCCTGCGTTTAAACAGCCTGGTTGTGGCCAGGAGCCCTTTGTCCAGACTCGAGTCTCAGGCCCCACATGGAGCTGAGGGGTCTTGCTCCCAGGCCGGCCCCCCCCTCATTGTCCTAGACCCTGGGAGCCCCAGGGAGTGGGGCGCGGGTGGTCGTCTCTGCTGGGTCAGAGGCCCCAAGCAGCTCCCGGCAGGGCCGGCAGGGATGGAAACGCTCTCACCTCTCCGTAGGCTTCATGTTTCTGTGGAAAAGACCCAGAGAGAAACCCTGGTTAGGGGGGACCTGGAGACATGGTCAGCTCCGAGTCTGGGCGGGGACACAGGACATCGGAGTAGACAGGACCCTGCCCGGGGCCCACCCTCTTCAGCCACCTCACTCAGAGGGGGTAAACTGAGGCCCGGAGCGGTGGACTGCCCCCTGCCACGCGGGTGAGCGGATCCCAGGGCTCTGGGCCCCACGCTCCGTCCCTGCTGCTGGCGGGTGGGGGTGGCCTCCCTGGCCCAGCGACTCACCATGACCTTGATGATGCGGTTGACGGTGTCCTGGTCGATCTCGGTGGAGTCGGGCCGCATGGTGGCGTAGTTGTTCCGGTAGAGCTCGTGAGGCGTGTTGGCGATGTCCCGCAGGCCCTGCTCATTCAGCTTCAGGTTGGGCGGCACCGCGAAGAGCCGGATGCCCTCCTCGCGGGCCCGCTCGGCCTGCAGCTTGATGCCCCCGCACGGGCTGCCCGTGACGTGGCCATCAGTGATGATCACCGCGAAGTTGACCACCCCCTTGCCCACGTGCTGCCGGACCTCCTGGGTCATGTTGGCCAGCATGCAGTCCGTGAAGGTGCCGCGGCGGAAGGAGCTGATGCCCTGCAGGCTCTTGGTGAAGGAGGCCCGGTCGCTGCCGGGCGGGCTGAACACCTCCACCAGGTCGGAGAAGTGCAGGCCGCCGTAGCGCCAGCTCAGGGCCACCTGGTCCAGGTAGAGCTCGTCCTGCAGCTGGCTGATGAACTGCAGCACGAACTGCTGCATGTGGTAGAGCAGGCTGTCGGTGGGGGACTGCATGGTGATGCTCTCCGACGTGTCCAGCACGAAGTACACGTGGATCGGGCAGTCGGCCTTCTCTGGGGACGCACACGAGTCACCGTGGCGCCGGGGGCCCTTGCGCGGGCTGGTGCCGGGCTCTGCCCGCCCGGCCTCCCTGCAGCCCGCCCCGCCCCCGCCCTCCGGCCCCGCCCAGGCCTCGCCGCACCCACCCCGGTGGTACCTGGGCAGCTGTTCCTCTCGGAGGTGCTGGGGCTGATGACCTCCTGCTGCTGAGCGTGGACGGCCCCCAGGAGCCCCCAGAGAAGGAGGGCGAAGCAGGGGCCTGGGAGCATCTTGGCAGCGCCCGTGCGCCCCGACATCCTGCAGCAGGGGAGAGCGGCGCTGCAGACGGTGCCCCGCGGGCACAGCACGGTACGAGCCCTCCTCCCCAGACGGTGGGGGCGGCACACACGCGGCCGGCCAGCAGCTGGGCCGGGGGCCCCTCTCCCCCTGCCCTGGATGGGCCACAAGCATTGACTGGGAGCAGAGACCGCAAGCTTTGGGCTCCGCTCTGGGTGGGACGCTCGACACTCCTCCCTGCCCTGCAGAGCCTGGGTGCGCTGGGCAGACAGGTGCGTCCTGGGAACTGAAAAGCCAGTGACTGGCATCGGTGAGGACAGAGGGGGTCCTGCGGTGGGCAGGGCAGAGGGGTCGCTGGGGGCGACTGGGAGGAGGGGCACCCGGGGAGGGGAGAGAGGCCCAGGCTGGGCCGGGGTGCGCCTTGGTACCGGACGCCATGCTGACTGGGGAGGGGGACGGCCTGGGGAGCGGAACGTGGGCGCTGATGAGGACAGGCCTGGAGGGCTGGCAGGCAGTGGCCTCCGGGTCCTGCTTTGTTGAGGGACGTGGGGACAGCTGCATAGGGTGGAGGGGACCCTTCTCCAGAGAGGTCACTGTGCCCTGGTGTGTCTCCGCGGGGCCTGGGGTGGCCTCTGCACTCGGGTGCACCCTCTGCTGGACAAATGCAGCGAAAGGACCTCGAGGTGCGGCGTGGGTGGGCTGGCTGGGCTCTGGGGACACGGTGTGAGGGGAAGGGGGACCCTTCGTGGGAAGGCGAGGAAGGGGCTTGTCACCCTGCTGTTCCAGTGGGGACCCTGCAAACTGGTTCACTTGGCGCCCCTGGAACAGAGGGTGAACCTGCTGAAGATGCAGCCCTGCCGGGGACTTGGGCTCTGCTGGCAGCCTGGGCCCCCGCATGGCTGGGGGCGAGAGGAGGCACCTGGAGAGCTCTGAAGGGAAGCAGAGGCGTCAGGGGCGCTTTGGTGCTGTTTTCTTGGTGATGCCCCTCAACACTGTGGAAACCTCTCATTTTTGAGAGGAGGTGAATTTGCACTTGGGTTTAAGGTGAGAGGGGTTATTCCTGGCGTAGTTAGGGGTGCACAGGACGTGGTCCTGCCTCCCTCCGCATGGGGTCATGGTTAGCTCAAGAGGCTGTGAGGCTACAGGTAACAGTCATGACCCCGCAGGGTGGTGACAGTTGCTGAGATTAAAGCAAGCCTCGTGGGACTATCAGGAAATCCAGGAGGGCTTCCTGCAGGAGGTGATGGATGTGCCCAGACTGAGGGAATGGCCAGAGGAAGGGAGCTCCTGGCCGAGAGGAGTCTGGTTTAGGGAGGTCTGGGGGCAACGCTCGATTGAGGTGAGGACCAAGAAGGTGGGGTGAGGGGCAGGCCAGGGGCTCTGAAGCACCCAGAAGCCAAGAGGGAGTCGGGCTGCACCAGCCAGAGCCAAGGGTCCAGAGCCATCAACCACTGGCGATGGCCACTGTGGGACCTCAGTCAGGGGGGCCAGTCAGGGCTGACCACTAGGATGTGGGCACAGGTTTGTCCTCCACTACCTCTCACCCTGCTGCCCCATGGAGGAGAGACCGCAGAGAGGGCACCATAAGGCCCACCATGTCCTGTCTGCTACAGGTGAGAGGGGACAGAACTGAGGGGAGGCTTGCCCAGCTTGGCACTGTTCTCCATGTGCACACATGTCACGCGCCACACACACACAGCACACACACAGCACACACACAGACATCACACACGCATCACACATACCACACACACCACACACACACAGTACACCACACACAGACATCACCATACACACACACCACCCACACACAGCACACACACAGCACACCACACACACGTCACACACCACACACAGACATCACACACAGTCTCACATCATACACCACACACACACAGCACACCACACACCACACACACACATCACACATACAGCACACACACACACATCACACACACTCACACATCATACACCACACACAAAAACACACATAATAAATTAAAAGAGGCCCACATAATAAAGTGTACTGGTGGAAAATCTTACTCTCAAATGTAATGAAAAATTCTAAAAATATCTACCCAGGGGAAAAACACAATAGCAACAACAAAATACAGAAAACACCCGAAGGGAAAAATCACTTTGGCCTGTGGTAGGCAGCTTCCAAGGCGGCCCCCAATTACTCTTGCCCATACAGAGTCCTCTTACCCCCTGAATTGTCTCTGGCCAGTATGACCAACAGAAAAACGGGGAAGTGATGCTGTGTGACTTCCACGACTGGGTCATAAAAGGAAGGGTGCCTTCTGCCTGGTCCCCTCTTGACTTGCTTGCTATGGGGGAAGCCAGCTGCTGTAACGTGAAGATGCTCAAGCAGCCTTTGCAGAAGCTCATGGGGGAGGTGATGAGGCCTACAGCCGACAGCGGTGAGTGAGCCATCTTGGAGGCAGACCCTCCACCCCAGCCAAGACTTAGATGACCAAGGCTGTGGCCAATATCCTGACTGCACCTCATGAGGGACCCTGAGTGAGAACCACCCAGCGAAGCCTCTCCTGAATTCCTGGCCTGAATAAATTACAAGATAGTAAATGCTTATTGTTTTAAATCACTAAGTTTTGGGTACTTTATTACACAGCAATAGACCACTAATAGAGGCATAAAACTTTTTCTCCACAACGTTGTAGACAAAGATGAGAAAATAATTCAGAATTTTGACAGGAAAATAAAATGACCCAAGGATGTCTCCCCAGCCAACTTATCTTTCATGTATAAGGATAAACATCTCAGAAAACTAAAAATAGAGCTACCATATGGTCCAGCAATCCCACTCCTGGGCATATATCCAGACAAAGCTCTAATTCAAAAAGATACATGCACCCCTATGTTCATAGCAGCACTATTCACAATAGCCAAGACATGGAAACAACCTAAATGTCCACTGACAGATGAATGGATAAAGAAGATGTGGTATATTTATACAGTGGAATATTAGCCATAAAAAAACACAAAATAATGCCATTTGAAGCAACATGGATGCAACTAGAGATTATCACACTAAGTGAAGTAAGTCAGAGAAAGACAAATACCGTATGATATCACTTACATACGGAATCTAAAATATGACACAAATGAACTTATCTACGAAACAGAAACAGACTCGCAGACACAGAGAACAGACTAGTGGTTGCCAAGGGGGATGGGGAATGGGGGAGGGATAGATTGGAAGTTTAGGGTTAGTAGATGCAAACTATTATGTATAGAATGGATAAACAACAAGGTCCTACTGTATAACACAGGGAACTATATTCAATACCCTGGGATAAACCATAATGGAAGAGAATATAAAAAAGAATGTATATATGTGTATAACTGAGTAACTTTGCCAAACAGCAGAAATTAACACATCGTAAATCAACTATACTTCCATTAAAAATAAAAAAAGGATAAACATCTCAGATGTAAATGGGCTCAGATCTATGCCACCCACACACCATTCCTAAAAATATTCTGCAAGGAATTTCTGCAGACAATAGAGAAATGAATAAAAATAAATGAAAAGCAAAGAAACTTGAGACATACAGTAAAATATAGAAAATGAAGGGAAAAGAACTGAAGCATAAAATTAAAAGCCAGAAATTTCACATAGATCAGTTGTGACAATAAAGGTGTATGGCTTAAATTCTCCTGTAAAGACAAACTTTCCTAAATTGGGTCAAAAAATGAAACCCATCGCCATGAGGTTTATAAGAGTCACACTTTAAATAGAAAGTCACAGATGGTGCTAAGAAAATGGAGTGGGGAGGGATGGATGCAAATGGAGAGAAAGACAGGGGCAGTGTTGTTGAGACACTAGAATTTAAGACAGAGGATGAGGGATGGGGCCCAGGAAAAGATAAAAGCTGCTGCAGTCCAGTTATAAATCTTTATGTACCTAATTTCATAACACAATATTACTTAAAGCACAATCTGTGAAAAATCAAAGAAAAAACTGACAGACTGCAACCAAGTAGACTTTAACTCATCTTTTTATGTTACTGACAGATCATATTAAAAAAACAGAGGATCTGAATGTCATGTTTTATAAAACTTTGATAGTAACAAGCAGGGAATATGTATTTTCTAAACATAAAGGATTTGGATAATGTGCATAAAACACATGCACATATTACATATATACCTATGTTTTCAAAACCTACAAGTAGGGAACATACACTCTTTTAAAAATTTTACAGAACTCAATCCTAGAGTAAGCCACAAAGAAAGCTTTAATTTCTTAAAAAAATGGAAATTTTACAGATAAAATTCTTTGAGCTACAATGCAAAATTTGTCACTAATAAGACATAGGGAAAAACCCCCCAAAACAAAGCACTTGAAATTGAAAAACTCTCGCAAAAACTACATAGGAATTAGTGACAATGACGATGTACACATAAAAACAAATATGAGAAGGCCAAAACTATAATCAGGGGAAAATACATAGCCTTAGATGCTTTATGTTATAAAATAAGAAATTAGTGTAACAAATTAGGCATGTGGTTAAAGAATAGGGACAAAAAAACTTAAAGAGATAAATCTCAGGAAAGCAAGAGAGAGAAAGTGGTAAAAAAAAAAAACAAAAACCAATTGGTTGAAAAAAAACCCACAGTAGAATAATAAATACATCTAAGAGCTGGTTCTTCAAAAAGGCCAATAAAATAGAAAAAATTTTAGCAAGTCTAAGCAAGAATAAAAATGATGTAAACACAAATATAGAAATATACACATTTAAGGAGTAAAATAATGATAGATGAGGAGAGTTTTTATCGTTGTTTGTTTTTAAGAGCATACCAAGTGCAGCTTTGAGTGAGCTAGTGAATGCGAAAAACCGTTTTCTGGGAAAGTGGTCTCACCTCTAGAGAGGAGGTGAGAAACCAGCTGCACTCTGACATGGAAGGAATGGAAACGCTGGAAGGAAACACGTTCCCAAAGACTCTGGCCCAAACAGCTTCTGGGTGAGTTCTTTTGCATTTTCAAGAACAAACACTTCTCTATTTAACTTATTTCAGAACATAAAAAGATAAGCTTTTCAATTCATTTGTTAACTTGGCAAAACCTAAGACCAAAACTTGATTAAAGGTATCCCTAAAAGGAACTCTATAGATAAATATCACTTTTGAATACAGTTGCAAAAATCCTAACTGATATTAGAAAATAAAATATAGTAGCATATTAAGGACTACTAAACCAGTACTAAGATGAAGTTAGTTAAAAATACAATGATGCAACATTAGGAAACATATTAATGTAAGTCACATTAATATAAAAAAGAAAATCATGTATAGGCATACCTCAGAGATATTCTGGATTTGGTTCCAGACCACCATAAGAGAGCAAACATTGCAATAAAGGGAGTTGTAGGAATTTTTTTGGTTTTCCAGTGCATGTAAAAGTTATGTTTACACTATAATGTAGTCTATTGTGTGCAGTAGTGTTATGTCTTAAAAAACAATGTACATAACTTAAATAAAAATACCTTATTGCTAAAAAAAAAATGCTAGTCATTATCTGAGGCTTCAGTGAGTTGTAGTAGTAACATCAAAGACTGCTGATCACAGATCAACATAACAAGATAATAATGAAAAAGTCTGAAATATTGCAAGAATTCCCAAAATGTGACAGACATAAAGTGAGCAAACGTGGTTGGAAAAATGGCGCTGATAAACTTGCTCGATGCAGCGTTGCCACAAACCTTCAATTTGTAAAAACCAAAACATCTGCAAGGTGCAATAAAGTGAAGTGCATTAAAATGAGGTATGTGTGTAACTGCTCTAAAAGAGCCCCAAAACATGCATTTGTGGTTAAACAAACAAACAAACAAACAAGGCAAAACCTCATAAGAGACTTAGGAGTTCGATTAACATTATAAAAGTAAAACCTCATAAGAAACTTAGGTGTTGGATTAATATTATAAAGGATATAAATTTCAAATCAACAGCCACTATCAAATTTTACACAAAAACTAAATAGGTGTTCTTATCTTTGTGGGTCACAGACTCCTTTAAAAATCTGGACAGTTTCACCTGACACATGTGCACAGATTACTCATATGGAGAAATCATAGTCCTCATTAATTCAGGGGGTCCATCTATGGAACTGACTCTGGATTAAAAACTCCTGCACTTGAAGAATGACCATTAGAGTATGAAAAATAAAAAATAAAAAAGACAAAGAGTGTTGATCTCATTATATTATTCACTGTTGTGTTGGAAGCCAATGCAATAAGACAGTAAACAGAAACAAAATGTAAGTCTTGGAAAGGAAGAGATAGGAACTGTCCTTATTAAAGATGGGACTGTCTACCTAGAAAATCCAATAAAATCAATTGAACAAAGTTTAGGGGAGAGAGAAAGGGGTATTCAATGAGGCAATTATAAGAAAAAAAATACACAAAAATCTACAGATTTTCTTCTATCAGCAACAACCAATTAGAAAACGTAATGGAAAAAATACTATTTACACTAGCAAGAAAAACAACTTAAATCCAAGGAGTAAACTTAATAAGAATCTACAGATGTGCAGGACTTATGAAAAAAGTCCAAAAATTTCTAAGGAACACAGTGGACAGACAAACCTTGTTTTTGGATGAGAGACACAATATTTAAGAATATCAGTTATTTCTAACTGAATCTATAATAGAATGTAATTTTGATTAAAATTTCCAATAAAACGTTTTGCTTTTTTTGCCATTACGTGTTGACAAAATGAATCTAAGATTTACCTGGAAGAAAAAGTAAGAGTAGCTGAGAAAAATAAAAAATGAAGGGTGATGAAACTTGTGTTATCAAGTGCAATAATGGAATACAATTACAGTAATAAAGCATTAGTGGTTTTGGTGCTCGAATGGCCAACAGACCACACAGCAGTGGCATAACACAATATGAGAAATGAGGAAATGAGACGGCTGCTTTTCAGAGCACTGAGAGAAGGCTGGGAAAAGGGGTCACGATGTGATTAGAAATAAAGTAATCCCACCTCACACAGTACACCCAAATAAAGTCCAGGAGAAGTAAGTAACTGAGTGTAAAACATGGACCAAAAAGTCTTTGAAGGAAATAGAAAAGATGAAATGACAGTGAAATGTCTTATGATTACTCTGCACCAGATACTATGCTACATCTTTTCTTTTAACCCTCACAAGAGCCCTTGTGGATAGCACACTGGTGCTATTATAATCCCCATTTCATAGATGAGGAAACTGAGACTGAGACAGGTAACTTGTCCTCGGTGCTCAGAAAATAGCTGAGATCCAAATCCAGGCAGCATGGTTCTGAGTCCACACTCATGATAACTGGGCTCCCACATATGACCTTCGTTAAAACAAAGCAACATGAGCAGAGTGGAAACATACCAAGAGCCAGGCAATCATATTCCCAATGCACAATCAAGATTTCATATTCTTAAGGTTTAAAAATTTTGATGGCCTATTATTGTGTAAATGTTTACAAGTGTAATATATTTTTGTTGTTTTAAACTTTTTATTAATATATAATGTCCTTCTTTGCCTCTTGTAACTCTTTTTGATTTAAAGTCTATTTTAATCTGGTGTTAGTATGGCTACCCCTGCTCTCCTTTGGTTCCTATTTGCATGGAATAACATTTTCCATCCATTCACTTCCAACCTGTTTGTGTCTTTGGTTCTAAAATGAATCTTTTGTAGACAGCATATAGTTGGATCTCATTTTTTTAACATCCATTCTGCCAGTCTCTGTCTTTTGCTTGGACAGTTTAATCCATTTACAGTTAAAGTAACTACTGATAAGGAGAGACTTACTTCTGTAGTTTTGCTATTTGCTTCCTATGTAGTTATAGCTTTTTTGTTCCTCATTTCCTGCATTACTGTTTTCTTTTGTGTGCAGCTGATTTTTGTTGTAAAACATTTATATCCCTTCCTCATTTCTTTTTGTGCATATTCTTTTGGTACTGTCTTTATGGTTACCGTGGGGTTACACTTAACATTCTAAAGTTAGAACAATATAATTTGAATTTATGCCAGTTTAACTTCAACAACATACAAAAAAACTGCTTCTTTAAAAGCTCCCTCCCTATCCCTTTCAGTTATTGACGTCACAAAATTACATCTTTACACATTTTGTGTCCCAAAACACAAGCAAATATTATTTTTAATGCATTGGTCCCTTAAATTATGTAGAAAACAAAATGTGGAGTTACAATAATACTAGTTTTAAGAAGAACAGAGCTGGAGGAATCACGCACCCTGACTTCACACTATACTACAAAGCTACAGTAATCAAAACAGTATGGTAGTGGCACAAAAACAGACACATAGGTCAATGGAAAAGAACAGACAGCCCAGTGCATAAACCCATGCACGTATGGTCAATGAATCTATGACAAAAGAGGCAAGAATATACAATGGAGAAAAGACAGTCTCTTCAATAAGTGGTGCTGGGAAAACTGGACAGCTAGATGTAAAAGAGTGAAACTAGAACATTCTCTAACACTACATACAAAAATAAACTCAAGATGGATTAAAGACCCAAATGTAAGACCAGATTCCATAAAACTCCTAGAGGAAAACATGGGCAGAACACTCTTTGACATAAATCACAACAATATTTTTTTGGCTCTCTCTCCTAAAACAAAGGAAATAAAACCAAAATTAAACAACTGGAACCTAATTAAACTTCAAAGCTTTTGCACAGCGAAGGAAACCATCAACAAAACGAAAAGACAACCTACTGAATGGGAAGAAGTATTTGCAAATGATATGACCAATAAGGTGTTAATATCCAACATATATAAACAGCTTATACAACTCAACATCAAAAACACAAACAACCCAATTAAAAAGTGGGCAGATTTCACCAAGGAAGACACACAGATGGCCAAGAGGCACATGAAAAGATGCTCAACATCACTAATTATTAGAGAAATGCAAATCAAAACTACAATGAGGTATCACCTCACACCAGTCAGAATGGCCATTATCAAAAAAGCTAGAAACAATAAATGCTGGAAAGGGTGTGGTGAAAAGGGAACCCTCCTACACTGTTGGTGGGGATGTAAATTGATACAACCACTATGGAAAACAGTATGGAGGTTCCTTAAAAAAGTAGAAATATAACTACCATATGACCCAGCAATCCCACTACTGGGCATATACCCTGAGAAAACCATAATTCAAAAAGAGACATGCACTGCAATGTTCATTGCAGCACTATTTACAATAGCCAGGACATGGAACCAACCTAAATGTCCATCAACAGATGAATGGATAAAGAAGATGTGGCACATATATACAATGGAATATTACTCAGCCATAAAAAGAAACGAAATTGAGTTATTTGTAGTGAGGTGGATGGACCTAGAGTCTGTCATACAGAGTGAAGTAAGTCAGAAAGAGAAAAACAAATACTGTATGCTAACGCAGATACATGGAATCTGAAAAAAAAAAAAAAAAGGTACTGATGAACATAGTTGCAGGGCAGGAATAAAGAGGTAGGTATAGAGAATGGACTTGAGGACATGGGGTGGGAAGGTGAAGCTGAGGTGAAGTGACAGTAGCATCGACATATATACACTACCGAATGTAAAATCGTTAGCTAGTGGGAAGCAGCAGCATAGCACAGGGAGATCGGCTCCGTGCTTTGCGATGACCTAGAGGGGTGGGATAGGGAGGATGGGAGGGAGGCTCAAGAGGGAGGGGATATGGGGACACGTGTATGCATATGGCTGATTCACTTTGTTGTGCAACAGAAACTAACACGGTATTGTGAAGCAATTATAAAAAGAAATGGGCAGAAGAACTGAATAGACATTTTTCCAAAGAGGAAATGGCCAACAGGCACAGGAAAAGATGCTCAACATTGCTAATCATCAGGGAATTGCAAATCAAAACCACAATGAGATATCACCTCACACCTGTCAGAATGGTTATCATCAAAAAGAACACAAATAACAAATGTTGGTGAGGATGTGAAGAAAAGGGAACCCTCATGCACTGTTGATGGGAATGTAAGTTGGTGCATCCATTGTGGAAAACAATATGGAGATTTCTCAAAAAACTAAAAGTACAACTACCATATGACCCAGCAATTCCACTCTTGGGTATATATTAGATTAATAATTTTAAAAAATGTATTAGTATTTCAAATCAGGTAGAAAAAAGTGAGTTACATGCCATTGTTACAATAATTATTGTTATAATAATAATAGCTTTATAATTGCTCATGTATTTACCTTTACTGAGAGCTTCATATCTTCATATGACTTCAAGTTATTGTCTAGTGTCCTTTCATTTCACCTGCAGGACCCTCTTGAGCATTTCTTACAGGGCAGGTCTAGCAGTAATGGACTCTATCAGCTTTTGTTTATCTGGGAATGTTTTAAGTTTGCCCTCACTTTTGGGGGACAGTTAGGCTGGATATAGAATTTTCAGGCAATAGTTTTTTTTTTCCTTTTAGCATTTTGAATATATCAACCCACTGCCTCTTGTCTCCAAAGTTTCTGATGAGAAATCTTCTGGTAATCCTATTGAGAATCCCTTGGATATGATGAGTCACTTCTCTCTTGCTGATTTCAAAATTCTCTCTTTGTTTTTGTCTTTTGACAGTTTGATTATAATGTGTATCACTGTGAGTCTCTTTAAGTTCATCCTACTTGTCTTGGATGTTTATATTCATGTCATTCATCAAATTTGGGAAGTTTCTTCACATATTTCCTCTGCCCCTTTCTCTCTCATCTCCTTCTGGGACTCCCAAAACAAGTATGCATGTCCTTTAGGTTCTGTTCATTTTTCTTTAATCTTTTTTCTTTCTGCTCCTCAGACTCATAATTTCCATTGTCTTATCTTCAACATCACTAACACTTTCTTCTGTCTTCTCAAACTGGCCTTTGCATCCCTCTAATAAATAACTAAAAGTCATTGTACTCTTCAGCTCTATTATATCATTTTGGATTCTACCTAGGTTTTCTATTTATTGATATTTCTATTTTGTTCATACATTATTTTCTTGACTTTCTCCACATCTTCCTTTAGTTCCTTGAGCATCTTTAAGATGGTTGTGTTAAAGTCTTTGTCTAGCAGATCCACCATCAGGTCTTTTTCAGGGACAGTTTTGGTTGGTTTATATTTTTTCCTTTGAGTGGGCCATACTTTCCTGTTCCTTTGTTTGCCTTTTGATTTTTTGTTAAAAACTGGACATTTGAATCTAAAATGGTAACTCTGGAAATCAGATTCTTCTCCTTCCCTAGGGTTTGCTGTTCTTGATTGTTTGTTTGTTTTCATTTTTATTTTTTGTTTTTGATTGTTGTAGGCTGTCTCCGTGCCAAGGTTCAGCCTGAGGAGTAAAGGTAAGGTCTTTTCATTTCCTTCCTGAGCCTGCACTTTCCCCCAGGCATGTGCAGTTCCTGTCTAATTTCCCCTGTATATGCAGTTGTTTTTGAATGTCATAATCTTCAATGTCTGGCTCCCAAAAGGAGAAGAAGACAAAAATGAATGGGGGAAAAATGGTGCCAGCCCTTTAAATCTCCTGGAAGTCAATTCAACCAGAGAGGGCAAGGCTTGCAATGATGAGGAGAAGTGTAACAGTGGAAGCCTCAATAAATTTAAAAAGAAAATAACATAAAAAGTATCTTCTCTAATCACAATGGGATGACTTTAGAAGTCAATAACAGAAGGAAAACTGAAAAATTCACAAAATTGTGGGAATTAAACAACTCACCCTTAAAAAACCAATAGAATAGGTCAAAGAAGAATCACAAGGGAAATTAGAAAATACTCAGAGACTAATAAAAATGAAAACAAGACATACCAAACATATGAAACACAGTAAAAGCAGTATGAAGAAGAAAATTTACAGCTACAAATGTTAACATAAAACAACAAGAAAGATCTCAAATTAACAACCTAATTTTACCTTTACAACTTAAGGAACTAGAAAAAGAACAAATTAACAGCTAGCAGAAGGAATGAAATAATAAATACTAGAGCAGAGATAAATGAAATAATAGAAAAACAATAGAGAAAAATCAATGAAACCAAAAGTCAATTCTTCAAAAAGATCAACAACACTGACAAATCTTTAGCTAGATGGACTAAGAAAAAAAGAGAATACTCAAATTACTAACATCAGAAATGAAAGTGGGAAATTACTACTGATTCTACAGAAATAAAAAGAATTATAAGAGAATACTATAATCAGTTGTATGTCAACAAATTAGATAACCTAGATGAAATGGACAAATTCCTAGAAACACAAAACCTACAAAGACAAAACCATGAAGAAATAGAAATTCTGAATAGACCTGTAATTAGTAAGGAGTTTGAATCAGTAATTGAAAATCTCCTGACAAAGAAAAACCCTGGACGTGATGCCTTTACAGGTGAATTCTAGGAAGCATTTAAAGTAGAACTAACATCAATACTTGTCAAACTTTTCAAAAAAATTGAAGAGGAGGGAATACCCCCAAACTCATTCTATGAAGTCAGCATTACCCTGATACCAAAGCCAGACAAAGACACTACAAGAAAAGAAAACTACAGACCAATATCCCGTATCAACATGGATATAAAAATCATCAACAAAATATTAGCAAACAGAATTCAACAGGATAGAAAAAGGATTAAACATCATGACCAAGTGGGATTTATTCCTAGAATGCAAAGATGATTCAACATATGAAAATCAATTAATGTAACACACCACATTAACAGAATGAAAGAAAAACACACATGATCATCTCAATTGATGCAGAAAAATCTTTTGATAAAATTCAATATCCTTTCATGATTAAAGAATTCAACACACTAGGAATAGATGGAAACTACCTCAGTATAATAAAAGCCATTTATAATAATCCCACAACTAACATCATACTCAATTGTGAGAGACTATAAGCTTTTCCTCTAAGGTCAGGAACAAAGCAAAGATGCCCACTTTCACCATTTCTATTCAACATAGTATTGGAAGTCCTAGTCAGAGCAATTAGGCAAGAAAGAGAAATAAAAGGCATTCAAACTGTATAGGAAGAAGTAAAATTATCTCTGTTCACAGATGATATGATTGTATAGGTAGGAAATCCTGAAGAGTCCACAAAAAGAAACTGTTACAATAAATGGATTCAGCTAAGTAGCAGGAAACAAAGTCAACACACAAAAATCAGTTGCATTTCTATACGCTAACAATGAATAACACAAAAAGGAAAATAAGAAAACAATTCCATTTACATTAGCATCAAAAGAATAAAATACTTAGGAATTATTTTTACCAAAGAAGTGAAAGACTCACTGAAAAATATAAAACATTTCTGAGAGAAATTAAAGAAGATATAAATAAATGGAAAGATATTCTGTGTTTATAGATTGGAAGACTTAATATTAAGATGTCAATACTACCCCAAGTGATTCACAGATTTAATGCAATCTCCATTGAAATCTCAATAATGACTTTTGCAGAAATGGAAGAAACCACGCTAAAATTCGCAAAGAATCTCAAGAGACCCTGAATAGCATAAACAATTCTAAAAGAGAAGAACAAACTGAGGAACAAACTTCCTGATTACAAAATTTACTACAAAGCTACACTAATCAAAACAGTATGGTACTGGGATAAAGGGACATATAGACAAATGGAATAGAATAGAGTCCAAAAATAACCCTCACATATGTAATCAAACGATTTTCAACAAGGGTGTCATGACCATTCAGTGGGGGAAAAGACAGTCTTTTTCAACAAATGGTGCCAAAAAACTGGATATCCACATTCTAAAGAATGAAGTTGGACCTTACCTAACACAATACACAAAAATTATCTCAAAGCGGATCCATGATTTAAGTGTAAGACCTAAATTTATAAAACTTCTAGAAGAAAACAGAAGGCAAAACTCTTCACAATACTGGATTTGGCAATGCTTTCTTGAATATGACACCAAAAGCACAAGCAACTAAAGAAAAAAATAGGCATACTGGATTTCATGAAAATTTTAAAAATTTGTGCATCAAAAGACACTATTCAGCCTGGTCCAGGGCACTCCTTTTCGTGTCCTTCCACCAGTCGTGGGCAGGGTCTGAGCGGTTCACTGGGGGTGGAGATGCATTTTTGGGGAGGGCAGTGAGGCTCTGGGGCTGTGAGGGGAGGGCAGCCTGACACCAGAGGCAGCACCAAAGCCTCAGAACACGAGGCTTCAGGACCCAGGACACGGAGTCCCCAGGCCAGCCGCTGCCTTTGGGACCCCAGGGTAGCACAAGAGGCGAGGTTATTGTAATTCAGGATGCGAAGGGCAGAGTCGATATGTACCATCTTCTGGAATGTCCACCAAGGAACTCTGAAAATGATGACCTAGCAACCAGTTTGGTTCTTGATCCCTATTTCGGTTTTCAAACACACAAAATGAATACTAGCTTTCGGTCTGTTACAGGAAGGCAAGAAGAACTAAAGGAAGTGATTGAACATTTTAAGAAAGATAAGCACTTGGAGAAAGCCGTCAAATGTCTGACTTTGCAACAACAAAAATGATGCAGGAGGAGCAACTAAGCCCGTGCACCACAACTACTAAGCCTGCGCTCTAGAGCCCGTGAGCCACAACTACTGAGCCCACACGCCACAACTACTGAAGCCCACGTGCCGCAACTACTGAAGCCTGCGTGCCTAGAGCCCGTGCTCCACAACAAGAGAAGCCACCGCAATGAGAAGCCCGTTCACTGCAACAAAGAGTGGCCCCCGCTCGCCGCAACTAGAGAAAGCCCGCGCGCAGAAACGAAGACCCAACGCAGCCATAAATAAACAAATAAAATAAATTTATAAAAAAAAATGATGCAGGAGAATTTATTCAAGGAACACGTATTTATTTACTTGCGAATGTTTGCAACTGACAGTGGATTTGAAATAATGCCTTATAATAGATACTCATTAGAACAAAATAGAGCCAAAATAATTGCAACCAAAGAGTGGAAATGAAATGACAAAATAGAATTACTGGTAGGTTGTGTTGCTGAGCTTTCAGAAATTGAGGAGAACATCCTACTTGGACCCAGAGAAAACGACTTCAGTGTTGTGTATTCCAGAAGGAAAAACTGTGCTCAGCTTGCCTTGGTCCTGCTGCATTTACAAACCATGACTGCAGACCTACGTGTGAGTTTCTGTCAGTTGGCCAAGACACAGCAAGTGCGAAGGCTCTAAGAGATACTGAACCTGGAGAAGAAATTCTTGTTATTATGGAGATGGGTTTTTTGGGGGGCAATAATGAGTTCTGCGAGTGTTACACTTGTGAAAGATGACAACTGGTGCTTTTAAATCCAGAGCGGGACTCTTGTTTCTGCTGCTGTTATCAATAGCAAATATGGACTCAGAGAAACAGTAAACCTTTAAATAGGCTTAAAAAGTTAGGCGACAGCAGTAAGAATTCAGTCAATCTGTCAGTTCTCACACTGATGCAGATACCACTCAGGAATAAAAACAAGGCAAGGTCGTCATACGTTTGAAAGAAACCTTTCCACGGTGTTAGTTTCTCTGTGATGATGTTGTCAGGTCCCACGAGAAGACAAAGGACGACGTGGCATCACACAGGCACACACGTGTTCCACGCCAGTCTGGCCAGTCTGTTAGGTTGGTTGGTGGACTTGGGGAGTTCATAGCGTCTGGCCTCAAGGCTCCCCACCCCCTTTTTACAACTTGCTTGCCTTTTTCAAAATGAGCTGACCCAATTCACCAAACCACCAGTTTCCAGACTCAGAACTGTGATAGAGGAGCATTTTGAATGTTGCTCTACTATGACGTGTTGTAATAGCCGCTCCTCAAAGTAGCAAGAGAGATGAAGAGGAGAAAGAAGTGCGCTTTAAGATACCCGTGGTGAGTGGGGGTAGAACCTAATGGAAACCGGAGAAAGAGAGAATGAAGAATAAAGAGAAAAGAAAGAGAAGAAAGCCTAAACAAGCAAAAGAAAACACATCATGTTTGTGGAGCTTTGAAGTCCTGGAATCACTGTGATCGCTACTGTTTTTCATCTGGGTGACACCAGTTTTCTCTAGTTGCCCCTAAAGCAGTAGCCTCTTTAGTCTGACCTGTCTCTGATAGGAATAAAGTTTAAAAGTTTTAACTTGATGGTCCCCTCAGCACGCCTGTTTTGGCACTATAAATGTGCATACAGGGCTTCCCTGGTGGCGCAGTGGTTAAGAATCCGCCTGCCAATGCAGGGGACACGGGTTCGAGCCCTGGTCCGGGAAGATCCCAGATGCCACAGAGCAGCTAAGCCCGTGTGCCACAACTACTGAGCCTGAGCTCTAGAACCCGCAAGCCACAACTACTGAGCCCACGTGCCACAACTACTGAAGCCCATGCGCCTAAAGCCCGTGCTCCGCAACAAGAGAAGCCACGACAATGAGAAGCCCGCACACCACAACGAAGAGTGGCCCCCGCTCACCGCAACTAAAGAAAGCTCGTGCGCAGCAACGAAGACCCAGCACAGCCACGAAGACCCAGCACAGCCATAAATAAATAAATAAATAAATAAATAAATAAATAAATAAATAAATAAATAAATTTATTAAAAAAAAATGTCCATACATACCTCTTAGCACGTAAGTACCCTCTGAGGTCTGATTATTTCGGCTCTTCTCCCTGTCTTCAGATGTCTTCAGCCCAACTCTGGGTGCTCCTCTCCACTACAGAAGATCCCAAAGAAAAGGCAGGGTGTCTCCCATGATGGTGACTGTCACTGCCGTGAAGTCTGACTCTACCTGCTGCTGGGGGTCAGAGGCCAGGGGTAACCTCTGCCGTGGAAAAGTGATACTGTGTTCCTATTCCAGTCTTTAATGTCCAAAGTGAACAAAGACGGGCAGTCAGTCTGTCATTTACCCTTGACTGTTGGTTTTAATAATAAATGCAGAACAATACAAAAGAGACACTATCCAGAGAGTCAAAAGGCAGCCTACATAATTGGAGAAAATACTTGCAAATCATATATCTGATGAGGGATTAGTATCCAGAATATATAGAGAACTGAAACTCAACAACCAAAACCCCAGCAACCCGATTCAGAAATGCGCAAAGGGCTTGAATAGACATTTCCCTAAAGAAGTTATACCAATGGCCAATAAGCACATGAAAAAATGCTCAACATCACTAATCATTTGGGAAATGCAAATCAAAATTACGATGAGATATCACCTTACACTCATGGACAGTGAGGATGGACAGTATCAGAAAACAAGAAATGTTGGCAAGATAAGGGGAAACTGGAATTGTTGGTGGGAATGTACAAATGTAGAGCTGTATGGAAAATAGTATGGTGGCTCCTCAAAGAATAAAAATAGAATTACCACATGATCTACCAGTTCTACTTCTGGGGCTATACATACTCAAAGGAATTGAAAGTTGGGTCTCAAAGAGATATTTGTACATCAATGTTCATAGCAGTATTACTCAGAATAACTAAAATGTGGAAGCAACCCAGGTGTCCATCGATGGATGAATGGATAAGCATAATGTGGTCCATCCATACAATGGAATATTATTCAGCCTTGAAAAGGAAGGAAATTCTGACACATGCTATGACATGGATGAAACTTGAGAACATTATACTGAGTGAAATAAGCCACACACAGAAAGACGAATACTGTATGATTCACTTACATGAGGTACTTAGAATATCTCAGAAATCATAGCGACAGAAAGTAGAATGGTGGTTGCCAGGGGCTGGGGGAGGGGGGATTGGGGAGTTAGTGTTTAATGGGACAGAGTTTCAGTTTTACAAGATGAAAAGTGTTCTGGAAATGGATGGTGGTGATGGTATCACAATATGAAGGTACTTAATAGCACTGAACTATACATTTAAAAATGGTTCAGATGGTAGATTTTATGTTATGTGTATTTAACCACAATTTTAAAAAATTAGGGAAAAAAATCTCTTACAAAGTAGTGAAAAATGAGCACCCATTAGGAAGATGGGGAAATCATAACCAGGAAAGTAACAGCAGTACAAATGGTCAGTGATCGAGCTGCACAAAAACCAAGGACATGCAGACAAACCAACAAGGCACCATCCCTCATCTATGAAACTGGCAAATAGGACAGAAAACCAGACACTGTCCACAGCCAGAGCACCAGGGCCCGTCTCCACTCCTCTGGTGGCTCTGACAACAGGTTTGGAAGCCTTGACACTTTTCAGAACTTTTGACCCAGACTCTGCTCTCCAAGGAGCAGCCCCCCACAGCTGGGATGCCCACCCTCCGTCTGCCCGTCACAGGGTCTACAGTGGGCCCCCGGAGGCTACCTGCTGGCGGGGCGTGGGGCTGCCGACCTGTTCAGATCTCTGGGGCGGATCTGCACCCGGTCTTTGCAGGGTGTTGCTTTCTGATTTGGCCCAATCCCAGCACATGCTTCAGGGCGGGGGCCGGCCCCCCAGGTCCTGTTCAGGGAGCAGCACCCCACGAGCCCTGCTTCTTTGCAGGTGTGCCCCACACCAGGGTCCCCCGGCTTTGCACAGATGTTTGAAAGGAGCCACAGGAAGGAGAGACCCACTGGAACACGGGGCCGTGTTTAAAGGAAAAGAATCAAACTATTTGAGTTTTTAAAAAAAATAATCACAAGAGCTAGGCTTCCCAGCATTGTAAAGCACTCGTGGCCACAAACACGGTCTCCCTATACCCTGTGCACCTGGAGACCTTGTTCTACAGATGAAAAAGCAGCGCCAGAGAAGAGGCTGGGCTTGGCCCACACCCTCTGCTGAGGCCCCGGGAAGACCCCTGGGTCCTGCTCCTCTCCCAGGCACCGGCCCATCTCAGGGAGCTCATCTCACACCTGAGGGACCTCAGGCGGGCCTGCTGCACAACAGAGCTGCCTGTGCTGGCTGGCGATGCAGTGTCTGCTGGGCGTGGATGTGCCCTGCCCGGTGCAGGGCCGCACTCCACCCGACCAGGTGACCCAGCGGCTGGAGCCTGGCTTTCACCTGGATGTTGCCTTCCCTGTAGTTTCCACTGTGGACATGCCCAACAACTGCCCCCAACCTGCCGCGGTCTTCACAGGCCTCCCAGGTCACTTTCATCAGCCCAGGGTGGCAGCTTTCCAGTGGCCAGAGTGGCCCAGTGGCCCACTGAGAGCCACGTCCTGCCAAGGGGACACATCTGCGCCCCTTGCATCCAGCCCCTCCAGTCACCTATGCCCCGGGGGCCCAGGCCCTCTCCCCCGCCCAGCTCTCCTGCCTCGGAATGACGGAAGGAAGGAAGGCAGACCACTTCCCTCCCTCCTGGGAGCCCCCAGTGCCCATCCAGCCTCCTGGCCCTGGTGAGGCAGACAGGGAATACACCCCAACGTAAGATGGCCTCCAAGCCAGAACTCCTTTACTGGAAACAAAACCCAGGGAAATCTGTGTACTTCAAGCCTCCTTCTTTTTGGGTGTCCCTCTACAAGTGCAGATCCTTCCCTTGGGGACAGCTGGGTGGCCTGGGGGTGTGGGGGCCATCAGCTTTCTCCCTGGGTTCAGGGGACCATTCTCCGGGGCCCCGGGCAGGATGGCAGGCACCCCAGGGCGCCGCCCTGCGCCCTGCCGTTTTTGGTTGTTGTTACCAGCATCAGCTGATACTCTCAGCGGCTGACCTCCCCACCCCGCAGTGGGTGCTGGGCCCTGTCCCGGGCTCTGCTGGGCCCATGAGGAGCCCTGGGTGGGTGTGGGGCCCGACCAGCAGGGGAGCCGCCCTGGCACAGTCCGCCTGGGCTCCCACCTCCCTCCCTGTGTCCCACTCAGCGCCCCCTTAGTCTCCCTTAGCAGACTTTGTCGGGGGGATGCCGGTGCGCCCCTCCAGCCTCAGAGGAATGGGGGCAGGCTGGGCTCCTGCTGACTCCTGGGTAGGGTGGGGTGTGACCTGTGCTCTCCCCCTCCCTGCTCACCCCTGCTTCCGGATAGCAGAGACCCCCTCCTCGCCTGCAGCCCGAGTGCCCGGGAAGCTGGCCCCTCAGAGCTCATTCTAGGGGCCAGTCCTTCCAGGGGGAGGAGGGACATCCGCTCCCTCTCAGCCGAGCCGAGGAATGGGGCCAGCACCCCTGGAGGCCCTGTGCTCAGTTCCGTGGGGGGAGTCCTCCCGTGGGAGTGAGCTGGGCTCCTCAACTTCCGGAGATGTCCCCAGGCTCGAGACAGAACCAAGCCTCCCAGGAGCGGCCAAGGGTCTGGCTGCAGATGGGGGACCCGGGCAGGGACGGCAGGCGCCGTGGCCTCAGCACCGCGCCGGGAACCAGGAGCCCAGCTCGGCCCCAGGAGAGGCGGGGACAGACGGGCGGGCCCCCGCGCGAGGCGCCCCAGGCGCGAACCCGGGGGCTCCGAGCGAGGCCGGCGGTGGAAGTGCGGACACCGCGGCGGGCGCGTCCCCCGGCGAACGCCAAGTCCCCGCGTCCCGGCGCCGAGGCGGACCGCGCTGCCCAGGGCCTTACCTGACCGCGCGTCGGGCGGCCTCGCCGGACTCTTTCCGAGCGCAGAGGCTCCGGGTCCCGTCGGTGCGAGACGGCGCCGAGTGGGCAGGGGGAGGGGCCACTGCTAGACCCCGCCCCCGCCCCGCCCCGCCCCGCGCCCACAGAGGCCACCGGGAGGCGCTGCGGCCCCGCGCATGGCGGCGGGGCGGGGCCGACAGGGGACCCGAGGGGCCGGGAGGGGACCGGAGGGGGCAGGGGTGCGGGGAGTCGGGGGACGGGGCGGGAGAGCGGCCCCTGGAAGACAGGACCCCTCCCCGCCCTCGGACTGCTGCTCCGACTGGACGCCTGCCCACCTCCCTGCCTGCTGCCCGCCCCCCGCCCATTTCCCCGCGACCTGCGGCGTCTACTCCGGGGCCTGGGGCGCCTCGGACTCCCCACTCACTCGCCCCTTGGAGGAGCAGCCCTGGGAGGCCGCAGGGTCCTCCCGCCCGGCGTCCCCTCCCCATGTCCCCCTTGCTCAGGACCAGCGGGCTGGGGTCTTCTTCCTTATGCAGGGACACGCAGCTCTGTGACCCACTGACCACAACGGGTGTCCCGCTGTGGGGTCCCTGCCCCCCGCCCCTCAGGGGTGAAAGGCCGGCCGGGGAGGGGCAAGGGCAGCCAGGACAGCGGGAGCCTCAGGCGCTCTGGGTGGGGAGCGAGGGCCTAGTGGTGCTGGCTGGGCCCCGGTGTCCTTGCAAGAACCCCCCAGGTGCTCTTGGGGCTGGGCCCTGGGGCCACTGTGATGGCCCTACCTGAGCCGAGGCTGGGAGAGGGTGAGCAGGGTCCCTGTCAGGGCTGTGGGGGGGATCGCCACTCCCTCACCCGCCCTGGAGCGGCAACCCCCCAGACCAGTGCTCCTCCTCCAGGGAGGGTGCAGGCGGGACTGGGGCTGAGGTCCCTGGGCTCTGGGACAGGGCGTGCCACCGCCATCCTTGAAGGGGGCCCAGGCAGCAGGAGATGTGGCTCCAGCCTCAGATGAGCAGTTTTGCATGTCTCTGACTTAGCCCCTCCACCCAAGAGGAGAGAGACCCCAGAGCTTCTTGGTCACCTGTGTGTGCCCAGGAGGACTTCCCCACTGCGTGCAGCCCCGCTGGTCTTCCTGACCACTTCTTTCTGTCTGTGCCCTGATTCTGGTGCAGCTGGGTCCCACCTCCTGTTGGGATAGTATGGTGGCCAAGGCCAGGGGTCTTTGTGTCCTCAGTGAGCCCAGCAGTAGTGACTTGAAGCAGAAGGGGAGGGACATGCAGTCCCTGCAGCCTCGAGACAGGACGCCCCTGCTTTGCCATCTGAAGGGCTTGCAAGTTACGCCTTGGCTCCGGCACGCTGCCTTCCACCTGCTGCCCCTCCCGGAGCCCCTCCGGCTGGACCCCCATCAGTGCCCACTCCATCACCCACTGCCCACCCGTCCCTTGGCAGCACCAGTCACTGTCTCCTCCCCAGGGGCCTTTCCCATGTGGATGGGCACTGGAGCCAGGGGGCACTGAGGTGGGGGTGTGGCTGTGTGAGTGTGTATGTCTGTGTGTGAGTGTGTGGGTGGATGTGCAGTGTGTGTGCTGTGTGTCTGTGTGCAAGTGTGTTGAGTGTGGCAGCTGCGTGGCGGCCAGGAACACGAGCCCAGGCTCCCTGCCCTGGAGTGCTGCTGCCTAGGGCCCCGCACGGTGCCGCCCCGCTGGGTCCACCTGTGCCCTCTGGGGCAACACTTCCCATGGGGGCTGCTCCCAGGGCTGTGAACACAGGCCCATTCCTACAAGACCCAAATCCTTTAAGGGGCTAAGATGGCTCCAGGTGTCCCTGTCAACATGGCCAGGAGAGTCTAGGAGCTGCTCTGTGGGCAGCCACTCGCCTTCCCCAGCGCCCTCCCCGTGTCCTCCCAGGGGTCTCAACTCTGGTCTGAGGGCTCCCCTATCATCCTCAGCCTCCTCCCCTGGATCCTTCGCAGCCATTGCCCCAGGAAATCTCTAGTCACATCCCGCCTGCCTTGGTGCCTCCTTCTCGGAGGGCCCCAGTGGACACAGGAGTGCAGGGGGCATTGGTGCTGCCTCTCCCACCGCTGGGGACCCCGTCCCGGTTGGTGTGTGGGGGGCAGGGAGTTCTTGGCACAAGGTGGAGGCCCAATTGCCAGATTCCAGCAGGGGTGACCTGGGAAAATGTCCTGTTACAAGGAGCACCTTGCAGGTGTGACGACTCAGGAGTCTGAAGGGGTCGGAGGGCGACCTGGCTAGTGCTGAGTTGCACCGACGGCCCTGCGGGGGTAACGGGAGACCGAGGCAGTCAGCCAACGGTTAAGGGCTCAGGGTGAGAACCAGGGGTCTCTTTGTCCTAAAAAGAGATCCCGTCTCCTTCGGGGGAAGAACTGAGGGCTGAGCAGCGGCTGAGAACGATAGGAGCACCGGCTCCAGGCGCGGTGACTGCTCGGCCGTCGCTGGTCTGTGACGGTCAGGCCCCGGCCGAGTAAACCCGAGACCCTGAACCTGGGTGGGGACATCCGGGTGGAAGCCCTGAGGATGAGGCTCTGCAGACCCCTGAGCCCTCGGAGCTTGCGGGGCGCCCACTCTTCCCTGGTAGAGCCAGCACTTCACGTGCTGGGAGTCGCTGCAGGGGCCTCCCTGCCGCAAGGCAACAGATGCCCCCCTTGGAGGCCACCCCGGCCCATCTCCTGGCTGCCAGGCCAATGACTGGGAGAGAGTCCAGTGTAACCTGATGGGGACCTGTGGGCCGGGTCAGAAGGACAGAGGTCGTACGTCAGAGGAGCTGCGGGAGAGCCGGGCCACCTGCCGGCGCCGGGCAGCAGTCCTGGGGTTGGATTTGAGGGTCCTTGACCCAGAGGCCAGAACAGAAGACTGTGAAAGCAGGAGTTCTCAACTTGGAGGCACTTACTTGGAACTTAGGATTTAATCTCCTGGCAAGTCTTCAGGTCACAGGGCACACTCAATTCCGGGATGACTCACAGAGGCCTGGAGAAAGTTCTGGCCCATAGTGAGCAGAATAGAAGTGCAGAAGCTGCCCTGGTAGATGGCAGAGGAAGGAAAGAAGAGGCCGAGGGCAGGGCCTCCAGTGAAAAGGCGGGATCCAGACTCCGTTCCCAGACTTCGCGAATTTCCCATCGGAACCACTAACTGCAGAGGTGGCCGGGCGGCCAGGAGGAAGGACCGGGCCACGCCTTGGCCAGTTTTTACTGTGAGGCTCCCCGATTCTCCCAAAGACCTACAGCATTTACTTGGGTGGCCTGAACGCTCTGGTAGGGAACCGTCAAGACGTTTTGAGGACAATTGGACACAGAATCTGAGTGGATACTGACACCTGGAGACCCACAATGTCACCATGGCCTCCCTGTTGGCGGAGGGGTTTACCAGGCCGGGTAATAAAAGAATCCTGGCCAAAGTGTTGGTCAGACCACTCAGTGGTCATTTTCCTTGCCCCCAAGTGTGCAGCTGGCCACTGGAGTAACTGCACATTGGGCTCCCTGCCGGTGTGGTCACAGACAGCCCAGCAGGGAAGCCCAAGGGGAAGCTTGGACACTGCCCTCTCATGGCCCAGAAGGTAAACCACAAACTATGTGTTGTCCTGGAGGTCACGACCTGGAGGATGCAGGCGGGGTGGGCTGTCGGTCTCTGTGGTGACAAGGGCTGCGGAGACTGGCTGGTCCTGGAGAGTGTAGACCCCTGAGGCTTAGCCAGGGAGCAGCCCAGCTGCACCTGCTGTGCCAGGTGTGACATCCTTGTGACATCCTTGTCGCAGGATCAGTGGTCACGTTCTTTTCCATCCCAATTAGAAAAAGAGGACCAGAAACGGTTTGCGGTCACGTGGGAGGGACCATAGCTCATTTACGATTTGGCCTCAGGGCTGTGCTAAGTCTCCCCTCTGTCCTAACACAGTCAAGGAGACTGGGCCCCTGGACGTCCCCCAGGACAGGACATAGGCCCGTCACAGTGAGGACATCAGGCGCTGGGCAGGACGAGCCAGGAGGCTGTGAGCAGAGGGCCTTAGGACACGTGTGCCCCAGATGTGGGAGGGGAGCCCTGCGAAATGCAGAGAGCTGCGCCTCAGGCAGGTTGCAGGGCCGGGGGTCAGGGGTGAGCCAGGATGTCCCCCCAAAGTGAGAGACGAGTTGCTGCGCCTAGCGTCCCCTTTCTAGGAAGAAGCACAGGTCTGGCAGGCCTTTTGGGTTCTGAAGGTGCACCTTCCACTCTTAGGAACATTGCCCTGCCCCGTGTCTCAGGTGACTCAAAGGCAGCTTTGAGGGGCAGGGAGCAGGCATGTCTGCGCAGCAGGCCGGGCTGGGTGCAGGCGGCCCTGCGCTTGGACCCCTGGCGTCGGAGGTGTCAGTGGGAAGCGCCCTGCGGACTTTGGGCAGTCCCTGGGCTCCGGAGCGAGGCCATGTGTCTGTGGATGATCCTCACCTGTAGAGAGACGCTTCCCGACTCCCGGGCACAGGGACCAGCTGGGCCTCGCAGCTCTGCACCGGGGACACCAGGCTCCGGGGGAGGCCGGGCACTTTGTGGCCTTGCTGGGAGCCTGCGTCCCCACCCCGTCCTCCGTGGGGGGCCATGAGCACCCACCGTGCTTGCGGCTCTGTTTGCCGATCCAGGCGGTCATGACAGCATCAGTCACTGGATGGCTTCCCACTTCCTGCCACACACTGCACGCACACGGCTCATGGCACCTGCTGCCCGGCGCCCTCGGCTGCAGAGGAAACAGGCCCAAGGGCACAGGTAACCTTCCTGGGAAGAACCTCAGCCTGGGAGGCGAGGCCGGCCTCCTGTGCCTTTGTGCCTGCAGGGCAGGGCCCGGCTTCAGCGCGGGGAGGGGGCTGCTGAACCATAAACCGTGAGCCTCAGATGCAGGCTTTGCCGGGCCCCGATATCCTATGGAGATTCGTGGGGACCAAGACCCTCAGAGTTGCCCTCTGCGTCCAGCCCATCTCGGCTGGGGGTCTGCGAGGTGTCAGATGCAGTGAAAGCAGACACCCCACGTTCCCCTGAAAACCACCGGGGCCTCCTGCTGTGGCTGTATTTAGAGAGTTCTGGAGGCGTCACTTAGCCTTTATGGTCCCTTGGGCCTGAGGAGCCTTGCCCTTGCTCCTGCATGGCAGTTCCTCCAGGATTCTGAGGTGCAGAAGGATACGGAGGGGAACCCGGGTCAGCCCCACCTCAGCCAGGTGTCCTGAGTCCAGCAGCCCTGGCAGCTTTGGCCCCGGGCTGCTGTCTGCACTGCCACACTGCCCGATCCGTGCAGCATCCCGTGAGGGGCCTGGCTGAGGTCCGAGGCTGGGGGCTCACGGCCCCGAGGGGTGTCCGGGAGGAAGCCAGGTGCCAGGGTCACTCCTGTCTGTGGGGAAGACGCACTTTGAGGCCTGGGGGACCAGCGATTCCGGAAGATGTGAGTGTGCCCTTAGTGAGGGAAGGAGCTGCCCTTGGCTGTGGGCCCTGCCGGCCCCGCCCAAGGGATTAAGAAGTGCCATTTCTGGGCTTCCCTGGTGGCACAGTGGTTAAGAATCCGCCTGCCGATGCAGGGGACACGGGTTCGAGCCCTGGTCTGGGAAGATCCCACATGCCACGGAGCAACTAAGCCTGTGTGCCACAACTACTGAGCCTGTGCTTTAGAGCCTGTGAGCCACAACTACTGAGCCTGCATGCCACAACTACTGAAGCCCGCACACCTAGACCCCGTGCTCCGCAACAAGAGAAGCCACCGCAATGAGAAGCCCGCGCACCACAACACTGCTCCCACAACTAGAGAAAGCCTGTGCGCAGCAACAAAGACCCAACGCAGCCAAAAATAATAAATTAAATAAATAAATAAATAAAATAAATAAATTAAAAAAAAAAGAAGTGTCGTTTCCTCCTCTGCCCACATGTTCTCAGGCCACGGGAGGCCTTAAGTGGTTCCATGTGGACAAGCCCTCCGTGGCTTTCTCATGCTCAGTGGCTCTTGTGGGACTGTTCTGGGTGGTGGGGCGGGGCTTTCACAGCCTCAGAAATGCATTTAGAAGTTGACTGTGGACTCACATTTTCCTTTCCTCACTCATGGGGCCGACAGAGTAACTCCACTCTCCACTTTCCAGACTCAGAAATGACAAAACCCGCCATTAACGGGCGATGCCCGGGAGTCAGTGTGTCACAGTGTGTGTTCCAAGTTGGTGGGAGAGCGGCACCTTTTACGGTTTTAAGCCAAAGCTACCTCACTGGTCTGGATAAACTTAGCGGGTGTTGGGCAGCAGAGCGCTTGTATTCATGACAACCTAGGGCGCTGTGACAACTTGGCATGGACCACCATTCACATCTCCAGTGCGAGCCAGGACAGAGGGGGACCCCGGCGAGGGGCCCACGTGGGACCAGGGCACCGGTGGCAGGAAGGTTGGGGGACATGTGCTGTTGGGCAAGAGCTGCCCCCTTGATGGAAAGAGGCTGTGAGTGCACGG
Source organism: Eubalaena glacialis (assembly GCF_028564815.1). Taxonomy (NCBI): domain Eukaryota; kingdom Metazoa; phylum Chordata; class Mammalia; order Artiodactyla; family Balaenidae; genus Eubalaena; species Eubalaena glacialis. Next base: position 622,641 of record NC_083721.1, read on the forward strand.
TGGCCTCCACCCAGCCATGTGATGCTCCTGAGGGTCCTTACTTCCCCTGCACATCTGGTCATTTCTCGGGAAGTGAAGCCAGCCTGAGGATAGCGGCTCCCCAAGGTGGCATCCACAGAGCTCCCTTCACACACCTGATCTAATGGATCCTGTGTCACGAGAGCCTCGCAGACAAGAGATAGATGCTCACAGGGAGGACAGGTGGGGGAAGAAAACCTGAGAAGGTGGTGTGGCCTTCCTGTGCCAGCAGAAACTGAGTTGCATGACATTCTGGGGGCCCTTTCAATTCAGTACCGCACAGCTGGTCAAGAGGAGGCATAAATATTCTGAGGCATTTTGTAAACTAATTCCATTTGGTTTAGATGTACTCAGAGGTGACGGAGGGGAAAAACCACCACCACTGGTGGGATGAGAAGTTCAAGACCCAGCCTTTGGTTTATAGCTGTTTTACTGTGATATACCTAGGCGTGGTGCTCTTCGTATTTACCCTGTTTGGCTTACGTAGATTTCTTTTTTGAGTCTGCAGTATATATCTTTTATAGGTTTTAGAAAATTCTTGACTGTTATTTCCTCAAATATAGCCTCTGCTCCATTCTGTCTTCATGCTCCGTCTGGGCCTTAAATTTTACATATGTTAGACATTTTCATCATGTTCCATTTATCTCTTGTGCTCTTTTCTGTATTTTCTATCTGTTTTTAATTTGTCCTTCAGTCTTGACCATTTTCTATTGACCAATTTTCCAATGAATTTATCCTCTCTTCTGCTGTGTCTTATCTGTTGTTAATTCCATCCATTGAGTTCTTACTATTAGTTACTGCATTTTTAATTTTTAGAATTTCTATTTTATCTTCAATTTCTAGATTACAGTTCTCTTATTCAGTTCTCTATCTTACCTTCCATTTTCTTGAGATATTAACCACATTTATTTTAAAGTTCATGTATGATAACTCCAAAACCAGGGCCACTTGTGGATCTTTTTCTCTTGTTGGTTTTTTTTTTTTCCCATAGAGTCATATAGTCCTGTGTCTTGACTAACCTGATGATTTTTTATTAAATGCTGGACATTATTAGTGAAAGATTGTAGAGGTTCTTCTTAATGTTATCTTCCTTTTTATAGGATTTAATTTTATTTTGGTGGGCAGTTAGTTTAGGCCTGGATTCCTTTCTCCAGTCAGGGATTGATGTAATTCAAATCTAGGTTTATGCCTTTGTGAAGACTGGTATATTACCAGTTCTTCATTACTTTTAGAGCATAACTTTCTAAGTGACCCAGTTGAGAGCCTGGCGTATTTACCAAGGCTCCCATTTCTTTGAAGGTCCAGAATTCTAGGTGTTGAACTGAGAGAATAGCAAAGGCTATGCATAGCTTAAAAAAAAAACAACAGATTTATTGAGGTATATTTTACGTAACACAAAATTCATCCTATTCAGGTATGCAGTTCAATAATTTTCAGTAAATCTGCCGAGTGGTGTAATCATCATCACAAATCAGTTTTAGAACTTTTTCATCATACCAGTAAGAGCCCCCATGCCCATTTAGTGTTAGCCCCCTTTCCATCCCTCAACCCCAAGAAACCACTAGTCTACTTTTCTCTATATATTTGCCTTTTCTGGATGTTTCATATAAATGGAATCATATAATATGTGGGCTCTTGTGTCTGGCTTCTTTCACTTGGCATGATGTTTTTGAGGTTCATTAATGTCATAGCAAATTTCAGTAGTTTATTCTTACCAAAGTACAGTAGTTTTCCTTGAATAAAATCTTCAGATTGTTGTAATCCTTTGGTTAATCTCCAGAGCTCAGAAGAAGTTAATTTAGATAATTTTGCTAGTGATTTCATTGCTTTTAAGAAGGAGTAGATTCACAGAGGTCCTCACTCCACCACTCCTGAAGTCCTGCCTTATAATTTACTTTTGTATATTGATTCTGTGCCTTGCTAAATTCACTTATTGGTTCTTGCAGCTTTTTCTGGGTAGATTCTGTAGAATTTTCTAAGTACACAATCATATCACCTGTGAATAGACAGTTTTACTTCTTTCCAATCTAGATTTCTTTTATTTCCTTTTCTCACCTTTGTGCACTATTTAAACCTCCAGTATGATGTCAAGTAGCAGGAGTGAGAGTGAACACCTTTACTCTGTTCCTGAATTTAGAGAGGAAGTCTTCTGTTTTCATATTAAATACAATATTAGCTGTGGGGTAATTTTGGTTTTTTTGTTGATGATGTTCTTTATTAGGTTGAGAAAGTTACCTTCAATTCCCAGTTTTCTTACAGTATTTTCATAAACAGGTGTTGTATTTTGCCAAATATATTTTCTGCATTTATTGAGGAGGTCAAATGGGTTCATCATCTTTATTCTGTTAATATGGTGAATTATATTGTTTGATTTTTAAAAATTTTCAACCAAAATTGCATTTTGGGGATAAACCCACTTGGTAATGGTATATTATCTTTTTTCTAAATTTGTAGGTTCAACTTACTAATGTTTCGTTGAGGATTTTTGTGTCTATATTCATAAAGGATGTTGGTCTGTGCTTTTCTTTTAATATCTTTGTCTGGTTTTGGTATCAGGTTAATACTGGCCTCATAAAATGAGTTGTGAAGTGTTCCCTTTTCCTCCATATTTTGGAAGAGTTTATACAGGATTGGTGTTACTTCTTTCTTAAATGTTTGATAGGATTCTCCAGTGACGCCCTCTAGGATAACGAATTTATTTTCCTTAATAAATGTCAGACTATTTCTTCTTAGTTAGTTTAGAAAAATTTGTCTATCAAGGAATTTGTTTATTTCATGTAAGTTGTCTAAATTTATTGTTATAAAGATGGTCATTATATTTCTTTTCTTCTTTCCTCTTTTCGTTCTTTTGAAAATGAAGTGGAGAGAGAAGAATTCTCTACATTAGTGTTTAAGAACCAGGGATAAAACAAATCTGAAATCTGTAAGTCCAGAGTCTTCCGGGTGTGATTCCTATTGCGTTGACAGTTTGGTGAGGACTTTGCTTATGCTTCTCTCTTATCATTGCGTTTCTTTATTGTTCCTTATTGTCTGTCTAGTGTCTGTTGGATCTATAGTTATGTTTGCTCTTTCATTCCTGATATTAATAATTTGTGACATCTTTTTTTTTAAAAATTAGTATATGTGGAGTTTTATCCAATTTATTGATCTTTCCAAGCAATCAGCTTTTTGTTTTGTTGATTTTATCTTTCATTTGTCTGTTTTCTACTTCAGTGTTTCTACTTCAGGGACTTTCCTGTGTGGCTGGGCCTGTCTCTCTGAGATGATGAGGTCAGTCCGTCTGCGAGATCAGTGCCTCTGGCTGGTCCATGATGACAGGATGGTCAGGATCATGGGGCCGAGGCACACAAGTGACCAGTCACAAAGGGCACAACTCCAGAGTCCCACCTGTGCCCTGTGATGCTGGCCAGGCCTCGGAGTCACCCGAGCTGTGGCTTCTCCTCTGTCAAAGCGATCTTCCTAGCACTCGTGTCGACAAGTTGTCCCATGTAAGTGACTCTGCAGGGTGCCAGGGTCAGGACAGCGTTGGTTTGTGACTTGACCCCTCTGGCATCTTCCCCTGCTCACCTGGCAGGTGTTAGCACCACTGGGTGGACATATGTGCTGTCTGGCATGATCAGGTGAAAGCTGTCCAGCTGAACCCAGGAAGCACATCTGAGTGTCCCATATGGAAAGGAGGAGAAAAGCCAAAAATGCTTTTAACACCACCCAGCATCCATCCTGATGAGCCCTATTCTCACATTTTTAGAAATGCACACTCACGCTTGGCGGTGAAACTGCGTGTGCTCCCGTGTGTTCCCCACTTTCCCGCTGGCATGGCGACTGGTTCCTGCCTGGGCTCACCCCTGCTCTTCCCACTGTGCCTCTACTGTGTCGGGCGTGAGGGGTCAGCGCCTTATCTGGTTGGCAGCCCCCTCCATGGTGCCCACCCGCTCCCCACTCCTCCTGAACGGCTGTGGCCTGGCCACCCCGGATGGCGAGAGTTTGCAGATGCAGACTGCTGGCAACACGGGAGCCGTGGTGAGAGGTGAGGGGACACCACAGAGCTTGGGACAGGGCCCTGGGTCCTCTCCCACAGCTGGATTGCAAGGCCTGGGGCCACAGCTGACCTAGGGTGATTTGGACCCAGAGACTGGACACTGACCCTCAAAGTCAGGCTGCCACCGCTTAGATGCCCGTGGCCCAACATGGGGACGGGTCAGGAGGTGGAAGGGGCCCCTGAGCACAGGGTGCAGCCCGAGCGTCATAAATAAAGCACCCCCTGCTTGGAAGGGACCTCAGGGGCCCCCTGGAGGGACACCCATTTCACGGCCCACCCAGCTCCTCCCCTGCAGAGCCAGGACTCAAGGACTTCTGTGTCCTCACCACCACCCCACTTGTACTGCGAGGTCCCTGTGATCAGAAAGGGTGACGGTGGTACCAGAGCCGGCCTGGGGCCCTGCTGGCTTTCCTTGGGATGGGAGTCTCCTGACGTTCGCAGACCCCTCGGCTGCTGTGCGCCCACTCCGGTGCCTTCGGGCCCCTCCTCCCTCCGTGGGCCGAGGCTGGGAGGGAGGCCCAGCAACTTCAGCCCCAGACGAGGGTCCCTTCCCTTTGATGGAGCCGCCTTCTGGCAGGAAGAAAATTCAAAATTGTCTGACAAATCAAGCCTTAAACAGAACCAGCTTGTCTGCGGATTCACAGCCTTGAGACGCGGAATTCCTGCAGACCTACATGTGGGGGGGGGGGCGTGGGGAGCGGCTCTGTGGGCGGCGACGGGAACGGATTTGAGAGTTGGAAGGGACTTCAAGAGAGTCCTGATTCCAGGGCTCAGGGAAATCGCGGGTGTGGGATTTTCTGAAATGCCACAAGAGCCCTATCCAGTTCCCCTCAGATCAAGGGCTCCCGGGGTCGGGAGGGGCCCAGGCTGCTGCTGCCACCGCCCTGCCCTGAACGGCCCGGGGGGACGTCCAGCCCCGCTGAATAGGCCCGTCCTGGTCACGAGGACGAGGTTGAGGGAGGCCAGCGACATGTCCCCCCCCACCCCTCCCTCCAGTCAGTTATTCCACACACTTAGTCCCCCGGGCGTGGGGACGCGGTGGCAGGTGTGGGACGGGCGCTGGGGTCACTGCTTCCACCTGGGGGGCGTGGACTATGCCCCTCCTGAGGGGAAGCCCTCGCCCACCCGGGAAACCGACGGGGAAGCAGCCCGGCCACCCTCGGGCACCTTTCCAAGCTCAGGTCCAGCTGCTGAGTGTCTGGCTGGGCTGCGTACTCCTCTGGCTGCGGCCCAGCTACCCCGCCCGTCCTGGAGGGGCCTGTGCCCATCACCACGTCTGAGCCTGGCCCGTGGAGAAGCCCCACCTCGGCCAGCTCTTCCTGGAGCCCCCTTCCACCAGCTCCGAGACCCCCTTATGTTGTTGCCCCGGCCACTCCGCCCTATCCCAGGTCCCTGGCAGCCTGTCCGCTCCCTTGGCCTGTGTCTGGTGACCTGGCCTCGCCATTCTGAGTGGCCTTCCTGGAAGAGGCTCTGGTCCCCTCTGTCCTGCCAGATCCAAGGCCCTCCCGAGCCCTCTCTCCCCACCGGTCCAAGTGGCTGCCTGGCAGCCAGGAGCCTAGGCTCAGCATCAGGCGGCACGGGGACCCAAAGCGAGAGTCCCCAGTGCCCTGCCCAGCTCTGCCGTCGAGGCCTGGCCCACAGGGTGGGTCAGGGCTGGGAGGGTCTCTGGGAAGCTGCCTGACCCAAGAACAAGGTCCCCTGGGCCGGTGGTCAGAGGGAGAGAGGGGCAGGCAGCTGCTGGTGGCCCTGGAGGGCCCAGCGGTGCCTGGAGGACGCAGCGGTGGGTCCTAAGTGAGTGGGTGAGGGACCAGGTCACTCCCTACAGGAGGAGGGGCAGCAGCTTGGCCCTGCCTGCTCACTCCAGGACTGACCTTGGCCTCCTAGGGGCTCTGCCATGGTGGCCCAGCCTTCAGCATTGTGGTTGGAGCCACGGCTGGTGCAGGGCGAGTGGTTGCCAGGGTGGGTGGCCAGGCTTGTGGACCCAGAAAACCATTCCTGACACAAAGCCCCTGAGGTCCCCGGCCTCTCAGCCTGGCCTCGTGGGCTGCCCTCCTGGGCATGGGCTCTTGCACAGCCCGTGCTGGACGCTCATGGTCAGCCTCTCTGGGCCGCATGGCTGCAGCATGGCGGAGGGATGGCTCCCCCTGGACCTCGGGTTCTGGGCACTGAATGGTGGGCAGGGTCTCCAGAGTCCGCCTCAGTGCCCGAGCCCTCTGACCTCCACCCACACACGGCGCTGACGGAGAGCCAGGCTCCTGGGACCCCACCTTGTCTGCCGTGCAGCCAGAGGCCAGGCATTGGCTCCGCGTTGCCTCAGTCTCCCCGCCTGTAAAAAGGGCAGGCACGTCCTGTGAGGTGGTCAGTGAGACACAGCACATGCTCTGGCTGTCACCTGAGGTTCTCCAGTCCCCATGTAAGGGGGCTCCGCCTGAGAACAAGGGAACGACCCACGAAGGCGAGGACATTGCCACCCCTTGTGCCGCCAGCGGAGATTCCATCAAGCAGTCAGTCTTGAACGCTGGTCAGGTTAGATCTGCCTGCCCTCGAGTTCGGGGTGCACCTGCCCGCCCAGCCCTCGTGGGTGGGGTGCTGAGAGAGGGAGCACCGGGAATCTGGGCGCCAGAGACGGGGTGACCGGCCAGCAGGGACACCGAGGCAGGGCCCCTCCCCCTCCTGCCTGCTCGGGGCCCACCTCTCAGCCCCGAGGGTTGGGGACCAGGGAAGTGTCACACTGCTGGGGAGAGACACGGCCACGGCCCTCCCCCGGGCCAGACGACTTGGCCACGGCAGCTCCTGTAACAACGCACTTTCCAGAACCTGGGCCGCTGAGCCCTATTAGTCACTCCAAAAAAACGTTCTGAAGGCAATTGGGTCCAGGTGAATGTGTCACAGCAAATTTATCAGGAAGGAATTCGGGTTGTTTGTGAGTAACTGTGGAAACAGCGAAACGCCCACATTTTCTGCAGAACCAGCCCTTGTCTGGTACCCGGTGGAGACGAAATCATTTGGCCGATGTCTTTGTGTCTCTTCCTCCATCCCGCTGTCCCGGAGAAGTCGCTCTACGCCCCATGAGGTTTTCGGGGGCCGCGTGGTGGCTGTCTTGGCCTTGCTGCCCAGGAGACCTGCCCTTCCCGGCGTCCAGCTCGGAGGCCAGCTCTGTCCTGTGGCACAGGATTCTGAGATGGCCCCTGGGCCAGGCCTGAGTGCCACGGCACGTTTGCAGCGTAGCTGAGGTTGCCAATCAGCCGACCTTATCATGGGGGACCATGCGGGTGGCCTGACCCGACCACACAGCCCTTACAGAGCTGAGTTCTCTCTGGCTGGAGCCGGGGGGATTCGGCGTGAGGGAGGTGAGGGTTCTCTGTTGCAGAGATGGAGTGACCTCGTGTCAGGAGCTGAGGGCAGCCCCAGCTGACAGCGGTCAGAAGACCGAGTCCTACGGCCAAAGAGAACTGAACGCAGCCAGTGACCCGAATGAGCCTGGAAGAGGGTCCTCAGAGCCCCCGATCGCACCCTAGCTCATCTGTCCTTGCTCTCAGCGTGTGAGGACAAGCCGGCCTCCTGGGCTTCTCACCCAGAGACAGTGGGCTAAGGGTGGGTGCGTTTAAGCCGCAGTTTGTAGAAAACTAATACGCTCCCTGGGGCTCCCTTCTGCTAAGCCCTTGCAAGGCTGACAGCCTTTCTGCATCTGCCCTGCAGGTTTAGCTGCTGTTCTCTGACGCCACTGGACTCAAGGGCTGGCATCGCCTGGCACCCACTGGACTCAAGGGCTGGCGTCGCCTGGCACCCGCTGAATGTGCTCCAAACTCCCAGAGAGAAGCTCACGTTCCAAAGAAGACATACAGATGCCAACAGGTACCAGAAAGGTGCCCAACACTGCTAATCATCAGGGCAATGCACATCAAAGCCACAATGAGGTATCACCTCACACCTGTCAGAGTGGCTATCATCAAAAAGACAAGAAATAAGAAGTGCTGGAGAGGGTGTGGAAAAAAGGGAACCATTGTGCACTGTTGGTGGGAATGTAAACTGGTGCAGTCACTATGGAAAACAGTATGGAGGGTCCTTAAAAAACTGAAAATAGAACTACCATGTGATCCAGCAATTCCACTTCTGGGTATTTATCCAAAGGAAATGAAAACATTACCTCAAAAAGATATATGCACCCCCATGTTCATTGCAACGTTATTCACAATAGTCAAGACATGGAAGCAACCTAAGTGTCCATTGATGGGTGAATAAAGAAGATGTGGTATATATATACAATAGAATATTACTCAGTCATAAAAAAGATTGAAATCTTGACATTTGTGACAACATGGATGGACCTAGAGGGCGTTATGCTGAGATAAGTTAAACGGAGAAAGACAAATACCATATGATCTCACTTACATGTGGAATCCAAAAAAAACAAAACCAAACAAAAAAACCAAGCAAAAAACCAAGCTCATGGATATAGAGAACAGATTGGTGGTTGCCTCAGGTGGGTGGCGGGGTGTGGGCAAAATGGGTGAAGGGGTCAAAAGATGCACACTTCCAGCGTAAAATGAAAAAGTCACAGGGATGTCATGTACTTAATAATAGGGTGTTGAATATTTGAAAGTAGCTAAGAGAGTGGATCTTGAAAAGTTCTCATCACAAGAAAAAAATTTGTAAGTATGTGTAGTAATGGATGTAAACTGGACTTACTGTAGTGATCATTTTGCAATGTATACAAATATCGAATTATTACATTGTACACTTGAAACTTATTTTAATGTTATGTCAATTACACCTCAATTTAAAAAAAAAAGAAACTCATGGCTATTCCCTGCTCACCTGGTAGTGGGTTCTAGAGCTGGGAAGCCAGAGGCCACGTGGGTGTGGCCAGGACAGTTAACCTGGGCCATCCTCCAGGGAATGAGAGCAGGTAACACAAGGATGGGGTACAGAAGGTGCTCAGGCTGACGGGGCAGGTTTAGGAGCAGGTGGCACGTGTCCTGTTTAACCCCCTTGGTGCACGCACCCCATGGTGCACACACACCCCATGATTTACACCCCCCCATGGCACATACACCCCATTGTGCACATATACCCCATGGTGCACACACCCCATGATTCACACCCCCATGGCACAGACCCCAGGGCACACACCCCATGGTGCACACCACAGAGCAGGACTGACTTGCTGTGAGCATGAAGGCTGCTTTTCAACAGGGGATGAGGGAAGGCCGTGGGCTGGCAGGAGGGACTGGGTGCCCTTTCCATCCCCACTGCAGACGGCCTGCTCTCTGCTGCGTTTTCCCAAAGCAGAGCCCCTGGAGAGGCCTGGGGCAGGGTCCCGGGAGTCCTGAGTGGTCACTTCAGTGATCTGGGATCCCACGTCCCTGCAGGCGTCAGGAGCTGGTGGAATGTGCTGTGTGTATGTATGTACGTGTACATGCATGTGTGTATGCATCTGTATTCCACAGGTATGTGTGTATGTATGTATGTGTACATGCATGTGTGTATGCGTCCATATTCCACAGGTATGTGTACGTATGTATGTATGTGTGTATATGTGTATGCATACATTTGTGTGTACACATGTATGTACATGTGCATGTGTGTATATACGTGTATGTCTGTGTGCATGTTCACGTACGTATGCATGCATGCACATGTGCGTGTGTAACGTCTCTGTGTATATGTATATGCACGTGCATCTGTGTGCATGTATGTAAGTGTACGTGTGTATCTATGTGTGTCTGTGTGCATGCATGTGAGGGAACGTGTGTGCATGTATGCATGTGTATGTATGTAATTATGTGCTCTTGGGAAGGATGAGGAACTGTGGTGACCCCTCTCCCGGAGTCAGGCCGGACATGCATGGGAGCAGAGCCTTCTAGAATATTCCGGCTGGATGAGATCAGCTCTGTGGCCTACACATGTCAGCCAGACCGAAGCGGGGGCTCACAGGAAGTGAGCCCCCAGTTAAAAAGCCCGTGTGAGCTGGTGGGGGAGGGTGGCACCCGCTCCCTCTGAGTCACACGCGGGTCTGTTTCTAATTACGGTCCCGCCGGCACAGCGCCTGCCGTGTGAGGGGGCTGGAGTTTGGGAGCAGCTCCGCGTAGCCTCCTGGACACTCAGACCTACAGGGGCCTGCGTCTCTGTCCACCCCGGGCCACTGAGAGGGCTGGGATGGGGGAGGCTGGTGACCCGATGGGGTCCGGTTCCACGGCAGCTGCGTCGGCACTTTCGACCCCACATCTGGGGCAGCTGGCCTGGACCCTTGGTTTGGTTGATGAGTTGGCAGCGTGGCGGGCCGGGGCCCCTCCTGAGAGCGCAGGGCTGTGGCTGCACGGGGCTGCCTCTCCAGCCTGGCGGCGCCCGGTCCTCTCTGGAGTGCCCCTGCGGCACTTTGCAGCCACACTTGGTGGTGCCAGGACCTGCGCTCTTCATTTCCTTACAGCTCAGCCTTCGTGCCCCGGGGACCACGGCTGTTAAATCTCTGTCACCGCGAATTTCTGACCCTCTCCAGAGAATCCCAGGAGGCCCCTGGAGGCAGAGGCACGGGCAGGGGGCAGTGGGGCATCTGCTGGTGAGAGCCAGGGACATGCCCTGCCCGGCCCCCAGGCCCCAGTGGCCACAGCGTTTTGTCTGCCGGGGCCTCTTGGGGACTGTGGATGCCCCTTTTGCTCTGACTCTGTGCCGGGGTGGGGATTCCAGGAGGCTGCGGCCCAGCTGGCCCTGCTGTGGGGCCCGTACACCTGCCCAGCCAGGTGGATGTGGGTGGCTCTCGCCAGTTCCCTGCCAAAGTCGCCTTTCCCAGGCTCAGCCTGCGAGCAGGATCTTTCCGGAACCTTCCACCTTACCTTAGGTCCTTCTAGCCCCCTCAGGGACTAAGACTTGGAAATACGAACGTGGCAAGAGTCTGTTTGCCCTCCTTTCTGTATTGGTTGGAGCAGAAGGGCTGGAGGGGCATCCGATGGGGAAGCGGCAGCACAGGGAACCCATCTGACACTTCCGGCCACGGCGGCCCCCACGCGCCATGCGGGGTGGGCCGAGTCGTGGAGAGGAAGGTACAGGATGACGATCTGGTCCCGGAAGAGGCCAGAAGGATGACGAGGCCTTGGCCTGTCACTGGCTCCTCACCTCCAGGCTGTGGGACCTTGGCAGGAGTATCAGTCAGGGTTCTCCAGAGAAACAGACCATAGGATCCATATCTATATTCATATCTAGATCTATAGATCTATAAATAGATCTATATACAACCTATAGATCTATAGGATATTTATAGATCTATAGATCCTATATATAAATATGTCCTATAGATACATGTATAAGGATCTATTTATATACAGATATTCATAAGAGGAGATTTATTATAGGCATTGGCTCACGTGGTTATGGAGGCCGAGACGCCCCACAATCTGCCCTCTGTAAGCTGGAGGCCCAGGGCAGCTGGTGGTGTACTTCAGTCCAAGCCCAAAGGCCTGAGAATTGGGGGGCTGATGCTGTAAGTCCTGGTCTGAGTCCCAAAGCCCAAGATCCAGGAGCAGCAATGTCTGAGGGCAGGAGAAGGTGGACGTCCTCTCAACAAGGGAGAGCGAGTTACTCCTTGAGCATGGGCCTGTTGTCACATTTTATTTTGCTGTGAAGTGAGCAATGCTGTGTGGAATGCGTGATGGATAAGGTGTTCTGTAAGTCCATGGGTGGTAGTTTGGCAAATCTGAATCCACGGCGTCTATTCCTGTAAGGACAAAATGCCGCTCTTTCCGTGATTGAGTGGCCCAGTGTAATCAACCTGCTCACCCCAGAAGTGGTGCCATATCAGGGGCTCAGTGTTGGTCTCTGCTCCTGGCAGGCTGGACGCTCAGCAGTGCTAGTGGCCAGGTCAGCCTTGGTGAGTGGGGACCCACGCGCCGCTCCCCACACCCCGCCACCATGGCTACTTTGCTCAAGAGCCCATTGGGCGACGGCAGGGCTGGTCAGGAAAGAGGCTGAGTGGCACTCACAGGACGGGTCACCTGTCCACTTGATTATTACAACCCTCCTCCACTGAGGTCACCCTTCGGGGGGCATTCTCACGGGACAGAGTGTCTGCACATTTCTTCTCCATTTAGAGAGGTCTATCCGTACTCCTCTTTCCCAAATTTCTTTGTCACCAGTTTTCCAGTCATGGTTCTTCCAAGACCCTGACCGTCTAGCCAAGCCACTGGCCGCAGCCCGTGAATTGGTGCATAACCACACAGCCGGCCACTTCTCCTCCTAAGCAAAGTGCACAGCCAGGTGCACTGCCTGAAGTCCGGCTCCCTGGAGGGTTTCCCTTCACCAGGTCTTCGGGGGATGTCCCAGGGCGAGGCTGCGGTCCTGGAGTCGCCCACCTGTGGGTGCTCCTGCATATCGTGCAGAACCATCTGTAAACCAGGCCCGAGTCCTGTCTTCCTCTGTCACGGATCCTAGGGAAGTAAATTCCCCACAAGGCCATAGGTGCTGGCTGGGGAGAGAAGGCAGAGGAGCAGGCGTGGGGACCATGGGCATCTGGGCCACTTTTTCATGTGACTTCCCTGTGCCCTCAGGGCCTGCTCAGGCCCCTCACACACCCACCACTTCCATTTGATGACGAAGTGCTGCCGTGCATCTCCAACTGTATGGGTTGGTGGGCCCGATGACCCCTGGTTCACGACGGGCCGCTCATGTCTCATGGTAACGCGGTGGCCCACATTCGCATTCAGTTTCAACTAAGGCCCAGTAGCAGGCCAAGAGCTGTTTCTCAAAAAGAGAGTAGTTGTCTGCATAGGATGGCAGGGCCTTGCTCCAAAGTCCTAAAGGCCTGCACCGCAATTCACCTACACCAAAGGCTCCAAACAGCATCCTTTCTGCCACTGCCACTTCAGGCATTGTTGGATCTGCTGGATCTGTGGTGCAGGGCAGAGCAGCTTGCCCCGCAGCCTGGACCTGCAAGGAGGCTTCTCTTGTTCTGGGCCCCACTCAAAACCAGCAGTTGTCCAGGTCACTTGGTAGATGGGCCTGAGTAGCAGCCAAAGGAGGAATACGATGCCTCCAAAATCCTAAGGGGCCCACAAGGCATCATGCCTCTTTCTAGGTTCTAAGAGGGGCCTGATGCAACAGCTTACCCTTCACCTTAAAAGGGATATTTCAGCCTTTCCTACCCTGCTGGACCCTAGAAATCTCACTGAGGTGGAAGGCCCCTGAATTTTTGTTGGATTTACTTCTCACCGTCTGACACACAAATGTCTTACCAGTAAGTCTGGAGTAGTTGCTACTTCTTGCTCAATAGGCCTAATCAGCATAATATCATCAGTGTAATGGACCAGGGTGATAGCTTGTGAAAGGTAAAGGTGATCAAAATCCCTGTGAACTAAGTTACGAGGTAGAGCTGGAGACTTGACATAGCCCTGAGCTAGGTGGGGGAACTTGTATTGCTGTCCTTGTCAGAAGAAAGCAGACTGCCTCTGGTGGTCTTTATTGACAGGGATGGGAAAAAGGGCATTTGCCAGATTAATAGCTGCATACTAGGTCCCAGGGGAATTAGTTCTGGGGTTTCTGGAATTAGCTCTCTAATCTGATTTGCTTTAAAGACACTAAAGACTGTTTTCAGTAGTCAAGAGAGCACTGAGAGTCCATGGCATGGACATAGAGATGGACAAAATACCTGCACTGGATACTCCTAATCAACCACTTATGAAAAACAAAGAGCTGGGTGACTCTGTATATGATACTTTCAAACATTTGGAAAACTAAGGCATATAAAGACATTAGTTGGTTGCTCCTAATACCACTGGACAAAGCGATGAAAGAAAAAGATGAGCTCAGGAACTCAAATTCCCAGCTCAAGCTGTGCATGATGATCTAAGAGCTTCTGGATTTGCCCGGAAGGATATGAGGGATGAAACTGCTCAAAATCAAATGCAGAACCTCACCCATGTGATCATCTGAATTACAACACAAGCTGAGCTCCTAGCCTCATAGAATATCTACTGTTAATGTGAGGGCATTGAATGTGAAGGAAATGGGTCCTATAACTTGGGTGGGGATGTGCGGGAAGACACTGCTGAAGCTGTGGACATTAAGCCCCTAAAATCCGGTGAGTCTTCTTTGTCAGTGGAAGAGACCTCTCCAGCCCGGCAGAAACGGCCTTCTCTGCAGAGCCTTCATCCATGGTGGTGTCAGCCTTCCCACCTTCATCTAAGGGGGTTGACCCTGCAATCCCTGGGGAAACCTTAATGGCCTCCCCTGAGGCAGCTGCTCCACAAGACGATGCTGATTGTCCCTAGGACCCACCCCACTGCTCTTCTTTGCTTCTAGACCTGTATCTAGACTCAAGTCCCAAGAGGCCCCTAAAGGTAAGGAACAAAGTGTGACACAAGGAAGTGTGCTACATGCACCCCAAGAGAACGACTTGAGTTTTCTAGTTTATACAAGCAGAAATCCTGCAACAGGTGTGAGAACGGGTCCTAAATGTGTGGGATCATGATAGGAGTATAAAACTGGACCAGGTCAAATTTATGGATATGGGTCCATTAAGCAGAGATTCCACATTTAATGTTACTGCCCCAGGAGCTAGAAAGGGCTCTCAGTGTGTTTGGTTGGTTGGTTGGCTGAAACATGATCCAAAAGATGGCCCACCCTCTGCAACTCAGAAATGCCTGACCTCTCTTGGTTGAAAGTAGAGGAAATGATTCAGAGGCTTAAGGAGATTGCAATGCCCGAGTGTGTTTGTCATTTAAGACCTACATATTCATCCTGGGAGGGTCCAAAAGACATACCTTTCACTACCACTATGAGAAATGAATCTGTGAGGGGAGCCCCAGCATCCTTGAAGAGCTCCTCGATAATTCTTCTCTGTAGCCCAGACCTTATAGTGGGAACGGCAGCCATCCAATTGGAAAACCTAAATGCAATGGAGTATTTGGATGCTGGGGTGTCAGGGGCCAAGTGGTAGCTTTCAATCACCAAAGGCAAGATGGGCATGGTCCCCACAACAACAGCAGAATCAAGAAAGCAATCAGAATTGTCTGATTCACATAGACCTACAGCACTGACTGGTTACTCGTGATGTTCCTGGAGAGAAATACATAGGAAGTCTACTAAATTCCTCCTTGCCCTGCATAAGCAGAAAAGTTCTAGCTCAATTGAACAAAAGTCTAACTCAAATCATAAAAACAGAGTTATGGCCCCTCAGTCAATTCCCAGACTTGAGCTAGTTTACAGACCCAGAACCCCTTGGATGAAGGGGAGGTCACGTCCCCTTGAGGAGGGACCCTGGGACACTATCCAAAAGTTATACTGTTAATCTTTCTCCCAGTCTTTCCCCAAAGGAACCTAGAGCCTTTTACCAGCGTAACTGTGCTTTGGGGAAAAGTAAATAATCAGACGTTTTGGGGGCTACTGGATAATAGCTCTGAACTGATTCTGATTTCAGGAGAAGAAAATGTCACTGTGGCCCCCCAGTCAGAGGAGGGGCTTATGGAGGTCAGGTGATCAATAGAGTTTTAGCTCAGGTCTGTCTCACGTTGGGTCAGTGAGTCCCTGAACACAACCTGTGGTTACTTCTCCGGTTCCAGAAAGTATAATTGGAATACACATACTTAGCAGCTGGCAGAATTCCTACATTGGTTCCCTGACTTGTAGAGTGGGGGCTAGTATGCTGAGAAAGGCCAACTAGAAGCCATTAAAACTGCTTCTACCCAGGAAAATAGTAAATCATAGCAGTACCACATCCCTGGAGGGATGCAGAGATTAGTATCACCACCAAGGACCTGAAAGATGCAGCGGCAATGATTCCCACCACATCCTCATTCAACTCTCTCAGCTGGCCTCTGCAGAAGACAGACGGGTATTGGAGAATGACAGTGGATTGTTGTAAGTTTACTGAGGAGGTAACCCCAACTGCAGCTGCTGTACCAAATGTGGTTTCATTGCTTGAGCAAATTAGCACATCCGCTGGGACCTGGTGTGAAGCTATTAATCAGGCAAATGCCTTTTTTTCCAACCCTGTCAATAAAGACATGATGGTGGCAAAAGAAAAGTCTATTACTCCAAACAAAAAACAAACAAATAAACAAATAAATAGGGAGTTCCCTGTTGGCCTAGCGGTTAGGATTCTGGGCTTTCACTGCTGTGGCCCAGGTTCAATCCCTGGTCATGGAACTGAGATCCTGCAAGCTATGTGGCATGGCCAAAATAAACAAACAAACAAACAAACAAACAAACAAATAAATAAATAAAATCCATGACAAAAAAAATTTACTGAGGTATAATTTACCTCCCCTAATTGCACCAATTTTAAGCACAAAGTTCAATGAGTTTTGACAAATGTATACACCTCTGTAACCAGCACCCCAGTCAAGCTTTAGAACATTCCCTTTGCCCCACTTGTGCCCACCCTCACCTTCAGACAAACATTAATTAAATTTGTCACTATAGATTACATTTACCTTTTTCCTGAGTTTCATATGGATAATATAGTACACTTTCTTCACCAGCATAAACTTGTTGAGATTCATCCATGTTGTGTCAATCTGTAGTTGGTTCCTTTCTCCTGCTGTACAGCACAGGGAGCCCAGCTCAGTGCTCTGTGATGACCTAGATGGGTGGGATGGGGGAAGGGAGGGAGGTCCAAGAGGGAGGAGATATATGTATACATATAATTGCTTCACTGCACTATATAGTAGAAACTAACACAACATTGTAAAGCAATTATACTCCAATAAAAACAAAAAAGTAGTTGGTTCCTTTCTGTTGCTGCACAAAATTCCATTTTTCGGGTGCACCACAATTAGATTATCTAGTCTCCTGCTGGTGGACATTTTGGTTCAAGTTTTGGCTATTTATAAATAAAACTATAAACAATATATAAATAATACATAAAAATATAAACCATATATAAATATTTGTGTCAACATATATTTTCATTGTTCTAGGGTAAATATCTAGGAGTGCAATTGACAGGTCATAGGTAAGCATATGTTACACTGGATAAAAAACTATAATTTTTCCAAAGTAGTTGTACCATTTTGTATTCCTACTAGTTATTTCACATCTTTGCCAACATGTAACACTGTCAGTCTTTCAAATTTTAGTAAATCTAGTATGTGAGTATGTAGTGGTATCTTGTTGAGACTTAATTTACATTTCTTAGATGACAGATGATATCGAACATTTTTTAATGTGCTTATTGACCATTTGTATATGTTTTTTGAAAAAATGTCTATTCAAATTCTTTACTCATTTTTTATTGAAATATTTGTTTTCTTATTACTGAGTTGTAAGAATTCTTTAGATATTTGGGATACACGTCTTTTATCAGATATATGCATTGCAAACACTTGCTTCCAGTGTGTGGCTTTTTAAAAATTTCTTTTTATTTAATGGTGCTTTTGGAAGAGCAAAATATTTTTATTTTGATGAAGTCAAATTTAACAATTTTTATATTTTATGGTTCATCTTTTTGTGTCTTATTTAAGATATTGTTGTCTAGCACACGGTTGCAAAATATTTTCTCCTATCTTTTTGTCTAGAAATTTTACAGTTTTAAATTTTTATTTAGGTGAGTGATACTTTTGAGTTAATTTTTGTGTATGGTGGGAGGTAAGGGTCAAGATACATCTTTTTTTCCATCATGATAAAAAGTTGTTCCACCACCATTTTTTTGAAAAATTATTCTTTCCCCATTGAATTACCTTGACATTTTGGTAAAAAACCATTTGACTATATATAAGTGGGTCTATTTTTGGCCTCTATATTCTTTTCCATGGATATAGCAACATATCAATAATACTCTCCTCTGATTACTGCAACTTTTCAGTGAATTTTAAAATCAGGTAGGGTAAAGTCTTCTGACTTAGTTCTTTTTTAAGATTGCTTTTGCTATTTTAGGTCCTTTGCATGTCCATATAAATTTTAGTACCAGCTTGTTGATTTCTTCAAAGAACCTGCTCAGATTTTGATTGAAATTGCTTTGGATTTGTAGATCATTTTGGGGAGAGTTTCATTTTAACACTATGTGTTTTTAAATTCATGAACATGGTATAGCTCTCCATTTATTTAGGTTTTTAATTTCTCTCAGCAGTGTTTTGTTGTTTCAGGAGTACAAACTAATTTTGTCAAATTCCTAAGCATTTTTCTTTTTTGTTGTTGTTGATGTTATCATAAATTACATTTTAAAAATTACAACTTCTGATTGTTCATTGTCAGAATATAGAAATACAATTTATTTGGGGGAAGGCACTTATTGACCTTGCATTCTGTGATTTTGTTCAGTTCATATGTCAATTCTAGTAGCTTTTTAGTAGATTTCTTTAGTAGATTTTTAAGATATGCAGTCATATTGTCTGTGCATAAAGACAAGTTTACTTCTTTCTTTCCGATCTGTATACTTTTTATTTCTTTTTCTTGGAAAAAGGCCAGGCTTAGGGCAAGGCTAGGCCTTTGAATACAATGTTGAATAAGGATGGTGAGTCTACTTGGATATTAATATAGCAAGTTCATTTTTGCCTTTTTCCTTATCTTAAGAGGAGGACATTCAGCCTTTCACATTACATTGAAATTAGCTATGAGATTTTTGTGTATATCTTTTATCAGGTTGAGGAAATTTCCTACTATTCCTGATTACTAAGAGTTTTTATTACAAATAGCTGTTGAATTTTGGCAAATGCTTTTCCTACATCTATTGAAATGATCATATTGTTCTTTAAAGACTTATTTTATTAATATAGTGAATTGCATTGTTAAATCTTTGAATGTTAAATGAATCTAGCATTTGTTGGAAATATCTCAACAAGTTTGATCAAATTTGAATTTGATCATTATACATTAAAAAAAATATTGCTGGATTTGATTTTGTTAAGGACTTGTTCAACTATGCTCATGAGGGATCCTGGCCTGTAGAAGATTTTATATTTTTTTTCCCCCTTGATTCAGTTTGGTAATTTGTGTCTTTCAATGAATTTTTCCATTTCTTCTAAATTGTCAGTTTTGGGAGGAATAAAGATCTTTATAACATTCCCTTATCTTTTTAATACCTGCAAGATCTGTAGTGTTGGACTTCTATTTTATTCCTGATATTGGTAATTTGTGTTTTTTCTTTTGATCAGTTTACTTGGATATTTATCAATTTTATTAATATTTTCATTAAACCAGCTTTGGTTTCATTGATTTTTCTCTATTTTTTGGTATGTTTTCAATTCCATTGATATCTACTCTTTTCTTTTTAATTTTCTTCTTTCCACTTATTTTTGGTTTAATTTTTCTTTTTTTAGCTTCTTAAGAAGGAAATCTAGATCTTTGATTTTAGATATTTTTCTGTTCTAATATAAGCATATAAAAAGCTATATATTTTCCTCTAAACATTACTTAGCTCTACCACCTATTTTGACATTTTGGATTTTAATTTTCACTCATTACAAAATATTTTCTAATTTTCTTTTGATCTCTTCTTTGACCAAAGTACTATTTAGAAGAGTACTGTTTAATTTCAGAATATTAGGGGATTTTCCAGATATCTTTTATTACTGACATCTAGATTTAGTCCTTTGTGGTCAGAGAATATACTCTGTATGATTTTACTCCTTTTAAATTTGTTGAGACTCATTTTATGGCCCAGCAGATGGTCTATTTTTTTTTCCTATGTGTTCTATCAATTATTGAGAGAGGTGGTGAAATCTTTACTATAATTGTGGATTTGTTCATTTCTCTTTTCAATTCTGTCAGTTTTTGATTCATGTTTTCTGAAGGTTTTTTATTAGATGACTATTATGTCTTCTGATGAATTGACAATCTTATGATTAAGTAACACTCCTGTTTATTCCTCATAATATTGCTTGTCCTGAGTCTACTTTGTCTGATTTAATATAACAACTCCAGTTTTCTTATGATTAGTATTTGCATGGTATATGTATTTTTTATCCTTCTATTTTGACCTACTTGTGTCTTTGAACTTAAAGTATGTTTCTTTAAATATTGTTGTAGCTTACATTTCTGTGCACTCTGATATCTCTGCCTTTTTGTAAGACTGTTTAGACCATTTCTATTTAATGTAATCATCAATATGTTTGGGATTAAATCTACCAATTTGCTAATTATTTTTTATTTGCCCCATCTCTTCTTTCTTCCCTTTTTTTTTCTGCCTTATTTTTTTATTTTTTATTTTTTTGCAGTCAACAGCAACTCACACAAATGGCCTGTTTTATTGTAGGGAAGTAGAAAAAGTGAGCACAAATAACCTCCATTAAGAGAACATTCATGGTAGCTTACACAACTTTCTGCCTTATTTTTGACTGAGTATTTAATATTCTACTTTACCTCCTCTATTTGTTTATTGGCTATACATCTGTTTTTTTCCCCCTATGGTGTGCTATGGTTTGAAATATGCATCTTGTACTTTTTTCAATTATCCTGTGTCATATGTATTGTAATAAACTCATAACTGTGAACGTCCATGTCTCTCTCCTACCCTTTAGGCTATTGCTGTTTTACATTTTATGTGTATATATGTTATAAACCCCAAAGTACATTGTTATTATTTTTGCTTTAAACAGTGAATTATCTTAAGTAATTTTAAAATGAAAAAAAATTCTTTTATATTTACCTACAGTACTCATTATTTTATGTAGATTTCAGTTTCCATTTGGTATAATTTTCCTTCCTTCTAAAGAACTTCCTTTTTCATTTCTTATAGGCACAATGTTACAGGTGAAGGATTCTCTTAGCTCCCCACCCCCTCAAGATAGTAAATCAGAAACAATATCACATTCCGAGGGGGATGACAGAGAGTAGTACCACCATTAAAGACCTTAAATATGTAGGCTCCCTATCGTAGCTCCATTTAAATTCACCCTTGCAGCACCAGTTGGATCCTGGAGAATGATTATAATCCACCACAAGAGTAACCAAGCAGTAACTCAAATGCAGCTGCTCTTCTGGGCATGGTATTGCTGCTAGAACAGATTAATAAGACCTCATGTACATGATATGTGGCCACTGATTTGATGAATTCATTCTTTTCTATTTCAATTAAAGAGACTAGCAGAAAAGTCTGTAATCATATGGGATGGACTAAAATACCCACTTATTGTTTTGCCTCAGGTTCCGTTAACTTTTCTGTCCTCTGTCATAATGACACTGATCAGTTACATTGATGACCATGACCTCATGCTGATCAGGCAAGATGAGAAAGAGCGATTCTGGATCAAGCCCATTCCATCTATAGCTGAGAATCATAGGCACTCAGAGAAATGTTTTAGGGTCTTGATAGGATGGAGCACTTGACTAGGGGACAACTGACCATGTGTTGAAAACCCATTCAGAGGCAGAGCCTGTTGGACTCACCATGTCATAAAGCCACATGTGTTCAGCAGCGGTCTTTCAAAAAATGGAAAAGAGGGGATGACTCAGCTGCGTGAGAAGGTAGTGTTGACCCTCATGTCACCCCAGCAGTGACAGTGGTACCTTTCCCCCAGCTCACACCTATGTGGGGGAGGCTCTGTCGACCACGTGCAGAAGGAGGGAAAGGTCTGAGCTTGCTTTACAGTGCAGTCAGCTCAGTATGGGAGCCGGCTGAAAATGGATGGTGGCTGCACTCCGCCAGAGGCAAGGGCATCTCTGAAGGCAATGGAGGAGACAGCTGCCCAGTGGGCAGTGCTCCAGGCACTTGGCCATCCACTCTGTGGGGAAGGAGATGTGGCCAAGATGAGAATATGTACAGATTCCCAGGCAGTAGGCACTGCACTGCTGTCTGGTCAGGAACCCAGAAGGAAAAGACCGCAGGATCAGGGATGAGGATTCTGGGCTAGAGGCATGTGGATGGACATTTGGGAGTGGACACGAAGCGTGAAGATTTTTGTATCACTCGTTAACACCCACCAGGAAACACTCACCACAGAAGAGGCTCTGTGACTCGGCCAGTAGACACCAGCCAGTTTTCACTATCAGTTACCCCAGAACCAGGGTGATGGGCACACAAGTGGAATGAGCACAGGGTAGAGATGCAGGCCATAGTGGAGATGGACCCAGCAGTATGGATACTCACTTCCAAGGAAGATTCAGCTACCTCTGTATGTCCAAACTGCCAGCAACAGAGAACAGCACTGGGTCCCCTTTATTCTTCAGGAGACAACAGAATACTTGGTGGTAAGTCAGCCACATTGGGCTACGTCCATCCTGGGAGAGCTTGGTGAATAGATACTCCAGGCACAGTTTCACCTGCTCACAAGGCCTCAGCCCACACGGTCCCCAGGCATGGAATCTCATGAGCATAGCATTCAATCAGGGGGCCCACTTCACAGCGCAGGAGTGTGGGATTGGGCACATGACCATGGGACCCACTGCACCTCCCAGGGTCAGGTGGCCTCCCAGGAGGCTTGAACAGCTTTCTAAGGGTGAGCTGACGCACTGGTGAGGAGGCGACACTGAAAAGAGGAGTGCCCTCTTTCAGAATGCAGCGTCTGTGCTAAATGAGAGACACTTACATGGCGCTGTGTCCCCAGCAGGAAGAATATGTGGGCTCAGGAACTGAGGGTGTGAGCGGAAGTAGCCCCACCTACCATCGCTCCCTCTGGCCCATTGGAGGGTCTGGGGCTTCCTGTCCCTGCAACTCTGGACTCTACAGGGTTGAAGGTCCAGTCCCCAAAGGGTGCCATTGGACTAACAGGGCACATTGGATGGCTTATATCCAGGGTCCAGCAGACGAGAAAAGGAGTTACCAGCTTGGCAGGGTAACTGGCGCTGATCACCAGAAAGCAGGACCACTTTCCTGCCATGGAGGCTGGGAAAGACACCTGTGATTCACTTGGGTGCCTCTAGGCAGTCCCTTTCCCAGTCCTAGTTGTGAATGGACTTGTGGACAAGGGCTCAGACTCCTCCAGAATGAAGGCTTGAGTCACACCCCCAGGGAAGCCGGGGAGACCTGCAGGTTGAAGGCTGCCCAGCATGAGGGGACTCAGAAAGGACGGTGGAGGAGGGAGAGGACCAGGGTCTGTCACGGCCTCGAGACCTGCTGCAGCGATGGGGGCTGTGGTCCACCCCACTGACCCCTCCTCTGAGTGTCCCCCAGAAGCGAGGCCCGTGCAGCTCAGGGCAGGCGGCCGTGGAGGGCGCGCTGGGGGAGCAGGGGTGACTGACCGCCCCCTGGCGCCCTTTTCGGACCCCATGGTGCCCTGGGATGCTCCAGCCCGACGACTCCGCTTGTGGGAACAGGTCGTTCCTGGGACGCACAGACTTTATGAAGGGGTGTGTTGGGCTCCAGAACCCTCCACCGCCTGCCCCCTCCTCCTCTTTCCCCCTCACCTTCCCCGGCTCCTCCACCCTTCATCTGCCACAGATGTTTCCCCAGGACATCTCCTGCATCCTTTCTTGGTATCTGCTTCTTGAACGACACTAACTAGCACCTCTTCTTTTTCTCGAATGGTAGCATTTTTTATTAAGGCCAGCGATTTTCTTTGCTCGGTGTTTTTGCTGGAAATACATCTAAGTGGTGCGTGGCTTACAGTCATGTTAGGACTCAGATGGGCCCTGCTCGAGACTGAAGTGTGTTCACATCAGTATTCCTCCACAGCCAGATGAAGGGAGGCAGGTTGACCGTGCGTTTCCGTGTGTAGGTTGAGATCCAGCATGCAGTGAGGGGGCCATGGCAGCAGGAGCTGCAGACAGTTCTGGAAGGGAGTGGAATCTGTGCCACCGAGGGTTGCTAGTGCAGATACAGTCCTGAGGTCTCCCCAGCTGCTGATGTGACCCAAAGGCTGCCACCTCTCAGCAGAGACCTGTCCCAGCTCTGCCCTCCCTCTGGTCCTGGGTCCTGGGCTGGGGTCACTCACAGGAGGAGAGCCTCAGACAGCCTCAGTGGGTCCTGCCTGGCTTATCACTTACACAGAGACCTGGGCCATAGACAGCCTCTCCCTTGGCTTTTAGCCTGAACACATTTTTAAGGGGGGTGGGGAATTTCTAGCCCAGATAATTTAAAGGGCTTCTGGTTGGGAGAGTTAGATATTGCTTTTCAAATTACTATTTTGCTTGAAATTCTCTCCCCAAACTTTACTGTCAGCTGCAAAGTACTGTAAAATTACATTGTATTTATCTTTGTATGTATTCTCATTGAATGTATGGTAGGTGCTCAATAAAATCATGTTTAGCAAATAAGAATAAGATAATCTGAGTCTCCTTCCTGCTTATCCAACCCTGCAGAGGTCTGGACTGAGCAATTACCAAAGGTGAGCCGGTAAGAGGAGGGCTATGAAGAGCCCCTGCACGAAGAACAACAAGACACTCGGAGTTTTTAGAATTGGTTTACGATCCTGTTTCCTTTGAATGTTAAATATTAAATTGTGCTGCTGAGAGGCCAAAGCAACAAATATTTTGACCCTGGAAACTACCGTGGAGGGGGAGCAAACTTCCATGCAGATCTGTGTTCGCCCTTGTGGTCGGCATGGCCTGCATCACCCATCAGCGGTCTGTCGGCTGCCCTGCAGGAGGCCAGAAGCCCCTCAAGCGCTTGAGAGCAGAGACCTGGTCTCCTCCGTCCCTCCCGTTCTCACCATACAAAGCCTTGCTCTTAGTAGGTGTTGAATAACCATTTGGTGAACTAATGAATAGAAGGGGCATTTGGTTGATATGCTAGTGTGTGTTAGGACAGTTTCTGTATTGTCAGAGTACATATTTGAGATTCAAAACTGGGTGGAAGTGTGAAATTCCTTATGTAGAACAAAAATAGAACAAGTCAGCAAAAACCGAATTAGTGAAGCAGCTGGTTCCTGGAGCCTGGGGCCATCTGGACTGCGTGTGCAGCAGCCTTCCGCGGCGGGGACCAGCCAAACGGTGCGAAGGAGACACCGGCGCACAGGAGCGAGGGCTTTGCCACTAATGTGCTGTGTGGCCTTCTCTTTGCTCCTTAGCTGCTTCATTTTACAATGAAACAGTTGGAATAAAGGAACAGTATTTTCCTAGCAACCAAATTCTGTGATTTCCAGAGACAAGGAATCCTCAGCTTCAGGGAATAGAAAGCCTATTCCACCATCAAAAGCTCTGGTTGTTAGAAGGAGAAAAGGCAAGTGCTGTGAGCTGTTTTGCTCCTATATTTATATCACGAGCAGGCCTGGAAGATATGGGAGCAGAGCTCCCCCACCCCGCCCTGATCTGGAGAGAAGCCTGCTCCCGGGTGGAGCAGCCATTGCCCTTTCCCCCTGGTGACCCAGAAGAAGACATTTGTCCAGCCGGCTCTGTGGCACAGAGTGAAATGGGGGAGAAGGAGTTAAGTGAGAGTTAGTTTGGATTTCTGGAGTCCAAGTCTTGCTGAGTTTCCAGCCCTAGGTGCCTGCTGGAAAAATGTAGCTGGGAGCCAGGTGACACAGCTGTGTGTGTGTTTGTTTTTGACGTTACCAGAGAAACAAGAGGGAAAAATACAAAAATAAAGTTTCCACAAAAACCCAAACTGACTTCAAAAAAGTCTGTGTGCATGCAGAAAGGAGAATCAGGCAGCCCAGGCTCCAATAAAAGTGCGCTCTGTCCTGCCTCGGCCGTCCCCACCCCGTCCCACCCCGGCACACTCAGACACGGGAAGCGGGAAAGCAAGTTGGCTTTTCCACGTGGGCCCCTCTGCCTCAGGGCCGGGGGCAGTGCCGCGACGGGAAGTCACTCTCAGCCACGGTCAGGAGAGACACGCTGCTCTGACTGTGAGTGTTAGATTGCTAAGTGGATTAAACAGAACCACCCAGCCACAGAGAGACACTGGGCTGCTTTATTAAGTGGTTATGAATAGGCGGGGAGGGATTGCTATTAGCAAGTAGACATTAGGAATCAGAGGACCGGAAAGGAGGAAGCTGTGAACTTAAAGAAAAGGCAGAGCACCAAATGAGACAGGCCAGTGGAGCTGTAACTCACCTCACAGGACCTGACACCGGCTCTTTTGCAACTCAGGTCTTTCCAGAGTAGACGAGATGCCACGTACTGCCAGTGCCCTTTCCATGGCGTGGAATGGGGTGGGACCAGTCATCTTCTAACCAGGCCCCAGAGGAAAGGGCACTGCACACACAGCATGCCAGGCAAGCATGTCAGTGGGTAGATCTTAGCTCTGCTGCCAGCTGGTCCCTCTGGGCAGTCACTGGCTTCTTGTCTACCTGTAAGATGGCTGCCCCCCGCCCCAGCATGTACATTTCCATCACTCCTGCACAACTACCGGCACCATCACTGATGCTTTCCAAGGAAGCGCTCCTCAAAAAGACTCAGACACAGCGCCTGGCCTCAAGGCACTTACCACGCAGATGGTTGGCTTAGGCTGGCTTGCTTCCTTCCTTCCAGATAAAATTCATCATTTTAACCATTTTAAAGTGTACAATTCAGTGGTGCTTAGTACAGTCCCAGGGTTTTAACAACCATCAGCTCTAGCCAGTTCCAGAACATTCTCAGCACCCCAAAAGGAAACCTTGTACGGGTTAAGCAGTGCTCCCTTCCCTACTCCTCCCCTCAAGCCCTGCCAGCGTGCTTTCCATCTCTATGGATTTGCTTCTGCTGGACAATTCATATACATTGAATCATACAATATGTGACTTCGGGCATCTGGATTCTTCCACTGAGCATAATGTTTTCAAGGTTCATCCACATTATCAGTACATTATTCCTTTTTTTGGCTAACATCCCATTGTGTGGATATACTATTTTAATTATCCATTCAACTCTCTGATGGACACTTGGGTTGTTCCCACCTTTGGGCTGTTGTGAATAATGCAGCAATGGCCACCCTTTCTTTTGCAAGTTTTGTAATATTAGCTTCACTTCTCCCCATTTGCTGGCAAGGGAAGCAGAGATGGGCAGGAGGAACTATTTCACCCAGAACTGATTCTGGACAAGCGCCCAGGCAGGGCTGGAAGGGCCATCAGCACTCAGTGTACTTTCCACCACCAGCGAGGGGCTCCAAGGCTTGGGACCTACAAAGCTTCCAGGGGCTTCCCGGCTCAGGCCCATGTGACTTCCGGCAGGGGCGGGACTTCCCTCCCAGGACTTCCTTCCCAGGAGCCCGCCTGACCAGGGCCCACGTGACTTGTGACTTCTGGCGGGGGCGTGTGCTTCCGCTTCCCTGGTGAAGAGATGCCGGCCTCCTTCCAGGTGGGAGGCCTGCCTGCCCCGCCTCTTCTTGAGCGTATTTAGGGTCAGACGCCCCCTGGGTGGTTACGGGGATGTGCTTCTCCTAAGCTCTGCTCCCCTAATCTCAGGCCGGACACCGGGGCCACTTCTTGGTGGTCCTGGGCAACACCGCAGATGAGGGTTGTTTCGGGCTTATTAAGGCCAGTAATTGAAAAGCAGCGAGAAAGGGTGATAAAGCCGCAGTGGGCTGTGCAGAAGAAGCGGGGAAAGGATCAGCGGAAGGTTGATGGTGACATCATCAGAGCCTAGGGTTTAGCCTTGAAGAGTGAGACCCCCTTATCCAAAGATTTAGGACAATTGTTGAGTGCTTGGTTGTTCCTCTGAGCCCTTCTCGTAGTTTAACTGATGATAAATTTCATAAACAAAGCGATGAGGGATTCATATTCTTAAAATGTTGGCCCCACTTGGCTCTCTTTCCTCCAAATTTGCATTTGCCGCTTTTGTAGACAGTATTTGAAACGAGCAGGTGAAGGGGGGACTGAGGGAATGTCACCTTAGCTCTCCTCAGTAGAACCTGCTACAGTTGGACTACTTACGTGTTTTCTGTGTGGGGGGCAGTCGTGTCTAGAGGACCATGCTTATTGACCAGAGTACACGTGCATTTTTCCATTGCCGTGGAGCTGAGTCATCTAATTTCACCCCTAGCACTCCACACTTGAAACCCAGATCTCAGACAACGTACCATTCTGGAAAACCAGAACCAGGGTCCATGCTGTATACAGAGAGGTGATCACTACAGCTGGGAGTTAGGGAAATTCCTGCCTGGTTTGGAAAAAACGTAAGAATGTCTTACAACAACCAAAATAGGGGTCATGTAGAGGGCCTAAAGAGGTATGGGAAGGGGAAAGGGGGGGTGGAGATGAGCGGTCCCCACCGAGGCAAGGTCTATATCAACAGCTTCTTGGATGGTTTAAGGGTGAGGGAGAGTCAAGTGCAGCTCTGAGACTGAGCCTGGGGCCTCTGGGAACCAGGACAGAATTAAGAAAGTCAGAAAGGAGGGAAAGCATTGGCATAAAGGGGAGAGTATGAGGAGATGCTCTCCACCCAATAGCAGCCTGAATCCGAGAGTTGGCGACTTGCTCTGTCAAAGCAGATGCTCTCCAGTCCCCAGGGATGGGGCAGGAGGTCCTTAAGTTCTTCCCAATGTTTGAAATGCCTTTCCCACGGTCTCCATTTATCCAAATCTCGACCACCTTTCAAGACCAAAAAATGATTCCTGCATGCAAACTCTTCCTGATATCATCCAAATTTATGTGCCACCCCCCTCCTTTGAGATAATGCACAGGATTCAGCAGAAGTATATACGTAAAAACGCAACAAGCATTAATTTTAAATTGAATAGAGTTGCGTTGATATCCATTAAGTGTTTCCACTGGGACAGGTCATCCATCCTTCTTGGGTCAGAGTGAAGACTTTCCACTGGAAATTCCCAGAGGACCCAGTCAGCCGGGGGCGGGTATGTGTGTTCTGTACCCCATCCAGAATGACTCACTGTGGTCACC
Organism: Eubalaena glacialis; assembly: GCF_028564815.1. Classification (NCBI taxonomy): domain Eukaryota; kingdom Metazoa; phylum Chordata; class Mammalia; order Artiodactyla; family Balaenidae; genus Eubalaena; species Eubalaena glacialis. The sequence goes on from NC_083721.1 coordinate 651,315, forward strand.
CTGTGACCCATTTTCTACTGTGAGCTTTGGCTGAGTGGATTTTTATGATAATTCTTTTTCACCATGGGCACCTCATCACTGAAGAAGCAAGGCTAAGTGAAGCAGTCGCTGGAAACTCTGAGCTTCACAACGCCATTTTTGAGGGTGGGAAAAGGGAATTGGAAAGGAAAAGGCAGGTCCCGCAATACTGTGGCATTACCTGGTTGCTTTTCTCCTCCAAAACTAAGTAGTTTCCTCCATGTCTTCCTAGAACCACAAGTCCTGTGACAAGCGGGAGAAAGGAGCCTGGCTGGGTGGGGAGGCGACTTGCCCAGTGAGCAGTGAGTCCAGGACTGGAAGTGAAGGGCTCTTACTTTCAAGCCACGTGGCTGTTCTGTCAGGGAAAGTTAGGTGCTTCCTCTCCCCCAGGATCATCTAAATGTGAATTCGTAGGTGTGACTTTTTAACAAATGCCTTCATCCACATGACCCCTTTGACCTTCAGAGAGTTCCAGTGTGAGGTGCTCCAGCTCTCTGTCTACCCATCTGTGCCCTGGTGTGTTTCCCAGAGCACTTGGAGGGCTGAAGTTGGGGTGGGAACTTGACTTTTAATTGATCACTATCAAGCACTCCCTTTAGAAATATAAAACATTCTGTTAATTTTTCAAAATTTATAATATGGTACATATTACTCTGCAAAGCAAGTACTATGAATAACAACAATATTCTGATATTTTTGAGGCGGCCACATGTGAGAAAAAGAACAAAAACGAGAGATAAGTAAAAACACTGAAGGATGGGGGAGGTCAGGAAAGCACTGATGTTCTAACACCCCTACTTGTAGCTTTTGGTTACTTAAAACTTGGAAATAAAGCAAGAAGGTGAGTGCTATGTCCTCTCAGTGTCATTCTGGGGTATTGTTTAGCCAGCGCACCCCACGGTTATTTAGGTCTGTGTCCTTGTGCACCTGTACTTGACATCACCATTCACCAAGGGCTCAGGTTCTGTGATGTCTCATGCTGGCTCGCAGGTTCTTTCCAGGACAGATGCAAATAATCTGTATTTGGTTGAAAGTGTCGAAAATAATCAGTATCTAGGCTGCGAAAAACAAAGAACTTTATTTGGGGGGTCCTGAGAATTGCAATTCTGGAGACACAGATATGGGTAAAACCGAAAGAGTGTACTGGGGAAGAAAAAGAGTCAGGGGTTTCTAAAGACAAAAGGCTATGAGGTCCTTAAAGTTGCCCAGCGAGAACTGTGATTGACATAAGTCAGGAAACATTTGTCCTGAGGAATCATGAGTTATTTTAGGGTAAGGGTCCAGTGAGTATCTTGAGTTTCTGTCAGATGTCCTGGATGCCTCTGTTGGGACAATAAGTGGTCAAAAGGTCAGATTCCATCCGGGCTGAGACGGGCATGAGCCCCACTTCCTCGTTGGCTTCCCGGCTTATTTAGAACAACACCGACTCCATTTTGATTTTCCTTCCACAAAAGGATAACTGTTTTGTGCCCGTCTCACTATATCAATAAGCAATATTGTGGTTGGACCTGCCCTTGGGTTTCTTATTATAATTGCAAGATGCCTTTCAGCAATAACTATCAGGAAACTTTGGAAAAGTCAAGGCTTATTACTTACAGGACCTGGAAATTACACAGTACACCTGGGGCTACATAGCAAGGTTGTGGGTAGAGAGAGCATGTGTGGGCCTGGGGTTCTGCTTTTACTGGGGTCAAGGGTGGAGGCCTAGGGTTTCTTGGGCTCACTCTTTATTGGTGAATTTAAAACATAAGAGTGGCAATTTGAAGAGTGGGAAGAGAAAAAGCGGGAGGCCCAAAGGGTCAGTTAGCTATTGAAAACCAAGCACGACCTCTAAGAAAAAGGACCCTCTGTGGGTGATGGTGGGGTGGGGAAGGTGGCCTGGCTCTTTATATCTAGTCTGTGGCTGGCAGTGTGTTTATTCGAGATAGCAGGCTTTGAAGTGGATGCCTTGCCTTGGCGATCAAAGCTTAAGTCAGGCACTCAAATTACAAAAAAGATTAAAAAACCCAACTGTCAGGGTTTCCACTGCAATAACTCTAAAGGTTATGGTTTGACTCCTAGGATGTAACTCAGCACGCTCATCTCAGAGAGTCTGTCCTCATGGACAGACCATCCCTGCTCCTTCAAGGCCTGTCGGAACCAGCCCTACCCTCTCCCTGTTCTCACCAGCGAGCTGAAGAGAATCTCCGCCATGTCTTCATTCTCTATTTGTGTGAGAGGCACGTCATTGTATTTTGACAGTGAAGATGAGTAGGTCCCCGAGGAGCCTTTGCAGCTGCAGATGAGGGCGGCAAGGCCAGGTCACCCACTCCCCGAGTCATGGGACGCTAGGACCAGTCTGGGGCAGAGAAGCCCTACCTGCTTTCATCCGGACGTGTTCTGGGCACACAGACAACTATCCAGGCTGTGATGATGGGTCAAACCTCTCCCTGGGCGAGCGAGGAAAGCCCAGCCAAAAATGGGAAAGCCTTGTTCTTTCTAGGAAGGGATGGTAATTCTGGGCACGAGAGTGAGTGTCTTGAGGGGAGGCGTGGAGTAAAGCTCACGGACAGAAAGTTTAATGCCCTCCTTCCTTCCACCGAGCCCCTGGCCTGGTGGGGAAGACAGCCCCAGCTCTCATGGCGCTCTAGTCCTGGTGACGGAACTAAGACGCAAGACTGAGTACTTTTCTCTTTAATATAACACAAAGGGAGAAACTCCTATTTTGAAAATTGGCTGCACTTTAGCTGATAGCTCAAAGAAGGATGGGAGATTTCCTCTGAGGAAAGACTCCTCTGTGGTTGGGGTCTCCTTCCTGGCGGCGTAGGTTGTGGAGGAGACGCCTGCCCACCTAGGCCCTCGAGGTCTGCGTGGAAGAGGAGTGAGGCGGGGGAGGAGTGGCCTGCACAGAGGGCCTGGGGCCCTTGGAGAGAAGAGATGGGAGCGAGGTTTCCGGGCACGAAGAAGGCGTCAGGGCTTGGGGGCCGGTTCCCAGGGCAGGCAGTCCTTTCCCCTGGTCTCCAGATGTCTGGGACCATCATGGGCACCCAGCCCCATTCAAGGGTGCGCTCGGGGCTGAGGCAGCGACCAGCCTGGGGGCCCCCCACCCTTCACCCTCTGCCCCTCCCCAAAGTGGGCAGGGTGGTTCCTGCCCCAGCGAGACTTATAGTCTCCTGGGGCCATTAGACAAGAAATAAACACAGAACCCACCGGGCGATAAACACACTGTTCCAGGCCCCGTGGCGGCACTGCTGCCCCAGCAGGCGTGTGCCCCGTGTGTGACGGTGTCTGCGATGCGTGCCTGGCAGCACAGCAGCGGTGCAGACCCCAGATGGGCGCGGGCCCTTCCCCCGGCCAGCCCCTCGCCGGGCCGTGGTCTGTCCCGTCACCGCCGGCGGAGCCCCCTTCCGCCACCAGTCCCCTGGGCTCTCGCTTTGGCTGCTCTGTGATGCTGTCTGTTCATTTAAGCTTTCCCATCTGTGTGACCAAACTGGGAAGACCAAATTCTAACCATAAATGGAAACATTTCGAGGGGGCCCCAGACAACTGCCAAATGACTTGGGAGATGACTAAGCAGCGAGGGAAGTAAAGATGTTTCGTGGCCCAGATGCACCGGCTCTCTTTTCGGAGGATGGGGCCGAGGGACATTGTGTGAGTCACATGACACCAGCTGCAGAGATTCCGCAGAGCGCCTTCTGGTAAAGGCTGAATCGGAAGACTCTCAGTTGGTAAAAGGAAATCTCAGGTTTGACCTCTTTAGAGTCAGTTGAAGGTTAATGAAAAAGTACTTTCTTTTACAAAGTTAAGACTGAGTGAAGTTGGCAAAAATCAAAGCGAAGCTATTCCTACATGGACTTGGACGTGGTATTTTTGTCCATACCACAATCAAGCACCAACAGATTTGGTCAATTTAATGAAGAACAGGCAAGAGAGGTAATTGCTTAGTTTTTTTTTTTTTTAAGTTTTTCATCTATTGCCATGTGGACTCAGTTTTTTAGTTGCAAAATGGCATTTTCTTTCTTTCTTTGTTTCCCATTTCTCCCAGTTTTCTGCCTAGAATTCTACAATACTACAGCACAGCACTGATATGGTCACTGATATCTTATAGAACAATTTGTATGAAAATGAGCCAGTGACTAAAATGTGTGAAAAGAATCATAGGCTGGGGAAAAGCCGAGGCCTGTGGGGCAGGCACAACTAACTCCTAACAGAGTGGCGGGTTTCTGGGCTTCTCCAGTTGGATGTCCGTCAGGCCAGTGCGTGTTCGCAAGGTGGGCGTGTGGGTGGAACCACCAGAGGGGGGCCTCCTGACGTGAGCTGCAGCCTCTCTGTCGCCCCTGAGGACCACTGAGGGTCTCAGAGCAGCAAGTGGCCAGAGAGTCAAAGCGGAGGTCAGGAAGGGACAGAGCGCCTCCCTGGTGAACAGGAGACCCCGACCCAAGGGGCAGCTCGTGCTGAGCTGCACAGGTAGCGAGTGGCAGGTCTGGGACTTGAACCTAGGCCCACCGCGTGTGCAGCCAGCACGTGGCGACACACCCTTCCCCCGCCTCCTTCCTGTTAGACGGGGCCACGTGGCTGGGCTCTGGCCGTGGACTGAGAACGCGGCAGCGCTGCTTCCCGCCCTGGCCTGTGAACTTCCTCTGGCCGAGCCCCACGCTCCCCTTCCCTGTCACCGGCCTGGGCGCAGAGGACTCCAGTGACCGACCCCGAGGCACCAGTGGGGGCAGTGCCCCCCGATGGGAGGGTCCGACTCCCTGAGTGATCGCATGCGTCAGCTTGCTCTGAACTGTGGCGGGAACAGCAGTAAGCCCTTACGTGCTGAGCTGCTGAGACGTTACTTACCCATTAGTCACCTGTGACAGTGACAGCTTCCCGCAGCTGGCCTGAGAGCTCCTGCCACTGCACCCCCTGCCCCCCAGGCTCCGGACGTGCCTGGGTCCTGAGCACTGGCCTGCGGAGGCTCGGGGCCACAGAGGATGCGTAAGACGATGTTAAAGCTGAAGTTTCTGTTGAGCCCAAGATGCAGTAGAAGAGAAACTCTCAGGTGAAGGTCCAGATCGCCAAGCGCAAGTCTCGTGCCTGGTGGCTGAGCCCTTAGGACGCGTCCACACTCACACACTGTCTTGGACGGGTCCGGAGTGGGGTGGGGAGGTTTGGTGAAGCCGTTTCTTTGGGGGCAGCTGCTGCGGGGCCTTCACCTGGGGGAGCCTGCTTGCTGGGGGCTCAGCCAAACCGCTGCACAGGGCAGAGGAGGCAAAGGGCTTGGCTGGGGACACAGCAGAGATCCTCGCAGGGAAGGGGGGAAAGGAACGCGTGTGTTTGGGCCAGATGTGGGCCATGTGGGAGAGGAAGCTGGCAGTCCCTCTGAAGTCCTTCCAGAGGGCACCTGAGGCGGGGAGAGGGCTCCAGCTGAGACAAACCCAGGGACAGACTGACTTCCGGGGCTCTGGGCTCTGGGGCATCAGGGTGGCTGAGGGAACAACGCTCCATCCCATCATCGGACGCGGGTCAGTAGGGGCTGGGCGTCGGCTGCTGCCTTTGGAGTCCTTTACCACTGTCCACTGCTTCGCTCCGTCTGAGCAGAGCTGACGCTGCAGACCTCACACCCACGCTCTCCTGCAGGATGCCACGCTGATACATGGATTCAACTGGATTTCTATATTCAAGCAATGAAAAATTTTAAAATCTTATTTTCTATAGCATCAAAGACTACATGATCCTTAGGGATAAATGTAAGAAAATAGATGCAAGACCAAAACACTGAAAACTAAAAATCACTGCTGATAAATATAGAAGACTTAAAAAGTAGAGAAATAGACCATACTCGTGGACTGGGAGACTTAATATTATTAAGCTTAGAGTTTTTCCCAAACTAATCTTTAGATTTAATGTGATCTCAGCCGACCCCACCAGGCTAAGGTAGACATTGAAAAGCTTGTTCTAAAATTTATATGGAAATTCAAAATAATCTTTAATGGAAGAACAAAGTTGGAGGCTTTAAACCACTTGATTTTAAGACTTACTATAAAGATATACTAATTTTAACATATATAATATGTATTATAGATCACAGCTAACATAAGTAATTAATTTAATGTAAATTAAAACCACAGTGAGATTCCACTGAACACCCACTAGTTTGTCTATAGTTAAAAATACTGACAGTACTACCAACTGTGGGTGAGGGCAAGTGAACTCACACATTGACTGTGGGAGTTTCAAGTGGTGTGGCCACTTGGAAAACTGGCAATTTTGTATAAAGTTAAATTTACACTTCCCTGGTGACCCAGCTTTTCCACTTCTGAGTGTTTCCTCCAGAAAAATAAAAACACATGTCTTCACAAAGATTTTTGCAAGGATGTTCACATCAGCTTTATTCGTAACAGTGGAAAAGTGGAAACACCCCGAGCCCGTCAAGGAGAGAGGCTGGTCTGTTCCACACCGTGGGTCACAGCTCCACCATCAGACCACCAGCTCCTGATACACGTGACAGCCCGGGGTGTGCGGGAGAAGTCAGACCCTGAAGGATGTGTGCCGTGCGAGTCTGTTCCTGTGAATTCTAGAACAGGCAAAGCCATATTTAGTGACTGAGAGCAGATGAGTGGGGACCTGGGCGGACGGGGGGACAGACACATCCTGTACCTGAGCGTGGCCGGCACACGCTGCGCGCATTTGTAAAAAGTCGTGAGACCGTACGCTTTACATACAAACTCTTTGCTTTGTGTGAATTGTACGTCACTAAGGTTGATCATAAAACTTATAAGGAAGGCACCGCTGTTTGTACAGTACAAGTGAGGTCTGCTTGCCCTTTGCTGAGCGACGGTGGCGGAGACCCAGCCACATCGTGGCATCCGGTAGGGATTTGAGGGGGAGGCAAGCCATAGTCCTGCGGTCTTGCATCTTTTGCCAGACACACACTACATTTTTCCGTAAGGATTGTGGGGCTGAAGAGAGGGAGTAACCATAGAGCTGGGAGGAAAGGGGCGGGGGTAGGGTGAGGGAGTCGGGCTGCTGGGCCCAGGATGTCACGGCTCTTTGGGAGAGAAGGGCCGGCGTTTTCTTCTGGAAGAAGATGCTGAGCAAGGTCTGGAAGTCCTCACTCTGGGGGCCTGTGTCCTGTGACTCCCGCCTGCAGGGGTGCTGGATCCAGGCGCCCCCACTCTGGCTCCCACCCCCCCGACCTCAACCACAGCCACATCTGGTACCACAAACCTCTTCCACTAGGACAGATGCAGGAATTGCACAGAGCTTCACGTCCGCCAATATTTATTATACTAGAAATTAAAACAGAAATTTAAAAATATCCATTTATTGATCCATTTCTAATTAAAAAGGATAAACCCATTGCATGTTAACATAAATAACACACTTTAAATGAAAAAACTATATTTTCAAAAAAAAGCAAAACAAAACCTGTGGGAGGAGTGGCACTCTGGTCCATTTGTACAAGACTGTAACATCCGGAAGAAAGCTTCTCAGATCTGCTTCTGTCTTCAAACTGTGCTGATAGGTTGTTTTGGGTAAAATCTATGACGGAAATCTGGCCTCATACACACACGGAGTTGGAGGGAAAACCATTTTGAGAATCTTTTCAGATAATTCTGGATATTCTTTGATATGACACCAAAACCTAATAAAAGGTCATTTCTTAATGGTTTGTTGCAGTGTGGGATCTGACATATATTTGTGAGAGAATGAGAATGAAGAAGGGAAACATGGTCATCAAGACAGGTTTGGGGGACTTCCCTGGTGGTCCAGTGGTTAAGACTCTGTGCTCCCAATGCAGGGGGCCCGGGTTCGATCCCTGGTCAGGGAATTAGATCCCGCATGCCGCAACTAAGACCTAGCACAGCCAAATAAATAAATAAATAAATATTTACTTACTTATTTAAAAAAAAACAGGTTTGGCCTCACAGACCCCCTGAAAGGATCTCGGGAGCCCCTAGGATCCCCGGACCACACTGAGAACCACCATGCTAGGTCATCAGAGGGGCGGAAATATTCTCTGGGCAAATTGGACCTGTTGGAGCATCGGGTGGGGCTGGAGAATCGATATTCCTACGAAACTCCCGGTGAGTCTTGTGATCAGCTGGCTTCAGGACTCACTGCTGTGGGGAGCAGACATTTAAGGAGCCCTGTGGAGACATGATAAGTAAGGAGCAGGTGGGACATCACACCCCCACCTCACAGCCCTACACCCTCATTCACCCACCATGGAGCATCCCAGCCAAGCCCAGAACTGCACTCAGGGTGTTTCCTAACGGTCAGACCCCGGCAGTGACCAGACCACACAGTGTTTATTCTCTTACTTAGTTTGGCTGCTCCATAGCACCATCAGGGAGGACGCAGATCCTGTCTCCCTGCTCTGTCACCCTCTATATAAGTTACCTCATGGTTCATGATGACTGCTGGAGCTGCTGCCCTCACATCTGCATCCCAGGACAGCAGCAAGAAACGTCAGGGAGGGACCCGAGGGAGCTCTTACTGGAAAATTCGATTTCCTCCCAGTGACCTCTGTGATGTTCCCATATTTCCACTGACAGCTCATGGGTCACTAGCTGCAAGAGAGGCTGGCACATGTTATCCTCAAGTGGCTGCTGTCCTGAACACCCAGGAGGAAGGGCAGGATAGGTGTGGGGTAAGCAGCAGCCTCACCCTCCTCCATGTGCTCTGCTGGATGAGAGGCCAAGCTGGGAGCTCCAGGGCCCCTTTCACCTGGCCTCAGGGAGCCTCAGGCTGGTTCCCTGGCCTTGACTCTGGTCCCGAGCACCCTCTGTAGGACACAGGTAACCAGCCTCCACTCCACCTGACCCCGGGGGCTTGGCTAGAGTCCCCACAGCTCCCTGTGAGACCCTCCCCCATGCCAGCCAGATGCACCAGTTGGGCTGTCTGCCGTGGTCAGCAGGCCCTGAGCCCCTGGCGTTCCTGCTGTCTCTACGTTTTGAAGGTGAGTCAGGCCCCTCCCCATCATGTCCCCGGACCCCCATCCCTCCCAGTAGCACCCCACATCAGAAGGCAGAGCCCTGAGCTCCATTTTTCAGGGGAAGAAGAATAAGAGAGTGAGAGTGAGAGGGAGAGGGAGGGGGCAGTGGGCGGGGCCCGGAGGATCACCCCATCCTGTCCCGGGGCTGGCGGCTGGCTCTCCACGGTAAGCCTGCGTGCCAGCCAGTCTGGCAGGCCTGAGGGGTTCCAGATGTGGGCCTCCGCGTGACTCACGGAGTGGCTGGGCTGCATTAGGCTGTTCCCAGGGACGCCCTGTGCAGCCAGGGATGGAGCCCAGCCGCCTGTCCTGCACATCCCGCGTCCGTCCCTCTGCGCTGGGATTCGCCCGCCTCGCAGCCACCAGCGCAGCCTCTGAAAGCTCCAGGCCGCGCACCCCAGCCGGCTTCCTCCCGCGTGGTCCTTGCGCATCCTCGGCAGCCCCGTGCAGCACGCCTCGGGGCAGGGGAGGGACTAGAGGAGGGGGCTCAGGGCCCAGGGCGATGCAGCTGTCTTTGCCCGGGGGAGGGGCTGCAGGCCAGGCGCATCTGCGGGTCTGCGTGGGTTACGGATGCACAGGCCTCGGTGAGCCTCTCGTGTTAGGGATCGCTGACCGCCTGTCAGGGAGAAGCTGGGAGTAGACTCAGAACCGCGCCTTCTGGGGCCCCTCCTGACCCTGCACTCCCCCGCACAGCTGTCCAGAGCTCCGCCTGGCCCCAGGGTCCTCCAGGCCACCTCCACAGTGGACAGGGCCTGTCCAACCTCAGTGCTGGCAGCACTTCAGGGGCCCAGGGTCTCCCCAACTTCAGCCAGAGGGCTTTGTTCTACCTGTTGAATGGCTGGGAAGGGGGTTCTGTCTAAAATCGGGTGTAGACCGATGGAGGCCCCACGCCCCTCCTCTCACCCTCTGACCCCGTCCCGCCCCCTCAGGCACAGCTGAGGCCCATCTATCCCTCCTTTGGACACCCGGGGGAGGCTCCCTGCCGCCTGCTGGGACCAGGCCAGCTTTGGCCTGGCCACCACCCCTGCCTGTCACCTGCTTTGTGCCTCCCTCAGCTCCCCGCCTGCAGCCCATGGCAGAGGTGTTGTCACTCTTCTTTCTTGCTGAACACCCCCTGCCCTGGGCCACCTGGTTTCCAAGCCTGGGGGTGTCTGATGGGGAGGCTGACGAGAGGGACCGTCTACAGCCCTCTGAGTTGGAGCTTCATCCGTGTCCTGCACGGTCCCCGTGCCAGCCTGGGGGGCCGGGCCGTGGGGTGGTGCGGTGGCAGGGGCTGGACCTCCACGTGACCTGTGCAGCCCCTGAGGAAAGATGCTCCAGGTGGTCCAGGGCGAGGCCGCTGTTCCTGACTGAGGGACCCTGCCCTGTTTCCTGGAGCAAGGGGGCAGAGAGCTCTGTCCTGCCAGCGTGTTCACAGAGCCTGCCGGGCATGGTGACCCTGGCACCCGCTTTTCTGTCCACTCTGAGAACATTTCCCCTTCATTCTGAGCTGGGGGCCGGGCCTTACGCCCTCTTTTCCAGGTCACCCACTGAGTGGACGTTGACGGGTTAACCTTGAGGGAGGAGAGGCCCCTGGTTGGTCACCAGGTCCTGAGAGCCTGGGTCACGGGTGGGCTCATTCTGTGGGGACATGTCCTGCCCAGAGGAAGGAAGGGGTTCATTTTGTTGGCCTGTCCCCGACCTCCTGATTCTGGGACCGATTTGGGCCCTTTGCCATCACCTGCTTTTTAAAAAATAATATGACCATCTGTGTCGCCCATGAAAAGCTGCAGTTTGCCAAGCAAAACGAACATTTCCTCCTCAGGAATAGGGAGTCTCCAAGTACGAATCTTGAATTAAATGTTTTTCTGGTTGAAAAAAATCTACATACTTAAAAATAAGAGTAGCACACCTAATGAATAACAGATCTATAGGAAGAGTGAAAAAATAAATAAATTCACTCCCCATTGGGAGGAAGCGATAGATGATTGTGCAAAGAACAGATTTGATGAAATGTTCTTGGAAAAGACTCTTAAAACTTGTAATAAACTGTGAAACTGCCGTTCGAATCCCAGGGTTCATGCTTTCTCCCCAAATAAACAGCCACAGAACATGCCAGGCCCAAGTCAAGAGAGGCAGGGTTGGCTCCTCTGCTGACCTCCTTTTCTCTGCGAAGCTCCTCTAACTTTCCCGCAGCATTTGCCTGCATTTCCTCTGGATTTTGATTCATACAGATGTCTGGTTATGCAAGACTCTTTCCCATTTTTGGCAAAGGAAGTCACTCAAGGAGGCTTGGAAAGGCGCTTCCTCGGGCTGCCAGCCAGCGGAGCTGGGGCAGAGGCACTGGGCGCCCCGGCTCTCCCTGGGGATGTCTCCTCGGAGCAGGATGCCTTTCCAGAAGCCCCAGCAGATTCCTTGCCACGTGTGGGTCACGGGCTCCTGCCTGAGCAGAGCCTGGCGACGAGGACCTAATTGTCCTCCCTGCTCTGGGGCTGACCCTGGAGCTGAGCCGTGCGCGGAAGGTGGACGAGGGAATACCACGGGCGCCGGTTACGAGGCAGAAGGGGTAGCGGATGGCAGGTGGACGGCAAGTCTTTGCTGCAGCGACGGCTTGCCGACCGTCGCGCTCTGGAGAGACTCGCGCAAGTTGCAAAGTCATAAGCGAGTCCCAAGGGGTCCATAATAATAGTCACTGGAGAGCAATGGTTCTCAGTGCGGTTTATTACCCCAGGGGGGCACTGAGAAACGTAGGAGGGGCTTTTAAACATCAAATGCATTGAGATATAGTATGTATTGTATGTATACGTATACATACAATAGGATGCACCCATTTTAAGTGTACAGTTTGATGCATTTTGACAAATTTATATAACTGTGTAACTATTAGCACAATCAAGACAGAGGACATGCCCATCACCCCAGAAGGATCCCTCACATCCTTTTGCAATAAAGTGCCCCCACACCATATAATCACTGACTGACGTTTTGTAATGATAGATTAGTTTTCCACGTTAATTCCACATCCATAGAATAAGACAATGTGCTCTTTCGACTTCTGCATGTTTTTTTTTTTAATTTTATTTATTTATTTATTTATGGCTGCGTTGGGTCTTCGTCTCTGTGCGAGGGCTTTCTCTAGTTGCGGCAAGCGGGGGCCACTCTTCATCGCGGTGCGCGGGCCTCTCACTATCACGGCCTCTCTTGTTGCGGAGCACAGGCTCCAGACGCGCAGGCTCAGTAATTGCGGCTCACGGGCCCAGTTGCTCCGCGGCATGTGGGATCCTCCCAGACCAGGGCTCGAACCCGTGTTCCCTGCATTGGCAGGCAGATTCTCAACCACTGCGCCACCAGGGAAGCCCCATCGACTTCTGCATGTTTTTGAGGTGCATCCAAATTTAATTGGTGAGTATTTAATCTGTGGATATACCACAGTTTGTTTATCCATCCACCTGTTCATGGACATTTCCAGTCTGTCAACCTGTCGTTTCCACTTTTTATGAATAAAGCTGCTCAAGCCTTTGTCAGGATGTGTCTTTGCATTTCTCATGGGTAAATATGTAGAATGGAATGGCCGGGTTAAATGGTAAGCGACTGACTAAAACTGCCGATTGCACCGTTTATGCTGCCACCAGTGGCAAGAGTTACACTTCCTTCACACCCTCACCAAACATGTGCTACGTCAGTCTTTGTCATTTTAGTCGTTGTTGTGGATGTGAAGTGCCACTGAATTGCAGTTTTAATTTGCATTTCCCTATGACTGATGAAGTTGAGTACTGTTTCACAGACTCACTGGCCATTTGTACATCTTCTTTTGTGAAGTGTCTGTTCTAATCATTTGCCTCCCTTTAAAAAGAACTTTTTTATTTTGCAATAATTTTAGATTCACAGAAAAGTTGCAGATACAGTACAGAGTTCCCTAGTACCTTTACCCAGCTTCCCCAGTGATATTATCTTATATAACATTATCAAATCAAAGCATATCAAAACCAGAAAACTAACATTGGTGCTAAACTGTTAATTAAGCAACTTGTTTGAATTTCACCAGTTTCCTCCCTCTCTCTCTCAGTATCGAGTTCATGAATTTATAGATTTGTGTAACCATGACCAGAATCAGGGCGTAGAACTTTTTCATAGCCCCGAAGAAACTCTCCCATACTATCCCATTATAGTCACATTCTCTCTCAAATCCCAACCCCTGGCAACCACGATTTTTGTCTTTATCTGAAGTTTGCTATTTTAAGAATATTATATAAATGGAACCATACAGTATTTAATCTTCTGAGGTTGACTTTTCTCCCTCAGTACAATACATCTGTGAGCCATTCAAGTTGCTGCATGCATCAACAGTTTGCTCCTTTTTATTGCAGGACAGTATTCCTTTTTATGGATATATCACGGTTTCTCCATTCACCCATTGAAGGACATCTGCGTTTCTGGAATAAACCCCACTTGGTCATAATTTATTATTCTTTTGATATATTGTTGTATTTTATTTGCTAACACTGTGTTGATAATTTTTGCATCTTTGTTCATGGAAAACATTGGTACGTTGTTTTCTATTTTTTGTGATTTCATTATCTACTTTTTTTTTTTTTAAACATCTTTATTGGAGTATAATTGCTTTACAATGGTGTGTTAGTTTCTGCTTTATAACAAAGTGAATCAGTTATACATATACATATGTTCCCATATCTCTTCCCTCTTGCATCTCCCTCCCTCCCACCCTCCCTATCCCACCCCTCTAGGTGGTCACAAAGCACCGAGCTGATCTCCCTGTGCTATGCGGCTGCTTCCCACTAGCTATCTATTTTACATTTGGTAGTGTATATATGTCCATGCCACTCTCTCACCCTGTCACATCTTACCCCTCCCCCTCTCCATATCCTCAAGTCCATTCTCTAGTAGGTCTGTGTCTTTATTCCCATCTTGCCACTAGGTTCTTCATGACCTTTTTTTCCCCCTTAGATTCCATATATATGTGTTAGCATACTGTATTTGTTTTTCTCTTTCTGACTTACTTCACTCTGTATGACAGACTCTAACTCCATCCACCTCACTACAAATACCTCCATTTCATTTCTTTTTATGGCTGAGTAATATTCCATTGTATATATGTGCCACATCTTCTTTATCCATTCATCCGATGATGGACACTTAGGTTGCTTCCATGTCCTGGCTATTGTAAATAGAGCTGCAATGAACATTTTGGTACATGACTCTTTTTGAATTATGGTTTTCTCAGGGTATATGCCCAGTAGTGGGATTGCTGGGTCGTATGGTAGTTCTATTTTTAGTTTTTTAAGGAACCTCCATACTGTTCTCCATAGTGGCTGTATCAATTTACATTCCCACCAACAGTGCAAGAGTGTTCCCTTTTCTCCACACCCTCTCCAGCATTTATTGTTTATAGATTTTTTGATGATGGCCATTCTGACCGGTGTGAGATGATACCTCATTGTAGTTTTGATTTGCATTTCTCTAATGATTAACGATGTTGAGCATTCTTTCATGTGTCTGTTGGCAATCTGTATATCTTCTTTGGAGAAATGTCTGTTTGGGTCTTCTGCCCATTTTTGGATTGGGTTGTTTGTTTTTTTGTTATTGAGCTGCATGAGCTGCTTGTAAATCTTGGAGATTAATCCTTTGTCAGTTGCTTCATTTGCAAATATTTTTTCCCATTCTGAGGGTTGTCTTTTGGTCTTGTTTATGGTTTCCTTTGCTGTGCAAAAGCTTTTAAGTTTCATTAGGTCCCATTTGTTTATTTGTGTTTTTATTTCCATTTCTCTAGGAGCTGGGTCAAAAAGGATCTTGTTGTGATTTATGTCATAGAGTGTTCTGTCTATGTTTTCCTCTAAGAGTTTGATAGTGTATGGCCTTACACTTAAGTCTTTAATCCTCATTATCTACTGTTGACATCAGGATGCTGATGCTAGTCTCATGAAATTATTTGAAGTGTTCTCTCCTATTTTCAGGAAGAGATTATGTAGAATTGGTGTTATTTCTTCTTTAATTGTTTGGTAGAATATACCAGTGAAACCGTCTGGCCCTGGATAGTTCTTTTTTGGAATGGTTTTAACTACAAATTCAATTTCTTTAAGAGTTTTAGAACCATTTAGATCATCTGTTTCATCTTGGGTAAGTTTTGGTAGTTTGCAGTTTTTGAGGAACTGATTCCTTTCATCTAAGTTATTGATTTTATGTGTTCAGAGTTGTTTGTAGTATTTGCCAAGTTTCCTTTTAACATCTACAAGGTCTGAAATTTTGATATCTCTTCTTTTATTTCTGATATTGGTAGTTCATGTCTGCTCTCTTCTTTTTTTTGGTAGTCAGTTTTACCAAAGTTTTGTTGATCTCAATTACTTCAAAGAACCGGCTTTTGTTTCCATTGATTTTCTCCATAGTGCCTTGTTTTAAATTTCATTGATTCTTTTTTTTTATTTTTTCCTTCCTTCTACTTGATTTGAACATATTTTGCTCTTTTAAAATAGTTTCTTGAAGTGAAAGCTTGGATTATTGTTTTGAGATCTTTCTTCTTTTCTAATATAAACATTTAGTGTCATAAATTTCCTTCTAAGTGCTGCTTTAGCTGCATACCACAGATTTTAATATGTTATATTTTCATTCAGTTAAATATAATACTTAATTTCCCTTGAGGCTTTCTCTTTTTACATAGATTATTTAGAAATGTGTTATTTACTTTTTAATCATTTAGAAATATTTCTTATCTTTCTGTTATTGATATCTAGTTTGGCTCCATTATTATTAGAGAACATACTTTGTGTGATTCAATTCTCTTAGCTTTGTTAAAGATTTTTAATGACTCTAGGTATCATTTATTTTGGTAAATGTTTCATGTGCACTTAAAAATACTTGTGTTCTGCTCTGGTTGGGTGAAGTATTTAATAAAATCAGTTAGATCCCACTGGTTGACAGTGATATTCAGTTCTTTATCCTTGCTGATTTTCTAGCCTATTTGTTTTCAGAGAGAAGTGTTGAAATCTCCAACTATAATTCTGGATTTGTCTATTTCTCCTTCTACTTCTGTCTTCATGAATTTTGCTTCATGTATTTTGAAGCTGTGTTATTGGGTGCATATACATTTAGGATTGTTGTATCTTCTTGGTGAATTGACACTTTTATCATCAACTTTCCTTTTTATCTATGATATTTTTTTCTGAAGTTAATTTATGAATTTTTTTCTCTGAAGTCTGCTTTATTTGTTATCAATATAGGCACCCCATTTTAAAATTTGTGCTTGCATGGTATATCTTTTTCCATCCTTTAAACACTAACCTACCAATATTATATTTGAAATGAGTTTCTTGTAGATAGTATATTGGTGGGTGATTTTAAAAAATTCATCCTGAAAATCCCTGTCTTTTATTTATATATATATATATTTAATATATTTATATTTTATTTTACATACTTATATATTTATTTTATATATAGTGTATATATACTATTATTAATTTTTTTATTTTAAAATATTTTTTGGTTTCGGAACTAATCTTTTTATTATTTTTTATTTTTTTTTAACATCTTTATTGGAGTAAAATTGCTTTACAATGGTGTGCTTGTTTCTGCTTTATAACAAAGTGAATCAGCTATACATATACATATATCCCCATATCTCCTCCCTCTTGCATCTCCCTCCCACCCTCCCTATCCCACTCCTCTAGGTGGTCACGAAGCACCGAGCTGATCTCCCTGTGCTATGTGACTACTTCCCACTAGCTAGCTCTTTTACATTTAGTAGTGTATATATGTCCATGCCACTCTCTCACTTCATCCCAGCTCACCCTTCCCCCTCCCCGTGTCCTCAAGTCCATTCTCTACATCTGCGTCTTTATTCCTGTCCTGCCCCTAGGTTCTTCAGAACCATTTGTTTTTTTTTTTTAGATTCCATATATATGTGTTAGCATATGGTATTTGTTTTTCTCTTTCTGACTTACTTCACTCTAATCCCTGTCTTTTAATTCAGACTACTTACATTTAATGTAACTATTGATCTGTTTGGATTCAGGCCCATCACTTTATTATTTGCTTTTTGTCCCCCCTCCCCCTTTTAAAAATTCTTCTGTTTCCTTGTTCTTGCCTTAGTTTTGGTCATTTGAACATTCTTTGGTATTCTATTTTAATTTATCTATTGCATTGTTGATTATGTATCTTTGTACATTTTTTGGTAGTTTCCTGGCAATTACAATATGCATACTTAAACTTTTACAGCCTACTTAGAATAAATATTTTACCATTTCAAGTGTCTTGTAGAAATCCTACGACCATGTATGTTGCTGTGCTCTCCATCCTTTATGTTGTAGTTGTCTTATGTAATATATCTACATAGGCTGAAAACTCCATGAGACAATATTATAATATTTGCTTTTAATCATCAAACATATTTTAAAGAACTCAGGTGGAGAAGAAGAGTTTCCCAGATACGTACCATATTTTTTGCTCTTCCTTCCTAGGTTTCCCTTATGTGCAAAGAACTTCTTTTAGTTATTCTTATAGGGTATATTTGGTGTTAGCAAATTATCTTAGTTTTCCTTTATCTAAGAATGTCTTTATTTCACCTTCATTCCTGAAGTTTATTTTTGCTATGTACAGAATTCTGAGTTAACTTTCTTTTCTTTCAGTGTTTGGAAAATGTACCACTTCCTTCTGGCCTCCATGGTCTCTAGAGAGAAATCTTCAGTCATTCAAATTACTGTTCTTTTATAGGCAATGTGTCATTTATCTCTGCAATGAAGATATTTTTCTGTCTTTAGTTTTCAGAAGTTTGATTGTGAGGGTCTGAGTGTGAATTTATCTGGGCTTTTCTTGTTTGGAGTTCACTTAGCTTTGTGAACCTGAGAAGGAGAGAAGGATAAGAGGGAGGGTCAGGCTCTGCCTGTGATATGGGCAGAAACTCCTCAGCCAGACCTGTCTACAGAGCTACATGTGGTGGAATTTAAGGTTCTGCAAAAAGGAGCTGCAGGAGCCCCACTGAGATAATTATTATATTGGTGTTTTCCAAGGTATGTCTTGGTCAGGTTGGCCAAGCAGATGGAGACAATAGAAGTTCCAGGGCCTGGATGTGTGCCGTACCTCCTGTTGGGGGCCTGCCGTTGGCCTCTCTGCACATGATTCTCTGGTCACTGGGACAACCCATGGTGGCCTAAAGGGCTTGAGTTTGGAATGACCCTTTTTCTTATCACTGATGTGGGAGGAGGGAACTTTAAACAGATGAAGTCAATGGGCATCTGTTGGTCAACTTCCCAAGGATGCCTCCAAATGTGTAGGGCAGTTAACATGCTTGTTGAGGGCCTGGCTGGGGTGGGCATAAGTGGAGGGAAGCATGCAGCAGCGGCCAATGGAGAGATGGTCCAGGCGGAGAAGAGAATAAACAGATGTGATGCAGTCAAGAGACCTCTAAAGAGGTGGCCTGGAGCCATTGCTCCCCGCTACTGTCCCCTCTCAGACCACCTTCCTCCCCAGGCCCAACCTGTCTTACCTGGCACTCGGGGAACTGAGGCTTTGCTGGTCAGTCTGCCTGGACATGAATGCACGTGTCCTGGCTGGGTGAGGACAGGCTGGAACCAGAGGGGACAGACTGAGCAGGAGGAGGGGTGGGGCACTCCTTGGCATTGGTGCCAGAGGAAAAGTGGGGGCTGCTGGAGAGGACACCCCCAGGTGAAGATTTTAAAGGCAGATCTGCTCTGGGAGACTCCAGAATCTGGGCTGGGACCTCTGAGTGGATGCAGATGCCCAAGAGGAGACTTGGCTGCAACACAGATGGTTAGGAAGCTGGAGGCCCAGGGGGCAGCTGGGCAGCCCACCTAGGGCGTGTGCTCCCCTGGGCAGGGCGCAGGGGGGTACCAGGCTCGGGGCCCAGTGGCGCATGGGGTTCCCTGGGAGGTGGGGCTGGAGGGGAGGGTGGAGGGATGTGGACCCACACTGTGGGGTGGGCACTGCGGCCGAGTGTGGGCCGAGATGCGCTGTCTGGGGTGGCCTGGGGGCAGGGCTGCCACACAGCACATGCACAGAAGTAAAGCCCTTCCAGAGCACGGTGCCCGGAAAACAGAGCCCCGTGATGAGGAACTTTGAGTATTCACTACCTTGGCTTTAATACAGCTTAGTGAATTGTAAGCTTATATAATTTAGTTTTTGGTAGTGGGTGTGTTTGGCAACTGCAAAATTCCTGAACACGTATCAGCCTCCATGTGGGCTCTGATGCGCCGCTGGGTGCGGGTGGGGCGTGGGGAGACCGTCGTGGTGGTCGGGGTGGGCCGTGCGCCTCGGGGGACACAAGGAGATTTGGGCCGAGGGGCCTCACGCCTGCTGCTGGCTCCACGGGGACAGGACCTCGGGGCCTCCTGTGCCTGCTGACTCACTGGGCCCCTGGCTGCTCTGGGCCGCTCACTTCCTCATGACTCACGGGTTGGCTGCCGCCGCCTCCACGTTGTTTCAAATCTGAGGGACATGGCTTCATGCTGACGTCCCAGTGCCTCTCGGAGGCCCCTGGCGTCCTCCCAGTCGGGCCAGCTCCTGGGCCCACCACCAGCTTCCAAGCAGGGGGAGCCGGGAGTCCTGGGGCCGGGCGCTGAGATCCCCGGAGGCCCCGAGGCTGTCCCAGGCCACACTGACCACCAGCCTCAGCCTCCCTCACTCGTTTGTTTTTTTTCAACAGCTCTTTTCTGAGCACCCGGGTGCCCTCTCCTCTTGGGGTATGAACGGCACATTTTGGGGCAAGACTCAGTCCTGCCCGAGCCCGCTCAGCCACAGGTGGCCTGTGCTGGCTGCAGTCCGTGGGCCGCAGTCCGTGGGCCGCGCCGCTGGGCGGCCTGTTGGGCAGGGAGCACTAAGCAGTGTCTGCGTCACCCTGCAAGGCCCGCGAACAGACCCTAGTCACACCTCTACCTGCTGTGTGCACTTAAACAATGGTCCTGAGCTGTACTCTCACTTTATTTTGCTTTCAGCAATGTATTTTTGATCCATACATCACATCCTGGGCAAGTTATCTTTGCAGCCATTTGAAGTCAGGCCACCCTGGCCTTGAGTCCTGGCTCCTCCCGTCTGGCTATGAGTTTGGCCTTGTTTTCAGCCCAGCTGACAGTGAGTGGTGACAACACTCACCCAGAAGTTGCTGAAGGAGTGAATGTGTGAAAAAGAAGTCTTTGCAGAGAAAATATTATTGCACATTGACAATGGGAGTTAATTTCATAACTCAAGGACATCTCCCAGCTGGTGATTTTTCTGGGTGTTTTAGTTGTTCTGTTTGTGGGGAGTTGGTCACCGCTCCAGACCCCATGGGAGAACCCCAAAACCCATTACTGGGCCCAGGGCAGGTCCAGCCCCCACTCCCTTTCCTGGCCCAGAAGAAGGAGGCGTCTGGGATTTGCTCAGCCAGCGGGAGGACTCTGTCTATCTCCCGTGGACTGAGGGCACCTCTGCCCTGAATCAGGGCCGCTGTCTGGGCTGCGGTGCCTGGGCAGTGGGCTCCCCTCAGCCCTTTCCCTGTGGACGGGCCCAGCCTGTCGCTGTAAGGAACCCTCGTCGTCCCACCCAGCCCTGGGCCCCCTGCCTCCCCTCAGGGTTTGCGGCTCTTGGATTGGGGATTATCCGAGAGATGCCTATCCCCCTCTGGAGTGCGGGCTCCAGGGCCCCAGGCAGCCCCAGGGCTTTCTGTCTGTCCTGGGGTTTGCGACCCGCACAGCCCCCTTCTGTCTGGGTTCTTTCCCTCGTTCTCTGCTCTTCATCCCTTTTGAGGCTTTGGTTTCTTTCTGCCCCCCATTGGCCCTCACGGTCCTCTCTGTGGTCAGCTTCCTTTTCTCCCGGGCAAACTGCCGAAATCCTCAGAAAACCCGCAGTCCCAGAGCTGAAATGCTTTGGCCTCTTTCCTTCAAGAAGCCACAGGCCGAGAAGGGGGGGACTTCTCAGAGCTGTCAGGGGGCGTGATGGAAGCCATCTGGGGCCACGTTCAGGCCAAGAGTCCGTCCTCCCTAACCCCAGCTTTCCGCAGAAGTTGAACGCTCCGTGGGACAGTGCCCAGAGTGGGGTGCAGTGTGGGAAACTGGAGGAGTGTGATTCCAGAATCTGGTTGTCCGAGCTCCATCCTCTAAAGGCCCCGGGCCTTCCCCGAGCCTGCCCAGAGACCAGAACCGAAGGGCGGCCTGCAGAACCGAGGAAACGGCCCCGCCTGCCCCTGCATCAGCTGACGGGCTTCCGCAGCTCCACAGCGGAGGGGCTGGTGGTGGGCTGGACCCGGGGTCCCCAGCTCAGTCCGCCCGACGCCAGCAGTTCCAAGCAGAGGACTTCCTAGGACGCCCACCACCACTGTCCTCGGGACAGAAGTCCAGCGGGCTCACTTCTCCGTCCCCTCTGGTTCCTTTGGGGCATCGTTCCCCACCGCCATTCCCCCTGCTCGAATTCTGGGTCTAGGACGACCAGACTTGGTGAGTCCCTCCAGCGTCCGGTGATCGTGCCTGTCCTCTGAGTGGTGTGGACCCTGCCCTTCCCTCTACGTCCTTCACTCCAGGACCTACTGTCTCCAGTCCCAGTGTGGTTTCCAGCAGGCCCGAGTCGAGGCCAAGTGTGTCCCCTTGCTGGGTCAACAGAGGACTAGCCCTCCAGCCACTTTGGAACTTTGGGGGCAGCACCTCTGAGTTGCTGTCAGATCTCCAGCTCCACCGTCCTCTCGACCTAGCCCCGCAGGCCAGCATCCTCTGGTCTGTGTCCAAGCAGCAGGCTTCCTTCCTTCCTCCGAGAGGTTTTCCCAAACCCACCTCTGCCACCTTGGAGCCTGGCCTCACCCAGCCTGGGGGCAGAGCCATTGCCAGGCCACCCGAACCTGGCCGTGCCGGCCAAGTCCCCACTGCCGTTCTGCCCTTGGCATGAGCCATTCACCCCTGTGTCACTGCTGATATCCTCACACTGCTGGGTCCCCACCATTTACAAAGCATAGGCCATGTGGTCAGTGCCACGAGCCGGGCCCTCACCTCTGTGCAGGTCGCCCCCATCCGAACGCTGGGATCCTGAATGCTCCCTCACAGGGAACGTTTCCTTGTGCTGAGAGGTTTCCTGTGATGTTGGACATTTACACTGCCTTCAGAATTTGAGTAAATATTTACATTTCAGACTAATTTATTAGTAAATATTCCTAAAAAGAGTTACTGACTTCCAGAGGAATGAAATTTTGTGGATGTTGGTGCCTATTTTTAAATCAAGATATAATTTCCAATAGGAAAAGTGCAAACCCTGAGCGTACAGCTCCGTAAACGTTCCCTATCGTTGCTCACACACCATCTCCCAGATTAGGCGTCCCCCGACCCCCAGAAGCAGCCCCTCTTCTCAGTACCTTAACTTCACCTCCAAGTAACCACTGTTGTGATTTCTATCGCCGTACGTTAATTTTGCCCATCCCAGAACTGAGTATAAAGTATGAGCTCTGGTATCTGGATTCCATCGCTCAGCATAATAGTTTTGGTGTGTGTGTCAGTTGTTCATTCTTTTGTATTGTTCAGCGGTACCCCGTTGTATAGCTGTACCTCATCTGCTGACCCCTTGATTTTAGGGAGATCCATTGAAGACTTCTGACCTCCCAAACTCTAAGATGATAGATTTATGTTCTTTTAAATTTTTGGTATTTTGTTATAGCAACAATAAGAAACTAATGCAGGGGTGCTGGAGTAATCAACTACAATTGTGGATTTGTCTGTTTCTCCTTTCAGCTTTTTTTTTGCTTTATATATTTATATTTTGCAGCTCTGTTGTTTGCTACATACACATTTAGGTTTGTGATGTCTTCTTGATAGATGGATCCTTTCATCATATGTAACGTCCCTCTCTGTTGGTTATTTTCTTTGGTCTGAAGTCTACTTTATCTGATGTTAATATAGTCACTCTTGATTAATGTTTGCATGATATATCTTTATCTATCCTTTTACTTTCGACCTGCCTATATCATTATATTTGAAGTTAATATCTGTGGACAGTATATGGAAGAAGTAAAATTTCTCTATTTGCAGTTAGCATGATTTTGTTTATAGAAAATTCTGAAGAACACGCAAAAAACTATTAGAATTAATAAGTGAGTTAGCAAGGTGGCAAGATACAAGATTAATATAAAAAATCAACTGTATACACTATACACTAGCAATGAACAATTTGAAATGAAGTTAAGAAAACAATTTCATTTACAATAGCATGAAAAAAAATACAATACTTAGAAATAAATTTACCAAAGGAAGTGAATGGCTTATATGCCAAAATTTACAAAATATTGTTGAAAGAAATTAAAGAAGACGCAAGTAAGTGGAAAGACACCCCATGTACATGGATTGAAAGACATAATATTGTTAAGAGGGCAATACTCCCCAAACTGATCTGCAGATTCATCAAAATCCATATTAAAATCCCACCTGGCTTTTTTGTTGTTGTTGCAGAAATTGACGGGATGATCCTAAAATTCATATGGAAATTCAAATCATATATCTGATAAGGGACTCATATCCAGAATGTATAATGAACCCTTAAAACTCAACAATGAAAAGACTGATTAAAAAGTGGACAAAGTGGGGCTTCCCTGGTGGCGCAGTGGTTAAGAATCCGCCTGCCAATGCAGGGGACACGGGTTCTCACCCTGGTCTGAGAAGATCCCACATGCTGAGGAGCAATTAAGCCCACGTGCCACAACTACTGAGCCTGCGCGCCGAGAGCCCGTGCTCCCCAACAAGAGAAGCCACTGCAATGAGAAGCCCGCGCACCTCAACGAAGAGTAGCCCCCGCTCGCCGCAACTAGAGAAAGTTTGCGTGCAGCAATGAAGACCCAAAGCAGCCAAAAATAAAATAGATATATTAAAAAAAAAAGAAAATTAAAAAAAAAAAAAGTGGACAAAGGGGACTTCCCTGGTGGTGCAGTGGTTAATACTCCAAGCTCCCAACACAGGGGGCCCGGGTTCCATCCCTGGTCAGGGAACTAGATCCCACATGCATGCCACAAATAAGACTTTGCATAAGAGTTCGCAAGCTGCAACTAAGGAGGCCACGTGCTGCAACTAAGAAGCCCGCCTGCTGCAACGAAGACCCAGTTCAATCAAATAAATTAAAAAAAAAAAAAAGTGGACAAAGAACTTGAATAGACATTTATCCAAAGAAGACATATAAATGGCTAATAGTATGTGAAAAAATACTCAATATCATTAGTCATTAGGGAAATGTAAATCAAAACCTCAAAGAGATACTATTTCACACTCACTAAGGCTAGCATAAAAGACACGGGTATTACTAAGTGTTGGGGGGATGCAGAGCAATTGGAAGCTCATCCACTGCTGGTGAGAATGTTAAATGGTGCAGCCACTTTGGAAAACAGTTTTCCAGTTCTTCAAAAAGTTAAACATAGAGTTACCATATAACCCAGCAATTCTACTCCTCGGATACACCCAAGAGAATTGAAAACAACGTACACACAAAAACTTGTACTCCAATGTTTATAGCGGCATTACTCATAATAGCCAAAAAATGGAAATAATCTGTATGTCCATCAGTTGGTGACTGGATAAACAAAAGGTGGCCCATCCACACCGTGACGTAACTCAGCCATAAAAAGGGATGAAGTACTGACTTATGCTACAACACGGATGAGCCATGAAAACATTGTACTAAGTGAATGACTCCAGTCACATGAAGCCACATGTTGTATGATTCCATGTACATGAAATGTCTAGAATAGGAAAATCCACATAGACAGAAAGTAGATGAATAGTTGCCAGGCCCTGTGAGGGTGGGGGATGGGAACGACTGCTGATGAGTAGAGGGTTTCATTTTGGATGAAAATATTCAGGAATTAGATCATGGTGATGGTGCACCTCTCTCTGAATATACCAAAAACCACTGAATTTTACACTTTAAAATGGTGAGCTTTATGGTATGTGAATTATATCGCAAAAAAATTTAGTTGTACTCCTGGTTTAAAGAAAAAAAGAAAGAAAAGAGAAAAAGAAGTTGCACAGGTCCCCCGAGAAATGTGAGTCAATGAAAAGTATAAAAAATAAATTATAAATCACCCATAATTCCCCCCGCAGCCCATCCTATCCACTTGGAATATTTTGTATATAATCTTCCACAGTATTTTCCACACGTGCGTACATTTGCACATCCATACGTTGTTTTTAAAAGCAGGATCCTCTGCAGTTACCTGTTTGTAACTTGCTTTTTTCCCATGTATCAATATAATAAACCCCTTTCATGTCAGTAAATATACATTGCTGTTTAAAAAAATAAAAAACTAAAGTGAGTGCTGTCCAAGGACAAGGACCGCAGCTTGAAGGAGGCAGCCCTTCCGGCCTTCTTAGCCCGACTGGCTTCAGTCTGCAGAGGGCAGGACAGACATGTGAGGGAAGTGGGGGCCACTGAGAGAGAGGCGGACCACAGGGGGCGCCGAGCTCACAGCCCCTGGGGGTCCCAGCCAGGAGGGGAAGGGTGGCCCCGACCCCAGAGCAGGTATGGGTGGGTTTCAGGATGCACGGAGGGCCCGGGGCTCAGCCCCTGCGCTGCGGGTGGGATGGGGAGGAGCCCATCTGCCTTCCAGAGTGCTCTAGTGTGCGGGGAAAGTGCTTCGTGTCTTCATTTTTCACTAGCTGGGAGGATTAAAATGTTATCAAAACAGAAAAAGAAATATTAGTCATGGGACATGGCCCAACTGGGCTGTCTCTATGTTCACATGCAGGAGAAGGGCTTTGAAAAAATCACAATTCACTAGCAGGAGACCGAGAATCTAAATATTTACAGGCTTCCAGAGCAGCAGCTGGCCTGTGTCTCCCACCTTCTACCCCACGTAGAGAGCTGCCTCCTCTGAGGGGTCTGGGTCATCCCCCAGGTGGCCTCGCCAGCCCCGCCATGCACTGCGTTCTCAGCTCAGTGGGGAGATGGGGCATGTCCAAGGTAGGGGCGGGAGGGTCTTGGCATGCTGTTCATCTGTTTGTGGCCGTGCACGTGGTGTGTGTGCGTGTCCATGTGTGTGCATGTGTGTTCACGAGTGTGCCAATAAGACAGAGAGATGGGACAGAGAGAACCACTGAGGCAGAGACATGGAGGGGAAGAGGGTGATGCGCCTGCAGGGAGACCTGCTTGGACTCAGGGTACCAGTGAGAGCACGGACAGGTGGGTCCCCGTGTGGGTCATCTGGGTCCATGATGAACCATGGAACCTTTGCCCGGTCACACAATACAATAAACATATGTATGTTGTTGGCCCGTTGGTGACCCTCAAGTCCTTGGAGGTGCCTGAAGATCATGGCTGCCGTGGCAGAAGAATTCCGGGTTTGGACTCGGAAGGCGTTGGGTCCAACTGCCCGGTCTGCTCCCCTGACGTCCATGGCCACCCAGTCTGTCATCCAGGGCCCCTACCCCTGTCCCTGGTGGACATCTCAGTGAGGGGTGAGGGTAGGACCACCCAGCCAGGTGAGCTCACCTGCCGTGTGCCTGCTGCTCTGTGCCTCGGTTTCTGTCCTTGGAGGGGACAGTGACACCATCCCCCACCCCCGAGCTGCTGTCAGGCTGTGGATGGCTCAGACCGGCACTCGGAGGCTCTCACCCCTCTGCTCTGCCATGGCCGCCAAGTCAGATGACCCCTGTAGGTGTCATCAAGTCCTGGGAACGCCTGGCTAGCGGGCCTGGGCGTCTGCTCCTCTCCGTCCGGCATCACCCAGGGCAGCCCTCACTGTCCCCTGACCCTGTCCAGCCTCCTGGCCTCTCCTCTGGGTTGCCCTGGGCTCTGCAAACTTGAGGCCTTCCCAGGGCACCTAACAGTTGTGTGGTTTTGGGGAAATCACAGCTTGCCCTGGAAGGGCGTCCTCACCCCACTGTGACAGCGTGGGAGCCTGTTACCTGCTTGGATGCAGCATACGTGCAGGCTCCTTACATCAGGGGGCCCACGGGGAGGATGCTTTACTCCAGGAAATAATGCTGGGCCATCTAGGAAAGAGGTCCCCACCCTCTGCTAAAGGCCGGTGGGTTCCCTGGATCTGAGCCCACCAGCTGGGGCCTGAGCTGCGGGGTGACCTGCCAGGAGCCCATGTTGGGGTGATTTCGCCTGCACCTCCAAGGCTGACTGGGGCGGCTTCCAGGAAGTCAGGAGGTCACTCCAGCTGGACAACTCCCCGCCCACCCGAGGCTGCGAGGCCCAGAGAAGGATGCTCCGGCCGGAATCTGGTGGAGGCTAGGGTTAGAGTGGCGGTTAGGAATCTGGTAGGGGAGGCGTGGGAATGGGCCAGGCCTGGCTCCTGCTGTGCGTCCCCCGCCATCCCCCCGCCCCGTGGGTCTCTGGTGGGTGAGGGAGGGCCTGGAACCCCGGACGGCAGCCGTGTGCCGAGAAGGCAGCTGGCCGAGGTGCTCCCTGCCTCACCCCTGCTTCTCCATGTCCCCTCGTGCACCCAGGCGGGGCTTGGCACTCTCCCCCCTCAAAGGCCCCATTTCCTTTCTTCTAATTCAGAAGAAATCCTCCTGCAGATGTGTTCTCCTCCGCGTGTTTGTTTAGAGTCACGTGACATGTTACAGGGAAGGGATGATTCACAGCAGCCCTTGGCTCCTGATGCAACACGAGAGGCCCAGGCTTCTGGGGTGGAGACCAAGCCCCGACCTTGTCCCGGTGGTGAGCAGGAGTGGGCAGGTGACAGGGGAGCCGACAGACACACGGACCCAGACCTCAGCCCTGTGGGGTCCATTTCCCCGCGGGGGCCTTGTGCGGGCAGGCGACTGGGCATCCTCCTCCCTCCTTCCACGCCATGGGATGCCCTACGTGGGCCCAAGAGCCCAGACCAGGGTCACCTCCGGACTCCTATCGGCAGCAAGAGGCAGGTGCAGCCGCTCTGACAGCAGGCGGGCGAGCCCCTCCCCTGTCCAGCCCCTGGGTGACCTTGGTGCTGTCACCAGGTGGCCTCTGACACCTGGAGCTGGGACGACATTGCAAGGTTAGCAGAAGACCTTTGGAGTTATTGGGTCTTTCCCTCTGCAACGGAAAACATGAGATGCCCTGGTGGGCTTCTGAGTGAGCCTGACTCGGGCCGGGTCACCAGATATGTAGTGAGCAAATAAGACATAAAAATGAAACCTCTGTTTCCAGCTTCTGATATTTTGTGGATATTTGTTTCCTAGCCCCTCTGACTGACTCAGACCCCAGATACCCCAGAGTGCAATGGATGACCAGGGCCTCCATATGGATGAAGCAATTACAGGAGAAGGAGCAAGGAAACGACTTTGGCATGTGGTTTTGTGCGCCTTCCCGACTGTTCTTGTTTCGTGGGGTTGAAATGTGTGGTGTGGCGCTGGGCCGGCAGCTGCTTCCACTTGAGGCCTGCGGGCCGTCTTCTCACCACAGCCTCTGCCAGCCCCTGTGTGATCCCCGCTGGCTTCAGCGCAGCAGTGGCCAGCAGGGCTTGGAGGGGTCGTGCGGGGCTGCAGCTCAGCCTCCACAAGCCTGTTTCCTCCCCTCTGCAACAGGGATCAGAACAGTGGCAGCCTCCTCAGGCGGACGTGGGGCTGCCTCAGCTGAGAAAACCCTGGGAACCACGGCACCTGGCAGCGAGCAGCCTCTCAGGAGGGTCAGCATACCTGCCGCTGTCACCGAGGAGAGCATCGTGTTGGCCTGGTGTCGGCCGCAGCTTACACGCGGTTTACTGAAGTGTGGCACGCATGGAAAAGTGCACTCATCGACTGTACGTGGCAGCCAGCTCCTGGGATGGGCGCCTGGTGCATTGCATCCCGATGGAGAACAAAGCATCGGGCCCCTCCCGCTGCCCCCTCCCCAGGGCGGCCGCAGTCCTGATTTCTAGCAGACCTGTGGTGCTGTCTGGCCTTGAACTTTCTGTAAATAGAATCTGGCTTCTTCTGTGAACACGGCATCTGAGAGACCCAGTCTCACTGCCTCATGGTCCGTCACCCTATAGATTTCCTGTGAATCTGCCTCCATCCGCTACTCCGTCCTAAACGGGCATGTGGGGCTCATTCGAATGGAGACTTGACGTTCCTGTTGGGCGCCTGCGGGAGTGGGCCAGCTGGTCCTGGCACAGGCATGGGGCGGCTTTTCTGAAGTGCAGGCACCAGCTCTCGTCTGTGACACGCTGCGGTAGCGTCACTTGGATTTGACAGCCGGCTTTGGTGGAGCAGGGGGTGGGGTAAGCGGTGGGCACCGGGGTCTGGGCTCTGGGCTCTGTATCCACCGTGACGACCAGGCCCAGGGCCAGCACTGTTCCTCTTGGCCATTGGTTCCTGCACGTGGTATGGTCCTTCTCCTTCCAGAAAGGAACCATGTTTCTGCAGCAGGAACCCCAAACTGGCCTTGAGGTTGGTGCTTCTCCCCTGGACAGACAGCTCCCCACAGAGCAAGACCCCCTCCCTTTGGGAGCCCTTAGGGAGAGCGGGCAGGTGGCTGCCCTTTCTCAACAGGAAGTGGTGTCTGGCCAGTGGGACCCCGGCCCTGTCCTCACAGGGGCCTGTGAACTGGCTCACAGGGCCAGGGGGGTGACCACCGACCACCGCCACAGGTTTTCCACGAGGAGAGAGCAGAGCCAGCCACACCAACACTCAGAGGAGGAGACTGGGATTCTGCCCCGGGACTCGCCCCTCAGGTGCACATGGGCCCCGCTCTCTTACCTGCTCAGGTGATGGATGCAGCTGCAGGTTTCCCAGACTCCAGGCTCCCAGCCCCACCCTCTCCCCCACCCAGGCCAGGACCCCACTGGGGCTAAAGCTCAGAGGCTGAAGCGTCCACATCTCCTTGGGCAGAGGCTGGATCCACGCTTTCTGGTGGAAGGGAGGGGGACCACCCTTCTCTTTGGGCAGAAGCTCTGAGGGGAGAGGCGGGAGGGTCTGGGACAGTTCTGCTGGGCTGAGCAAAGCCCTCCATGCTCTGGAGAGGAAGGTTTCTGCCGTCCTTGCCAGGACTACGTCCCCCAGACTCCTTTACTCTCTGGGGCAGCGATTCAGCCGAGGGATGGGACGTGGCAGGTGAGAGGCGGTGGAGGGGCGTGGCAGGGGACATTGAAGGCACATGCCAGGAGACCTTGGCCATCAGGTCTGCCTGCCGGGTCAGGTATTTGGAAATAGTTCCAGGCAGGAGCTAGAGAGAGTGCAGGGCCCGGAAGCTCACTGCTAAAGGAAGTGGACCGTGTTCCTTCTAGATTGAGGCCTTTAGGGACAAGGATGGATCTTCTCCCACCCCCTCCCCCTGGTCCTCCTTTCTCTGGAGACCCTCAGACCTCGGACGGGAGCTCTGGCCACTGAGGGCCTCGGGCTGTCGGTCACTTCCCTCCTGGGTGTCCAGCCTGCCTTCCTTTCCCACAGAGCTGCCCCACCTATGTGCCCCCAGAGGAGGCGGGATTTCTCTTCCTCCACTTGAATAAGCTCCCTTTCCTGGGGTCGCCTTCCTCCATGGACTCTGCCCATAGTTGAATCTCATCTCTCTAGTGGTCCCACTCTGGAGTCTGTAGAAAATTGGCGCCCAGGCAATTTGTAGGACTCACTAGATGGAGACGTGAAGAGGAGAGAGCGCCGGCCGCCAGCACGAAGGCACTCAGCCCTCAGAACGCAAGGATGGGAACACGAGCAACTGTTGCTTTTCTCAGTGTGAACCAGGTGCCCCCCCACGAGCAAATTCCAACAGGTGGTGGGAAAATGCCTAACAAATATCGAGAGGGCACAGAAAGTGATGCACAAGTGTGCAAAAGTGATTTTGAACTCAGGTGTGAAAGAAAAGAAATCTAGTGTAATTTTATACCTCATACCTTCTCGTTTTTTTGAAATGACTTGAGATTTTATATGTAAAATTTTGAACTAGTAACTATAATAAACTTAAAGTTTAAATACGTAATTTCTTTTAAAAAATTACTTGAATTAAATTTTATAACCAGGTAAACAGCAATTAATTAAACCCAACTCACCTCTCACTAAGTTTTTACTTCTCACCACTGTTTCTTTATAGTGTGTCTTCCCTGTTCTTGAGTTTCTATTTTTTTATTTATTTCTCTATCAGATAAAACCAGTCTCTAAGTGTCCAACTATCTATGTGTGTTTATCTTTATGTATGGTGTGAGGTAAGGATTTTTACATACGATGTTTCAGATCTGTTCTCAATACATCTTAAGTTTTCTCTCATATTTTTTCAATTCATATTGTCTTCTGTACCCTAGGAAATTTTCTTGAGCTTTTCTTTGAAATGATCTGGTTTTCTATAAAGTCCAAACTGCTATTCATTCTTTGTAGTTTAAAAATGGTGTAATATGTCAAACAAAAGGAATACAGAAACAATGTTATCAACACCCATGGAGCCACCACTTAGGTTTAATGTAAGTTGGCATTTTGTCATATTTGTTTTCTTTAAGAAATAAAACATTGTAAACAAAATCAAGCCTTCGTGTGCTCTTCCCTGATTCCAAAAGTCACTGATCCTTTAAAGAAGAGATAATGATCCTGTTCAGCGTTAGAAAACATACTAACTGATAGCACAACATGAATAAAGAGAAAATCCACACAATCATGATAATAGGTGCAATAACAGCATTTAATAAAATTTGATACTAATTCAAAACATAAATTATTAGCAAGTAGGAATAGAGGGAAATGTTCTTAACCCGAGGAGGATATTTATCAAAAATTCATAGTTAACACTGAACATAGTAGTGAAACTAGAACATTTCCATTATAGTCAGGAACAAGACGAAATTGCCCACCACAGAGGGTGTATTTTCCAGAGGCCACAAGACGCTCTCATCCCACCTGCTTGCAAATGATAAGCCCCAAGTTATGCACTGTGGTTACCTAGGAGCCAGAGAGGGCAAGGCTGCTCATCCTTAAAAACAGTGTTTAAAATGCTGTTTTGGGGCTTCCCTGGTGGCGCAGTGGTTGAGAATCTGCCTGCTAATGCAGGGGACACGGGTGCGCGTCTGGAGCCTGCGCTCCGCAACAAGAGAGACCGCGATAGTGAGAGGCCCGCGCACCGCGATGAAGAGCGGCCCCCGCTTGCCACAACTAGAGAAAGCCCTCGCACAGAAACGAAGACCCAACACAGCCAAAAATTAATAAATAAATAAATTTTTAAAAAATGCTGTTTTGTCTAATATTAATATAGACTTCTTTTGTTTACTTAGTGTTTACCTAGTCTATATTTTTCCTTATCTTTATCTTTTTTTTTTTTTTAATTCTTTTTTTTTTTTCATTATTGATTTTCTTTTATCTCTTAAATTTATTTATTTATTTATTTATTTATGGCTGTGTTGGGTCTTCGTTTCTGTGCAAGGGCTTTCTCTAGTTGTGGCAAGTGGGGGCCACTCTTCATCGCAGTGCGCGGGCCTCTCACCATCGCGGCCTCTCTCGTTGTGGAGCACAGGCTCCAGATGCGCAGGCTCAGCAATTGTGGCTCACCGGCCCAGCCGCTCCGCGGCATGTGGGATCCTCCGGGACCAGGGCTCGAACCCGTGTCCCCTGCATTGGCAGGCGGATTCTTAACCACTGCGCCACCAGGGAAGCCCCTTATCTTTATCTTTAGTCTGTCAGTGTGGTTTATTTTAGGTGTGTCTCATGTAAGCAGCATTAATTGAATATTATTTTATTTTATTTTCATATAATCTATTGATGTTTATCCTTTAAAATATGAGTTTAATCCATTTACAGTTACAGTAATTACTGACATATGTAACAATTTTTTTCTACCATTTTATTTTGGATTTTCTATTTACTAGGATTTTTTTCCTCTGCTTTTTTCTTTCTTTCCTGACTTCTGATGGATATATATATATATGTATATGTATATATATATATACATATATATATACATATATATATATATTTCTCTCTTTCTCTGTTAGTTTGGAAGCTAAGATTAATATTTCTATACTGTTAGCGGTTATCTTAAATTTTTATCATACGTTATACATTAGAAAATTTCTAAGAAACTCTAAAGTTACTCAGTATTTCTATCCTTTTCTAGAACATGAAACCTTAGCATGCTTTAACTATTCATTGAACTCTGCCCTATCTTATTATTGTCTATTTTAGTTTTACCTTTTTAAAAGACTAAACTTTTCAAACAGTAATTTATTATAGATGCCACAAGTTAACCACTTTTTTTATAACCCATGCCATTTCTTCAAATTAATTTTATTTTTGGTTGAAGTATATCCTTTAATCTTTCTTTTAGTGAGGACCTTTATTTTATTTTATTTTTTTAACATCTTTATTGGAGTATAATTGCTTTACAATGGTGTGTTAGTTTCTGCTGTATAACAAAGTGAATCAGCTATACATATACATATATCCCCATATCTCCTCTCTCTTGCATCTCCCTCCCACCCTCCTTATCCCACCCCTCTAGGTGGTCACAAAGCATTGAGCTGATCTCTTGTGCTATGTGGCTGATTCCCACTAGCTAGTGAGGACCTTTAAATAGAAAGGTTTTTCAATTTTTGTTGTGGTTTTCTATTGCTGATTAGCAAATCATGATGAAATGCACTATTGATAATACAAGATTATCAGTCCCAGATTCTGTAGGTCAGGAATTCAGACAGAGTGCAACAGGAATGGCTTGTTTCTGCTCCCTCCATGATGTCTGGGGCAAGACAAGAAATGCTGAGGGCAGGAATCAACTAAAGCTTCTTCACGCAACATGCATGGTGTCTGGGCTGGGGGGACTCCAAGGATGGGCCCAACCGGAAATGTTGACAGGAGCACATACACGCACGGACTCCTTACAAGACGGCAGCTTCAAGGTGGAAGTTCACGTGGTGGCTCAGAGCCCCCAGAGCAAGCATCCAGCTCCAGGGCAGGAGTAGCCCTGAAGGTCCAGCCTCAGAGGCCCCATCGTGTCCCTCCCACTGTGCTCTGTTAGTGGCAGGAGTCACAAGCTCATGCAGATTCAGAAGAACAGGTCATGAACGGCCATCTTTGGAGGGAGAAGGGTCACAGAGTTTGTGGCCACGTTTTATAACTGCCACAATCGCTCTCTGGACAGAAGTTATCTGTATTGCTCCCCGGAGCAGAGTAGACTCTTTTCCCTCCCAGACAGGCTCATTCCATCCTTCTTGCAGGCACGTGCTAAGAGTTGAGGATCTTTGCCCCAGTCAAGTCCACGTGTGAATAAGACCCCTCAGGTTCGGCTCCCCGGGGAAAAGCTCCTCTTGTTTCGAAGGCTTATGGAAAAAGGGGCAAGTTGTCTTCCCCGCACACTCAACACGCCATGGTGGGCAGGGACAGGCCCATCTCAGTGGACACCCCTGACCAGACGGGAGTGACATGCGAGAAACACAGCGGTTGTTACTTCACGGGAAGTCTCAAGCCTGGCTGGGCGTCCGTCTACAGCCCGTTCGCGGACCCACCCACATCTTGTGAGAAACTTTTCCTCTCTCAGCTCTGTTCTCTGAGCCCTTTTTGGCCCCTGAGTCATCCTCGTCTTCCATAAGAAATGACCAGTATTTGCAGATGAGTGTTCTTGGCCTGCTTCCTTTCTGTAGAAGTTCAGGAACCCGAAGACTTCTTTTAATTTTGTACCACTCTGCTCCCTTTAGACTAAGCCGATATATTCCCTTAAAAACAGTGTGGGGTTCAATTCGCATAAACTGCTTCAGCCAAAAGCCACACCGAAACATAGGTCCTTCTGTACCTTAGCAGGGATTCCAGCTTCCTCTTTTCTTACCCTGTCGACAATGCAGTGCCATGGAGCATGGTATCATGCTCATTTGGAAGAGAACAGAATTTGGAGCTGTGCAAACCTGGGCTGGAATCCAAATTGCCACTGATAGATGTGGTCCTGGGCAAACTGCTACTACCTGAACCTTACTGTTCTCATCTGTAAATGGAAGATAGCACCATCTCCCTTAAAGGGCACATGGAGGTGTTCGGGGCACGTAGCAGCTGGACTGCTGGCTGCGGCTTGGGCTATAACCAGCCCCCCAGGTGCCACATTGTCTGGAGGAAGAAACAGGACGAGAAATGGGAGGAGAGAGCCTTTCTCTTCCCTCGCTCCACGAGCATTTGCAGACCCGAGGGCGCCTCTGGCTTTTCTTGGTACCACCAGGTGGATGGGGCTGCTGGTTTTGGCTACCACCTCCTTTATTTTTCTGAGAGGGAAGGAGATTTATGGAAGAAGGAAAGCTGGCTCGCCAGTCCCTGGCTCACTCTGTGAGTTCATTCCAGAGCCTCCAAGTAATGTTCGTCAGAAGCCCCTGAGCAAGCCTTGAAGAAGGGGGAGCACGTGTGAGGTTTCAGTGTTTGCTGGCTTTTGTTGGAGGTCGGCTCGTTTTCTCTAACACTGAGGCGAATGGCCGCCTCCAACTGGATCTAGGTCCCTGCATGAATATGCTTGCCTGTTTCACAATTGCTTAAAAGCAGGGTGATACACATGTGGATTTAAAAAGCATTTAGAATTTATTTCCTTCAGAACAAAGCATGTGCACCGAAGGGCTCTGAAAAGACAAATTAACTGACTTAAAACATAACGACTTACACTGTGATGCAGGTGCTTCAGGTGCCCCATTTACCCAGTCTGTCATGCTGGTGCTGCAAACCACCTGAGGCTGATGCCAACAGAGAGGAGGAAAGCCCATGGGTCAGAGCAGAGGAAGAGACCAGATCTCTTCTCATGAAAATCCTGGCAGGCCAGACAGCCCTCCATCCAGCAGATTCCCTGGAAATGAAGATGTTTGTCAGAGATGCCAGACCCTGCCTCATGCTTTGAAAATGTTCCCTAAGCTCTGCGATAACCTCACTGGGGTCACATCTGGCTTGGAGGCCATGTGCCAAACACTCCATATTTAAGGCTGAATTTGCAAGTTTGCAACAGGAGGGAAAAATACAATAGCGTGTGTCAAGAATACCCTATCTAGAGGGAACCTAAGGGCACGGGATTTGTTGATCACAGCTTCATTCACTGCATCGTATCATGATTGGTCCGTGCCTGACCAGCTCCTCACAGCTTCACTGACATTGGGTGTTGTCAGCCTTACTTGGTCATGATGAATTGTCCTTTCTTTGTGTGTTGCTGTTTGGTTTGCTAACATTTTGTTAATTTTTTTCATTTATGCTCACTTAGGATGTTGCTCTGTAGTTTTTCTTTAGTTTTGTAAGGGTTTGGTGTTGGGGTTATTTTGGCCTCATCAAATGATTTGGGAAGCATTTCATGCTCCTTTGTTTTTTTTTCTGAAAGGGTTTGTGGATAATAGGTAATATTTAGTCCTTAAATGTTTGTTATAATCTACCAGTGAAGCCATCTGAACTTGTCCTTTTCTTCATTGGGATGTTTTTAAGTGTGAATTCTACTTCTATTTATTCTTGGGTCAGTTTTGGTGAGGTCTGTCTTTCAAGGTTTTTATCCATTTCATCATTGGAATAAGGTTGTTACAATATTCCACCATTTTTTAGTAACAGCTTTCTGAAGATATAATTCGTATACCATAAAATCCACATTTTACAGCATACAATCCAGCGGTTTTTAGTATATTCACAAACTTGTGCACCATCACCATTATCTAATACAACATTTTTATCACCCTGAAAAGAAACCCCATCCCCACTAGCAGTCACTCTCCATCCCACACCCTCCCAGTCCCTGGCAAGCACTAATCTACTCTCTGTCTATGTGGATTTCCAAATTCTGGACATTTCATGCAGTTGGAATCATACAGTCTTTTGTGACTGGCTTCAAACACTTAGCATATGTAGCATAAATCAGTACTTCATTCTTTTTTATGGCTGAGGAATATTCCATCTTTCATTGACTGAGTCACCACTTGATGGGCATTTGGACTGTTTCCATATTTTAGCTGTTATGAATAATGCTGCTATAAATACTCATGTACAACTCTTGTGTGAACATATGTTTTCAATTCTCTTGTGTATATGCCTAGGTGTGGAATTATTGGATCATATAATAACTCTGTGTTTCACATGTTGAAGAACTACCAAACTGTTTCCAAGGTGCCTGCACCATTTTACGTTTCCACCAGAGTTCATGAGGGTTCCAATTTCTCCACATCCTTGTTAACACTTGCTTTTGTCTGTCTTTTTGATTACAACCATCCTAGTTGGTGAGAGTGGTATCTCACTGTGGTTTTGATTTGCATTTCCCTGATGGCTAATGATCTTGAGCAATATTTCATGTGCTTATTGGCCATTTGTACATATTCTTTGGTTAAATGTGTATTCAAATTCTTTGCCCATTTAAAAATTGGGTTATTTGTCTTTTAACTGTTGAGTTGTAAGAGTTCTTCATATGTTCTGAATACTAGTCCCTTATCAGATACATGATTTGCAAATATTTTCTCTCATTCTGTGAGTTGTATTTTAACTATCCTGACGGTATCCTTTAAAGAACAAAAGTTTTAAATTTTGATGAAGCCCAATTTATCTATTTTTTCTTTCATTACCTGTGGTTTTGGTGTCATAGTGGGCTGTTTTAAAAAATTACCATTGAGGGATGAATGGACAGAGCACAGAGGATTTTTATGGCAGTGAAAATGATACATTATATGAGTCTATCGTACTCATGAAAATGAGTATGATACTATAAGGCAGAAACATGTCGTTATGTATTTGTCCAAACCCATAGCATGTACAACACCAAGAGTGAACCCTAATGTAAACCACAGACTTTGGGTGCTAATGATGTGTCAGCGCAGGCTCATCGTCGGTAAGAAATGTAGCATCTGGTGCGGCATGTCGGTAACAGGGCGGGCTGTGCGTGTGTGTGCGATATGGGAACCCTCTGTACCTTGCTCTCAATTTTGCTGTAAACATACTCTAAAAGAATTGTCATTCAAAGAAAAATTATCAATCAATTAAAATATTTTCTGATTTTCCTTGTGATTTCTTCGATTGATATGTTATTTAGACGTATATTGTTTATTTTCCAAATATCTGGGGATTTCCCAGTATATTAACTTTTTTCCTGATGCAGAAATGCAGCTCTTTCTCAGTTGCATCTTTCTTTCTAATTGGCCCCTGGGAATAGGAGGGTGGGGATGGGGCTCGCCTTCCGCAACCAAAGACCCATCGAGTAATATTCCCAGCACAGAGTCATTGCCTCTGCTGTGAATTATGCCTCTAGTGTGTTAAAGCTGCTTAGTCAGATATATTTCTGTTATTGATTTCTAACCAATTCCATATTCTATATTATCTCAATGCTATTACTTGTATTGACATTATTTTATGGCTCAAAGTATAGCCTATCTTGGAGTATGTTCAATGTGAACTTGAAAATAATGTACATTTTTCAAACATTAGGTATAGTGTTTTATATTTGTCAAGTAGGTTAATTGATAGTTGTTCAGGTTTTATATATCCTTACTAATATTTTCTAAGAGACGAGAACTAAGTCTCCAACAATAATAGTGGATTATTAGGTGCAAATATATTTAGATTTGTTGTTTCCTTCATGAAGTAATGCTCTTATCATTATGAAGTGTCCTTCTGTCACAACTAGCACTTCCTGTCTTAAAATCTACTTCGGTTTTATGAATATAGCCGCTCCAGCTTTCTTACGATTAATGTTTTCAAACTTTTTCATTCTTTAAATTTGAACCTATTTATATCTCTATGATATCTCCTACAAATGACATATAATTGGCTTTTACTTTTTAAAAAAATTTGGTTTGACAATCTCAGCCTTCTAATTGGAGGAGTTAGGCCATTTTCATTTACTCAAATTATTAATAAGGTTTGCTTATTACTGCCTGGCTATTTACTATTATTTGTTTATTTTTGTTCCTCCTCCTTTCTCACCTTTTTAAAAATAACTATTCCACTCTTTCTCTTCTATTGGATTTTAACTATATATTTTTAGTGGTTGTTTTATAAATTACACATATACTTATTTCATCAGTCTACTTTGAATTAACATTCACATTTCACTGTAATATAAAAACCTTGCAACAGTATTTTTCTATTTATCCTCTTCTGACCCTTGTTCTATTTTTTTCTTATATTTTATTTCTAAATAAATTACAAACCACAAAATTCGCTGTTGTTATCATTGTTTTTAACTCAGTTTACTTTCAAAAACTAAAAACCCAGAAAAATAGTCTTTTATATTAACCTACAAAGTTACTGCCAGTCAGTTTGGGCTGTCATAACAAAGTACCATAGAGTAGGTGGCTTATAAACAACAGAAATTTATTTCTCACAGTTCTGGTGGCTGGAAGTCCAAGATGAGGGTGCCAGCAGGGTGGTGTACTGCTGCGGGGCCTCTTCTGGGTGCAGATGGCCGACTTCTCACTGTGTCCTCAAGTGGCAGAAGGGGCAGACAGCTCTCTGCCATAAAGGCCCTAAACCCATTTATGAGGGCTCCACCCAAAGGCCTCACCTCTTAATACCATCACACTGGGAGTTAGGATTTCAAATATGAATCTGGGGGGGTGACACATTCACTCCATCCATTGCCCTTTGTGATGTTCTTCATTTTCTTCTGCAGACTTCATTCCCACGGGAGAGATTTTTGGTTGTCACAACCGGGGGCTGGTGCTCCTGGCATCTAGTGGGTAGAGGTCAGGGATGATGAGAAGGACAGTCCCCACAACAGAGAATTATTTGGCCCCAAATGTCAACAGTGTTGCAGTTGAGCATCTGCTGTGGCTCCATGTTTATATTCAGTATCATTTCCCTTCAGTCCCCAAACCTAACTTTAGTGTTTCTTGTCGTGGAGGTTCAATTGCTACAGAGGTTTGTTTGTTTGTTTTAACTTTCGTTTATCTGAAGATTTCTATTTTGCCTTCCTTTTTGAAGGATGATTTTGCTGGTTGCAGAATTCTAGATTGAAGTCTCTTTTCTCTCAGCACTTTAAGCGTGTTGCCCCATTGCCTTCTGCCTCCAAATGTTTCCAATGAAACCAGCCATTTAAAAAAAAGCCATTGCTCTATGTAATGCATATTCTTTCTCTGACAGATTTTTCTCTTTATATCTGGCTTTCAGCAGTTTGTGGCTTTTCATAAGATTGGAATGTTTTGGCCAATAATTCTTCAAATATTTTTCTTCCATTGTCTCTCTTCCCTCTTATTCTTGGACTCCAAAATGATTGTATCTCAGACTACTTGATATTAGACTACTTGATATGGATCTTTCATTTCACAGATGTTTTGGTCATGTTTTTAAAATCTTTTTTCTCTCTCTTTGCCAATTTGGATAATTTCCATTGACCTTTTTTTCAAGTTCACTGATTCTGACTTCTGCATTGTCCAACCTAAGCCCATCCATTTTTTTTTTTTTTTTTAGTGTTTCCATTCACTTCCTAAAATATACCATCTGTTCACTCAGATTTGAAATAATTGTTTTAGTTTATTCTTCCTCCAGTAACTGAACCATCAATGGTCTCTCCTAAAGAATGTAATTTCTCTTAAATACAGGTCACATTTTTCTGCTTTTTGCATGTTTTATAATTGTTTTTATTGTATTCTGCACACTGTGTAGAAAAGAATAATAAAGAGTGAAGTATTTTTGTTTTGTCTTGTTTGTTCCTTAGAGACTGAAGTCCATTTCCTCTGAATGCAGTAAAGGTGAGGAGCTAGTCACTCAGCTTTCCCCTAGCGTCCAGTTGAGCCAGAGAAATTGCATCTTTCTTCAGACTGAGTTAACCTGTGAATTAGCCCAACCTCAAATCCTGAGCTATAGTCTTCTGGATCTTGTCAGTATTTGGGCTGGGAAGGGTTGCTTGTAGTTTCAACTCTATTAACTGAAAGAAAGTATGGGACTTTCCGATTTCTCTCTGCTTAGCAACCCCTACTCCAATGCCACTTTCATGGCAAGACCTGGAGTGGGGGAGGAGAATTGTTCAGGCTGAGTCCTCTATCCTTGCCTTTGTGGCTCTTCTAGACTCCAGTTCGTGCCATCAGTCCATACTGCCACCCAAAGTCCAGCTCACAGCCCTCTGCTACCATGAAGGTTTTTCATCCATTGCAGGCCAACTCTACCCAGACCTCAGTGTGGAAGCAGGGAGCTGTCATGTCTCTCTGCTCACTCATGATTGTTTCTTTCTGGAATCCAGTTCTCAAGGCTTCCTTCTGTCTTCCCCTCTTCTTACTCTTTTTTTTTTTTTTTTTTTTTAATGAGGTAGTTTACCTAACAACGCAATTTTTTTTTTTTAGTTTTTATTTATTTATTTATTTATTTTTGGCTGTGTTGGGTCTTCGTTTCTGTGCGAGGGCTTTCTCTAGTTGCGGCAAGCGGGGGCCACTCTTCATCGCGGTGCGTGGGCCTCTCACTATCGCGGCCTCTCTTGTTGCGGAGCACAGGCTCCAGACGCGCAGACTCAGTAGTTGTGGCTCACGGGCCGAGTTGCTCCGCGGCATGTGGGATCTTCCCAGACCAGGGCTCTAACCCGTGTCCCCTGCATTGGCAGGCAGATTCTCATTCACTGTGCCACCAGGGAAGCCCCTCCTCTTCTTACTCTTATATAAATGTACAATTTTTATCTTGTCTTGGTTTTTCTTGTTGTCCCTATGCGAATGAAGGTCTTTCCCATTCTGATCTGAATCAGAAATCTCCTGTACTTCCTGTTTTGTTAAATGCTTTCTCCAGTCAACAGTATGTCATGGATATCTTACCTTGTGAACACAAAGAGGTTTACCTCATAATTTTAGAATTTTAAACACTTTTACTTTTTTTTCCAAAAGTAAATAACACAATAAAAACAATCTCTAAGTTAACCACTGTTAACTTCTCTTGTCTTCCTTTTTATTGAGAAATCATTTGCTTAGAGCAAAATGCCCAAATCTTAAGTTTATAACCCAATGAATTTTACATACATTTATACTTTGTGACCACCGCTCAGATCAAGATATAGAACATTTCCATCATGATTCTTCCCAGTCAATACTCCCTCCAGAGATAACCATTATTTTGATTTCTAGCATGATAGATTGGTTTTGCCAGTTCTTAAGTTTAATACAATTGAAAGCATATAGTATGCACCGTGTTGTGTCTGGCCTCTTTTGCTCAAACAATGTCTGTGAGATTCATCCATATTGTCATGTGTCCATTTT
This sequence comes from Eubalaena glacialis, assembly GCF_028564815.1. Classification (NCBI taxonomy): domain Eukaryota; kingdom Metazoa; phylum Chordata; class Mammalia; order Artiodactyla; family Balaenidae; genus Eubalaena; species Eubalaena glacialis. Next base: position 693,266 of record NC_083721.1, read on the forward strand.
TTTTTTCTTTTACTGCTGTGCAATATTCCATCAATGAATTATACCACAGTTTACTTATTCATTATCCAATTGATGGACTATTGCTTCCAGTTTTTGGGTTGTTATGAACAAAGCCAACATGAACGTTCTTGTAGGTTTTTTTTTTTTTTTGGTAGGTATATATGCAATTTTTTTCTAATTTTACCTTGGGTGGACTTGTTAATTCATAGGGAGATGCATATATAGCTTTAGCATAAACTGCCAGTTTTGCCAAGTAATGGACCATTTTACACTCCAGCAGTGTATGAGAGTTCCAGTTGTTTTAAAGCCTGACCAACATTTGGTATTATCAGTCTTTTTAGATTTCTGCCATTCGGTTGGGTGTACAGTAGAGCCTCATTAATTTTTAACTTGTACTTCCATGATTGTGTCCCATTCTTTTTAACGGCTGCATGATATTCTCCAGTATGAATGTTCCGGAACTTATTTAGCCATTTCCTTATTGATGGACATTATCTTTAAAGTTTTAATTTTTGAAAACACTGTGGCATTACACACCCTTGACCCACACCTTAGAGCCCACATGCAAGTATTTCTGGTCTCAGGGCACTTGCACTGCAGTATAAAGCTCAAGGGAGCAAGCCTGTCATGCAAAGCTCTTACAGCTTGTCCACAAGTCACCTGTCCAGAATTATGCTGCCTTGTCTCATGGGACACAGCCACGCTGAACCCAAACATCATAGAAACATGAGGCCTTTCCCATGCTGAGCCCAGCCTTCTCAAGCTGCGTTTTCATCCTTTCTTTTCATTTTATTCAAGTATAGTTGATTTACAATGTTGTGTTAATTTCTACTGTACAGCAAAGCGATTCAGTTTTGCACATATATGTATTCTTTTTCATTTTTTTTCCATTACAGTTTATCACAGGGTATTGAATATATTTCCCTGTGCCATACAGTAGGACCTTGTTGTTTATCCATTCTATATGCAATAGTTTGCAACTTCTAATCCCAAACTCCCAACCCATCTCTCTCCCACCCCCCTACCCCTTGGCAGCCACAAGTCTCTTCTCCATGTCTGTGAGTCTGTTTCTGTTTTTTAGATAAGTTCATTTGTGTCATATTTTAGATTACACGTATATCATCGTCTCTTCCTTGAAATGCTCTTTCCTGGGGTCCCCATTTCCTCTGATATCAGCATGAGTAGGATACATTTTCCTGAGTGCTCTTTTAAGCAAGGCATTTTAAAGAGAACAGTTTTGCTGCCTGTCACTGCAGCAAAACAGACCAGCAACAGCAGAAGCCAATCATAGGAAGCTATACGGCTAAGAAGTCCTGCAGACTTCAGGTCCTGCAGTCAGTCCCAGTCATCCATCCACCCCACGTGATTCATGCTGCTAAGATGCAAATTAGAAACCTCCGTCATGGGGATTCCTTTTCTCTGCTCATGTCAGGGACATCTCCTACATTTAGGCTTGGAGGGACTCTTTCCTTTTTAAGTTCCTGATATTGAGAGAGCTTTGAGTCCATCCAAACACTGGAAGGTTAGGAAAGATTTGATTTGACCACCAGTGAATGACACACCCAGCCCAGAAACCATTCTGAAACCCACCCTAGACTGTGGTGAAATGCCCCGAATTCAGTCATCCTGGATTCAGATCTTGGGTCCCCAATTGTTTAGCCATGTCAGTTTGGGTAAGTACCTTTAACCTGTCCAGGACTCATTTTTCTCATCTGCTAAATATGGAAAGGAACGGGAGTCATTTTATAAGATGGCTGTATCAGAGCACTTAGAACAGTGTCCAGCAATAGCCCACAGTAATGTTGACACAATTACGATTGTGCTTTTCATCCCTAACTGAATCTCCAGCGAGGAGCAAGGTGCAGACACGTGAGAGATGCTGACCATGTGACCGACCACAGGGCGCTATCAGTGGAGTCATCAACACCACAGGCTTGGAATCAGGCAGCCTGGGCTTCAAATCTGGGCTCTGCCCTCAGTTTTCTCATCTGTCCAACGAGCACGTACAAGCCTGTCACACAGGGTGCTGTGAGGGTCACACCACCTAATGGGCAGTAAACTGCTAGGGCTGCGTCCGTCCCGCACATTGTGAGGCCTCAAATAAAGGTTAGCGGTGCTGGACAAACCACCAGGAAATGTAAGCGCTTCAAGCCCACAGGCTCGGGGTCCGAGGCCGAGGGTTTCCTGTTCCTTCTGAGAGTCCCACCTTGTTCAGGCAGTCACCCCTGCGGCCGCAGGCCCAGGCTCAGGACACTCAGCCTCAGGCTGGGCGCTCAACTCCGGCACAACCCCCACTTCGCGCGAGAAGCTTCAGCGCGCGTCAGCCGGCGTCCCTGAGGCGGGGAGTCCCCAGCGGAGCCGGGGCTGATTGGCTTAGCGACACGCGCACACGCACAGGCACGCACACACGTGATGCCTCTCTGGCCAATGAGATGTGAGGACGAGGCCCCTGGGGGATTCTGGGAAGGGCTCTCCTTCTGACAGAGCGGGAGGAGTGGCTCCCGGGCTGCGCGGGCGTGTGTGCGTGCTGTGGTCCCGGGTGGGGTCCTGTGAGTGGTCTCTGGAGGGGACCCCGTGAGGTGGGGTCGCGTGAGGTGCGCTGTCCCGGCAGGACTCGGTGACACGGGCGGGGTCCTGCGGGAGCCGTCAGCGTCTGCGGGGCAGCCGGAGCCTCCCTCCTGCGGCTCCTGTTCGACACGCTCTGGCCCCACGGTGTCCGAGGGGTTTTCGTCTGGGAAGCTGGTCTGTGAGACAGTGAGCGTTGCAGCAGCGTTGCCAGCCCGAGTTCCCCAGAAAGCCGGTGGGGAGCTCGTCCCCCACGGCAGGAATGCCGGGGCAGCGGGAGCGGCTCTCATCTTCCTCCAAGTGGCGTTTGGACAAAGTGTTTTGTTTGGTTTCCGTAGCTTCTAGAGCATGTGAGGAATGCTAAGGCCTCTTCCAAGTCAGAGGCTGCTCGTTAAAGTCACCTGCGCTCCTTCCAAGGATCCAGCCCAAGGACGGGGCGGGGCCTGGCATCGCAGATTTTAAGGGCCCCCTCCCCACGCGGCCACTCTTTGCCTTGAAGCCAGCGGAAAACCTCTGCTCCGAGGGCTTGGAAGACTGGGCAGCCCGTGGAGTCCACGTGCTGCTCCAGTTCTCTGCGAACTTCTTGCTCTGGGTCTACGTGGTCACCCCGTCGGTGGGGTGTGGCCCGACACATGGAGAGTCAGTCATATGTCTTGCCCTCTGTCTCCTGGAGCAGTTCAAGCTTTGCCATCCTCAGCGCAGACATCCCGCATGTGCTCTGCCAGGGAGGGAAGTCTGAATAACACTATCACAGCCACTCCCACGGCCTCTCCTGCCACATCTGGGGACCATATGGGAGAAGCAGAGATCAAACGCAAGCCTGAGAGGAAACCTCATTAGAGCCAGCTGGCAAAAGATGAACAAATATGCATAGCACAGGGACAGAACCCACAGAAAAGCAACACTAAGGCAAAAGTAGTGGGGATCTGACCTAGGAATGGCCTTGCAAAAGGCAAGATGGTGGACGGTGGTGGCTTGTATGTTCTGAGTGCTTCTGGAGGGTAATGTGCGGTTACCATCCCCTTGTCCCTTCATCTCACAGCCATGGGATAGACACTTTAATTGGATTTGCAGATTTAAATGCTTTCCGTTACACTTACCATGCCCAGGTACTGCCTAGCTGCTTTACAGAGGTCACTGTAACCTTCAGGACAGCAGTCTACCATGGCTGCCATTATTGCTCCCACTTCAGAGATGGGCAGATGGAGGCACCAACGGCCAGGATCTGAGTCCAAGTGGTCAGCTCCTGATCCCGTGCTCTCAAGTGTCAAGCTTGGTGCCTCTGGCACAACAGTCAAGGGCTAAAGTCTGGAAGCTAGCAAGTGTGTGTTTGAATTCTGCAAGGATCCAGATACAATTGGCTTGACCTCAGCTAGGTGAAAACCCAAAGCTCTCTGCTGGGCATTCCTGCTAATTCATGGGCACTTTCATTTCCTGACCTCTGTGCCACAGCACACAGGTCTGTGCACTGTCCCCAGTCCTACTCTACATCCACCAGGTCCACCAGGAGCAGGACTCCTTACATCTTGGTACCCATCAAAAGTTCTCAGTGGGCATTGCGGACCATACCAAGTGCTACATGGGTGGTGGAGGAGGGGATTCATGTAAAACACTAAGACGTGCCTGACCTTCTGAAGTCCACTCTGCTCTCCCCCACGCTCACTCTCTACACAGTCCCTGCATTTTTCCTTCCCTCCCACATTTCCCCCAGTGACTTTAAACTCCTCTCTACTGTGGTGTACTTCCACATCACCTCCTTTCTTTTCTGAAGCCTTGTTGCCCTCCTTGGTCACAGGGGGAGGAGAGGGGGCCAACCCCTTTGCCCTTCTACCCTAGTGCTTGTCAAGGAGTTCTTTACAAGAAAGTGAATGTTCTTTCTGCCAAGACATCTCCTACTGAATATATCACTCTCCATTTTTGATCAGCAAATGTTGGTTCTGCCCCTCCCATATTGAAGAAATAAAAGTATAAGATGTGAGTGAGAAGGCTCCATGCATAGCCCCGTCGCTCACTGCCTGTGGCTCTGGAAGAAGTCCCCAGTTTCCTCATCCATAAGCTAGGGATCAAAGCAACTACTCCACACCTTTGAAGAGTTGTCAGCCACATCTGGCTTAGGAGGCTTGATGAAGCCAGTTCTTTTTCTTGCTACCCTCAAACCCAAAGAATATGAAGAAGAAGGGGGTTTGAACAAGTGAAGCAAATAACAGCAAAAGCCTTCACTATTGAAAGGGAAGGAGAGATCAGCTCCCTGTGACAAAGCAGCACCTGCTTCCACCCTGACTGGAAGCTGTGGAGAGAGAGGACAGAAGTCAGAGTATTGGGGAAAATGCCCACTGATCCTGCCAACAGTAAGGGGCTGAAGGAGATGGGAGTCAGCAGCCCTGGGAAAGGTGGTGAGAGTTCAAAGAGGATAGAGCTTTTCTCACCCTTTTCCTCCTGCCCCAACCCCAGTGGTGGTAATGCCTCCTGGGGTAGAATGGGGTGACCAGCAGAGGGGAAGACTGAAAGACAGAACACCTAGAGTGGCTTATCACCAACAACAGACAGAAATGTGACCAAAGATAAAGGAGAAGACAAATGGGAGAAGACCTGAGAGAGCAGGATGGGGGAGCTGGCATACTTCATTGACCAGCAGTAATGAGGTATGTCTCCCCATCCTCACTGTAGTGGTGTCATAGGAGCCTGTTGAGGAGTTAGGACTTCCACATGGCTCAGCAGCAATGAGGCCACCTCCAGTGTGGTATCAGTGGAGACCACAAGGAGAGCTGGAACTCCCCGTCACCGAGAAGTAACAAGGAGCTCCCCTCCCTTTCGGTATCAATGGAAGCCTTCATGGGGAACCTGGACCTCTACCTCCACGTGGCAATAACAAGGTAGTGTCCCTTCCCCTTGTGAGAGCACTGTCAAAGAAAGCCAGCTAAAACAAGATTTAAGTGAGATCCAGAGTCTCATAACATAACACAAAAATGTCCAGATTTCAGTCAAACATCACTAATTATACCAAGAACTAGGAAGATCTCAAACGTAATGAAAAAGACAAACAATATATACCAATACTGAGATGACAGAGATGTTGTTAGAATTATGTGAGAAAGTTTAATTCAGTCATGATGAAAATGCTAGAAACAAATGAAAAATAGAAAGCCTCAGCAAAGAAATTGAATACATTGTCTCACCCAATAAATAAAAGATGTAAAGAAGAACCAAATGGAAATTTTAGAACTGAAAACTACAGTAATCAAAATAAAAGCTCAGTGATGGGTTCAACAGTAGAATGGAGGAAACGGGAAAGGTAAAACAATAGAAATTACCCAATATGAACAACAGAGATAATATTCCAAAACAAAACCCCAAAATCACAAAAAACAGAACCTCAGGGACCTGTGAGACTGTGACAAAAGATTTGATACTTATGTCATCAGGATCCCAGAGGGAGAGAAGCAAGAGGGCAGGGCTGAAAAAGTACTCAAATATTTTTTTTCAGAAAGGGGCAAAAGCAGTTCAATGGAGGAAAGCTTGCCATTTCAACAAATAGTCCTAGAGCAACTGGATGCTTGTAAGTTGAAAAATGAACCTCCACCTAAGTCTCACACTTTATACAAATAATAATTCAAAATGGATTGAAACATAAACGTAAAACATAGAAATACAAAACTTTTAGAAAAAAATAGAAAAATTTTAGGATCTAGCACTAGGCAAAGAGTTCTTAGACTTGACAGCAAAAGCATGATATATAATAGGAAAACTTGATAAATTGGACTTTGTAAAAATTGAACGCTTTTGCTCTGTGAAAACTCCTGTTAAGAGGATGAAAAGGTAAGCTATAGAGTTAAAGAAGATGTTTGCAAACCACATATCTAACAAAGGACTGGTAGCTAGAATATATGAAGAACTCCCAAAGCTCAACAGGAAAAAAAAAAATCAAACAATCCCATTAGGAAATAGGCAAAAGACATGAAGAGAAATTTCACTGAAGAGGTTATTGATGGCAAATAAGCATGTGAAAATATGTTCAACATCATTATCCATCAGAGAGATACTAATTATACCACAGTGAGATATCATTACACATCTATCAGAATGGCTAAAGTGAAGGGTGGTGTCAGCACCAAATGGTTTTTGAATGAGGAGAAACTGGATTACTTATCCAATGCTGGAAGGAATGTAAAATGGTATAGGAAAGCAGTTTGGCAATTAACAACAACAACAACTACTAAATATGCAACTACTACCCAGTAATAGCACTCCTGGGCATTTTCCCCAGAGAAATGAAGACTAATGCTCACACAAGAACCTGTTTACAAATATATATAGCAGCTTTATTTGTAATAGCCCCAAACTGGAAACAACCTGGATGTCCTTCAGTGGGTGAATGGTTAATCAAACTGTGGTACATGTATACCATGGGATACTACTCAGTAGTTAAAAGGAATACGTATATTAATGCATATATGTGGAACCTAGAAAAATGGTACAGATGAACCAGTTTGCAGGGCAGAAATAGAGACACAGATGTAGAGAACAAACGTATGGACAGCAAGGGGGGAAAGTGGCGGGGTGGTGGTGGTGGTGTGATGAATTGGGAGATTGGGATTGACATATATACACTAATATGTATAAAATGGGTAACTAATAAGAACCTGCTGTATAAAAAAATAAAATTCAAAAATTCAAAAAAAAAAGTAAATAAAAGGAATGAACCACTGATATATACAACACCTAGATGAATCTCTAGAGAATTATGCTGAGTGAAAAAACACCAGTCCCAAAAGATCACATGCTGGAAGTCCTAGCCACCACAATCAGATAAGAAAAAGAGAGAAAAGGAATCCAAATTGGAAAGGGAAAATTAACTCCGTCTCTGTTTGCAGATGACATGATAACTATACATAGAAAAATCCTCAGGATGCCACCAAAAACTACTAGAACTCATCAATGAATTTGATAAATTTGCAGGATACAAAATTAATATACAGAAATCTGTTGCATTTCCATATGATAACAATGGACTATCAGAAAGACAAATTAAGAAAACAATCCCATTTACAGTCTCATCAAAAAGAATAAAATATCTAGGAATAAATCTAAGGAGGTAAAGCACCTGTACTCAGAAAACTATAAGACACTAATGAAAGAAATTGAAGACGACACAAACAGATGGAAAGATATACTGTGTTCATGGAGTAAAAGAATTACTATTGTTAAAATGACCATATTACCCAAGGCAATCTACAGATTCAATGCAATCCCTATCAAAATAACAATGACATTTTTTCACAGAGCTAGAACAAATAATTCTAAAATTTGTATGGAAACAAAAAAGACCTTGAATAGCCAAAAACACCTTGAGAAAGAAGAACAAAGCTGGAGGTATCTCGCTCCCAGGTTTCAAACCGTACTACAAAGCTACAGTCATCAACATTATGGTACTGGCACAAAAGAAGACACATAGATCAATGCAAAAGAATAGAGAGCCCAGAAATATACCCATGCTTATATGAACAATTAATCTATAACAAAGGAGGCAAGAGTATATAATGGGGAAAAGACAGCCTCTTCAATAAATGGTGTTGGGAAAACTGGACAACTACATGCAAAAGAGTCAAACTGGACTACTCTCTCACACCATGCACAAAAACAAATTCAAAATAGATTAGAGCCTTAAATGTAAGACCTGAAACCATAAAACTTCTAGAAGAAAACGTAAGCAGTAGTCCCTTTGCTATTAGTATCAGTAATATATATATATATATATATATACATATATATATATATACATATATATATATATATGTATATATTTGGCTATGTCTCCTCAAGCAAGGGAAACAAAAGCAAAAAGAAACAAATGGAACTACATCAAGCTAAAAAGCTTTGCACAGTGAAGGAAGCTATCAACAAAATGAAAAAGCCACTTAATAAATGGGAGAAGACATTTGCAAATGATATATCTGATAAGGGGTTAATATCCAAAATATACAAAGGACGCATACAACACAACATCTAACAAACAAACACAAACAACCTAATAAAAAACTGGGCAGAGGATTGGAATAAAAGTTTTTTTCCAAAGAAGATATTCAGATGGTCAACAGGCACATGAAAAGATGCTCAACATCACTAATCATCATCAGGGGAATGCAAATGAAAATCACAATGAGATATCACCTCACACCTCTCAGAATGGCTGTTATCAAAAAGACAACAAATAAGAAACGTTGGTGAGGGTGTTGAGAAAAGGGAACTCTCCTACACTGTTGGTGGGAATGTAAATAGGTGCAGCCACTATGGAAAACAGTATGGAGATTCCTCAGAAAATTACAAATAGAACTCCCATAAGGTCCAGCAATTTATCAAAAGAAAACAAAAGCACTAATTAGAAAACACACATGTACCCCTGTGTTCACTGCAGCGTTATTCACAATAGCCAAGATATGGAAGCAACTCAAGTCCCCACCAGTAGAAGAATGGATAAAGAAGATGTGGTATATATAATGGAATATTACTCAGCCATAAAAAGAAGGAAATCTTTCCACCTCCAGCAACATGGATGGACCTAGAGGGTATTATTCTAAGTAATATGTCAGACAGAGAAAGACAAATACTGTATGACTTCACTTATATGTAGAATCTAAAAAACAAAACAAATGAAAAAACATAAACGGAAACAGAGTTACAGGCACATAGAACAAAGAGGTGGTTGCTAGAGGAGAGGAGGGTGAGGGAGGGAAGAAATAGTGAGGGAGATTAAGAGGTACAAATTTCCAGTTGCAAAATAGATGAGTTGCAGATATGAAATGTACAGTGTGGGGATTATAGTCAATTACTAGGTAATATCTTTGTGCGGTGACATATCATAACTAGACTTATGGTGATCATTCTGAAATGTATAGAAAAAAATACTATGTTTTGTAACAGGAACTAACATAGTGTTGTAGGTCAATTATACTTCAAAAACAAACAAACATACAAACAAACTGAAGGAAAAAGGATCAGGTTTGTGGTTACCAGAGGTGGGGGGTTGAAGGAGGGGAAATCGGATAAAGGCAGTCAAAAGGTACAAACTTCCAGTTATAAGATAAACAAATACTAGGGATGTAATGTAAATACAATGTAATAAATATAATTAATACTGCTGCAGGTTATGTATGAAAGTTGTTGAGAGAATAACTCCTAAGAGTTCTCATTACACACATAAAATTTTATTCTGTTTCTTTAATTTGGTATCTATATGAGATGGATGTTCACTAGACTTGTGATAATCATTTCATGATGTATGTTAGTCAAATCATTATGCTGTACACCCTAAACTTATACAATGCTGTATGTCAATCATGTCTCAATAAAACTGAAAGGGAAAAAAAACCCCATTAATTTAAAAAAACAAAAAAAATCCCCCAAACCAAAACCAAACCAAACCAAACAAAAACCCAAAAGATCACATACTCTATGATTCCATTTGTATAACATTTTTGCAATTACAAAATTAAACAAATGAAGACCATATTAGCTATTGCCAGTAGTTAAGGATGGGGTGGAGGTTGGAGGGAGGTGGCTATGATTATAAAAGGGACATGGGGGAAATTCTTGTGTCTATGGGACTGTTTTGTATTATGACTCTGTCAATGTCAATATCCTGGTTGCGGGCATTGTACTATAGCTTGCAAGATGTAACCATTGGGGAAAACTGGGTAAATGGTACACAGTATCTTTTTGTATTGTTTCTTACAACTGCATGTGAATCTACAATTATCTCAAACTAAAATGTTTTTAAAAATTTAAATACATGAAGCATTATGAGGTTGGTTGATTTTGAAAATCAATTAATGTAATTCATCACAGAAACAAACTAAAAAAGGAAAAAATGATCATCTCAAAAGATGCAAAAAAAACATTTGATAAAATTCAACATTTCTTGATTAAAAAAAAAAAACAATGAATGGAGAGATATACTATATTCATGGTATTGTTAAGATGTTAATTATCCCCAAATTAATCTATTGATACAAACAAAATTTCAACAGCTATTTTGTAGATACTGACAAGCTGATTTTAAAATTCAGGTGAGAATGCAAAGGATCTAGAATAACCAAAATGGCTTTGAAAAAGAAGACTGGAGGACTAACTCTGATTTCAAGACTTACAAAGCCATAGTAATTGGGACTGTGTAGTACTGGTGTGAAATAGACAAATAGATCATGGAACAGGATAGAGTCCAGAAATAGACCTATACAAATATTCACGACTAACTTTTACAAAAGTGCAAATGTAATTCAGTGAGGAAAGGATAGTCTTTTCAACAAATGGTACTGGAACAATTGGATATCCACATGCAAAATAAAATGAGCCTTGATCCATATCTTGCACCATATACAAATATTAACTCAAAACAGATTATTTAAAACATAAAACTATAAAACATTTTAAAAATATTGGGTTGAGCAGAGTTTTTACGTATGATACCAAAAGCATGATCCATTTTTTTTTTAAACATCTTTATTGAAGTATAATTGCTTTACAATGGTGTGTTACTTTCTGCTTTATAACAAAGTGAATCAGTTATACATATACATATGTTCCCATATCTCTTCCCTCTTGCATCTCCCTCCCTCCCACCCTCCCTATCCCACCCCTCTAGGTGGTCACAAAGCACCGAGCTGATCTCCCTGTGCTATGCAGCTGCTTCCCACTAGCTATCTATTTTACATTTGGTAGTGTATATATGTCCATGACACTCTCTCACCCTGTCACATCTCACCCCTCCCCCTCCCCATATCCTCAAGTCCATTCTCTAGTAGGTCTGTGTCTTTATTCCCGTCTTGCCACTAGGTTCTTCATGACCTTTTTTTTTTTTTTCCTTAGATTCCATATATATATGTTAGCATACTGTATTTCTTTTTCTCTTTCTGACTTACTTCACTCTGTATGACAGACTCTAACTCCATCCACCTCATTACAAATACCTCCATTTCATTTCTTTTTATGGCTGAGTAATATTCCATTGTATATATGTGCCACATCTTCTTTATCCATTCATCCGATGATGGACACCTAGGTTGCTTCCATGTCCTGGCTATTGTAAACAGAGCTGCAATGAATATTTTGGTACATGACTCTTTTTGAATTATGGTTTTCTCAGGGTATATGCCCAATAGTGGGATTGCTGGGTCGTATGGTAGTTCTATTTTTAGTTTTTTAAGGAACCTCCATACTGTTCTCCATAGTGGCTGTATCAATTTACATTCCCACCAACAGTGCAAGAGTGTTCCCTTTTCTCCACACCCTCTCCAGCATTTATTGTTTCTAGATTTTTTGATGATGGCCATTCTGACCGGTGTGAGATGATACCTCATTGTAGTTTTGATTTGCATTTCTCTAATGATTAATGATGTTGAGCATTCTTTCATGTGTCTGTTGGCAATCTGTATATCTTCTTTGGAGAAATGTCTATTTAGGTCTTCTGCCCATTTTTGGATTGGGCTGTTTGTTTTTTTGTTATTGAGCTGCATGAGCTGAAAAGCATGATCCATTTTTTAAAAGATTAAATGGACTTCATCAAAATTAAAATGTCGTCTCTTTGAAAGACATTGCTATGGGAATGAAAAGACAAGCCGCATACAAATTGGGACAAAATAATTGCAAATCATACATCTGATAAAGGTTTTTTAATCCAGCTTATATAAAGAACCCTCAAAACTCAATAATAAGAAAACTAACAACTCAGTTTAAAAAATAGGCAAATGATTTGAAGAGACACTTCACCAAAGAAGATACATGTATAACAAATAAGCATATGAAAGATCCTCAGCATCATTAGTCGTTAGGGAAATACCAGAATGAGATACGACTACACATTAGAAAGACTATGATTTAAAAGATTGATCATAACAAATGTTGATGAGGATGTGAAGCAACTGGAGCTCATACACTGCTGGTGGGAGTGTAAATGTTACAACCACTTTGGAAACAAGTGTGTCTGTTTCTTAAAAAGTTAACCACGTCTATTATATGAACCAGTCATTCTACTCCTAGGAATTTACCCAAAAGAAATGAAAGTGTATGTCTACACAAAGACTTATATACAAATGTTCATAGCTGATGAATGTGTGGAGAAATGGTCATGGCTGTGTATTGTCAGTAGGACTCCATTTTTGCAAACATTTTGGGGGACAGTTTAGCAACATCTACTTTTTTTTCCCCAAGAGAAATGTATTTCTTAGCTTGTGTGAGGCTGGCTCTGTGGTCACCTCTTTCATTTGGAACATTTTGGGTTACTCTGGATATTCAGAAAACAACAGAAATTGAACTGCTACAGAAATACACACTAAAATTTGTTTGTTGGGGTTTTCCTTTACATGCCCTCTTTTCCTTGCATGATTAAGTGGTATTAGTAAATTTATTCCAAATGGAAACTTTGTTGAAAACATTTGAATTGTGTGGCCAATAGTACATTTGCAAAAGTTGCTTATTAAAATTCTAAACAAAAGTTAACTTCATTACTGAGTATAGATGGTATTATTTTTATCCTTAAATACTTCAGTGTGTGTTTCCTAGGAACAAAACAACCTCTTACATACCCAGAGTGCAATGAGCACAATTAGGACATTTAATATTGACAACAATGCCATCATCTAATCCACAGACCATATTCAAATTTTGATGGTTATCCCAATAATATCCTTTATAGTTTTTTTTTTTTCCTGGCACACGATCCAATCCCAGATCACATGTTGCATTTAGTTGTCATATCTTTAGTCTGTTTTAATATGAAGCAGTTCCTTAGCCCAGTGTTTTATGACTGCGACATCTTTGAATAATATACGCCAGTTATTCTGTAGAACATCCCTCAACTTGGGGTAGTTAGATGTTTCCCTTTGATTATATTCTGGTTATGTATTTATATCATTATTTTTTGGGCAGAAGTATCACAGAAGTGATGTTGGGTCCTTTTTGCTGTATCATCACAGGAAGTTCATGATGTGTATACGTTTTAGGGTTTTTTTTTTTTTTAATATATGGATGTTTGGTTTTTCCTGCCCCATGAGTTGAAAAGAGTTTTCATTCCCCACCAGCTTAAATCTTTGATTTCTTTCCCTCTTTAGCTTCTGCTTTTCTTTGGGTCTTTTGCACTCTCCCCTGAACACATGCAGTTCAGTCGTCAGCAAAAGATCTGGAGCTGATATGCAGATTTGTGGATCGACACCCTGCCCCATCTGTGGCTCTCCTTTCATAGACCCTCTACACAGACACACACACATCAAACACACAAAGGGTAATTTGAGGTGGATCAGAGGCCTAAGTGTAAATGCTGAAACTGTAAATGATAGACGAGATTATCCTCATGACTTGGGGTTAGGCAAAGATTTTTTTAGGATACAGAAAGCAATAACTATAAGATAAAATTGGGTATTAGATGTTATAAAAATTGAAATTTTCTGCTTATAAAAAGACAGTATTGAGAAAATGATGATGAGACAAGTCATGGAGTGGAAGAAAATATTTGCAAAGTATGTCTAACAAAGGACTTGTATTCAGACTACTAAAAGAACTCATGCACAACTACATAAACAGAACTACAAACCTGTACAACCCAATAAAATTGGGCAAAAGATCGCCACAGTCACTTCACAATGCAGTGACTAGTCGGTAAGTACATGAAAAGTATTCAGCTTCATTAGTCATCAGGCAAGAGGAAATGAAAATCACAATGAGATACCACTACACTCCCACAGAAATGGCTAAAGTTAATAAGGCTGGCAATATTAAGTGTCGGCAAAGATGCAGCAGCTGTGACACATACATTTCTGATGGAAATGTGAAATGGTACAAACACTTTGGAGAACGGTTAATTAAAAAGTTAAACAGATACTTCCCATACAATCCAGCAAGTCTTCTCTTAGGTATTTATCCAAGAAAAATGAAAATACTGGTCTAAACCAAGACTTGAACAGAAGAGTTTATAGCAGTTTCATTCATGAGTCCAAACCTGGAAACAATTCCCATCAGTGTGTCAAGGGTCATCAGAACACCATAGAGTGGAGACCGACTGTGCTCAGCAATAGAAAGGAACAGACTCCTGACACATGTGACAACATGGATGGACCTCGAAAACACTCTGCCGTGGAGTGAAAGAAGCCAGACACAAAAGAGTACATACTGTATGATTCCACAATATATACCTGTAAAGAGACAAGTCTAATTTACAGTGTCAGAAAAAAATCAGTGGTTGCCTGGGGTGTTGGCGGCTGCCTGGGATTGGGGGTGTTTCAAATGTTCTTGATTGTGGTGGGTGCCATGCAGGATTACTCACTTGTTAAAACTTATCCAACTTTACACTTAAAATGGGCTCATTTTACTGTGTGTAAATATGTTTCAATAAAGGTGATTTAAGTAAAAGAATACAGGGGTCATGATTTTGATTTGTACAGGATAGATTTGGGGCCAAGAAGCATTAAATGAGAACAAGAGGACATCAGAGTGTGGTCCACTCTTCAAGATGACTGCCTTATAGCCATGCTATTTATGCTGCAAATGACAGCAACAATTGTCACAAAGCAGAAACTGCAGGAGTTAATAGGAGAAACAGAAAGAAATCCTGCTATTAGGAGATTTAATACTCCTCTGTAGTCCAAGACAGATCAAAGGGACAAAAATGAGGAAGCATGTAGAAGTACTGACTGCATGGCATGGCGAGCTTTATGGAAACTATTGAAATCTGTGCTCTGACCAGGAAGAAACTACATTGTCTTTTCCAGGGCACATAGGATAGTCATGGAAATGGACCATAAATTAGGCAACAATAAAAATCTCAATTCCAGATAGAAGTAGTGTAAAAAATATGATAAAGCTAGAAATCAAAACAGAAATATTAAATGTTCATCTTCCTGTACATTTTAAAACTTTTAAAAAAAACTCTTGTGTCAAGAGTCAAAGGGTAAATGCAAACCAATTTCAGAAATGCTAGGAAATGGTGATAATGGAAACATATCGCAATCTAGGGAGTGTAGCTCAGGCAGTGCTCAGAAACAAACTTATAGCTTTATATTTATAACAAGAAAAACAAAAGAAAGAAATATAAATGAATTGTGTTCAACTCAAAAATTTAAATTAATAACTACTAGGTAAACTGAAAGTAGGCATTAATAAGGCAAAGTCAGAAATTGAGTTGGAAAACAGAAAAACAGTAGAATTAACAAATAAAAACCCAGTTCTCTGAAAATTACCAACAAAATAGATAAATCACTAGCTAACCTAATCCACAGAAAAAAATAAAGCCATAAATACACGTAACAAAAGCTCTAAAAAGAGGAGGAATGACGATCAAGACGGAGAAAATTAAATCTTAAGAGATTACTTATAACTCTAGGCAAAAGCACTTGAAAACCTGGATGAAAAGATAATTTTCTATGACTTACCAACACTGAGTAGGTAATTACAGCATGTCTAAGCAGACAAATTCACATAGAATAATTATCTTTTATTAACTAACTGCTCCTCTCCGCTGTCCATCCCTGAACCACCAGGTTTCAAAGGGAGCTAAGTATTGATAGAAGATTACATGACCATCTTCATATATGCAAAAGAAGATTTATTTCATAGTCTCTTATGGACAAATAGAAAAAAGCCAGTATCTTAATGGGGTGCGCTGAGGCATTCCCACCAAAGTCAGGAACGTGACCAACCACTACCACACCCCTACTACTTAATCCTATTGGAAGCATCATCAAATGCAGTTGCACACACACACATAAACACACACACGCACGTGCGCACACACACGCGTATAGGAATTGGAAAGGAAGAAGTAAAATGACCTCCATTCTCCAGTGCAGATTGTAGTTCTAGTAAAATCAAGGCTGAGAAACTACTAAAACAATAAGAGAATTCACTAACGTAGCAGGGTATAACATTAACATAGAGAAATCAGTTGTCCTCATAGAAACAATGACCAAACAATAGTAAAAACAGTTAAAATAGTCAGTAATTAACAATAAATATGCAAAACTTACATGAAGTAAGGCTTACTTTGAGACGCACTGAAGTAGACAAAGATGAAAATACAGGGCATGTCTTTGGGCAAGAACACTCGTTATCATGAAGAAGCCAAGTTGTCTTAAGTTAATTTATAACTAAAAATACCAAAGGGTTCTTCCTCTCTTCCAGGCCTAGAAAAATTGACTCTAAAGCTCCTATGAAAAAATAAACAAAAAGAGTCAGGAAAATGTTGGAAACGATTAGCAATGGAGGGAGGAATGGGTCTTTCCCTACAGATGTTTAAAATACTGTAAAGTGTCCATAATTAAAAGTGTGGTACTGGTACATAAATGGACTGATCAGTGGGACAGACTACAAGATCCAAAAGTAGACCCACATACATATGTGGAGTTTAAGTATGCTAAAGGCAGCACCTCAGGTTGGGGAAAAGATAGCCTTTTTAATAAAAGGTATTGGGTAATTTGGATAGCCATTTGGATCCTTGTCACCCTATACACTATAGAATAAACTCCAAGTGGATCAGAGATATAAATATAAAACATGAAATCATAGAAGCTCTAGAAGAAAACGTGTGAATTGCTTTATAACTTGGGTATGGAAAAATCCTTTCTAAATATTGTTCTAAATTCAGTATCAACAGAGGAAATGATCAATAAATTCAATTATTTTACATACAAAACATTCCTGACCAAACACACACACACACACACACACACACACACACACAAAACAAAACAAAACAAAAACAAAGGCAAAAGACCAATGACAAGTTGAGAACAAGCACTTGCCAGTTGTCTCTAAGGGCTAATCTACTTAATATGAAGAGAGTTTCCAGAAATGAGGAAGGAAAAAACCAAGACCAATGGACCAGGGGGCAAGAGCCAGGAATACTCTTTTTCTTGGAAAAAAAATGGGTGTCAAAGGACCTCAACACATAAATAAGTGCTCAACATCATTTGTAGTGAGAGAAATGCAAATCTGTTTTCTGAAGAACCGGTTCTCAGCCATCAGGTTGACAAAAACCCAGAGGTGTGACAGCTAATTTTACTGGCGAGGCTGTGGGGTGAGGGGCAGTGAACATGCAAAACAACACAGCTTATGGAGGCAATTGGTCAGATCTAACAAAGTGACAGGTGTGCTTCCCTTGATCTGTCCTAGGGATGCACACACATGCAAGAGCAGGAGATGACAAACGTGTGGGGGGGGCGGTTTCTTGGCAGCCGTGGGATTGGAAAGCGCTCAGATGTCTAGCTGTGAGATGCTGCTTGGAGCTGTGGCAGATCTACAAGACGGAAAACCCAATTGCTGCAGGGGATGGAGAATGACAGGAAATAATCTCCAGCCTGTGTTGTTAAGTGAAAACTAGAGTGGAGATCTGTGAATTCAGTGCACTCTCTTTTGTATGGAAATGGTGTCACAAGACGAAACACTGAAAGAACTAACTAAAAACTAAAACATAGGAGCCCAGAGGGAGTGGGGTGGAGGGACAGGCTGGGAACATGGCCTCTCCAGGGTACTCTTTGACTTTTGACTTTTGAACCAGGTCAATATTTCATATATTCGAACAATTAAATTACAAAGGAAAATTTCCTGATACTGAGAACAAGCTGAGAAAAGTAAACCTAACTGCATATCTTATTAATAATATAATCTCATGAAGGAAAAAAATCATTTCAAGTAATTTTAGAACACTGTAGCTTTAGCACCCATTCTCAGTGTGACACAGGACAGAAAGGGCTGGAAAGAAGCCTTAAACTTTGTTCAGAGCTTAGGGGGCAAACAGCTTGTCAAAGACAATTTCAGAAAATTGTGGAAATTTAAATACGGCCTGGGCATATGAGGATGTTTAGAAGCTATTTTTAGCTTGGTGTTCTACTTTGAACTTGATTCAGTAATGGTATTAAGTCATGCAGAAAGCAATTCTTACTTTTTTAGAGGTGAATATTGAAGTACTTATGCATGAAACGTCATCAAGTCTGTAATTTACTCTAAAATATTTCAACCGTAAGGTTATTAAAACAAGTCTGGCAGATGGTAACAGGTTAGCGTAGAAAGTGGGTACAGGGTGGCCCAGTCCTCGCCGTTGCACTGTCCTCGCTGATCTTCTACGTTTGAAATGTTTCATCCGTGAAAATCACAATGATTTTGTTAAACAAAATCTCAGAAAGGGAGACCTGATGGAAATAAAAAGAAAGTTATCTGGGGTTTGTGAGGACCGCAGCCTGGGACACAGGTTCAAGCAGCACTTGAACCGTGTTGCGCCGAATTACGGACAAAATGGCGGAGGAAGCCTGTAAAGACGAAAACCGCAAGGGCACAGTGAGTTACACGAGTGTTTTTAATAAAGAATTATAATTGGAGCTGGCAAGACATGAGGGTGCTTGCTAAGTGAGGATTGGTTGGGGTCTGAAATGGTTGCCTAGTCACGAGGGGAGACCTTGAGGCCTCAAGGTTGCAGCTGGCAGCTGCAGGTCTGCGTATGGCTGGGGGTGCCTTGGGTCTGGTGCAGCTCAGAGAAAGTTCAAGTTCTTGGTGGGGCAGGGACGTGTCTGAGACCAGATCCTCAGTGGCCACCTGACTCCATTTTTGCTTGCCTGAACTGGGATCCCTCCACTGTAATTTCAACTTGTCATCAGTTTAAAAAAGGCCAAGGAGGATCTGCTTTAGACGAGACACAGGCCCAGGGGGGTGTGATGCTGGCATTTAAGCTGGTCCTTGAGAAGTGAGACGTGAGTGCTGGGAGCGAGGGTCTGGGTCTCGGGTGGTTGATAGTCTCTTGCCCCCTTATTTTTAGCATCTTTGCTTATCCTGAGAAAGCATTTCCTCAAATAACTAAAAAACTATTGAGGGCCTGTTCTCACAAGGATCCATTCTTCTTTGCTGGCCAAGCTTGAGCTCACCTCCTACATTAAACCAGATGGTCTCGTGTTCAGCCAACAGCTTCTCTGGAAACCAGGACGGATGCCTCGGGGACGGCCCAGCTGCTCCTCTGGGCCAGAGAGGCCCACTGGTGGGGTCCCGGGAAGGGGGGTGGGGTTACAGCTGGGGGGCAGCCTGACAGCCTGCGGTGTCAGCCCGGAGCCTGGCCGGGCAGAGGTGGCCTGCCCCCTCAGGCCCGTCCACTCTGTCACTCCTGTTCCAGGCTTTCTCAGACGCAGATCGTAAGATCCCTGGCGGATCAACGTGTAACTGGCAGCTCCTTCTCTCTGAGGGAAAAGTAAACTACGCAGATGGGTCTGGGATCCCATGAAGCCCAAGTCAGTGAGGTGATTCACCCGGGAAGTGGGGTCTCTCTGGGGGCGGGTGGGGGCTTGGAGCTCCCTCTCAGTCCATCCCTGGGGCTGAGGCCCCTCGAGCTCTTTGGCAGAGCTGTTTTCTGAAGAATCCAAAGAAGTTAGAAGCCAAAGTGATGTAACCCACAGTCAGGATTTGAAGAGTAGAATCAAGTTATAAACTTTGTTTTTACAAACATATCAATTTATCATTCGTTGACCCTGGTGCCATTTTGGACCGTCCAGGAGATTCTCTCAGGCTCAGCTGGAGAAGAAAGTTCAGAGTGTTTGACGGGGCCGCGAGGTCGAGGCTAAAAGAGAGGCTGAGTTTCAGGGAGCAAGTGTGTGTCCCATGGGCACTGCAACAAATCACCACAAACTCTGTGACCCTTGTGATGACACCAGGCCCACCCAGATGACCCAGGATGACCCCCCAGTTGGAGAGGATCCAAACTGTAGAGGGAGGTGGAAACCGGCAGGAGGGCATGGAAGATGGGACAGATGTGCTGGTGCCGGCTGCCCCTTGGCAAACGCCGGCAGCCGGGCTGCACCCGGGGGGCAGGGGCCTCAGGCGCCCTGACAGGAGACCTGCAGAAGGAGGATGGGGGGGGCGGTGTCCCCTCTTCCTGCATCCACTGTTGCCAATGGGCCTGATTCCAGGAGGGAGGAGTGGGGAGAGGGGGGCGTCTCTTAAATTATGACAAGAGTTTAGAAGGACCGAGGGTAAGAGATGGAGACAGGGTGTACGGCTTCCTAACTAACGCAGCCGGGTAACAGATCGCCACCAGCTCAGTAGTTTTAAAAGAACGCAAATGGACCATCTCATGGGCCCCGTGGTTAGTGGTCTGGGCACAGCTCAGCTGGCCTTGCTCGGGGCTCACAGGCCGGAAACAGCCTGTCGGCCTGTGCAGTCCGACGCTGGGGGCCCTCTTCCAGACTCACTGGTTCTTGGTGGGGTTCAGATCCTGGCTGTTGTGGGGCTGGGGTCCCCTCTTGTGCCTGGCGCCCTCCATGGGCAGTTCCTAGAAGGCCAGCAGGAGAAATCTCTCTGATGTCTTTTAGGTCTGACCCACCCAGGAGAATCTTCCATTTGATTAACTTGAAGTCAACTGCCTTGGGACCTTCGTTACCCTGCAGAGTTCCAGGAGTGGGGTCTCAGCCGATTCACACTCAGGGGAAGGGTCAGTATGAATTTAAAAATGCCCCGTTCTGCCGGTGAGAAGGACCATGAGGCTGCAAAGGGAGGGAGGCTCATAGCTCCCCGCCCCAGAGGTGGACGTGTGCTGGGGACACACAGCCACGGGGAGCGGGACAGGAGTCCAGAGCTGCCAGAGATGGTGCAGAGGGGGGGGCCGGTGGCAGAAATTCCAGCTTCTCTTTTTTAATCTAAAGCGTCTGAAGGTGTACAATTCTAAGAATTGTGACAAACACACACCCACGTGACCCACACACCATCAAGATGGACAACACTTCCATTATCCGGAAAGTTCCCTGTGCCCTTCCCGCCACTGACCTACCGCCACCGACTTACCGCCACCGATCAGCTTTCCCACCCTCGAGCGTCCGCAGACGGAACCACGCAGCATGTGTGAGTCTGGCGTCTTTCACTCAGCACGATGTGTGTGGAGCTCACACGTGCTCTGTGGTGTCACGCGTGGAGTTCGCGGCGTGGATGGGCCTTGGCTTGCTGTCCTTTCTCCTGTGGACGGGAGAACATTCTCCCCGGGTCTTTGGTTGGCACAGGGCTCAGGGTGGTGTGGCGGGCTGTGAGGGAAGAGTGAGGGATTCCAGGGTCCTGCAGGGGCTCTAACGTGGGCGCGCCACCTCCCGTCGCCCCTCGCCACACGGCCCCTCCTGACCGCGGGCGGCGGCTCGTCCCGGCTCACCTTGCTCCCCAAGCGGCCATCCAGGCTTCACTGGAGGAGGGCCTCTCAGTCTCCGGGTACCATAAGTGTCGTCATCCCCGCAGCCAAAAGACAGAGGAGCAGCTGAACGTAAAATCCTGCCCCGGGAGGGCATCACTTCCTTTAGACCGCAGCTGCCAGGCCAGCAGTCGGGATGGCGAGCGGAGGTGTCCAGGGCAGGGCTGGCCCGCGGTCTCCATCAGTGAGCTGCGTGGCCAGCAGCCCTCGGACCTACAGCCTCCCACCGGCCCTCAAAAATCATAGATGGAAAAGTGTTCCTTCCTGCACATTCTTAGCATCAAAAACGCATCATAAAGACCAAATACTGGCTGTAGCAATAAATGTGAAGGTGATCAACTCTTCCATAAAAAACAAAGACCATCAGACGGGGTTAAATGCCCCTGAAGGCCATGTTCGGAGCGCACACCAGGACAGCGTGTCTGGAGTTTGAAAGTGAAAGGACGACAAAAAAAGGAGTCACAAAACACACACCAAGGCAGGTGAGGCCGAAGCCCTTCTGCCGTCCGGGCAGGACCCCGTGGAGGCCGCAGCCCCAAGGTCGATTTCACACACATCCGGGCCTCTGAACCCACACTCGGATGGATTGCGGGGCTGGGTCAGAATAAAGGGATCCCGGAGATGGGCTGCGTGTGCCCTGTCCGCCCCGTACCTGCCGACGGGTCCCGGGCAGCTGGCAGGGGGCCTCCGATCGCCCCTGGGATCCCACTACAAGGACCAGGCTTCCCGGTAGGAGGAGCCAGGAGAGAGGCCGGTGCTGCCCCTGGCAGTGTGGGTCAGGACAAATAGGGGCGGCCGGCCCCCTGAGGGTGTTCCGCACCCCTGGCCAACCCGGTGCCCTGTAGCTCCAGCTGTGCACAGAAGGCAGTCGAGGGGGTGTCGGAGCCACAGGGCCCAGGAAAGAGCAGGATCCTGACCCACCGACAGGAACGGGGCAACTGGCTTTGCACTCGTTTGCGGGGCTTCACATGATGGTCTAGAACATTTCCTTTACAAACTTGGAAGGGACGTGGGTGTGCTGGGCCGGAGGTTTCCCTCACAGTAGTTTTAACAGAATGAAGGCGGATCCTTGTCCTTATCTGGCCGTGGAGGCGAAGAGAGGCGCTTGAGGCTGGGTCCCAGCCAGGAACTCCAGTTAGAGAGGTGATTCACGGATTAAAGGCGCGGCCCTCTTAAAGGGGAAGTTTCTGATTTCTCACTGTCCTTCGGGAAGAGGTCCCTGGGGTGACCACCTCCAGGCGGGGTGGGGAGGCCTGCGAGTGGGGGGAGCCCCCAGACCCATGCCTCTGTCCCCTGACCTGGGTGCAGACCCGGGGTCCCCAGGAGGGAGCCTCAGCCTGGTGGGGGGTGTGGGGGTCCTGCAGAGGCTCCTGGAGCCCCGGCGCCCCCTCCCTGACCAGGCTTGCTCCCCTAAAGCCGCCCTTTCCTGCCAGCCCTCGGCCTCCCCGCCGCGGCCACGTCGGGGGGCTCGAGCTGCCTTGGCCCCAAACGGGGAAGCGTGTGATGTGAGGGGGTGAGGACTCGGGTGGGTGCGTCCCTGTTACGAGCCCAATTTGCAGCTGAGGACACTGAAGTGAAGGTGACTGGCTCAAGGTCAGACCGCTGAGGGGGTCACGCCGCTGAGGGGGTCACCCCTCAGCCCGGGGCTCCTTCTGGTGACAGCGGGGCAGTGGACACTTACCGCCAGCAGCTGTCGGGTTCCCATGGAGCCGAGTGTGATATCAGGCAGGAGCTGAGTCCCTAGGGAGACTCCTGACCCCTCCCTCTATACGGGTGCTGCTGTCCCCAGAGTCACGTGGCCCCTGCGGCCCGGCGCTCGGCTCTCATGGCCCCATTGCGTGAGGGGTCAGGGTGGGGTGCCGTCGCCCCAAGGGCGGCCCCACCCAAGGACACTAGCCAGGTGCCCCCGACTAGGCCCGCGTGGAGGCCCCACCCGCCTCTCCTGACCCCGATGCCAAAGGGCATCGGACTCCTGCCCTCCTTCTTCAGCTGCAGCCCCTCCCACGCCCCCCCAGCCCCCCACCCTTCCTGGGGGAGGCCCTCTCACTGCTCTGAATCCAGGTCCAAATCTGCCAGCCCCTCCAGAAGGCCAGAGCTGGTTTTTGGTGCGGGATGCTGGCCCTTTTGGGGATTTGTCTTGTTGGATCTGACTGGCTCTTCCAGCTGCCCTCCCCCCCGAATCCGCTTCTGATTCTGCAGCCCAGGGTGTCAGGGCCCCTCCCGGCTCCTGCCCCAGACCTGGAAGAGGGGGGAGGCACCTCTACTGGCTCTGAGTGGGGCGCCCCAAGCACCTCTGAGTCCTCCTGTTGGTGCGAAGTGCAAACGCCGAGTGGGTTTAACTCCCCGGACAGATGACCGCGGAAAGGAGAGTGAAAGCCTTTATTTGGAAAAGTCGCCGACATAGACACCGTTGAGAAAAAACACAGGAAGGAGTAAAAGTAAAACTAAAGTACCAGGAAGGCCTTCAGTAAAATGTAGAACCAATCACTTCCTTGAGGAAAAAAGAGCTTTGGCTTGTTTTTGATGAAACGCATCACTTTACCCCTGGTGATGGGCGAGGCCTCTGCGTCCTGGGGTGGGGATGGGGGCAGGACAGCACCTTTGCTCTGGGGTTTTCGGGACACGGGGCCGAGGAGTCGTGCTTTTTGCCGGTCGGGGTGAGTGACAGGAGCCTCGGGAGGAGATGTCGGCTCGCCAGGGCTCAGGCTCACCGTCGCGTGCAAGCTCCCGGGAGACCTGACTTCAGGCGTGAGTGTTTCGTGAAGGATGCTGGAGGACCCGCGGCGGGGAAGTCAAGCTATGAGGGAGTGGGGCAGGGGAGGCGGTGACAGCTGACCCCAGAAAGGAAAGAGAAACCAGGCTTAGGGGTTCTGACTCGGGATTAGGGGACCCTGACGGGCAGCGCGAGGCGGGACGGTTCAGGTGCGGGTTCAGGTGGGCGGCGGGAGGGGGCCGGCAGAGCCCAGGATCAGGGGTGGCCACACCCCGCTCAGAGGGGCTGGCAAAACACAGAGCACTGAATCACGGCTTTTCAAGCTTTTCCTTTAAAAAAACCTAGCTAATCGGGTGGGTCAAGAACCTTCGGGTCCCCTTCTCACTTTCCGTCTCAGTGGCGGTGGCCCGGCTGCTAGCCCAACGCCACCTTCCTGGACACCGTCTGGTAGAAGACACCACGCAGCAGCGCCTGGTAGCTGGGCACGCGGAACAGGTGGCGCTCACCGAAGGCCACGTCGTACTCGGCCGCCTTGCCGGTGACCAGGACGCGCACGTGGGGCTCGTTCACCTGGGGGCCCACCACCACCATGAAGATCTCGATGCCTGCCCGCTGGGCCTCCTGCACGGCCTTCTCGATGGTGGCCGCCGTGGCACCCTGCGAGTTGCCGTCCGAGAAGAGCAGCAGCCTCTTCTTGGCGGCGCCGGACGAGGCCTCGCGGTAGAAGCGAGTCACGTAGCCCAGGGCGTCGGTGACGTCGGTGGCATCATTGAAGAAGTCCATGGTGTCCAGGGCGCTGGCCAGCACGGTGTAGTTCTGCAGGAACTGCAGCGCCGCGCGCTCCGGCAGCTGCTGCCCGGTGCCGCTGTACTGCACCACCGCTACGCGCACCTCCTGGCCCGGGTCCGTCTGGCCCGCTGTCAGGAAGCGCTCGGCCAGCCGCTTGGCGAAGCGCTTGGAGGTGTCGAAGTTGTGGCTGCCCACGCTGGCCGAGCCGTCCAGCAGGATGGTGATGTCGGTCGGGGAGGAGAAGGTGACTGTGGGCAGGGGCGGCCGTGAGCACACACCGAGGCCCTGGAGAGCCTGGCCCCACCCACCCTGTGGCCTCCGGACCCTCCTCACCCGGTGCCCCCCCCCCGAGAGCCCCTCCCCCTCCCCCGGTACTCACTTGGGCAGGTGTAATCCGGACATTTCTTGTCTGTAAAAGAGAGAACCCCACAGCATGGATGCAGCGATCTCAGAGACCGCTGTTCCACCTGTAACCCCCCAACAAGAGGACACCTGGCATCTCCATGGAAGCACAGCTGATGCTCCTGAACAGCTGGCCCCCCTCCACCCACCAGGAGGGGTGTCCTTTATTCAAGAGGGGGCCTTTGAGGGACAGAACGGTCCCCCAGGCACCAGCCCAGTGAGGCACCCCCCCTTCCTAGAATGGGGAAACCAAGGCTCAGAGAAGAGGAAGGGTGGTCCGCAGCTCAGACCCTGGGCCACGCTGTCCCTGGACGAGGCTAAGTACGTGCCCACCGGGAGGACTAGGGCCCCGAGTCTGACCCCGCAGCTCTCTCTGGCTGCCGACCAGCTGTCTGCACCGTGGACTCAGCTCTGACCCTGGGCCAGGCCCGGATGGACATGGCAAGTATGTTCTTAGGTGGGCACCTCTGAGGGGTCTCAGGCTCCAAGGCCAAGCACGGCCCACACCTGTGGGTGCACCGAGCCTCAGACCCCAGCGCACACGTGTGCCCATGGCTCCAGGACAACGGGCGGGAGATACGGTGCAGCCCACACTTGGGGGAGCGCCTGTGTGGACGCTGGGCCCAGAAGGAGCCAGGCCATGGCCTCCTCGGGTAAGAGGGGGAAGCGGCCGGGGCGGGGCGGCAAGCGTGCTGCTGGCCGTGGGTGTGTGGCTCCCGTGGCCGGAGGTCGCAGTGAGCGGAGAGCAGGACCACGTCTGGGCCGAGGGGGGCCCTGCCCGCACCCACCTATGCAGATCTGGGCGGTGACGTTCTTCAGGAAGCTGTCGTCCAGCAGCTCGGCGTAGTTCTCCTTGACCAGCGAGATGCCCGGCCGTCCCTGGGGCGCCAGGCCTTGGCAGGAGATGACGTTGAGTTGGTCGGAGCCCGCGGCTAAGCCAAACACATCCTTGATGCCCACGGAGACCACCTGGGGGGAGGGACAGTGTTGGCGTGGCCCCGGTGGGGAGCGCCCCCCGAGCCCCAGGGCGCAAGGGCGGCAGCGCAGACACGGAGGCCGCCCCACCTGGATGTCAGGGCCGCAGAGCACGCTGAGTGGGATGGTGTCCCTCTGGGTGTCCGAGCGGCCGTCCGTGATGACCAGGGCGATGCGGTCGTTCTGGGTGGGTGGCAGCAGCCGGCTCCGGGTGTACTGCAGGGCCTCGCCTGTGAAGGTGCCTCCACCCATCCACTGCAGCTTCTTGATGGCTCTGTGGGGCCACGACGTCGCTTTCAGGGGGAGTCAGGGGGCCGGGGGGCTGGGGGCAGGGCTGGGGGCGGGGCACAGGGCAGGGGGCCGGGGCAGGCCTGGGGGCGGGGCACGGGGCAGGGGGCCGGGGCAGGGCTGGGGGCAGGGCTGGGGGCGGGGCACGGGGCGGGGCTGGGGGCGGGGCTGGGGGCGGGGCACGGGGCAGGGCTGGGCGGGCCGCGGGGGCGCACGCGTGGGCCGGCTCCCGGCAGCCGCACTCACTCCTTGAGGCCCTGGGCGTTTCTGACGCTGGGGTCCCTCAGGTCCACGTGCTCCTGCATCTGGTTGTGGCTGTACTGCACCACGCCCGCGTGCGACTGCCCCGGCTCAAACTGCACGGGGACACAAGCCGCGGTCACGCGCGGCCCCCACGCCCCTCCTGGGCCGCCCTCCCACCCACCACCTGTCCCAGGCTGGACCAGCCCCCGGGCCTCCGGGCCCCCGGGGTGACGCTCATGCTCTGGTGGGCTGGGGGCTTCGGCTTTCGAGAAACAAAGCGTCCGTCCCACGGCCCTCAGCACCCGGCCCTTCCACTCTGGTGTCAGGACGGACCCCTCCTGGGAAGCTCCGTCCTCGAGCGAGGCCAGGGCGGGCACCTCACCTTGACCAGCTCGTCCCTGCTCAGCCGGTCGATGACCTTGACGATGAAGTCCTTGGAGATCTCGAAGTTCTGCAGGCCGATGCTCTCGGAGCTGTCCAGCACGAAGAGGATGTCGATGGGGCCGCACTTGCACTCTGTGGGCGGCGGCGGGCTCAGCCTCGGGGCCCCTCCCAGGACCCCTTCCAGAGCAGTGCAGCCCCGAGGGGCGGGGCCCCGAGGACCCGGGGGCACTGGGGAGAACTCCCGTCCCCCCGTGCCTGGTTGTGTGAGGGACCGGGGAGAGGACGAGTTGGGCCGGCACCCCAGGGCTGTGGGAGTGTGGGCGAGGGGCTCCACCACCCACGGGGTCAGTCCCCTCGAAAGCTAAAAACACCAGGCGAAGAGTGACACTCACCACAGCAAGCTGGGAAGAGGAGAAAGAGGAAGTTACGTGGCAGTTTAGCCTAAACCCTCCAGCCAGCCCTGCCCGCTCCGCCAGGACCTTCTCGTGGGTGGGCACACGCCTGCCCTCCTGCCTGCCTCACCCCGGCCAGCACCATGGCAGGACGTTCGTTCTAATTCGGACAGTTACTCAAAGGTGGAGATACTCACAGCACATTTTCATGATGATGTCCAGAATCTCGCATTCCTGGGGAGGGGGTGAGACACTCCCATGAGACAGAACAGGCCCTCCTGTGACCCCTCCAGGGCTGCCCCAGGCTCTGAGGGTGAGGCCAGCCTTCCAGGTCCCCACCCCCAGGACCACAGCTGGGACCACAGAGGGGCTGGGCTGGGCAGGGTGTCTCCCTTCCCATGGTGTGCCCTGCTCTGCCTGTGAGGCCCCTGCCTGCAGGGCATGAGCACCTGATGTGGTCCCTGACATGTGGCCACGTGTCCCCCCCCGTGGCCATCACATGTTCCTGTGGGGGCAAAGACGTGTCTCCTCGTGGCCATAAGATGTCCACCCTGTGGCCATCATGTGCCCCCCCGGCTTCATATGTTCCCCTATGGCCACCACGTGTCCCCCCAGTGGCCATCGCATGCCCCCCCATGGCCATCATGTGCCCCTATGGCGATCACATGTCTCCTGTGGCCATCACACCCCCATGGCCACCATGTGCCCCCCTGTGGCCATCACGTGTCCCCCCCGTGGCCATCATGGCTCCCTGCTGCTGTCACGGCTGCCCACCCTCACAGGATCCTGGGCCAGAGCGGTTGGCCCCCAAGGATGTTCACAGACACCCCACTTACGTCTGGCCCTGGTGGTCCCATGTGTCCTGGGGGTCCCTGTCAGAGAAAGGACAGGAGGGGTGGGCGCTGGGGCCCTGTCCGATTCCTGGGCTGCAGGTCTGACGGGAGCCCTCGGCTGACCCCGCCTCCATTTAGGGCCCCCGATCACTAGGGGCGGCTGAGCCTTCTGCACGCTAAGGGCTGGGGGACCTGCTACCGCCGTCCGCTGGGCGACAACTGTCTACTGTGCCCTTTCCTGGTGGTCTGTGGGTGCTCACTGCCCGGGGCAGAGCGTCCCTGTGGGTCTAATGGCGCCACCTTGAGGGGCAGGGTGCCCAGCCTCACCCAGGCACCGCCCTGGGCGCTGCCGTGCCCATCACGCCTCACCTGGAGACCCACCCTCCCCTTCTCTGCCCACCCCTGCCTGCTCAGCCCCCCACCCCGAAACTGCCCGTTCCCCCTCATCCTGCCTGCCAAAGCCCCGCCTCCCGAGCCCTTCCCCAGAGCCTGGCTCCCAGGTTCCCGCCCCCCACCCCAGCCTCTGCAGCCTCCGGGTGGGGCACCTGCCTGCGCCCGCCGACGCACCTGGGGGCCTTCGGGGCCTCGGTAGCCCTTTGCTCCTTTGGCGCCTCGGGGAGAAATGTCATTGTTCTGGAAGGAGAGCGCGGTGTTGCAGGCACGGCCACACGTGGCCGGAGCCCCTGGACCCCCTGCTGCGAGTCTGCCCACCGCACCCTCGACCCCGGGCGCTCAGCCGCCCTCAGAGCCACCACAGCCCTCCGGGTCTGGGCCCTTGAGGCCGAGGCTGACCCGGGATGTCACAGCGTGCGGTGGGCTCTGCACTCACGTCCTCTCCGGGGTCCCCGGCTTCTCCCTCGTCTCCCTTGAGGCCAGGGTAGCCTTTGGTGCCCTGCAGGGGAGAGCGCGGTTAGGCGGAGCAGGGCCCAGGGTCTGGGGTGGGCGCTGCGGCCCTGGGCCCCTGGGGAGGGCAGGGTTCTGGGGGGAGTGTCAGTCAGCAGGGGCACCCCGCCCGGCCCCGGGCGGGGCTCCCAGAGACAGAGACGCAGGCGGGGGGGCCTTGGCGACAGCTGGGCTGCGGGGGCAGTGCGTCTGCACGTGTGTGAGTTTGCTCAAGTGTGGGAGCGATGTGTTTGAGCGTGCACGTGTGCTCCCGGGGCCGACAGAGCGGACGGGCGTGTACTCACATTTATCCCGGGAGGACCCCTGCTGCCCGGATAGCCCTGCAGGGAAGGCAGGACAGTCACGCCTGGCTCTGACATGGCGGGGGGGCCACGAGGGGCAATCCCAGCCACGCAGCCCCTGTGTGCCCGACTGGCCAAAGGGGGTGTCGGGGGGCACTCACAGGGAAGCCGGGGAAGCCCTCGGTGCCGTTTCCGGGGGGGCCGTCTTCACCCTGGGAGAGCAGACCGTGTCCAGTCACTGTGGGACTCGCCCAGGCCGGCGGCTTCTGGACTCCAGGGTCCCAGGCAGCCCCCCTACCAGGGCTGTGCCCTGTGCCCTGCATCACTCACCCTTTCGCCCATCAGCCCGGGGTCTCCGGGGGGTCCTGGGGGCCCTGAGGCTCCTCCGGGGCCCTAAGGAGGGGAAAATGAAGTGGACACCAGGCAGCGAGCCACACAGGCTCAGAGGCACAAGGCCTCTTGGAGGAAAGAGGGACAATTAAATAAAATAACATGTCTTCACGCAGCACAGAAATGACTAAAAGAAGGGTTTTTAAACCAATAATCCTGGGGGGCCGTGTAACCTTCCGGCCTTAGAGGCACTGCCCAGTGGTCCATCCAGGGAGTGACCCGAGGACGAGGTGACCAGAACAGGGACAGAAACGCACGGGGTCACTGCAGGAAATTCAAACCCGAGAGCCCATCTGGCGGGGGTGGAGGAACCAGCAGATACAGCTACAGGCGTGGCCAACGGGAGCACGTCAACAACGTGGTGAAAAATCGTTACGGTTTGAGCTCATGATGAGAAAAACAACAAAAAAACCTTACCAAGTCAAATTTATAAGGCATAGTATGCAAAGAAAGAAAAAAGAAATTTGGAAAGAAATAAGCCAAACTGTTCATGTTGTTTATCTCTGGGTGGGTGTTTTAGATTTCTTTTTGTAGTTTTCTTCATTTTCTAAATGTCCTAAGAGTCACATATACTGTGAGGTGAAATGAAACATTTTTAACAGGTAAGGAGCCTGGGGGGATCTCCTAAGGAAGCGCTGGGTACGGGATGGGGTCTGGGTCCAGGGCTGGCCCCTCCTAGGATGGGGGGCGGGGAGGGCTCCTCACCTCGGTCCCTGGGGGCCCCTCGTCACCGCGGTATCCTTTCGGTCCAGTGGGGCCAGCCTCACCCTGCAGAGAGAGGACACAGCCATCGGTCCCCCTCTGCCCCAGAGCAGCCCCCCAGGCCCCAGACCCCGCACTTGCTGGCTGCTCCATCCCTGTCCCTCTCTGAAGGTGACCCCTGCATTCCCGGGTCCAGGCTCTCGGTCCCCTGAGCACTGCGCAGACGCCCCCAGCCAGGCCCCAGCGAGGAGGGCAAGCATGTGTCACTCAGGGCTGCTGGCCCACCTGCCCCTCTGGGCCCCACCAACAGGACCCTGGACTCAGAGGCCCGTCCCCTCGGCCCCGTCATGAGGCGGCACTTCTCACGAGTTCTCTCCTGGCTGCCCTCCCGTCACAAATGTGCACGACGCCCGTTATCCGGCCAGGAGGCTGCTACAGCGCTGCCACCCGGCACCGGGCAGGGGTCCAGCCGTGGCCACGGCTCAGGGGCTGGAGCGGTTGTGCGCCTCGGCCAGCGCCAGCATCACGCTCCCTGCACGCTGGCCACGGTGACACGGGGGCTCAGGGGGTCAGCCTGGGGCCCCGAGACCTGCCTCGGGGCAAGAAAAGCGGCACCTCCTGGTCCCGGGTAGCACCTCCTGGGAAACTGGGACTCAAGGGCCTGCCTAAGACACAGAAAGACCGAACTCGGGCGGAGTCCCTGCGGGCAGCTGGCACCCTCGCGGGTGGGAGGGGGCGCCCACCGCGGTGGGACATGGGATGGGCGAGGCCTGACGGCTGGGCCCGCCACGGGACGATGGGACCCTGTCCTCTGTTTCTCCACTGCCTTTTCCTGGGATTTGGGAAAACACATTTCCCAGAACTCTCTGCATGGACCCTGGGGTCGGAGCTGGCCTCCTGCTGGGCCTGGAGTTGGTCGTGGGTCCGTGATGGGGTTGGGAGCGCGGGGCACAGAAGCCAGAGCCTGGAGGCCCGGAAGTCGAATGTCCAGGTGACCAAGCGCCTCCTTGGCCGGGAGCCACGGGTCAGGAGGGGACCGTCTCCGGTCGCTCACAGGCTGGGGGGACACAGGGCCCCCTCCCAAAGGGGGCAGCCACCCCCAGCAGCGCCCGGGGTCCCCACCGCCTGGGGTGGGGCCTCCCTCTCTCCCCACACTCTTGGTCGTTTCCTTTTCTTTGCAGTGACTATCATGACTCTGAAAACTAATGCTGCTGGGATGCTCCCGTGAACCCCAGTGTCGGTTCCTGCTTTTAGAGTTTCGTGCCTTTAGAGTCTTGAATGACTTCCTGAAGGTGCCACAGGGAAGACGCAGGTCACCCGGGCAGCTTGTCCCGGCAGCACCGGCCAGGAGCAGCTACTGCTCCTTGCTTCCTGTCCAGGAAAGTCAGGGGCCCAGGAAGCCGCCCAGGCAGCAGCCCCAGCCTGGCCTGAGGCCACATGAGCTACAGTCGTGGGAACTGGGTGGAAATGGAAAGAGGAGGGGTGTGCGACAGCCAGACCAGAAAGAGGCACACGTAGGTGAGGGGGTTTAAACATGATGGAAGTGCATTTTAATCAGCAGGAAAGACTGCAGTCATGTGTGTTGCGACAACGGGCTGGCCGTTCTCCGAAAATGTCAAGCAGGCCAAGCTCATCTCTCTTCCAGCCCCACAGTCTATACTCCAGACAAATCAAAGACATAAGCAAAAAATACGCTAAAAGGGGTGAGGGCATTCGTAAATCTTTGTAAACGAGCAGGACATCCTCCACCACAAGGTACCATAGACAAGGTCAGGACGCAGATGACAACTGACAAAATGTCTGCCCCATGGATGGAGCCCCACGCCATCAACGTGGGAAACACAGATGTCGGTGGGAAATGAACAGCTGCCTCAACAGCCTGGCAGAGACCACGCTTGGCCCGTAAACCCACGAACAGTCAAAGCAAGAGGGGAGAAAAAGCTCACATCAGGAGTCTGATCATAGCTCATCTTGGCAAAGTGTGGGAGCCGTCCTATTTTACACTCTTGGGGGAGTGTGAGTGGGGGCCAGATAGAGAAGTAGGGAGGATTATTTGGCAAATATCAACTCACACACACACCACTGGGGCTAAGAAATTTTGCTGCTAAGAACTTACATTCTGGACATAGCCTTGGAAGTTCTTCAGGATGGATGGATGGATGAACGGCTGGGTAGGTAGATGGATGGATGGACGGATGGATACATCCATCCATAGATATGTGATAGATGAATAGACAGATGACAGGTGGGTGGATGGATAGATGGATAGATGCACACATATGTACATAGATGATGGATGAATGGACAGATGGACAGATAAGCTGACTGAACGGCAGATGGATGTTGATATTTATTACAGTATTTTTCTTTTTTTTCGGTCCTGCCGTGCAGCTTGCGGGGTCTTATTTCCCCGACCAGGGATTGAACCCGGACCACGGCAGTGAAAGCCCGGTATCCTAACTGCTAGGCCACCAGGGGACTCCTACAGTATTTTTCTGTAAAGCAAAATACTGCAGACAATCTCCTTACAGTCAACGGGGCAAGAAGCGGCAGGAAGCAGACCCTTCCGAGGGTGCCAAGGAAGAGGCCGCATCGCAGGTCAGCGGCAGAGCCGGCCAATGCCCAGCCCGGCAGCACCCCGAATTGCAGGGGCCCCCAGGGGCTCGTGGACCCTGGGGCAGCCCTCACCCCATGGGAGGCGGCGGGCGGGGTCAAGGGCCTTGCGGGACCTACCTCTGCAGCCAGGCGTCCTCACCACGCACATAGGTCAGCTTGCTATGTGTTCACTACGTGTGGTCTGTCTCCCCACTGGATGGCCAGCACCCCCATAACAAGGGCGGCACCAGGCTGTGTGCCCCCGCTTCCTGTGCTCCCCCAGGGCCGGCTGGAGCTCGAGCAGGCCCTGCTGACCTCTGCCAGGATGCACTGGCCACCAGCGGTGTCCCTCTGCCCGAGGCCTGCCCAGTGCGGACTGCATCCCAAACTGCCTCGCCTCTGCGTGCATCCTGTCCCCACCCTCCACTCGTGGACCCCCGGGCTGGCCCCGGGCCGGGGTCTGGAGAAGATGGGCTGAGAGCAGCGGTGGGCATGATGCTCCCTGGGGAGGGTGGTCTCACCTGTGCCCCACCCCCAGCCGCTCACAGCCTCCTGCCTGTTCCCCGCCCCCGCCTTCCACCCAGCCCGCTGCTTCCTCAGGCCTCCACTCTCCTCCTCATCCCCAGCATGGCCTCTAGAAGGTCACATCCAGGAATTCTAGAACCTTCTGTGCACCGACACTCCCAAGTCAATTTCCAGCCAGGATCTCACCTCTGGGCTCCAAACACTGAAAGAGGCTCACACACCCTGTCTCCAATGTGGGGTGCCTCTGTCTGGGCTCAGTCCCCTGTGACCCCGCTCCACCAGGCCAAGGGGTCCCCAGGGTCCCCCGACTCCAGCATGCCCTTGCTGCTGCCCGCCCTGCCCCCGCATGCCCCAGCCCGGCCTCCAAGCCCACTGCCCTCCCCCAGCACCAGCTGAGCCAGGGCACCCCTCATCACTCTGAGGGCAGAGCTGGGGGCAGTATGGGGCTCTGCGCACTCAGGGCTGCATCCTGGCAGGTGCCCACCCTGAGACAGGGCTCCTCTGGGCCCAGCTCACCAATCTGCACCAGCCACCCTGGCCCGCCACCCGACCCCAGACATCCCAAGGTCTCCAGGCCATGTCCCTGCAGGAAGCACCCCAGGTCGGAAGAGAAAAGAGACCTCCCCCTAAATCTGTGAGCTGATCCAAACTGGCAGCAGCTCCCCCCCTGCCCCCCAGCAGCCGGGCTTCCTACCGGGTCTCCGGGGATGCCAACGGGGCCTTCTCGTCCCTGGTCACCTTGGGGTCCAGCTTCGCCCTGGAGAGGAAAAGCCGCTGAGGTGGAGATGGAAGAGGGCAGCCGCCCCGGGTGGCCACCAGGTGAGGCCGGGGGCCCGGCAGCTCCCACACAGCCAGGAAGGGCCGCTGTCTGCTGTGGACCGGCCTCGTTCTTCCTTTTCACGCTTGCCCACATGTTTCCCACAATGTGGCCACGTGCCTAGCCATCAGGTGACTTGTGTTTTCAAGGGGCCACGACAAGGGGCCAGCAGCCCCCCCGAGGCCGGGAGGCATCTCATCGTCCACCCAGCCTTGGGGCCCAGAGCTGTGTGGGGCTGGCCATATCTCCCCTGCCGTTTGTCCAGGGCACTTCCTGGAGGCACAGCCTGGCCTTCAGTCCTGTTTCCTGACCTGAAGGACTGGGCTCGGAAAGGGGTCAAAGCTACATTGTCCCTGCTTTGCTGTCCTTCCCCACCCCTGCCCGGGGTGGGCGTGGGGTTCTGGGAGGGCCTGGGTGGGGCGGGGTCAGAAAGACAAACCTCTCTCCCCCTGACCTTGGCCTTGGCTAAGCTCACTCTCCCCATCGGGACGCCTTAGACACGCATCTGGAGGAGAAGCATTTGCCCCTACGGCCGAGTGTCACCCCAGGGGGAGAGCACAGCCTGGAGAAGTGTCCCGTTCTTGCGGACGGGGAGCGGCGTCGCCTGCATCTCCAGCAGGTAGAGGGCCAGCCGCATCTGAGGCTTGGGACTCAGCATCCTTGCCTCCTAACCCCGGAGCCATAGGGTGAGGCCTGCTCCTCCCTCCAACTGGGCAGAGTCTGACTCGGTGCCCACACTCTGGGTCCCGCCAGCCTTTCCCGCTTAACCACATGGCAGAGAAAGCCCAGCGTGGCCCCTGATGGTGAAACCGCTGGGCCTTGGACGTGAGGGAGCGTCAGCCACTGAGCCGTTTCCAACATTCCTGCTCTTGAAGTTCTAACAAAGGAAAACTGTCCCCGGAAGAATGCAGGCTCCGTCTGCAAAATGTTTACGGAGTTCTGGGGGAAGAGCCCAGATGTGCGGCGGGAGGGGCTAGCTGAGTCAGCTGCGAAAGTGTGAAGTTGGGCAGCTAAATAAAGGCCAAGCTAA
This sequence comes from Eubalaena glacialis, assembly GCF_028564815.1. Classification (NCBI taxonomy): domain Eukaryota; kingdom Metazoa; phylum Chordata; class Mammalia; order Artiodactyla; family Balaenidae; genus Eubalaena; species Eubalaena glacialis. The sequence continues at coordinate 729,282 of NC_083721.1, forward strand.
AGAATAATCGCAGCTCAGGGAAACCCTGTGGAGCCAGACACGGGGCCAGCCGGCGTGAAGGTGGTACCCACGCTGCAGAGAACGTGCTTACACGGCGTGTCTGGGTGATTTTTCAGGTGGCTGCTCCCTGGTCATCCGTGGTGAGTGGAGAAGCCACACCCAGCTCACCTTGCCTCCCAGGCCCTGGAGATGACCTGGGGCCATGCAGCTTGGAGGTCTGGGCGGGGCCCAAGGGCATGAGCTGCTGCATTTCCCATACAAGGAGTGTGTGTCGGGGGTGGGGGGGGTATATTTGGGAGATAGGAGGCGAGGGCGTGGGTTGCCCACATCTAGGGGCCAGAGGGCCTTGGTGGCGTGTCCTATAATTCTGTTGGCCTGACCCCGGCCTGGCCCCGGTCTCTGCCCCCAGGGGATGGGGTCCCAGCTTTAGGAACAGTGACTCACCGGGTCTCCTCTCGGGCCCCGCGCGCCTGAGGTCCCCCGTGGTCCTCTTTCCCCAGGGCCGCCCTGTGTGGAGGGAGCAGAGGGCGGTGAGGCTGCAGCCCAGACGGTGCGGGCTGGGGGCTCGAGGCCTGGGCACAGGGCCCGGCGCCCCAGCAGATACCAAGACTTGCAGTCCCTTCATCTCACGCCCCGTCCTTCAGAGACTGGGGTCCCACTGGCTCCAGCACGCTCTCCGGGGTCTGTCCACCTGGGACCCCAGGGCTGGTCACACCGTCCACGTCTGCCACTAAGTGGTGAGGCCCAGGGCACCTCCGCTCACCCTCTCTCCGGGGGGTCCGTCTGGTCCCGCGTTTCCCTGGGATTAAGAGGAATGAACACGAGTGTTAGTTTGCGTCGGGAACTCTGCTTGAGGCTCGGGCAGCAGGAGGAGGAGGGTTCCTACCTCGTCGCCGGCTTCTCCCTTCTCTCCCAGGGGACCAGGCTCTCCGGGCTCACCCTGGGGACAACAGTGCAGACTGTCTGTCCTTGACCCTGCAGCCCCTCCCAGGGCCGGGGCCCACCCCGCTGTATCGGGGGGCTGTGTGCGTGCTCACCTCGTCTCCGGTGGGCCCCGTGTTCCCTGGCCTCCCAGGCTCCCCGTCTGCTCCAGGCTCACCCTGGAAAGATCCAAGGGTCAGCCTTCAGGAGGCCATGCCCAGCCGTCCTGGGGGCCAGTGACCCCACGCTGGCCCTGCTCACCCAGGCTTCAGGCCGCCATCCCTCACTGACTGCAGGAGCCTCAGACACAGAGGAACCTCCCCAGACACCCACACCTCTGCACAAAACCCGCCTCCTGGGTTCAAATGCCGCCCACCACAGGGGCCAGCCCGGCCCTCATGAGTGGAGGCCCACTGTTGCCAGGCTGGGGACCTCGGCCCACACTCCAGGACATGTGCGTTGCTAGAACGCGTTTGGGGCAGAGTTCATGTTACTGCTCCAACTTTCCCAGCACTTCCTGTTGCTGAAAAAAATACCAGCAACAGATTTGAATTAGACCCAAAACGTGACGTCCTCACGCCTCACTGCTCCGCCCACTGCAGCATCACCCTGTTTATTCCTGAGTTTAGATTTCCCGCGAGCAGATCGATTCCGGGCTGACCCGCGGGCTGCGGGCTACGTGGACGTTCCTGAGGCGACCCGAGAGGCCGCGGATGGACGAGCAGGGGCGGTGGTGTGATGGGCACAGGACGTGCCCGAGGCTGAGGGACCAGCACTCCCCGGGGCGGAGGGTCCCACCCGCAGCCCTGACGGCCCCGGGAAGGGCAGTGGCGAGGCCTCAGCCCCCATGGGCGGCGGGGCCTGGCCCCCAGACTAGGGGCGAGAACCTGCTTCCAGGAGGAATTTCTGCTCAATGCTCGGTGGGTCGTAAAGCCCCAGCCTGGCCCCCCGTGGGCTCGAGTTACTGACCTTATCTCCTTTCAGTCCAAAGGCACCCGCGTCGCCCTTGGGCCCAGAGGGTCCTTGGACGCCCTGGGGAGAGGACGCAGAGTCAGACCACATTCTGAAACCGCAGCCACTGGGCTGCACACACGTGAGTGACAAGCCAGAAGGGCAGGTCTGCACGTGGTATGGCCCGTGTGACTTCTTAGTGTGTCAGCAGGAGGGTTGAGGCAACTTTCACTCTTGAGGACTTAGTCTTAAAATGTCGGTGAGAGAAAGCGACTTACATTGAATCCGGGCGAGCCCTTGCAGCCTGACAGGCCAGGGTACCCCGTCTCCCCCTGCAAGGAGGAAGGCGGGTTTGGTGGTCAAGCCTTTCAGCTCTGGCTCATCCACCCCCTTCCCAAGAAAGCCCCACCCGGCAGAAGACGCTCTGAGCTTGGCCAGGTGGCTTGGGGTCCACTGGGACCTGGGGCTTGGCAGGAAATGTCTCCTGCCTTTCATGCTGCCTCAGAGTTGCCCAGGGGTGGCCACACATGAGACCCCTACCCACCCACCTTCCCTGGGGTGGCCAGCCTTGCCCACCGTCCCTTCCTGAAACACGGGCCCTGCTTCCAGCCCTCCCCCAGCTGAGGGTGACCTTCATGCCGTCCACGCCGTCCACGCCACGCTTCCCCTTCTCGCCCTGCAAAGTGCAAAAACCAAAGAAGGTCAGACCAAGGTCAGACCGCACCCCACAGGGAAGTGTCCCCACCGGCTGCGCCCCTCCGGCCACACTCACCTTGTAGCCCTTGGGTCCCCTGGAGCCCTGAGGAGACAGAAAGGAAGGGTGAGGGGCTTGGTCTCCCCATCGTGGGGCGAGGTCCCCAAGGAGGGCGCCTCCCCACCACCCAGCTCATCGCAGCCCAGCCACACCGGGGACAGGCAGCATCGTCCTTGCCCAGAGTAGGGGGCCGCTCTGTGCCCCGAGGGACACCCCCCAAAGTCTCATGTCACTCACCTTCTCCCCTCGGCTCCCTTTTTCTCCCTAGACAGCAAACAGAGGAGGGAAGGGGGCTGTGAGGGGCGCCCCAGGCCCGATGCCCTGAGGCCCCAGGAAAGGCTGTGGTAGAGCAGGGGGAGACGCACCTTCATGCCCTGGTAGCCGACGGGTCCGAGGTCCCCAGGCCTTCCCTGCAACAGAGAAAGGGGTGCGTTAGACACCCCAGGGGGCAGGGGCAGCCCCCGTCCAGCCCGCTTGCTCTCCACCCTACTCAGGCCCGGTCAGCTGGAGAGACCTGGCTGGCTGATCACTGACCTGCGTCTGAGAAGCGCCCTGCTATGAAGGCCTCACCCCCCCTCCTGGGGGCTCTCAGCGGAGCTCCAGGGAGGCAGAGGTCCAGAGCCCCCCCGGGGCCACGGGGAAGGGCGAGACTGGCCGTGGCTAAAGCAGAGGCCCTGGGACTTTGCTGGCTGCCCCCTGCCCCCATCTTCTGAGAGCAGGTGGGCCTGTGGGGGGGCCTGAGGGGCATGGGGAGTCTTCCTGGGCAGGGGGTGCTGGAAGGATGGCTATGCCATGTGCGCCCTGGTCCTCGCCACCCACGGGTGCCATGTCCTCTGAGGGTCAGGCCACATGGCGATGGTGCTCAGAAACCAGCCATCCTTCTGGAAGTTTCCACAGCCTGATTCCCTGGCCTCGGGCTTCTCAGCGCCCCCATCCCCCTTGGTCAGGGGCTCGGCACTCACGGGGTCTCCGGTGTCTCCTTTCTCTCCCGGGAGCCCTGGCTTCCCTCTTTCTCCCTGGAATACAGAGCAGATCAAGGTTAGAGGACAAATTCCGTTTATTTCTAAAAAGCTGGTGAGAAGGACCCTCTACTTGCTAACAAAAAAGGTCTAAAAAGCTATTCCATCCGGTCCCTAGTGTTCACGTGGTTTTCAGGCACATTTCTCGTGGCCCATCCTGGCATCTGCGTGGTCAGGTCCACGGTCCCCTCCCACACACCCCACCGGGCCCTGGGGCTGCCCGGCGCCGGCTGGACTGACCCCTGAATCTTTTCTCTCTGCCTGTTCTTGCTGCTGTGCTGGGCTTCCAGGGGCGGGCGCAGGAGCCCCCCAGGGGAGGTAGCCATGTGGCTCCACAGCCTCTGCACCTGACACTTTCTAGGAAAAGCCAGAAATCTGGACTTTCACGAGCAAGCTCCCAGGTTGTGAATACTGGGAACTAATTTTGTTCTCCAAAACCTCCGCACGAAGCAGTCCCGGCCTTGGGCCCATGTTCGCCCGTCCCACGGGGGGCCCACCTCCAGGAGCGAAGCCACAGGGGTGGTCACTCCAGAAAGGCCACTCCCTCCCCCACGGGGCAGAGGCCGGAGCGGCAGGCCCCACCCCACAGCAGCCCGTGGCCGCCGCATCGGCGTGGGGTCACCGTGCCCGGACTCTCTCCCGCGGCTGGGGCACCTGCTCAGCGCAGCAGGCGGGCGGTGGGCGCTCGGGACGGCTGCCTGGGGTCCAGCACGTCCCTAACACCTGGGTGCCAGGCTGCAGGGACATTTCTCCCAGGCTTCCCCCCACACCCCAAGGAGGAAAGCACGGACAGGACGCGGCCACTCACCTCATACCCGGGGTCGCCCCGCAGCCCGGGAGGTCCTCTGGCGGGCTGCAAGACACAAGAGAACGGTGAGCGCGAGGCGGCGGAGTCGGGGTGGCCCGGGGTGGAGGGGGGCACACTCACCTGGCACTCGAAGGAACAGCACTGCGGAAGAAGGGACAGGGGGACATGTCAGAGAGCCCAGGCACAGCCACACCGGCCGCCCGCGCTCAGCCTGCTGGTGGAGAAACGGGCGCCGGTGATGCTGTGGCGCGGGGCGGGGTGGGGGGGGTAGGGGGGCCTTACCACTTGCTCCACGTTATTTTTCTGAAAAGTGAAAGAGAAAAGTCAAAATAATTTTCATTCCCAGGCACAGGATCTCCGGCATCCTGGACACGGCGGGGAGGGCGGGGCAGTGCTCACAATCATGTCCGTGATGGTGTCGATGGTCTGGCTGATGACTTCCTCCGCATCACGGCTCTGCCCCCAGTCAGCCGCCGTGAAGTTGCGCCGGTACGTGTGGTCCGTGGCGATGATGCTCAGACGTGGCTCCTGGCGTGGATGCGACCAGAACAAGGGCGAACGTTGGTGACAGTGGGAGTGCCGGGCCCCTCCCCACCTCTGCTCCCCTGGAGCCCCCCGTCCCTCAGGCTGTGCCTGTACCCACGCCCCCCCCCCCGCCCAACGTAGGCCCGGCAGGGGTCCTACCAGGTGGTCGGGCGTGATGGCCACAGAGAAGACTTTGATGCCCAGGTGCTTGGCCTCATTCACGGCATCTTCCAGGCCCCCGCAGGGCTCCTTGTAGCCCTCCAGGGGGTGCCCATCAGTCACCACGATCAGGTACTTGTTCTCCTTCAGGTGGGAGCCCCTGCAGGGGGTGGGAGAGGTGAGACCACCCAGCCTGGCCCCCTCAGGCCAGCACTGACCCTGACAGCCCAGGGCCCCATTGGAACCGCAGAGCTGAGACCCCTAGACTGGAGGTAAGGGGCAGGGGGCTAGAAACCCTGGAGGGAGACCCAGACCCAAGGCAGTGTTTCCTGTTTCTCTGTGTTGATCCGACCATAAGTGGGATTATAGGAAAGGACATTAAAACAGAAGATAGAGTTCTGTGGGATCACATTTCAGGTCCCCTCTGCCTTCAGTGGTTGAGAAGACGGTGGACCGCTGGAGGGAAGGACAGAGGGGTGGAGAGCGACCTCGGCAGCCATGGCACAGGCTGGGCGGTGGTCAGCAGCACGGCCCCCTCAGCCACTGGGACTGGTCCTGGGGACCTTGGGCACCAGAGCCTGGCTTGCCAGCGGGCAGCCCTGGAGTTTGGCCGAGCAGGCTGTGACCAGGGAGGTGAGGCAGCCTCTGAGGGCCGCGGGGCCGCAGACGGGAGCCGGGTGGGCAGCGGGCACTCACCCCACGAGCAGCTCCTCCAGCCCCTTCTTGATGGCACAGTCCGTGTAGGTGCCTTTGCCGAAGTACTTGACCGCGTCCACGCTGCTCTTGAGCACGTCACGGCCGCTGGGCATGCGCGTGAGCCCGCGGATGATCTCTACCTCGTCGCTGTAGTGCAGCGCGCCCGCGTTCCACACCAGGTTGCGGTCACAGCGGTAGTACCTGCGGGCCCCGCGGAGGTGAGCGGCCCTCCCCAGGCCCAGGCCCGCTCCCCTGCTGTGTCCATCCGAGGGCAGGACGGCCACCACGTCACAGGTGGACAGACGGCCCGTCCCGTCTCGCCCCGAGAGGGAGGGGCCTGCGGGCCCCGGGCTGGGCTTCCCGAGGGGCCCTAAGACCCTGGGTCCCCACGCCGGGGGCCACATGGGGCGGGGGCGGCCAGCTAGTGACCACCCTGTCCCCTGCTCTCCAGGGCCTCAGACGAGGAGCTGTGTGCCGAGAGCCTGCTTCAGGGCCACAGGGTGGGGGGCAGACCCTCCATGGACAGCAGTGGGGCCGTTGACAGTGGCAGGGGAGGGACACTGGTGGGGACCCCTGGATCTGAGTGGCCTCCTCTTTCTGCCCCGGGCACCTCAGCTGATGGTCTCCAGGGGTGGCCAGGTCCCCAGCCCATCAGCAGACGGGTGACGGAGGCCCCCTGCGGAGAACCAACGCCGGCAGCAGGAAGAGCCCCCAGTTCACAGGCGGGAGAACGGAGGCGCAGGGCCAGAGCCCCCTGGAGCGGGACGACGGGCTGCAGGGCTGCCCTGGCGCCCCCTCCCCGAGGCACGTCCACACCGGCGCCCTCCCTGGGCTCGTAAACCTGGGCATTTCGGGGGGTCTGGGGCTTCAGTCCCACAGTCCCTGCATTGGGCAGACCTGTCCTCTGTCCCTGCGGCCCCTTCTGGTGGGTGGGAGGCTCGGTGCCTGGGTCAGCTGGTCAGTGGGTGAGTGGGTCAGCAGGGACAGGGTGGGACGAGGGGAGGGGCCTGTGCAGGTGAGGGAGAGGGAGGAGCCTGGTCTGAGCTGAGCCCTCCCCCACCCCCGTGGCCCTGACCCGCCCCCCTGCAGGCGTGTCCTGTGCTTGGCCACACCCACTGCCCGGGGCTCCCCCGGTGAGTGAGCGGATGCATGGATGGGTGGAGCGTGATGCCCCCAAACCCAGGACTGGGCTGGTGGCCCCTCCGACCAGGACACTGGACACGGGGGACCCTGGGACCTCGGGCCCGGGGCGTGGGCTCTGACCATCCCCTTGGGCAGCGGTCAGTGTCCAGGTGGTTGGCAAGGAGCGCCCCCTCCAGACACCGGGCGGACCCACAGGGCCTCGGTCAGCTCCCCACGCCCGCTCAGCTGTAGAGGTGGGGAGCCGTTGCCTCCTCGGAGTTTGGGGCCCGGAGCCCAGGCAGCAGCACTGCCCCCTCCGCCCTCCCGGCTGACCGGTCTGCTCCATCTCAAACTCAGCTGTTTCCTGGCCCATCTGTACCACTCAGACTTGGGGAGGGGACTCGAGTGGCCCGGCCAACACCTCCCTTCTCAAATGGGGACGCAGCCCAGCAGGTTGAGGCTCAGCCCTGCCTGCTGGGCCACGGCAGGGGCGACCCCGGGCAGGCCGTGCCCCTGAGAGGACGGAGGTCCTACCTGTCCTTCAGGTTGTCGATGAAGCGCTTGGTGAAGGCCTTGACCTTGTCCACCAGAGCCCCGTAGGGCTTCAGCCTCAAGGCCACGCTCTCGGAGGTGTCCAGCACGAAGAACAGGTCCACGGGGCAGTCTGGGCCGGGAATGGGAGGAGCGGGGCCTGCAGCTCACGCCCTGAGCCCACCTTCCCCAGGTGAGTCCTCCGCCAGCCACCTCCCCGGCCAGGCCACCCCTGCACCAACTCAGACTCCGAGCCTCCCGGAAGGGCGAGGAGTCCACCTTTCACCACAGCTGAGGCCGTTTTCTCACCGCGTTTCCAAGTTGAATTTAAAACTACCAGGGGCATGACCTTCAGAAAAGGGTGGGTGGGAACAGGTAACCGTGTTTCTTGACTGACCTCCAGCAAGGAATCAAAAGGAGCTGAGAGGCAGAGAGGGGGCAGCACCGGCCGAGGACAGGCGCTCAGGGAGCTTGCGGGCTGAGCCCCGGGTGCGGCTCAGCCTCCTCCTGCCGGGGTCCTGCGCCAGCCGCGCAGCCTCTGAGCGCTCGGGCAGCAAGGGAAGGGGCTGGGGTCCCACTGGGGCATCACAGCTGATACGTCTGGTCCAGGCCGGCCTCGCCCGGCAGCCGACGCCAGAGTCCCAGACGCGGCAAGTCCACTCACCTTGGAAGGCGATGGCCCTCGAGGCTGCCGCATCGTCCTGCGCGGTGGCCCAGCAGGCCTGCAGCATCAGGGCGAGCAGAACGCGGGGCAGACTCATGTCGCCGGCCTGCGGGTCACCATGGAGCGGGGTCGCGGGCACGGCGGGCTGGCAACGGTGGCCCGGGGGAGAGAGAGAGAGAGAGTTGTCTCTGCTCTCCTTCGGCCAGAGTTTCAGCCCAGGAGGGAGGGAGGGGTGGAGGGAGGAGCGGGAGGAGGGGCCGGGCGGGGGCCCAGCAGCCGGGGAGGGGGGGGTCTCTCCCAGCTCTGGGCGAGTCACTCAGCTCCCGGGAGCTGGAGCCCGAGCTGCTCTGGGCCCCAGACGCCACTCCGCGAAAGGATTTACCTCCCTGGTTGGTGGGGAATTTTTTATTTGCCTACGGTTCTCCTGCTAAGTCAGCTTGAAGAAGTCTGAAAAGGACACGAGCCCTGAGACGAATTTCCCTGAGGCATTTTGTTTCCCATCTTCATGTGGGCTTGATCGGCCTGTTTGCCTGTCCACTCGCTCACCAGTTCCTACAAATCACGGTGCTGTTTGTGTAAACATTTCAAATCCATTGATCGGTCTGACTTCCGAGGCTTTGTAGAAATATCTCTTCACAGTTTTGTCAAATACATATTGACGAAAGATTATTTCGTTTTTTTACTCTGGGAAAACGCAGTCAGAACAATAACTATACGTGCATTTGTTTTACATAAATACATACATAGACAGAGAGACAGAGACCCAGAGAGAGGATGGTGAGACCCTGCTTCTGAGGACAGGTGTGAAGACCCCCGACCCCGGGGCCCAGCAGGGGTGGGCTCCGGATGTGGCCAGGCCCACCCCTGCCCCAGAGAACATTCTAAAAGATCTTTCCCAGAGCTGGAGCTGTTACCACTTGTCTAACATCGGCCAAAATGTTTTATAGTTGAAAGACATGCCGAAGTTGTATAACCACAGTAAAGAAGTTTTGAGAAACCCTTCAGGAATTATACCTCTCAGTGATTGCTGTGGGATCTCTTCCAGTGTTTTCCCTGTACGTACGTTCTGAATCTTTTGTGAGCTAACCGTGGGGGTAGTTTTACTTGCCACTGGTCTCACCCAGGCCGTGCTGTGGGCACTTCTCTCTGTGCTTCGGGGTTGGGCGCAGGGCACCCAGCTTCCGGGTCAGACAAGGGGGCTCGGCCCCTCGCGCAAGGCTGTTGCCTGCTCACGTGGTCTCTCCAGGTCTGAGCTGTTTCAGCTGCAGGGGCTGCAGCACTAACGTTCTTGCAGGTCTTGGAGATGAAATCGGAATCTGTTGTGTGAAACCCTGAGCCGTGACTCCCCACAGCAGGGGCCCAGCTGCCGAGCGGTTCTGGACTCACCTTGTCTGTGAAATGGGGAGAAACAGGGACAGTTGTGCTCGGGCCTCTGGCCGATTGTGGGACGGGAGGGTCCATTCGTGGACACCGCTGGGCAGTGAGGATGCGGGTGTGAGGAGGGCACAGGGACACTCACACTTCCCAGCCGGCGAGGTGGTCCCGACGGGTGAGCCGGCCTCGGCAGGGTCAACATCCCCACAGCCCCCAGGCCCAGGCCAGGCCTCAGACCCCTCCCTGCAGGGCTCCCAGGAGCCGGGCAGACAGCACAGCTGCCCTACGGGGCCGTCAGCCAGGGTGCAAGGGAGAAAGTTAGGGTGCCGGGCTCTGCAGCACCCCCTCTGCTTGTGGAGAAGAGACAGGCTGGGCAGCCAGGGGCCCCTTTCTCTTCCTCTCACTCCCACCGTGGGGCTTGCTGGCCCCTCCCCGGGGGCGGGGGTGTCACTCATCTGATGTCCCAGATCGGCCTTCGGGGAGCGAGCCTTTCCCCACAGCACTGCAGGGACCATGAGGGCGCCTGCCTGGCCTGGAGCCCCGGAGCCCTCTGCGGGGAGGGCATGAGAGGGGAGGGGCCCCAGGGAGGTACTTGGCCCAAGGCTGCAAGCCCCCCCGCCCTGCCCCTCGCATGGTATCCAGCATCCGTGAGGGGCGAGAGGTGGGCCGAGGTCCTCGGGGACCAGGCTGGGAGGGTGTGGGTGTCTGGGGGGAGGTTGGGTAGCAGGGCTGCTGCAGGTTTGAACGGACCCCCAGATGACACTGTCCAGGCAGCTGAGGTCTCCAGGTGGGAAGAGTCAAGGCCCTGGAAAGGTGGGGAAGGACATGGGCTGGGGGGTCCAGGAGGCTTGGGGGACAGGGCTGTCCCCAGGCCCCGCAGGAAGGGCAGGGTGGTGATGGGGAGATGCCCCCCATCTCTGGGCCTCTCGCCCATGCTAGGAGGCTGTTTCAGGGAAGCACGGGTCACCTGCCCCCCGGGGTGCAGCCTACAGTGTCCGGAGGCCCCGCAGGTCACTCCCTGGGCTTCGGCCTCCTAGGGGCTGGGGCTCTGGGCCCCTGGGCCCCTGACAGGAGCCCTCCAGGGGCGCCCCCCGAACGGACTCCTGCACCTCCCAGGCCCCTGTGATACCAGGTGCCTCCAAAAGTAAGTGCAGGGAAAGGGGAAGTTATCCACCAGGATTGTCCTTGGGGTTAAAAACCACGGCGTGGGTGGAAGCTGGGAGGAAAGCGTCTCCTCCGGAAACGCCTCGCCTCGGCCGCAGGCAGCAGCAGGGGGGGCCTGCCGCCCGCCGTGCTGATGGGGGCGGGGCAGAGCCCTACCCCCGTGGAGCAACAGCGCCCCCTCTGCCCTGCAGACGCCCGAACCACCGCGCCAGGCAGGACCTTCCTCCTGCTAAACAGCCCTCTTTCCTCCTCACCCTCCAGCCTCCGCCCACCCTTTTCAGGCAGCAAGTGTGAGTCCCTAAGAGGGGATGGGGAGGGGGAGCGGCCTCCTGCAGCGCCTCCAGCCACAACCAGTGTCGGGTTGTGCCCGGATCCCCGGGGCACGTCTCCCCCCTGCCCTCAGCCTGGGAGACCCTCTCCAGGGGCTTGTGGGGTTGCTGCCAGCCTGCCCCTGCCAGCGGTCAGGGCCCCTCAGACACAGGGCGCACTCCAGGAAGGACAGCAGGGCTACGGCCCACGACCTTTATGGAGGGGGGATGAGGGGAGGCGCAGGGGCAAGGAAGTGAGAGCAGAGCTCACCCCCCTCCCGCTCTGGTCTCCAGGCCAGGCGCCTGGATGGTGATGCCCCCCATGGGTGATGCCCCCCGATGGGTGATGCCCCCGATGGTGATGTCCCCCGATGGGTGATGCCCCCCAGATGGGTGATGTTCCCGATGGGTGATGCCCCCGATGGGTGATGCCCCCCATGGGTGATGGCCCCCAGATGGGTGATACCCCCCAGATAGGTCATGCTCCCCATGGGTGATGCACCATCTGATCTGGGCACGTGGGGAACATGGACATGCCCTGAGGACAGTGAGGACACCTGCCAGGCCCCAGGATCTTTGCCCCCCGGCCCTTAGCACAAGTCCACCCCTGCAGAGGACAAGGGTGAGGGTGTGCCTTGCCGTGGGCAGCGTATCCCTCGTCATCTCCTCTCCACTTGCTCACAGCACTGTGTCCACACAGAGAAGGTGGCCAGCAGGTGACCCCACACTGCACCCCACGCTGCCAACCAGGTGACAGCGCCCCAGGCAGCCCGCTGGTGCAATGTCCAGAACACACAGAGCCAACCGTTCCAGGCCTGGCGCTGCACCCATGGTCCCGGGGCTGTCGGGGGAGCTGGTCCTCCCTGGCCAGCTCCGGGCAGCTCCAGGGCCCCCGCCTGACCGCACGCTTCGTCCCCCTCTGACGGTCCACCTGCCGGCCGTGCAGTCCCAGGGCCCAAGCGCGGCCCCCTCTGTTGGCGAGGCCATGCTGCAAGGAGGCCTTCTGGTCTGAAGTGACCACAGGGGTGGCATCCCAGAGGGCCGCCCCGTCTCTGTCCTGTAGTGAGCATCCCCACGGCCGTGGTCGGCGGGCCGGTTGGATGGCGCTGCCCTTCGGAGCAAAGTCCACTTTGCCGAGTGCTGATTCTATGGTCTGAAACGGCTCTTTCTGGGAAAAACTGTACATTTATAATGGCAAACATGGATTTTCAGGGCACAAAGGGCTTTTCCCTGTGTTTTCTGGTTCGATGCTTCCTCCGACTCAGGGGTAGGCGGGCAGAGCTTACCCCCATTATCCAGGTGGGGAAACCAAGGTGGGTTATCGTGCCCAGAGCCACACGGTGGGTGAGAGACCCATGGAGACAGACCCAGGCCGCTGCCCACGGCTGAGCCCTCACCGCTGAAGGGACACCTCCTGACCCCACCAGGGCCACTGGGACCCACAGCAGGGTGAGCTCCTCCACAGGCTCTGAAAACTCAGACTCCTCTTGATAGAACTTCCTAGACCAGAAGGGCCCAGAGGACAGGGCGACATGGGGGCCCCCCGAGGACAGGGGGACATGGGGAGTGTCCCAAGAACCTGGCCTCCCAAGCGATGGCGGCGGGTGTTTCCGGAATGTCCTGCTTCTTCCCGGGTGTGGGTGACAGAAAGCCGCCTTCACTTATAAACACCAAAGACCCAAACCCTCTTAGCATCTGTTGAACAAAACCCGTTTGATTTCTTTTTAATGCCTCAACTATTGAGTGAATTTTCCTCCCAACTTAGAGCATGATTCATCAAGGAAAATGTTTTCCATGGTTACATATGTGGTTTCCATGGCAGTGCGACCGTGAGGACGTCGGAGCTGACGGGGGTGCCAGACTGGCCAGGCTCCTGTCCCTGCCCTCAGCGTGGACCAGCCTCTCCCTCCTTTCCCCTCTCCCGGCCAGCTTGACTGTCGGGTCCGGTGGTCTGGCCCCAGGCACCGAGCACAGGGAGGTCCTGTCTCCCAGCTCTGACTGCAAAATGAGTCAGCTGGATGGGAAGCAGCCAGTGGTCAGAGAAGGTGCTGGGGTCGGGGGGAGCCGGGATGCCTCCCCCAGGGGCCGAGAAGTGTGGACCGGTGGCAGCCAGGCTGGCCGCCCAGGTGGAAGCGCTGGCATGTGGGGTGTCTGAGTCACAGTGACCTGCAGGCGGGACCCCTCAGGTGGTGACTCATGTCCTAAGTGACAGGGAGCTTGCACCAGCTGGCAGCAGGAAGGCAAAGAACCAACAGAAAAAGAGGCCAGGATGGGAAAGGCAGTGCCCACAAACGTCCACGCGTGCCGGCCGCTCCAGGGGACGGGAGGGCACCCGGGCTCTCGCCTGAGGAGTGGCTGCGGCACACCCACCAGGGAGTGTGGTGGGTCCCACCCCTCCGCATCCCAGCTGCCCCGAGGAACTCGATGCATCTGTCTGGCCTGCGTCCCGGGGCCACGCACTTTGGCCTGATTTACTCTGTCCTGTTGCTGAAGAGCCGAGAGTCATATTCCCTGGTCGGTTGGAATCAGACCTAGAGGCTGTGGTTGTCGTTTGAAAGAAACACTGAAAAAGGAAGGAGAGCGGGGGGGGGAGGGGAAAGGGGGAGAGAGGAAGCGGTGGGGGAAGGACCCTCTGGACAGACCGTCTGTGATGGACGCCGTGCGGGGGCCGTCCCAGTGTCCGGGGTGGTGGAGCTATGGCCACTGCCCGTCTAATAACTGGTGAGACGTGAGGTCCGAGGGTCGTCCCCTCAGGTCCCACTGTGACAGCGTAGGAGCAGGGCTGGAGGGGTGGCAGGGCTGCCCACACCCCGTCTGAGGCTGGCCAGGCCCCCGGAACTCTTTGTTTCACCAAGTTCCCAGGGACCTCAGCAGGGGACGCATCTTGTCTTTAGGGAGGTGCCCCCCCCCAAGCTTTGTAAAGAGAAGGCATTTCTTTGCCCTGAGTGGGCTGGGGAGGGATGGGCACAGGGCCCCTGGAGGACAGGCCGAGACACGATGACCCGGCTGTGGGTCTGGAGGGGTTAATGTTTTCCCAGCTACCTCATGCTGGCCTCCGGTTCTGTGGAAAAAGCAAAACATCTGGCAGTAAAACGTCTTTAATGGCATCTGAGGCTGTGGGAGAAGCTTGGCCTTCCTCGGAAACAGAAGATTTAGATGAAATTGGGGAGCCCAGGGGAGCGGCTTCTCAGGAAGCGACAGCCCCAGATGCCCACCACTGCCCACCCAGCAGGGCCCCTGCCATCAGAGCATTCCCGCAAACAAAAGTCACGTCCTGCTCTGCTGAACTTTGGGGCAGTGGTCCCAGGGGCAGGGGTCCCAGGGACAGGGGCCCCATGGGCACGGCCAGCCCTGTCCTGGCCCCTCTGAGGTGCTGTGAGGCCCCAAAAGGGCGAGGGTCTTGTGTGGGACCCCTGGTCTGGGGGCCGCAGCCCCTGCCTACCCCCCGCCAGACTCCCTGCACCCACTTCCCCCAGCCTCAGGGTGGGACTCCCTCTCTTACAGCGGGGGCTGGGACTCCCACCCGCAGGGCTGCCCTCGGCAGTGGGCTGGGGGCCAGGCAGTCCCTGCAGGGCCTCTTCCCCTCCCCGCTGCTTCCTCGAGGGGGGAGCGCTGGGGCCTGATGTGGACACTGGTGTCTGGCTGCGGGGCCGGGCTGGTCCCTGATGACGTGAGTTAACCCCACACCGGTGGGCACAGGACTAGGGGTCCTGGCCAGGGGCCTGTGCCCCTACACCCCAAGTCACACAGCAGGTTAGTGAGGCCCGTTGGAGGGCAGAGGGAGAGGGTGGGCCCTGCCCCACCGCTGACAGCCCACCAGACCGCTGGACCCCAGAGAAGGAGGGAGTGCTCCCCACAACTGGCCGGGCACAGGGTGACCTCAGTCCCGGGTCACTGAGGGCCCGGCCCGGCAAGCCCCGCCCCTCGCCTCCTCCCTTGAGACTCAGGACCACGGCATCTGCGGGGGCCACTGAGACCCTCTGACCCTCGGCCTGACTGTACCAAGGCTCTGGGAAGCTGCTGGCATCCGGCCGGTGTACCTGAGACCCAGGACCCCAGGAGAGCAGGGGTGGTCAGACTGGGAGAGGCCCAGCTCTATCCCCTGCTGGCCGAGTGACCTCGGGCCCAGCACTCCAGCTCCGAAAACTGTCCAGAGAAAGCCTGACATGCTCAGCGTTGGCAGCTGGAGGAGGGGAATGACAGCAGCGTCGAGGGCGTGAGGCCGAGGGTGCCATGGACGCGGGTCCAGGTGGACCCGCCCTCCTGAGCACGAGTCCACATTTGCTTCCACTTGCCCCACGTTTGCTTCACATCATGAGAGGCGTGGAGTGCTCGGGGAGAACATCTGAGTTCTCAGAAACACGCCGAGGCTGCTGGGCCTTGAGCCGCCCAGTCAAACCCCAGAGTGTGTGTGCGAACAGACACGGATGTTCCAGGGAAAAGGGCCTCCAGGGGCCTGCGGTTTAAAATCATTCTGAAGAAGCACCGTTGAAGCCTCCCCTCCCCACTACGCGCCCGTGGGCCTGGGCCAGGCGGGGGGGACGTGGTGCAGCCCCTCCTGGGCTGCGGGGGGTCAGGGTCCGGGGCCCCACTGTCGGGGAGCCCCAGAGGGAAGCCCCTCCCAAAGGTGAGGGAAGATAAGGCCCCCAGCCCCGGCCTCGGACACCCCGCCAGGAGGTGGAGACCCCGGGCTTCGGCACTGGGACCGAGGGGTCTCTGTGGGCCCTGGGCTGGGCCAGTGTCCACCCCACGTGCAGGACCAGGCGCCCAGGGCAGCGGGGCTCTGTCTGTGGGCCGCTAATCCTGCCAGGCCCAGGCCCTGTCCCAGGGCCCCCCCAGCCCCCTCCCTCCAACCAAACCCCCGACATCCCAGGACGGGAAATGACCGGAAATGACTGCAGAAACAGTAGGTGGTCGCTTGGGACGCGTGAGTGCGCAGGGCCTGGGGCGCCCTCTGCTGCCCGTCGGGGCCTCATGCAGGGCAGTCCGGCTCGGGAGGGACAGCCCCGGAGGAAGCATGTTGCCTGGTCTACCCAGGCCCCGGAGATCTGGAAGCAGGTCGAGGGTTCCTCTGGGGACAGGGGACTTGTGTGGCTGACCCCTGACCGTCCCCAGGTCCCAGTCCTGCCAGAGACGCAGCACGGCCGGGGCGGCGTGGCCCCAGAGGCCCACCCGGGCCTCAGGAAGTGGGGCCTTCTGACACCACCCACTCCCGGGCTCATCACTGGCCTCACATGAGTGCACGTGGCCTCACATGAGTGCACGTGGCCTCAGAGCCATGTCACGGTTGCCCCAGGGGAGCCCTTCTCTCCTCTTCCCACCTGGGATCCGAGGAGCTCGGAGACACCTCCGGGCCGAGGTGGGCGCCCCGGGGGCCAACCCCCCGTCTCCTCCCCTGGGCTCCCAGCCCCTGGGGGGCAGGTCAGCAGGTGGGGCCAGACCGGCCCCTCTGGCCCCGGGAGGCCTGAAAGGGCAGTGACCCCGGGCTTCTCTCGGGGCAGCCCACCCACCCCACGAAGAGGAGGCGCGGAAGAGGGCGGGAGAGCGGCTGCGAGGGCTGGGTGGACCTGCCCCCCGCCCCCAGGGCCAGTCACACGCCTCACAGCGCAGACGCCGGCCAGCTCGCTCGCCCATCTGCACAGAGGCCGTGGGACTCGGCACCACAGCGTCACCTCTCTTTTCAGACAAGAAACTTGGACACAGAGGCCTCAAAACCACCCACAGATACCAGAGCCGGGCTCACACCCCCATGGGAGGAGAGGGCCCAACAGGCAGGAGCGTCAGGGCTGAGGGATGCCCTCAGGAGCGTTTCATGGTTTTCCTCACGTGTTCTGGGCAGGTCTTGTTAAGTCTATGCCTGTGTGTCTTATTATGTTACTTCTTTCTACTCTGTCTTATGTTATTTTACTACTGCAAATGGGATTATCCCTTCCACACACCCTAGTAGTTTCTGTATGCTGATTTCACAACGTGACACTTTATGAAACTATCCTGAATTCTTCTGGGTTTTACAGATGCGTGTTCCAGTTGTTTGCCATGCCTTCTTCCCCAGGTCTTGTGTCTCTATGGCTTTTCCTATTGATCGCATTGGTCACCCGCACATGCTACGTCATAGACATGGTAGCTGTAGCAGGCCTGATGGTGCCTGGCCTGCTACAGGTGCAGGGCTGATGGCTCAGACCCCTTCATGGGCCAGCACGGCGTCCCCAGCGCTGGAGGCTCACGTTTGTACCTGCTTTGGAGAACTGCCCTGACCGATGGGCGTGGCCTCCACGCATGCCTGGGAGGTGAGGCGCACGCCGTGGGGCAGCTGCAGCCACCACGGAGGGACTAGTACGGGGTCACAAAGGCAGATGCTCTCGTTTCCAAGGGACATTCAGACCCCAGAGCTCTGTGGGACCGGGGTCAGGCTTCACTGTGTAGTTCTGGTAATCAAGGGCCTGCTTCTACTTAACCAAGTATCATAATTAACATCAGGAAATTAACACTGACTGGATAACACTGTCTAATCTACAGAACATATTCAAATGTCATCAACTGTCCCAATAATATCCTTTATAGCAAAATAAAAAAAAATACACATATGCACGTATGGTCCAGGATTCAGCTCAGGATCACATCTTATATTTGGTTGTTATGCCTCTTTAACCTATTTCTTGCCTTTCCTGACTTGACATTTTTGAGGAGTACAGGCCACTTAGTTTGTAAAATGCATCTCAGTTTGGGTTTGTCCAATGTTTCCCTGTGATCAGATTCAAGTTATGCATTCCTGGCAGGAATTCCACACCCTTGTTTCTGAGCCCTTCTTAGGGTGTGGAGTCAGGAGTTTCCTGAGGCTCGTTTGTCCCACCACTGGGAACGTCACGGTTGTTCAGCACCCAGCAAACGTGACGTCTATCAAGTTTTCCGCTGAGAGGTTACCATCTTCTGGGGATATTCTTGGGGATTATGTTAAATTTCCTATTTCTCATTAAACTTTAACCCATGAGTTTTAACATTATTTGATGATCCTTGACTGAAACAGTTACTAATCTGACTTCTGTTACGGTGATTTTGTAATTTCCTCTTTCCTTCTGTAGTTATTTGCTTTCTGCTCCAAGGAAGAGCTTTCTCCTTTACCCCTTGATTTTTTCATGTGTTTATTTCAGTGGGAACTTGTGGATTCTCATCTTATTCTGTAGCTTGTGACCTGTAAGCGTCGTGACTGCTCATTTACATGCTCACGTGGGCCCACGGCTGTCCTTCTCCGAGCACCAGCTTCCCGCTTACCCTCTCTCTGCTCCGCCCAAGACCAGCCATGTCTCCAAGGAGCCCCGATTCCTTCTGAAACAGCAGAGATGGTTTTTAGAAACCAAGGCCTGGACGGACGTGTGTCCTGCTTGCTCAGGTGCCCGTGCCCGGCCAGAGCCAGCAGCCATGTCCCCAGGTCACCAGCGATGCCACCCGGGTGTCCTTCCACCTCGGCCCGAGGGCGGCAGCTCCTTCCTTGGGGGGGGTAGGGGCCTGGTTTGAGTCCATCAGGGCTTTTTGCTGTAAACTCTGCCCCATTCTTTCCTGTTTGATTACATTTCCTAGGGTTGCTGTAATGAGTTACACAGACTGGGCAGCTCAAAGCGGTAGAAATTTATTTTCTCACAGTCTGGAGGCTGAGCGCCTCTGGGGCTCCGGGGGAGGGTCCTCCGGCCTCGCCATCTCCGGGGGGCCGTGGCCGCAGCTCACCAACTGCCCCTCCGTCTCCACCCGCCTGTCTTCTCTGTATCTCTGTGTCTAAATTTCCCTCTTCTTACGAGGGCCACCAGGGCCAGTATGGCTCATCTTGACTTGATCACATCTGCAAAGACCCTGCTTCCAAACGAGGCCAAGTTCTCAGGTTCTGGGACGAGGACGTGGATGTGTCTTCTGGGGACACAGTTCAAACCACAACACCTGGTATAGGTTTTCCTATCCTTTTATTTTTTACTTTTCTGTGCTGTTTTATTTTCAATGTCACTTGGAAGCAGCACATGGCTGGAATCTGTATATTTACCCAATATGAGAGTTTCTATCTCTTTGAGAATTAATGGATTAATACATTTCATAAGTGTCATGAGTTAATGCATTTCACCTGCCTTCCTTCTGAGTGACTGTGATACGTTTGAAGGAATTTCTTCCATCGTACAGCATAATTTAAAACAACCGTGTTTTTCTTTTTTTTTAACCTTTCCTACCTTTTATTAGACTGAGCAAATTTATTTTCTTCTTTTTCTCAACCAGTTTGTAATTTACACATTCTATTTCTTTCTTTTAGTATTGACTTTTAAAATGTTTAACATGCATACTTAACTTTGTATTTTCTAAGATTCTGAACTTATTTTGTGTGTCTTTACTTCCTTGCAATAAGAGAAGAATCTAGCGTGTTTTAACTTACACTAGAGCCCGTGTCCAGACTTTCCACATTATTTTGTCAAGAATTTTGGCTCCAAGTGGAATTTTTAAATAAGTATTATTTACAGTTTACAAATGAGAATTACTCTCATTATTAGTTTTGTTTTTATTTACAGTCATTTTTTCTCATCCACCAACATTTGCTTCATAACCTCCTGTTCTTGTTTCATGGCTAAAGTTCCCCCATTTACCTTTCTGAGGATTTAAACAATTCTGTGGTCATTACTCTGTTCTTTGCTGGGTGACAAAGGGCAGAAGAACACGCCCCCAGAACAAGCCCTCTGGCATAAGGATTATTTTGAGTCAAAGGCTCTTAAATAGCAGCAGGTACAAGAAGGGTCTGCTGACCCCCCCCCTTTTCTGAAGGCAGGAGGGGAAGCCGTGGGAAAGACACCCTCCTGGCACCAGGAGGAAAGAAGCCTTCTTACCGCCAGCGACGGGGAGTCAGGCCGAGAGGACGCTCAGCGAACAGACTCGTTAAAGTGACTCTCACCTCCCTTCGCCTCCCAGACAGTGAGTTACTCCCTATGATGGTCTCTCTCTACCAGGTAGGAAGGTGTTTCGGTTCTGCTGTGCCTTTGGGTCTTCCTCTCCTTATGCGGCTCCCGTGTCCCATAAAACTTGTCTTAAATAAATCTACTGTTGGTCTGTCTCAGTCAGTCCGTCCCCGGGCCCAGCCGGGCACCCTCAGCGGGAGGTAACAGACCAACCGCTTTCAGGGCCGGATCCCCCTCGGACTCCGCGGTGTTTGCCTGGGAGCAGCTCCTGGCGGCCCCAGCCTGTCCCCTCTCTCCTGCAGGTGATGGGGCCCCAGCAGGTGGCCAAGGGCTTAGCTGACGTGGCCACTGCCTGCTCAGCCCAGCTGTGGTCCGGCCGCTGCGGCTCAGTGTGACCTGCTCCAGGCCAGGAGGGAGGCCACCCCTGGCCTCTGCCACCGTGTGGTCCAGGCTGTGGCTGGGTGAGGACAGTCACTTCCGGGCCTGCAAGTCCACACTCATGGGGCTGGTGTCTGTATTTCTGCCAGATGTGGCTTATTCTCCTCTTGGAAAATGAGGGAGATGCCTTCTGGGACGTTATTTCACACAGACTCACGTCTTTCCATCCACAGAGCCGGCTTGGGGCTTGAGAATAGAAAGTTCTCAAAGCAAGTTTGTGACAAGTTGAATTATCCTAATGAAGCTGCTCACAGGGCTGCAGGGAAGCCCAGTCGGGCCGTCCCCCCACCTTGTCACCCCCAGGTGGCCAGGCCTCCCCACCACCGTGCTAGATAGAAGTACATTATATAAACTCTATTGCTTAGAACGTCAAAGAAATGTAATTTTAAGAGCTATCCTATAAGTTAGCAGCAACATGTACAAGTACCCAGGGACATACATGACAAAATGAAAAATGCAAATAAAGAAAATTTTAAATGTGACTGAGATATTAAAGAAGACCTAAAAGAGAGAGGAACTCAATATGCACAGGGAGACTCAAAATCCTAAAGCTGTTTGAAGAGTCAAGGCGATTCTAACCAAAATCCCGTCATGACTCTTAAATGTAGGAGGAAAACACCTGGGCAAGAACATCAGATGCCCCTAAAGGGGAACAAAACCAGGGGCTCTGGCCTCCAGAATCAAGGATTGTGGTGAATCTGTGCTTGTGCACACAGTCTGGTACCTGGAAGCAGATGCGAGTGAAAACCGAGATGCTTCACCAAGGAGACCCCCCCTCTCGGCAAGGGTAGGACCAGTTCCAGAAGGATGAGCCCTTACATGTCAGAACCAAATGGAAAACTTTGGGGAGAAAATGTCAGAAGATATTGATACGACCCCTGGGTAAGAAAGGAATTTGTCAAACAAGACTCAGAATTCACAGGCCATGAAGAAGAGATTGATAAATTTCACTCATTGAGATAAGCATCAAAAGACACTGAAACTTTCCAGAACAAGCCACAGACTGGGGGTATAATTGCAGCACACACGACTAATGAACGGTCGATCCCCACACGTGTGAAGAGCTCCTAAAATACAGTGAGAACGACTAAGGGGCCAACGGGAAGATGGCAAGAACCAGGAACAGGCATCCCAGGAAGACGAAACATGACTGGGGTTCGAACGTAGGGAAGGGGCTCAGCCATATTAGGAATCGGGGGAGTGCAATTAAAACCACAAGTACTTGCACCCCCAGAGAAGACTGCGGAGGTGCCCCCCTCCCAAGGACCCCCGCCCACTGCCGGTGGGAGCAGAGTTTGGTGCAGCCGCCTGGGGAGGTGACTTGGCAGGATCTGGCCAACTGCATTGCGTCTGTGCCTGGAGGGTCCCCCAGCCAGGGTGCAGCACACTGGCAGCAGGTGTATCCCGGCGGGGCCTCCCTCAGGCCTCAGCCAAGCCCTGCTGCCTCTGGCCATGAGTGTCTTCATTCGTTGTGCGTGGGCGCCGTCCAAATACGAGTGTTTCCCATGAAATGCAAACCCCTGTGCCAGGAGACCCCAGAAGAATGTTTACACCAGCGATCTTTATAACAGCAAAAAACAAACAGAACTGCAGACAACCCCGATTCCCCCTGCAATGAGTGGACACGTATGACCAGACGCTGTTTGGCCCTAAAACGGTCTGGGTTACAGCCTCAGCGGCTGCACCCAAAGCTGCGTGGAAAACGCTTGTCGTAGAAAACGCATTCAGTATGATTCCACTTAACGACCTTAAAAACAGTACAGAACTAAACAATACAGTGTGTAGGGAGGAGATAAAATGTAAGGGGCAATAAAATGGGCAAAGTGCAGGTGTGTTTTCCAGAGAGCAGAGAGGGGAGCTGGGAGGAGGGCCCCCGCCTTCAGAGGACACATAGGAAGCAAATACACGTTTACTGACTTTTTAATATTTACCCATCTATTTATTATTATTAATTTTCTCTGTTTCTTTCTGTGGATTTGAGGTTTCATCTGCTGTCGTTTCCAACAGAGCACCAGTGTCACTCCCCTGCCTGTGCCTCTATTATCAAGTATCGTACAGTCATGGGTTAAAGGCCCAACGGTACAATTTTATAGATATTGTTTTCTGCAATTGTTTCTTAAGTCAGTTAGGGGAAAAAAGAAGAAATGTGTAATTATACTGTCTCTGTAATTAAGTAAATACTTACGTTACTGGTGCTCTTGGTTCATGGGCATGTGTGGACTTGAATTACTGTCTGGGGTTGTGTGCTTTTAGCTCAAAGAAATTCCTGCAGTATTTCTTGGGCGGCAGGTCTACTAGCAACAAACCTTCTCAGTTTTTGTTTACCTGCAAGAATCTTTATTTTATCTTCATTTCTGAGTGATAGTTTTGCTGGATATAAGACTCTTGGTTGACAGTTTTTTACTTTCAGTTATTTTGAATGTGTCACCTGTTGGATACTGCCAACTCACTGTTTCTGATGAGAAGTCAGCTGTCGCTATGATGGGGGCTCCCTGTGCGGGGCAAGTCATTGTTCTCTCACTGCTTTCACGTGAGGCCATTCCATCCAGCTGCACGGACATGTCCCTCCCGGGGCCTCACCTAGCGCCAGGCGCCTCCCTCTCCCCTCGGGACCCTGCCCACCCCTCGGAGAGCCTCCTGCTCTGCTAACTTGTCCCGTGAGGGGTGCGAGGTTCCTCAGCCTGGGGGCGGGGGGGAGACACTGGTCACATTCAGCATAAATCCGGGCAATTCTGGAAATTCATAAGGAACAGGGTTGCTCTACAGCAAAGTGTAATTTGAGTGATAAGTGCATTAACACGTTTTTCAGTTTGATATGGAATTATTTTCTCTGATAAGTAACTATTAAAAGGCCGACTGGAGCAGGACCCCGTTGGTCGCAGACCTGGTTCTTACACCGCTTACAAAGACGCTTGCTTTCCTTTAACTTTCCACAGCGCCTCCTGTGTCCGAATTCATTTACTTTCGCAGGAAACCGAGCAGGCGCTGTGTCACAAGCAATACATTTTTGGGGAGTGCCTCATGATTTGTTCTCGTGTAGACCAAAACGCAGCTAGATTCACTCCACAAAGTTCTAGAGAGCCCCAGAAACGAACGCAACATGAAGATAGGGGCAGGCCTGTAATTACAAGCATATTCACGGGAAGATTCGTTCATCCCTTACGCAATTGACGCAGCAGCCCGTGGTCTCCTAGTTGGTCTTCTTCTGCTTTCTCA
This sequence comes from Eubalaena glacialis, assembly GCF_028564815.1. Lineage (NCBI taxonomy): Eukaryota > Metazoa > Chordata > Mammalia > Artiodactyla > Balaenidae > Eubalaena > Eubalaena glacialis. The sequence continues at coordinate 752,853 of NC_083721.1, forward strand.
ATTCTTCTGATGCAACAGAAAGTCTGGACCGGGGCTCTGCTCTGGCCAGGAGTGGATCTCGCCCTGCGAGACGGACGGGCTGCGGCCATGGGGGACACGCGTCACACAGGTTGACACGCTGTGTCCTGAAGCTCTGGCCCTGCAGACACACCTGCGCCTCCTGACGGGCATTTGCTGGGTGTCCGCCGGGATGGGGGTGGGGTGGGGGGCGCGTGGGTGGGGGCTGCCAAGGCCCCCACGCCGTTGGCAGGGCCCTCTGGAGTCGCTGCTCCTAGGGTCACAGCCCTTCAGAGCCTCCAGTTTCCCTGCAAATATTCTTCCTGCCCACTCTTCACTCAGCGGCAAAAGAACAAAGTGAATCCCCTCATGATGCGGGGAATGGAGCCCCGGGCTAGGACCAAGCCACCCACCAGGGTTCTTCTGGAAGGGCTGGCCCGGGGCCCAGGTCTGCAACACTAATGCCCCTTTCCTCTTCTGCCCGCCCGTCTTCGGGGTCACCCAGTGGAGGAGTTTGCCCCCCACACTGACCATGATGTTGGGAGAGGTCAGGGCGGCTGAGGCTGAGTCATCCTGGGAGGGGCCTGCTTGCTCCTGGACTTATTTCCTGATCTGTGATGGGCTGGACTGGACCCTTCTGGGATCTCGAGGTCCTATAAGTGTGAGAAAAAGAAATACACCTAAAACTTAAGGGGGTTCCTTAACGACGTGAAATACGAGCAAGAAACCATGAGAAGTGGCTGCATACTAGCCATCCCAAGTGTGATAGCTGAAGAGCGGACAGACGGGACCCAGAATAGGGCGGTGTCGGCTGAAGAACTGACCAGAGTGCCGGGGGATCGGATGCAGGCCCCGGAGACAGAACGCTGGGGAAGAGCTAGAAGGAGAAGAAAAAGCCACTAAGAGGGGTGCCGAGTGGAGGAGACAATCAATTCCAGAAGATAGAAGTTACAGAATGAGAGAAACACACAGACAGAGGAATTATCTAATGAAATAATGAAAATACATTTTCTAGAGCTACAGAAAGGTGAACGCCCTGCCCTGAACAGTGCACGTAGAGGTGCCAGTGGCATGTAGAATGGAGGAGTGGCATGTGGGGCGCTTGGGCCTGGATATTTTGGGGTGAAGTATGGACATTCCAGAGGGAGAGCGCAGATTCTCCAAAGAAAAAGAACCAGGTTCACACAGCTGACACACAGCACAGTCAAGTTTAGGGGGTGCAGCACAGTGATGTGACTTCCATGCATCATGAAATGATCATCACAGCAAGTGTACTGAACAGCACCATCTCATATAGACACGACATTAAAGAAAGAGAAAAAATTTTTCCTTGTGATGAGATCTCTTAACAACTCTCATAACAGCACACAGCAGTGTTAATTATGCTCATCACGTTGTGCATTACAACCCTAGGACTTATTTATCTTATAACCGGAAGTTTGTACCTTTTGACCACCTTCATCCAATCCCTCCTCCTCCCACCCCCACCTTTGGTAACCACAAACTTCATCTTTTTCTACGAGTTTGTTTTTGAGGTATAGTTGACCTAAAACACTATGTTAGTTCCTGTTACACAGCATAGTGATTCAAGATTTCTATACATTTCAAAATGATCACCATAATAAGTCTAATTCTGATCTGTCACCACATAAAGGTATTCCGTAGGAATTGACTGTATTCCCCACACTGCGCATTTCATACCTGTGACTCATTTGTTTTGCAACTGGAAGTTTGTACCTCTTAATCTCCCTCACTATTTCTCTCCTCTGCCCACCTCCCTCCCCTCTGGCAACCACCTGTTTGTTCTCTGTGTCTATAACTCTGTTTCTGTTTTGTTATGTTTGTTCATTTGTTTTGTTTTATAGATTCCACATATAAGCAAAATTATACAGTATTTGTCTTTCTCTGTCTGACTTATTTCACTTAGCAAAATATCCTTTTGGCAAATGGCAAGATTTCATTCTTTTTTATGGCTGAGTAATATTCCATTATATATATACACATACACACACACCCCCTCACCCACACACCACATCTTATTTATCCATTCATCTATTGATGACCACTTGGGTTTCTTCCATAACTTGACTATCGTAAATAATGCTGCAATAAACGTCGGGGTGCATATATCTTTTCTAATTAGTGTTCTTTTTCTTTAGATAAATACCCAGGAGTTGAATTCCTGGATCATATGGATCATATTTAATTCTTAAAGGAATCTCCATACTGTTTTCCATAGTGGCTGCACCAATTTACATCCCTACCAACAGTGTAGGAGGGTTCCCTTTTCTTCACATTCTCACCCACACTTGATAGTTGCTGTATTTTTGATAATAGCCATTCTGACAGGTGTGAGGTGATATCTCATTGTGGCTTTTAAAAAAAAATCTCATTCTGGTTTTGATTTGCATTTCTCTGATGATTAGTGATGTTGAGCATCTTTTCATGTGTCTCTTGACCATCTACATGTCTTCTTTGGGAAAGTGTCTATTCAGATCCCTTGCCCATTTTTCAATTGGGTTGTTTGTTTTTTTGCTATTGAGTTGTATAAGTTCTTTGTATATTTTGGATATTAACCCCTTATTGGATATTTTGTTTGCAAATATCTTCTCCCCATCAGTAGGCAGTCTTTTCCTTTTGTTGATAGTTTTCTTTGTTGTGCACAAGCTTTTTAGTTTGATGTGGCCCCAATCCGTCTCTTTTTGCTTTTATTTCTCTTGCCTGAGGAGACATATCCAAAAAAAATTACTAAGACCGATATCAAGGCGCATACTGCCTATGTTTTCTTTTAGAATTTTTATGTTTTTAAGTCTTACACTTAAGTCTTTAATCCATTTTGAGTTTATTTTTGTATATGGTGTACGAAAGTGCTCCAACTTGATTCTTTTGCATGTATTGAATAGCTGTCCAGTTTTCCCAAGACCATTTATTGAAGAGGTTATCTTTTCTCCATTGTATATTCTTGCCTCCTTTGTCAAAGATTGATTGCCCATATAGGGTTTATTTCTGGGCTCTGTACTCTGTTCCATTGATCTATATCTCTTTTTGTGCCAGTACCATACTGTTTTGATTACTGTAGCTTCATGGTATAGTTTGAAATCAGGGCGTGTGATCCCTCCAGCTTTGTTCTTCTTTCTCAAGATTGTTTTGGCTATTTGGGGTCTTTCATGTTTCCATAGAGATTTCAGGATTATTTGTTCTAGTTCTGTGAAAAATGTCATTGGTATTTTGATAGGGATTGCACTGAATCTGTAGATATCCTTGGGTAGAATGGACATTTTAATAATGTTAATTCTTCCAATCCATGAACACAGTGTACCTTTCCATCTGTTTGTGTTGTCTTCTGAAATTCTTTTATTAGTGTCTTTTAGTTTTCCAAGTAGAGGTGTTGTTACATCCTTAGTTAGATTTATTCCTAGGTATTTTATTCTTTTTGATGTAATTGTAAATAGGATCATTTCCTTAATTTCTCTTTCTGATAGTTTGTTGTTAGAATATAGAAATGCAACAAATTTCTGTATATTAATTTTGTATTCTGCAACATCACTGAATTTATTGATGAGCTCTGCTAGTTTTTTGGTGGCATCTTTAGGATTTTCTATGTATAGTATCATGTCATCTGCAAGCAGTGATAGTTTTACTTCTTCCTTTCCAATTTGGATTCCTTTTCTTTCTTTTTCTCATCTGATTGCTCTGGCTAGGACTTCCAATACCATGTTGAATAAAAGTGGTGAGATTGGGCATCCTCGAATTGTTCCTGATCTTAGAGGAAATGTTTTCATTTGAGTATGATGGTAGCTGTGGGTTTGTCATATATGGCTTTTATTATGTTGAGATATGTTCCCTCTATACCCACTTTGGTGAGGGTAATGAAGTTTCACCTTACACTGGTCAGAATGGTCATTATCAAAAAATTTAGAAACAGTAAATGCTGGAAAGGGTGTGGTGAAAAGGGAACCCTCTTGCACTGTTGGTGGGAATGTAAATTGATACAGCCACTATGGAGAACAGTATGGAGGTTCCTTAAAAAACTAAAAATAGAGCTACCATACGACCTAGCAATCCCACTACTGGGCATATACCCTGAGAAAACCATAATTCAAAAAGAGTCATGTACCAAAATGTTCATTGCAGCTCTATTTACAATAGCCAGGACATGGAAGCAACCTAAGTGTCCATCATCGGATGAATGGATAAAGAAGATGTGGCACATATATACAATGGAATATTACTCAGACATAAAAAGAAAAGAAATTGAGTTATTTGTAGTGAGGTGGATGGACCTAGAGTCTGTCATGCAGAGTAAAGTAAGTCAGAAAGAGAAAAACAAATACCACATGCTAACACATATATATGGAATCTTAAAAAAAAAATGGTACTGATGAACCTAGTTGCATGGCAGGAATAAAGAGGTAGACGTAGAGAATGGACTTGAGGACACGGGGAGGGGGAAGGGTAAGCTGGCACGAAGTGAGAGAGTGGCATTGACACATATATACTACCAAATGTAAAACAGCTAGCTAGTGGGAAGCAGCTGTATAGCACAGGGAGATCGGCTCGGTGCTTTGTGACCACCTAGAGGGGTGGGATAGGGAGGGTGGGATAGGGAGGGTGGGAGGGAGGCTTAAGAGGGAGGGGATACGGGGATATATGTATACGTATAGCTGATTCACTTTGTTGTACAACAGAAACTAACACAGCATTGTGAAGCAATTATACTCCAATAAAGATGTGTTAAAAAAAATGCCCATGGACTCTCAAAAAATGAATAAATAAAACTCAATAATAAGAGAACCAAATTAAGAAACGGGCAAAAGGTTTGAATAAACACCTCAGCAGAGAAGGATAGAGGGCAAATGAGCACGTGAAAAGATGCTCAACACCACGTCACAAGGGAAATGATAATTAACACCACGGTGAGTTGCCACTGCATACCCCCTTGAACGGCTAATATTAAATGACTGAACACACCACATGCCGCTGCGGACGTGGAGCGACTGGAACGTCCCTGCAATGTGGAGAGAACATCAAATGGCACAGCCACTGTAGAAACCAGGTAAGCAGATTCTTAAGAGTTAAAGATACACCCGTCATGTGCCCCAGTCACTTCCCTCCTAGGTATTCACCTCCAACAGAGACTTGTACATGCAGCTCACAGCAGTCATATCTGTGGACACGGAAGGGTGGGCAGCTCCGAAGGGGCCCCGCTCCTCTGGGTGCCGGGCATCAGCCGGGGCTGGTGATGTGCCTGGCACACGAGCATCTCCTCTGGGCCCCACGCCGGGCCCCACGCCGGGTGGCACGAGTGAGGCCCCTCTTCCTGACTCTGGGTGCATCCCGCGTGGCGCCCTCGGGGCTCCTCCAATGGTGCCTGGCCTGCTGCTTCCCGGCCTCTCCCGCCTGGACCGTGGGGCTGGCATATCTCCACTGACACGTCCAGAACCGAACGCCTGTCTCCCCAACCCTCATCCACAGCCTCCCCGTTCATGGAGGGCAAACCGCCTTTCCAGGGCTCAGAGCGAGAGCTTTCGTCGCGTGGCCTGGACCCTCTTGCTTCCGCAGCACACTTCGGATCTGAAGGGAATCCTGCTCGTTCTTCCTTCGGAAGCCTCCAGAACCAATGCACCTGGCTGAGCCCCACCTCTGTCAGTCCCGCAGCTGCCAGGGCTCCCCTGGCCCCCGTCACTCCTGTGCCCTCCTGCCCTCCTGCCCTCCTGCCCCAGCTGCTCCGGCCCCGGCCGCCCCTCCACCGGCTCTTCCCCTCCAGATGCGTGCGCAGCGGGGCCCGCACCTCAGCTGCCCCCAGCCTGCACCTCCCGGGGCCCCACGGTTAACGCTGCACTTCCCACGTCCTCCTCACGGCCGGCTCTGCCCACGGCTGCTCTGGCTCTCTAAGGCACTTCCTCACCCTGCCTACCGGCCACCCGCCACCCCAAAGCTGACCGAGGTGCCCAGAGGGAGGCCTGCGTCCACCTCGTCCCCGCCACCTCCCGGGCCCTGAGCGAGGCCGGCACGTGGCCGACGTGGCCGGTGGGTGCGTGAGTGAACCGCAGCCCTGAACCCTGGGCTTGCGGTGTGGCCGGCGCCGCTATGCTGCGCACCCAGCCTCGACCAGGGGACTTCAGGGAGGGTGGGGGAGTGTGCCTGGGCGGCCCGAGCACCGGAGGCCTGGCCGGAGCCCGGGGAGCGGGGCAGCCTCCTCGCGGGGCAGACGAGGAGGGCCTCCTGCTAAGGGGCGGGCACCAGGGCAGGCCCTCAGGCCACGCGGACTCCCAGCGATGCGGGGAGGAGGGTGCCCCCTGCGGGGCTGGCCCGGCCTCACCTCCCGGCCGCCCACCTGCTCGGGGCCCGTGAGCCCGCCTCTGACACGAGCAGGCAGAGCTGTCTGCCCCGGGCCTGGGCCCCCCAGGGCTTCAGCGCCGAGAGGGGCGCAGCGGGGCAGCAGCCTTACTCCCCGACGCTGGGCTGGGATTGGCATCGCTGCCCCCCACGCAGTTTTGCAAAAGTAAAACCAGAAGAGTCGTGGAAGTCAGACAATGACTTGTTTAAAGGTGGGAGAGGGTGGGAGCGCTATGTGGGTGAGAAGGAGCTGCTCCTTGGGCGGCAGGCGGCCGCACGAGCATCGGGGGGGCTGAGTGCGGGGGGCACAGAGAGGAGCCAGAAGCGAGGGGCAGCGCACAACGTTTATTCAGCTGGGACGCGGTGCGGAGGCGCCTCGGCCGGTCGCCACGCTCAGCCCCGCAGACGCCCGCGGCCCAGCACCCCCGCTCCGCCCTGCACCCCGGGTCAGGACCCCGCGCCTTCCTTTCTCCTGCCCTCCGACAGAGGCAGACGTGCACCCCGCCCGGCGCTGACCCGCGTGGCCACGGGAGCCGAGGCCGAGGGACCGGGGAGGGGCAGCTCCCTGCGGCCACAGCCCCTGGGGCTTGGAGGGGACGGCTGCCGGAAGCGCCGTCCAAACGTCAAACCAAGTCTTAAAACAGTTACACGGACACTAAGGAACAACGTTTCTAAAACGTCACAGATGGGACTGGCCCCAAAGCATTTAAAATAATGAACACGGCATGCCAACGCGTGAGGAGACGGGCGTCAGTGAACTTGAAGCAGTGTCGGGGCGGAGCCGGGGGCTCACAGACACAGATAGAGCGCTGTGGGTGCATCTCTAGGGCACAGACACCTTCTGTAGTAAAGAAACCTCTATATCTGCAAGGGGGTGGGCGGTCTGCACAGGTGGCGAGCGGTGGGGACGTCGGCGGGGTTAGAGCGCGCCCATCCCGGTGACCTCGGACGTCAGCCTGGAAGAGACAAGGGCACAGGGCACAGGTCACCACGTCCTCACAGACGGAGGAGTCCTTAGAGCCTTGCCCCTCCCTCTTCATTGCCATGGACGGTCCTGGCTCACAGCACAGTGGCCACTAGCTGAGGACCAGGGACCAGAGCCACGGGGCCTTCCTTCCCGGCCACAGGGGCCCGTGTACCTGTCACCACATGGTGGGGTGATGACAGCCACCAGGACAGGCCCAGGCTGCCACAACCGTTTCTACGGCCACTGCCGGGAGGGGCATGGGAGTGACACTGCCGGGGAGAGGGACGCAGGGCCCTTGTGCCGCGTGGCTCTGGAGGCTTCCTGGGTGTGGTCGCCCTCAGCAGGGAGGCCGAGGGTGGGGCCCGCTATGCGCAGGAGCTCCGCCCTGGCTCTCGGGCCACAGGACCTCCGTCTGCCCCAGCGCGTGACTTCAGACCCTTGCACGGTTCCCTGACAGCCGCCCACCAAGTGTCTGGGTGGGGGGGATCTTTACAACCACAGATGTGTGAGAGCAGAGAAACCCAGTGACCTGTTCCCTGAAACTACAGAGCCTTTTATGCTGACCTTCAATGACCCCAGACCCAGGCCTCTGCCGAGCAGAGAACGTGGGGTGGGCACAGGGGCAGGTGCTGGCCAGGCCACCCCCAGCTTGTCCCCGTGGGCAGAAGGCCGGAGGTCCCAGGAAAGGCCAGTGAAGCAGCCCCTCCTCAGCTCCAAAGCCCAGAGACCTCCCGGGTGTGCGGAGCTGGCAGCACGGCTACGAGGCTGGCGGTGGCATCACAGGGCCCAGACCCTCCCACTGCACAGGGACAGGCAGGAGGCAGGCTGGCCCTCACACCTCCCTGTGGCTGTGAAGAATGAGGCCCAGAGGCTTGGCTTCAGACGCCCCGAGTCCGTGTGGACGCTGGCCTCCCCACAGTTTGCTGCCTGAGGCGCCAACGCCTAGCGACTTGTCTGGGGCCGTGCGGGGACCACCGGAGGTGAAAGGTCAGGTGTGAGAGTGTAGAGGAGCGTGTGGGCCCGCGTCCACCTGGAGACTCTCCCCGTCACGCTCCACACCGCCCCCCCTGCAGAGCCGGGAGAGAGAAGCCCCGGGAGGCAGCCCCGTGCAGGCCCGTGCGGGCTGGCCGGCCTCACCTGGCGTTGATGAGGTACTGGGCAAGGCTGATGTTTGCCGGGGTCCCCGTGATGGTGATCTGGCGCTCTGACGACCCCTCTGTGGCATTGGCAATTTTGATCTGAGCTCCAGACATCTGTCGAATTTCATTGATTTTGGTCCCCTGGCGTCCAATAATGCAGCCTATTAGCTGGAAGAAAGGACGGAGGAGCTTCTTAGAGGAGAATCCACCGCAGCCCGTGTGCGGTGCCGAGCCGCTGGGGAAGCTGCAGGAAGCGCTGCTTTGGGCCACCCACCCCCAGCACATCACAGGCTCCAGAGGGAAGAGGCACACCCACCCCACCTCCTGCTGGAGGACGGGGGCCGTGGGTGCCTGGCCTCTGCTTGGCCTCGATGGCAAGAAGTCCCAACAAATCAAGACACAGCGGTTATGCGGCCGCATCACCTGGCCCAGCGTCCTCTGTGGGCCCGAGGCCATGTTAGCCCCTCTAGGCCACGCCCTCGGGCTGGAGGGATGTATGTTTGAGTGGACACGGGAGCTGGAGAGGCGGTGTCCCCAGCCATCACCATTCCCCACCCAGGCAGCTGACCCTCTAGGACACGTGCCCCACGCCTGCCCTGTTGTCTTGGTTTGGGGATCGGAGTCAACATTCTTAAGATAAACCAGGGATCCAGAGGATGGCTGGGAGATAACTGAGTGTGTGAGGGGAGTGTGTGAGGCCCTCCGAGGGCCCATGGGGCACTTCTGGGCCACCTACTCCCAGGGCTGACCCTGAACCAGGCAGGGCCTTCAAATGGGGGCAGCCGGGGTCCCCAGGCAGCTCCGGCATCTGAATTCCGAGTCAACCCTGAAGCACCACCAGCTCCTTCCTTGGCTGGTATCTCGGGGGTGACATCACCCACCCCCATGGGCACTAAGCTGCTTAAGCAGGGCAGGGAGGGGGAGGGGCACACATGGGCTCAGGATGGGCGGGGCCCGGCATACTCACATCATTGGGAATGGTGAGCTCATGAGTGCTGGCTGGGGGGCTGGCGTCCAGACCTGGGCACAGCAAGGGGAGACGGTTAGGCGGGCAGAAGGCTGCCCCCGCTGCACCCAGCGCTCGGCCCCGCTGGGCCGGCAGGCAGGCAGGGCCGGGGGCTGCCCAGGGGAGGGTCTGCACAGCCGGGGGCCGGGGCCTGTGAGCGCTCAGCCCCAAACTGCCACCACCCTCCTGACCCCAGCATCTCTCAAACAAGGAAAAGGAACCCAGCAGGACGCAGGTTCACTTTTTCGTTCTGGGCACGACATGATGTCACTTGTCTGCTGTGTTGTGCAGTCTCTCAAGACACCCTTCACAGACACCCTGGTGGCTCTGCCTGGCGCCCCGGGTACAGGCCGCACTGGTCACGCCAGTCCTGGGTGCCCACCCTCCCTCCCCCAGACCCGACAGCAGGCCTCCTCCGCTGCGCCTGTTCCCTCCCACGCTCTGCGGCCCCCGCCCCCGGGCAGCGCTTCCGGTGGGGGGCAGGGAGGCCCGAGAGCCGGGCAGGGGAGGCCGTGCCTTTCCGCAGGGCATCCTGGGCTGAGAGCCAGGCCCAGCTCATCACACGCCCAGCTTCTGTCTTTACAAATGTCAGCTCAGCACCCACCAAATCAGAGCCAGCCTCTCAGGGTTCAAGGACAAGATCCACACTTACTTTGGAAACAGTGACCACAAAACGCAGAGGGGCTGTGAGGGGCCCAGAAGGGAGGGACGGTCTGCCCTAGCGGGTGAACGCCGGGGCAGACACGCTCCTGTGTACGAGGTGCTTCCATCCCGTCAGGAGGCGTCTCAAACTCAAAACCCACAGCCGAGACCCTGCTCTTCCTGCCCCAGACCCGTGTGTCCCAGTGTCGTGGGTCCCGCAGCTCAGCCCAGACCCGGAGCCCCCAGCTCCACCCACCTTCCCCGTGGCACACTATCGCAGGCCCGGCTCACGCACCTTCGGAATATTCCGGAACCTGAGCCCTCTTCCCACCCCACGCTCCTCCCTCCCTGGCCCCTGCCCCTCAGGCTAATCCCCACAAGGCCCCGAGGGGTCCCAAGAAAGGCGACTGCCCGGCCCCCGGCCCCACAGGCATCCTCTTCCATGGCATGTGTCTCCGCGGAACCAGATGTGCCGTGGCCATCGGTGTCGAGGACACAGGGACCCGATGAGACCGGGCCTGTTCTGGGGCCCGCGGAGCACGGGGCTCAGCTATGCTGAACGAACTAACTCACCCCAGACCATCCATCATTTTTCTGTTACGCAGCTAAACCTGGAGTTTCTGTTCTTTCTCTCTTTTCATAAAGGTATTATCAATAGTTATTAGTTGTTCAACCATCTATATACATTCAATCTTTAGTGACATTTAAAATGTCACTTAAGAGATTTCCTTGGTCCCAAGTCCCGTGCGGTGCCTCCTGGTTTGGGTGACACAAGCTGGGGGGGGGTCACACCCGTTCACTTAGCTTATGATTTTTGATCAAAGGGACTTCTTTTAAAAGGTGCCGAAGTCAAACCCAGTGGTGAGCTTCCCTCTCACGAGTCGTGAACGCTGCTTCCCCAACACAAACCCCAGCTGCCTGGGAAGCGGCGTGGCGTGGCCTTCAGGGTGAGGACGACCAGCAGACACCTCTCGTCACCGCCCAGCCTCCCTGACCCGCGGCCGTGGCGGGAGCGGGCGCGTGCGTGTGCAAGTGTGGTGTGTGAGCGCTCTGGGTCCACGGGGCCTTGGAGAGGGAGGTCGTCACAGGGGCATGTGAACACGGGTCCCACGTCCCCAGGGCCGTGCTGGGAGGGCCGTGTCGGGGTGGGGTGGGGGCCGTGTGTCCCGGGTAAGCCCGGCGCTTGGAGTCCCCAGGTCGTCTCCTGGAGACGATGGCTGGGCAATTATCTGCAATCACGTTATAAACTGTACAGACACCCAAACGTGTTATCACCAGACACATAACTTTGTAAAGGTTGGTATCCAGTTCCATAATCAGAAACATTCTATAAATGTTCTACTCTAGTTTTCACTCATTCAGTTCTGCACTAACTTAATTAAAGGCTGCACTGAGAAGAAACCCACAGAGAGAGCATGGAGCATCAGAGCTGGGGTCCCAGCTGGAGAGACGCCCCCTGAGCCCCGTGGCCTCAGCTGGGCCCACGTGGTCCTGAGGGATGGGTGAGGGGCGGACGCACCCTGAGGCCCGGAACACGCCAGTGGGGGTGACAGCTACGACCCCTGCCAACAGTCCTCTCCCGCATTTCCCCTTTAGCCAGCACTCGCTCTTCTGCTCTGATCCAGGCTTTCACGAGGCCCGTGTGGGTGGGGATGGGAGCGTGGGGGGCGCCTCCCTCCCAGGGAAACTGGCAGGTCCGGGCCACATGCCTCCAGTGGCTTTGCTCCCCAGCGGCCTGTCAGCGGGCCGTGCCCACTGCTCCAAGCCTGGGTGACAGGATCTGCGGATCCACGCCCTGCCCTGCCCTGTCCGGGGAGCGTTTTAGTGCAAATCCAGCCCACAGTGATCTCATCTCCCATGAAACACATTTCTGGAAGGCACACAGCGTGGTCAACCCTTCACTCCAGGTCCCCACACGCTGTGCCACTGGGAGAATAAGTGACACACAGGCGGGGCCTCTGGATGACAGGGCAGCTGTGCCCCGAGGCCAGTCAGAGCCGACCCACCACGCTCCCAGCAGGAACGGGGCGGAAGCTGGGAGCTGCGTGTGCAGACCTGGGGCCAGCCACTTGGGCCCCGGCCCTGGGTGGCGCCGGCGTCCCTTCCCCGAGGCGCTTGGCCAGCAGGCCCCTCGCCCCCTCCTCCCGCCAGGTCCCTTCCTGGCCTGCTTGCTCTCCCTTTAGCGTGGTTTTCTTTTACCTGACGACTGGCCCATCAGATTTTGAGCTTCTTCGGAGGAGTGTAAAGGCAGCTTTTCTCCTGGAGAGCAAAGAAGAAACAGATTTAATGTTTTGCCCTCAAGGAGAGAAGCAAGGTCACTTCAACTAGGGAAGCTCAAAGTCTGACTGGTGCGCCACTCTGAGCTACGGAGGCGCCGTCCCGGGCGAGCTGCCCTGCGGGTGCACCACCTCCTGCAGGAGGGCCTCCCCGATGGCCGGTGGGCAGCAGAGAGCAGGGTGGACCCTCGAGGGGGGGGCTGTCTCCTTCAGGAAGGCCAGCTGTAGGGTGACTGACCCGTCACGGAGACGCACAGAGATACCCCCGCCCACCCGCGGCAGCGTGCACAGCGCCGCGTCCCTGGCCCTCACTCCAGAGCTGCGCTTGGTCCGCTCACTGCCCTGAACACAGACCGCTCGGAAAGAGAAAGGCCCCAGGTGAGAAGAGAGGAGGTCAGAAAGGGCGGCTGGGTACGTACCGGGGAAAGCGGGGTTGGTCTGTCCGAGGGGAGGAAAGGGGGTTTGCTGCATGGCCAGCTGGTGGAGCTTGGTCAACTGCTGGGGTAGGAGGGACACGAGAGCTAAGAAGGTTATCGTCATTGAGTACAAGTCACACCAAATTAAAAACGCGTAACGGAAGTCTGCACAGATAGATAGAAAGGGGGCCGTGCGACACGTGGCAGGCGCAGCAGCACGTGAGGACTTGGCCTGGGGTAACCGACGGGCCGCGGCTGGTTGGCAGGCACATTGAGTCCTCCCCCCCTCGGCCCCCGGCCAGGCGGGCCCCCGGGCTCCACGGGGAGGGTCTAGAGCCACAGAGCAGGACCCGCTGGGCCCCAAGTGCCTCAACGTCACGCTGTCACTCGCGGGACCCACTCACATCGGTGGGTTGGCTTCCTTCTGCAAACCTGGGCCTGGCCCACTCCACGGCCGGCATCCTCCCCCGCAGGCCCTCGCTCTACCCATGGGGCGACTTGGAGGGGCCACCTGTGGGGCCCACCGCCCGCCCCCTGCGGCCTCCAGGATTACAGGAAGCAGTGCTGGAAGGCTCCACTAAGGGAGCTGCAAGGGCCGCCAAGAGGGTGCAGGGCTCCTATGGGGGGGTCCCACGCCTATGCCCCTTCCCCCCACCCCCCGTGCCCCATCCGTTGTCACCTGTCCCTTGGCCCCCATCCCCCAGCCACTAGACATTGGTGGGGGCTTTGAAATGCAGTTTCTTTAGTTATTTTATCTGAGCTTCATTTCTTAAATAAACACTACAAATAACAGAAGATAAACGTAAACGTGGTGAGCCTTGGCCACCTAATAGGGGCTGTCTGAATGCTGGGACCCCCTAGCCTTGGAGACTTCCAGGCGCATCCTCAGCCCTGGCTCACCCACTGGCCCGGCCCACATCTTCAGCTGAGCGGAGCGAGGGCCAGGACATTCCAGGACGTGCACTCAACTCCCAACCTTCACAAAGGAAGCCAAGCCCGAATGCTTCCAGAGCCCGGAGGCCGGCGTGGGGCCTCCACGGAGCCCCTGCGGCTGGCAGGTGTGGGCACCCAGGGAGCGTCGAGGGCGTCCCCAGGTGAGACGAGGGTCTGACCAGTCACCACGTGGGTCCCATTCTACAGAACGTGTCGGGGGTGGGGGCAGGTCCGAGCGCTGGGATCTCCACGTCCCTGGCCTTCACGGGCGAGCCCTCGGGTGACAGAGGAGTGGGTATGCTGCTGGCCTCCCAGGGGCCAGGTGCGCTCTCCTAACAAATGCCGAACACCCCTTCCCAGTACGTGGGGGATCACGGCTGCCCCACGGGGGGCCCCTCCTGAGAGCCCGCCACCCCGTCACGTGTCCGGCAGGTGCGGCCGTGGGACAGGGCTGGTGGCGCGCTGGCCGGCCAGTCCGGCCTCCTCCTGCATCCACAGGTCGGGGTCCAGGGGCCGAGTCGTGCCCAGCCTGTGGCCTCCGGGCACACCTTCCCGGTACAACCTCCGCTGTGCAGCCGCTGGGATGTGGGTGGGCTGTCGCTGCAGCCAAACTTCGGTGTCTCCTGGCCGCTTCTGTAGCATCTGCCAGCGCAGGGCTGTCTCTTCCCTCCCTCCCTCCCCGGAAACGGTAAGCACACCGTAAAAGCAGCCCTCCCCCACCCCAGGCCTCTCCCCACGCTGGGGGTGGGCCTGCTCGGAGAGAACCGGCCTCATCCCAGATTCAGCTGTCATGCCTGGCAGCTCTGGGGAGGGGACGTGGTGACCTGGGGTCAGATTCAGCTCTGAGGGTCCCCAGTGAGGTGGGGCCGGGGGCTGACAGCACACCTGTTGCGCGGCAGGTCTGCCCTGTGACTGACACCACTGGGTTAAGCGTGGCCTCAGCAGACATGCACAGAAGCCCCCTGAGAAAGGTGTCAGAAGAGCACACCCGGGAAACACCGCTATGGGGACACCAACCCAAGTCTTGGGGACAAGAGGTGTGAGGGGACCTGTACCTGCCAAGCCACGGGTGAGATGACCCTGCAGGGAAGGCGCTGAAGGGTGGGAGACCCCGCTGCGTGGCTCGGGCACCCTAGCTCCTCTTTCCAGGGGCCCGTAAGAAAGGTGGCAAGGACCCATGGGTGTCGGGGCATGCGGGTGTGTGGGGGGGGCACCGACTGGGTCCTGCAACCCCGCCTCCCCTGAGCACATCGTCACCCCGAGTTACGGGGACACTGGGCGGGGTCTGCGCCCCGAGCCCACCTACACGGAGCGCTGGAACTGGGTCTAAGGTCTCCTCACAAGGAGGTAACACAAGTTCCTAGGATGGAGGAGGAAACCCCGTCTCTGGAGACAACAAACATCCAGTTGGCTGTCCAGAGCCCAGCCCAGGGCAGGCAGGCCACCTGCTCTGAACGTCACTGGGATTTCGTGCAGACACCGCACTGGTGCAAGAAGAGCCGCCTGGTGCGGGACTGGCGTCCTGGGGGCTCCAGCCCTTCACCCGGGGGCCAGGGGCCAGCGAGGAGCCCGAGGGGTGGCCCTGCGGCACCTGAAGGGCCTAAGGGGCCTTGGCCAGGCTGCTCTCTGCTCCTGGTCTGCGATGTCACCCCCGTCACATGCTTATGTGTCCGATGGCCGGGCTGGCATGGTCCCCATGAGGGCAGGGCCCTCTCCTATCTGTCCCCGAGTCTCCAAGAGTGCACTGCTGTGCGTTGGTCAAGATGGCAGGGGAGAGCGGGGCTCTGGGGGCGGGAGAACTGGTCGGAGTCAGCTCCAGCACTGACCAGCTTTGTGGAGATGGGCACATCTGGTCTCCGTGGGCCTCGTGCCCCCGTCTGCGAGGCCCGGTGCCACGTGAGGGATGGGCAGGCTGAAGTGCTGCCCACGTGGGTTGGGGTGAATGAACATCGCAAACTAGCAGGGCATCCCCACCTGGCCACCCACAGTCCCTGCACCCGCGGGTGCTCCTCTGGTCCCTCCATCACCTGCTCACGGTTAAACGGATGAGCCCATTGGCCACGCGTGTTACGGGCACAGCCAGATAACCCGCGAGGTGGGCTCCGCTCGCACCTGGCAAGTCTGGCACTCAGAAGTTCAGTGATTCAGGCCCTGACCTGTCCCACTGCAATGGATTTGCTGCTTTGTATGAAACAGTGGCCACACCAGCAAATAGATCCCCTCTCAGGCACCCACGAATATAAAGTGACATCTTGGGAAGGACTGACCGGACGGTGGGGCCTGGAGGAGCACCCGTCCCGCGAGTGGGTGGGCGGATGGGTGTCAGCTGGCATCTCTCTGTCTTGGCTCTGCCCTTAACTTTGCCTCCATGTCTACATTTGTGAAGGAGGGAGCAGCACAGAGTGCTACGGGAACTTCCCATGTTTTGAGATGTTTCTGCCATAAAACAAAACAAAACAAAACAAGAGAAGCAGACTTTCTAATCTGGCCAGCGCCTACAAACCACTGGGAGGGAAGACTGGAGGGGAGGGTGGAGGGCGGAGCCAGCGGGCAGGCGTCACGTCACAGACATTTCTCCGTAACTGCCTTTTCCACTTAACTCTGTGTCAGAACATAAAACATAGACAAATACTCAACACAGACAAATACTGAAGTCAGGAGGATTCACAAGCACACAGCCCCACGAGTCATCACCAGACGGACATGCCACACACCAGCACTCACATCTAGGGACGCGCCACCTCGTGGTTTAGTCTGCGAGTCCTGTTTCCTCTTCTGTGAAATGCTTGTGTCTTTTGCCCATTTTGCTATTGGGTTGTTTTTCGCTGATTCACGTAAACTTATGTATTTCAGATACTAATCCTATTTAAGTTATATGTGCTGAAAAGATCTTTTCCCCACTCTCCTTATGGAGCCTTGAGAGAAACAGAATTTAAAAATTTTAATGTAGTTGAATTCATCACTATTTTCTTTATGGTTTGTGCTTCTGTTTTAGGAAATCCTTCCCTGATCTGTGAACTGAAAGGTATTGTTTTCTTCTAAAAGTGTTAAATTTTTCTCTCTCGTGTTGAAGTTCTTGGTACATAAGGAGTGTTTTTTTTTGTTTACGTTATAAAGACTATCCTATCAGATATTGTCTGCATGACTAGCTTGATGATTCTTGGCTTTTGCTCTTTCACGTAAAATTCAAAACAGCCTGCGGGGATTTTGTGTGCAATTGTACTGCATCCGTACCTCAACCTGGGAAGATCTTTGGTGTCGTTTCCAGGAGGATCGTGTGTCTCTCCATTCACTGTGGTCTTCTGGTCTTCTTTAACTTTCAATAACGACAAGATTTTTTTTAAAAATTCACCTTTTAATTATTGATTTCAATTTAATTGCTTTATGGGGAGAGAGTCATCTATCTGATTCCAATTTTTGAAAGATGGTGAGTCTTCTTTACGGTCTAGTGTGTGATCAAGCTTTGTAAACGTTTTCATGAATTCAGTAGCTGTGCTGGGGGAGTGTTCGGTGCACGTCGGTTAACTCGGGCTCACGTTGTACTGTCAGAATCTCTTTGTACTTGTCTACTTGGCCTTCATTGAAAGAGGTCTGTTAAGGTTTCACTGCAACATCTGTTAAATTCTCTTAATGGTTTGTTAATTTTTTCCTTTATATATGTTTGAAGCTATGTTTTAGGTGCAAACTTAAATTGTTTTATCTTCTAGTGAAGCATTTATCAATAAGTAACGACTAAGTAATTTCCTTTAAAGTTTTTTTTTCCCCACTAACAATAATAATGGTGTATTGTGTCATTGGGTTAGTATTTTCCTAGAATAGTTTTTCCATTCTTTTAATTATTCTAGGTCCTTATTCTTTAGGTGTGTCTCTTGAAAAAAAAAACTGATTTTTTTTTGTTTGTTTTTGTTTGCGTGTCTCTTTGTTTAGCTTTTCTTAAAAAACTTTGATAGCCTTTGTTTTTTAACTGGAAAGTTTCTCCCGCTTTGATCACAATTACCCACAGATGTAGACTAATTTCTGTCATCTTATTTTAATTGTCCTGATCTTCAAGGGTTTCTTTTCTTTTTTTTCATTCCCTTTCTTTTGTACTGATTAATCTTTTCCTGTCACCCACTTTCCCCTCCGTACCTTTATGGAAGTTATGAAAGTGAACATGTTTCTGATAGTCACCACTTTGAAATTTTAACACATACATTTAGTCTTAATTCAATATCTTTGCCTTCCTCCTGAATGATACAATGACCTACAGGATGTTTTAATCCCCTCAGCCACATCCTAATCTTACGTATGCTATTGGTGCCCATTTAGTTCTGTTATGTTAATCCCAGCAATTAGATAGCATTGATTTTGATTTTACAAAGTTTGTTTTCATTGACCCAAATGTTTAAATTTTAATGTAGTCAAAAATATCAATGTTTTCTTTATGATTTGTGCTTATGTTAAGGAAAGAAATGGTAATTTTTTTTGCTCACCATTCTTTCTTGCATTTATAGTCTTCCTTCTGGGATCATTTTCCTTCTACTGACGGGCATCCCTTAGAAGGTCACAGTTGTTTGTCTGAAAACATCTGTAACTTGGGAGATCCTCTGGAGGCTGAATTTTAGGTTGACAGTTGTTTTCTTTTATTTTGCCACCACAATTGCTTCTTTAGAATATTCCTTCTCTCTCTCCTCTTGGAAGATACACTTTTGGTCTTTGGTGTCATGTGGCTTTACTTGGACACGTCTAAAATGGATTTTGGTTGATCTAGTTGGGGATTTGTTGGGATTCCTGAATGTGAGGATTTTTTTGTTTATTGATTCTGAGAAATTCTCTGTGCTCATCTCTTAGAAGCTTCCCTCCCTCCATCCTATCCGTTAACCCTGGGACTTCAACTGGATCTGTGTTCTTCCTTCTCAGTCCTCCTTATCGGTGTTTCTCAGACTTTCCATGCAAACAAGTTACCCAGGGTCTTGTGAAAATGCAGATTCTGATTCTGGGAGGGGCGGGCTGAGGGCGCTGCCACTGAAGAGCTCAGCTCCGAGGAGAGGGTGTGCAACCCCGGGGAGATGGGCGGGGGCAAGAGTTAACCTGCCCCTGTTTCCTGCTCTGCGGCAGGTGGGACCGGGGCGCCTCCCCACCACTCCGAGCTGCGAAAGGAGAGGATTGAAGATCCTCCGATCTTGGAAGAACAAAGAGCCAGAGGTGCGGGCGTCAGCGGGGTGGCCGTGCAGGGCTCTCACTAGAAGATGCTAGGAGCAGCCTCAATGGCACCTCCCTGCGGGCTCTCGGAGGGGGACACCGAGGAGGTGGGCGGGGAAGGCACTCCATCCCCGGCTGCGTCCACTGTGAGCAGAGCCCCAGGGACCACCGTCCGCACGGGATCTAGCTGTGCGCTCCCACTGGTTTCTTCTACTTACTATGACTCACTCGTTTCCAGTTTCCCCACTGCTACCTCTCTAAGTAACGAGCTTCCCGGCTAACAGGGCGCCCATCTACCCCCAGATACTCAACACCCTCTGCTGAGACCCAGCGTCGCGGGGACCGAAAGCTCTGCTGCTCCTGGCCCCCAGCTCTGGCGAGGGCCCCTCGAAGCCCCATGTCCTCACCAGCCCAGGCTCCAAGGAAGGCCGTCGGCCCAGCTGGTTTCTGGTCTCGATTCTGCTCACTTCCAGCACCCCTTTAATGAGCAGATGCTAAGTAAGGGAGTGACTTGGAAACTTTGAAGAGTAGAAATAAGATTCACACGTGAGGGCATGCTTGACATTGACTGATTTCTCCCAGAAGAAACCAGTTTCTTCCCGGTGTAATCAGTACAGGGACAGAAAGAGCGGAGGTGGGAGAGAGCGGTGGTGGCCATGCTGTGTCTGTCCAGGCTTCGCATCTGCTCCTGCGTCCTGAGTTGTGGCCACCATGGTCCTTCCTTGTGTCTGAAACTACACCCGACCCCTCGGGCAGGACACGTGGGCGGCCGTCCTGGAGCATCCTGGCCACCAGCCGTGACCAAGGCCTGCAGCTGTGACAGGCCCAGTCATCCAGCAGTCCTTGGCCTCTCCGAATGCCCGAGAGCTATGAGCTTCCAGAAGGATTCCGGTAAAACAAGGGCCGAGGCAGGCGAGAACCTGGAGGGAGACTGGTGAGGGTGGGGCCTTGATTCTTACGTAGGTTAAACCGGAAAGCAGGAAAAACTACGCACATTTTAGCTCTAGATGAAGAAATGCTCAGCTCTAAGAAATGTATTTTCTCAAAGTCTGTGTCTGATTTAGGAAGGAATTAGCTGCTGAGATGACAGTGGGGTGTGTGTCAGCCACTGGGGTTGAAATATTCAAATGGTGTATTCAGTTACCTTATAAAATAAATTAGTACTTCCTGTAATTATTATATTTGCGTTCTAAGAAATGAAGCTTTTAAAAAATTCCTACTGAATATTAAGCTCAGATAAAACTGCCTTCCTGGCCATGGTCACTCGTCACCATTTAATTTTGTTTTGAACGATTCTTAGTGATGGTCCAAGTCTTCAAGTTTCCATTCCTGCAAGAAAAGCATTTATCAAAGTCCTGCTCTCCTGTCCTAACAGCTGCTCCATCACACGCGCGGCTCTGGAGAATGCAGGGTCCTGCACAAAAGCGCTTTCACGATAAAAAACCAAGTGTTTCAAATCTCTGTCAAACTCAATGAGGCAACCATGTAATAGCTAGCTATAAATTAGTTTAAAATCCGAAAAAAAATTGAAACTACCCATTTTTAAGAGATACTGAGACAATCACATGGAAAGAGCAAAACAACCAATTGATATAAAAACCAATCAACCACACCAATCAAAGTCCCTTGGCCTCGCTAGGTGCGTGTGCTCTAGCCGAGGGAATTCAGACCAGGAGCTCCAGACCAGGAATTCAGGCCTGGAGTGCTGAGGCCTCGGGCAGCAGGGAAGCACAGGTCTGCCATGGGCTGCGGGTCTGAGCCTCATCTCAGACCTGCTCTGGGGTAAACCGCCCCTCATGGCCCAGACCGCCGAGTGTGCTGAGTTCTGAGTCTGCTTTTGCACAGATGCTTTTCCAAAGGCACAAGACCACCAGCCATGGGGAGTGAAGGCTGTGCCACCCTGTAAACCGGCTTCTCCTCTGATCTCCATCACCCCATGCGGGCGCTCTATTGGGGTCCACGGAACCCACACGCCACAGTGCCCGTCCCGACCCCACCAGTGCTATGCTTGCTCACTCCACATGGGTGACGGGCCCCCTCCCCGGGTTCCAGCACCTGCCGTCCCCTGGGTCACAGCCAACTGTCGTCTGGGATGGTGAGGGCAGGCATCCCCCATGTGGCAGCAGGACGGCCCCCAGCCCCGTCTCCATCAGCTTTCTCTGACTTTTGATTCATGTGTGTTGCTTAATGAGGATTTTTTTAAAAAGGAAAAGCAGCTGGTTTTTCTTTTCTATTCAATAGAAATGTCCTGCAATGATAGTGAATTGAATCTCTGTACTTCCAATACATACATGTGCTCAGTGTCAGTGAATTCTTATAACTCTCCCTGCCCTGACTTTACGTCTTAAGGCAGCCGGCTCTTCACCTGCCAGTTCAAAAGCATGAGCGTCTGCACAAGATGGGCAGGCATCGCTGTCACCTGCGGTCCCTCTGCCTGGACAGAGCCCGCCCCCCACTGGCTCTCCGAGAGCAGCGCACGTGGACCCGCCTTCCCAGGACAGAGGACACTTCTCGGGTCGGACCTCAGTTTGCTGTGCCTGCGGCCGTGGCACACAAACCCACCCACCTCTTCCCTCTCTTCCCCGCACCCCGCTGCCCGGGCCAGCAGCGCAGACCTCGCGGCCCAGCCTATCTACAGCCCTGTGGCCTGCGGCTCCCCTGCAGCGTGCTCGGGGCGTCCAGTCCTCCAGCACCAACACTGCACTCAGACTGGAACCCAGTCCGGAGAGGCCCCGGGCGCGGAGCGCATGCTAACGCTAGAACAGAGCCTCGTCTGCCGCACGGGCTCCCGGCAGCCTGGATCTTGTGCATGTGTGAACCCTGCCCCGACTGGGGCCTGAAAGGGAGCATGTAGCTTCACCAGGTGTTCAAACGTCCATCCAAGGTATCCCGGCAGACCTGCTGATGGCACATCACCTGCCTGCTCAGGTGCCCACAGGGCCCAAGCTGTCCCCGCCCACCAGGGCAGGCGCCGGGGACAGAGCAGACCGGTGGCCCCCGCCCGAGGCCCCATGTGCGCAGGAATAGCCGGACTGCAGCCACAATCAAAACAATTGGACATCAGGCCAAGTCCTCCACAGGAGCAGAATTAGTGCTAAGAGATTAAAGGTTATTCAGGGCCATACGGATATGACACAGGTCAGGAACACTGAGAACAGTATTAATATTATGGTGTAATATTAATATTAGTAGCGATTGACAGCAGCATGCAGGTAGGAGGGAAGTGGTGACGAGAAGAGAGGTGAAGGGATAGAGTAAAAACTCACATCTGGGTGGGGGATGGCGTACTGTCCCTGGATCGTGTAGGCCTAGAGAGAGAGAGACACCGTCAGCTCGAGAAGTGGCAGCCACGTGTCCCCCACCGCGGCCTCCCCTGCTGGACGAGGGCCCTCCTAGGGGAGGGCTTTCCTGTGAGCAGCCCCCGGGCCCTCTGGTTAAGGCCTTGCCCCTTCACGTAGGAGAGGCAACCCTCCCAGGGCCCGGGGTGCCGAGATTGGGGGCAGGGTCCTGGCATCGAGCCTCCCAGGTCCCTCGGTGGCTGGAGCTACAACCAGACACACGATGGGGCGGGGTTGGGGGGAGGGGAAGGACCAGGCAGACGGCTTCCGACTCTCACCCCCCTTGCTCCCCAACTGACAGTATCTATAAGAACGATCCGCTTGACCCTTGCTATAGGTTCACTGATTATTAACCTTTTGAGAATTGAATCGGCTATCAGAGTAAACACTTTCAGGAAGTATTTACTCCAAGAAAACCAAACAACAAAACAGAAAACTTTAAAAGGTGACTCAAAACCAATTTTGCGAACGCCAGATTAAGTAAGAAATACACCCAAATCAGCCACAGGTTGGCCGATTGTCCTCCAGCCTCAGAGGACCGGGTGGCCGTTGTGACTTGGGGGCAGCGTGCTCTTGGTGGCACAGCTCCCAGAGGGGCTTGTTCTGCCTTCACCGTGTCACTTGCCTTCAAGACAGTGACTCGGAGCAGCCGCAGCGCGTGTGTGGGCCCCGGAGCCTCTCCCACCGCCCGCCCCTCCTGCCTCAACAGTCCCTCAGCCGAGATGCTTCCAGAAACTCACAGCCAGAAAACAAACAAACCACACAGAGTCGAGGGAGAGTAAAGACAAAGACCTGCCACTGGGACTCAGTGAGGTGGAATGTGCGGCACCAGCCACGCTAGGCCTGCAGGTGGGGCGGGCGCAGAGCCCCCGTCTGGGGGAGGCCCGGGCACCTCGTGGGGAAGGAAAGGAACTGATCAGAAACAGCACACACCGGGGAGGCTGTGCGTGCTCGGGGCCGTGGGACGCCGCCAGGCACTGCGCCAACGTGTCCCCGAGTGTGACAGGCCCTGGGACAGTGCTGCCCATGTGCTCCCCGGCTGGCAGTTCTTTATCCCAGGCACTTTCAGTTTCTGACTTATCTTTTCATCACTCAGGTGTTATGGTTTCTAGTTCTACTGGAAGTGCACGGGCCGCCTACCATCATTTCAGGGCAGAGGTACAGACAGACGACAGGGCACAGGTTCCGTCTGGATGAAATCTTTATAGACTGAACCTGCTGGGATGGAAGGAAGTGCCTCTCGGCAGCAGGGACGTGCAGGCATCTTCACGGGGACAGGGCAAGGCGGGAGGCTCTGAAGCCTGGGTGTGCAGCGCGTCCTGCACGCGGGCGGGGAGGGCCCGGGGCCTGGTACAGTGTCCCCTCTGCCCGCTACCTGAAGCGCCGCGGTGACCCTCCTGTGACTCTGTCCCCCGCCAACGACCAACACTACTCAGTCACTGGCCACACCACCTGTCCCCAGGGCAAAGGCGCTGGGTTAAGGTGCTGAGCCCCTGCGAAGCCCACGGTGGCGGTGACCTCGCCGTCCTGACTGGGGGGTGGGTGACGCCCTGCTTTGCCGGCCGGGGCTGGGCTGGGCCCGGGAGGCTGCCAGGCTCTGGATCGTGTTAACATGCCTCCCCTCTGAATAAAGCCCGCACTTCTCCATGTGGAATCTTCGTGGGCTTGCTTGAATGTTGGGGCTGAGGCCACGCAGGTAACTAACCCGCCGCTGATCACGGACGTGCGGCAGGAAAGGAGCTCTGAACGAGGCGGGCCGTCTGCGGCTGCCCTGAACCACAGGGGCCGCTGGAGCCGCTGCCCCCCTCCCCCCGGGGATTTGCCACAAACGCTGCCGCAGGAGCTCAGACCCTGCCCTCACCTCATGGGCTCAGCGGGAGAGAAACCGGACGAGGCTCCCTTACAGAGCAGAGAAAAACGTGGAGAGTTTGTATTTGCCTCTTTTCCTCTTTTCCAGGCCCTCCCGTCCTGGGTCATCTGGGAAGTCTCTGTCTTAACTCTCCCTTGAACAAGGCACACAGCACTGCCGCCTGGACGCAGAGCTTCTCCTGGCACACTGGCCTGGCCTTTTCAAAGTCCCTCGACCGCGGCTGCCGTGACCCTGCTGTGAAGGGACAAAGCGAGCTCCTGGCGGACGCCTCTGAGCCCGGTGCCCAAGGGCAGAAGACAGGGCACGGCCCCCCTGTCGGCCCCTCCAGGTCCCGCTAAGCCAACCACTGGCCTCAGACAGAAATCCCCATGACCCCTGGTTTCCAGGCCCTCCCTGGCGGGAGAGAAAGCTCAGGGGCACCCACCAAAACAGCAGGTGTGTGAAGTGGCCATGGCCGGCCTGCGGGGCCTGCAGCCAGCGTGGGGCAGGGAGGAGAGAGAGGGTCGTCCCTGTAACGGGACGCCCAGCTGGCCTCTCCTTCATCCTTGTCTCGTCCCTCACGTGCTCCTGGGGGAAACTCGTGTGTGGGAAGTTGGCAACGTGTATTTCAGGGGAGATGGGGCCAGTTCTTAACAGTCGTAGTTGCCTCAACCAGGAGTCATAAAACCCCTGGTAACGCTCCCGGTCCTTCCTGCCTCTGAGCTTCCTAAAAACACCAGGAAGCTAGACTCGGGCGGCGCTGCCCGGCTGAGCAGGCCTGAGCCCGGACCAGAGTCCTCCTGGGCCCAGACTCCACAGGGCGTCTGCCTCGGCCCTTTCTGTCTGCGGACGCTGCCCGGCGTCTCTCTCGCGGTGGCCCGCGTCCACCCCAGGGCCGGCTGCGGGCCGGGAGAGCTCTGCGTCCAGCGTGCGTGGGGGACACGTGCACGTGAGAAGGGAGAAAACCTGAGTGCACTAACGGGCAGCGGCGGGGGCTGCAGTAAAAGGCTGAGGTTGGCAGTGGAGGCCGAGAGCGGGTCGGCTCTTACCTGACCACCTGCAAAAATGACAGGGGTGGAGGCGGGCTTTGGGCGGTAGGGAATGGTGGCACCTTTCGGTGGGGACTAGGAAAAGGGACAGGAGAGGGAGAGAGAGCGTTAGAGCAGCTTCGCAGCCTGGCAGTCATGAGGCCTCCTTCCGAGCCCCACCGCGCCGCCCCGCCCTCCCCAGCCCCCAGGTCCTCCAGGGACCACGGCCCTACACACAGCCCCAGCAGGAGGCGGCGGGTGACGGGTGAGGCGGGCGGACGCGCCCCTGCCCGCGCACGCGACCCTCCCCAGGCGCCAGCACAGGCGCCGCGTTCTGAGAGGGGCGCGCCCCCTCCTTCAGTCCTCGGGAAAGAGCCCCCGGGGACTCGGTGCCAGTGCCGGGGCTTCGCGTGGCCTGGGCTGATGTTCAGTCGACATCGTCACAGGAAAGTTAGAAACATCCAACTTTACTATTTAAAAGAAGAGCCATCATTTAATGCACCTTAGAGTCCAACTGAAATAGTCCACAGTTGTGATGCAATCTGCTACAATTTCCTTTCATTATTCTGTGTCCAAAAGTATAGGAGTCATATCTTGGGGTGAACGATATTCTCAAGCACCAGAAGTCGGCCAGATTCTGATGATGTCAACCTGACCCCTTGGTCAGAAGCCATCAGGCCCTCCCCTGTCCCCTTGCCTGGGTGACCGTCTTCCCTGGGAGCAAAGTCCACAGGGCTGGGCCCGGGCTGTTGTCGGGAGTCCTGAGTCAGCAGCACCACCAGCCAGAGACAGAGCTCAGGGACCAGGGCAGCCTGTCTTTGCTGGGAGTTCCTGAGGCCATTGCCCACCCAGGCCCAGCCACCAGGCGGTGTGACCTCAGAGTGACCCAACACAAGACACACACAGGGAGGTGGGGACAGCAGAGGGGTTGGCAGCTTCAACCCTGCAGTCCAGGCCACACCATGCGACCTTGTCCATGCTGCATGCCCTTGAACACACTGTGTGACCTTGGATGTGTGCTGTGTGACCTTGAACAGTGTGACCTTGGCCTGCTGTGTGACCTGGAACACACCATGTGACCTTGGCCTGCTGTGTGACCTTGGATGTTCTGCATGACCTTGACACGTTGTGTGACCTTGGCCTGCTGTGTGACCTTGTGGAGAGCAAGAGGGGCTGCTTCGAGGGCCCGTGTGCTGGCCGCGTGTGGGTGACGCTGGGCTCCCGTCCTCCCGTCTCCAGCTCGTCTGAGGTCGTGTCCAGGTGCCTCTGCAGCCGGGCTCTCTGTGGTCTCGGGGCGATTAGGGGTCACCGTGCAGGAAGCGTGACTACCCTGAGTGGCCGTTTCCGCTGCGAAAGGAGGACTCGTCCAGCTGCTGCCCCCACTCCATCCCTGAGCTGGGGGGTGGGCTCCCCGCTTCTCAGCCTCAACTGTCACCTTGCTCCGTGGTGCACTCCAACCCCGCCGACAGCAGTGCCCGCCATCCGCTGGCCCTGATGGCCATGACGCCCAGTTCCCTTCGAGCTGACCTCTGGTGGAGGGAGGCCTTCTGAGCACACGCCCCCCACCCAGGGCTGCAGCCCCGACCCTCGCGTTCTCCACCGACCTGCCACACCTCGAGCAGCCCCTCCCTCCTTCGGTAGTGATTTCATGGGCGGAGCCCCCCACCCCAGAGCCCGAAACTCCAGTCACTCTTCATTTAACATCGGACCAGGGGCTCCTAGCTGCGGTGACGCTTCCTCCCCCATAAGTGGCTGCTCCGGCCTCCGGGGGCTTCGTGACACCAACGGCAGGAGGTCTCGTCCCCGTCCCTTGAGGACCGATCACGCCTGCCCGTGTGCTTCAGCGTTCGCCATTTCACGGCCCTGGGAGCACCAGCGCCCCACAGCCAATGGGGTCAAGCTCTCCTGTGGGGTCACGTCTGACCACAAACGTGGCACAAGCAAGGCCACGTGGGAGGGGTCCTGAGGAGCCCACATGTCCTGTTCTGACCTCGTCGGGGACATCGGAGGCAGCGTCCCTCCTGGAGCGGTTCACGCCACCCTGCCTCGCCCGGGCACTGCCGCCCACCAGGCCGCTTGGGCATCTGCCACACTAGGGGTGCCGGGCCCTGCTCGCTACCCACCCTCACGGCCCCTCGCGGTCCCAGCGCCGGGACTGAAGAGAACACTCATCCTCACCGTGACCAGCGTGTGGGGAAAGCTTCAGAACAAAATACCTAGAAAAATATTTTTGATTTCCCAATATCATACTTCAGGAAAATAACGATACAAATTTTTTTCTAAGGAGTTGGACATGGTGCTTTAACACCAAGTCAAGTACAAAAGAGGGAGAACGCACCGCTGCCCCCCACCCCCGAGGCTAATTCCTGGGGGAGACTGCTGTCACCTCAGGCAGACCCTCCGTCAAGGGCTTCGGGCATGGGGGGAGGAGGGCCCAGGTGGCCGGGCCACCAGCACAGGTATTGAAACCTTTTGTTTGAGGCACGATGACTTCATTTTCGCTTAAGAAAGACCAGCAACTATTATTGATAGTTTCAATTAATCTTGCAGCAGTTTGGGTATTGATTGAAACTTAAATCTTGGGTTTTTTTCCCTCAGATTTTCAAGAGAGGTTTTTCCTGCTCAGCTGTGCCTTCCTTGCTTCTCCTTTGGTTAATCCTTTTGTTTACTTCTTTCTGTCTTCACAGTTGGGGCATTTTTGTGTGCTTTCCCTAAGTCCTGCCCATTGTACCTCGGCGGCGTCTCTGATGCCCGCAGGCTGGTCCCATGCAGTGGGGTCCTGTCCATGGCGTGGGCCTCTTCACTCCATCTGCATCTCCAGCCCAGACCTGGCCCCAGGGCACACCTGCACCACTTTTAAGGACTGACCCTTTGCTGAACGCCCCTCATACCATAGACTACTAACTCTTGATCCAACTCCAGAAATGAGGGGAGGGGCTCATGCCCCCCATGTTCTCCGTTCTCTCCCCAGATCCCCAGTGAAGATGACCGACCCACCCGAGGTGGCAGGAGCCGGCGGCTGCCCTCCCATGGAGCCTGCACCCCAGCACAGCTCTCACTCAGGCCGTCCCTGAGGCCCGCCCTCACGTGACCCTGACCACATGAATCCTCAGGGCCCCGAGGCCTCCAACGCTCAGAAGCCCCAGCCGGCACGGAGCGAGGGGCAGGCTGGCGAGGAGCCCTGGACTTGTGGACAGACTGTACCTCCAGCATGACCACACAGATTTGCTTGACACACTGGATGATGGCGTCGGGGGTCCCCGAGATGGTCACTGCCCGCTCCGTGGAGTTGGGCAGCATGTCCCCGGCCACCTGGACCTGGGCACCTGTGGACTGGAGAGACCAGACGTTGGAAGGGGCCCCACCGAGGGGGGCAGTGTGCACTGCAGCAGCACTTCCTGGGTGCCCCCGGCGGCGTCGAGGGCACAGCACGCCTTGGGACACCCCCCGACGCTGCCCCAGGTCACCCCCGCATGCCCTCCCTCTGCACGCTCCGTCTGGAGCCCCCGGGGCAGCCCCATCCAGCTCAGCCCGCCGCTGCCAGGGCACCGCGGACCTGGAGCAGGGCGGGCGACGCTGGGTGCGGGAGCGGCATCTCAGGACACAGAGTTTTTTTTTCAAATATGCGGAATTCTCTCTCTCTGTGGAGTTTGAGGTCACAGAGAAAGATGGATCCCAGTCATGGGGCCTAAAGCGTGCGGCCGTCTTTCCTGGAAGGAATCAAGCCTGGGGACTGCCATCCTTTGGGGAAGGGAAGGCCTCGGGCTTTCCTTGGGAGACGAGCTTGTGAAGGTAAGGTGGGCACCTCAGGCAAGCCCCACCGCAGCTGGGACGGCTCAGCGACTCTCAGGAAACGGGGCCCGGCAGTGGGAGCAGCAGCCGCCCGGGGGGCAGAGCCCGGGCCCTGGAGCCCAGGACTGGGTGGGGGGGTGCCACGGCCGCGTCCCGGGAGTCAGGCCTGGGCTCCTCTGCGTGACGCCCACAGCGGGGGCTCCCACGGTCACTCTGCCCTGTGGCTCGTCCCTCCCCTGCTGCAAGCTCTGTGCTGCAGGCTCTGCAGGGACCCGGCTAGTGCTCTGCCCTAGGGACATCCTGACCCGCCCGGTGCTCGGCTCCCGGGCGGGGAGGGCTCGTTACCTCCCTGATCTCCTTGATCTTGGAGCCGCCTTTGCCGATCAGGGACCCGCACTGGCTGGCGGGCACCACCAACCTCAGCGTCACCGGGGGCTTGCTGGTGGCTGGGCTGTTGCTCATGCAGCTATTGATGTCCTGGGGCGGGAGAGGCACGTGCGTCGGCCGCGAGAGCCTAGCAGGCTCCCTGTCGGGGGTGGGGGAGACGAGGACGAGGGGGAGGCAGAAGCACGATGGCAAACGGCTGAGGGTGAACAGCGGGAGGACACGGTGGCCGGGCTGGGCTGGTCACAGGGGCTGCGAGGCCAGGCCAGGCTCAGGGGACGAGGGGGCGCGGCTGGAGAACACAAGGGGACCCCCAGACGTGCACGTCTGGGCAGTCGCGCTGCTGCCGCAGGGTGGGGCGCAGACCCCCAGGGTGCCTGGACTCAGGGTCTGACCTCTGTCCCTAAGGCCTGGCGGGCAGAGAGGGGCTTGGACAGAGGGTGATCCATTTGACAGAAGGGCTTACTCCCCAGCTTGATCACCCTTCAAGTAAAGACACCAAATGCATCTCCAGATAACTTTTAGCAATTTCAAAAATATCAGAAACACATAAAAATCTTAAGGTTGAACTCTGACAGACGTACACAAAAGTGCACAGACACATAAATGCGTGTAGATTTCCCGGGCCTGGGTCTCCCTTTGTCCGTCCACATCTGAGCCAAGCTAAACACACTGGGGGTCAGCTGCTGTGGACAGGGCTGAGGCCTGGACGTGGTCGCTTCACTGCCGGCGCCAGGCCTTCCCTGAGGACTCGTGCTCTGGGGGCAGGCCCCGAGGGACCGCTCAGTGAGGGAGGGGGGCCTTGGGGGAGGAGGGACCCTGGCCTGTCACCAGATGGACCGGAGGGGGCAGTCCCCGGGGAGGCAGAGGAGGCAGAGGGGCTGAGACGTCCCCTCTTCTGGGACAGGGCTTCCCAGGGGCGCCCCTTACCTCCTCAAACTTGTAGGCGATCATGGCAAAGGCCTTGAAGATGGCGTCTGTCGGGCCCGTGATGGTCACGATTCTTTCTGGGCAGTTTCCTTCCGAGATGTTGATCCTTGCCCCGCTCTGGGAGGGAGGTACGCAGACCCCAGAAACTGGATTAAAGCCTTGGGGCCGGCAGTGGGCTGGATCCTAGGGCCTACTGACCACCGGGGACTCCTGCAAGCTGGTGGCGCCCGAGCCTCAGCACCGATGGCCGGTCCTGTCCTACTGTACTGGCTGTGACCCGGTCGTGACCGGGAGGGCACCTGAACTGCTGGTGTGCGCTTCGGGGCTCCGCATGGCCACCCCTCGCTCACATCCCTGCCATGCGGGGCTCCCGGCGGGTCCTGGCCGCATGGGGCTGGGCGCAGAGCTGCTAGGAGGCCCTGGCCTCCTCCCTCCCGCCCTCCCAGAAACAGCACGCGGCTCAGGGCGCCAACTCACCTCTTCACGCATCTTCTTCACGGTCTCTCCTTTCTGGAACAGAGGTTCAGACAAGGGAGGGGGTCACTTGGGCTTCCACCACAGGCACGGGAGGCCGGGCGCCCCAGCCCTCGAAGGTGGGCTCTGAGCCCGACATGCGTGACTCCCTGGCCCGCCCGCCACCTCGCCCAGGGCACAGGCTGTGGGCTGGGCAGATCTGGCCCCTGGGACCCGATGCGGCTCCACGCTTGGCCTGGGCACCTGCTCCACGGGGCGGGTTTGCACCCGTCCCCCAGCCTCACAGCCGGCAAAGCGGGGACCAGGCCCTCGGGTGATCCCACGAGGAACTTGTGAAAAGAAGCCTGACTCTGAGCTCCGCGGGCTCCCCCACCATTCAGGGACCATGAGGAACCAGCGAAGTCAAAGACGGTCGCAAGGAATGGGGGTGCGGGGTCCTGGCCCACCTCTCTCCTACACGCACCCAGCTTCCAAACCAGTGCTCACTTTCCCCAGGGGAACGTTTCTTTGAGAATGGACTCACCACCACTCAGGCCGGAGGTGGGAGACTGCTCCCAGGAGTGCACGTGGGAACTGGTACTGAGCTCTCAAACCCGGGAAGAAGGACTGGCCACCAGGGCAGATGGGCGGCGGGGCTGCCTCGGGGGATGACTCCCCAGCTCACACAGGGCTGGAGAACGGGAAGCTCTGCGACCAGCCTCATGGGGGTGCAGCCTGAAGGCGACGGGGCAGGATTCCAGTGGGATCCTCACTGCTCACCTGGCACACACCGTGTGCGGCTCACCGCCCTGCACAAGGGTGCTCCAGACCTCACTGTCCCTCTGAGATACCCCGGTAGAGGCAGAGTTCACTCAATAATTACCTTCCTGGGACTTCCCTGGTGGCGCAGTGGTTAAGAATCCGCCTGCCAATGCAGGGGACAACGGTTCGAGCCCTGGTCCGGGAAGATCCCACATGCCGCGGAGCAACTAAGCCCGTGCGCCACAACCACTGATCCTGCGCTCTAGAGCCCGCGAGCCACAACTACTGAGCCCACGTGCTGCAACTACTGAAGCCTGCACGCCTAGAGCCCGTGCCCTGCAACAAGAGAAGCCACCGCTCACCGCAACTAGAGAAAGCCCGCGCGTAGCTACGGAGACCCAAGGCAGCCAAAAAAATAAAAATAAAAAAAATAATTACCTTCCCGATGATGCTGCCAACTTCCTGTAGGAAAAGAATCACAGAAAGATGATGTCATAGAGCAGGAGGAGCGAAACGCCCGCGACAGGCGCCGCGAGCGCATCCGCCTTCCGAGTCGTGAGTGCGGGAGGGAGGCTGGGCGGCCAGGAGGGAGCGGGCAGGCAGGCTGCCCTGCCTCTGACGGACAGACAGACAAAGAGAAAGAGAATGGCCAGCTGTTGTCCAGACAGACATGCCAACAGGTATCACCTGTGCACTTAAGCCCTCAAGGAAACCCTGCAAGAAATGGATGAAAGATAAAATCTCCCCCAATGATTTTGTGATGTATAAAAATTTAGCGCTGCTATTGCTATTTGACTTTTTTTAAAAAAGGTAGAACACTGAAAAACTCTTGAGCACACCGCCATGGTTCTAAAGCCTGGGGCCCGCAATGGTTCAGACGCGCTCCCGGCCAGGACTGCCTGTCACAGCACCTCCCAGCCTGGGATAGACCCACAAGGCTCCGCCACGGCACCTCAGGGAGGCGGGGCCAGCCTGCTTCTAGCTGCAGAGAGCAGCTTCCACAATCAAACTCATCTTCCTTATTACAGTGAAGCCCTCAGCGATCACAGTGTCCTGGGAAAAGCCTCAGTTCTGCGAGGCCAGGAGGGCGCGTGTGCAGCAGGGGCTGTGGCAGCAAAGGGCAGCTGGGCACGGGGTGGTGGCCCCTCCGGCAGCCAGGGCGCCTCACCTCCCAGAGGCAGGGTTTGGTACTTGCTGTGGCAGCAGCTGTTGGAGGGGGGGCCGTGCATCTGACCTCAGACTGTCCTCCACGGTACACACCCAGCTTCTGACAACCTTGACCAAATGCCACCCACCCTGGGAGCGGGAAAGGCGGTCAGCATCCCTCCATCACGGAAAGGGAGGCTGTAGGTGTGAGCATCAGTTTCCGGAAATCTAGGGAGAGCAGTGCCCCAGGCACTATGCCAGCCCCTGCCGTCCCCTGGGTTTTTCATGGTACAAACACCAGACAGAGGAGCCAGGATGAACCCTGTGCTATTGGACTGGAATAGGGGGTGTGAACTCGGAGCCCAATTTAGAGATAACTATGGAAATAAATAGTGCGCAAATGTGCGCAGACACAGGTGTGTATGATTCTACACACACCCACACCCGCACACACACACACAAACACATATTCCCTAGCTCTGTCTGGGGCCCACAGCAGCCCAAAAGCCGTGAGCACCCCACGTGCCCACCTCTGGGCTCTAACGCCATCCCACCATCCTCCACTCAAGGGAGTCAGGTTCTCTAGAGAAACGGCTGATTCCAGGACCAGCGGGAAAGTAAGGAGGAGCGACAGCGGTGTGCAGAGAGGACGTGCAGTCAGAACGGTGGTCCCCCCAGAAGGACGCGGGCCAGCTCGGTGGGGCGACCACGGCCAAGTCAGGGACAATGTGAGCATCAAAATCAATAATGACAGTGTGGGGACAGCGTGGGGACAGCATGGGGGGTGATGCGAGCAAAACAGCAAACCCTGCGTCCAGGAAGCCACGAATGAAGCAAGGGTGGCACACAGGACGTTCACGCAGCACCTAAGGACCCGCCAGCAAAGACGCCCTGATGACTGTGGAAGAGGAGTTGGGGAGATGCCCAGCAGGTGCCCCCCACCAAGCGACACCCTGAAATCTGGACTACCTGATAGGAAAGCTTCTGTGACACTCCTGCCAACGGTGAGGAAACGTCAGAAAAAGCCAAAGTGAGGGACACTCTTTCTACAGAAGAACTGGGTGGGAACTTCGCTTTCAAAGCAGAAGGCAAAGGAAGCGTGGGGAGCGCCTGTCTGAAGGGCAGCCCTGGGATGGCCGGTGCACTTGAGTGGGGCCCTAGCCACCTGGCCGGCACGAGTGCATCAGTTGAGTGTGGAGGAGAACGCCCTCACATGTAGAAAATACACACTAGGGCAAAGGGGATGGGGCAGCAGGCGGGCAGCTCAGTCTCGAAAGGTTCTGGGAGAAACGTAATCTGGATGGTGCTGCAGCTGCTTTGTAAGTCGGAGATTGCTTAGAATTGAAAAAGCCTAATATGAAACAAAGACCCCTGCGTGCCTCCCCTCCCCTCTCCCGCCCGCATACCTTTCCGTGCATCAGCAGGCGGATGGTCAGCGTCACGTTCAGGCCACCTTCTGAGACCTTGGACTCCATCTTTCTTCCAAAATGTAGCTGGGGGTGGTGGCTCAAGGTGCCGAGGGCGCCGTGAGGAAGGACAGATGGGGCCCAGATGGCGTCACCTGGCAAGGGAAGGCACACGTCAGGTGACCGGGCCTGTACGACCGGGCCTGGGCAGGCGGGTGGGTCGGTGGGCTGCCGCCTTCAGCATCGCTGCTGGGGAAAGGCAGAGGCTTCCTGGGCACCCCAGTCAGCACGAGGAAGGGCTGGCCCCGGGACCCACGGTGTGGCACCTGTGGGGGCCTGGGGTACATGGCAGGGGGGATGGGCCTCAGGGAAAGCCCGCCAGCGAGTGACCTGGCCTCACTGCTGACTAACGCATGGTCCTGGGCCTCAGTGTCACCTCTGTGATGAGGGACACCGGACCAGCTCCCTCAGCTGCTGGAGGGGAAAAGGGGTGACCAGCAAGCCTGGGGACCCCCGTGAGTCTGGGGAGCGTCTGCCCTGCTGTCACCTTGGATCTGCCCATTTCCCACCACATTGGTGCCAGAATCCTCCCCTTCACCCTTAAAAAGCGAGGAGATTACAGATCCGTGTTCCCTTTATGTCTAGAGGAGATTCCTTAGTTATTCTCATTCTAAAGTGGATTCAGTCTCTATTAACTAAACTGCCAAACAGCTGAGTGTCCCCCTTTATAAAGTTTTCAGAAAATGCTTTACATCCCATATCACGGGTCCGCTTATTGTATAATTTCTGCAGTGTATCGGTTCAGCACTTCGCCCTCCACGCAACATTGAGGCTCCGTTTTAAGATTTACAGGCAAGGAATGGTCACAGTAGCGGACCTGAAGGACGGTTGGAGAGCGAGGTGCGCGTGCCGGTGACTCAGCCTGACTGTGTGGAGGACAGAGCCGAGAGGCCCCCGCCCAAGGTCCGCACAGGGTCCAGGTCCGAGTTCAAATGATCGGAGTGGCACCAAATAGACACGGCTCCCTGCTACGCAGACACCCTGCAGCAGCCCTGCGAAGCCCTTCCTAAGCTCAGGGTGCACGCCAAGGCTAAGGTGCCTGCACCGATGAACCGGACGGCGGGGGGTCCAGGCGGGGATGCCACGCCTCCTTTTTAATTAGAAACATCTCCTCCAGGGTCTGGGGCCATCTGTTATGTAAATGTTTCCAGCCCACTGTGGAGAAAGTGGGTCAGCGAGCGCCAGGGGTGCTCCAGGCTGCAGGCTGTCAGCCGCCATCAGTCACACGGGCCAGTGAGCGCCGGCCTGCTTCACGTGGCCACGAGTGGGCATCCCAGGCCTCCGTGGACCCTGGGCACAGAAGCAGCCCCAGGGGCTGTTCAGGTCAACCGGACTCAGTACCCCTGACCCTGAAGAACCCACCCTGAGACGGCAGGCGAGGGGCGCCGGGAAGGTGGGGGCGTCCTCTGGCCATCCCGCCAGGACCCGGGACACCTCCCATCAGAGGCCACTCCAAGTGTGCTGGGCCTGCTTCCCACCTCTGTGGCGGCCAGGGATGCTCTGCAGGAAGCAGCAGCTGCACTCCTGTGGGTACAGCCGTCCGCACCACGCCAGGCGGCCAGTTCAACAGGAAAAACCTCTTCCTGTGACTCACTCCTCCCCACACTTGGTGTCCAGAAACCGGCAGACCCCTCTCGCCAGCGAGGACCCCTCCATCTGTCCTCCTCATGCTGGGGATTTAATGTATTTTACTCCACTTGATGAGAGGAAGGGGAGAAGCAGACATGGTCCCCCGATGGGGCCTGGCAGGAGGCCCCCCCTTCTTGCCTCCCCCGCACCCCCGGAAGCCCGTCTAGTCCGTGGTTCAAATGCCTCTCTGTGCTGACACCATCCTCAGACGCGCCTGAGCCTAGATCTCACCCTGCACCCCACTCCCTGGGCGCCCTGATTTCTGGCGGACGTCCCCAGTCCACGTGCGCGGAGATGGGCTGTCATCTCCGTGTTCTGCTCAGGCCCAAGACCTGGCACGATGACCCCTTCTCCGACCCACCCCATTTGCTACCAAATCCTGACACACGGGGGCAGGGTCCGCGATTTATTCCTCTTTTCTAGTGTCTTGAGGAAGAAGCTGGTGGCATGGGTTTAAAATCTTACTTTTGGCCTGATACAATGTTCAGTTCTATAAACTTCTCTCTACACGTGGCTTTCGCTGCATCCCACACATTTCTGTATTTGTGCTTTCTGTCCACTCATTTCAAAAGACTTAATTTCTCTTTTGATTTCTTTTTTGATTCATGGGATATTTTGAAGTGTGTTATCGAGTTTTCAAATATTTGGAGATTTTCTAGATAGCTTTCTTCTGTTGATTTCAAATTTAATTCCATTACAGTTAGACAGCATATTTTGTAATACTTGAGATATTTTAAATCGATTGAGAATTGCTTATGGACCAGAACGTTGTCTATCTTGTGTGACTGGGTGGGATGTTCTACAGATGTCAGTAGAGCAAGATGGCTGGGCATGCTTTTCTGTCCGCTTATCCCAATATTGAGTAGGGATGCTGACGTCTCTGACTGTGATTGTGGATTTGTCTGTTTCTCTTGCAGTTCTATCTTTTTTTGCTCCATGTATTTTAAGCTCCATTGTTAGCATCGTAACATCTAGCATTGTTATGTTCTGTGGATGAATTGACCCCTTTACCATTATGAAAGATCCTTCTTTATCTCTGCTAATATTCTTGACTCTGAAATTTACTTTGACATTAATACAGACACCCGACCTTACTACTGGTTAGTGTTAGCATGGTGTCTCTTCTTCCATCTCTTATTTTTAATTTATTTAATTTATTAGGCAACATATAGTTGCCTACAAGAAACTTTTTAATCTTTTTCGACAATCTGCCTTTTAATTGGGGGTGTTAGGACTATTCACAGTGATTGTTGATATGGTTGAGTTTAGGTCTATCATTCCACTATTTGTTTTCTGCTTTCACCATCTGTTCTTCGTTCCCCCGTGTCTATTTTTCCTCTGCCACATTTTGGATTAACTGCATACACTTTGTGATTCCACCTTGTCTCCTTCGTTCACTTACTAGTCTCCACTCTGGGTTTTGTCACCCAGGCAGTGGCTTCAGGGCTTAGGCACAGACCTCTAACCTGACTCATCCCGTGAGCTGCGGCCTCGCCGCCTGACGGGTGCAGGACAACCCGACAGCAGGGTGTTCTCCTTTCTCCTCTTGGCCTTTGCCCTGTTACTGCCACACATTTTAGTTCCACCTATGTTATAGATCCTACAGTACTTTATTTTTAAAATGTAAACAGTCCCTTCTCTTCTAAAGGGATCTGGATGATAATAAAAGAGTCTTTCATGCTGAACCATGTAGCTCTGCTATCATTTTTCTTCTACCGTAAGAATTTCCCTTAATATTTGTGTAGGGCAGGTCTGCTGGTGACGCCTTCTCTCAGCTTTGGGTGTGTCTGGACAGTCACCTTCTTTTGAAGGCTGTCTCACCTGGTGCAGAATTCCAGGTGGGCCGTGCTGCCCTTCCCTCCTCACCGCACTGTGTGTCCGGAGGGGTCTATGGCAGTCTCCCCTTTGTCCTCTGAACGTAACCTGCTTTTCTCTAGCATATTTAAAGGTGTTTCTCTTAATCACTGGTTCTGAGCAATTATGTTATTATGCTGTGCCTTGTGTTTTTGTTCTTGGGGCTTCATTGAACTTCTTGGATCTGCAGTCTTAGAATTTTCATCAAATTCGGAAAACTGCAGCCATTGTTTTCTCGAGTATATATTCTGCTCCCGCCCCCACGCAGGGAGGGCCTCCACCTGCAGGCATGTCAGGCTCTGCCCTCCGTCCCTGTGTCTCACTCCGTGAGGTGCCATTTCTCCTCTGACTCACTGGATGGGCCGCTCTGCTGCTGACCATCCAGCGCACTTGGCATCTCGGACGCTGCAGTGTCACCCCCAGAAGCCCGGCCCGCGTCCTTCTCTGTGTCATCCACGTCTCCACTGAACACGCTCGACCTTCCTCTTGCTTCCTGAACACAGGCTGCACAGTCACAACGATGACATCAGTGTCCGTGTCCCCTGGTTGTATAACTGTCGTCGTTTCTGGGTCGAGGGCCAGGCAGTGGAATGCAGCTCTGACACCGCGTGACCATAATGAGAGCGCTTCCCGTGCGGGTCACAGAGTGAGCGCCGGCGGTGCCTGGTCACTTCCGGGGGCAGCACAGCCAACAGCCACCAGCCAAGGGTAGAGGAGACCCAGGCGCTGCCTCAGACGAACCTGAAGGCCCGGCCCGTCTCTGAGCCGCACGGCTCTTCCTGATTCCGCGGGGGGGATCCTGCATGTGGCCAGGGTGCCCTCCTCGGTTCAGTCCCATCTATAAGGAAATCATCCAAATCCGACCACCCGCTTCCAGTGCATGGGAGACACAAATCCATTTCGACCGCTTTGCTCGGCTCCTCGGCTGGAGGACACGAGTCACCTCGTCCAGCTGACGCAAAGCCTGAGGCTAGAGTTAAGGGAAGGGTGGCCGCAGGGACAAGGCCCGGGATGGGAACCCGCAGCCCTCCCCCCCGCAACCCAGGTCTCACGTTTGCTCTGATCTCTCCCGTGCAGAAAGCCTGCAGGCGCCCTGCCACAAATCCCAGTGTGCCCGGCCGATGTCGCCCAGCACCGGGAAGGGACACTCAGTCCACGTCTGTGGCGTCCCGAGGAAGGACTCCGGCTGCCCTGGTGTGGGTCCTGCACTGAGGTCAACGGGGGAACCAGGGCTGGGAGCTGGCCTCAACGCCCAGGCAGGGCGGAAGCAGCCACGTGCTACATCCACGTGTAAGAGCGCCTCCTGGTTTTCAAGGGCATCTGCCCCAGGATGCCAGGCTGGGGAGATCTGGGGGGATGGAGGCAGGTTTTGTGACACTGCAATCCCTTGTGTCTATATGAAACCTCGTGTCCTTCCCTCAGGGACGTTGGGGCCACAGACGGGTGTACACTCAGAGCCGAGGGGCATGCCCAGCAACACGTATCTGCGGCCATTTCCAAGTCCTGCCGCTTGCACTTTGGTGGGGAGACTAAGATCCAGGAGAGCGGCGGGGAGAGCGGGTCTCCCGGCGGCACTGCGATCCCCTTGGGAGGGAAAACGGGCTGATGTGACACTAGGGGAAGCAGATTGAGCCTCACGTTTGCTGCCCGGCCGGTCCAGGCCGCGGGGCCCGCCCGCCAAAGAGACCAGCCTGAGTCTGGAGGAGCCCCGCCGAGCCCGGTCGACAGTGCCCCCCTCAGATCTGGGCAGGACGGGGTGGAGGGCAGAATCCTGACGATTTCTAAACATACCCCAGGCTTGCGTGACTGGACTCTTCTCCAGTCACAGGAAACACACACAGAGGGCGTGGCGTCTGTGCTGCCGTCCCTGGCAGTCGCGGGGGTGCTTGCACCTGACGAGTACGCTCCGCTGGCCCCGCAGCGCCTCTGAGCTTTCCGGCCTGCACTCTGCTGCCCCCTACCAGCCACCACCTCGCGGTGTCCAAAGAGGAAGCAGGAGAGAAAGGTACATTCAGGAAGCAGACATAAGGGCTATTTGACAGGCGAACTTTATAATCATCACATGTACAGATTCTGTCCACGTGTGTAAAATACACTCATTTACTTTTCACTTAAAACTCCTGGTGGGGCTTCCCTGGTGGCGCAGTGGTTGAGAATCTGCCTGCCAATGCAGGGGACAATGGTTCGAGCCCTGGTCTGGGAAGATCCCACATGCCGCGGAGCAGCTGGGCCCGTGAGCCACAGCTACTGAGCCTGCGCGTCTGGAGCCTGTGCTCCGCAACAAGAGAGGCCACGATAGTGAGAGGCCCGCGCAACGCGATGAAGAGTGGCCCCCGCTTGCCGCATCTAGAGAAAGCCCTCGCACAGAAACGAAGACCCAACACAGCCATAAATAAATTAAAAAAAAAAAAAAAAAAAACTCTTGGTGGATTTAAGAAGCCAGCATCAATGGGTGGCTCTGGGTAAACTGCTGAAGCTGCATTTAGGAAGCTGGCAGGAGGGTGAAGTTACCTGTGATGCCAAATGCCTGGTCCCTGCAGAGGACTATCCTGCCGCGGAGCAGCCATCCCCAACGGGAAGACTCCTGAGAATGCCTCTGATGGCCCCTCCAGGGACACCTGCCTGGTGAAGCCACACGGCCCCCCCCTGCTGTGGCACAGCCCTGCTGGATAGGGCAGAGCCCTGCTGGATAGGGCACAGCCCTCTTGGATAGGGCACAGGAGACAGGGCGTCAAAGACCAGTACCAGAGCCAGTGCTGGCTGCTCCCGCCCCTGTTCTTTGCTACAAGAACACATAAATGCAAGACGCAGGTTGAAATTTGCCTCGTAGGTAATTGGTAATAAATAGCTTTGTTAATTCAAGAAATATTTCCTGGGCAATTACTAAGCTCCAGGCACTGTGCTGTCCTACAAAGAGAAGTAAACAGGGCACCTTCCTGAGGGAGGGACGGGCCTGTCAAGAAATCCTTATGGTGATACAGGAGCCAGAGGAACGGGAGGAGCACTGGGCCCATGCGGGAGATAACCCCATCCAATGTGGAGCCGTCTGGGTGTCAGTCACAGGCCAGGCTGAGTCCTCAGGCAGCAGCACTTGGGGGCTGTGAGTGCTCCTGGGGGGAGCTCTGAGAAGGACTGTTGCCCCAACT
The DNA here is from genome assembly GCF_028564815.1 of Eubalaena glacialis. Lineage (NCBI taxonomy): Eukaryota > Metazoa > Chordata > Mammalia > Artiodactyla > Balaenidae > Eubalaena > Eubalaena glacialis. The sequence continues at coordinate 793,526 of NC_083721.1, forward strand.
CCCAGAACTGCCCATAGGGCAGTGGCTACACAGTTCATCCCATCCCAGGAGGGTGGTGTACCTGCAAGATTCAAGTCTGGGAAAGGAGACGCTGCCGCACCTGGTATCCCAGGGCTCAGTTGGTAGCCTAGGGCTCACCTGGCCGTCTTACAATGACAGAGCATGGAGGCCTTGGCACTGAAGTCGAGGTGTGTGTGTGCCACCCCTCGGGGCCCGATTCAGGAGACCCAGGTGGTCCTAGAAGCTGCATTTAAGGTTCTCCAGACTCCTTTTGAGCAAGGCCATGTTTGGGAGCCACTGGTCCTAATCTCCACCCCAACTCTTCCCTCACTCCATCTGTTAGGAATTCTGGGAGGCTGCCAGTAATAGGAACCAACCAACCACATAACCCCAGGCCTGCTTTTCTCCTTTTGTGAAAGAAATCGGGAGGAGGCAGTGAGTTGGGGGCAGGGCAGACGTGGGAGGTAACGGTGAGGAAGTGAAGGCAATGCCTCCTTTCACGAGCAGAACACCTACATTATATGTATATAAGGTAATATCTGGGCAACACTGAAAAGTTGCACAAAGGGGATACTCAAAAACACTGTCAATAAGTTAAAATGGAATTATTAAAAAAATGTTGAATAACCCACAGGAAGGCAGGAAATAAGGAAACAGAGAAACAAAACATAAGGAGAACAAACAGAAAACAAAAAACGAAATGGCAAACCTAAGCCCTAACATCTCAATAATTACATTAAATGTAAATAGTCTAAATTTACCAATTAAAAAAACAGAATGGCAGAGTGGATTAAGAAAAATGACTCAACCATATGCTGTCAATAAGAAACTCATTCACTTCAAATAGAAAGATGTAAGCAGACTGAAAATAAACTCATCAGAAAAGATGTGTCACACAACCACTAATCAAAAGAAAGCAGGAGTGGCTATATTAATATCAGATAATATTGACTTCAGAGCAATGAAAATCATCAAAGATGGAGAGAGGCATTATATAAAGATGAGTCAACCCATGAAGAAGCAACAGCAAGCAATCCTAAAAGTGTATGAATCAAACACTAGAACAGTAAAATATGTGAAGACTGACAGAACTGAAAGGAAAAATATAGAAATCCACAATTACAGCTGAAGATTTCAACACCGTCTCAACAACTGAAAGAACAGCTAGGCAGAAAATCAGCAGGGATATAGAACTCACACCACCATCAATCAACTAACTGGACCTAGTCAACATTTATAGCACATCTGACACCAGCAGAACACACACAGAATATATACCAATGCAGAACATATCCTTGGCCATAAAACAAACCTCAACAAATTTAAAAGACTCAAAATCATATGGTGTGTTCTCAGATCACAAAAGAATCAAACTAGAAATCAGTAACAGAAATAACAGAAAAATCTCCAAGCACACGGAAACTAAAACAACACCCATTTAAATAATCCTCGGGTCAAAGAGGCAATCTCAAGGGTTATAAAAATATGTTGACCTGAATGTATAATGTATACCTGAATAAAAATACATACCCGAATAAAAATACAACATATCAAAAATTGTAAAACACAACTAAAGCACTGCCTAGAGGGAAATTTACAGCACAAAATACGTATATCAGAAAAGAGAAAAAGTCTCAAACCAATAATCTAAGCTCTCATTTTAAGAATCTAGAAAAAGAACAAAATAAATTCAAGCAAACAGAAGGAAGGAAATAAGACAGAAATAATTAAAATTGGAAACAGAAAAACCGGAGAAAATCAATAAAATAAAGAGTGGATTCTTTGAAAAGGTCAATAAAATTGACAGACTTCTAGGACGACTGACAAAGAAAGAAGACAAAACATCATTATAAGGAATGAATCAGGAGCTATTGCTAAGAACCTTGCATACATCAAAGGGATAATAAAGGAACACTAAGAACAACTCTACACAAATAAATTGACTTAGATAAACTGACCTACTCTTTGAAAAAGACAAACTACCACAACTCATCCAATATGAAACTGATAATTTGAATAGCCCTACATAACTGTTAAGGAAACTGGGTTCATAATCTTAAAACTCCCCCACAAAAATTCTCCAGATCCAGATGGTTTCACTAGAGGATTCTACCAACAGTTTTAAGAAGAATTAATACCAGTTCTACATAATCTCTTTCAGAAAACGGAAGAGAAGAGAAATAGTTTCCAATTCATTTGATGAAGCTAGTATTAGCCTGATAAAAAAATCAGTACAAAAGATGGTACAAAAGACAGTACAAAAGGAGAAAACTGCCCTCAAGAATATTGGTGCAAAAATCCTTTAAAAACATTGGCAAATAGAATTCATCAGTATATAATAAGAATTATACACTATGCCCATTCTTCCAGCGATGCAAGGCTGGTGCAGTATTTAAAAATCAACTCGTGTAATCAATCATATTGACAGACCTAAAGAAGATATCACTTGATTATATTGTGCAGAAAGGCACTTGGCAAAATTCAACACCCACTCGTGATAAAAACTCTCAGGAAAAAACACAGGAATAGAAGGGAACTTCCTCAACTCGATAAAGAGCATGTACAAAAGACCTTCGTCCAACATCACACTTAGGGTTAAATCCTCTCCCTTTAGAACAAGGCACAACATCTCTCCTTTCACGGCCATTACTCACACAGTCGGGGGAGGTCAGTCAGTGCAAAAAGGCAGGAAAGGTAATGAGAGGAAAAGATAAAATTGTCCCTATTTGCAGATGACATGAACTACTTAGGTGTAAATCTAACAAAACGTGTAGGACTTATATGCTGAGAACTACAAAATGTTGAAAGAAATTAAAGATCTAAATAAATGGAGAGACAGAACACAGATTGCAAGACTCATCATAGTAAAGATGTCAGTTCTCTCCAAGTTGACATACAGCTTTAACATAATTCCTATTAAAATTCCAGCAAGAATTTCAGAGATACAGACAAGATCATTGTAAAATCTATACGGAAAGGCAAAGGAAATAGAATAGCTAAAACAATTCTGACAAAGGAAAATAAAGTAGAAGAAACTGGTCTCCCCAATTTCAAGACTTATTATACAGCTGCTGTAATCAAGGATGTGGTGTTGGTGGAGAAAATCAATGGAGCAGATACAGAATCCAGAAACAGACCCACACAAATATGCCCAACTGATTTTTGACAAAGATCTAAAAGCAGTTCAACGGAGGAAAGACAGCTTTTTTCAACACATGGTGCTGGAGCAACTGGACATCCGTAGGCAAAAATGGACTTTTTGAACTAAACTTTATACCTTATATAAAAATTAACTCAAAAAGGATCACAGACTTAAATGTAAAACGTAAAGCAATGAAACTTTCAGAAAAGAAAAGGAAAAATCCTAAGGGTCCATGGTAAGGCAGAATTCTTAGACTTGACACTAAAAGCGTGATATACAAAAGGGAAAACTGATAAATTAAATGTGTCAAAACTAAAGACCTGTGCTTTGCCAAAAAACATATTAAGAGGATGAAAAGACAAGCCAAGACCGGGAGAGAATATTTGCAAACCACACACCCGACACAGAACTAGTTTAAAGCATATATAATGATCAAACTCAACAGTAAAAACGAAACAATCCAATTAGAAAACGGGCAAAAGACATGGACATTTCACCAAAGAGGATAGACAGGTGGCAAACAAGCACATGAGAAGATAGATGTTCAGTATCATTAGCCATCAGGGAAATGCAAATTAACACCACAGGAGGGGCCATCGCTCACTTGTCACAACGGCCAAAATAAACAGCAGTGGCCACACCAAGCCCGGAGAGGATGCGGAGCAGCGGGCAGGCCACTCGGATGCTGCGGGTATGTGGCCTGCTCACTTGGAAGACGGTTTGGCAGTTTCTTAAAAAATTAAACACGCAACTACCATTCGACCTGGTGGTTGCACCCCTGGGCGTTTATTATAGAGCAATAAAAATTTATGCCCTCACAAAAGGCTGTGATTTTATTTGTAATTGCCAAAAACAGGAAGCAGCACCTTCCTCCAGTGGTTGGTTAGCCAGTCACGGTGCATCCCTGCCAGGGGCAGCGCGACGGGGACCGCACATGCGGCACCTACTCCGCCACAAAGCGGAACAAACTGCTGATGCTCTCAGCAACGGGAGGAACCTCGGAGAATTAGGCTGAGTGAAAAAAGCCAGTCCCCAAAGGTCACACGCTGGATGATTCCACTTACACGGCATTCTTGAAATGACAAAATTACAGAAATGAACAGATCACTGCCTGCCTCGGTCCAGGCTGCATGACCTTACCCTCCTCCCTCCCAGGCTCAGGCTGGTTCGCAAACCCCCCAGTTCCCGGGAGAGGGCAGAGGAAACACTCACGAAGGAACATGTCTTGTGAGGTCAACCAAAGGATGCAGAAAAGTACCAGGAAGCAGAGTGAACCGCGGCCAACCAAGCTGCCCCTCTCTTCCACATCCTCTCTTCATCTGAGTTGGTCCAATTTGAAAAGTGAGTTTGTTTTCAATTTCATTGGTTTCTGGTCTTGTTTTGTTATTTCCTCCCTTCTGCTTGCCTTTTCTTTTCTTTTAGTTTCTTAAGGTAAAAGCTTGGATAATTGTTTGCAGATGTTTTCTCATGTTAGCATTTCATGCCATAGGTTTCTCTAGAGGCACTGACTTCCTTGATTCCTACCAATTTAGAGATGTGCGTTTATTATATATATTCTATTATTTCCCAATATTCCAAAATATTTCCTAAATTCCTTTGATACAGCACATTGACCACATTATTTAGAGGTGCGTGTTTTGATCTTCAAGTATTTGGAAAATTTTAAGTTACCTTTGATTACTGATTTCTAGTTCAGTTTCACTCTGGTCGGAATATATACTTTTTGTGATTTCAACTGTTTTAAGTTCTTTAGGCTTTTGGTTTTTTTACACAGAGCATGGTCCACCTTGGGAACACCCTGTGTGCCACGAACATGTCCCTCCTGCGGCCAGGTGTGGTGTCCTGCAAGGCCACTTGTCCCATCAGTCACTGAGAGCGCAGTTGGATCTCCAACTACAACCGTGAATTTATCCTCCTCTCTGTTCTATCAGGTTCTGTTTCTTGTGTTTTGAGGCTCTGTTAGGTGACGTATGTACATTTGGGGCGGATGTGTCTTCCTGGAGAATTGACCGTTTTATATTCACACAATGTCCTTCTTACCCCCGTCACTGTCTCGTCTGGAAGCCTACTTCTTCTGATATGAGTGTAGTCACTCCAGCCTGGTTTTGATCAGTGTTCACATGACATATCTTTTTCTGTCAACCTGCCAAGAGCATTATATTTCAGGTTGGTGTCTTGCTGGCTGCACACAGATTGATCTTGCTTTTTTTTCCACTCTGACCATCTCTTACTTTTAACTGATCTGTTTACACAATTTACTTTTTATATTTCAGATTTAATAACTGTCGACTCTAATGTCTGTGTATGTGTATTATACGTGTGTGTTGTATAATTATGAAATAATTTTAGATTCATGAGTAGCTGCAAAAATAATACGGAGTTTCTGTGTACCCTTCACCCAGCTTCCATTTGACATAACTGCAGTGCATTAGCAAAACCAGTAAGGGACACTGGTCAAGCACTATTACCTCAATGGCCCCAGTTTGTACATGCCCTTCTTTTGGTGTATGGGTCTATGGAATTTTATCACATGTGTAGATTTCCCTAACCACGCACACAAGTGGGACCACCATGCAGAGCTCTGTAGGTGGTCCCTTCATAGGCTCACTCTCCTAGGCAAGCCCTGATCTGTTCTATGTCGCTGCAATTGTATCATTTCAAGAACTTCATATAAATCCAATCAAACAAATGCACTCAGCATAATACTGCTCTTGAGGTCTAGAACCCAAGTTGCTGTACCTAACAGAAGTCTGTTCATCTTGGTGGCTGGGGGGCATGGCTGCACCACGACTTGTGCATGCAGTTACCCCATGAAGGACATCCGGGATGGTTTCGGCTCTGGTGGATTACAAATAAAGCAGCTGGCAGCAACAAGGCGCACGTTTTTGTGTGAACACAAGGTTGCATTTTTCTGTGATAAATACCCAGGACTGTGATTTTTTTTTAACTTTTTATTTTATATTGGAGTATAGCCAATTAACAATGTTGTGATAGTTTCAGGTGCACAGCAAAGCACGACTGTGATTATTGAATCGTATGTTAAGTGTACCTTTAACTTCTTAAGAAACTGGCAAATTATTTGCGGGAGCAGCTGTGCTGTTTTCCACCCCTCCAACCGCCCCCCACCCCACGCCCCTGCCCAGGGCAAGACAGACCCAGCACTCTGTTCCCGTCAGCACTTGGGGGTGTCACTGTTTTACTTTGGCCATTTTTATAGACGGTGGTGACGTCTCCTTGCGACTGGATCTGCTTTCTCCTAACAGCTAATGGTGCTGAACATCCATCCAGGTGCGTATTTCCCATCTCTTCACCCTGTTTGGAGAAGTGTGTGCTCAGGTCTTTTGTCCATCTTCTAATTGGACTGTCTTGTTTTCTTTCCATGGAGGTTAAAGGGCTTGGCCTGTATGCTGTGGACACAGCCTTTTGCTGGATATGTGATTTACAACGATTGTCTCTGAGGCTCTGGTTTGTCTTTTCATATCTCAACAGGATCTTTCATGAAGCAAATGCTTCTAATTGTGAGGAAATACAAGTTCTCAATTTTATCTTCTATGACTTCTGTTTAAATTTTTTATCTTTTATGAGCGAGCCTTCTTTTCCTATATTTTCTCCTAAATAGGTTACAATTTTAGATTTTACATTTGGATATTTGATCCATTTTGAGTTAATTTTACATAAGGTGTGAAGTTCAAGTCAAGGGGTTTTTTGTTTGTTTGTTTTATGCATTAGCCAATTGTTTCAACACCACGTTTTGAAAAGACTGCCCTTTCTGTATTAAGTTGCTTTATTACCTTTGTCAAAAATCAGTTGTCCATATGTGTGTGGGTGTATTCTTGACTCTATCCTGTTTGATTATGTAAGTGCCTATCCATCCACCAATACCACAATGTCTGGATTACTGCAGCATTATGGTGACATAAAATTACTCCAACTTCAATCTTTTTAAAAATTCTCTTGGTTTAACTAGTTCCTCTGTGTTTTCACATACATTTAAAAATCATCTTGTTTGCATCTACAAACAGTCCTGCTGGGACTCTGACAGGAGCTGCGTTAAACCTGCAGACCCACTTGGAAGCACTGGCACCGTTACGTTGAGTGTCCCAGCTGTGAACACGGAGGTCTCTTATTTAGATCTTTGATTTCTCTCATCAGTATTTTCTAGTTTTCAGCACACAAATTCTGTGCATATTTTATTACACATATAGCAAGTATATAACTTTCTGGAGTTCCCCTAAATGGTGTGTTTTGAATTCTGGTTTCTGATTGTTCATTGATGGTATATAGAACAATATTGACTTCTGTATGTAGACCTTGCTTTCTCAACAACTTGCTAATTAGTACTAGTTCCAGGAGTTTTTTTGGTAGCCTTAATGGGATTTTCGAGGTAGACGATCGTGTTTTTTACAAATAGAAACGGTTTATTTCTTCCTTTCCAATCTGTATGCCTTTTCTTTTATTTACTTGTCATATTGAACTAGCTAGAACTGTGTCCTCTGTTCAGCAGGAGTGGTGAGAGCAGACATCCTTGTCTTGTTAATGATTTTAGGGGGAAAGCAGTAGTTTTTCACCATTAACTATGATGTGAGTTGGTAGGTGTCGCTTACTCCATTGCTCCAGAACCAAAACCTCATTTGATCTTTTATATTGATTCAATTGGCAAAATCTATTTATAACCAGTACTACTTAGTGAAATTCTGATAAAACAAATTTTCCAATCATTCTTTTTTAAAGGAATATTCAAATCAAAAGAATTCTAGTACAGTAACTACTGTCCTACTAAGACATGTAGCTATAACGTGCAGCCAACCACACACGGTACACAGGCTTGCACTTATGCAAATGCACTCTGTCCTAACACAGGAGGGCCAGTCCCAGCCCTGTTTTACATATGAGTCCCACAAAACTGAGTGACCACAAGTTGGCTCCAGAGCTCATGCTCCTGACCAGCAGACAGGTGAACTAGTCAAACATAAACCATTGACAGCATTTGTTTCAGATGTGGAGAGAGGAGACCCACGTTTGAAAGTGGCATGTGATGCCCGAGCCCTGAGGCACTCTTCTGGGGGGAGGGCCAGTAGACTTGGACATTAAAGCAGAAGCCGTTTTACAGCAGTCACACTGCCTACAGGTGCAGCATGCGTCAGCGCGAGATTTCTCGCCCAGAGACAGGAGCTGGAGGAGTCCCGCCAGCCAAGCGCCATCTGAGGCCCGCACGGCTGCAGCGAGCGCACGGCGGCTCTGCCCCGTTAGCTGTGCTTTGTCCAGAGCTACACGCAGGGCCTCAGCTGTGCCGGGGAGAGACCGTGGAGGGGCCCTGGGGGGGAGGGCCCCCACACTTGATTTATCCTGCTTAACAGCTCACTGCCCCATCAGGCTGCAGGAAGCCAGGACACCACAAACCCACAGAGCTTCTTGGCTGCTTTCGGCTCCTGGAGGACTCAGTGCGGAGCACGTCCTTGAGGCCGGGGAGGAGGGAGATTTCTCCAGGAAAATGCTCTTGCCAGTCTCAGGTAATGTTAGAAAGACGCTCGGGCCGACACAGTCTGACTTCAGTGAGCACTGCACACAGCCTGCCAGCTCCTCACTCAAGTGTCCGGACAGACAAACGTGCCAGGCTGGGAGGCTGGCTGCCTGCTCACCTCCCTCCCTGCTGCAGAGGCCGTGGAGCGCGGGTCTTTCCTCTTGCTGGGAAGGTGTGGGCTTCACCCAGGGATACTCCTGTCCTACATCTGGGGAAGCGCCCAGGGTCCAGGGTGTCACCTACATCAGAGCGTATGGCTTGCAAACATTCCGATTATTTCAAACACCCCGTTTCAAGATTAATGACACCTCTGTTGCGGAGATGGCGGGACTCCCTTGGATCCGACTCTGGTCCTGCGGTGAGGCCTGGGTGTGGACTTGACCCTCCCGAGGCCGTGGCTCCCGGAGCCCGACTTCTCTGTGCGCCGGCCACTGCACCCAGCAGCTGCTCAGCCTGTCTGTGCACCGTTTGCCTTCCCTGGACCCTCAGGCCACACTGGGAGGCTGACCACGGCAGGGACCGTCCATCTAACACTCGGTTCCTAGCAGGGGCCTGTGCTGGGGATGCAGGACCAAGCAAGGAGCAGCCCTCACCCTCCAGGGGCTCAGTTTGGTGGACAAACAGGCTGCAGGCTGGTCTGCTCGCCGTCCAAAAGGCTGAGTCCATGTTCGGTCCCTCCCCCGCCCCTCGGCCGTGTGCTCCAAGTAGGTCAGAGAGGCGAAAGCGCCTCTTCTGGAGAGGAGAGGACAGTCGCTCACGGCCTCTGGGCCAATGGGATGTGAAGGTCGAGAGGCTGGGGAACGGTCCCCACGGGGAGCGTGGGCGGCCTCCCTCCTGCCCTCGCCCTGGACGGGGGATGGGACATCTGGACGGGGCCCCAGGTGCGGGCGAGCCGCGCGTCAGGAGAAGTCGGAGACAAGGGCAGGAGCGCACGGAGCCCACCCCTTGGGCCTGCGGACTTGGTGCTCTGCAGGCGTCGGTCCAAGAACAGCTTGGGTTTTCTGATGTTGCGTGACTTGGCCCAGTGCAGCGGACTGGAGGCCGGCGGGAGGGAAACGGCAGGGATGGAGCCGTGCTTATCCACTCCACCGTCCGGCGACGTGTCCCTGCACGTGTGTGTGCTGGGCGTCCGCCCAGGACATCAGGATGAGCCGGGTGCGCGGCACAGCACGGAGGGTAGAGGCGGGTGCAGCCCAGGCAGAGCCCCCGGGAGCCTCCAAGGCGAAGGCACAGCCGCAGTCATGCGGGCAGGAGGCCCCTCACTGGGGAACCGGTCCTGCCGCGGGCCAGCAGTTCTAGCCTCTGATCAGCTAGGAACTCTGAGTCAAATATTAACAGACAGAATCGGCAATGTTGGAGGACTACTAATCACAATACCTCAGGGAGGTTTACACCTGGAATAGACAGGTAATTTAATACCGGGAATTCTGTCAACATGATTAATAAATTAAAAGATTAATAAATTAAATAATCATACAAACAATAACACCACCTAAAGCTGATACAACGTTTACCGTGTGCCAGGCATAGTCCTCCCTGTAGCCCCGCCAGCAGTGCCCCTCCATCTCACAGACCGGATGCGGGGCAGGGGGCTGGGGGCAGGCAGGGGGCTGTGGGCAGGAGGCCAGAACGAGCCGAGGCCTCAAGCTGGGAAGCGCAGAACTGGGCCCCAGCCCCGAGGCAGGTGCTGGGAGGCACTGAACGCACTGCACAGCCTCCCTGGCAACACAGGACAGAAGCGCCTTGAGTACGGTCAAGACCATCTGCCCAAAAAAAGCAAAGCACTGGTTTCAAGCCTGTGCCCCGGGCACCATTTTTTACTGGGGAAAAGGGGGACACAGAGCTCTTATTTCCAGCTTTTATTACAACAAAGGGACATAGATGGTAATTTATACCAAGAAGAATGCGGGAATCAGGGAATAATTTTAGATAAACCTAACAAAAGAAAGGGTGTTGCCCTGTTAGCATGAAAAGCAAAAGAGGCCAAGATTAGTTGAGCTCATGAGATTTTTAAGGAGAAATAAAACCCAACCAGTTATGAGGAAAAAGGCTGGCTGGGGGCACTCTGGTCGGGGTCCCCTCCCGGAGCTCATCTCGGATTTGAGGTGGCGCCCGCCACAAGGCAAGAACAGAGCAGGGCCCCAATGCCCGACGGGAACAGGCTCCTTCACTTAGTAACCGGGGCCCAAAGAGTGCCCTCGAGCTCTCCCAGGGCCGCTCCCCGGGCCGCAGGCAGGCTGGCCAGTCCAGGACTTGCCTGGAAAACGTCCTCAGAGAAACGCACCCAGAGCCATCCCTCCTCTCCCGGCTCCGAGGAGAGGGGCCTGTCCTGGGAAACCCACCTCCCACCAGTTCACATCAGGAGGTCAGCCTCCCCGCCACACAGGGTCCCTCAGGGCAGCACCCCCCCCCATCCTCAGGACCCTGTCAGGACCCCGGAGAGCAGGCGGGGAAGGATGCTGAGGGCAGGAGGCCCGAGGCCGGAGCGGGGGTGGGGTGGGGGGAACCAGAAACGTGAGGACTCAGCCCTCGCAGGAGCTGGGCCCTTTTCTGGGTGCTGTCCCCCCAGGGCTGCCCGGCTGAGGGTGCCCCAGGTGCCAACGGGGTTCCCCTGTCGAGAGGGCGGCTTCTTTTTCCTAAAAAGACCCAGGGTCACCTCGGCCTCCAGATGAGAGCAGCACCGGGGGCAGAATCGCCGACCGGGAGGCCCCCCCTCCCTGCAGCTGATGCTCCTGATGGAATTAATCCCCGGGACTTCAGTCCTCCGATGGCCCGTTAATCCCGCAAGCCCTGCACGGTTCACTCCCTGCAAGGCCTGGCGTGTTCTCTGAGCTGTGCTGGCGGAGCACAGACAGGTGCGTGCACGGGAGGGGGCTCCCCATTCCCACCTCCCAAACACAAAGGCAGATCTGTAAAGTCAAGTACAGACACGGCGCAGGTAACCCGCACAGCACCCAAGCGGGGTGTAGCTCCCGACCTCGGCCGGGAAGAAGTGGGTCACACGAGCTTCGCAAGACAAGGGCTGTGGGCAGCACGACCTGAGCCGCACAGGACAGAGGACTCGACCAAGCTGCCGGAGCCGACCGCCACCCCACCCCGAGGGTCCCGACAGGGCGCGGCCTGCGAAGCCTGTGGGCACCGCCTCCGCGTCCCGGCACCCCTCGCCCATTTCCTCAGCACCGGCGCCGGGTCCTTGCTGACTGGGGGCTGCGCTTGGGGGACGGGGTCAGGGGTGATGCTCTGGGCCCGGGCGGTCAGCTCGCCGTGCTTCTGGAGGCCAGGCCAGGTGGCTGTCCCGGAGGCAGACTGCGGACACAGCCGGGGGACAGGACCCTGCCTCTTCCCTGCCTGCCCAGCCCAGTCTGAGGCAGGGAGCTCTGGAGCCGAGGGTGTCACCAGCTGACACCAGCTGTCCGGCCACCCACGGGCCCCCAGATGCCACTCCGGAGGCTCTGTGGCAATTTAAACCTCAGAAAGTCAGAAAAACAAGTTTCTCAGTCACCCAGAGGAGCCGCTTTAAAAAGATCTGATTATAATAACAGTGGGATCCTTTTTAAAATGAGCAAAAAGGACAGAATAAAAAGGCAAAACAAAGGGCAGCAGAACTGTCCCTGCTGAGGTGTGAGTGTGACAGGGTGGGCCGTGGGCGGACCCCTTTCAACTGGGACACAGGATCCGGGGGCTGGGAGACAACTGCCTCAGAGCAGACTGAACCCCACCCCTGGGGGGGTCGCTCTTGTTGGCCCCTGTCCTGAGCATTTCCTAGGGACACGTGACCTTTTGCATAAATATCACAGCACGTGTGCGCCTCAGCTTGACTTCAAAAGCAGTATGATTAAGAGGCTGTAAAACGCGCAAAGCTTAAATCACAGCTGGATTTCACACCCACACTTACCGGGAGGTGTGACCACGAACTCACGACAAGGAACAACTCCGCATCACGGCTCAGCCCCAGCTGGAGAGCTTGCTTTGCACCCAGGGCGCACTTTGGGGGCGGCCCCCCTGCCACCAAGGTCCCTGGGGTTGTCCGAGCTCTGAGCGTGGCAGGTCGGTGCTCTGTCGTTCCTCCCCTCCCGAGTGGGACTTCAGGGTGCAAACGTGGTCACGTGAGACTGACCCTTCTGTCACCGGCATCGGCCTCCTGTTTGGGGCGAGGCCCTCGGTGCCTCCTGGGCCGAGTGCCTGCGGGTGCCCGTCCCCGGAGAAGGCCGTTTCCAAGTTGCCACACGTCCTGTCTGGGTCCTTCAGCTCATCATCTCGGCGCAGAGGCATCTATGTTTGACGTGAGGTCAAGTTCTGACTTGGGGTTCAGCTTTTTTAAATAGATACCTGATGGACCCAACACCATTTACTGAATAGTCTTTCTGTTCTACCACTTTTATTAAAGCAAACAAAACAGACCCACCTCCCTCCAGACCAGTCTCCTCCACCGACATCCATCACCGGCTTCCTTACTCCTGCCCGGCAGTGTGTTTTTATACAGGTTCCTTTCCCTCTCCTTTCTTGCCTTCTTCTGGATTGTTCTTAACGATACCTCCCCCCTCGGCACGGGGGCTGCCCGCTTGGGGAGTGAGCCCAGCCGGCCCTGTCCCCGCCGGTCCCCAAGTCCCCGGAGTCGCGACCACCCAGGAGCAGGCCCAGGGCCGTCCCTCCCGTCCTCCCTCCACCGGCCGCCGCCTGGGGCTCGGCCTGGGCAGCAGGGGTGGCCGCGTCTCCTCTGGTTTCCGTGCTGAGGGCAACACTGTTGGCAGTGGGGTCTCCGTGCGGGAAGGGCACACAGGGAACAGACCCCGTGTCACCTCAGGACAAGAGACTCCGCTGCCAGGTCACACGCGGGGAAGAGGACACACACGGCTCAGCTGTGACCTTCCCCGTGCCCACCCAGCCGCGGGCACTAGCACCGCCCGCGGCTCTCACACTCACATGGGCACCAGCGTCCCCAGGAAGGTTCTGTGGATCACAGAACCAGGCTCAGCCCAGAGTTCCTGACTCAGGCGGTCGGGTGGGGGTAGACAAGACTGCCTCTCCAGAAGGTTCTCAGGTGGTGGCGGGGGTTAGGACCCTCTCGGAGACGCACCGACGGGCACCGTCCTCTAGAGCGGCAGGGGCATGCCCCAGAGAAGGAGCCGGGCCCTTCCCGGGGGACCGCCTGGAGCACCGGCTCCACCCCGACGGGCTGCCCGTCCTCAGACCCTGACCTCTGAAGCTCCCCCTCGGCCAGAGCCAAGATGGCTCTTCAAAGGCTCCAGCCCCGGGGGTGCGCGGGACCCCAAACCTTCCTGAGGCTGCCGGGCCCGGCGACGTGCCTTTCACGGAGGTGGGTTTCCGCGCCTCCTTCCGCAGAGCGGGGGCCTCGCAGAGACAGTGGGGCGCTGGCGGGGTGGCCCGGGGGGCGCGTGCAGAAGGCGGCCCAGCTCCTCCCACAGTCCTTTTGGTCCCCAGACGAGGCCAGACAGAAAGCCAAGAACGTCCGTCAGAGACCGGTCCAGGCCAACGTGAAGCACAAGGACGAGCTGCTGGCCGTCAGGAGCCTGCGAGGGGTGCCGTAGACAGAGGCTGGCCCTCTGCTTAGGGCACCTTCCTCTGAGATTGTGTTGTTTCTGTAAAAACAATCTTCTATTCCGCTGGTAAAAAAGGGCAAGTCGGTGCTCCTAACACTGGCCGGGGTGCAGGTTTACTTCCAGGTCTTGTTCCCCCCCAGAGCCAATTACGGGGCGTAACTTACATGAACGCACATGAACCTGCTACCCGCCAATGACCGAGCCCCATCCTCCCAGCCGTGAGGACGTTCGTCAGGTGGAGGAGGAAAAGGAGACAATGTGAAAACTGCATGAAATACTGGGCACTTTCCCAGGCACAAAGGAAGCGTTTAGAATCATAAATACAAGAACGATTGAAATTTCCTGCCCTATCTTAAGGAAATAGTAGAAAAATTTCCCTTTCTTCAAGATTGCAAAATGGATAAAGAGCCCTTTAGATATAGTTCATGAGACTCTTTCAAAGGCTGCAGTTGGAAGGAACTGGGTATCACCCTAAATGCCTAATATTTCTACAAGAGAAAATCTTATTTTGTTACCAAGGGTGCAACTGTTATTTTTACATCTCAAATGTGGGGGAATTAATCATCTACAGTGTCCACATTCACTTCTATGGACTTGGCTATAGACCTATGTTTCCTGGAAAGCCAGTTAAGATACACATTTTAAATATTTTATTTCTGAAAAGCAAAACCCTTTTCTCCAGTAGAACACACTCAAATCAAATACCATACAACTTTGGTTTCTGGCAAACCACTCTGGAAACATTTTTTTCCCAGGAAATCCTAACAAGAGCATATAGTTTGTCTAAGTATGGCACCAGCGGCCAGCCCACTACACAGATACTGCAAACATTTTATAGTCTACTCATTACCTGCAAAGTATGTTCATCAGACACCCTGAACTAATGGAATACTTTGATTCACTTATAGGACAGGTAAAAAAATTTTTTTTTGTTATTTATAAGCTACAAAACTCACGTTAGTTTTACAAACACTTTAAAAGTACTGTACCTTTCCCCGCTGCCTCACAGAGGAACCATGCTCACTGGCCTCCCAGGGACAACCGAAGGGCGTTATTTCTCATCTAGCATCAAGCTCCAAAAGTGCGTGTGCTCCACACGCTGCAACACACACGCATCGACCTTACTCTAACATGTGCATGTCACGCCAGTGGATGCCAACGGCTCACCTGGTCACCGCAGGGGTGGACATTCCCCAACAAAGGTGCTGGTCCCAAGGAGGGAGCAGAGCCCTGGGCCCCGGGGATGACCAGCCTCTCTGAGGGGAGAATCATATTCCCACACCTGCCCCAGGAGCACCAACAGCTGAAAAATGACCTGTTTGTTTCCTACGTAATAGCTCACTAACACTGGAGTGTCAACAGTGACCCTGATCCTTAAAGAGGAGCCGTGTTGTCAGACCAGGGGAACGTCTGGAACTCTCGGTGAGGACCCCACGCTCCCGCTCCGTCAGCACCGGGCACAGCCCAGCTGGATGGCCCTGGACGCCCGCTGTCCGGGCTCCGCGTGGCCTCGGCCGGGCCCGCAGCCCCTTACCTCAGAACAAAGCCACTCTGTGTGGTCGGGCAGGGCCGGGTGGATGTGGCTATCAGACAGATGGTCACTCTCCCCGTTTAGAGAAGATCAAAATGCTAAAGGAGAAAAATCAGAGTGCGGTTTTGTTCTAAACCAGAGGAGGCTACAGATCCCATTGGCCTCAGGTTGGAGACCTCGTGACATGGGACCAGGCACATGTGACCTACTTTTCGCCCGGCTCCCCTCGTTCCGTTGGAGGGGTGCGCCTGGCGGATGCGCTGTCATTTTAATGACGCCTTCCCCCAACAGGGGCCACCGCACAGACCGCCGTGCCTGCGGGACATCGGCCACGACAGCTCAGGCCTGGAAAGGGAGGGGGGCAGAGACCTCGGGCCCATGTCAATCGAAACACAGCTCTGCAGAGCCGAGCCACTGCTGCCCCTGTCAGCTGTCTGCGCGCTGGGGGCTGGGTCCTCACCAGGACGAGGCGTCTGAAAGGGCACCCGCAAACCCTCTCCTTCCCCCAGTTTTCTCTCCCTTGTGATCTAGGGCTTCTAGGTGTTGCCTTGGAAGCCAGCTGTGTGCAGGAGCTTAGACAGCACTGAGCGCTGGGCGTCCTGAAAGGAGTGAGCCCGACGGTGGGGCTCTGGTCTGGGCAGCGAGATGGAAGGACTGACCCAGACCCATGAGAGGACGTGGAGGACGCATCTGGTCCCCCGGTCAGAGCGGGCACTGCCACCAAGCAGAAGGAGGTCGCCCTGTGACTGTGCTATCACCTCCACCTCTCACCGTCTCTCACGAAATCAGATGCAGATCAATGGAAAAAGTCAAACACCTACCAGGTGGGGAAACTCCGGCGCAGAGAGGACCCGCTGTCCGGGAGGACGAGCCTGGCTTTGCTGGGGGTGGTGCCGAGCTCCCGCTGCGAGAGCCCGCAGAGCGCGGGGCACCTTGTGACGCCAACTGGGGTGGCACCTGCCAAAATCAGCCTGACTGTTCGTTACGGGAAAAAACGGAAAATGCATATAATGCAAAAGCCCTGTAACTTCATCCCCCAGAAAGACCACCAGTGAGAGTTGGGTGTTTTGAGGTCGACCTCGTCAGACGTTTTTCCAGTAGGTGTGTGTCATTATACTTTTTCACAAAAATAGGCCCAAACCACCCAAGTTTGTCCTGTTTTTCTCACTTAACATTATATACAAAATATTTTTGTATGTCACTATATTTAAATCTACACAGTAGTGATCAAATTCCCCATGGTATCCCATTTTATGCATAAGATTTTATGCATTTAATTTTACGCATTTTCATGCATAAGGATATAGTCAACTGCAAGGACTGTATATTCTGGGTTTTTGAATTGTTATATTAAACAGTGTTTTAACAATACTCTTCAGGTGGACCTCTCTCTGTCCGTCTTTTATTGCCTCAGAATATTTCTT
This sequence comes from Eubalaena glacialis, assembly GCF_028564815.1. Classification (NCBI taxonomy): domain Eukaryota; kingdom Metazoa; phylum Chordata; class Mammalia; order Artiodactyla; family Balaenidae; genus Eubalaena; species Eubalaena glacialis. Next base: position 810,705 of record NC_083721.1, read on the forward strand.
TATAGAAGGTCAAAGGACACACGTGCTTGAGGCTCTGGATAGGGTGACAAACCGACCCAGCCAGTGGCACCCCCGCGAGGAGGAGCCCTTCCCTGCGCTCCCGCCCACACTGGGCAGCCTCTCATCGGTGCCCACTGGTCCTGGCGTCCTGGGGATGCCAGCGTCAGTGGCTGGCAGGGGAGGAGGATGCCAGGAGCCCTGCCATGTGTCCTGCACTGTCAGCTCGTCCAGTCCCCGCAACAGCTCTGTTAGGGACAGAAAAGGCAGCCCTGTCACTCAGGCTCGCTCACGGTCATAGGGCACAGGCCGCTGAGGGCCCCCTGTCGGCCACTGGGAGGGTGCTGGGAGGACTGGGCACTGGCCTTTGGGTCTGGTGGGGGCAGGAGTGGTACAAGGAGAGCGAGTGGCCACATGAGGCCACCAGGGTTGGGGGGTGGTCACGGCAGGTGGATGAGCCCCCAAGGCTCCCCGCCTGATTCTGCGCGGGGGGAGGTGGCTGGGGGACGAGGAGCCGAGTCCTTGAAGAAGTGACAAGGAAAGGAACAGTGAGCAGAGGGGCATGAAGGACCAGAGTCACGGGCCGAAGAGAAGGAGCTGAGGGCACGGGGACCACGTAGGAGGCCAGAAGGTGCAGCCTGGACGTCAGGGGGAACCGAGGATGGTGGCATCCAGGGTGTCTGGGGCTGACAAGCCCACAACCGGCTGAACGCGGCTGGGGGGCAGGGACAAGGCCAGGGCAGGACAGGACAGCCTTGCCAGCTGTGCCTGCTAGCTGTTTCAGCGTGGGTGTCAGGAAGGGGGGCACCCACACCGCTGAGCACTATGCCTCCTGCCTTGGGGGGTCGTGTTCATCGTGCTAAGCGGCCGCTCACTCGCTTGCCCACGGCTGGGGCTTCTCTGTCTCACTGGACTCCACCCATCACCCCTGCAGCCTGCCCTGTGCCCGACACAAGGTCAGGCGCTCAGGCCTTGGACCACAGGGGCACCTGGCAAACGTGGCCGGACAGAGGGCAGGCCCACAGGTAGGGCAGGGGCCCCCGGTGTGGGGCTGGGCGGCGGGGGGGGGGGAAGGCAGAGAGCCTGGTGGGGTCCCTCGCCCCCCGCCTTTGCTGAGCTGCAGCCTGGCCTGGGGGTGGTCCGGGCCTGTCCTCCACCTCCACGTGGTCCCGAAGAAGCCCGGTCAGACGGCTCTGGTTTACGTAACCAGCCTCGCTCTTGACAGCAGCCTGGGACGCGCCAGCCGTGTGGAAGGAGCCGTTCCTTCCAGCCCCTGTCCAAAACCAGAGCCGCCTCCAAGTGACCTGTCACTGACGTTCACGCAAACAGACACCTGGAGGCTGAAATGATTTTAACCTTCCTCCATACAAAGCAAAGATCAAAACAACACAGCGTGCAGGCTTATGGAATTGGGTCAAGCACACAGGATTAAAAATGCTGAGCTGCAATGAAAAAAGCAAAACAAAGCCAGACAGACAACATTTGGATAGGGCAGAAGAGAAGCTGCTGTGGAGAAGAATGAAGAAAAATTTCATAAAGTCGGTGAGGGGGCCCTGTACCCCTTATTTAGTTTTGTGACTTTTTAAAGATGCACGTGTTTCTTTGACAACCACCTGGGAGATAGGTTGACTCAGAACCTGTACAATGTGTATGGCGTGAACCCGGATTAGTAACTCCCACAGCTGGAAACAGTTTCTCAGTGGCCACCTCTGCGGCCCCGCGTGAATAAGGCACCCTAGAATGCACTCTTCAGCCTTCGGCAATGCCCTCGTAACCTGAAATGCACGGGTGAATAAACTAGAACTGGCCTGGAGAGGACCAGGCATGAGAGCCGAGCAAGGAACCTTGGAGGCCTCCATTTACAGTGAGACACCGAGGCCAGGGAAAGTCAGTACTGCAGGCTCAGGACCCCTGAAGCCCCGGGCAGAACTCGGACCTCAGGGTGCTGGGTGGAGTGCGCAGCGGCACACAGGACACACAGGCTCCGGCACACCCCCTCCTGCGCACGTGCACACAGCCTCCTGCACCCACACCCCCACGGCAGCACGGTCAGCAGGGCCAGGCCGCCTGCAGCGCTAGCACGGGGCGCTGCATGTGGCTAGTGTCCCTCACAGACCCAATAAGCAAGCAGACCACAGACCCAGCTCTTCAGATTCCCCACCTAGTGGAATGAGGCCATAGAGGCCTGAAAACAGGGAACACATAGGCGAACACAGGTCAAAGGCATCCCACGTTCCTCAAAAATTCAAGGGAAAAAGCCAGGGAGAAACATTTCTGCCTCAGCTTAAACCTGCTTCTTCAAATTCTAGACGTGCCTTTTCAAGAGCCGATCAGGAATGATGTTCCTGCCCGATCACATTATTGCATCGACTTCCTTTCTTAAAGTTTCCTTTTTCATGGCTCGTCTTCACTTCCTGGCACTACTCCCGGCTGACACCATATCACGGACTAAAGAGGGTAAAATACAGCATGGGCCCTTCAAACACATTCCATTGTTCCATGGTGAGTCTGACTTTGCTACACATTCTTGGTAAACAGACAAGCGGACAAGGGCCGCTTCACAGCCACTCACCTTCCCCCATAAGCAGGCTGGACGAGTCAGAGCAGGCCCATAGATAGCGTGTGTTCACACTCGTTGTGACCTAGAGCATCACAACCAGAAATGGCGATTCACGGGAGGACCGACTTTGGTCGTGGAGCCCACCGACCTGAAACACAAAACACAGGGGCAAATGAGCTTACGAATTAGGACCTTGTGCATCGGGACTGAGCTTCAACAGAACTGCTTTCTTGTGTTCAACAGAGCAGCAAGCATTTCTTAAGATTCAGGTGTGAGACGCGCGGGATGTGATGAAATGCCAGTGAGAGCTCATCCTGGGACCCGCCCTACGCGGCCCGGAGGGGGCCTCCACTGCACAGATGAGCAGTCCAGAAGAAGTGCTTGGTAAAACTGTACATACTTTTGAGAATATAAGAGAAACAGTCAACTTTCTACTTGTAATATTTAGTATATTTATATGTATATATACTGATTTTAAAAGTTATGAAACTATATATTAACTTAAACACACTGCTGGTTTTCTACTTTACAGCTGGTATAATCATTTCACTCGAACCCTTCCATTTCAGCATGCAATCTGTCCACCTAGTCTTTTCCAGAGTGCATCATTTTCTCCTTGGTCTAAGTTTCTTGACTCTTCACTTTTTGAATTCACATTGTTGCCCAAACAGGAAACTTCATCCCCAGGCACAAGAACGCATGTTCATAACATACCCTCTTTGCTATTTTTCAAGTCGAGGTGTAACGACCTCTGCACGTTATTGTCAGGGATGCCTTAAAAGGCTCTTTACAACAGCATCCAACATTTGGAATTGTGAGGTCAGAGCACCAAAAATAATGAGAAGCCCATGTTAAATTTCTCTGTCTTTCTCCATGTCAATCAGGTAACCATTTTAGGCAATAAACAACATCACTGAGTCTGTTTCAAGCGAAAATATCTTACCCATATAATATGTTGAGGTTCAAAATGAAATAAATGAGAAAATACGAAATGTAAGGAAATGCCATGAAGGTGACGTTGAGTAAAAGCCTCCCTCTTTCACAGGGGCAGACAGTGTCTCCACTGGTGCAGGAAAAGGGTCAGCGTGTTACTGACTGGAGGATCGGAGAGGCCTGAAGGTCACGTGTGGGAACTCATCAGAAAGCAATGGAAGAACAAGGGATTGTCTTGGCTCCCTTGCCAATTAGAAAAGAACAGTCTTACAGATGTAGAGAACAAACGTATGGACACCAAGGGGGGAAAGTGGGGAGTGGTGGTGGTGGTGTGATGAATTGGGAGATTGGGATTGACATATATACACTAATAAGAATAAAATAGATGACTAATGAGAACCTGCTGCATAAAAAATAAATAAATAAAATTCAAAAAAAAAAGATCAGTCTTGTACGTACAGTGCCAGGAAAACTGATAGCACACACCAAAGAGTGCACTTGCATCCTTACCTTACACCACATGCAAAAATTAACTTAAAACAGATCAAAGACCTAGACTTAAGAGCTAAAACTATAAACATCTTGAAGAAAACACTGGAAAAAAATTTTTCATGGCATTGGATTTGGCAATGATTTCATGGATATGACACCAAAAAGCACAGGCAGCAACAAAAAGTAGATGAACTGGACTTCATCAAAATTAAGAACTTTTGTGCGTCAAAGGGCACTAATAAGAAGGTGAAAATACAACTTACATAATAGAAAATATCGGCAAATCAGATACCTAAGAAGGGATTAATATTCAGACTATATATAAAACTTCTACAACTCAACAATAAAAACAATTAAGAAATATACAAAGGATTTGATATATATTTCTCTAAGGAAGATATAGAAATGGCCAATAAGCACAGAAAAAGTAATTCAACATCATTCGGCATTAGAAAAATGCAAGTCAAAACCACAATGAGCCACTTAGGATGGCAATAATAGTAATAATAATGAAAATGATAATAATAAGAAGAAACAGAAAATAACAAATGTCAGCAAGGATATGGAAAAACTGGAATCTTCATACATTGCTGGTGGAAATATAAAATGATATAACCCCTTTGGAAAACAGGCTGGCAGTTCCTCCACAAGTTAAACCTAGAGTTCCTATATGACCCAGCAACCCTACTCCTAGGCATATACCCAAGAGAATGAAAATATACATCCACAGAAAAACCTGTACATGGATGTTCACAGCAGTGTTGTTCATAACTGTCAAAAAGTGGAAACAATCCAACGTCCATCAACTGATGATGGTGGATAAACAAAATGTGGCGCATCCTTATAATGGGATGTTATTCGGCCACAAAGAAGGGGATGAAGTACTGACCCGCGCGGCAACGTGGATGGACCTTGAAGACGTTACGAGAAGGGAAAGAAGCCAGACGCGGAAAGCCACATGTTGTGTGCTCCCATTTACAGCAAATGTCCAGAACAGGCAAACCCACAGGGACAGAAAGTGGACCCATGGTCCCTAGGGCTGAGGAGAGAGGGTAACGGGATGGGTGTGGGGTTTCTTTTGGGGCGACGAGAACGTTCTATGATTAGACAGTGGTGATGGTCACACACCTTTGTGAATACGCTAAAAACTACTAAAATGGGCAATTCTAATGTATGAATTGTATGGTAGGTGAATTACACTCAATTAAAAAGAACAGGGCTTCCCTGGTGGCGCAGCGGTTGAGAGTCTGCCTGCCAATGCAGGGGACACGGGTTCGAGCCCTGGTCTGGGAAGATCCCACATGCCGCGGAGCAGCTGGGCCCGTGAGCCACAATTACTGAGCCTGCGTGTCTGGAGCCTGTGCTCCGCAACAAGAGAGGCCGCGATACTGAGAGGCCTGCGCACCGCGATGAAGAGTGGCCCCCGCTTGCCGCAACTGGAGAAAGTCCTCGCACGGAAACGAAGACCCAACACAGCCATAAATAATGAAATAAATAAATTAATTAAAAAAAAAAAAAAAAGAACAAAGGTAATAAATACTCAAAAGTGTTTTTTAAAAAAGGCTATGGAAGAGACCTCGTATTAAACATCACAGAGTTAACACGTGTTTACTCCACCCTTACAGAAACTGCACTGAAATGACGCTCACAAAATAAAACAGCACAAACCCACAAGCACTAAGAAGTCAGGAGGAGCGAGAAGAACCAACAAGAGCTTTCAGCACAACCCTGGCGTCTGGGAAGTGGGTGAAAATGTGGTAAATAAGGAGCAAAGCAGAGACACTGACACCGCAGCCTCTAAGGGGAGAAGCCGCCCGGAAGCCGGCCGTTCGCCCCCTGTTCCAGGGAGAGCAGGGCCTGCAGGCACCGAGTGGCTCCACAGGGCAGAGGGGCAGGGAAGTGGGTGGAAACAGCAGTAACAATTAGAATTGTCTGTGAGGAAGCATTAGGGCCTCAAGTGCCATGCACCGTTGTCGCCAATCAAGTACTCCTGTTCCCAGGGACACCCAGAGGTTTCCTCTTGGGAAAGGGTGACTCTTCAGGACAGAAATGCCGACATCACCCCAGGAGTGTTTCGGGGACGAGAAGGGAAAGAACGAAACCTCATGCTCCTCCCTGAGGCCCGCGGCGCCCCAGCAGACAGGGCTCCCCTCACAGTAAGTCACATAAAGGAGAACGAGCACGACAGCACTTTCTGATGACAGCGCAAGAAAACCAGAGATTAATGAACTAAAAGACATTCCATTGAAATTTTTATCACCCCAGAAACCTCTGAAGGGAACTCATTTACTAAACATACAGCCTGACCTGGCACTGGGCTTGGTAAGAAGCACCACGAGACCAGCAACATGGAGAGTGATGTGACAGACTCGCTTGCGCAGTGACCCACTTCTCCCAGCATCGGCCACCGCTTCAGGGAGCGGGACACCGAGCTCCCTGTGGAGCGAGAGGTGAGCGACGGGCACCGTCCCGGAGGGAAGGCTCTGCCGTTCTCTTTTCAAAACTCAACTGGTGCTGGAAAGGGCGGTGACGGAGGAGATAAGGTGGGGTTCGCGACTCCCCTCTTCACCTCTGCGGCCGCCCCTCGCTGTGCGACCCACTTAGTGACAACAGGAGCAGTGGTTTTCAGCGGCTCGCTGAACAGCCCGCCACAACGCATCAGTTTCAAAGGACCAGAGCCCGAGGACGGCGCATCCCCTCCCAGGCACAGTGCAGACAAAAGCAGCCCATCGAGCCGCAAACGACACACAAGCGCACACAGGCAGACACACGCGTGTGCACGCGGGCGTGAGCGGCTCCCACTGCCGTCCGCACCCTCACGTGGGGCCTGGCTTCACCGGAAGGTCGGAGACATCGGACGGCCGGGAGCAGGGCTGTCCTGCTCTCCACTGGGCGTCCTCTGTGAGCCCTCCTGCCGGGAAGCTGGGCGGCAGGAGAGGGTGGGGGCAGGCGGGCAGGGTGCTTTAGGCCACTTGAAGAGGGGGCAGGTGGAACCTGCGGGAAACAGGGATGTGAGAGGATTTTGATAAATCACGATATTTTAACACCGGCAATCTGGCTGCTGGTGTGGAAACCAGGCTGAAGGTAAAAAGCGGCAGGAGAGGAAGCCGGGAGAGAATTCAGGAGATTACCCGCTAATCCAGCCAAGAGATGATGGTGAGGAAGTGCCTCGATGCCCCAGAGCCCGCGAGGGGTTAATCTGAGGAGCGACCCCAGGGCCAAACCAACAAACCGCCCAACTGGGGGGGAAGCCATGGCACCCCCGTCACAGTTCACACAAGGACAGTGAACACGGAGCGAGTTGTGGACTATCATGTGTGTGCGTAAAGCTGCACCTGACATTGAGAGGTTGTACATTCTCCTAAAACTCTCAGAGAACAAAACCAAAATTGACAATGTTCTAACTCATAATGCAAGTTTCAACCAATTTTCAAGACATGGAATCAACAGACCATGCCTTCCACCCGGTGGGCAATTAAATTAGAAATCATTAGCAAAAAGATAACTCTATAACTCTCCTGGACAAAACACTTTTTAAATGATTCTAAGTAAGAAGTGGACGGGAATGACATAATGAAATTAGAAAATCATGAGACCTCAACAATAATAAAAGTGCTGCATGCCAAAATCTGTAGCATTCAGCTACAATAGAACTTACAGGAAAACTTACAGCTTTTAAAAGCCTATACTAGGAACAAAGTCAGAAAACTAGTGAATAGAAAATCCAATTTTAGAAGTTAGAAAAATAACAGAAAGTACCCACAGAAAATAGAAAGAAGGTAATTATAATAAAGAATAGATCAGAAGTTACAAAAAAAGAACCAATTGTGAAAATGAACAAATATAAAATTTGGTTCTTCAAAAAAGGCCCCAAAATATACAACCCTCTGATGACGCTGATCAAGAAAAATAATCCAGAAGGCACAGATGACTGGAGTAATTAAAAGGAACACCAGGCCTTCTGGTTCTGGACAAAATGAAGCAGACGCATTTTTCCCTACATTCCTGCTGAGTACAACTAAAAACCCTGTGTTAAACATGCAACAAGCCTAAGAAAAATGGGAAAGGTGGAGAGAAGTGCCTGGATGGGTCCTGAGGTGTGAAGGCTGACACAACAGTGAGTTCACCTTTGTGTTTTGTTTTGATTCCCTCCTGTTTATTCTAGGCTGGTCACTGGAAAAGGCTGCGACCGAAAAATGCCAAAGAACACTGGAAAAAAGTCTCAAGAAAAGCCACCCCCCCGCCCCCCTGGAGAACACTGCCCTCCAGGTGAAGCTGACAGGGGGCGCGTGCACACACACACGTGCCCACATCCGAGGGGCTCCCACCCCTCAGGAACGAGGCTCTCCTCCCTCTGCTCAAGGTATCGGGGAGGCCAAGGGCTGCCTGGGCCTCCGCCCCAGCCCATCGTGAACGAGGTTCCCCCACCCACGGCAGTAGAGGCCTGCTAAGACAGGAGATTTTTATAAGATCCAGAATATCATGACATTGCAACCAAAATTTCCAGGATACAAACAAAAATCGCTTGCCATACCAAAAATGAGACTAGGAGAATCTCAACGTGAAAGAGTAAAGAAAATCAATAAATGCGAACACTGAGATGACAGAGATATTAGAATTCTCTGACAAGGATTTTAAAGCTGCCATCACAAAAATGCTGCAGTGAGCATGTCTGAACATGCTTAAAGCAAATCTCTAAAAACCTCAGCAAAGAAATGGGAGAACTGAACAACCAGCAAATTACCAAAATCCAATCAAAATGAAAGAGACAACCTCAATATGCCTACAGCCATTAAAGACATGAAAACCTGTAATAAAAACTCCAGAAAAAAGAAATCCCCAGGCCCAGATGGTTTCACTGGAGGATTTTACCAAACATTTAAAAGAGAATGAACATAAACCTTAGACACTCATAGAAAATAGAAAACTTCCCAACTCATTTTGTGAGGCTACTGTTACCCTGATACCAAAACCGGAGATAAGACGGTACAGAAAAAAAAAAAAAAATAGACCAGTCTCGCTCATGAACATCCACACAAATAGACTCAATATTTTTTTTATATTAGCAAATGAGGGACTTCCCTGGTGGCGCAGTGGTTAAGAATCCACCTGCCAATGCAGGGGACACGGGTTCAAGCCCTAGTCTGGGAGGATCCCACGTGTCGTGGAGCAACTAAGCCCATGCGCCACAACTACTGAGCCTGCGCTCTAGAGCCCATGAGCCACAACTACTGAAGCCCATACGCCTAGAGCCCATGCTCGCAACAAGAGAAGCCACCGCAATGAGAAGCCCGTGCACCACAACGAAGAGTAGCTCCCGCTTGCCGCAACTAGAGAAAGCCCGTGCACAGCAACAAAGACCCAACGAAGCCAAAAATAAATTAATTAATTAATTAATTTAAAAAAATCTTTAAAAAAATTAGCAAATGAATCCAGCAAAGTGTAAAAGAGTTATGTACCATGGCCAAGTGGGATTTATCCAGATATGCAAGGCTGGCTCCATGTTAAAAAAAATCAATCAGTATAATCTACCATATCAACAAGCAAAAGCATAAAAGCCATATGACTATATAAACTGATGCATTAAAACACATTTGACAAAATTCAACACCTAATTCATGATAAAAAATACCAGCAAGTTAAGAATAGAGGGAAATTATGTCAACTTGATAAATAGCATCTATAAAAAACCTACAGCTATCATCATACATATGGTGATAGAATGAATGCTTCCCACTAAGATTGGGAACAAGCACGGCTGTCCACTTTCACCACTCTTATCCAACATGTTACTGGGAGTTCCAGCCACTGCAATAGGCAAGAAAAAAATCAGAGGCATTTAGGCTGAAAAAGAAGAAGTAAAACTATCATCTCTATTTGCAGATGATACGATTTTCTACCTAGAAAATCTTGAGGAATCTATAAACAAAACAAAACTCCTAGAAATAATAAGTGAGTTCAGAATGGTGCGGAATATGAGTCATACACGAAAAGTAACTGCATTTCTGTATACTAATGGTGAACATATATCAACCAAAATTTAAAACGATTTAAAATCACTGAGAAATACAATGAAACACTTAGGTACACACTTAATGAAACTTATGCAGGCCCTGTCTGCTGAAAAATGCAAAATGCTGATGAAATAAATCAAAGAAACATAAGTAAGTGGAGAGACAACGCTATATCCACGGATTGGAAGACTCAACATAGTAAAGACATCAGCTCTCTCCAAATCGGTCTGCGGGCTCAACGCAGTTCCTGCAAAAGTCCCAGCAAGGTTTTGTAGACACAGACAAGCTTATTCTAAAATTTATATGGAAAGAGAAGAATAAAGCAGGAAAAATCCCTCGATTTGATAATAAGGCTTACTTTGTAGCTACGGTATTCAAGAGAGTGTGGTGTTGGCATCAGGGGGTACACACACCAGAGGACGAGAAGAGAGAACCCAGGGGCAGACCCAGCACAGAGGCCTGGCTCCTCTCCGACAGCTGGGAAAGGAGTCCCACTGAGAAAGGTGGTCTCCCAACAAAAGGTGCTGGGACAGGGGACCCTCGCCCTAAGCCTCACACCTCACACAAACACTAACTCAAAATGGGTCACAGACACAGGGGTAAAGCAAGAAACTACAAAACTTTTAGGAAAAAAACAGGAGAAGAATCTTCAGGACCTAGGGGCTAGGCAAAGAGTTCTTAGACTTGACACAGAAAGCATGAACCATGAAAGGAAAAACTGATAAACGGGACTTAATCAAAATTACCAACTTTTGCTATGCCAAAGACCCTGTTAAGAGAATGAAAAGCCCAGCCGATGCTCCCCACACCCGGGGCGCCCTTCACCCACATCCCCATGTCACAAGCTTGGCCACCACTCCTGGCCTCCAAAGCCTGCTCCCCTGGCCCCAGCAGCCTTGCAGCCCTCACCCAGCAACTGGCTTCCAGAAGGCGCTTCTCTCCACTTGTGCACCCCCTCGTTGCAGGCCTGGAGTAGAGGCACAACGCAGATTTTGGATGAGTAAGAATATACTGAGAGCAGGGGAGGCTAGCACGGTGCCTCGGGCAGGACACGGGTCAGACCCTCTCACCACAGCCCAGCCCAATGTGCCCGGGACCCCCGGAGCGCCCTGACTCACCACTCCCTCGGGGATGGGGCAGAGCGTGGAAGGGCCTAGGCCATGTCTCCCGACACCTGGAGGGGAACCAGAGTCCACCAGGGACTAAAGAGGGGCACCAGGCAGCCCGCAGACCAGCCGCGCTCACCCGGTGTGGGGACGCACCCTGCAGGGTTGGCAACAAACTCACACAGGTGGCCCTGCAGCCGAGGCCCGAGAGCGGCCGCCCGGAGGAGGCGGGCAGGCCCCAAACCAACAGTCCAGGGGCAGGAAAGACGGAGGAGCAGGGCTTCTCTCCGGGCTCACGGCTCTGGCCCTCAGGTCAGAGGGTCTGCCGTGCACTCGGCAACACCCTCGGCGTCGCCCTGGGGCAGAGATGCTCCCAGTCCCACCGGACACGCTTGGCCAAGTACTTGCTCTGCCAGCCAGATGTGAGCAGGGTGACACGTGTCACTCCTCTGCCCTGGTGACAAGCATCCTGAGGATGCCAGAGTGACTTCAGCTGATGCGTGGCCTGTGCAGGCCACAGAGACCCGGGACTCATGGTGACTGCAGTGCAGCTGGGCCACGCTGGCCATTACAGAACCTGCTGGTGGGGCCGGGCGGGGCCGCAGGGCGGTGCACCGGGCAGAGGCTGCAGAGGCTGCGGTGGTACCGAGCACAAGTGCCGCCTGCACGGAGGAAGCAGACAATTTCACCAAAGAGATTACAGCTTCAGGCAAGAGCCCGAGGGAGGAGCACTTAGGAGCACATCTTTATTCCGACACCGAGCTCAGGAAGGTCCGCGGAGAAGAATCCGGGGAGAGTGGGGAGTGGGCTGGGGCCGGGGGGTGCAGCTGTTCTGCCCCCAGAGCGACCCTCAAGCTCCCCGTCTCTAAACCTCTTTCCTCCCTTATACTCACTGGGGACACCATGGTGCTTTTTTCCTTCTGGGGGGTGTGTATCACCATTCAGCTTACTGGACATTGAAACTGAGCAACCTTAAATATTTTATCTATTAATTCATTTAAAAACAACGATAAGAAACCTGACACAAGTTAACAAACGTAAATCTTCATGAATAACTAAATTTTCCCAAACAAAAAAATTAGTGTGAAGTGTGGCCTTGTTTCCTATTTTTGTAAGTCTCTTTAGGGTCTGGCTTCGTAGAAGAAGCTGGATTCTCGTATCTGCTCCTGTGTTTACTCTGTTGTGATTGCTTGTTTTGGGTGAAGTCCGTGCAGACAGCGGGCCTCAGGGAGACGGGCAGCTGGGAAAGGCCTGCTCAGATACCTGGGAACACGGTCTTCCTCGTCACCATGCCTAACTCAGCGATGGTAATTTCTTAAAGGTTAGCTGCAAACTGCAATCTGAAACCACATGAAAAACCACCAGGAACTTTGTGAACACCGTCACACTGTAAAAGCCTTGGTCTGCCCTGAACTTTGATTGTCTTTTACCCAAGCATGACTGGTCATATGGAAACTGGTTCACTGAGTCATGCAGAGCTTCTAAATGTGGACAGATTTTATCACTCAATACCAAAAACAATCACACTTGTTAATATCACCACTAAGCACCACAGAAAAGTCTTAAGGTCTGAGGGAGCAGTGGACAGTGGCAGATAAAAATTTTGGACAGTTCTAACTTTGCTGAGCCCTCAAAGGTCATAGTTGGCGGCAAAACCCTCGGATGTAACCCCAATCATTTCTGAGAAAGTGCCTGTCCAACACCCACGTCCAGACACCTGTCCACCAGGCGTCCCCCCAAGTGGCCGTGCTTCCTGCTCGGCGTGGTGCACAGGCGGGGCAAGGACGGCGCTCGAGGCTTGGGATCTATCGGATACAAGGAGTAGGCGCGCTGCCCCGAGACGACGTGGTTAGGTGAGTCTGGCTGAGAACGCAGGGGCCACTGGCAGAGCCTCCAGGGGCTCAGGCCCCAGCAGTAGAACCCCCCAGCTCAAGCGGCACTCAGAGAGAGGGGAAAGGCGCGACCAGCACTATGGAAATAGTCATTTTTGACCCTGCAGGTCCCTTGCAAGGGTCTCAGGGACCCCTAGGGCTCCACGGGTCATGCTCTGAGGACCACAGCAGTAGAGGGTAAGACTGAGAATGTCTTTGGGTGACAAACACTTGTTAAAATTCAACTTAATGACAAGAATCTGATTAAGGAGGCGGCCAGCACACCCTCAGTCAGCTTGGGAGGTGGCAGGTCTGAGGTCAGGTGCTGCAGGGCCGGTCCCTCCTGCGGTCCCTCTCCTTGGTGTGCAGACAGCGTCTTCTCCCTGGGTCCTCCCGTGGCCTTTCCTCTTGGGGGCTCACTCCTGGTGTCCCTTCCTCTTATTAGGACACAGCCCTATCGGGTTACGACCCCACACTTATGACCTCATTAAACCTCCTTAAAGGCCCCGCGTCCAAACACAGTCGTGGTGGGGGGACAGGGATTCAACCTATGAATTCTGGGGGGACACACCCAGGCCACAGCCTCCTCCATCCAAACTGCTGAGTGACATTTCCAGCTGGGAAGCGGGGAGGCCTGAGGCTGGAGCCCCCTGCGGACGGCTGCAGCAGGTCCGTCTGGAGAGAGGGGTGCTCAGGAGGAACCAGGGGTGCAGCTGCCAGCACCCCACCAAGTGAAGTTCTGTGGGCACTGTCTTGGCCAAGGGACCACGGGAGGGGCAGGCGCAGGCCAGGACACCCACCCAGCCCAGGAGCGCAGGGACCTCTGAACAGGGTCGGCACACTACAGAAACCCAGCCAGACAACCGTCTGGTTTCGTAAAGGAAGTCCTACCGGCGCACGGCCGTGCCCACGAGCGTGCGTACCGTCTGGGGCTGCTTTTGCGCTGCGATGGAGGAGCTGGGCGATGGACACAGACCTCGCGGAGCCCACAGTGCCCAGGTATTTACCACCTGGTCTGATACAGAAATCCAGACCCCGCCCTAGAGGACAGAGGTGTGGGGAGGCGCAGAAAGAACGCGGGACAGTGGGCCGGGAGGGACCCCAGGGCCGGAAGTGGGGCCTGGCGAGGAGGTCGCGCGTCGGGCCCTCACATCTGTGGGGTGCGGGGCGCCAGGCGCCTCCCGCTCCCACTCCATCGAAAGGGACCTGTCCGAGTCGCCGCAAGCTGCGCCCACCCATGGATGTTGCGGCAGCTGGACAGTCAGCAGCCCCTCTGTCCTTAGGTGTCCAGAGGAAGAGGGGGCAGCTCGGAGCTGGCCAAGAAATGGGCTTGAGAGCCTGGCCATGATGCCTGTGCCTGCGCTGGTGGCGGGTGGGCTCCGGCCGTCTCTCCTGGGCAGGGGACAGGAGGGCAGCAGACGTCTGTGTGTTATTTGTTCTCCTGCACACGCCCCGCCTGTGCCCCGGGGGACTAGCCTCGCCCAGCGCTGAGGTCAGGCCTGGCCACCTAGTGCTCCTCTGGGAAGAAGCTGCACGGCGAGAGCAGCGTCCTCCGCGTTCTCTCCTCCCCCTGCCATCATTCCGGAATGTTCCAGAGAGAATTTGCGCCATTAGCCTGGGAAGGGGGTGAAGTCAACACAGAAAGAGCCACAGCCGACCCAAGAGAATGAAAAATAAACTGTGTATTTATACGACTTGAGGATCATTTGTTTCTGCAGCTCAACCCGGGCCCTGAGCGGCCCCCACCGGGGTAGGGAAAGGGCACCTGCTCCGTCTCCCCAGGAGCAGAGGTCTGCTGACGGGCTTTCTGTCCCTGCGGCCGGCCTGTGCTCCTAGGCACGTAATGAAAGCTGCTTTCGTGGCCGTCCACACTGCTGTGTGAACCCGTCCCTGTGCGTGTATCTCGCAATAGCCAAGTTCACCCACTCAGGTTTATGGCTGTGACGGACGCTCCCTGGACTTGTCTCATCCTCGTTGTTTTTTCTTTTCTTACCTTCAGTTACACATTTTCTGTTAAAAGGTCCTGCGCTGTTGTCTTGAGGCACCTGACACACACACAGGGTCACCTGTGCTCCTGCAGAGGTGACAGACGGAGCAGAAAAGAAGGTGGACGGGAGATGACGAAGCAGGAAACCAGCGTGGGGCCCGGACCCTGGATTCCTCACAGGAACTGTCCTTGCTGCGGATGCCCCCTCAGGGGTCTCCCCTCCCGCCACATGCCTTGAAGACAAAGCAGCACAGAGGGCGGCAGCTCTCCGTTGTGGAGGCAGAGTTTCCCGCACAACCCCAGGCCCACTCGGCACGCGCTGCTGGGAATCAGCAAACCTGATTTGAAAAATCTCATTACAGGGCATGTGGCCATGACGTCAGGGTGACCCTCCGCTTCCATGATCGAGTTTAAGAACTGCATGTGCCTCTGAAAGCTGTTCTTTCTGGTATGATTTGGCTTAGTGCCCTACGGTCCTCCTAGAGGATGGAAAGATTGTACAAGAATAAGGGAACAAGAGATCCAAAAAATTCAGCTGAATGTTTCAAGCTCCCTGATGCTCTGTAGACGAATTTGCAGTTCAGTGCAGTGATCCTTGGAACTGTCTAAAATATTCTAGAGAAATAATGAGGGGGATGGTCTGCAGGAAGGTGGAATGAGGAGCTTGGTGAATGCTGTCCCCCAAAAGCAATCACAAAACTAGACAAAACCGTCCAAAATAACCATTAGGATGCTGGAAATCAACCAAAGGCATAGGACAAATCGAGAGGCGTTCACACTCGGAAACCTGCTGAGCCTCGGGTGGGTGGCGCGGGCTGCTGACGGGCACGGTGAGGGCGAGCGATGGCAACGTGGGCGCAGCCTTAGAAACAAGAACAGGCCCCGGGGCAGGAGCCCAGGGCGGGCAGCAGACGGGCACACAGCACTCCGGGCTGCAGAAAACTCGCAAGTGCGCAGTTGTTCCACTCGGTTGTGCCTGATGAGGCCCCACTGCTCACCGACGTGGTCAGACGTCACCCGAGACTCTGGACCACACGTAGCGCGTTACCTGCTCTGGGCGCTTGTGCAGACACCCGTGCACGCGGCTGCAGGTGCACACAGGCCTGCCGTGGCTGCTCACAGAGACCAGACCTCCCGCCACCTCCTGCCAGTCCTCAGGGCAGAGAGCACCCGGGCAGCGGGTACCGCAAAGGTGGTCCTTTTTGGTGGAAAGGAAATTTCAATCTGCAGGCAGCAATCCAACTGAGGAAAAATGCAAAATGAAGCAGTATTTTTGGATGGGACCTACCCATGCATTTATTTGCACGCTGTCCACTCCTGGGCCCACGGCCCCTGCAGGGCCCCAGCCTGGCCACCTCTGGGGGCTGGAGGGTCGACTTGCTGTCTCAGTCCTGAGCAGGGCTTCACCTCAAAGACACGTCATCAGTGGGAGCTAGAACGGACATCTGGCTCCACCTCGAACCCCAAACTCATCTTGCCAGCCCCTTTCCTGCGCTGGATGTGTGCGGACAAAGGTATCTCAGGGTGGGGGAAATTCAAACTTGAGATGCCAGAAGTTATACAGCTGTTCAGTTTCAAAATGGACTCCTCTGAGAAAAACCCATGCCAAGAGATCTAGAAACACATGGTAAGAACCCCCCAGCCCCCCTCAGCTGTGGGTTTAGACGCTGCTTCCAGCCCATCCCTGCCGGGAGCACTTGGCACTCCGAGTGCATCCAGCCCGGGCCACAGGCAGGCAGTGGCTGCACTCCTTTGGGGAGGTCTGGCGGATCACAGGACAGGGCCCCAAGCCCGTGGGTGCAGCAGATGAGGGGCAGAGAAACCCTCTAGAAGGAAGGGCCAGGGGCCTGGGGTTAAATGGCCGCATTTCCACCGTGAAGACTCATCACAATTCCAACCCAAACCCAGCTGGACCTGCATGAACCCTCACAGAGTGGGTGAAAGGTCACTTAAAAGAATAAAGAGCCAATTTTAAAAGACACTCACTGAGACTATGTGCTCCTGGTACAGCCATGCAGTGAGATGGATGGACCTAGTCGGAGGATGGGCACGTAAGGTACTGGAAGACGCCATGACATTAGGACCCTTGGGGAACTGAGACGTGGTTTAACAAAGGTGCTAGCACAATTAGTGTTAGACCAAAAAGTAAAAGATTAGACTGATCTAACCTCACACACTACACCAATATAGATTCTAGCACAATTTCAAGAGTAAAACTATATTCTTATTTCACTCTTTAGGTGTGGGCTTCACATGGCGATTTCCTACCACAGAGGACAGTGTGGGGAAGGGGACAAAGAGTGACTTCGCAGTGGAGAGACTGACAGACACACCTGGGCCAGGTGACCAAGGTCAGTGTCCACAGTGTAGGTCATGAGACGGCACGGACCCTGGACCCCTGGACGGGACATGATGAGAAGGGCCCTTCCCCTCTGTGCTCTTCCGAAAACCCATAACCCCAGTCCAGTCATGAGAAAAACATCAGACAAATCCCAACAGACGGACATTCTATAAATTCTCTGACCCACTCTCCTCAAAACTGTCAAGATCATCAAAAACAAGGAATGTCTAAGAAAGTATCACAGCCAAAAACAGCCTAAAGAGACAAGGCAATTCAATGTATTCTAGGACAGAAAAAAGACATTAGGGAAAAAGTGAGGAAATCTGAATATAGAATGGACTTTAGTTTGGTGATAATGTATCAATCTTGGCTCCTTAATTGTAACCAGTGTACCACACTAACATAGGTGTTAATAATGGGAAACTAAGTGCGGGGCTGGTGGAAATCTCTGTGTTGTCTTTTTTTAACATTTCTGCCTATCTAAAATTGTTCTAAAGCCTTTTTTCAAAAAGCTATTATCAACAAAATACAAGGGCAAATCATCTGAGAAAATATTTGCAGTATATACTTCAGAAAACAGTACGTAAAGGACTTTTACATGATAAAATAAGACACTGGCAACGTGTGACTAAGATGTGTGCAAGCTCCGTGACAACCAGAGGTGCTGCCAGAACCCTCGTCTGTAGCCGGTGAGACAGGTGGGGTTTAAGGCGCCCTGTCGTGGAAGCCTGGCCCGGCCTGGGGCTGCCACCCTCACAGGACATGGCCTGAGAAAGCCGTTGGTGCAGAAGCACCAGAATTTATGTACTGAACATTTTCCCACGTTCTTAAATACCCTCTCCAAAACCCTTTTAATGGCATCAGACTAATCCCTCATATTTCACCAATCCTCCCATAATCTGGCCACTTCGGTTAATGACGATATTTTTACTTTTATTACTTTGAGAAACAGCAACACCTGTAAATTGTGACTTGCCAATAGGTAAGTATAGGTGACTCAGTGAGTGCAAAGTTCCAATCGCAGCAGTGTGGACGGCAGGACGCCAGTTTTCCTGACGATGCTACTGGCTGCACACAGCCCCCCGTCCGGCGTTGGTCAGGGACCACGGCGCCCACACTGAGGTCCGGGACTACCGGGCGGGACCCGGGGCCCTGCTGCACAGCGAGCTCCGTGGTCGGATGGGGCGGGGCTGGTGGGGAAGGTCTGCTCCCGCCTGCTCCCCTGCCAGGAGGGGAGGGGCCCAAATGCCCATGAGCACTGCCCCCAGGACAGGCTGGGCCCGGGAGTGATGCCCACGGCGGGCTAGGCTGTGGGCCAGCCTGGGGAGGGGAGCCCGTGCCTGGCCACAGGCCAGTTGGTCCTCGAGCCCACTGGGGACAGGGCAGGCTGGCCGCCATCCTCGGCAAAGGTCACGTGCCTGCCTCCCAGCCAGAGGCCCTGTGCCAGGTTTGTGTGGCCCCTTCTCCACCCTGCTTCACTGGCTCTAAGACACGCCCCTGGCCTAAAGGCCTGCGGGTGGCAGGAGGGGGTGTGGGTGCAGCCCTCTGCCTCTGCCCATCCCTGGGCGCTGCCCACTCAGGACAGTCTTTCTGTAACAGGCATCTGACTTCAGGTCAACGCTGCCACTGAATGCTTCCGGGAGGCACAGGCCGAGGGGTGAGGTGGTGTATCACCGTGCCTTGTTGTGCAGTGGCCTCACCGCCCACTGCCTTGCACTGAGGGCGCTGCCCCTTGAGTCACAGGGTCCCCCTTCCAGTGGCCTGAAGCCCCTTCTCCTGCTGACGTCAGCCCAAGCCCCCTGGACGGGAAGCCTAAGGTCACCGAGTGGGCCAGACGTACGCAGCCCAGGCTGGCCTCCACCCGCTCCCCTCCCGAGCTCCCACCTGCCCTTCACCTGAATCCTGTGCACATGCCCTACGGTCCCGCCAGGCCGCAGGTGTGTTGGACCAGACGTCCTATCCTTCACACCTGACCAGCCCGGTGGGCTAAGGAGCTCTGGGAGGGTAGCGGTCACAGCAGCCCTGGACCCCCCCGCGTCCCCTCCAGGGCCATTCCCTGCACTGCCGCCTGCGTCCTCACGGCTCGCCCGCCCTCCCTGGAGAGGCCAGATACCTGAAGCACGAGAGGACGACGGCCATAGGCAGGCGGGGAGGCTGCAGGTGGAGGCGAGGACGGGCAGCCGCTCCCGCCCTCCGTTAACATCCCACGTTTGCAGACCCTCAGCCCCGCTCTGGAGCCAGTCTCGACGCGCCTACACAGGCCTCTCCAAGGAGGCCGGGAGGATGTTGGTCAACAGAACCTCCTGAACTCAATCGGGGTGGAAAAAGCGCTTCCCATCTGGGTATTCTAGAAGCCTCAGTCTCTCCTTCACTGGAAGGCGGCCCCGGAGATGAAAGGGTGTGACTTGATCCAGCAAAATTACCAGCCACTAGGAGGCAGCAGAGCTCCACTGGCCAAATCCCAGTTCTTCAAAGAAAACAGTTCTCTGAGGGATTCACAAAAACAGACCAAACCTGCCCCCGTCGGATTCGGTTCGAAGCCATGCCCACTACAAGGGCAGAGTTGATTGGATGCTAAAGACTGCAAGGCCCTCACAACCGAAAGCGTCTCTCACCTACCATTCCAGAAACATGGGCCGAACCTACTCTAACTCCCGGGTACAGGGCCTCCCCAAGTACCCTGACAACAAGCAGCGTCCTTCTCTTCTGACCACCGGCCCCTGGGTGTAGGGGGAGGCGTGATCCACACACACCTTCTCCCGGGGCAGGTAGCTCAGTGGGACGGGGAGGGAACCCCCTCCCGCAGGGTTAAATCTCTGGGAGATCCCACAGCTTTTCACTCCTTTCAGAAAACAAAGTCCCTGGTCACTGTGAGTCTCACCTGAGTTGACATGAACACTCCCCCATACCCCCAACCCCCCACCTCCCTAGAAACAGTGCTGGACAGGACCCGAACGCCCACCTCAACGAGGCTGTGTTTGAGTGGACAAGACAGACGACAGGCAAGACAAAGATAGGCCAAACAGGGCGCTGGGCAGTGACCAGTGCTAAGCACAGCCAGGAGGGCGTTCAGGACAGGGTTGGGGTGGGCCTCACAAAGGGGCAGGGAAGGCCCACTGTGGTGACTTTTGAATAAGGACCTGAAACACATGAGGGAGCAGAGCGCCCAGCCCACAGGGCACGTGCAAAGGCCCCGGGGTGGGGATGGGGCTGAAGAGGGCAAGGGCAGCAAGAGCTCGGTGACGGGCCTTCCAGGTCATCCCAGGACTCCAACTGGTGCAAGAGCTGATTCCACCATTGCACAGCCTGTCCCGAGGAGGGGTGAGGATGTTGGAAGTGTTTTAGATTGGCAGCCTGGACTAAACCTGTCACGCCCAGATCTCCAGTCGAGAACAGCCGGTTAGCTGGTTAATGGGTGGTTCTGCGGTTCTTCCCAGCAGGACAGTGTCCAAGCCCGTCCTCCTGCTGCATACTCCTGGCAGGTGGAGGCCATGCCTGATGCTTCTTGGTCCAGCAGCCTCGGCCAGCATGTGGGAGCCTCTCAGGACCCAGTGCCCAGCCGGGACACTCATCGGGAAGGCCTCACCCTCGGCTTCAAGAGCACTCCCTCCCCACTCAGCCACAGTGCCGTAAATTTTTTTAACAGGGGTGGATGTGCCCCCAGACTGTGCAGCTCCAAAGGGAACCAAGCACACAGACCCCTGGGCAGCCCTGCTGCCCCATGCATCTCCTGACGCATCAGGGAGAAGCTGATGGTCAGCGCGGGAGCCCATGTTCCCAGGTCATCGGGGCCAGACCTCAAGTCCACCCTGGGTCCCCGGTTACATCTGCCTTCCTCACTCGAGATTTGTCCCTCTTTATCATCCATGCTTTCCAGTTGCTGACTTCTGTGCACAGCTGTCCAAGGTAGAGTTCAAACACAGCTCGCTGGGCAGCAGCTCTGCCCACCTGGAGGCTGTGCTGACCCAGTGCTCTAAGGGTCCCACTTCCTGGCTCCCAGCTCACTCCACTCTGGGGGTCGGCCTGATCACCACGCGGCCACCCAGACCACAGGCTCATCTTCAATCCTCACAGTCCCAGGTCCCCTGCATGGTCCCCTGTGTCCGCCCCAGGAGGTGACCACACACACGTCCCCAGCGCTCCCAGGCACACCTGGTCACACAACAGTCTCTTCGAGACAGTGGGTGGTTTTCAAGCTTCTCTGAGCCACAGAAACCTTTCTCCAGACACAGCTTTCTGCAAACACTCTGCGTGTCAGTTTGAATGTGCCAGGTGCAGACACCCCTGCACTTCCTGGAACGTTCCAGAAAGCATCAAAGGGAGAGGAGGAAGTGAGGCCCCGACACCCCAGGCCGGGGTCACGGTCCCAGCACCAACCTTCACTAGCTGAGGCCCCAGGAGCCGCACTGCCGTGTCTGGAAAAGGTGTGGTTCCACCCAGAGTCCTCCAGGGAGGTCTGTGGGGAGGAGCCTACGAGGCAAGGACGAGAACGTGCTCTGAAAGGGGGAAGTGCAGTACCAACATCGGTGCTCCCGTTACCACGTTCCAGCTCATTTCTACATAATTTCAACAAGGAAAGAAAACATATCTTAATTACCATGCAAACTGCTTACTGTCAGTGTTTCTTGCTACCATTACTAACATTCTAATAAACTGCCCTTTTCAAAATGCTTTTGTGAAAATGTTTTCCACAAAGATGCAGGCAAACCACGCTGGGCCCAGCCACAGCCTGGGGCACTGGAAGGGCACAGCACCCCACCTCCACTCCTCAGCCACGGGCCTTGGTGAACACAGGACAGGAGGCCTGCTCTCTGTCCTGCAGGCTGAGTGCTCGCTGTTTCAGCAAGCGGGGTACCAGGGCTGGACCACAAGGCAAAAAGATGTGACCGCCCCGCCACCACACCTCTGCCAAAAAGACGTGACCGCCCCGCCACCACACCTCTGCCAAAAAGACGTGACCGCCCCGCCACCACACCTCTGCCAAAAAGACGTGACCGCCCCGCCACCACACCTCTGCCAAAAAGACGTGACCGCCCCAGCACCACACCTCTGCCAAAAAGACGTGACCGCCCCAGCACCACACCTCCTGCCCCGTTGCCGTCCAGCTCCTCGCTCAGCCTGCAGACACTGCCACTTGAAAAAAACCTGTACAAAGAGATACACTCAAAAATGCTGTAGATGAATCAAAATGAAATTCTAAAAAAAAAATGGTCAAGTAATCCAAAGGAGGTAGGATGAGTAAACAGAAAAACAAAAACCAGAGAGAGGGACTTCGCTGGTGGTCCAGTGGGTAAGACTCTGCGCTCCCAATGCAGCGGGCCAGGGTTCAATCCCTGGTCGGGGAACTAGATCCTGCACGCATACTGCAACTAAGACTCTGCATGCCGCAACTAAGAAGTCCGCATGCTGCAACACGACTAAGACCAGGCACAGCCAAAATAAATAAATAAATAAATAAATATTTTTTAAAAAACCCAGAGAGAACAAACACAAAACAAACAATAAAATGACAGCCTTCAGCCCTAACATGGCAATAATTATTACATTATGATATAAATGGTCTAAATACCCAATTAAAAGACAGGCATTGGCAGAATGTATTAATGAAAAAAATGACCCAACTATATGCTGTCCAAGCAAATATTATTTTTTAAAAATCAGGAATGATTACATTAACACCAGACACAGCAGACTTCAGAGCAAGGACAACAATCAGGGACAAAGAAGGTCATTACATAATGATAAAAAAGTCTCTCCATCAAAAAGTGAGCAATCCTAAATATGCATGCATCAAACAAAGCCACAAAACTCATGAAGTAAAAACTGGTAGAACTAAAAGAAAAATAGACAGATCCACGGTTACATTTGGAGACTTTTAAGACCCCCTCTCTCAACAGCTGGTAGAACAACTAGACAGAAAACCACCAACAATATAGAAGAACTTAACACCAGCCCCCAGATGAGGTGGTTGACATTTGTAGAACTGTCTACTCAACAACAGCAGGATACACATTCTTTCCAAGCACCCAGGGAACATTCACCTAGACAGACCATATCCTGGGCCATAAAACTAATCTCAACAAATTGAAAAGAATTCAAATCACACAGTGCATTTATTCTCTGATTATAATCAAATCAAACGAGAGATCAGTAACAGAAAGATAACAGAAATGACTCTAAACACTTGGAAATTAACACACTTCTGAATAATCCATGGACAAAGAGGAAACCTCAGGTGAAATTTAAAATATACAATGAACTGAATGAAAAAGAATATACAACATACCAAAATGTGTGGAACACAGCTAAAGTAGTACTGAGAAGGAAATTTCAGGACTAAATGCTTAAATTAGAAAAGACAAATGGTTTCTACGTTAAGAAGCTAGAAGTAATCTAAACTAAGGCCAAAGTAGGCGGAATGTAGGTGTGGCAGCAGAATAACCCCTGCCCCCACCCCAAAGATGCCCACATCTGAGTCCCTGAAACTGTGAATGTGACCTCTTGTGGCAAAGGGATTCTGCAGATGGGATTAAGGTTACAGGCCTTGAAACAGGGAGACTTCCCTGGATGATCCAGGTGGACCCAATACAACCACAGAGTTCTTTAAAGTGGGGAGCCTCTCTGACTGCATTAGAGAGAAAAGTGATGAGGGAGGAAGGGTCAGAGAGAGATGCAGTGTTGCAGGTGGGAGGGAAGGGAGGGAGGCCTCCAGAAACTGGAAAAAACAAGGAAATGCATTCTCCCCGAGACTCCAGAAAGGAACACAGGTCTGCCACACCTGATGTTAGCTCAGTGAGACCTGTGCTGGAATTCTGCTCTACAGAACTAATTCTAAGATAAAAAATTTGTGTTGTTTTACGTCATTAAGTTTGTGGTAATATTTTAAGGCAGCCATAGGAAATGAATACAGCGGGAAATAATAAATACGAATGGAAATTAATGAAAACATAGACAAACAATAAAGAAAAATGAAATAAAGTTAGTAATCTTAAAGAGAAAAGGAGAGAAAACAAACAAGAGATATGAAGATAAGCCACCACTACAGATCCTACAGATGTCAAACGATAATGTGGGATTATTATGATGAACTACTTCAAGCCAACATATATATCAACTTAGATGAACTGGACAATTTCAAAAACCACAACTTCCAAAACTGACACAAGCTAAGAAAGGAATTTGAATACCCCTGTAAATACTGAAAAAGTTGAATTTGTTGTCAAATACCTTCCCACCAAGAAGACTCTAAACACTGGGAAATTCTGCCAAACATGTAAAGAAGTGATAACACCAACCTCACACAAACTGCTTCAGAAAAATAGAGTAAGAGAAAGTAATTCCAAAGGCATCATACAAAGCAATCATAACTCTGATTTTAAAATCTGACAAAGATGTAAGAAAAATGAAAATGGCACACCAATATCTCTTATGATCATAGATGTAAACCCCTCACAAAAATATTAGCAAGAAAAATTCAAGAATCATGAAGAACTAGGATTTACACCAGGAATGCAAAATTATTTTGCAAAATATTTGCAAAATCTGTCAATATAATTCACCACATTAAAAGGATCTAGCAGAAAGTTAAAATTTCAATAGATGCAGGAAAAATCATTTGACAAAATTCAACACCATGCATGGCAAAACTCCTCAACAAACACATCTTTTTGTTACACGACAACTCTTGCTTTCCAATGGCATCAACCTGATTGCTGACTTGCTTGATCCTTCAAGACACAAGTTGTGGCATTTAGGATGGGGCCATGATGCAGTCACTGGTGTTGACCTAGCCTCAGGCAGGAACCCGTGGTAAGAGCTGGATGACAAGCAGAAGCCCATGATCCTTGGGGAAGGTAGAGGCTGGAGGTGAGCCCCACACTCATCCTGCTTGTCCCTGAGGGTGTTTTCCAAGTGGGGTGCAGAGATTGTAGATAGGGACTAAGAAGGAGCACCCAAAACCTGTGTGAAATCCCCCTTGGGTCTATGGTGAATCCTGTGTCTGCATAAAATGAGACTCTGGGACTCTGGGCAAGGGTGGGGTGGTCAAAACTAACTGGGAAGTAGGGGTCACACTGACAGCTCAGCTCAGCAGGAGCCAGTGTGGGGTGCTGGAGTGAAAGGACCCCAGTGAGAAGACCAAGCTTTCCGCAGCAGTTGCATGTAGGTGACGGGGACTCTGGCAAAATGGAAATAGACCTGCCCTAACAAAGCCAAAACTCGAGTCTTGAGAGGAACAAGGGGACCACTGACCACTTCATTTCCTGCCGGAACAAAGGGGGAACACGTGGGAGCCCTGCAGCACTTCATCCGTGATGCTCAGCACACAGAAGAGAATTCCCAGACACAGTGAGCCACGAAACAATCAACAGGATCTGGGCGTGATCCAAATATTAATGTTGGCAGACAAAGACCTCAAAATAGCTGTGATGATTCTATGATAGAAAATAGAGGAAAAGGTAGACAAAAGGGACATGGAGTATCTCAACAAAGAATGAAAAGTTAAAGAAAAAAATGCATTCTAAAACTGAAAATTACAAAATATGAAAGAAAAAAAATCACTGTGTGGAGCTACCAGGAGACTGAACACAGTAGAAGTCCAGGGCAGTGATCCTGAAAAGCATCAACAGAAAAGGTCCAAAATGCAGGACAGAGAGGAAGAAAGAAAAAGGTGAGCACAAAAAACAAAAAACAAACAGAAAATCCAGAAAAGAGCATAGGATGGAGACACATTGAAAGGGTTTACCCAAATATATATAACAGTTTAAAAATAACAGTAATAACGTTGTTACTAACAATTAGTCTATGGAACTATTTTTTTTTTCCCTTAGAGAATATTCCACTTGGAATATAGAGTTAAAACTGCCATGTTATGAAGTTACTTGAAGTAATTTTTTCCTATTTGGTTGTATCACCAACTTGACATACATTTATATATTTAAACTAATTAATTTCCATATAATTTCAATATTTAGGAGTGGCTTTCTCATACTTTCTTGATTTAGATGTTTATTGATTATCCAAAAACCTTTACATGATGCCATTGTCAAAATTATATAATAAGATTTTCATTCACAAAAATCCTCCCATTTCTGTCTACTTTGGGTCCCTCCCTTTCAATATAAGTAACCAAAAAAACTGGTTGGGTAAATGCTTCCATTGTTTGTTGTTAAACATATAAATGAATACATTACATACATGCACATCTGTATATCTGCCTTCCAAGGGTAGAATACTATGAACAAGTCTGCACCCTGCTTTTCCTTTTACTTAATGTATTCTGGAGATGACTGTAAACTGCAATACAGAAATACCCTTCATTCCATTTCTATAGTTGCAGAGTACTCCATTGTATAAGTAAACCACAATGTACTCAACCCATAGATGAACATACGGATCATTTCCCATCTTTTGCTATTAACATAGTGCTAAAATGAATACCCATGTGTATACCTATTTCCTATACCTATTGGTCATGCCTATTTTTGCCAGTGATGCTCTGGGATAGAGTCCTAGAAATAGGACCATGGGATCAAAGGGTAAACGCAAATGAAACTTTTCTAGACATTGACAAGTTCCCCTCCATAAGTACTGCATTAGTCAGCTTGGGTGGCTGCAACACAATACCACAGACTGGGCAGCTTAAACAACAGAAATTTATTTTCTTGCAGTCCTGGAGGCTGGCGGTCTGAGAGATCAAGATCTGGGAGAGTTGGTTTCCCCTGAGGCCTTCTCCTTGGTGTGTAGGTGGTTGCCTTCTCTGTGTTCTCCCACGATCATTTCTCTTGTGCATACACATGTCTGCATCCTAATTTCCTCTTCTTATAAGGATGCCAGTCATGTTGGGCTAGGGCCCACCCTAATTACCTCATTTTAACTTAATTACTTCACCAAAGACTCTCATCTCCAAATATGGTCACATTCTAAGGTACTGAGGGCTAGGGCTTCAACACATGAATTTGGAGGGCATGATTCAGCCTTGTGCTGCAGCACTGCTCTACACCCCCAGCAATGTGTGTGTCTGTTTCCTCACACAATTCAAGAACTCTAACCTTTATTTTAGGTCTGTCTGCCTTAAATGTCATGTGGTTGTTTCCATTTCCTAAATCAATCTGAGAACCTCTGTTCTGAAATAGAACAGTTTAATTGCTGCTTATTTTGAAGTAGGAGAGTTTAATAATTTCCGTTTATTATCAGTAGTTAAATAATTAATCCTACATGTCAACTCTCCCTTATGGCTTTTTTCTGTTTCCTTATTTAATGTTGTTGGCTTATATGAAATATATTTTCACTTACATTCAGGTATAAAAATACTGAGCTAGGTCTTAGACATTTTGTTTGTTATCTTCTTCAGTAACTTAGAAGATATTCATCCTCTTTCCTTCTATCCCTTATTTTAAGTAGGATCTAAAATTGAAACAGAATCGTTTCCCCCCATCATCGAGAATCAGGAAAAAAAGAAAACTATATCATGTTTGTGCCACCGTACCAGTTAGCCTTGCCTTAACTAAGCCCATGAGTCCAAATACCTTAATTACTGTAGTGGCTACTTCGTGACTAAAAGTGACCAGAGCACTTGTTTATCTGAGAGCCAGAAAGACCTTGGGCCTGATGTCATCCCGGGAAGCTGGTCCCTCTGGAAAGGGTGCACTGTTGTTCCCAAACCTCCCACAAGTCCCGCTCAGTGGCGCACCTCAGTGAAGGGCCTGATGTGACACCACATGCCCCGGCCTTAAATCAGCTTGCCCAGGGCTCAGGGGCACCGAGCCCGGGTCTTGGCAGCATGGGGCCTTCTCGTGGGAAGGGGGCAGAGAGTAAGTTCCATGAGCACCTGTCCCTGGATCCTGTGGACCATCTCGTGTGTGACTCACGGGAAGATTCTGCTCTAGGGAAAGACACCCCGAGGTGCTGGGGAGGGAGGATGGGCCCAGGCTCTGGGCGCGGGGCCCTGTCCTTCTAGGGCCACAGAGCCCTCCCTGCCCCCACTGCCGCTCCCACTGCCCTCGTGGTAACTGGACGCACGTGTGGTCAGTGGCGGGGCCAGCTCCCGGGAGGGACGTGAGGCTGTAAAACGTGCAGCTGCATGGGCTCTAAACAAGGCTGGCTCTGGTCCGTAGGGGGCGGGGGTACGGAGCGGTCAGCAGGGACCCGGGTGGTTCTGGGTCGAGAGCGGGGAGCAAACTGAGGCACAAAAGTACCTTGCACCTGGCTCCACATGCCCGGCCATCATGACAGCCCTGACCGGCCCAAGCGGGGTCACGGGGAGAGGCGGGGACCCCGGCAGGAGAGGAAGGGAGCAGAGGGTGAGAGAGATGAGAAGAGCCCAGAGGGAGACAGTCAGACTGACGGACGGAGGAGGGAGACAGAGGCTGAGGGCGAGTGAAAATGAACCCAAGGGCCAAAGAGGCAGAAGCCCCGAGGTGATGCGGGGCCTACAGCCCAGGGTCCCTGACAGGTGCCCCTGCGCCATGCTGCCTGGGCCCACAGGACACCGGAAACAACCTTCAGGTCTGCCGCGGGGACATGGCTGCTGTCACAGGGCAGCGGGGCGGGCGGGGAGGGCTCTCTGAAGACTCAGGTCGGCGCTCACCCAGCCCGGCTCAGACATCCCTGCACAGAGCGGCCCGGGGGCGCCGGCATCGCTCGCTCACGCCCTCTAACTTCTAAGGGGAAATGAGGTCTGCTCCCCCCTCCCTCCTGGGAAACCGTGTGACCCTCACGGTGACCAGGTCCACATGTGCGTGCTGACCGTGGGGATAGGAGGGCCCATTCAGAGCCGCACTCACCGTCGATGGCGGACGGAAGGGACCTGGTGCCTTGTAACCTCCAGGCCTGTCCTGCAGAGGAAACCGAGAAATGCTCCAAAAGCGGGCAGCCGAGTCTGCCAGCCCTGGCCAAGACCAGCTTCTGGCCTTGTTCGGTGGGGCACCCTCCCTGCTCCTGGGGGTCCGCCCCCGGGTACCACGGTGACCCTTTCAGACTGGACCCCCCCACCAAGGAACGGAAGAGCTCAGGGAGGAGGGTCCACCCAGCTCAGTGATCCCCACCACCAGGCCTGGGCTGAGCGGGGCCCTCCGGGAGCTCCTGGTGACGTCCCTCAGCCCACGGCCACAGGAAGTCCACATCTGGGTCCAGGGACAGAGCACCACAGGCCCTGAGAAGCCTCCGCGCCCAACCCGGGCTTGGGACCAGGCTTGGTGGAGCTCTGGGATCCTCAGCCCCGGAGCGGTGAGCGGGCGTGAGTCCTGTCAGGACACCCTCTGGGGAAGGGGCGGGCTTGACACAAGGCTCCCTTCATGAGAGGCTCGTGGGATCTAGTTTGAAAAAAGTTTTAATTTCTCACTACGAAGTATTTCAAACCCAGAGTAATTAAAAACTCTGAGACAGCAGTGCACTGGATATTGAGAATTAACAAATGTGAACACTGCACTCTATTTGCTTCGGCTTATTTTCAAATGAATGGAACACACAAAAGACTAAAGCCACTGTCCCAGCCGCCTGGCCTCTGCGCTGTGCCCCGCAGAGGCCCTGCCGTCGCGCTCCCGCCAGGCTGCACAGCGCCCCAACAAGACCTCCTGTCGCATCTCGGGTGCAGAAAATGGGCACCAAGGGCACCATCCGCACTGCCCCTCTGCCGCTTACACTCAGGGCTGTGCCATCAGGGTAGCCCCGCTGGCGCCCACAGATCAACGCTTAACTGTGCCCACGGTGTATTTACACATCCAGCGTCTGACAGGGAGCTGCTCACGTGTGTCTCCCGGGCGCGTGGGCCTGCTCTTTCTCGAGTGTACCCCAAGGAGCGGGGCCGCTGCTCCCTGGACACTGCCCCGCTGCTCTCCCAGGTGGGAGCCGGGTCTGGCGCCCGGGCGGCGTCCGGGCACCCTTCAGCACACTTGTCGAGCCTCCCTGAGTCCGGCTCCGTTTGCCTGGGAAGGCAGGCCCCTTATGTGGACACCGGCTGGCACTTCGTCCCGGAGGCTCTGGAGGCTTCTCTACCATTCCTCGTCCTCTGCCTCCCTGATCTGTGGCCTTCTCTGCCGTCTGCATGCAGGCCGAGGCATGAGGAGGTGCCTGGAGCACACCGAGGACCCTGGGCTCGTGGTGGATGTGGGGGGGGGTGAGGCGAGGGAGCAGGGCTGGCGGCTCCCCGCAGTCAGGACAGGAGCCAGGTCCGGGTTGTGGCTCTCCAGGTGCCCAGGACGCGAGGGGGGACGTCTGGCGGTCCGGGATGCGTCTCGGGAGGGGGGAGCCCACATGCACGTCTTGCGAGTGGAGAACCCAGGACAGTGGGCAGAAGAAGCGTGCTCGCGGACACATGGACGAGGAGAGCCCACGGGGCCCAGGAAAGGAGCGTCGGGAGGCCGTGCGGGCGGGGTGGCCACAGCCCAGGGCCAAGAGGCTTTCAGAAAGGAGCACCAGAACAGTCAATACTCCACTGCTGTTAGAACCCGGCAGGTCGGGCGTGAGCTGCATCTGGCAGCTTTGGGGCAGGGAGGAGGTGGAGGTCTGGCCGAACAGGAACAGGACGGGCTGCCATTCAACGTTACTCCAAAAATTCAGGCCATGCGGTTAGTAAATTAAACATAACGAGGAGCCATAGATACTCAAAAGGGAAGGGCGTTACAATTATTATCTGTGATCATGTAATTCTCTACCTAACACATCCCAGCTTATGAGATCCAAGAGCACGTAGTTTACTAAGATGACAGATGATAAACTAAAGACACAAGAATAAGTCTCTCTCCTATACATCAGTAATACTTACAAAAGAAGCCAAGGATAACCTGAACAAGGACAACGCAACACACTGAGGAGACCACGGGGTCTGGTGAGGCCTGGGTGTGGGCAGGGCCTGCCACGCCCCCACTTGGAAGGACCTCCCTCCCAGCCTGAGGTGTGACTGAAATGGGAGGCCACAGAATCCATGACAGAAGGACTGCAAGGTTCCTCTGGAAGCACAGAGGTGAGGAATAAGACGGGTCATAAGTTGGCTTTTTGGCAGGGACAAATTCTGAGATGCTATGGATCACTCTGTGGGGGGAGGGGGAGCGTGGACCCTAAGTGACTGGGATGAAGGCGGCATCTCTCAGTAGGGATTTGGGTTAATTGTAAATGGCCCTGAGACTCCAGCTAATCCTTAGAAACAGAACACAGCCCAGCACAGTGTCACCCCGCTGGGCCCCACTCCTGCTGGTCTGTGCAGCTTTCTCTACCACTGGAGAGCAAACCCCATAACTTAGGGCTGAACACAGTGCCCACTTATCAGCTCATGGCCAGGAGGGGCAGAGGCCTGGACATGGGGTGGCTGGTCCTCATTCACGCAGGACTCAGCCACTGCTGCGCTCTCCCTGGGAGCCGGGCTCTTCTAGGCGGAGGGTGTCTCTGTGGCCATCAGCCGGGCCCTCTTGGCGCCCAGACGCCACCTGCATCTCCTGGTCTCTCCCGCTGGAATCCCCCTCACCTCCCGTCTCTGTCTTCTTCCACCTCCCACTTCCAGACCCAGACTGAAGGGCTCCTGAGATTAGGTCAGGGCACCTCCCTCTGAGTCACTCAGTCAGGTGACTAGAAACCTGAATGACATCCACAAAATCCCTTTGCCAGGCAACGCGACACAATCACGCGATAACGTCCCACATGCCACCCACTCTCAAGGGGGGAATTCAGCAAGGCCTCTAGGCCAGGGTGAAAGCCTACAAATCTGCCCACCACACCTTGTCCTGGGCTGACTTCTGGTATGTTCCCCAGCGGGAGGTCCTGGAGGGAGGTCCAGGAGGCCGCCAGGGCGACAGAGGAGGAGGGGTGGGGGCAGCGAGGCGGCTCTGCAGGAGGACTTGGTGTCCATGCAGCCGCATCGGCTCCTCCAACCCCCAGGGACACTCTCTGGGGCCTGGTGACTCCCGGCTAGTGACATGGCTCCTGGGGGCCTGCTCTGCAGAGGACCCTGGGTTTGACCCCCAGGCTAATGCCCAGACTAGGCCGCTCTCAGCCTCTGTTCCTCATTCTAAATACAAACGAGAAAATACCCACCTCTCAGCGACATGAAAAGCACTCTGTAATTTGCAAAGTGTTATACAAATGAGGAACTTTAAGCCTGATTTTGCCAGGATAATTCTAGAGTAAGAATAGGAGATAAGAGAAAGGAACAGAGGAAGGTGAGGAATGCATTTACTGTATTATTTCTGAAAGCGTCCGGGTCCAAACAACGCCAGGACCCAATTATTTGCTGGGGCTGGGGAGAGAGGAAGGTCTGTGCTCTGGGGAGAACACGTCTGACCATCCCCGTGTGCGCGGGGCCAGGAGCTCGCGGGCGGGCTGGGGGCAGGGCGGGGGGTGGGGGGAGAGGTGGGCCTTGTGGCTGGGCCGTCTCCTCCAGCGGGAGACAGCAGGGAGGTGGGCAGCACTACCCCCAAGGCCCCAGCTTAGCTTCAGCCGCCTCTGTGCGCCCTTCTCCACGCTGCTGCCCTGGAGGCCCTGAGTGGCCCTAAGACTCAGAGGGACAGTCGGCACCGCAAGACAACCGACCAGCTCCGTCAGCGTCACGAACAGACACGGGAGGGATGCGCACCCCAGTTACAAACGTGACTAGTTTGTATAACGTGATGACTTTGAACTCCGGTAGGCGACGGCACAACGGTGTGGGTGCTTCGCTGTTTCCCGGCTGGGCCGCCTCACCTCGTCTGACTGCACGAGCCTAACGTGTGCTAGCGCAGCCCAGCAGTGGCTGCAGCGCCGTCCTGAAAGCCGCACTGTCCAGAGAAAACCGCAGCCCAGGGCAGAGAATGAGCAAGAAGCACACAGCAGGGGGCGCCTGCCGAAGTCCACCGCCACCAGCTGCGTGGAAAGGGCGCTTCCAGGGCGGGGGACAAAGCGACAGCGAGCAGCCTGACACCAGGCGTGGAGCCGTGTGGAGAGGGGCACGCGCAGCGGGGGCACAGCCGGGGGGGAGGGGGTCGTCTGTGATCCCGCCTGGGGGACCCTCTGCCCAGGCACCTCCTTTCCCACCGAGAGGCTGCCGCAGCCCGTGGGGAGGGGCGGCCGGCCTGGGGCCACACGCGGCTGACATCACCCGGGTACCGCTCTCCTCGGGCAGCGGTCAGATCCGGGTGGTCGTGCTGGAGACCAGCGGTGGGGAAGGCAGGGCCGCTGTGTGCAGAGACCTCCCAGGGTCAGGCGAGGGGGCATGGCGACGAGAACCAGCTGGGCCCGGACCTTGGATTCCAAAGGACACCAGGGCCAGACAGGCGGGGGTGCGGGAGGGTGGATGGCAGGCCGAGGGCGGTGCCGCGCGGGGGCGCGGGCGCCCGGCTCTGGGCACGGGGCAGAGGCCTGGGGGGGCCAGGGCAACGGAGCCGAGAGTGAGGGCGGGGCGGTCAGGCCCGGCTGTGGGGGTGACGCAGAGGGGCCTCGAGGTCACCACGGAGCCCGCATCTCAAGATGAGCCTCTTGGGCACGAAACGGGCACAAGTGTGCCTGGTGAGCCGCCGCGCCGCCCTTGGCCGGCTGGGGTCCCTGCTCCCCGGAGAGTGCCACAAGAAGAGGCATCATCTTCCTGGCACGGGGCTCACGTGGCCCCAGGGTTCAGAGCCCCGGGCGGCTCCGGGGTCCTGCTCTCCACGGCCACGAGGCAGGGCCGCCGCGGGGGACGGGATGGGGACGTGCTCGGCTCAGGTGTGAGTGGAAAGCCCCGGGCGACAAGCGCCGGAGCACCTCCCCCTGCCCCGGGCCCCGCCCGGCTTCCTCACCACGCGGCCCGGCCAGCAGCGCTGCACCCCGCGAGTCCAGAGACCCACTCCGGGGGCAGCCCGAGTCGGCAGAGAACCAGCCGCGCACACCTTCAGCGGTTCGCGCTTGGTGACAGGTAACCTCGGGACAGTGGGAGGCGCCCACTGGGCCGAGGGAGGAGCTCTCACCAGCCGCCCTCTGGGCCTCCTGGGCTCCGAAACCCCATGTCACTTCAAGAGGGTGCTTGTCCTCTTCTCATTAGATTTTTAAAATTATATTCTGAGGCATTGATTTTGTTTTAATTAAAATTCCAGTTTGAGAAAAGTGTTGAGACACTGAAACGGCAGCTCCCGCATCGGCCCAGAGCCCGGCGCCCCCCTTGGCTCACCTGGGACCCCACCTGCCGCCCCCTGGCCTCCCCCTTCCCGAGTCTCCCAGGAGATCTGTCCAGAGGAGAAGGGCCACCGTGTTTTCCACTGAAGAATTCGTTTTACTTACTTATTTGACAACTTTTTATTGGGATGTAATGTGGAACCTTGAGAAAAGTTGCGTGAACATTACAACAAACTTCTGCAGGTCCCTTAACTGTCCCCCCATTGCTCAGTCAGGCCTGTTCGGTTGTCGCGCACGTATTTGTTCCCCATCAATCCACACCGGCTGAGAGTGACTACAAGACAGCACTTGCCTTGACCCCAAATACTTTAGAGCATATTTTCTAAAAACAAGGGCATCTGGGTAGGCAAAGTACAAAACCAGTTATCAAAACCAGAGCACTTCACGGCGACACGAGGCCTTTACCCAGCTTCCGGCCCCCCCAGCAGCTCCCACCAGACACACTGTAACCGCATCAAGTCCTCATATGTCACCTTCATGAGAATAACAGAAGAGGGCCTTCTAGAGCCGTGAAATTAGCAATGCTGTTATAACAGTACCTCCCTTCTTAAAAGTTCAGCAAAACAAATTTCATGTGATGTTAAATATCATACAAAGTTTTTTTTAAGACAAAGGAAAATAGGAAACAAAATAACGACCCTACTGACAATAAACACACATCATAAAGCCATGCTGACAAAAATAGAAAAACTATAATCTAATATCTTTAAGTTGATTAAAAGACATTAAGATAATGATGCAAGAGATGAAAAACTATAAATCAGAATTAGAAAAACTCAAAAATTAGGTCATAGAATTCAGGAAAGAATCAAGAATAAAAGAAAAAATATTTCAAAATCAGGATGAAATTAGAAGACACACGAGACTGAATAAACACAACAGAGGAAAATAGAAGAAAGAGAACATTTTTAAGAGTCAAAAACAAAACAAAGCAATGAGAAGAATTCAAGAAGAGTGATACACAGAGAAGGAAACAGAGAACGCCAGACAGACAGGAACAGAGCAGAGAGAGGACAAAGGCACGACCCGGCACCTCTCCAAACCACAGCTCCTCAAAACTCCTCTTAAATCAAAGAGGTACTTAAAACTAGAGAGGTACTTAAAACTGAATGCATTGCTGGATTCGACCTGCTAACATTTTATTTAGGGTTTGCACATCTGTCTCAGAAGGCAGAGTTACCTATAGATTACTTTAGGATTACTTGCGTGACTTTTATATCACAACATTGCTGATCTCATAAAATGATTCTGGGAACTTCTGACTTTTTCTGTTCTCTAAAACAATTGCATACCTTAAGAATTATGTTCCCTTTTGGATGAGTGAGAACGTGCTGTGGAGTAGGACCCCAGTGGCACGTGAGTGCAGACTCTGAGCGCCGTTTCAGTCATTCCCATAGTTATCCAGACTTTCTACATCATGTGTGGCAATTTTGTTGATTTACATTTTTCTAGAAAATTATTCATCTCATCTATATTTTCCAATTTTGTTGCATAGAGCTGTAAATAGATATCTCTGCAAGTTTTAATAGCCTCCACATCTGCAGTTACATCTACTCCCTGGTCACCCAAGTTTCAAAGTTTTGCCTTTTCCCCCTTTATCAGAGTTGCTAACAGTTTAAGTGTTTTACGTTCCTTTACCAGTGTTTACTGCACCTAACACCATGTTTTCACATTTTGCTGTATTCATCTCTACCCTTATCTTCATTAATTTTTTTCCTACTTTGTCTTGAATTATTTTGTAATTATTTCTCTAACATTTAGAGTCATAGGGTTGTTTCATTTATTTTAAGTGTTTCCAGTGTTCCAACATTTTCTCCTGAGAAGTGTTTTGACAGCATCCTTCAAGTGTTTTGACGTGCAGTATTATCTCATTTTCATTACTTTTTATACAGTTTATGCTTTTATTTAAAAGCATTCCCAAATCTCTAGATATGTAATGGAGTCTGGGTTACTTCTGATTATCATTTTGTGGTTAATTTCCATTTTTATTGTACTTAATGATTTCCGCTGTTGAAAAATTAGATTTCCTTTAAAGTAAAATACATGGTAAATATATTTGTGAATGGTCCTGGTGTGTTTGAAAAATAGAAAGGAAGAAAGTAGGGAAGGAAGGGAGGGAGGAAGGGAGGGAGAAAGGAAAGTAGGAAAGTATATCCTGCGTTTGGAACACAATTTGTTAAGAATGCTATTCAAATTCTTCATAACCATATGAAGTTTTTTGTCTTCTTGATTTTTCAATTAAAGTTTCCCATTATGGTACTGGATTTGTCCATTTCCTATTCTTAGAAGTTCTTCCTTCATAAATTTTACAGCTATGTAATTATATACATAAAAGTTCATGAGTATCATATCTTCTTAGAGGATTATAACTTATCAAAATGAAGTATCTTTGTCCCATTTAATGCTTTTTATCTTTTTCTTGAAAATAATGTTGCTTGGCCTGCTTTCCAGTGATTACCATTTGCTTAGTACCCTTCCCACTAATACATTTTCTGTTTCTGTGTCAATTTTAAGACAATCTGAGTTTTGCCTTTTAACAGAGAAATTTCACATATATTTGAACTAATGCCACATGATGTCTTGCTTTATACATTTACTTTGATTTCTAATTTTTTCCTTCGTCTCTACCTTTTTGTTTTTTGGTGACTTCATCAGGTTTTCTTTGTTCCAGAGTTTTTCCTCTACAATATTTGAAGCTGCACAATCTGTGCCTGTGACTGGTGGCTCCTGGTACATTGTTAACGTGTTTAAATGCACATTCACACACTACAGGCTTGAATAGTCTCGACATATTCCCCCAGAAAAAGAAATGATGTTTAAGAAACTTTCACTCTTCTCCTTCTCGTCACTATATAAATACATATACATAAGAGTTTCGGTTTGTAGGACAGAAACAAGGCGGTGGAGTCGAAGGACGTGAGCTCACCTCTTCTCAACGAAAACACCAAAATCACAACCAACTGCTGAACAAACCATCGACAAAACAAACGCTGGAACCTACCAAGATTTTTTTCAACTATTATTTTAATCTGCATACCAATAGGCACCAACAATTATTTAGAGTAGCTACATGCTACCCTGGATTCTTTCCCACCATTATCAGTGGAACCAAACGCTAATCTCTTTTGTCGATCGCTATCTTTCTTCATTTTCTCAGAGTCTTAGGGGTGAGGCTGGAGACCTCTGAGTCCTTGACTGTCTGAAACACCCTTCCTTTGCCCTTCGACTTGAATCCTGGCTGTGTCTCAAATTCCAGGTTTGGAATCCTTTTTCCCCAAGTACTTTGAAGATATTGATCCAATTAATTCTAAAATGTACATTTGTCATAGAGAATTTTGATGCCAACTGATAGCCAGACCTTTGCTCCTCCTGCCAACCACTTTGGGGGTTTCTCTTTGGTCCTATCCCGAAATTCTGTCCCACTGTATTCGGGCCCTTGTGGTTTCTCACCATCCCCTCAACCCCCAAAGCCCACCCCCCTTCAACACTTTACTCCCGACACGTTCTGTGCCCTGAGAGGCTTCTTCCAGGACGTGTTTCATCACCCTCCTTCAGCCTTCTCTGCTCTCTGCTTTTCAGACTCCTATCAACAAAAAAGAGAGCTTCTCAAACTCCTCGCGGTCTCACCCTTTTCTCTCACACTCTCCACCTCTCAATGGCTGAGACCTGCATTCTGGAACAGCTCTGGGTCCTACAGACCTGCATTCTGGAACAGCTCTGGTCCTACAGGCCTGCATTCTGGAACAGCTCTGGGTCCTTTAGGTTTGCATTCTGGAATAAATCCTTGGTTCATTTGTCCAATCACTAATTCCTTCTTCTGTCTGTTCTGCAATTTAAACAGTTATCATTTTTTTTTTAAATTATTTATTTATTTATCTGTGGCTGTGTTGGGTCTTCGTTTCTGTGCAAGGGCTTTCTCTAGTTGTGGCGAGCGGGGGCCACTCTTCATCGCGGTGCGCGGGCCTCTCACTATCGCGGCCTCTCTTGTTGCGGAGCACAGGCTCCAGACGCGCAGGCTCAGTAGTTGTGGCTCACGGGCCTAGTTGCTCCGCGGCATGTGGGATCTTCCCAGACCAGGGCTCGAACCCGTGTCCCCTGCATTGGCAGGCAGATTCTCAACCACTGCGCCACCAGGGAAGCCCAGTTATCATTTTGATAACATTTCTTTCCAAAATTTTTGTTTGTTTCTTTTGAAGGAGCTGTTTCTTTTATGAATATTCTTGTCTTCATGCCATTAAGTCTTCGCTTAAATATGTTCTTCTGTTGCATTTGGTACTTCTTGCTGTTTGGTTCTCCTCAAATGCATGACAGCTCTTGGCTATGCCCACAGTTCTGCTTTTGAGAGGCTTGACTCACCTGCCATGGATACTGGTTCTGGGCCGAGTCTGAGTCCTCACACTTACCTGCAATAGGCTCTCCACGAGTCTGCTGTGATGTTTTCATCCACAAGCATTATCTGTTTCTATCTCTTAATAATTAACCAAAAGTCTGAGCCTCTGACTCAGTTACCCCTGTTTCAGCATGGATTCTACTGTTGCTGCTGTCTTAAAGTTTCTGTCTTTGGGGGGACTCTGGTATAGGTGACAGCAGATGAATGTTCTCAAGTAACCGGTCCTGTTCCAATCTGCAAGAGAATGATTTGTGTTCAAATCTGATTTGAACACAAATTTGATTCTCCTGTCTTTTTACCGTATTTAGGGTTTCTTTCATAGCCGGTTGATAACAGGTCTAGAAACACCCGTCTTAAGTTCTGGTTGATACATTAATCTCAATGGCCACAGCCTGGGGCCCGTGTGTGGCCTCCACCTCTTCCCAGCCTGGCCCCGGGGAAGGCCCCGCAGAGGCACAGGTCAGGTGGGCCTGGGGAAGACTTGCCTGAGGCCCCAGCGCAGAGAGGGGAGGAGAGCGGACTGACAGGTAACAGAGAGCGTGGACAGAGGGCGGGCCGTGCCCCGGCAGTGACGGCCCGAGGACAGGCGCTGGAGCAGACCTCCGGAAACAGCCGCAGCCTTGCTTCAGGAGCAGAAGCTAACCATGCAGCCACTCTGTATTTATGTAAGACACACCCTGCAATTTCCCTGTTGTCTGTAATTACCCCGTCACCACGTAACACTTGCCCTAGTTAAATGGTTGGCAGTTACCATGGAAACCAAGTACTGTTCTCTAACTTGAAAAGGTGGTTGTATTTTTTTAATTTTTCTAACATATTCTACTTTGATAGAGATTAATTTACAGCTGCCACCAATTTGGAGAGAAAGTCAACTGTGGCCACCAGCCATGTCTGTTGTCCCAGCCCCTCCCACCAGGAAGGTCCGCCCGTCCCTTTCCCCGTCCCGCCGCGGAGTCGCCATCCGTGGGCTCCTTTCCGGCGCTTGGCTCCCTTCGTCCTCGCTCGGCGAGCTCCACGGCCCCGTGAGCTCTGCCTACGCCACGCCTCTCCCCGGGCAGCCGCTTCGGCTCCCACTGCAGACCACACGCAGGCCGGGGCTCCCGTCATCCCGCTGCCCTTCCCTGGCCCAGCCAGGCCCCCAGTCTTCCAGGCATCCCTGCACAAACCTCATGAACCGGAAGACGTTCAACCGTAAGTTGACCCACAAGAGGTTCTCTTTTCCTGAATGCCACAAACGGGTGAACACTGGCCGTTCATGAGGACGACACGCATCTCACCCCGATTTCTCCATCTTCTCACCTCCCGGTTCCCCCCTCAGCTTCCTGGGACAGACCCGCCGGCCCGGCATGTCCATCGCTGCCAGACACCACCCTTGTGGCTGGGTGGTCTCTCTGTCCACCTCCCGCCCGCACGGGACGGGGCCCCCGTTTCTGCTCATCGACAACACTCCCCCGCATCCCCCTCTCTTCCCACTGCAGCAACTCGGTAAAGCCCCGTCCTCGCTGCCCCAGCTCTTCCCCTCTCTGCTCCTCCATGGGCGCCCACTTTCGCTCTTGTCCCCTCCAGGCCACCCGCTGGAAGCCCAGTTCTCCCTCCCCACTAACAGCAGGGATGGAGTCTGCCCGGCTCCGAAGACTTGCCCGGGACCCCCCTGCTGGTTCCTGGGGTCCACGCCAGGCCTCTCTCCTCCCGCAGATGCCCCCTTGGTGGCGCCAGAGTTTCCTGCACGGCATCCGCACGAGCCCACACCCCCAGCTCATCCTCTCTCCCAGGCTCCAGTGCCATCTGTCCAGCTGTGTGCTTGACAGGTGCACGAATGTCAGCATCTCACCTGCACGCGTCCAGAGGCCAATCACTCCCGAACCGACGCGAGCACTGGAGACGCTCTGTCTTCGCTGCCCCTCAGCCCTAGTCCTCGCCGCTGTCCCTGCCTCTCAGGTCACTTCCACTCTCTCAGGGGTTCACACTGGCTCTACCTTCAAAACACAGCCCGAGTCTGGCCAGCCCTCACCACCCCCTCACACCACTCTCACCTGGGCGCAGGTAAAGCCTCCTCATTGGTCCCTGCTTCCAGCCAGGGTCCCCTGAGCGTCTATTCTCTGCCCAGAGCCAGAGGTATATTCTTCAAGAACCGAATTCCGCTCAGGCGCCCCCCTCCACCCAGAGTGTAAGCTCCTACCAGGCCCCAGCACCCCGCCCCACCCCACTCACGGCTCCGGCCAGGCTGCCCCCCGCTGCTCTCCAGCCTCCTCACCTACGACCCTCGCACTGGCCGTTCCCTCTGCCTGGAATGCTCTTCTCCATCTGTGACTCACTCCCTCACCCTCACTTAAATGTCCCCTTCTCAGTGAGGCCGATCCCAATTGCGTGCACGCGCACACACGCACGCGCACACACGCACGCGCACACGCACACGCGCACACATGCGCACGCACACACGCACTCGCTCCTCCTGCTCTCCCCTTTCCTTTATCCACGGAGCTCATCACCTTCGCAC
Source organism: Eubalaena glacialis (assembly GCF_028564815.1). Classification (NCBI taxonomy): domain Eukaryota; kingdom Metazoa; phylum Chordata; class Mammalia; order Artiodactyla; family Balaenidae; genus Eubalaena; species Eubalaena glacialis. Next base: position 852,005 of record NC_083721.1, read on the forward strand.
TTCTTAGGCATGCGGTCTACCTTTGACGCCGTCTCTGGGGACAGAGCCCGTCAGTGTGTTTGCTGTTGGATCCGACCCTGCCCAGAACCAGACCTGGCGCAGAGCGCGGGTTTGATCTGTCTGCCCAGTGAGGCTGTTGCCTCTGGGATAGCAACCCTATCTTCCAGCCTCATTTAAAATTATTCCTCAAATCAGCTCTGCTTCTGAAGCATCTCATCACCTTCACTCTGTTTCTGACCTTTGAGACCCGCGTGTGGCCAGTGACAGGGTGAACATTCTGTGTGGATGAGGAGGGACAGCACCACACACTCCCAACCGCATCACTGCAAGAATCCAACGCTCCTTCTCAGTTCACTATAAAACACCCTGTTAAGGGAAACGAACACACAAGAAGCAGGTCTGAGAGGGTACGAACACCAGCAGGGGGAGCCGACCCCGTCAGGGGCCTCTCCACGTGCTCCGTGGCCGAGCGAGGTTAATGGGAGTCAGGGTGCAACTCGGGGTTAAGAATCTCCAAAGAAGTGGTCAAGCAAAGGGGCAACCAGAAGTGAGGACCAGGCCCCGCGCCGGGTGGGAGAGGGGAGGGTCAGGATCCAGGCTGAGGTGGGGCAACCAACAGGCACTGGGGTGGGGCACAGGCAGGGCACAAGTGGCAGAGCAGCCAGGAGGGGCACGGGTCACTGCTGGAGCAGGAGGGGCCGGGCAGGCAGGTCACCAGCGGGGTAGACGAGAGTACCTGGGAGCGTCTCCTCCTCCCGGCCCGTGGACGCCTGTCCTGCCAGCCCACCTGCTTCCCCCGCGGGTGAGGACACTGTCCATCTACCAAAAAGCAAGGGAAAAGCGTCATGTTACCCAATGAACTCGGCGCGGCCCGAGATCCCGCTCGGCCCCGGTTCCTGCTCATTCTCACGTCTGGAGGCTCACAGAACACCTTTATACTTGAAATTTGTTTTGCATCCATTCTCAATTGTTGTAACAGAAATACGTTTTAAAAAATCTGGTGCCACATTTAAAGAGTCAGAGATGCCCAGGGTGCTGTGGGCCCCAGCCAAGCACCACTGCTCCTTTAATGGAGCAAAGCAGCTGAGGAGGGCCTGCCCCGGACGCCTGGTACCCACACCTGGGAGGCTCCTCAGTGGGCTTAAGCCGCAGCGAAACTCTTCCCAAATCTCAGATGCACCTCAAGATCTAGCCATCGTCCTAATCATACCTAACGAATTGTGTTCCAGAAATACAGGCTGGCTGATGAAAACATGCAAAATCTTTAAAAGGAAGAGACACTAACACTTCTTCAGCACTTTGTTACTTCTAAGCACTTTCACGTTTATTCACTTACATGCACTCTTCGCGGGATTAGGGAGCAGGTGTCATCGTCACCGCTTCACAGAGGAGGAATCAGGCTCAGAGAAGGAAAGCACCCGGCAGGGTTGTGGGGCTGGCGATTCCCAGTGACCTGGAGGAATCCCTCCCGGACTGCTGGCTGCTTGGGGACACGTGCGCTCGTGGGGAGGGGGGGTTATTCCTCCCGAGGGCGCGGCACGTGTAGGGCTCACTGCTCTCTACAGCACTTGAAGTGACCGTACTCTGTGTCCCTTCTATGTAGGAGCAGTAATGGTGCCAGAGCTTTCTCCGCCCCGCTGCGTTCTCCAGAGCGATGGGTGAGTTACTTCATGTTTCACGTTTCGATTATTAAATAATATTATCGTACCATGAGTTTGACATGATCTTGGCAATGCATATAGATTCTTTTTATTCATAATAACTATTAAAACTCTTCTTGGTCTTGGGTGGTTTTCATAACTGTTCAAAACTATAGATATTTGAATGTAAAGAGTAAAAATTTAAACAATGAAAAATAAGACTCTCTCGTAGTATTTCTGAGCTCACAGTCACCGTTAACATCCCCTGGTGGGTCCATCCAGACACATTCTGTGCTCATGGAAGGAAAATGCATGTCTTGTTCTGCACCTGGCATGTTATTCTTTACCATCAGTACATCTTAGATTTTTTTTTTTTTTGAATCAACACATTCAGAGGCACCTCGGCATGAGACTAGAAATCCTGTACACTTTTGATTTCAGAGAAGTTAACCAAAATCGTCTCCATACAGGTCTCTGCAAATTATATGCCCATCAGATTCCTGACTGCTCTTTCTCCAGCCACTGGATTCACCCTCAAACACTTTGATCTTTGACAAACTGCAAGATGAAAAATATTACCACATCAGTTTAATTGTTTGACACTTCAAAAATGTAACCATCTTGAGTGAGGCTGAGCTCTTTTTTAATTTGTTTACTGAGTATCTGTACTTTGGGTGTGGCGGGGAAAGCCCTGCTCAGGGCCTCTGTCCATTAAGAGGATTAGTGATGACTCACCAAGGATGACTCAGGAGTGACCACATTTACACCCTCCCCCACTACCCGGTGTGAGTCCTCATCTAGCTAGTTTTGGTTCTTTTGCTGATAACGCTGGATGATGTTCTTAAATCCCTACGCATCGATCAGTTGGCCTGAAGAGCATGAAGGGCGCGGCTGGCGCCTCTCTGTCCCCTCTGCGAGCCCCACCCCCAGCTCCCTCCTTGTCACTACTGTGAATACTGCTGCTGCCGCCTCGTGAAGGTCTGCCATTCGAGAATCCCGTCCTCGACGTATCCCTGTGCACCGTGCTTGTGGGTCCCCCCATCCTTCCTGTGCCCCTTCACCCCTGAGTCCATTGCGCTGTCCAGAGTCCAGCGCCATCTTCAAGGAGCCCTTTCAGCGAGGGTGCATAAGCATCACTTTTCCCTAGGTCCTCACATGTTTGAAAATGTATTATTGAGAAAATTCTTTCTTTCCTAAAGATTTTGTATACCTTGCTACAAGGTATCTAGCATGCAACCTGCCGTGGAAACACCTGGGGCCAGCCTGATCGCTCTCCCTTATAAACGCTATAGACATAAATAGCAAGATGGGTAAAAACTGAGAAAAGCACTTCATAAAACAAGAGGTCCAAATGGCCAATAAGCACATGAAAAGGTACTCAGTCTCACAGTAATCAAAGATATGCAAATTAAAACCAAAAATAGATATAAATACACACCCACTACACTGCCTAAAATATAGCAGTCTGACAAATACCCTGCCCAGTGCTGGCAAGGGTGAGGAGCAATGGGAACTTTTAAACACCTTCCAGTCACTTAGGCTTTATTTTGTTCTGAAACTCCTTCTACTATACAGGAGAAAAAATGTATCCACTAATTATAATAGAAAAGTTATGATGCATTCAATCCCAACCAAAGATAACCAAACCATTTTTACAGGTAGAAAAATACTTCAATTGAACAGTGAAAACAAACTTATAACAGTAATAAATAGTTCAGAAGTAAACAAGCGGAGTTTGCACTTGCACAAACATGATATAAGCAAGGCTGATGGTCTGAGCCGGAGGAAGGCGGGGCTTGCCAGGGCTCCCGGCTGGAGGAGAGCGGTCCAGGGGTCACTCTGGAAGGCACATCCTCATTTCTGCACTATTTTCTTCACCAATTTATAAACCTTTTTGAGGCGCATGGTTGTTTTGCACTCCGAGGGCTTTTACAAACAGAGTTCCAGCACAACAAAGTGCTGTCCCGGCAGGAGGACACCTCCAGATGCACGGAAGCAGACAGCAGAACAACGTGTGGCGAGAGGTGCTGTCTGTGCATCTCTCATGGACGGACACACGCAGGTTGCTGGCTGCTCATCCAGAGACGGTGCACAAGGACACTCGTTCCATGTTTTCTGGTGGAAAAGGTCATATCAAGGAATTGGTGAATGTCCCTCTTTCGAAGCCACAGTGCTACAATACCACTCCATATAGTTTGTTTACTTCATTTGTTTTTGGGTAAAAAAGTCATTGTATGGAGGGGGAAAAAAGATGCTGCTCTCTAAAATCTGGTGTAGTTTTGAAGAGCAATAGGAAAAGGTGATTGCCTGAACCGTCATACCAAGCGGTAGGTCTGTATTTTGCTGCTGTTGAGTACAGCCTTTGGGGCATCAGCCAGCAGAGCATAAGATGTGTATAAGCAAGGACGCGGCAATTCCGTTCAGGATGCATACCCCACAGTGGCGTGTGCACGCGCAGGCCACCAGACACGTGCCAGATTGCAGACTCTGAGAATGATGGGCCATCTTTAATTCTGGTTGCTCTGAAGATTTTCTTTGCTGTAGTTTTCAAGGGTCAAGCAATGATGCCTAGATGTGAGAAGTTAGTTTTGCTTATTTGTTTGCTTGCTTCTTTATTTATTCATTTCAGGGTCAGCTGTTTCATGATTCTAGCATGAATATCTTCAATGCTTTTGAAAAATCCATGGCCTTTATATCTTCAAATATTTTTCTGAAATCTCCCCTCCCTTCCTGGGCCACTCATTACATGACATTAGACCTTTTGACTCTGCCCCACAGTCTCTCACGTTCTGTGTGTATTATTCTGTTCTCTTTTCTCTTGTGCTTCAACACAGACATACTTCACTGAAGTGCCACCCAATTCACGAAGCCTGTGTCCAGTCTTCTGTTACAGAGTCCAGTGAATTATTCATTTCAGATCCTATATTTTTTAAATTCATAGGATTCTTTTCATAGATTATGATTTCACTTGAAATTCTCTATTTTTCATATATTTTTATATCTATTCTATTTTTTAAGACAATAATCTTCATGACTTTAAAGTTCTTGTCTGGTAGTGCAATTCTATACATCATCTGTGGTTTTATTTCTCATCTGTTTTAGCTCTTGTTTTTGGTCCTGTTTTTAATTTTTCACTAAATACTGGACATTGTGATTGAAAATAACTTAAGCTCTGGACGTTATCTTGCTCCGAAAAGGGGTCCTCCTTTCTTTCTTGCAAAAAATCAGTCAGTCAATCAGCTTTGAGATGTAATTGACTTATAATAAAATGTACATGTGCTGTGTACACGCTGAAATGTTTTATCATGTGTACACACCCACGGAATCATCGCCACAGCCAGGATAACGGACAGGCACACTCCAGAGCTGTCTGTGGCCGTCTGCAATCCCTCCCTCTCCCCTTTGCAACAAACACCTTGCCCCAAGGAACCACCGACGTGCTTTCCAGCACTACAGAATTTGCTTTCTCTAAAAGTTTATAAATAGAAGCACACTGGGCACATACTTTTGGCCCGACTACTTTTACTCAACATAATTCTTTTGAGATTCCTCAATGTCATTGTGCAACCATATACCATAATTTGTGTATTCATTCATTTATGGATGGACATTTGAGATGCTTCCAGTATTTCAGCTATTAAAAACAAATTTCTGCAAACATTCTTGTTCAAAGCTTTGTATGGATATATGCTTTCATTACTCTTGGGTAACACCTAATAGTGGAATGCCTGGTGGGTGTACATTGGATTAGCTTCTTGGCTTAATCGCCAAAATGTCTTCCAAAGCACATGTACCGCTTTGCATTCTCACGGGCAGTATGAGATGGTCTCCATCTCTGCCAGTGCTCGGTAGATGGGCCACCAAGTAGTGTCTCACTGTGGATTTAATTTGCATTTAGCTAATGACCAATGCTGTTGAACTTCTATTCAGGTACTAACTTGCCATCCACGTATTTTCTTTGGTGAAGTGGATGTTCAAATCTTTTGGTCATTTTTAATTATGCTGTTTGTTTCCTTAGTACTGAATTTTAAGAGTCCCTTATACGTTCCAGATAAATTAGATTTGCAAGTGTTTTCTCTCAGTCTGTGGCTTGTCTTTCCATTTTCTTAACACTGTCTTCTGGAGAGCAGAAAATTTTAAATTTTTTTAATTTAATGAAGTCCAGTTTATAACCTTGTTTCTTTTATGGATAATGCTTTTAATGTCATAACTAAGAAAACTTTGCCTAGTGTGCAAGGTCACAAAAAAATACATCATGTTTTGTTCTTGATGTATAAAATTTTAGATTTCTGATCTACTTTAAGTTAATTTTTATACATGATGGGAGATATGGATCAAAGGTCTTTTTTTTCTTTTTTTTTGCATCTGAATGTATAATTATTCCAGCACCATTTTTTGACAAAACTAGCCCTTTTCCCACTAAATTGCCTCGGCACTGTTGTTGAAAACTAACTGACCATCTATGTGTAAGTCTATTTCTGGACTGTCTATTCTGACCCACTGATCGATTTGTCTGTCTTAACACCAACATCACACTGTCTTGATAACTGTACTTTATAATAAATCATGAAACCAAGTAGTGTTAGTTGTCAAATTTCTGCCAAAAAAAACCTACCTGAATTCTACTTGGGAGTCCACTGAATCCATAGACCAATTTGAGGAGAATTAACATCTTAACGATACTGAGTCTTTGAGCAATGGTGTAGCTCTCCATTGATTTGTCTTCAGTAATTCCATTCAGCAATGTTTTGCTATTAGGTATAATGTTTTATCAATTTCTAATTATTTGTTGATATTATAGAGAAATACAATTGATTTGTGTATCTTGTATCCTGTAACCCTGCTAAACCCAATTATTCTTGAAGCCTCTTTTTGATGCTATAGGATATTCTACATAGACAAACATGTCGACCAAGAATAAAGATAGTTTTACTTCTTCCCTTCTAATTTCAATGCCTTTTATTTCCTATTGAACTTGCTAGGATTCCCTGGAAAATATTTAATAGAAGAGGTGAGAACATGTTTCCTTGATTTATTCTCGATTGCAGGGGGAAATATTCAGTTTTTCACCATTACTATGGTGTTAGCTATGGATCTGTCATAGATGCCATTCATTGGAAGCCTCCTTCTATTACTAGTTTCCTGAAAGGTTTTATCTGGAATGGGTGTTACATTTTATCAAATACTTTTACTGCATACACTGAAATGATACTGTTTTTTTGTTTTTAGTCTGTTAATATGGTGAGTTATATTGATTAATTTTAGAATGTAAAAGATACTTTGAATTCCTCGGATAAACCTCAACTAGTTTTTCTATATTTTGTATTTGATTTGCTAAAATTTTTTAAAGTTTTCATATATGTTCATGAGGAATATTTGTCCACAGTTTTCTTTTCTTCTGATGTCTTTGCCTGGTTTTGTTATTAGGGTACTACTGGACTCAGAATGATTTAGGAAGTACTCCCTCCTTCTCAATTTTCTGGAAGAGTTTATATAGAATTGGCATTATTTCTTCTTTAAATATTTAATAAAATTCAGTAGTAAAGCCATTTGGTCCTGGAGGTTTTTTCTGGACCAGAGGAGGTGGTTTACAACAAAAATTCACTTTTTAAATATATATAGAATTAGGATAATCAACCTGTACTTGAGTTAGCTTTGGTACTTTCTCTCAAAAAATATATACATTTCATCTAAGTAATTTAATATGTTGGTATAGGGCCAATCATAGTAGATCCATTTTTTCTTATGTCTGGCTAGAGGTTGATCAATGTTATTGATTTTCTCAAAGAATAACCATTTGCTTTCACTGATTTTCTCCATTGTTGTTTCCAGTTTCATTAATTTCTGTTTTGATTCCTACTATTAATTTCTGTTTTGATTCCTACTATTTCCCTTACTGTGCTTACTTTAATGTGATCTTTTCCTGATTCCTCAAGGTGGAAGCTAAAGACAGTAATTTGAGACATTTCTTCTTTACTAATAATGTATTTCGTACTCTTAAGTTTCCTTTGAGTGCTGCTTTAGCTACAGCTCAAATATTGTGATATGTGGTGTTTTCATTTTCATTCATTTCAAAATATGCAGTTTTCATTTCTTTTTTGGTTTCTTCTTGACCCATGAGTTATTTAGAAGTATGTTGTTAAATTTGCAAGTATTTGAGGATTTTTCAGATAGCTTTCTATAACTGACTTCTAGCTTGATTCCGTCATGGTCAGAGAACATATCTGTTGTGATGTGAAATCATTTAAATGTATTTTATGGCTCAGATTGGTTCTATCGCAGTAGATATTCTGTGTACACTTCAAACATGAACCTCCTCCTAATTAAACCCTCCTTCAAACACTGCGTCCCCCCCGTGCTTGAGTCCCGGCACCACTGGTCCTGGACAAGAAGTTTAGAGGGCGAGGAGGCATGTTTAAACGCGCCTCTATGGTGGTGATGACAGCGGATGACCATGGCCACTGCCGCCTCTCTCTGTCTCAAGTAGCAACTCCTGCGAAAACCGAGACGAGGAAGGTCGTTCATCAAGGTTTCCAGGGGATGGGTGATGGGTGGACGGAGCAGAAATGCACTGGGAAAACTGTGTATCCCAAGGGGATGTGAGGGAAAATATGACCTCTTCCATAAAAGTTGGACTTCCAGAGAAAGTATGAAAACCGGGTCAATTTGGCCTGGAGGAAGGCTTGGTTGTTCCAACATCTAGGGTTTGCACCTGTCTTGACTTAGCCAATATTTGGAGACTAATGCAAATCTTACAAGGAAAACCTATTTCTTTTTTTTAAACTAATAGCTACTTTATTTATTTATTTATTTATTTATAGCTGTGTTGGGTCTTCGTTTCGTGCGAGGGCTTTCTCCAGTTGCGGCAAGCAGGGGCCACTCTTCATCGTGGTGCGGGGGCCACTCTTCATTGCGGTGCGCGGGCCTCTCACCATCGCGGCCCCTCCCGCTGCGGGGCACAGGCTCCAGACGCGCAGGCTCAGCAGTTGTGGCTCACGGGCCCAGTCGCTCCGCGGCACGCGGGATCCTCCCAGACCAGGGCCCGAACCCGTGTCCCCTGCACTAGCAGGCAGATTCTCAACCACTGCGCCACCAGGGAAGCCCGAAAACCTATTTCTTAACCTAAAGAGTTCAAGCCAGTTATGAAGCCAAGTGAAAGGGAAGGGAAGGGGATTCTGGGGCAATTCACCCCAGTTTCTATTGCTTAGTGAGAACACCCACCTGGAACATTAAACATACTGAACTCTCTCCTGTACTAAACAGGACTGACAGTACTGAACTGAACTGTCCTATTTCCCTCAAATATAACAACTAAACTCAGAGACATTTTACCAGAGGAAACGAATATAGCTGAATTTGCCATCTAAAATAGTCCGCGTGATGACATGACCTAAGAACTGAATGGCGATCCTAGGAGTGCTCTGGGTTCACCCCACGCTTGAGCACGTCCCTGTGTCATCTCTGACGGTGGGCCATCCGCACGGCCCCTCAGCGCCTCGGCCCACAGCGAGCTCGCCGCCCACGCCTCTCACCATCTGCCTCTGCAATGCTTACAGCGTTTCCTCGCCCCGAGCCTCAGCCTCGCCCTTTCCTCAGCCTCACCCCAACCCTAAGCCTGGCTCCCTCGGTTTCCACCACGGGCTCCAGTTGCACTGCCTTCAGCCCCAGAGGCCCGGCGTGGGGCAGCCCCGCTGTCTCCCTGCTCTCGGCCCTGCCACCCCTCCCCACACACACCCACACCCTCCAGGGTCAGAGCCACAGGCTCAGGGCCTGGACCCGGGACACTAACGCTTCACGGGACCCGCTGTGCTGGCCGCTCCCGGGTCTCACCGCTCTGCTCTGCCTGGCACAGCGGGTGGATCTGCACCAACAGTGGCTGTTATCACAGCCACACTCTTAGGGACATTGCCCCTCCCCTGTTAGGGACAACGCGCTGCTCAGAAAGCGCTCAAGACTGACGCCTCCTCTTTAGCCACCAGCCACACTACACGGCTAACTGAGTTTACAGTCAGCCCGAATCTCTGCACCTTCACTGAATACTCACCACGTGCTCCGAAGAAAATTGCAGTGAATTCACTGACCACGTCACCTAGGGAACCCTTTGTGGAATTATTACTTAGCCCGGTGTCCTGGCCTCAAAATGTATCATCTGTTGGACATGGACATGGGAAAAGATTAATGTTACAAAATCCGAAGCCTGGTTCAAGGCGACAAGAGCAGCAGTGTCATGAGGGCAGCAACACAGACCCCGGACTGCACAAGAGCAGAGAATGAGCCCTCTGAGTGGCATGGGAGGGCGGCGAGGGCACCTTTTACTCCCCACCGCCCCAATTTCTAATGAATCAAGCAAAGAAATCAGGTCAACAAACACACGCACACACGGGGAGGCCTTTCTGCCAGCTCTAAGATGACAGCACGGGTGGCTGGGAGTTTTGAGGACCCTCTGAAGCCCTTCTAGAAGGGCAGTGTGTGTGGAGGCTGGGGGTGGGGAGATATGTGTCCCAGCCAAATGGGGTGCCACGCAGGAACCAGAGGCCACAGAGCCTCCTCTCAACACCCTCCGGGCTGCTGGTTCCCAAAGTGATGTGAGGCCCAGCCCAAGGGAACTGTCACCCAGCTCAAAGTCCAAGCACCCAAGAGAGGATGCAGGTGAGCGATGAGGGGCTTGCAGGATATGGCCACACACCTTGGGGCACAGGTGAGACAGGCCTGACTGACTTCTCCTTCAGGGAGGAGCAAACAGAAAAACACTGAAGCCATGAAAAAAATTCTGCCACATAAAGAAAACACAAAAACACAGCAAGAGGTGGAAGAAGAACATAGGTTCAGAAATATGTACAAAAAGAAACATGAGTGATTTTAGTCAGCAGCCTGCCACATGCTTTCAGAGAAAGAAAACAAAAACTCATGAAACAAGAGATCAAAAAATTGTAAGATGGAATTCTAAAAAGCAAGGGCAATAAGAATATCAAGAAACAAAGTTATAATAGAATTTAAAATAGCTTTAGACAAAGTAAATTCTAGACAAGCTGTAGAGAAGTGTAGGGCTTTGGGACCCGAATGAGAACTTTCAGCCAGAGGGGAAGCAGCGCCAGGCCGACTGCATTTCCCTGGGCACTCGCATTTTCTAGCACTTTCAAGAAGTTACCGAAATCCTCCAAATGCCAGTTCCCTCTCTGCTGACGCAAATACAGCAGCTGCCAGGGTGGTGGTTATGGGATTAGAGTGCCCGCCCGGAGGCGCTCCCTGGGGGACCCACAACCAGCCCCGCACACAGGGGGCTGTGCCCTCGCCTGGGCCGTCGGGTGGGGAGCACGTGTGGCATCACCCACACCCCAGGCATGGGTGTGGGAGGACCAGAGCCTACCCCAAGGAGACGGTGGAATCACAGACCCACTGGGTTCAAATCACAGACTAAACGCAGAGGGCCGTGTGGGAAAGGCCTTGCCGCCCCGGGGCCCCGACACCTCGCGGGGCCCCATGAAGGAGGGAGGAGACGGCGGGGCCCGCAGGACGTCACCCAGAGCTTCTGGAACAGCCCACGCCCGCTGCGTCCTGCAGATTCGCACTCACCCCCCAGGGCGGCCGCGGTGGCAGAGCCCTGCCACGCTGGCGGGGACAGGGCACTTCTGCCTGCCCCTCTCCGCTGGGCAGTGAAACTACCAGCTTCTCAGCCACGAGCACATGAAACGGCAGTGTCTGAGCAGCCTGCACTGTCTCCTCTGCTAAACAGATTTAAATCCCCACAACTTATAAAGAAAAGTGGAGCTGATATATTTTACTAAATCAAGCTGAATTACCAGGAAACTATCACACAAGAATGTGATAATGATATACTGGAAAATGTGAATAAATCTCCCTTCAAATGTATCTGCTTTGCACCGTCAGAAAGCATGATTATGCCCCACTGTCTGAAGCTAAGTAACGAGCATTCTGCTAATGATTTTCACTGTGTAACTGAAATGCCTTCAGCAATTTACTGTGAGTAAAAGCGAAGTCAAGCAACAATATGCTAAAAGTGAACATCTCCACCCGCAGGAACCTCCATCTCGAGGAAGCGTTTCTGCTGCGGAGCACGAGGCCAGCCCAGGGTGGGTGGGGGAGACAGGGAGCCCCCTGAACCCTGCACCTCATCGGAGCCTCTGGCGGGGACACAGCTGTTCTGTGCAGTTGCTGACTTGGGTTTAACCTGAGCACTTTTCCCTGTTTATGTGTGTTATCCTCCTAATATTTTAAGCTGTTGTCTCTACCAACTTCTTCGTTTCAGGAACATAATTTTTCTTAAGAAAAAATCTGATCACATCATTCCCTGCTTTCCACCCGCCAAAGGCTCACGCTAATCCAAGGGTGCAGCTGCTGCTGGGAGGGTCTCCTGGGCCCAGCCTGGCTCCCCTGCCCTCAGCCCGCACGGCATCCCAGCAGCCCTGGAGTGGTCACACGGGCTGTCGGCTCACACAGCTGCGTCCACCTGGAGTATGCACCCCACCTCTCACCACCCCAAAGAGCCGGACCTCTGCTGGACAGCACCGCACGCCATCCCAGCCCCCAGCAAAACGAGCTGGCGTCAGACTGAGCCTTCAAGAGAGAGCAGTAATTAAGACGGTTCCTCCAATGGGGCGGGCACAGGCCGCTCCCAGGGGTGGCAGAGACTCCAGGGCAGGGGCCATTCTGGATCAGGGTTGGGGGCGTGTGGGAGAAGTGTGCGCATGCCAGGGACACACGTGGATCTCCACACAGATTGCTGTTTTATTTTACAAACAAGATACGAACACACACTTATTTCCGGTTGACATCTGGAAACCTGTTTAAATCTCTAACGCTCATCAACTCACTTAATGCACATAAAATGTGCACGCTAAATGTTTCTCCTAATTTTTCTTTTAAAAAGGAATCTTAGCAGCTGACAGAGGTTGCTTTGGCTGCACGAGTAGCAGCTCCCTGAGCGCTGGCACCAGCCCCTGCAGAGGTCAAGGTCACTCAGGACACATGGGGAAGCTGGGATTCATACGGAGGGAACTGGCCAAGGTTAACTGCCAATTAGACAGAAGCTACTCCGCTCCCCTAGTCAGCAGCGCCCTGGATTCTCCCAGCATTCATCTCAACCAACACCTGGGCCGAGCGCCAAAGCCTGGGCCAGCCTCGAGGACACAGGCGCACCGGTGGCCCGCAGAGCAGCCGACGCTTCCGGGAGGGGCAGAGCCACACAGGGCTGCTCTCCCACAAGGGCTCAGGAGGGACCCGCGGGTTCTACTGGGAGCTGTTCCCGTGACGAAGTGGCCAGGAGGGGGACAGAGGCCGCACCGAAGCCACCTTCTGGGCCAGGTTCTGGGCCAGGCATCTGCCTGCAGCCTGGTCCCTCCCCACAGCCCCAGGGTGCTGGCAGATGACCCTCAACCTGGAGAGACTGAGCAGGTTGTTCCAACCACATGGGGCCGGTGCAGAGGCCCCATTCAACCACTGCTGGCCCACCGAGAGGCAGGGCTGACCCAGCCACAACGAGCTCAGCGTGAGTCCGTGCAGGACAAACACCAGCAAAGAGGCCACAGGCACCTCCAGAGCAGGTCACCCCTGGCAGTGGCCCGAGGCCTCTCTCCAGCAGGAGGAAGGCCCTCACCCAGCCCAAGTCCTTGGCCTCCTCGGGGAGCTGCCAGTACAGGCCGGCGCTGGGCCTGCTGTGCCCACGTCCCCATAGTTCCCTGGGCTGGGCCCTCCTCACGGCTCCTCGTGTGCAGGGCACGTGCACGTATGGGGAGGAGGTGCTCCAGGCAGGCCAGGCTGTGCCCAAGGGGAGCAGCAGTCGACGCCCTGCCCAGCGCGCCCTGGGCCTGTGCCGCCCTCCCTGCCTGCGCAGAGCGAGCCTCTGGGGCGCCGGCGCAGCCACAGGGCTGACCCCCCCCCGGCCCCTCCTTCCCGGGGCACCGCATCTCTGGCTCGGCCCCAGCCTGCGCCCGGGAAGCTCGCATCTGTCTCCACGCTTGCGATCATCACTTAGCAAACACGGAACGATGACACCGCTCTCCCTCACCAGAATGTGGCAAAGAGAAGCGAACATTTTAAAGCTCACTTTTCGTTCTATGACTTTGTTTAAATTAAAAGCACCCTCAGGGTGGCTGACTCCATGCCACGCCCCACCCCCAGGCACTAACCACATCTGCCTGTCCCCTCCCAGAAAACTCTCTGAGGGCTCCCATATGCCGGGCACGTCCACGTCCATGTCCACGTCCAGCGGAAGCTGCCCCGTGAATGCCTGCCACCCGCGAAGCCAGGCTTCTGAGAGGGGCTTCGGCAGCAAGATGAACTGGAACAGAAACAGGGTCGGGACACCCTGCAGCCCACACACGGGGCGACTAGGGGACAGCCAGCTGCTTTTGCTCAGCACCGTCATCTTTGTGAAAGTGTATCACAGAAACAATGATTTCAAGAAGAAAAAAAGCAGGGGGCGGGGCCTAGAGCTCGTTTCACAATAATAAAGCTATTTCTCTGCAGTGATTTTAACGGTGAAAGCCACGTACAGCATTAGACACATTATATAATTAGAAGCTAAGCTAATTGGCTGTTTGATGCAGACGAAATCAAGCCTAATGAGCAAATCCTGAACGAGGTAGGACTGGACCCCCAGGAACCCGTGACCAGATGAAGGCTTCCAGGAGCACGACAAACGGAGAAGAGCGCGTGTCCTCTGAGAAGCCCTCGAGGAGAAGAGCAAGGTCATGTGTTGGATGGATGTGCAGAGCTCGTGACCCACAGCAGCCCAGGGAAAGCAAACCACCCGCACAGGGCTGACGGCACTGAGGCGGGGTCCGGGGTCAAGTGCCCACGCGGGAAGCTGTGAAAGCACCTGAGCACCAGGTCACCAGGACCACTGCGGCCACACCGTCCACATCTGGGACCGCCCCTCCTTCCGATCCTCGGCTCTGACCGGCGCTCAAGCAAACACTCTCTGCAGTTAATCCTGCCTCCTTCTACCTGCTCATCTTCCAAGGACTCTCTGCAGAGAGTTCAGGGGAAGAAGGGGAAGGAGAGCAGACTTGAAATTCGCATGCAGACAGCCCTCGATCGAGGCTCTCCCCACGACCACAGACACCACAGTGCCAACACTGAAGGGCCTGTGTCCCCCTTGCCCGGAGCCTCGGCAGGTGGGGAGCTGTGGCCGGAAACTGTGCCCAGAGCCCCGCACAGGGCCCAGGGCGTGATAAGAGCACGGTGAGAAGCGAATGAATGTTGAATAAATAAATCATCATCCAATATGTCATCCAACCCAGAAATAAGGAAATGCGATTTCACTCCACGACGGGAACTGCAAAATGTGCCTTAAATAATAGAAATGCCCTTGCTATTTGTATCTTGTCTCCGGCGATGCCATGGGTGAGAGGGAGGAAAGATTCAGCACCCGCTGCAGCACTGTCTGCCCAAGAGTGACCCGCTTGGAAACTTCAAAGAACGGTGTGTCAGACTCAACAACGCAAGAAAGAAAGTCAGACACGTACTGCTTTTTCAATGAAATTACGTAGACAAAAGCCTATAACCAAAGACAAGACGATGAAAACAACCACAACAACTATAAGACATGAAAAGCCCAGGCTTGTGCCATCGTGTTGAAGGTTTGTGACTGGTCTGCTCTACGAGGGCCACATGGAGATGGACCTACAGACCATGAGGACACGGGAGAGCTTCCTCAGCGAGAGGGAGGGGATTTCAGACGTGTCCACAGTCTCCCTGAAAAAAGTAGAGATCAGTGTCCCTCCCACCCCAGAAGGGATGGCACAGAAGGGACACTGTGTGACATCCAAGGCGAGGATGTGGCTTCCTCCTCACTCCCCCTCTTGGATCACTCGCTTCGGGGGAGTGGACCAGAGGCCAGAAGGACACTAGCCACCCTCGGGAGAGGCCCGGAGCTGAGGAGCTGAGGCCTCCTGCCCGAGGCCACACGACAAGGCCAGCTTGGGAGAAGCTGCTCCAGCGCAGCCGACCTTCAGGTGACACAGCAAGGCCAGCATCTGCACCCTCATGACAGATCCAGAGCCAGAACCACCAGCTAAGTCACCCCTAAGTTCCTGAGCCACAAAAACCCTGAGATAATACATATTTGTTGTTTTAAGCCACTCAGTTGTGGGCTATTTGTTACATAGCAACAGAAAACAACATAGAAAGAAAGCAGAGGAGGAAAAGTCTATGGAGAAATGACTGTTCCGAGAGAGTTCCACGGAGGAGTCAGATGGCGAAGCGGACACAACCGCGAGCAGGAGCCGGGAGATGCTGTCAGGGCGGCTGCCTGCACAGCCACTTCCCGCCAGGGCAGCGGTGGTGTCCACCCTGCACGGGCCAAAGAGGAGAGAGGCAGGATGGCCTGGGACAAGCCACACCTGGCCACACACCCCTCAACTTCTTACCAGACTCACCAGAGACAGGCATTCTCAAAATGCAAAACTCATCAGCCAAAAAAGAAACAATATTTGAAGAAAACCAATGTAATGAAAGAGAGACACCAAGCTCAAAATAAGAGTGGTCATCTGAGAAATCACCAAGCAAACAATAAGCACTAATGTCTATGTTCAAGGCAATGGATACATTCCCTATAGGAGAGAGAAACAAGTAGACACCTTGAGAGGGAAAAATATTGTCAAAATAAAAACCTATGGACACATACTGTGTAAATAGATACAGCTTCAGAGTGAAGCGGAAGGAAGATGAAGCCAAGGAACTTTCCAGAATGCAGAGTGAAAGGAAAAAGAGAAAGTGTGAAAGGTATGAAGAAGAGGTCCTTAAATCCCAGAAGGAATGAACATAGAGGACCCAAAGAACAATATTCTGATTAAATTTAGAAAAATCCAAGGATGAGGAGTGAGCTCTAAAGCTCCACCATGGCAACACCCAATGCTAAGACAGTGGAGCTCTGAGGGAACATTCTTTCAGTGCAATTCTTTAAAGCATGGAGCCCATTAATATTTATGGAAGGTTTGGTATATATGGATTTATGTGCCATTTTTTGTTGTGTTTTCTACCTTCCTTATGTTTCTTGTAAGTCTCCTTTATTGTCATCTTTTAGATTTTTCCCTCCACTACTTTATACATGTTTTTCTTTTTACTTCTTACCGTAAAAATGATCACATAAATCCCTAACTTAACAAAGTCTGATATCCTCACACTCCACCCAAGCAACCCCCGGATCTTAAAACCCTGTAACTCCACTCCCTCCCCATTGACGTTCCTGCATTTCAGTTCTACTCTTTGTTGTTAAGCCCAGCAGACATTTGCCTCATTGCTTTAAACATTTAATGTGTGTTTGGATTAACTGAAACACACACAACTTGCTCTGTTTTTAACTTCTAAAATCTCGGAACTTCCATATAGGCAAACGTTCTTTCTTCTTGATATAGATCCTTTAGAAATGCTTTTAATGAAGGCCTATAGTATCAAGCTCTCTCAGCTTTTGTTTCTATGAAATGTGTTTATTTTGTCCTCATTCCTGAACAACTTATTCACGAAGTACAGGATGCTGGGGGATTTCTTTTCTCCCACCACATGGAAGATCCAACCATTTTCCTGTCTCCATCAGTGCAGTTAAAAGTCAACTGATGGCCTTAATGTTCCTTCTTCGAACAATTTCTTTTCTCTATGTTAAGACCTTTTACTTGTCTTTGGTATTCTAGAGGTTCAGCATGATCTGCCGAGACACAGATTTCTCTTCATTTCACCTGACTGGTATTTGTTAGGCTTTTTGAAACTATACAATGGCGGCTTTCATCAATTCTGTAAAACTGTTAGCCATTAGCTCCTCAAATACTACCTCTACCCCACTCCTCTCTCTTCTCCTTCTGAACACCAGTGAATTCCATTATGCCTTTTCAATCTTTCTCTAAGTATTTTATCCTCTCTTTCACTGTTTATATTGCTTTGTCTCTCTGGGCTCCCTTCTGGATAATTACTATAGGTTACAGCAAAAGACCATAGACAAATGGTGAATTTGGAAAAGAAGTTAAGTGACACAAAGTATAGAGGAAGAAAGTCTGACAAGATGTAATTGGGGTTCTTGAAGAAGAGTAAAATGTGGCAGAAGTTAATATCAGATAAATAACATGAAATGTTAAAGGAAGCTGCTCCAGTAGAAGGATGATGACATCAAACGGAAACTTGGATCCACACAAAGAAGTGAAGAGTCTCATAACAGTGAAAGAAATTGAATTCACAGTTTAAAACTTTCCAACAAAGAAAACTCCACACTCAAATGGCTTTAATGGACAATTCTAATAAACAATTAAGAAATACAGAACACGGATTCTACACAAACTCCTCCGGAAAATAAGAAAGGAGGGAACACTTCCCCACTCATTTTATGAGGTCAAAATTACATCAACAACAAAACCACAAAAAGTCATTTCAAGGAAAGAAAGCTACACCTCCAAATACCTCATGAATATACACGCAAGAATCCTTAACAAAATCCCTTTCACATAATACATCATAACTAGGTAGGATTTGACCCAGTAATGTTAGTTCAACATTTGAAAATCAAACACTGTAATTTACCATTTATATAGATTAAAAATGAAAACCATTATTTCAATAGAAAAAGCATTTGACAAAATTCAACAAGCATTTCATGATAAAAATTCTTAACACATTCCTAAACCTGATAAAAGGCATCTATGAAAACCTATAGCCATCATCACACTTAATGGTGAGAAACTGAATGCTGTTCCCCCAGCATCAGAAACAAGGCAAGGATGTCCATCCTCACCATCTCTAACCAACATCATACTGGAGATCCTAAGTAAGTGCAATAAAGGAAGTAAAAGAAATAAAGAGTATATGGATTGGAATCTATAAAAAAAAAACAAAAATAGTGCTAATAAACAAGTTCAAAAGGTTGCAAGATATAATAAGATCAATGTACAAAATTCAGCTGTATTTATATACACTAGCAAGAAAAATTCAAAATGAAAGTAAGAAAACAATTACATTCATAATAGCATGGAAAATAATAAAACACTTAGGAATAAGTTTAACAAAAATGTGAGACTTGTACCGTGAAAACCAAAAAAAAAAAAAAAAAAAAAGAAATCACTGAAATAAATTACAGGAGACCTAAATAAATGTAAAGACATCCTCTGTTCCTGGGCTGAAAGACTTCATATTTTTAACAAGGCAACACTCCCAAATTTATCTACAAATTCAAGATAATCATTGTCAAATATCTATCTGCCCTTTTTTACATAAACGGGCAAGCTGATCCTAACATTGATATGGAATTGCAAAACAAAAAACAAAAAAACAGAATATCCAAATACCCAAAACAATCTTGAAAAAGAAGAACAAAGTCAAAGGACTCACCCTTGCCAATTTCAAAACCTACTACAAATTTATGGAAGTCGAGATTGTGTAGTACTAGCATAATGATATACGTATAGATAATGGCTTCGAATTGAGAGTCTAGAAATAAATCCATACATCTATGATCAAGTGAATTTCAACTAGGATGCTAAGACCATTTACTGGAGGAAGGAATAGTTTTTTCAACAAATGGTGCTGGGACAGTTGGACATCCACATGCAAGAGAATGAATTTGGACTCTTGATTTACACCATATACAAAAATTAACTCATAATGGATCAGAAACCTAAATGTTAGAGCTAAAACTATAAAGCTCTTAGAAGAAAATAGGGCAAAAGCTTCATAACATTGGATTTGGCAAGTTTTTAAAACACAAGTAACCAAAGAAAAAATACATAATTGGACTTCAAAAAATTTTAAAACTTTTGTGTACCAAAGCACACCACCAAGAAAGTGAAAAGCCAATCCAAAGAATGGGAGAAAAACTATATCAATTATATATCTAAGGGTCTAGTATCCAGAATTTATAAATCAACAATAAAAAAGACATCCCAATTAAAAAGTGGGAAAGGAATTTGAATAGACACTTCTCCAAAGAAGATATACAAATGGCCAATAAGCACATGAAAAGATGCTTAACATCACTAGTCATTAGAAAAATGTTAATCAATACCACAATGAGATACCACTTCCTACCCTCTAGAATGGCTAGAACCAAACAACTGGAAAATAGCGAGTGATACAGAGAAACTGGAACACTGAAACATTGCTAGTGGGAGTGTAAAATGGTGTAGCCACATTGGAAAATAGTTCGGCATTTCTTCAAAAAGTTAAACATAGGCTTACCATGTGATCCCACAATTCCACTCCTAGATATAAACCCAATAAATTAAAACATATATTCATACAAAAAATTATACGTAAATATTCATAATAGCCAAAAGGTGGAAATAACTCAAAATCCATCAACTGATGAATAAATAAAGAAAATGTGCTGCATCCATACAATGGAGTATTATTTAGCCTCAAAAAGGAATACAGTACTAAAAGATGCTACATTATACACAGACCTTGAACATATTATGCTAAGTGAAAAAGCCAGACACAAAAGGTGGTATATTGTATGATTCCATTTATATGAAATGTCCAGAATGGGCAAATTCATAGAGACAGAAAGTAGATAGTGGTTGCCAGGGGCTGGGAGGAAGGAATGAATATGGAATGACTATTAATGGGTATGTCGTCACACTTTCCTTTAAGGGTGATGACGACGTTATAGAATCAGATAGTGGTGATGGATGCACAAGCTAAAGAACAGACTGAAAACCACTGAACTTTACACTTTAAAATGGTGACTACCATGATATATGAATTTTATCTCAAAAATAAAGAAACAAAAAAGATGCCAATTATCCTCAAATGGATCTCTAGATCCAATACAATTCCAATCAAAATCCCAGCAGTCTTTTGTGTAGAAATTGACAAACTGATTCTAAAATTTATATGGAAAAGCAAAGGACTTAGAATAGGAAAAGAAATGACATGATACTATACACAGAAAATCCTAAAGACGCTACCAGAAAACTACTAGAGCTCATCAATGAATTCGGTAAAGTTGCAGGATACAAAATTAACATACAGAAATCTGTTGCATTTCTACACGCTAACAACGAAAGATCAGAAAGAGAAATTAAGGAAACAATCCCATTTACCATCACATCAAAAAGAATAAAATACCTAGGAATAAACCTATGTAAGAAGGCATAAAAAGAATGAACTAATGCCATTTGCAGCAACATGGATGGACCTAGAGATTATTATCCTAAGTGAAGTAGTCAGAGAAAGACAAATATCTTATGATATCTCTTATATGTGGAATCCAAAAAAAAATGACACAAATGAACTTATATACAAAACAGAAATAGACCCACAGACTTAAAAAACAAACATGGTTACCAAAGGGGAAAGGGGCAGGATGGATAAATTAGGAGTTTGGGATTATCATACACACATTGCTATATACAAAATAGATAACCAACAAGGACCTACTGTATAGCACAGAGAACTATACTCAGTATTTTATAATAACATATAAAGGAAAAGAATCTGAAAAAATAGATATATATGTATAACTGAATCACTTTGTAATACACCTGAGACTAACACAACATTGTAAACCAACTATACTCCAGTTAAAAAAAAAAAAAACCCAACAATTTTGAAAAAGAAAACTAACATTGGAGGACTCATCCTACTTGATTTCGAGGCTTACTGGAATATGCTGCAGTAACCAAAATACTGCACTATTAGTGAGAGAACAGGCGTATAAAGCAATTAAACAGAACACAAAGTCCAGAAATAGATCCACCCATATATGGTCGACCGACGAAGAAGAAAAGACAATCAACAGAGAAAACAACAGGCCTTAACAAACCATGCTAAAAGAAATGTACATCCACAGGGGAAAAAAGAAACTATACCTATATCTTGCACCATATTAAAAAAAAATAGCTCAAAATGGATCAGAGGGGAAAAATGTAAAACCCAATACTATACAATTTCCAGGAAAAAAATGGGAAGTAATTTTTGTGACCTTGAGGAAGGCACAGAATTTTTGGCTAGGACATAGAGCACTAACCATAAAAGAAAAAAAATTGACAGATTTTACTTTATCAAGATTAAACACTGCTGTTTTGAAAGACACTGTTCAGAAAATAAACACTCAAGCCATACTTTGGGAGAAAATATTTGGAAAAGATGTACCTCATAAATGACTGGTATCCAGAGTATGCAACAAACCCTCACAACTCAATAATAATAACACAATTAGTACAAAATTTTTAATAGGCAAAATATTTGAACAGACATTTCACCAAAGAAGACACACAGATGGCAAATAAACATAGGAAAAATGTTCAATATCATCTGTCCTCAAAAAATGCGAATGAAAACTATGAGATACCACTATACACCCACTAGAAAGAATAAGATTTTAAAAACTGACGTCGAGAGCTAACATTTCAAGAGCAAATGCTTGTGGGAATGCCAAATAGTGCAGTAACTTAGGAAAACAACTCTGGCGTTTCTTACAAAGTTAAACACACACTTCTTATATGACCTAGAAAAGCCCACTCTTAGGTATTTACCTATTAAAAACGAGGACATACATCCACATAAAGGCCTATGTGAGAAAGTTTACAGCAGGTTTATTCATGATCTCTGAAACTGTAAATCTCCAAATGTCCATCAATCAGTGGATGGATAAAAAAATTGCGGTACATTCATTAAATGTGACAACAACAATATGGATGCATCTCAAAAGCATTATGGGTAAGCAGGAAAAAAAACAAACTCAAAAAGCTACATACTGTGATTCCATTTATAGAATGTTCTGAGGAAGTAAAATTGCAGATACAACAAACAGATCAGTGTTTGGGGCTTGAGGTGAAGGGAGAAGGTGCATGAGGGAATTTGGGGGTGGGGAAAATATTCTATATTAAGATTGTGTTGATAGCTAATATCTGCATATGTTTGTCAAAACTCATAAAACTGTATCCCTAAAAAAAAGTGAATTTTATACTACATAAATTATACCTCAATAAACTTGATGTGAAAATAAAAAAATAAGATGACTCCCATTAAGGATAAACATAAAGAAATCTATACCTAGAAACACCATGGCGAAACTATATAACACCAAAGACAGAGAAGATCTTAAAAGTAACCAGTTTCAAAAATTCCTTGAAATGAGTATCATTTAGATTAAAAGGTAGCTTCTCTACAGCAATGGAAGCCAAAGACAGCAGAATATTATGGTTGCCAACTCCAAGAAAGTAACTTTCCACCCAGAAAGTTAAGAAATACCTTTCTTAAATATCTTTTAAGAATTAAAGTGAAAGATAATTTTAAAGTTATTTCAAGACATTTTTGTTTTATTTGCTTTCAGCTAAGAGTGGGAACTGTTACCAGCTGCTCTGTTACTGAATTTTCAGCCCCTACTAAAGCCTGAACTAGGATCCATGGCAAGTTCCATCTATGCCTTTAGGGCATTGAGAGATGATACCATGCTCAACATAAAACTCATGAGGATTTTCAAGCTGTAACAAGAGAAAAAATGAAAATTTAAAAAATGCTACTGAAAACTTAAAATAATTTCTAGGAGTCATAAATAGACACACTGGCAGATTTTGGTAGATTTGCAAGCCAAAATTAAACAACCACAGAGAAGGAAATAAGGCAGTGAAAAAATAATCACAAAAAAACACAAAAAAACAAAAAAAACTCCCACTGGCAAGGATCCAACAAGTAAGTCAACACACCAGACTTCCAGAACAGAACTGAAAAGATATGTTGGTTTTTCAACATTAACTTTTTACTGGATACTTGAACTATTCCTACGATACCCCTTTTCATTATGGCAATATCATATATGTATTTAACAAGGCAAAGATATATCACTACTCTTGAACATGTAAACAAAGTTTTTTCTAAAGGAGAGTATGTTGCATGCCAATTTTTCCCATTAGAACTGATTTTCATTTTTGAAAGCAATCTTAGGTAAAACAACTTCAGAATGACTTATTAAATAAAATATGTTCTGAACATTAAAAATAAAACATAAAAGGAAAATAAAGAAGGTCTTCAGTTTAAAACTGTTTTCTACTAACACTCTCACCATGATGCACTTTAGAAGCAGCAGCATCTAAAGAACAAGAAGAAATGAAGAGCAAAGACAGTGGTGGGGCGTGAGCCCATCTAAACGGACAGTGACGTGTAATATAAAGAGGGTTGCATGGCGTTAAATATACAACAACAGAGAATGAAAATAACATGTGAGTCAGGAGAGGATAACCAAAGATAAAGTCTTTTAAGATTCTTATATCATTTGGGATATGGTTAAAGATACTGATTAACTTTAAACATTGATAAATCAAGTACACATGTAAGACAAACATGAAAATAAGAGAAGCCAAAATTATACAGTGAAGGAGAAAACTGATGAGGAAAAAAATAATCTGTCAATCAAAAATGTGAAGAAAAGAGTAAAAATAAACATTAAAAAGTTGAGCTAAACAGAAAGCCCAAATTAAGATTGTAGGAAGGAGTCCAAATCCATAAGTAATTAAAGTACATGAAAGTAAACTAAACTCTCCAATCTGTAAAAGACAAAGATGGTCTGAGAGGAAAAAAAATTCCACTGGATACCATCTTGAAAGATACAGCTAAAACATACAAAGAGACTGAAAGAATGAGGAAGAAAAATATATACTGGGCAAATACATCAGAGAAAATTTACTTTAAGGCAAAGATACAAGACCATATATAGACCACATCACGTACAGATAAAAGGGCTCAATTTATTAGTAAGATATTACAACAGTTCCAGACGTGCATGTACCCTCCAAGAAAGTGTCAACATTTTATACAAAGCAGAAACGAACAGAAATATAAGAAAAAGACAAACTTACAATCATACTGGCAGATTTAAACACAACTCTCACAGTGATTGATGTATCAGAGAAAAATATTTAAAAGGATAGAAAAAATTTAAACAAGATTTCCAAGCTTCATCCAGTGGACATACATAGATCTTACACTCCAAACCAGCGGAATATGTTCTGCTTTGAAGCACAGAACATTTCTGATGCTCGATCACACATGAGCCATCCTCCATGCACGTGAAAGACGATGAACACAGAGACCACCTTGTCAACAATGCAGTGAACCAAGAAATGAAAATATTCAAAAATATTGTATATATAAATAACAATGTACATTAACATAATATATATATTTTAACAAAGTAATTCAAAATTTTATTGATTATACTCCATTTAAAGTTATAAGATAATGGCTGTATTTCCCTATGCTGTACAATACATCCTTGTTGCTTATCTATTTTTTTTAACTTTTTATTTTATATTGGCGTATAGGTGATTAACAATGTTATGTTAGTTTCAGGTGTACAGCAAGGTGATTCAGTTATACATATACATGTACCTATTCTTTTTCAAATTCTTTTCCCATTTAGGTTGTTACATAATATTGAGCAGAGTCCCCTGTGCTATACAGTAGGTCCTTGTTGGTTATCCATTTTATATATAGTAGTGTGTCTATGTTGATCCCACACTCCCTAACTATCCCTCCCCCACGCCCTTCCCCCCGGTAACCATAAATTCCTTCTCTAAGTCTATGAGTCTGTTTCTGTTTTGTAAATAGGTTCATTTGTGTTATTTAATGTTATTAACATATTTTTAAAACTCCATGTGTTTGGAATTGAGAAACACTTGTTAATAACTCATAAGTCAAAAAAGAAGTCATAGTAGAAACATAACAAAATTAAGGATTATAAAAGTACTATATATCTTAATTTGTGCACTGCAACAAGCTGTACTTAGAAAGAAATGTTTCATTTTAAATGCTTATCTATATGAAAAGAATGCTGAATATCAACGAGCAAAAATCGAATATAAATTAGGAAAAGAACAGCAAAATGAACCCCAAAAAGCAAAAGGAAGAAAATAAGAACAGAAGTTAATAAAATAAGAAAATAAATATCCTGTAGAAAAAAAATACTGAAAATTTTTTAAAAAACAAAAAATGAAACTACACAAGTACTAGATAAAATATGAGTGATTTTCTCTTTAATTTGAATGTAGGAAAAGGCTATCCAGCTATGACTAAAAACCCCAGATGCAATAAAAGATAGATAAATTGAACTTTATAAAAATATTTGGCACAGCAAAATTGCCATGAGAAAATATTTATGACAAATAAATGGAAAAAAGTATCTGCAATATATATCGCCATATTCTTCACAATGCCAATGTCAGAAAATTGACAGGAAGGCTGTGAAAATGTTCCACATTAAAGGAGACTAAAGACCCCAGACAACCAAGTACAAGTGGATCCAAGACTGGACTGGATCTGGACTGGATTTGGACTGAAAGGAAGCCACACTACCAGAAGGCACTGAACCCACAGAAGATACTGGAGCACAGTGTGAGGGTCAAAGCCTGGTACCTGACTGCGTAAGAGAACATCCCACTCTTGGCAAACAGCAGCCCCTGTGCTCTAAACCCAAACGCCACTGCCGGACTCCTTGGAGACCAGCATCTCAGCAGCATTCCAGGCTCTCTCTGTCTCCTTAATCTTCAAAATTTGTTTCTTTACTAACTCCCTTTCAGGTTTTAAACATATTCAAATAGCTCCTGTTAAAAAACAAGCAGACAACTCTCCCCTAGACCCATGTTTTCAGAGTCAGACATTTAAACAGCCACCCACATGCTCCCTCTCCAGTGACCCTGGCATCCTCTGGCAGCACTGAGCCGAGTTTCCCTCTCAGTCACGCCAAATCCAACGGACATCTTCAGTCCTCACCTTACCATACTTTCTTCCCTCTCAACCTGGAAAAAAGAAATACGTTTTGCCATTCTCTGACATAAATCCTACTAATGTTTTCTTAGGTCGGTCTCCCAAGGCAATAGAAATAAAAACAAAAATAAACAAATAGGACCTAATCAAACTTTCAAGCTTTTGCACAGCAAAGGAAACCACAAACAAAATGAAAAGACAATCTACAGACTGAGAGAAAATATTTGCAAATGATGCAAGACAAGGGCTTAAATTCCAAATATACAAACAGCTCATACAACTCAACAACAAAAAAACAAACAACCCAATCAAAAAATGGGCAGAAGACCTAGAGAGACAATTCTCCAAAGAAGAAATACAAATGGCCAATAGGCACATGAAAAGATGCTCAACATCTCTAATTATAGGGGTAATATAAATCAAAACTACAATGAGGCACCACCTCACACCAGTCAAAATGGCCGTCACTAAATACTCTACAAATAACAAATGCTGGAGAGGATGCTGAGAAAACAGAACTCTCTTACCCTGTTGGTGGAAATGTAAGTTGGTACAGCCACTCTGGAAAACAGTATGGAGATTCCTCAGAAAACAAAAAATAGAATTACCATATGATCCAGCAATCCCACTCCTGGGCATATATACAGACAAAACTCTAATTCAAAAAGATACATATACCCCAATGTTCACAGCAGCATTATTCACAATAGCCAAGACATGGAAACAACCTAAATGTCCATCGACAGATGAATGGATAAAGAAGATGTGGTACATATATACAATGGAACACTACTCAGCCATAAAAAAGAACGAAATAATGCCATTTGCAGCAACATGGATGCAACTAGAGATTATTATACTAAGTGAAGTAAGTCAGAAAGAGAAAGACAAATAACATATGGTATCACTTATATGTGGAATCTGAAATATGACACAAATGAACCTATCTATGAAACAGAAACAGACTCACAGACATAGAGAACAGACTTGTGGCTGCCAAGGGGGAAGGGACTGGGGGAGGGATGGAGTGGGAAGTTGGGGTTAGCAGATGTAAGCTATTATATATGGAATGAACAAACAACAAGGTCCTACTGTATGGCACAGAGAACTGTATTCAATATCCTATGATAAACTGTAATGGAAAAGAATATTTAAAAAGTAATGTATATATATGTATAACTGAGTCACTTTGCTATACTGCAGAAATTAACACAACATTGTAAATCAACTATACTTCAATTAAAAAAAAAACTTCAACTTCACTGATAGAGAAAAAACCAAACAAACAAAAAGAAAAACCTTTTGCACCAGCGCACAGTGTTACCATGAGCTATAACAGGCACTCTCCAAGACTGCTTGTGAAAACGGAAAATGGCCCAATTTCCTGTAAATAACCTGGCCACGAGACTTGAAGTCTGAACTTCATACCATTTAATAGTGGTGAAGTGAAGGGGTTACGAGAAGGTCTGGAAGGGGAGCTCTGGACTTGACTCTGCTCTGGTGCTGACTTCAGTTTCTTTGCTGACAAAACAGGCTAGTCAGAGGCCTTGGAGAATTGTGGGGACCCAGGGAGGAACTTCTGCCTGGAACACAGCAAATACTATGACCATCTTCTCATACGGTCATACATTTACCCCTGGAAAGACCCTGACGCTCCCTGCCCTCTCCGTAGAAGCTTAAAGGGCCTGAACCTCCTGCTCTGGGACTGGGCAGGACAGGTAAGGAGATCCAGTCTCACAGATGGAGAAGCAGCACAGACGGGGACAATGACCTAGCCAAGGTGCCAAGGTCACAGGGTGATCCGGGAGAAGGGCTGGAAGCAGAACCAGTCTCCGGACCCCCAGGCTGACTCCACTGGCCCAGGAGGGCTCCTACTGGAAGGTTCTCTTCCCAAGATTTTCACCCACACTCTGCCGAATTAATACAGGGGACAATGAGAAGAGCTCACTGCTGTGCGTCCAGGAACAGCTGCGCTCCAGCTGCACCCAGCCTGCTGGGTCTGGCCTGAGGCCCCGGCTCCACACAGACGGAGCACGTGCGCTCAGTGGTGCTGAGGCCTTTCAGGACAGGCGTGCTAGGATGCAGAGCCGGGAGACAGGCGGGTAAAATCAAGCACAGGGACTCGGTTACAGGGTGAACAAAGCTGCAGGGTGATAGCCTTGTGCCCTGAAAGAGTGAAACAGCCAGAGCTCTTGGAAAAGGTGAAGGCCCACACTGAAAACCTCTCTCCAGCTCAGTGTTACTGGAGCGTACCAATGGTTACTCCTCACATCCAAAGAGAAGACAGCCTCCCTGACGCCAAAGTGCCCGGGAGCGCACGCTAAACCGAATGGTATCACCCATAAGTGCCACTTGAGTTTCGGAGAAAGAACATGGAGGCCTGAATAAGCAGAGCGAGTGTGTTTAACTGGAGAAGTAGAAGCATCCTTGGCCCCTGTGGCCGTGCAAGACACTCCCCGGGGCAGAAAACACCAGGCCGCCCTAACCAGGGCTGAAGGTGGGGCACAGCCCTCCACCCCGGGGCACACCTAACCCACTCTCGCTAGAGCAAGGGTTAAGCCGCCAGCTGCTTACTGAACGCGCGGCACGTTTGTAAATAAAGCACACAGAGAGGCTGGCTCCTGCTTGTCTGAAGTATACCTAGCGGCGACTCGTCCTCCAGCCCCGCACGCCTCCCCGGCCCCACGGGCCAGCCACACAGCTCCAGCTCCACCACTGTTTCTGCGCGCAGGGCCGCCAGACAGCCTGGCCACGCGCAGGCAGTGGAGGGAGGAAGGAATGAGTCATCCCGTGAAAACCTATCAGCCCTTCACGCCAGGCTGCTCTGGGGCAACAGCACTCGCCAGCGTCTCCAAGAGCAGAAAAAAGAGCCCAGACTGAACATGCTCCACGGAAAAAGAAAGAAAAGCCAAGAGAAGGAAGGAAGGGAGGGAGGGAACGGGTGCCTTAAGGCCTTGGTGGGCCCAGTAGGGCAGCGCCCCAGGAGAGGTGCCAGGCCTGTGAGACACCTGGCGGAAGGAAGAGCGAGTCAGAACCTTGGAAGGGAGGCGGGGGAGCAGCAGAGCCAGCCCCGCGCCGGCTGCAGCCCCCGCACTTCTCCTTCCCTCCTCGAGCTCCTCCAGAGGGTGTGGAAACGCCTTCCCTCTCGGAGCACGAGCTCTGCGTCTCCACGATTCCACAGTGGCTGGTGCCCACCGCCGCCCCGTCCTGCAGGCCCCGCTATCTTGGCGTGGGGTGGGCAGGAGGACGCACCACAGATGCCAGAGCCACTGCCAGCGAGACCCCGGGACAGGGCCCTGGCAGAGCTCCTGGGGGCGGGAAGCGGCCAGGTGGGGCTCCCTCCCTCCCGACATCCCGCCTGCACAGCCGGTGGGCTCCTCTGCCGTCCTGTCCTCTCACACTTTACACGCCTCATCCCTGCCTGTGCAGACGGCTGGCCGTTCCCCCAGACCCCTCTCCCTCCTCCGTGGCAGCAGAGCTGTGACTGCACGGGGCTGGCCCAGCCTCCGGGGGTGTGGGGCCACCGCATCACACGGCTAGCGCACACCTGGTCCTCGGACCGCCGCTGGCACACAGCTGTCCTGCGTTAACACTGCCGCAATCCACTTGGTGCCACATAACGCTGTTAGCATACAGCGGTCCTGTGGACTGTGACACAGCTAGTATAACTCGGGCTTCTAACCCTGAAAAGGCAGGTGCTTGCCCTCCATCGTGCCCCTTCTGCTTCCCACCAGCTGAGTAGCTGCAGCTAGAGGTCAAGACAGCAGAGCAAGGGAGGACCACAGAGTGACAGGCCTCCCAGGGCGTGGGGTAGGCGTGGCCTCTGGGCAGGGGGCCTCGTGGAGCCCAGCCCATCCACCCCAGGCCTGTTACAGCCAAGGGAACTGACCTTGCCCGCATTAAAGCCACCGTGTTTGGGGCGCTCTGTGTGCCAGCAGAGTCATGTCCCCCATGGGCTCAGCTGCTACTCTCAGTACTCACGGCTCCACAGTAGCTGCCCTCAGGTCGGAGCCAGGCTCCCTAAAGCCCCAGGGCATTTCTCCCCTGGGTCCGACACAGAAACATACAGAGCATGTCACCCTGGTCCAAACCGTAACCCTCACACTAACCTTTACAATAACTAATGCTCACACGAACCCAATTCTAGTACTAACCTTAACTCCAGCCCTAACCCTATTATTAACCCTCATTCTAGCCCAAATAAAATACTGAAAAGGTATTACAATTGGAAGAGATTAAAAAGTATCAATAAAACCTAACAGGATTTATTCCAAGAATCAACACTTGGAATTTCATCATTGGAATTCTCTACACTAAGAGATAAAAGGAGGAAATCCTGTGACTATCGTAATAACAGCAATGAGCATTTAGTAAAATGCAACTTTTATTTTTGATTTCAAAAAACAACTTAATAGAAGAGCAACAGAAGGAAACTTCTGTAACTTGATGAACACGATGTACCGGACAGACAGCCACGGCAAGCACTGTGAAGTTCACGGTGAAAACATTTGGCTCAAGTCAGGAATAAGTCAAAATTCAACTGACAAACCTATTGCAATTAAAAGCATGGCTGCATGCAATACATAAAAATTGATACCTTGCCTATACATTATTAAATATTAGAGAAATGTAATAGGAAAAATTCCAATTACAATAAATAGATAATATAAATAAGTTAGAAAAGAGCTCAAAAGAGAAAACCTACAGCAAGAAAGCTATAAAATATAACTGAAGGCTAATAACGGAATAAATGAAGAAATAGAATATCTTCCTCTTTTAAAATCAGCTGTTTGCCATTTAAATTATAGGTTGATGCATTTGAAATGAAATCCCAATCCGATCAGCTTTCTAACTTGAAAGTTAGAAAGTTCTAAAGTTGAAAGTCCTAAAGTTCATCTAGAAATTGAGTAGCCAAGAATAGCCAAAATAAATATACCATAAAACTAAAATAATTAAAGCAGTGTACCAGCACAAGAACAAACAGATCAGTTAGAGAATTCAGAAATAGACACTAATATATACAATGTTATCATATAAGATGCACACATAGGACAAAAGTAGCAGCACAAATCACTGGGAAAATGAAGTAATTTTTAATAAATAGTGTTTTCAATATCTGTAAGCAAAAATAACATATATTCACCCAATAACATATATCAAATTAAATCCCAAGTGGATTACACATGTCAATGCAAAAAGTAAAAGCAGAAAAGAAAACAGAAGTGACTACCCACATTTCAGGAGCGGAAAGGATTTTCCAAATGTAAATGCCATAGAAGATGATATCACAGAGGAAAATACTGATGTAATGGCTCCAAACGCCAACGTCAGATTAAAAGGTGAATGACTCTTTGGGGAAAGTAAAAGCTGCAACATAAAAGCTGAATGTCTTCAGTAAAACATGAGGAAGGACCCACTAGCTCTAGTCGAAAAGCTCAACCTGCTTGTACATCTTTCCGGCTTGTAGAGACGCATAAAGCCCTAGGTTCTCAGGGGCCAGGAGCCCAGGCACTCACGCTGCTGTAATCTACCATCTCGAGAGCAACTGGGCAATCGCACATTACGCCTCTTTTAAAATGTCCCTCTCCTCTGACCCAGGATTCCACGTGGACAAACACCGCAATACTGCCTCGGGAAGGGGGAGACTGACGTATTATGCACAAGGAAATTCACCTCACGACTACCGATACTAGTGCCAGATCTGAAAACAATCCAAATACATTGAACAGAAATGGACTGATTTAACAAAATAATACCTACATCCATATAGTGGAAACTATGCAACCTTTTAAAAATAATGTTTTCAAATGGAAACGTGGAACATTTTGCCGTATACCATTCTGTTTAAAAGCAGGGCACAGAAGTATGCATGCAGCTTAACCCCAGAGGCAGAACCTGGAGTGAAACAGACCAAAATGTCTGCAGCAGTGCCTTGGACCCCGTAGTCCCCAAGCACCGACCATCAGCAGGGTCCTCTCTGAGCACCGAGCATGTGCTGTGCGTCAAGGCGGGCTCACGCGTGGTGGGGAGGCGGGGGAAGCAGGAGGAGGTGACGCACGACAAACATGCAAAACCAGGAGAGCACAGGGTCCTGGAGCCTTTGAAAGAACACAACACCAGAAGGGGCGGCTCTGCTGGCCTAAAGCTGCAGAGCTCAGCTCCCCAAGGAGAAAGATCTTCTACCGGATTCGGCAAGGCAGGGGCCACACGATCTGGCCAAGTGGTGAAGACACAGCCCCGCTGGGAGGGCCAGATGGCCACGCAGGGCAGCTCGGCCCGGCAGAAGCAGGGAGCAGAGGGGCTGGGGGGCTGCTTTCCAATTTTGGGGTGTGAAACAGCATTTGCAATATAACCTTTTACTTTTTATTTTTAACAAAATTATAAACGTACGTAGTTTTAACAGTCAGAGTTCCACGGAGCTGATGGGGAGCAGTGGCGCCTGCCCTCTGCCCGCCTCTGCCCCACAGGCGTCTTGCTCTTTTTTCCTCTTTTGCTATGTCTCTCCTCAGTTCTAATGACCGGCTTTGTATGGCTCTTCTTGACTCCAGGATCTTGTGTGTCACCCACTAGCTTCCGCCTAGAGCCTGAGGAGGAGCCCTCCTCCCCACCCACACCCTCCCCGCATCCCTCCAAGTGCTACACCCCCGTCCACCCGCTGTCAGCAGGGACCACAGGCGGCGCCGGAGCTGCTCTTCACACCTCACGCTGCATCTCCCTCTTGTACGCGTGTTTCCTGGAGTGAGTGAGAGGCTTGCTTGTTTGCTTACTTTTCTATGTACTTAGTGTTCATTTACCTCCAAACTCTCAGGCAGGGGCCCCCCGCCTTCTGACCCCTCAGCCGCAGCAGGAGGCAGCCCACGACCCTCTCCTGGAGCCTCCCCCTCCCGCTCCACCAGCCGGACGGCAGCACCGGAGGCCGTCACCCTGCCTGCTCCACGGGCCCGCGCCCAAAGGCCCACCCCAGGCTCCCAGTGCTCTGCGGGCCAACTGGGTAGGGGCTGGGGCCACAGGCTCCAGGATCCACTTGAGCGCGGCCCCACCTTCTGTTTAGGACGGTGCCCTCCGCTGTGCCCGCGCTCCCGCTCCACCCTCCCGTCTGCAGCCAGGGTGGGGAAGGCGTTTGTCCAGGTGTGGGAGCGGGGCTGAGAGTCTGACTGCTTTTTAATCAGGCTTTCCACAATTTTCCTATTTCCGCTTTTCTCCTTGAATTACGGGGCGCGGTCATCAGCTGAGACTGAAACCTGATTACATCAGAAATCTGAGGAAGAAAGATCAGATGCACAAGAAGGGCCTCAGTTCAAAGCAAACCTGCTAGGGGTTGAGGCGAGGCTGGGCTGGGGCGGGCTTGGGGTCCCCCAGGCCCTCGGCCAGTCTTCAGGGCTGCACGGTCTCCCGGGCACCACCACACTGCTGTTGCGTGGAGGGGACAGTGGCGGGACGGGAAGGACCGTGGGTGTTTGTGGGAAGGTGATCACAGGGCTGCCCCATGAGCCGCAGGCTGCAAGTGGAGGGCCACCGAGAAGGACACAGGTAGTGCGGGGGGAAGGAGGCCCTGAGGGAGGAGTCCCGGTCGGGGGACTCTGTCTGCCCTCACTATAGGTGAGCTTTAAAGTTCTTTTCCATATTTTCCAATTGTGTAGTGAAAGTCGTTATCTTAATGCAGGGTGGGGGGAAAGCCTAGAAAGCAAATAATCTTTCTCAGTGTTACAAAGAATAAATGACTTCAAAGTAAATAAAAATTTCAACAAGGTTTTCGTTATCACTATTTGCTGATTCCCTGATCTTAGTGCGGTTGAAGGCCCAGCCCCGAGCTGGGCGGGGGCGTGGGGCGGGCTGTGGGAGCCCAGGTCCCTGCTGAACAAACCGGGGTCAGGGTCCCAGCCAGATCCGAGCACAGGCACACACGGAGGCGGGGAAAGGCCTGTCTGCGGCTGCTCCACGGAAGACTGCCCCTTGCCCGACTCTAAGAAGTGTGGAAAGTTCTCGGAAGACGTGCAAATGGAAAAACAAGTTCTTCCGGAGCCACCACGTCCTCTGGGGAACATCCACTGCAGATGAGTTCAGTTCTGGCTCGTCACCCCCCACCCCCGCCCAGGAATCGCGCAGGAAGACTCTGCAGGGCTCAATCGAGATTGAGATTGCCAATGGAAGCGGACTCATCTCTGTTCCGACCAGCTCAGTGCTCCTAACAGCTCCCTCCCTGCTCACAGAAGAGGCCACAGGCGCCCTATAAAAAGCCTGCTGCCTTTCCTTAACCAAGCCTCAGGGGATTCGCAGTCCTGCCAGCTT
This sequence comes from Eubalaena glacialis, assembly GCF_028564815.1. NCBI lineage: Eukaryota > Metazoa > Chordata > Mammalia > Artiodactyla > Balaenidae > Eubalaena > Eubalaena glacialis. The sequence continues at coordinate 886,639 of NC_083721.1, forward strand.
GCACTGCCCGGCTATCTCTGCCTCTGCCTGGGCGCCGGGGCCTCCTCTAGCGCCCACACGAGGCCCTTGGGGCCGTGCACACGCACAGGGGGAGTAGCCTGGGCCAGCCCGCCCCACCCAAGCATGCTGGCTGTTTCCGGAACTGCAGACCGGTCAGACTGCCCTGCCTGCCAGGGGGAGGGGTGTGGGCAACACCAAAGTCTAGGAGAGAGAGGCCCAGCACACACAGGGTGTTGTTTATACGCCTGAGTTCCAGAGGCCCTTCCCTCGGGATTTCTGTGAAAATTAGATCCAGATTTGCACAATTACAAAGTTGGTCCCAAGCCAGTTGGGATTTGGATGTCCTCTAAGAAGCAGGTATTATAACAGCTTTAGTTTGAAAAAACAATCCAACACAGAGAAAAAAGACCACCCGCTCGCCGCTCCCACACTCAGCAGCATTGCCCGCAGCGAGCAAGGGCCCCGATGTGTCCCCACTGCCCTCATCTCTGGGCCCCGCCCCTTCGCTCGCTGGCTCCCCTGGGCCTGGAGCCCTTCACCCGCCACCACCCACAGGGGCCACTCCGGTGCCTCCAAGGCTCTGCTCAGATGCCCCATCCCAGGGGCTGCCCTGACCCCCATCAACTGCCCCCGCACCCCCGACCCTTCTCTGTTCCTCCCCGGCAAGCTCACCACCCGGCACACTACATGATGCATCTGCTTATTACTTTTATGTCGTGTGACCCCCACAGATGTAATAAAGGAAGCTGGGATTCCAGAAGCATGGCTGGCCCTATCAATATTTGCTGAATGAATGAAAGAGCAATTAAGGTCTTTGCTCAAGCAATTTGTAACCTAAGAACTTTCCCCTTCAACTATCAGGCGTCCAGTTACCCACCCGCCCTACGTCCCCGTGTGCACATGCTCCCTGACTCCTCGCCACTGTCTCTCGTGTCTCCTGAGGGGACTGCTGGCGATGAGGCCGGAAGGTCACTGTGGTGCTCATAGCGAGCGCTCTCCGATCAGGATCGGCTGAGCCCAGGACCCCACGGCGGCCACTCGGGGCTGCAGTTAAGGCCACCAGGAAGAGAAGGGCAGACACCGAGTCTGGAGCCCACATCCCGTCATCAAGGCAGCTCCCACTTATCCTGCCATCGCGATGTGGACGCGGGCCCGTGAGGTCGGAGGCCTCGGCTCAGACCCCCGTCTCACCACCCACAAGCACAAGTTGTCTCCCCGAGCCTTGAGAAGTGGGCAGAACAACAGCACCTGCCCCGCAGGGCACGGTGAGGGGCTCGTGTGAGCAGAGCCGGCACTGCATGACATCAGCTGCCAGCCTGAACACACCAGCCTTCCGGGCAAGACCACTGAAAACTTTTAGAAAATAACATTTATAAGCTTTAGAAAAACAAAGGCATCTTAAGGATAAATTTTAAAGGAATCCTTTCAAGGTAGTTTTGCAAAACTGGAGTCACGGCCACAAAGAGGTGTCCGTGGGGCCTGGACACGATGCCATCACGGCCACAGCACACACTTGTCACTGCTGGAACATGGGACAAAGGCACTGTCCACTCAGCCCATGCTAACAACTGGCTCCCAGGCCCCTGCTGGACAGTTTAGTCAGGTTGACTCTGAAGAAGAAAGGTTAGAACAAAAGGAGGAAACTCCCTCTTTTTAAATATTGGTTCTACAGAAGCCAGAAGGGATAACATGCACATCACAGACACTGCTGCTGCACCTGACCTGTAACACATCCCTCATGTGACATGAAACCAGGCCATAAGGAGAGTCAGCAAGACACATGGCTTCATATGCAAGCAAGACTTTACAACTCAACTGACGTGGAAAGAATCACTTAATTTAAAGACATACCTCTCCAACGGCATCATAAGAAGCACTACTTACGTGGAACCATGTGAAGAGCTTCTCTGTCTGTAGGCAGCCCTGTAAACAGGTTAAAAAAATTATTATAACTGAAAATCATAGGTAGAAAATAACCCAGAGAATGATCTATCATCTTAAATATCAAGTCTTATCAAACTAAATAAATTTTTAAAAGAATGTAGTCATAAATCAGTTATTTGGAAGGACAAAGGCAGTCTCCCAAGAGAAAACAATTCCATGAAAGGTGGTTAGATTCTAAACTGAGTCTGGAACTTAAAAGATACCAATAAACGCTCAGAGCCCAGGCTCCCCTGAACCCTGGCCCACAGTCCTAAACCTGATGGAAGTCTAGGGCAGCGTTGACTTCCAGACCCCTTTAAGTCTGTGGGGAGTAGTAAGGAGAAGACCACGATGAGGTGTAGGTAGGGCCCCCCCACCCAGATGCCCACCCACATGGTCTCAGTTCCAAGTCTGAAGAGTGCTCTGCCCAGACAGCAGGACCTCCGAGCCCGGCCTGTGCAGACTCTACGGGCAGGTAAATAGCTCTGCCCGAGCCTCCTCCAGGCAGCCCAGAGGCGTCTGTCCAGTGAGGACTGAAAACCGGGCAAACGTTAGACACATCCACTTCCAGCCATGACAGAAGAGGAGGAACCAGAAGAGGAGGAACTCTCCAGCCTCAAACAATGAAGAACCAGCCAAAAGACATGAGACAAGTGTGTTCAGACGTGGGACAACAGGGAGCACAGGACAATGACCCCGAGGGAGGAAACGCATGTGATGCATCCTGGTTGCCCAGCCTACAGCTCTGGGAGGGTTATGAGGCCACAGTGCAGGAAGGGGGAACCTAGGCAAACCTGGGGGAGTCCTGAGATGAGGAAACAGCTGAGGTTCAAGGAGGCAACAGCAGCGAGAATCAGCAGGGCAGAGGACCAGAAAGGAGAGAGCTGAGAAACGCTCCAGAGACTGGTGGGGGTTCGCTTGGGTCTTTGCCAGGACACTGATCAGCGCATGTGCCTGAGGCCAGGGAAGGCGCAGCAGTGAGAAGCAGGACAAAGGATCGCTGTGACTGCCGCAGCTCCAGGAACGGACCACACTCCCGACAACCGGACTAGGGAACCTGTGACACGGGGGCCACTGGGCTTGGCACTTGGAAGAGCACAGCCCCGGTGGCAGGGCCACATGAGCACCAGACTAAACTAGGTACTGCCTAACAATGCTCAACAACAAGCCACTGAAGGGTCTAAACTTTCCAAGTAACAAATACATTTGAAGAGGAAAGTTTAAAATATTTAAAAGGATACAGAGCCCAACAATATACAATCATGATGTCTTTCATTCATTTAAAAAATACCATGGATGCAAAGAAGCATGAGAATATATCTCATAATGAGGATAGTTGATCAGTAAGAAAAAGAACCAGAAAATTACCCAAGGAAATAATTAGCACATAAGGTCCTTAAAACAGCCATTATAAACACATTGCATATGTTCAAGAAGATAGAGGAAAGCATAACATGTAGGAGAGACATGAAAAGCATTTTTAAAAAGACCCAAATCAAACACCTAGAGATGAAAAATATATCTGAAATGAAAAATACACTAGATGGCATTAACATCACATTAGACACTAGAAAAGGAAATATTAGTCAATGTGCAGACAAAACTATCTGTGCAGACAGAAATGATCTAAAATGAAACATAGGGAAAGACTCCCTCTTCCCTAAAAACACAGAAATATTTGTGTAATTTAACACTCAGGGGGGAAGAACAGGATGGGACAAAAATGTATTTAAAGAAATAATGACAAAAAAATTTTCAAAAATTGATGAAAATTATGAACCCATAAATCCAAGAAGGTCAACAATCCTCAAGCAGAAGAAAACATGAAGAAAATCAAATCAAGTTACATCGTAATCAACTTACCCAAAGAGGAAATCTTAAAAGCAGCCAGAGAAAAAAGAACATTATGTACAGAGGGACAAACACAGACATGGTGGACAAGGACTTCCCAGAAACAATGCAAGCCAGAAGTCAATGGAATGACATCTCTAAAGTAATGAAGGAAAAAACTGTCAACCTGAAATACCATAAACAGTGAAAATAACTTTCAAATACAAAGACAAAATGAAGACTTTTTCTAATAAACAAAAGCTAAAATAATTCATCACCGACCATTCTGAAGTACAAGTAAGATTAAAGTAAGTCCACCATACAAAAGAAAAATGATATCAGAAGGAAATCTAGATCTACAAAAAGAAATGAAAAGCACTGGAAACAAAATTCATGAATAAATATGAGCCTTTTTTCTTAATTTGTAAGGTTGTTTTAAAAGATAATGGACAATTTAAAGCAAAAATAATGACGATGTATTGTGGGGTTTATAGCAGTGTAGAAGTAAAATGGCATGACACAGTAACATAAAGGCCACGAGAAGTGAGATGGCAGTATATTGTTGTTAGGTTTTATACTATAAGTGAACTAGTATAATATTAATTGAAGACAGACAGTGATAAGTTAAGGATATATGCAATGAATCCCAAAGCAACTTCTAAAAACAAAGTGATATAGCTAATAAGTTAGTAAAGGTGATGAAATTGATCATAAATAGTACTCAACCCAAAATAAGTCAAAAAAAAAAAAAGAGGATCTTATAGCAAATGGGACAAGTAGAAAACCAATAGCAAAATGATAGATTTAAATTCAATCATATCAATAATCATATTAAGTACAAGTGGTCTAAAACAACCTAATTAGAATACAGAGATTTTTAAGATTGGATAAAAAACTGGACCTCACTATACAATATTTATAAGAAACCCACTTTAAAAATAAATATACAAATAGATTAAAATAAAAGGGATGGAAAAAGATGTACCATGCTAACCTTGATCAAAAGAAAGTTGGAATGGCTATATTAACATCAGAAAAAGTAGATGTCAGTGCAAAGAATATTATCAGAAGTATATAAAAAAAGGCATTACATACTAATAAAGGGGTCAAAACAACTAGACAGAAGGTCAGTAAAAGCTATAGGGAACTCAAACAACACTGTCACCCAGCATCACATAACTGACATTTCTAGGGCACTCCATACAATAACAACACAATATACGTTCAAGTGTTGGTGAGGACATGGAGAAATAAGCACCTTCATATATTACTGCTGAGAATGTAAAACTGTGCAGCCTCTGTGGAAAACAGTTTGCCAGTTCCTCACAAAGCAAACACAGAATTATCATATGACTCGGCAATTCCACTCTTAGGTATACATCCAAAAGAACTGAAGAGAGAGAATCAAACAGATATTGTTCATAGCATCATTATTCACAATAGCCAAAATGCGGAAACAACCCAAACGTCCATCAACGAATAAATGGATAAACTAATTGTAATATGTCCAAACAATGGAATATTCTGTGGCCATAAAAAGCAGTGAAGTGCTGATACATGCTACAACTCAGATGAACCTTGAAAACATTATGCTCAAAGAAAGAAGCTAGACATAAAAGGTCACATACCGTATGATCCCCTTTACATGAAATATCCAGAATAGGTAAATCCACAGAGATAGAAAGCAGATTAGTGGTGTCCAGATGATGGGGAAAGGGGAATATGGAGAGTGATTAATTAGTGGGTGTGGGGTGTTTCTCTGGGGTGATGAAAAAGTCTCAGACTTTGAAAAAGTCTAAAACTGGGTGGTGGTTGCACAACACTGTTGAATTCACTGAATGTTACTGAATTGTACACTTTAAAATGATTAATTGTGTAGTATGTGAATTTCACTTCAGTAAAAAGAAAATAAACATAATATAATAAGGAAATGTTAGGAACTATTGCATGCCAATAAATTTAACAGCTTAAATGGAATTCTTAGAACAATAAAGCTATCAAAACTCACTCAAGGAAAACCAGATAACTCTAAATGTATTCAAGTTAAAAACCTTCCCACCAAAAAAAAGAGCCAATCCAGATGGCTTCAATGGAAGAAACACTCAAGGAAGAAATAATACCAATTTCTTAGTAACTTGTCCTGAAAATTGAATATAAGAGAACACTTTCCAAATCCTTCTATGAGGCAAGAATTAACCTGATACCAAAACCAAAAAAAGACACTACAGGTAAACATGCCAATACTCCTCATAAATATAGAGGCAAAAACTCTTAAATTTTAGCATATCCAATCATACAATATAAAAAAAATACATCATGACAAAGTGGATTTCAATCCAGAAAAGCAATTGATTTTATACTAAAAAAAAAAAAAAAAAAATCAACATACGGGCAACCTCATTTTATTGCACTTTATTGTGCTTCACAGATATTGTGCTTTTTACAAATTGAAGGTTTGTGCAACCCTGCGTTAAGTAAGTCTATCAGTGCCATTTTTCCAATAGCGTTTGCTTACTTAATGTGTCTATGTCACATTTTGGTAATTCTTGCAATATTTCAAACCCTCCACCAGCACAAAGATTACAACTCGCTGAAGGTTCAGATGATGATTAGCATCTTCTAGCAATAAAATATTTGTAAGTTAAGGTATCATTGCTTTTTAAGACAGAACGCTATTGCACACTTAATAGACTAAAGTATAGTATAAACATAACTTTTATATGCACTGGGAAACAAAAAAAATTTATGTGACTCACTTTATTTCAATATTTGCTTTATTTCTGTGGTCTGGAACCAAACCCACAGTATCTCTGAGGTATGCCTGAAACCGTTTATATGCATGGACCATATAGACAGAAAAAAAGAAAAACTATATAATGATCTCAAAAGATACAGAAAAAGCATTGACAAAATTCAATACCACTCATGAAAAAAATCCTCACCAAACTTGGAATATAAGAGCACTTTTTGAACCTGATAAAGGACCTCCAGTAAAAACCTACACCTAACGTCACACATATGGGTAAAAGACTGAATGCTTTCCCCTAAGATCAGGGACAAAGCAAGGATGTCCCCTCTTAGCACGTCTGTCCAACAAGATGTCAATTGCACCAAGCTGATCTATCAATTCAATGCAATCTCAATCAAAATCAGAGCAGGCTAAGCTGATTCTAAAATCCATATGGAAATACAAAGAAAATAAAACAGCCAAAACAACTTTGAAAAAGAACAAAGTAGGAGAACTTATTCCAAGATTTATTATAAAGCTACAGTCATAAAGATAAATAAATTGATCAAAGGAACAGAATAGCAAGTCCAGAAATAGTCCGCATGTTGTTAACCATGTTTTGTTTTGTTTTTTAACTTTTCGTTCTCTTGTGCTTTGACATCTGGGCCTTGCTGATTCTGGAGGAACAGCCCTCCTAGAGTTAGCCAATTTCTGGAGGTAGGATAAACAACTCACCCTGGGGGCACCTTTCAAATACAAACCATCCAATTCAGAGCCCAAACCCCAACCACCTCCTCTATGGGGCCCTCACTCTCTGGGCCACTATCCACCCGACCTAATCACCCTAGGGTCAGGTACCAAACATCATGCCCATGGGCCTGCTGAAATTATTCAAACTAGCCAATCTTAAGTCTGCTGACCCTGCCTCACCTGTTCTCTGACTCCTCACTGACCCTGGTGCTTCCCCATGTGGCCCTGAATGCCCCACCCTGCCTCCTATTTCTAGGAGTATAAAGATCTGTGAGTATAAACTTCTTCCTTCTTGCCAGTCATTTCCATATCTGCCTGTCTTACCGTTCCTGATTAAGTCAAATCCCAGGTTCCCTTAAAACACACAGATATATGGTCAATTGACTTTTGACAAAGGTTCCAAGGCAACTGAATGGGTAAAGGATACTCTTTTTAATAAATGGTGCTAGAACAACTAGATACCATATACAAAAAAGAAAAGGAAAAAAAAGGACTTTGACATTTTCTTCACATCCTATATAAAATTAATTCAAAATATATCATAGACTTAAATGTAATAGCCAAAAACTTCCAAAAGAAAGAATAAGAGAAATAAGAATAAAAATCTTACAGACCTCCAGTTTTACAAAGAATTCTTGAGTATGATACAAAAGACATGATGTATAAAAGAAAAAAACTGATAAGTGGGATGTCATGAAAATTTTAAACCTCTGATCTTCAAAATATACATAAAAATGAGAAGTCAAGCTACAAACTAGGAGAAAATATTTGCAAAACATGTACTCCATTAAGGACTGTATCCAGAATATATAAAGAACTCTTGAACTCAACAAGAAAACAAACAACCTAATTTTTTAAATGGGCAAAATGTTTGATCAAATCCTTCACCAAAGAAAGCATGTTGATGGCAAATAAGCACATGAAAAGATAGGCTGGTGGGAAAAGAGGAAAGTATGACATCCAGACCAGCCAGAACCCAGCACAGGAGTGGGGCATGCGTGCAGGTCACATGGAGACACTCTTCCAAATCCTGAATGTCAAGGTGGAAGAAATCTAAAGAGAGACAAACTTCCCAAAGGGAAGACAGTGCACCAGGGACAGGAAGCCCAGGTTGGATCAAGTGCTCCCAGCAGCTTTCAATGCACAGAGGGGAGGAAGCACAGGGCCCCGGGAAAGTGAGCGGGGTGGGCACTGCCAAGGCCTCAGAGTGCACAGCGGGGGCTGGGGCAAGAGCACTGGACCACCTCTGGCAGCTCCAGCCACAGGCTCCTCCCCACTGACTACACTCACTTCCCCAGGTGAGCCTACCCAGTCTATAGCCACACATACTCTTTCTCCACTTATGATGCCTCGGGGTAGTGCTGGTGGTTTCACACCGGGACACCCTTGGAACTGCAGATCCTCAGAATCTGCTTATGGTCCCATTTTTGCTAAATGGGAACTCACACCATGACAGATCTCAATAAAGGAAGAAGAGCGAATGCCACTGCTTTTACCCAAAACTAAATAGGCCGTAGCAAAGATCTGACTTCAAGAGGACCAAATTTCCCCAGATTGGGGGATGGAGTGTCTCATTAACTCACCCCCTCCAACAGAGCACTTTCAGAGTCGTGCAGTGCCAACAAGAAGTCGGGGTAACTAGAGTTTAAAAGAGCTTCTGGGGGGAGGACAGGCAAGGATGATTCAGCTTCATTCTTATCACAGAATCCACCAGTTCAATTACTGTTTCTAAGTAATTACACTCCTGGTGATGGTCTCAGCAGAAAAGAGAAGGAGGCAGCCAGGGGTTGAATTTCTTTACTCTTCCACATCAAAAAATAGCATCTCAAGGCCAATGCATGGTGGTGACATGATCACCAAGGAACGCAGAGGCCAAGAGCCTGAGAGCCCCTCGCCTGACCTCTGGCCTAGCATCATCCTGCATGCCATGCCAGGCACGCTCCCTGGCCTGCGAGAGCAGGTTTTCACCCGTCCCCACACCCGACTGCAAATTTCCTCCACTTAGAAGTTCAGTGTCGGGCTTCCCTGGTGGCGCAGTGGTTGAGAATCTGCCTGCTAATGCAGGAGACACGGGTTCGAGCCCTGGTCCGGGAAGATCCCACATGCCGCGGAGCAACTGGGCCCGTGAGCCACAACTACTGAGCCTGCGCGTCTGGAGCCTGTGCTCCGCAACAAGAGAGGCCGCGATAGTGAGAGGCCCGCGCACCGCGATGAAGAGTGGCCCCCGCTCACCGCAACTAGAGAAAGCCCTCGCACAGAAACGAAGACCCAACACAGCCAAAAAATAAATAAATAAATAAATTATTAAAAAAAAAAAAATAAGTTCAGTGTCATGCTCACAGCAGCTACCCACGTCCCGGGATGAGGTAATTTTTTGTTTCATTTTCCTATTTACGATAGATCACACTCGATGTATATGAATACAGCTGTGCACACCCATGTTTCAATCTTTTTAAGTTATGCTGATGAGCTTTATTCACTACCAACTTGCAAGAATTTACAAAAGGATTTTGTTTCAATCTCACTACAGGGACTTATTAAATTAAAATTTTAAACTTTGTTATTTTTACACCCTCAGTTTTCTGAGTGGGTCACTCTCATTAACAGAATCAGACACAAGAAATCTGCTTGGCCTTTCACCAGGGTATTGAAGTTGCCTAAAGTACATCTGCTAGACTTTCTAGACAACTCCCTGAATACAAGCGTTTGACTCAGTGGTAGAGAGTCAGTTGCGCACGCCCCTGCCCTGGACCTCCCCGCGAGTGCAGGTGCTGAGCAACAGCAGGTCCTGGCAGGGACAGAAGCCATGCGCTCAGCCCTGCTCTTTACGACGACAACTGTAGACGCTTGCAGGACATGCGCTTATTCTCTGTGCAGAAAATTTAGAAAGTGCAGAAAAGCACAAGAGACATATTTAAAAGTACTTCCAATTCCCAGACAGAAGCACTGACAGCAGTAGAGTGTATTTTCTTCTGGTAGTTTCTCATTGTAACATGCACGTACATGTATTTTTTAAAAAATGAGACAGATTACATATGCTTTCAGGACAACATAATATATCTGTCTGTAATATTTGCAGAAAATGTTCATAACAGCTTGTTTTAGCTTTTAATACTGTTTACTGATGTTCAAAGAAACGTGTCTATGAAAATCAAACTTATCTATTATTTGAAATTACTTGCATTGCTTTTATGCTTAGAACAATGTTTCTGCATATCAAAGATCGGACTAATTTTCACATAATTCTTCTCTAATATAAAAAATCTTATTTCTCCTACGACTATAAAAGCAGTGTATGTTCATTTAGGAAAATTTAGAAAATTCAGAAATGTGTGAAAACAGGTTTCAGCTGTGATCCCACTTCTCAGAAATAGACACCATAAACCTTTGGTTGTACCTCCTTGAGGCCTTTAAAATACACAAACACACACACACCCCCCCCCCTATATTTTACATCAAATATGCTGTTTTTACCTGTGTTTTGACTTCATATTCTGGGCTCATTTTTCCATGTCATGAATCATTCCTATAAACACTAATTGCTGCCTAATATTCTACTGTGTGTAGAAGTACAATAACTGATTTACTAAATCATCTATTATTGGGCATTTGGGGTGCTTCCAATTGTTAATTATTTAAATTAATGATGTAATGAACATCCTCTGTACATAAATGTAATGCTTATCTGATTGTTTCCTTAAGATAAGTGCTTAAGAGTAGAATTTTAAGCCAAGTGCCTAAATGTTTTTAAAGCTTGTGATACAGAAGGACAAAGAGCCCTCCAGAAACTGTCTCCCTTCAGTCACTTTCTGAGACACAAAATACTGACGTCTCAGAGTCTAGTCTCTGTGATTCCTTGCCAAAACTCCTTTGTATAAACTTTCTCAAGATATATGCCGACAGGACGGTCAGAGAATGATGTGCACGCTTTTGTCGACTAATAGGAAGGTTTGGCACCTTTTCGTGGTTGTTGGTATCTGTGTCCCTTTTGTAAACCACCTGCTCAGTAGTCACCAGCAAAGCATCTAGATGAGAGTCAATGGAACACGTGAGGATCATAAAAAAGGACACATAATTAATTTATGGCCAAAGAGTCAACAAATTTAAGTAAATATATTGTAGAAAATAAGAAATTCAGGTGTTTTTAATATTCAAATTAAAAATTTTAATGACCTAATAGTAATCGAATTAAATTGGGAGGGAATCAGTGTGAACTCAGGGCCACCACAAATACTTATGTGTAGCTCTGGAGTCAAGATTTTAGCCTCTAACACTACTTTCCACAAAAAGAAAAAAAAAATTCTTTGCTGTTTCTTTGTTTCTATCACTTGAGGCAGGAGATAGCAGAGGGCCTGAAACTGACAAATGAAAGAGAAATTAAGAAAACAACCATATTGGGCTTCCCTGGTGGCGCAGTGGTTGAGAATCTGCCTGCCAATGCAGGGGACACGGGTTCGAGCCCTGGTCTGGGAAGATCCCATATGCTGCGGAGCAACTAGAACCGTGAGCCACAACTACTGAGCCTGCGCGTCTGGAGCCTGTGTCCCGCAACAACAGAGGCCACGACAGTGAAAGGCCCGTGCACCGTGATGAAGAGTGGCCCCCGCTTGCCACAACTAGAGAAAGCCCTTGCACAGAAACGAAGACCCAACACAGCCAAAAATAAATAAATAAATAAATAAATTTATTAAAAAAAAACAAAAAACTCCTTGCATTGAAAAAAAAAAAAGAAAACAACCATATTTACAATCAAATCAAAAAGAATAAAATACCTAGGAATAAATCTAAGGAGGTAACTGACCTGTACTCAGACAACTATGACACTGATGAAAGAAACTGAAGATGACACAAACAGATGGAAAGATATACAGTGCTTATGGGTTGGAAGAATTAATATTGTTAAAATGACCATGCTATCTAAGGCAATCTACAGATTCAGTGCATTCCCTGTCAAAATATCAATGGCATTTTTCACTGAACTAGAACAGATAATCCTAAAATTTGTATGGGAACACAAAAGATCCCGAATAGCCAAAGCAGTCTGAAGAAAGAAAAACAGAACTGGAAGTAGCATGCGTCCTGATTTCAGACTATACTACAAAGCTACAGTAATCAAAACAGTATGGTACTGGCACAAAAATAGACATAAAGATCAATGAAACAGAATAGAGAGCCCAGAAGTGAACCCACACTTACATGGGCAATTACTCTATGACAAAGAAGACAGAATATATTGTACAATGGGGAAATGACAGCCTCTTCAACAAATGGTGTTGGGAAAACTGGACAGCTACATGCAAAAGAAACAAACTGGACTACTCTCTCATACCATGCACAAAAATAAATTCAAAATGGATTAAAGACTTAAATGTAAGACCTGAGACCATAAAACTTCTAGAAGAAAACAGGCAGTACACTCTTTTACATCATCTTAGTAATGTTTTTTTTGGATATGTCTCCTCAGGCAAGGAAAACAAAAGCAAAAATAAACAAATGGGACTACATCAGACTAAAAAGCTTTTGCACAGTGGAGGAAACTATCAACAAAATGAAAAGGTCACATACTGAATAGGAGAAGATATTTGCAAATGATATTAATACGTCTGATAAGGGGTTAATATCCAAAATAAATAAAGAACTCATATAACTCAACATCAAAAGAACTCCAAACAACCTGATTAAAAATTGGGCAGAGTTTCTGAATAGACAATTTTCCAAAGAAGACATACAGATGGCCAACAGGCACATGAAAATATGCTCAACATCACTCCTCACCATAAAATCAAAACCACAATGAGATATCACCTCATATCTGTCAGAATGGCCATTATTAAAAAGACAACAAATATCAAGTTGGCGAGGATGTGGAGAAAAAGAAACCCAAGTACATTGTTGGTGGGAATGTAAATTGGTGCAGCTACTGTGGAAAACAGTATGGAGGTTCCTCAGAAAATTTGAAGTAGAACTACCATATGATCCAGCAATTGCACTCCTGGGTATTTATCCAAAGAAAACAAACTCACTAATTAGAAAAGATACATGCATCCCATGTTCATTGCAGCATTATTTACGATAGCCAAGGTATGGAAGCAGCCTAAGTGCCCATCAATAGATGAATGGATAAGGAAGACGTGGTGTATATACACAATGGAATATTACTCAATCATAAAAAAGAATGAAATCTTGCCATTTGCGACAGCATTGACAGACCTAGAGGGTATTATGCTAAGTTAAAAAAGTCAGACAGAGAAAGACAAATACTGTATGATTTCATTTATATGTGGAATCTCAAAAAACGAAATAATTGAACAAACAAACAGAAACAAAATTACAGATACAGAGAACAAACAGGTGGTTGCCAGAGGGGAGGAGGGTAAGGAGAGGAGAGAAATAGGTGAGGAAGATTAAGAGGTACAAATTTCCAGTTGCAAAATAAATGTCACAGATATGAAATGTACAGTGTGGGGAATATAGTCAATAATTATGTATATCTTTGTAGGGTAACATATCATAACTAGATTTATTATGGTAATCATTTTGAAATGTATAGAAATATAGAGTCACTATGTTGTGTAACAGGAATTAACATAGTGCTGTAGGTCAATTATATTTCAAAAACAAACTCATAGAAAAAGAGATCAGATTTGTGATTACCAGAGGCAGGGGGTGGGGAGGGAGAATTGCATGAAGGCAGTCAAAAGATACAAACTTCAGGGGGGTGGGGGGTGGGATGAACTGGGAGATTGGGATTGACATATATACACTACTGACACTATGTATAAAATAGATAACTAATGAGAACATACTGTATAGCACAGGGAACTCTATTCAATGATCTGTGGTAACCTAAATGGGAAGGAAATCCAAAAAAGAGGGGATATATGTATATGTACAGCTGATTCACTTTGCTGTACAGCAGAAACTAGCACAACATTGTTAAGCAACTATACTCCAGTGAAAATTAATTTTTAAAAAAGATACAAACTTCTAATTATAAGATAAATAATTACTAGGGATGTAATGTACAACATGATAAATATAATTAACACTGATGTATGTTATATATGAAAGTTGTTGAGAGTAAATCCTAAGAGTTCTAATCACAAGGAAAAAAATTTTTTTATTTCTTAAATTTTGTATCTATATGAAATGATGGATGTTCACTAAACTTATTGTGATAATTATTTCATGATGTACGTAGGTCAAATCATTATGCTGTATACCTTAAACTTGCACAGAACTGTATGCCAATTTTATCTCAATAAAACTGGAAGAACAATAAATAAATAATAAACATTTTAAAATAAATATACAAAAATTACAAATCACACACACAAAAAAGAAAAAGAAATTGGACTTGATCAAAATTAAAAAGTTTTGTGCTTCAAAGTAGCCTATAAATAAAGAAAGGGAAAATACAAGCCACAAAATGGGAGAAAATTTCTACAAACTGATAAGAGACTAGCATCCAGAATATATAAAGAATTCTTACAACTCAACAATAAAAAAGACACATAACTCAATTAAACAATGGGCAAAGGATTTGAATATACATTTCCCCAGAGAATGTATATAAATAGCCAATAAGCAAGTGAAAAGATTTGAAACATCATTAGTCATTAGGGTAACACAAATCGAAATCACAATGATATACCACGTCACACCTACCGGAATGGCTATAATCAAAAAGACTGACAATAACAAGTGTTAGTGAGGATATGCAGAAATTGGAACCCTCATACAATGTTGGTGGGAATGCAAAATGGTGGAGCCATTTTGGAAAACACTCTGGCAGTTTGTCAAAAAGTTAAATATATTGTTGCCCTGTGACTCAGCAATTTCACTACTTACTTAAGAGAATTAAAGATATATATTCATACAAAAACCTGTACATCAAGTTCATAACAGCATTATTCACAATAATGCTACAAAACAGAAACAACCCCGATCCATCAGTGGACGGAAGGATGAACAAAATGCTATATCCATAGAATGGAATATAATTCAGCCATAAAAAGGAATAAAATACTAATACATGCTACAACATAGATGAACCTTGGAAATATTATGCTAAGAGAAAAAATCCAGACACAAAATATCATGTACTGTATGACTCCATTTATATGAACTGTCCAGAATGGGCAAATCCATAGAGACAGAAAGTAGATTAATGGTATTGAGGGACTGGTGAAGGGAGAATGGGAGGTGACTGCTAATGGGTACGAGGTTTCTTTTTGGGTTGTAGAAAATGGTCTGAAATTAGACAGTGGTGATAGTTGCACAGCTCTGTGGATACACCAAAAACCACTCAATTACACACTCTAAT
This sequence comes from Eubalaena glacialis, assembly GCF_028564815.1. Lineage (NCBI taxonomy): Eukaryota > Metazoa > Chordata > Mammalia > Artiodactyla > Balaenidae > Eubalaena > Eubalaena glacialis. The sequence continues at coordinate 902,196 of NC_083721.1, forward strand.
GAAGTGAATTTTATGGTATGTGAATTAAATCCCAAATCAAAAAATAAACATAATGGGCATCTATGTACTTACCATGAAGAATAAAGAGCTGTCAACACTTTGCTTTATTTGCTTCAGATCTCTATTTAAAATGAAACATAATCTAAAGATGACACATCATCATTCACATTCAGGTGTTTATACCTTTACGGGCTATGTAAATATCCAAAAACAAAGATACCATACAGCACCCGTACTTTTATAGATTGGTTTTTCACAGTCAACACTGTTACTGAGATTTATGCATCCTGATATACAAAGATCTAATTCATTCATTTTAATGCTGAATAACTTTTGACTGTGTGAACAAAACAAATGTCTGGGTCCACTTACTGAGGCCAATTAGGTAGTTTCCACTGTTTTGTTACTACAAACACTGTAGGACCATATCCTCAGGTACTCGTGACAGCTTCTAGAGCAAATGCTGAAAATGGCATTGGTGGGTCATATTGTGTGCACATTTTCAACTTCAACAATGTAACCAAATTGGTCTCCAAAGTGGTTATACCAACCTGTACTCCCAAGAGCAAGGTGTAAGAGTTCCCATTTACCCACAGCTCACCGATACTTATTAATTGACTTCATGCTTGCAGATCGGATGAATAAGAAATGGTTTCTCATTGTTTTAATTCATTTTTCAAGGATTACTAGAAAAATCAGTTTTCATACATTTATAACCTTTATGATTTCCTCATTTTGAATTTTTTATAGCCTTTATCCATTGTATGCTTATTCTTTCTAGATCTTTGATATTAATCCTTTTCAAGTTATATGACTTTCAAATGTATCCTCCTGCCTGTAGTGTGTCTTTTAACTCTATAAATATCTTCTACCATACAGATGATTTCTCTATTTCATATAGACAAATAAACCAGTCTTTTTCCTTACAGTTGGTGCTTGGTTTAAGAAATTCATCTTCACCCAGATGTCAAAGATAATCTTCTGTCTTCTATAAATTTTAGTTCTGCTTTTCACACTCAGGATTTGATTACGTCTAGAATTCAGTCTCATATATGAAGCATGAGGTATGGATCTAATTTTATCTTTACATACAGGCAGAAGATTATCCCAGCAATATTTATGAAACGATCCATCCTCTGCCCATGGACTTGTAATGCAACCTCCAGCATTATGAATTCCTTTGGGTGTGGGCGTGTGGGGGAGTGTGGACGCGGGTGGGTGTGGGTGTAGCTGGGTGGGTGGGTATGTGTAGGTAGGTGGGTAGGTGTGGGTGCATGTGAGTGTGTGTGGAGGGGGGGTTGTGAGTGTGTTCCCAACTCTGTTGCACTGGCATAGTTGCCTATCCCTGGTCTAATAATGCAGATCCTAAATGTTACACCTTTATAATAAGCTTTAACATCTGAAAGGGTTAAGTCCCTCTTATTTTTCTTCAAAAGTAATTAGTGTTTTGGCTCCTCACTCTCCTACCCGTACTTTAGAATCAGCATTTCAAAACCCATGAGAAGCCCTGTCAGGATTTGGTTTTGCAGTTAATTGACAAATGTCATTTAAAAATATTGATTATTCACATTATTAACAAGATAGAGCTAATATTGTTTATTTATGCCTTCTCTTTTCATTTTTTGATCAATCTTACCAAGGGTTTGAAAATTTGTTTTTCTTTACAAACAGCCAGTTTTTTATTTTATTACTTATACTTTTCTTTGTTTCAAAAATTTCTGTTCTTACTGCTATAATTTCCTTCTTTCTACTTTCTTTTGCTCTCCTAACTTAACTTGGACACTTATTTGATCAATTTTGAGCCTTTAATCTTTTCAAACACATAACTCGCAGGATATACATTTCTCTCAAAGTACTGTCACATTCTACAAGCCTTAATTTACATCGCTGGAGTCAGTCAAGCTGAATATTCCCATTGTCATTTCCACTTTAATTTGAACGATTTTTAGAGTTTCTTAAATGTCAAATATATAAACTTTCTTTCTCTGTGCTTTTATAATTGAACTCGGACTTAGCTTCATTTGGTCAGAGAACATAGCCTGAAAGAATGTGAGACTTACTTTGTGACCAAATACAAAGTCAGATTTTGAAAATGCTTCACATGTATCGAGAACTTACATATTCCATAATGGCTGCATTTTTTTTATATGACCAAGAGATAGAGCTTGTTCAAACCTTTTATTTATGTGTTTGTATTGGATCTATCAATTCCTGAGAAAGGAACATTAAAGGAGCCTATGTGATTGCAGATTTATCAATTTACCCTTGCAAATCAGACAATTTTTCTATATAATCTGAGTTTTAGTTATTATAAATATATAAATTTAGAATCATTCTGTCTTTATCAGAATGATAAATGATCTTTTTAATCTTATATTAAAAAACTTTCTGTCTTTACATGAGTTCATCTGACGCTAACAGTCGATACCAGTTTTCAGTGCCTAGTATATTTACATTATATAAATTATCAAACTCTCTCCCAGATGATATTATTAAAAGCATTTGAGTGGATTTTGTCTTGTATCACTTAAATCCAACCTTAAGAGCCTCATGTCCTCATCAACTCGCTGGGCACCCTGAAACACAGGATTTCCTGGAGGACTGGATGTGGGTTTGAGATAAGAAGTGAAGTCAGGGCGGCTCCAAGGCTTCAGCTCCAGCAATGAGACATCGGGGCTGTGGTGGAAGCTCAAGAGTTCAGCTTTGGACACGTGAAGTCTGAGATGCTCATAAGCCTTGCAAGTGGAGATGTCAAAGAGGCAGAGGCAAACTAGTCCAAGGGTGACGGGGAAGCCTTGGTGCGCATTGTCAGAACAGAGAGTAGGTGAGACCCCAAAGGAGTGAGGGAAGTGGGGGCACCATCAGCCCCACGGAAGAGACTCGAGACACACAAGCGAGGGCAGCGCATTCCCGACAGGTGTGGAGGCCACCAGCCCTTCGGGGAAAAGATAAAGCAAGATGGCAAAACATGATACATTTACACCCTCCCAACCCCAAAACTGAGACACCGTACAAACACAGTTGGAGTTTAACCATGTGGCCCTGGGCACGTCCCACCTGCAGCTGTCCTGGCAACAGGCCCCCTTCCCCAAGCGAACAAGGAGCACATAACACACAAAGGAAGAAAACAGAAGTCGGGACGGAGCCAGGACAGTGGGCTTGGGAGGGGTTGAAGAATCAGATTGCAAAGAAAAGCATCTGCGTATGACGACAGGGCGCCCAGGAGAGCCCTGGGCTGAACGGGCGCAAGGGCTTCTGCTGCCCCTGGCCAGGTCAGTGTGGATCAGAAGTCACATGGCTGCCCATCTTCAGTGTCATTCTCATTGCCACTGTCGTCTCTAAGAGGCCACCACCTAGGTAATACACACCCTCACCCCAAGGGCCCCTCATGAGAGGGCAGGATGGCAGCAGCCGATAGGGGTCCTGCTGAGCTATGTTCCAGAGAGGTCCGGCACGGGGCCCAGCAAGGGGCACAGCCTCGAGGAGCCCCCACTGTGCTGGGGGAGAGGATGCAGGGAGCCCCACATTAGGGGAGAGGACTCGCAGAGCCCTCATTAGCGGAGAGGACGTGGGGACCTGACAGCCATAATGCAAGGTGGGCAAAAGTCTCTCGCCGCCCCCCCACCTTGCCAAGGTAATAAGCAGAGAGCTGCAGTATTCAAAAGGACACAATGCTTCCTCCTGGGCAGATAAGGAAAGCTGCGTGGATGGACGAGGCGCGCTCTGCCAGGCCCGTGGGCAGCACTGGACACGCAGAGTTTAGAGGGGCAGTCCTGACAGACGGAAAGCAAGGATAAGGTCAGGGCTCCGCCCAGTTTGGCTGGAACATAAACAAAGGGAAAAGGAGAAGTGGTGGGTTCAGCTAGAAACACAGGTTGCAGCCGAAGCCAGAGGACCCAGAATGTGTGGTGCAAGGGCTCGAGTGCCTTGACCTTTCCTGAAAGATGCAGGATGCCAAGGACAACTTCTGTTCAGTGGTGGCATGTTGAAATCTGGAATTATATTACTATTGGAGGAACTTCCTAAAGTCTAGATAATACATTCATCCGCAAACTCCACGCAGTGCGAGAAGACCACCTGTGTATTTCACTGCAAAGGCAGCAATATTTCAACATAAATTATATAGAAGTAACTCTCACTAAAATGGATCTTCATAATCAGTATATGAATGTAGATTTCGAAAACAGCTCAAGCGAATAAAATGCTGACCACAAACCAATGTTCACACTGTCAATAGAAGACTTGGAAACAAATCATTTGGAAAAGAAAGAGTACACAGCCGTCCCCCCTTATCCGCAGTGGATACGTTCCAAGACCCCCAGTGGATGCCTGAAGTCATCATAGTAGTGAACCCTTTGTATACTATGTTATTTCCTAAACATACATACCTATGATAAAATTTAATTTATAATTTAGGCACAGTAAGAGATTAATAATAATAACTAACAGCCTCTCCAGTAATTTTTATATTTTTCAGCCCAAACCTATTCCTGAATCTGTGTAACCATTCTTCACTTGCAGTAAATGGCTGGTGTCACTCGTTTCGGGGGATCCCTTGCTGAAGGCTTCGTACAAGCGCCATGCTTTCTGGCCCAACAATCGGAACGCGTTTTCTATTCTTGTCTTTCACCCACAAACTTAATGCCTTTTCCATGTTACCTAAGCACTTAGCATGCACTGTGGCCGTAACTTTTGCAGTTTGAAGTGTGACAGCAAAACTAGCACGAATTTCTTTTTCCTTCTTCACAATTTCACGGGTAGAAGATTCTTTCTTACCGTAGATCTTAGCAACCTCAGCATACGATTTTTTTCTTTCCTTATTAAGATCAGAACTTTCACCTTTTCACTTAAAGGAAGCACCTTAGAGCTTCTGTTTGGCATATCTGAATTGCCAGCATCACTACTCTTGTGCTTTGGGGCCAGTATTAAGTCAAAAAAGGGTGACTTGAACACAAGCACTGCGACACTGCGACAGTCCACCTGATAACAGAGAGGGCTACTAAGTGACTGAAGGGCGGGGCACGCTGGACAAAGGGATGATCCATGTCCCAGGCAGGATGGAGCAGGACAGTACAAGATTTCATCACACTACTCAGATTCATAAAATGATGAATTGTTTATTTCTGGAATTTTCCATTTCATATTTTTGGACCTCAGGTAACTGAAACTGAAAAGCAGAACGGCAGATAGCGGGGGCTACTGTATTTGCAAGTGGTAGAAGAGAGTCAGTCTTCAGAATTGGCTCACCAAATGAAAAACAGCAAAATTGCAACTTTGGGTAACTTAGGGAATTGCAAATTAAAACAATGAGATACAACTATGCACCTTTTAGAATTATTAAAATCTAAAAAAACCTGGGCTTCCCTGGTGGCGCAGTGGTTGAGAATCTGCCTGCCAATGCAGGGGACACGGGTTCGAGCCCTGGTCTGGGAAGATCCCACATGCCGCGGAGAAACTGGGCCCGTGAGCCACAACTACTGAGCCTGCGCGTCTGGAGCCTGTGCTCCGCAACAAAAGAGGCCGCGATAGTGAGAGGCCCGCGCACCGCGATGAAGAGTAGCCCCCGCTTGCCGCAACTAGAGAAAGCCCTCGCACAGAAACGAAGACCCAACACAGCCAAAAATAAATAAATAAATTAATTAATTAATTAATTTTAAAAACCTGACAGTACCAAATGCTGGCAAGGAAGCAGAAAACCACTCTCATTCATTTCTGGTGGGACTAAACACAGTCTTGCCGTGTGATCTAGCAATTGTGCTCCCTGGTATTTGCCCAAGTGAGCTGAAAACTTAATGTCCAAAAAAACCCTGCACACAAACGTTTATAGCAGCTTTATTCATAACCACCAAAAGCTGGAAGCAACAAAAACATCTTTCAATAGGTGAAGCGATAAGCCACGGTACATTAGTACAATGGAATATTATTCAGCAATAAAAAGAAATGACCTGTCAAGTCACACATACACACAAAATAGATGAGTTTTAAATACACATTGCTAAGTGCAAGAAGCCAGTCTGACTAAGCTACATACTGTATGATTCTAACTACATAACATTCTGGAAAAGGCACAACTGTAGAGATGGTAAACAGATCAGCGGTTATCTGGGGCTCAGGGAAGAGGATGAATAGGTGAAGCACATGAGATTCTTAGGGCAGTGAAACTATTATGTATCATGCTGTAATGATGACTACAAGACAGTAAGCATTTGTCAAAAGCCACAGAACTTAACAGCACAAAAAGTAAGCCTTAATGTATGCAATTAAAAAAAAGCATTTAGGAAGTCAGGATAATCCCAAGAGGGAATGTGGAATGTGACAAAAGACTTCAACAGTACTGCAAATGTCTGAAACAGCCCCCCTGAAGGGGATGGGGAATAAGGTGCTGGTGTGAGTAACTCTGGAAATGAGTGGAGTCTGTAAGAGAAAAGGCAAAGGGACTGTACTTGAGGCTGCGCTCTAGTTGATAAAGCTGTTTCCCAAGGTATGAAAGTTGACAGTTCTGATACTGCTGAGCATGTGTGATGCAATTAAGCCATTAAGTGGATGGGATGGTGGGAGCCAGGTGTCTCGTTGTTTGAGGGGCAGGTTACACCTAAGGAAGGGGATGAGGCTAGAACAACCCATGCTGGGTGAACTGGAGCTGGAAATGTCAGCATGGACTGATGTTTAGCTTAATACAGATACAGCTGGTTACCAACAGAAGTACTGATAGATATGTCTGGATACACAGGTTAATATGTACACACATCTCCCCTGCGCTGTCAGCCAGGAGAGCCTAGAAGTAACCATACCTCAGTAGCAACATCCAAATCAGCCCCCAGACACTGGACTCTTATACCATTTTCTGATCAAAGGTACCAGGCTCCTGGTTTCTAGGACGGGGGCAGGATCCACACAAAATGAGCCTGGAGCATCTTGCAGTACCAGACAGGAAAGATATGCTTAAAAACAAAACAGAGCAAACACACACACTCAATGATGGGGGCATATCAAAGGGACACAAGAGCCAGTGAACGAATTCCCATTGGCCAAAACTGGGACAATCTGAGCAATAAAATAAAGTAGCACAGGACTCTAAACCAAAGGCTAAATAAACACCCACGGGTCCAAACGGACGTCAATAAGTGATGGATAAGGAAACGGGGGGAGAGGGAATCTGCCCTGCAGGAGCATCCACGTGCTTCTGCAGACACTCCGTCCTCGGGGAGCGTCCCCCCTCCTTGGGTGCGGGGTGTGCACGGCGACCTCCTTCCAGAGGACAGTGGGGAAGGGGGGAGCAGCTGCACAGCGGAGAGACCTGACAGACTCACCTGCGCCAGGTGACCAAGGTCAGCGTCCACGGTGTAGGTCACGTGACAGCACGCACCCCGGACGGGACGTGATGAGAAAGGCCCTTCCCCTCTGTGGACTTTCTCCCAAAAACCTACACCCCGAGTCTGATCATGGGACAACATCAGACAAATTTCAATAGAGGAACATTCTACAAAATATTTGACCAATAATCCTCAGAACTCTATCAAAAACAAGGAAAGTCTAAGAAAATATCACAGCCAAGAAGAGCCTAAAAAGACATGACAATGCAATGTATTCTTGGACAGAAAAAGGACATTCGGGAGAAACTAAGGAAATTGAGAGCATGGAATAATCGTGAATAATAACATATCAACACTGGTCCATTAATTATAACAAATGTACCTGATTAATGTAAAATGTTAAACTGGGTGTGGGAATCCTCTGTCTTATCTTTATAATAATTCTGTAAATCTAAAACTGTTCTAAAGAAAAGTTTTGTTTCTTTTTTATAAAAACAGCAATTAAAGGAAAAAAAGACCAAGGTCACCAAGTGTTCAGTAGTCTGGTCATGGTATTTCATTAGTCACGTTCAACAGCAACTTTCTTACAGTACTGTCAAATTCAGAAAGCTTGTCATGGATCTTAGGACACTGACATTGCAGAAGTCAGAAGGTCTAAGTTTACAGGAAACGCTCCAGATTTTATCGTCTGGGCACCTTGTAACTGGCAGTGTACCTAAGACGCAAAGTGTCTCCCCTCCCACCAAGGTATGTGATCTGCTTAGTTGTAGCGGAAGCAGAACAAAGCGTCTGCTTTGCTTCAATAATATTTCAAGTTCTTACACTGAATATCGGCATAGGACACCGACCATTCTAGAAGGCAGGCCATCAATTCTGGACACTATTAAATGCTCCTGGCGCTTGCTGGCCACTGCCTTATCAGCAGCCCCCTTTTGCTGAGCACTCCCAACCTGCCAGGCCCTTCTCACACCAACTCAACAAGACAGGGACTGTTACATCCATTTTCCCGATGTAGAACCTGAGGCCCAGAAAGGCTGAATGGTTTGTCCGAAAGCTCCACAGCCAGCAAGCAAGGGAGCCGGTCTTTAAACTCCCACCTGCCAGGCACTGCAGCCAGGCCAGGTTCTGCTCGAGGGCCCAGGGACACCACGGCAAGGTGGCTGACACCCAGGGCCTCGCCCGGCCGTGGGCAGAGCCCCTGGTCAGGTCGACATTTTCATGAACAGCGCAGATGCTCCTGGGGGAGCAAAGGATTCTTTCTACATGGAGAAAGATCAGGAGTCGTCTTAAATCTGTGCCCTTGAAACAGAGCCAGGGTCTAAAAGCTTTTACGGAACCACATGCATCACAGTCATCAATATGCCATTAGATCCTGGACATTAATTCCCTAAAAGTATTTCTGAACCTTTGAAAGGATTAACCCTTTACTGTAGTAAATCCACCCCTCCTCCCATAAGCTCCAGCTGCTGGCTTTCCTTTTCCTGCTTCAATGAGACACTGATTTTCTATCTTCATTAAGGTTACTTGGATAAAGCTCTGTCTTGCAAGAGGTCCCTTTCACTTTATTTCCCGGATATCAGGAGAATTCCCTTCAGCTGACAAAAGTTCTGTGGTTCCTAAATGTCACGCAGCAAAGACAGTGGCGTTCCCTCCCTGGCTGCTTGATCCACAGGGGGTGGCACAAGGGTTCAGGGAGTCACAGGCCACAGGCGCCCACAGGGTCCCCAAGAGTCTCCCCAGGGAACCGGACGGGGTGTTTGGATGTCACCTAACCTAACTGCCACGGGCACGGGGACTCCCTGTGCTGGCCTCCCGCTGTCACCTCCTCCCCCAAGGTGGCCAGAGCCTCTGTGGGGGCACCTTCCTCGGCCACAGCCCCACCTTCGCTGTCAGGGCAAGCTGCCTGTCGCCTCCCCACAGCGACACTGTGGGCCTAAGTATGCTCCTTTCCCACTGAACCGGTCTCAGCCATTTCCAAATCGGAGCCTTTCAAGTCGTCCGCCTTCGCCTTCGCCTTCGCCTTCGCCTTCGCCTTCGCCTTCGTAACCCCGAGGAGGAGGGGAAGGGGGAAGGGCCGGTCCTCCTCCCGGGCAGCTTTTACCAAGTCAGGTGAACCTTCCCCGGCCCCGGCCCCCTGGCTTGTTACTCACAGTGAAGCAGGACCCGGCTGTGCGGCTGCAGAGGCCTGGGCTGAACCCTGACACGTTTACTAGTAGAACGACCTTGGCGAGCTTCGCGACTCTTCTAGGCGTCAGTGTCCCCCTCGCCTGTGGCAGCCACTTCCCAGGGCGCTCGGGGGAGTGCACAGCACCCACACAGCCCGCTCCTCTGCCAGCCACCGGCCGGCACAGCCCACCCTGGCCCCCTCCCCCAATCCCTCCCTGGAGCCTAACAACAGGCAGGCAGAGGGCACACAGTGAAGCTGGAGATCACCTCCGGCATTCGGATGCCATGCTCCTAACGCTGCAGCCTCTACCTGCCAACTGCCCTCAGCCATCAGCCTGATGATGCCTCGGGGGCGGCTCACGTGCGCTGACTGAGCCTCTCCAAGTGCGGCCAGAGGAAATCACTGGGAATGAAGATGCCCAGGCCTCGCATCTACTGGATCACACTCGGCATTTTAAGAATCCCAGTGACTCACGTGCACGGTAAAGTTTGAGAAGCACTGGCCTAGATCCCTAGAGACAGAAAAGGATTTCCATTCCAAGGTTTCTGTCAGGGAATATTTGAGAATAGAAAGCATTCTTTCTTTCCCACTCCTGCTATTACTAACGTGTGTGCACATTCAGCCCGCATGGAGAGTGAACAGAGACTGCTTCAAGGCCCTGGAAATAGAAGTTGGAAGAAAGAACAAATAGGTGCGCTGACAGTGACAAGTCTCATAGCCGTGAGATTCTGTCATCTTTTTAACCGACCTCCCTCTAAGCACTTTCTCCTCTATTTGATCCAAGTTTGCAAAGCTAAGTATTGATTTTTCAAAAATAAACACATACCCTATTCCTAGAGTTAAGTCCCCCTGGAAACTGGAGCAGTCTCAAGTTGAAGAAGAAAAGGAACAGGAATTCACTGGCGTTTTCTGACATCTTCTGAAAGCCAGGGAGCCCATCCCCACGTGTCCACGTGGACCAGCACCGTCTCCTCCATCAGGCTGGAGCTTCTTAATCTAAGCTGCTAAAAGGCCCTCCTGTGCCATTTGGGATTTGTGCTAACTGAACCAGCACTTGCTGATTAAGCTAAAACCTCTCCTCATCCTAGAGCTTTTACTGCACGTGGGGTGAGGGACAGGGTGGGGAGGGGCGAGAGGAGGGGAGGGGGGAGAGGAAGGGTGGGGGGAGGGGGACCAACACCAGTGGCAATGATCAACTCTTTTTTTTTTTTAATCTTTATTGGAGTATAATTGCTTTACAATGGTGTGTTAGTTTCTGCTGTATAACAGTGAATCAGCTATACGTATACATAAATCCCCATATCCTCCCTCTTGCGTCTCCCTCCCACCCTCCCCATCCCACCCCTCTAGGTGGTCACAAAGCACCGAGCTGATCTCCCTGTGCTACATATACCCTGAGAAAACCATAATGATTAACTCTTATCACACACCAGCGTGTTAGGCCCTGACTACGAAAAAAACAGCCAAAGGAAAGCAACAAGACTCCAGGGGAGCCTTGTGTCAAAGACGCTCCCAGGAGTAAGCGCCAACAGCAACGTCTCTGCTCAGCCCCAGGGGCCAACACAGCCAAGCTCCCCCACGGTTAACCGAGGCACGTGGCTGATGGTGGGGAAGGACGTCAGCACGCAGAGTGGCTGATGGTGGGGAAGGACGTCAGCACGCAGAGTGGCTGATGGTGGGGAAGGACGTCAGCACGCAGAGTGGCTGATGGTGGGGAAGGACGTCAGCACGCAGAGCACACGAGAGTGATTCGCACTCAGGAAGCAAAGTCGAGAACCTCGCCATGCAGACAGCAACACGGTGCTGATGAGAAGGGCCAGCAGAGGCCTTCCTGCTGGGCCAGAGCACCTGGCCACCCCTGGCCCAGGCGATCCCCGGCAGACTCTGCAATCAGCTCAGCAAAACCAGAAAAAGAGGCACACTTCCCAAAGACGGCCTCCGAGGAGCTGACGAGAGAGTGGCAGCCGGGCCCCGGGAACCGAAGAAAGCAGCCTTCGTTATCTCCAAAATCAATTGTCCTAATGTATTCAGCAGACAGGCGTGCTCGGCGCACACTTGCACTATATCACATCCCTCTGTAGGTCATTTGGCTCACAAAATTGATTTAGGAGAGATTATTCAATCCCATTTTACATTTTCATGTTCTGGAACTCTGCCAGCAGCAACTTCTGTTCTTGCAGAGGTCAGGAAGCTATGGACAAGGCAATCTCCTGCTGCTGTAAATGGAACTCCATATTCCCTTTATGAATTTCCTGCCAATCTTCAAATTACTTCAAATACGACTGCCCTTCACTGAGACAGTGTTTTACGCCCCCATGTCTACCTTCCTCCCATATCCGATTACCCGCCGGCTGCAGAGAGCTCCTCCCGGGGCCCCGCTGGACGCCTGCGTCAGAAGGAGCGCGTGCAGACGGGGCAGGGGGTCCCTGCAGCCACTGGTTCGCAGCAGGCCCGCTGACCGCCGCCAACAGAAGCCAGAATGTCTTGCATTTCAAAAATCCCTGCTCTTGGCCCCACTCACCCCCGCCACCACCACGTGCCATATGCTTTTGGTGGGAAAACGTGGGAACAATCACGGCTGTCTCCTCTCACTCCCGGCTTTGCCTGCCCTTCTCCCAGCCCCAGCCATTCCACACTGCCCAGTCCTGCTGCCAGCGTCCCCCTTGAGCATCCCCTGCGTCTGACACCAGTCACCCGTGTGCTCAGTGCTCCCTGGGCTCCTCCCACGCCTGACCTGCTGCTTTCGGCAGGTCTCCTTGACCTCTTGACACTGGAGGGCCCAGCCTCGGTCCTAGGCCCTTGCCCCTCTCTGCACCCTTTGGAAACCCCACTCACCCATCCGTGTGATCACGTACCAGTCCCACACCTCTGTCTCCGCGGCCTAGTCCCCTCCCAGACCCCGACTCACCTGCAGCGAGTGGCCTGCTCCACATCCAGTGTGACACGTCCACAGAGGAAACTCGGGCCACCCACCGCTCCCGCCCGGGGTCCTGAGGGTTTCCCTGCCCGTAACCACCGAATGCCCCCCTCCCAGGCTAGCTGGCCCCAAATCACTCCTTTCCACATCTCCCATCTGACTGTGAGCTACCGTGAGCTCTACCAACCAACAGGATCCAGAATCAAAACATCACTCCCACACGACCCTGGTGCGAACCGCCATTGCCCTCTCCCTCGGTTAACGGGATGGCCGCCTAACGGGCTCCCCATCCTGTCCTTGCCCTGAAAGAGCAGGCAGAGTCAGCCCGTTAAAGCCTATGTCCGTTCACGTCACCGCTCTGCGCAAAACCCTGCAGTGGCGCCCCATTTCCCGAAGAGTAAAAGCCAAATTCTCCCATTGGCCTCCAAGGCCCGACAAGCCCTGCTCACCCTCGCCCTGCCCACCACAGCCTCCGGCCCCAGCTGCCCTGGGCTCTCAGTCACCACCTCCAGCACACCTGGCTTTCCTGCCATCTTGCCTCTGGGAACGCTCTTCCCCAGACAGCCACCTGTCTAACTCCCTCACCTGCTCCAAGCCTGTCCTCAGATGTCACCTGCTCGGTGACGGCAGCCTTGCACTCCATCCTCCCCCACCCCCACCGGGCACTGCCCTCACAACAGGCCAGTGGCTCCTTTATTGCAACCCTGTTCACAGCGTCTGTCTCTCCCGGCAACGCGAGGCTCCTTGGGCCGGGGCCTCCATCTGGTCTGTTCACTGATAGTGCCCAAGAGCCTAGAGGGCCTGGCACTTGGTAGGCACTCCATAAATCTGAATTTAAAATTGTTGGTCTCGAAACCCGAGTTCCCTAGAAACCAAAGTAAAAAGGGAAGTAAAATGAGTTTCAGTTTTGACCATGTTCTTGGTGTCTGAGGAACAGCAAGGATGCCAATGTGGTTAACAACATCAGCTGGGGCGAGTGGCAGGAAGTGAGTTTGGGAGCAGGCAGAGGCCAGGTCATGTGAAACTTGCGACCACTTTGCCTTGTATTATGAGGGGCACAGGGAGACTCGAGAGTTTTGAACAGAGGGATGGCACGATCTAACCTATGTTTTTAAATTAAACTTCTGGTCTTGAGATAATTATAGATTCATATGCAGTTGTAGAGATAATACAGAGATAATCCATGCAACCTTAGCCCAGTTTCCCCCAACGGTGACATCTTGCAAAACTAAAGCACAATACCACCACCAAGATATTGACATTGATGCAGTCAAGATATAGAGCATTTCCAGCCCCACAAGGATGCCTCATGTTTCATTTTCATAGCCACAACCACATCCCTCCCACCCCCATTTCCTCCTTAACCCCTGGCAACCACTAATCTGCTCTCCATTTCTATAATTTTCTCATTCCAAGAATGTTATACATATGTAAACTTTGGGATTGGCTTTTTCCACTCAGCCTAATTCTCTGGAGATTCATCCAGGTTGTTTCGTGGGTCTGTAGTTCAGTCCTTTTTGTTGCTGTGTAGTGTTCCGTGGCTTAGATGTGACAGAGTTTGTTTCATCATTCATCCACTGAAGAACATCTGGGTTGCTTCCAGTATCTGGCTATTGCAAATAAACCTACTATGAACATTTGAGAATACGTTTTGTGTGAACATAGTTTTCTTCTGAGATAAATGCCCAGGAGTTTTATGTTGTGCGGTAGTTACTAGTTTTTGTTTTTTTTTTCAATTGAGAACATTTTTTTAAATTAATTAATTTATTTTTGGCTGCGTTGGGTCTTCGTTGCTGTGCACAGGCTTTCTCTAGCTGTGGTGATCGGGGGCTACTCTTCACTGCAGTGCGCGGGGCTCTCATTGTGGTGGCTTCTCTTTGTTGCGGAGCATGGGCTCTAGGTGCGCAGGCTTCAGTAGTTGTGGCACGCGGGCTCAGTAGTTGTGGCACATGAGCTTAGTTGCTCTGTGGCATGTGGGATCTTCCCAGACCAGGGCTTGAACCCATGTCCTCTGCATTGGCAGGCAGATTCTTAACCACTGCACTACCAGGGAAGTCCACAAGTTTAGTTTTATAAGAACCTGCCAAATTCTTTTCCAGCATGGTTGTACCATTTTACATTCCCACCAGCAATGTTTGAGAGATCCAATTCCTCCATATTCTCACCATCATTTGCTACTATCACTCTTTTTTTTTTTTAATTTTTTTTTTTTTTGGCTGTGTTGGGTCTTCGTTTCTGTGCGAGGGCTTCCTCTAGTTGTGGCAAGCGGGGGCCACTCTTCATCGCGGTGCGCGGGCCTCTCACTGTCACGGCCTCTTTTGTTGCGGAGCACAGGCTCCAGACGCGCAGGCTCAGTAGTTGTGGCTCACGGGCCTAGTTGCTCCGTGGCATGTGGGATCTTCCCAGACCAGGGCTCGAACCCGTGTCCCCTGCATTGGCAGGCAGATTCTCAACCACTGCACCACCAGGGAAACCCTATCACTCTTTTTTTTAATCTTAGCCATTCTGATGTTTGTGTAGTGACATTTCATTGCAATTTTAATTTGCATTTCCTGAGTGGCTAATGACGTTGAACATCGTTTCATGTGCTTATCTGCCATCTGTATCTCAGTGAAATGTCTCACATCTTTTGCACAGTTTCTAGTTGAATTGTTTATTTTTTTAAGTTGAGTTTTGATAGTTCTTCATATATCCCATTACCAGTCTTTTCTCAGATATGTGATTTGCAAATATTTCTCCCAGTGTGTACCTTGTCTTTTCATCCTCTTAACAGGTTCTTTGCAGACAAAAAGTTTTTAATTTTGATGAAGTTGAATTTATCAATTTTCCTCTTACAGATAATGTTTGGTGTCAAGTCCGAGAACTATGCTCAGTCCTTGCCCTAAAATGTGAAAACTTCTCCTATTTTTTCCTAAGTTTTATAGTTTTACATTTTAGATCTGAGTTGGAGATCTATTTTGAGCTAATTTTTGTATAACGTGTGAAACTTAGATTGAGGTACATTTTTTTGCCTATGGATGTTTGATCGCTCCAGCACCATTTGTTGGAAAGGTTATGCTTCCCCCATTGAGTTGCTTTTGCAATTCTCAAAACTGTTTGGGAAAATAATTTCTCAAAAATCATTTGGGCATACTTCTGTGGTTTTGTATGCTATTTTTTATACTGGGTTCCCTATACTGTTCCACTGATCTCTGTGTCTATCCTTCCAACAATACCACATAGTCTTGATTACTGTGGCTATAAAATAAGTCTTGAAACTGGGCACACTGGTTCCTTTGTTTTCCACATTTACTTTGGAATCAGCTTGTTTATATCTATAAAAATTTTGGCTGTAATTTTAGTAGAAACTGCATTAAGCCTGTATAATAATTTGAGAAGAACTGACACCTTCACTGTGTTGAATTTTCCAATCTATGAACATAATATGTCTCTCCATTTATTTAGGTACATTTTGATTTCTTTCACCAGGATTTTGCATTTTTCAGCATAAAGTCTTGTTAGATTTACACATACATGTTTGTTTATTTTTCAGGAATTATACTGCATTTTTAATTTGAGTGTCCACATGTTCATTGACAGTATACAAAAACAAAATTGATTTTTGTGTGTTTATTTTGTATTGTGCAACCTTGCTGAACTCACTTATTAGTTCTAGATTTAGGGGGGGATGTTTGTTTTGTTTTGTTTTCATAGATTCCTTGGGATTTTCCACATAGATAATCATGTCATCTGCAGATATGAACAACTTTATTGCATGTTTTCTGATCTGTAAGCCTTTTATTTTCTTTTCTTGTCTTGTTGCACAGGCCAGAACTTCTAGGACTATGTGGAATAAGACTATACATCGTTGTTCCTGATCTTTGGGTAAAATCATTCAGTCTTTCATTATTAAGTATAATATTAGCTGTAGGTTTGTGCAGATGCTGTTTATCTAATTGAATAACTTCTCCTTTATTCTTAGTTTTCTGCGAGTTTTTAATTAGATGTTGGATTTTGTCACATGCTTCATTACATTGAGTGATATGATTATTTGATTTTCTTATTTATTCTGTTAATATGGCATATCACACTAGTTGATTTTCAAATATTGAACCAGGCTTGCATCCCTGGTACAAACCCCACTTGGTCGTGGTGCACACTTCTTTGTATGTATTGCTGAATTCTGTTTGCTAATATTTTGCCAAGGATTTTTGCATCTATATTCATGAAAGATGTTGGTCTATATTTTTTAATGTCTTTTTCTGGCTTTAATACCAGGGTAATAGTAGCTTTATAAAATGAATTGGGAAGTGCTCACTCCTTTTATATCTTTTGGAAAATACAATAACCGAAATGAAAAACTCAATGGATGGGCTCAACAGCAAAAAATGAGGAGTCAGAAAAAAGGATCAGTGAAACGGAAGACAGAATTTTATAAAATTACTCACTCTGAACAACAGAGAGAGAACAGACTGAAAAATAAATATATACAAAGAAGCTCAGAGACCTGTGGCACCATGACAAAAGAACAATCATGCCATCAGGATCCCAAAAGAAGTGGAGAAAAATAGCAGAACTAAAAAAGTACTTGAAGAAATAATGGCTAAAATTTTCTGTGCTGTTTGTTTGCAGTAGTGCAGTTATTCTCTGAAAGTTTTCTTTTTTGCTAGGCTGTCTCTCTCCCGGTCCTTTGGCTAGAGAGAGCAGGATTCTGTTGCATTTTTTCTATGCCCACTAGTATTTATGGGTTGCCAGCTCCTCAGATTGAAGTCTGTGATATATATGGCAAAGAGAATACCCAATTAATTCACTGCCATGTCACCCTTGGGTCCTGAGGCCCCTAGTGGCCTACTTTTTCTCATCATCGTCCAGAGTCCATGTTTGTTTAATATAGAATGTCCAGGATCTTTAGTTGTACTTAGAAGGAGGAACAGGAAAAAGCACGTCAACTCCATCTTCCCAGAAGCAGAAGTTAACCAACATTTTTAGAAAGATCATGCTGACTACGATGGGAATAATCACCTGTAACTGGGCAAAAATTGAAGCAAGAAGACCTGTTAAAAAGCTAATGAGATTATCTAGGTGAAAGATAATTGTGGCTTGGAGCCAGGGTGATAGCAGTGGAGGTGGTAAGAAGCAATTAGATCCTGAATGTATTGTGAAGAAAGTGCAGACAAAATTTGCAGATATATTAGACATGGGATAGGAGAGAAAAAAGTCAAAGATGAGTCCCAGCGTTTTAGCCTGACAAGTGGAAGAATGGAGTTGCCATCAACTTATATAAAGAAAGCTGAGGGGGGCTTCCCTGGTGGCGTAGTGGTTGAGGGTCTGCCTGCCAATGCAGGGGACACGGGTTCGAGCCCTGGTCTGGAAAGAGCCCACGTGCCATGGAGCAACTAGGCCCGTGAGCCACAACTACTGAGTCTGCGCGTCTGGAGCTTGTGCTCCGCAACAAGAGAGGCCGCGACAGTGAGAGGCCCGCGCACCGCGATGAAGAGTGGCCCCCGCTCGCCTCAACTAGAGAAAGCCCTCGCACAGAAACGAAGACCCAACACAGCCAAAAATAAATAAATAAATAAATAAATATTTTTAAAAAAAAAAAAGAAAGCTGAGGAAGAAGCAGACTAGGAGGAAAGAACAATGATTGAGTTGTTTTTCAAATATGACATAAGAGATGCCCATCATACAGCCAAATGGCAGTGTTACATAGGCTTATGCACATGAGCCTGGAGTTCAGGCTAGAAGGATATATTTAAGATTCATCAGGGTACAGGCTGTATTTAAAGCCATGAAATCAGATGAGATCACTGAGGGAATGAGGTAAAAAGAAAAGAGTACCAAGGATGTAGCCCTGAACTCTCCAGTGAAGATTGGGATATGGAAAGGAACCAGCAAAAAGATATTCAGAAGAAGCAATCAGAGATCTAAGAGAAAAGCTAGGAGAGAGGAGTGTTCCAGAAGCCACGTAAAGAAAGAGTTCTGGGCTTCCCTGGTGGTGCAGTGGTTAAGAATCTACCTGCCAGTGCAGGGGACACGGGTTCGAGCCCTAGTCCAGGAAGATCCCACATGCCGTGGAGCAACTAAGCCCGTGTGCCACAACTACTGAGCCTGCACTCTAGAGCTCGTGAGCTACAACTACTGAGCCCACGTGCTGCAACTACTGAAGCCTGCGTGCCTAGAACCCGTGCTCTGCAACAAGAGAAGCCACCGTAATGAGAAGCCCGTGCACCACAACGAAGAGTTAGACCCCACTCGCTGCAACCAGAGAAAGCCCGCAGCAAGGAAGACCCAACACAGCCAATAAATAAGCTAATTAATTTTTTTTAAAAAGTGTTCTAAGGAAGAGGGATCAATGACTCGAATCAGCTGCTGCTGATAGGTCAAGTAATATGAAGACTAATACTTGACCACTGGATTTAGCAAAGTCAAAGAGGTCTTTGGTGATTCTGACAAAGTTTTTTTGTGGAGAAAGAGGGAAATCCAGATGCAGTGGGTTTAAAAAAGAATAGGAAGAAATGAGAGATAATAAATAAGACCTGAGACAGGTGAGTCACTGACTTCACCTATAATTGAGGATAGTGATGACTTTTCTTCCTTAAATTAATCTTTACTGAGTACCTGCTTTGGGTTAGAAACAACAAAGTAAGGAGATACTAGGGAAATAGGACTTGTAGGGAGAGACATAAACATAATAAGCATATTGGATTCTGAGAGGAGATTACAGACAAATATATGAAATACCACAATGGAAAGGCAAAATTATATACTGGAGGGAAATCAGGAAAGAATTCTCCCAGGACATAATATTATATCTTGAAAAGGGCTATCATGAGGATAAATGAAAACTTTTTAAAAATAAGATCATATAGAAGTAATTAAGAGGATATGAGGTATTGATGAAACTTAAGCAATTCTGATGGTGGCACTGGTAGGAAAAGATCTAAGTTTAATTCTTAAGCAAGATGGAGAATTACTAGTTCAGTGAACATACAATGTCCTTTAAACCAAAAGAATATGAATGGGCAGTGCTATAGTTTAATTCTCTAACATCAACATTTATAAAGTATCTTACATGAGGTTAAGTTTATGTCAAGCTATGAAATAAAAACACACAAAAGTCTATTCCCCTACCAAAAAAAACCAAATAACAAAAAAACACCAATGTATATCCCTCCCACTCTCCCCCATATCAGCTTGCTAGCTAAATATTCTGAGTATTGCAAGCTATCATCCTAACATTATAAACAAAGACCAAATGATATACTTTTTTAAAAAAGAAACAAAGGGAAGTTCAATAAGTCAGTCACAAAAGGACAAATCCTGTATGATTCCACTTACATGAAGTACCTAATGTAGTTAAATTCATAGAGATATAAAGTAGAATGGTGGTTTTCCAGTGTTGGGGGTGAGGAGAGAATGAAGAGTTATTGTGTAATGGGTAAAGAGTTGCAGTTTTACAAGACGAAAAGCATTCTAGAGACGGGTGATTGTGATGATTTCACAACTATATGAATGCACTTTTTTTTTTATAATTATAGACTTTATTTTATTTTTTTAACATCTTATTTGGAGTATAATTGCTTTACAATGGTGTGTTAGTTTCTGCTTTATAACAAAGTGAATCAGCTATACATATACATATATCTCCATATCCCTTCCCTCGTGCATCTCCCTCCCACCCTCCCTATTCCACCCCTCTAGGTGGTCACAAAGCACTGAGCTGATCTCCCTGTGCTATGCGGCTGCTTCCCACTAGCTATCTATTTTACATTTGGTAGTGTATATATGTCTATGCCACTCTCTCACTTCGTCGCAGCTTACCCTTCCCACTCCCCATGTCTTCAAGTCCATTCTCTACATCTGCATCTTTATTCCTGTCCTGCCCCTAGGTTCTTTAGAACCTTTTGTTTTTTTTTAGATTCCATATATATGTGTTAGCATATGGTATTTGTTTTTCTCTTTCTGACTTTCTTCACTTTGTATGACAGACTCTAGGTCCATCCACCTCACTACAAATAACTCAATTTCGTTTCTTTTATGGCTGAGTAATATTCCACTGTATATATGTGCCACATCTTCTTTATCCATTCATCTGTCGATGGACACTTAGGTTGCTTCCATGTCCTGGCTATTGTAATACCACCGAACTATACACTTAAAAATGGTTAAAGTAGTAAATTTTATGTTATGTATATTTTACCACAAAAAAATTAATAAATAAAACAAAGAGAGGAGACTTTTGCTTCTGCACATGATGAAGTAACCAGGGTAGGACTTATCCTCTTGCTATGAACAACCAGAAAACTGTAAAAAACATACATATGAAACAACTGATTTCAGACATTGGACAACAGGCTACACAAAACTGTGATAAATGCAAGCCCTATAATTCCCCTTGGTCAGTGAAAGCACTTACCAGACTGCACGACAAGGAGGGGAACCTAAGAAAAAAACCACAGCCTATTGAGGTGGTGAAACATATGAGAGCTCAGGGAAGCTGAGGCAGTTAGAGATTGTGAAGAGGAGATATGAGGGAAGGCTCTGAAGACAAGAGAGCCACATAAAAAGAGCTCCAAAAATCTGCACTGGGGGGGTCATCTTCATCTGTTGCCAAATTCTAAGCAACACATGAAACTCAATGAGGCAAAGCAAAAATTGAACAATTTCCAATGTTCAACAGAGAGCTGGGAGGCATTTAGAATTTTGACCAGCAAGAGCAAAGAGTTCCAGTTGAACCACCAAGGCAATAAATAGAGACGGCCGAGGATTGCACCTAAATAATGGCAGAAAATTTTCCAAATTTGATTAAAAAAACTATATACCCACAGATTGAAGAAGCTGAATGAAATGCAAAAAATAAAAGATAAACATAAAAGAAACCACACTAAGGCACCAAAGAGTGGGAGGAGAACCTTAAGCACAGAAGAAGAAATATAAGAATGATGCTGTACACCTAATATAAGAATAATGCTGTACACCTGAAACTAACACAACATTGTAAATCAACTATACTCCAATAAAAACTTTTAAAAAAAGATATATAAGAATGAGCATAGTTTCTCATCAGAAATTATACAGCCCAAACACAATGGATCAAAAAAATTTAAGTGCTGAAAGAAGGACTGTAAACCTAAAATTTTACTCTCAAGAAAACTTCTTTAAAATTAAGGAGAGGGAATTCCCTGGTGGTCCAATGGTTAGGACTCCGCACTTTCACTGCCGAGGGCATGGGTTCAATCCCTGATTGCGGAACCAAGCTGCACAGCATGGCCAAAAAAAAATTAAGGAGAAATAACTTTTTTAGTTCAATATAAGCTGAAAGAGTTTGTCACCAGCAAACTTAAGCAACAAGATATGTTAGAGGACTTTCTTCAGGAGGAATTAAAATGATACCAGGTGAGTAGCCACCAAAATAAAGAAGATATAAATAAAAAAACAAGTAGCAAGACAGTAGAGTCAAACCTAACCATATCAAAGTTACAATAAATGTAAATGGTCAAAACATTCCAATCAAAAGACAAAGACAGGGTAAAAGCAAGACCTAACAATAAGCTGTCTAAAATAAAACCCAGTTTAAATATAAAGGTAAAAACAGGTTTAAAAAAAAAAAGAATGGAAAAAGATAAGCCATGCAAACACTAACCATAAATAAAAACATTTCATAGTCATAAAAATGTCAACCTATTAAGAAGACATACCAATACTACATGTATATGCACACAATAACTGACAAAATTAAAAGTAGATATAATACTCCTCTCTCTGTACTTGATAAACCAAGTAGACATGAAATCAATAAGAGAACAGAAGATCTGAACAATATCATCAATCAATTTGTCCTAACTGAAACTTTTGGAACACTCCAGCCAATAACTGAATAATACAAAATAATTTCAAGTGAACATGGAAAAGTTTAAAATAATACAAAGTATATTTTCTGAATTAAATTAAAAATCAGGAACAGAGAGTTATCTAGAAAACCCTAAATATTTGTAAATAAAATACCACATTTCTAAAAGACTCATGGGACAAAGAAGATACCACAAGGAATTTTAGAAAGCATCTTGAACTGACTGAAACTGAACATACAAGATAGCAAAATACAAGGATAGTCATAAATTTCCAGTGGCAATATAAAATGATATGACCAATCTGGAAAATCATTTGGCAGTTTCTAATTAAAGTTGCAACCATCACGTGACCCAGAAGTTGTACTCCCGGGCATCTGTCCCAGCAATGAAATTTTATGTTCACAGAAAAACGTGTACATGAGTGTTCATAGCAGCTTTATTCTTAGTAGCAATACTGGAAGCAATCTAAATGCCCTTCAACAAATGAATGGTTGAACAAACTCTGGTACATCCATACAATGAATACTACTCAGCAATACAAAGAAATGAATTATTGATGCATGGAACAACCTGGAAGTACCCAAAGAACATAATGTTTAGGAGAAAAGGGCTAATCCCCAAAGGCTGCATACTATATAATTCCACTTACATAACATTAGCAAAATGACAAAAACTATAGAGATGGAGAACAGATTAGTAGTTTCCAAGGGTCACGGAGAGTGGATGGGATGCAGGATGGATGAAAATACAGAAAGGTGGCAAAGGGAGTCCTTTTGGTAATGAAACAATTATGCATCTTAACTGTGGTGTTGATTACATGAAACTACAACTGGGATAAAACTGCACAGAACTCTACACACAAACACACACAGAAATATGCAGGTTAAAAATACAATGAAAGCTGAGTAATGTCTGTGTTCTAGTTAACGGTATGTCAATGTCAATATACCAATGTCAATTCCCTGAATTTGATATTGTACTATACATATGTAACATGTCACCATTGGGGGAAAGTAGGTGAAAGATACACAGAATTCTTCATATTATTTTTACAACTTCCTGTGAGTCTATAATTATTTCAAAATGAAAAGTTTAAAAAATACGTGGGATACAGATAAAGCAGTGTTTCGAGGGAAATTTAATAGGTCTAAATACTACTATCAGAAGAGAAAAAAAATCCAAAATCATTTATCTTAGCTTCTACCTTAAGAAGCTAGAAAAACACAGGCTTCCCTGGTGGTGCAGTGGTTAAGAATCCGCCTGCCAATGCAGGGGACACGGGTTCAATCCCTGGTCCAGGAAGATTCCACATGCCGCAGAGCAACTAAGCCGGTGCACCACAACTACTGAGCCTGCACTCTAGAGCCCACAAGCCACAACTACTGAGCCCGTGAGCCACAACAACTGAGCCCACGCTCAGTTTATCGCTGATAAACTTGATATCACTGAACTTGATAACTTAGAAAAATCAGTACCTTACAAAACACAAATTACTAAAACTGACTCAGGACACAAAAATCTGAAAAGCTTAAAAAGCTAAAATCTTAATTAAAAACCTTCTCACAAAGGAAATTTGAGGCCTGGATGAATTCTATCAAAAATTTAAGGAAAAAAATAATACAACTGAACACAAACTCTTTCAAAAAATAGAGGAAGGAACATTGCCTCATACATTTAATGAGGCCAGCTTTATCCCATCACAAAACCAGGCAAAGATACTACAAGAAAAGAAAACTACTGAACAATTTCCCTCATGATCACAGACATAAAAGTCCTTTACAAATATCATCAGGGACTTCCCTTGTGGCACAGTGGTTAAGAATCTGCCTGCCAGTGCGGGGGACACAGGTTTGATCCCTGGCCCAGGAAGATCTCACATGCCACGGAGCAACTAAGCTGGTGTGCCGCAACTAAGCCGGTGTGCCACAACTACTAAGCCTGCGCTCTAGAGTCCATGAGCCGCAACTACTGAGCCCACGCACCACAACTAGTGAGCCCACACACCGCAACTACTGAAGCCCACATGCCTAGAGCCTGTGCTCTGCAACAAGAGAAGCCACCGCAATGAGAAGCCTGCACACCACAACAAAGAGTAGCCCCCGCTAGCCACAACTAGAGAAAAGCCCACACACAGCAACGAAGACCCAACGCAGCCAAAAAGAAAAAAAAGACTGATTAGCAAACTCAAACCAAAAAAAAAAGTACCAGCAAATCAAACTCAGAAAAATGGCTAGGTATATTTTTCTTTAAAAAAAGACAGTCCATCAGGGCCAAGTTGAGTTCAACCTAGGAACGTAAAGTTAGCTTAACATTCAAAGTTCAATCAATAAAATTCAAATATTAACAGAACAAAGGAAAAATAATCTACAATTATTTCAATAAATGCAGAAAAAGCACTTGACAAAATTCAACAAACAGTCATGATAAAAATTTTTTTAATTTAGGAAACAAGAAAGAGAAGAAAATTTCCTCAAGCTGATAAACGAATCTATTAAAAACCTGTTAACATTATAAAACATTATAATTAATGGTGAATGACTGACTGCTTTCCCCCTAAGATAAAAAACAAGACAAAAACATCCTTTCTCACCACTTCTATTTAATATTATACTGGAGGTCCTAGACAGTAAGGTGGGAAAAAGAAATAAAAGGCATACATATTGGAAAGGAGTAAGTAAAACTATCTTTATTTGCAGATGACAAGACCATGGAGAAAAAGAATATTAAAATTAATAAGTGACTTTGGCTAAGTAGAGGATGTAAGTTCAGAATACAAAAACAATTATATACTAGCTAATAATTAGAAATGAATATCTTTTAAAACTACCATTTATAATAGTATCCAGAAACACGAAATATTTGAGGGGATAAATTTAACAAAATACATGCAAGAATTTTATACTGAAAACCCCAAGACTCTGCTGAGAGAAATTAAAGACTTAGTAAATGGAGAGATTACAATATGCATTGATTGGAAGATTCAGTATTGCTAAGATGTCAATTCTGTTTGAATTGACCTACAGATTCAATGCAATCTCAATCAAAATCCTAGTAGAATTTTTGGAAGAAGTTAAGAAGCTGATTCTAAAATTAAAAAAAAAAAAAAAAAAATGCAAAGACCTAGAATTGTCACAACTATTTGGAAAAATAAGAACAAAGTTGGAGGATTTAGTTTACCTGATTTTGGATATCCAGTAATCAATACAGTGTGATATTAGTATAAACATAGGCTTATAAATGGAACAGAAAAGAGAACCTCAAAATAGGCCCAAGCATTTACGATCAATTGATTTTTGATAAAGATGCAAAGACATTTCAATGGGGAAAGGATTTCCAAACACTGTGTCAGAAGAACTGGGTATTTATATACATATATATAATATAAATGAACCTCGATCCTTACCTAACACCATACACAAAAGGTAACCTAAATATAAATGCTAAATCTGTGGAACTTTTGGAAGAAAACTAAGAAAAAAATCTTTCTTCTTGGACTTTGGGGTAGAGTAGAATTTCTTAGATACATCAATAAAAAGCAATATACCAATCAAAGGAAAAAATGATAATTTCTATTTCATCAAAATTTTAAAATTCTGCTCTTTGAAAGACACTATTTACAAAATGAAAAGGCAAATAACAGATGGAAAAAAGATTTCTCATACACATATATGAAAAAAGAACTCAGAATTCAGAATACACAAAGAACTTTTCGTAACTCAATAATAAGGAAACAACAACCCATTTAAAAAATAGCAAAATATTTCAACAGATACATCATGGAAGACATACAAACAGCTAAGAAGCATATGAAAAAGAAGCTTGTCATCATTAGTCCTCAGGAAAATAATTAAGATCACAATGAGATACTAATATCTATCATTAGTCTTTAGGAAAATAAAAACTATAGTCAGGATGAGATACCAATACACATTTAGTAGAATGGCTAAAACAGAATGACTGACAATAGCAAGTACTGATACAAATAGCAGTAAACTGGAACAGTCAGACGTGTCCACAAGGAGTGTAAAATCATTCAACAACTTTGGAAACCAGGTAGATCCTTATAATAGCACTTCCATAGCACTTACCATTCCACCTAGCCACTCTCCACTCCTAGATATTTACACAAGAGAAATGATAACATATTCTCACACAAGGACATGTACACAAGTATCCATAGCAGCTTTATTTATAATAGCCAAAAACTATAAACAATCAAAATGTCTATCAATAGGCAAATAAACAAACATATCTTACAATGGAATGGTACTCAGCTGTAAAGGGAACAAAACACATTCACACAACATGAATAAATCTCAAATGCACAGATGCTGAAAGAAAGAAGCAAGACACAAAAAAGAAGCCAGTACACACTGTGTGATTCCATTTACATGAAATTCTGGAAAAAGTGAATCGTATCAACAGTGACAAAAGAATATCTGAAAGGAAAGGGGCACCAGACCTTTTGGGATGATGTTCTATACCTTGACTGTGGTGGTAGTTACAAGAAATATACATATATCAAGATTTATTAATCTGTATACTTAAAATAGATGCATTTCATTGTATATAAATTATTCAAAAGGGAGGGGGATTCTGCCTTCTATTACAATGTTGTGGTCAGAGCGGGCCAATACCACCAATGGAGCAAGAAGATTTTTTTTAGTTATAAGTTTCAAAAGCTGTATTTCTAACACCATCAAAGCAATGAAGACTAAATGAATTAAAATTCCTCACAAGGAAGAGCCCTTCTAGATAAGCTAAAAATAAGCTGCTAATTCTGAACACTGGCTAAGAATGAGGCTTGGTCCAAGCTAAGGGATTCTATGGTTGGAAAGAAAAACCAGCAGAGCTTTTTTGTAGCCTCAAGGCCTGCAACAGACTGGAAACTAAAGGAGCATCCAACACGAGGCCTGTTCTCCCCACCAGACAACTGCTGAGTTCTGGGACTATGCAAAAGGCCAGGGGACTGGGCCAGCAAGACAGACTGACGTTTCTCCCCATATCTTCACATGTTTAGGGGACCAAGTCACACTAAAGGAAAGGGGCCTGCAGTAAGTATCCAATCCATCTCCCCCTCAAGTCATTTGCCAGATTTTGCACCCATCAGTGTGTGGCAGGAGCCCAAAATCTTTTAACTGGTTGAACTTTCAGGGCTGAGGAGACAGGGACGTGTAAGCGTTTTGGTCAAGAACCCAGGAAGGCCATTCTCAAGATCAGGGACAAACTAGAGATTTCTAAACAATGGTCTTAGAGTCCATCTCAAGGAGCTTAGAAAAAAAAAAGAGAGAGCAATGTAAACCCAAAGTAAGTTGAAAGAAAGAAACAATGAGCAGAAATCAACAATATTTTTTAAAGGCATGGAGAAAAGTATCCCAGCTAAAAGCTGGTTCTTTGAAAAGATCAACAAAATGTATAAATGTATAATAACTCACAGTTAGAATAATCAAGATAATAATATAATGAGGGTATAAATCATCAATAACAAGAATGACAGAGGAATTATCTCTACAGGTCCTACAGACAATAAAAGAATAATAAGAGACTATCCTGAACTGCTTTAGGCAATAAATTCAACTTAGAAGAATTGGTAAAATTCCTTGAAAGACAACAACTACCAAAGCTCATTCAAAAAGAAACAGATAACCCGCACAGGGCCATATTGATTATATAAATTGAATTCCTAGTTAAAAACTCTAAGATCTGAGGGCTACACTGGTAAATTCTACCAAACATTTATGAATGAAATAACACTAATTATAAACCAACTCTTCCAGAAAACAGGAGAGGAGAGAACACTCCAAATGTATTTTATGAGGCCAATATTATCTTGATAACAAAACCAGACATTATAAGAAAAAAACCTCCAGAACACTATCCCTCATGTAACTAGAAACTAAAATCCTTAAAACATTCTCAAATCGAATCCAGAAATATTTTAAAAGGAAAAAGATAACAACCAAATGAGGTTTATCCCAAGAATTCAAAGTTGGTTTAACATTCATCATTCAATGTAATTTACCATATTGACAGAATAAAGGAGAAAAACCAGATGATCATCTCAATAGATGCAGAAAAACCTTTGACAAAATTCAGCACTCACTGATGATAAAAATTCTAAACAAACCAGGGACAGGAATTCTCTCAACCTAATAAAGGGCACCAACTAAAAACCTACAGCTAACTTCATACCTAAGACTAGCAACAAGGCAAGGTTGTCCACACTCACCACTGCTATTCAACACTGTGCTAACACCCACAGCATGAATGAATCTCAAAATTATCTCGCTGAGTGAAAGAAGCCAGACAAAAAAAGAGTACACAGTGTATGATTACATTAATACAAAATACAAACTACTCTAAAATGACAAAAAGTATGTCTGTACTTTCCTGGGACCCAAAGGCAGAACAAGGAATGGACTGTAAATGGACACAAGGAATCTTTTGGGGTGACGGAAATGCTCTGTCTCATGGCTGTACACAACTGTCAAAACTCATCCAACTGTACACCTTAAATAGATGTAGTGTATTTATGTAAATAAATTTTATAAGAAAAAACTGATTAAAATGTTTAAAAACAGGAAGAGAGAAACAAATGGATGAAAAGATGAAAAATTTCAACAGTCTTGGAATCTATAGAAAAGTAGTCAAATTGACATTCTATAATTGAAAAATATAATATTAAGAACTTATTGGATGTCTTTAAAAGAAAAGCAGCCAGAAGTAAAGACACAATTAGAGGAACTCAGACAGGTCCAATAGAAAACATCCAAACTTTTGGATATTTGGATCTAAAACTGAAATTCAGAGAGAAAAAAATATAAAAAAAGAATGAAAACAGTACGAAGCATAAGAATGTGTGGGACATGGTCAAAAAGTCTCACATACGTGTAATGAGAAAGAGAGTGGAAAAGAACGGGGTAACAGCAGCATTTGAATGAACAATGGCTGAGAATTTTCCAAGCCTTATTAAAGACAATGCATAATTCAAAAAGTCCCATGAACCCCAAGTAGGATAAACACAAAACACATGCACATGCATGTACACATGCACAGACACAGGCATGATGACAGAAAATCTTAAAATCAGGCAAAGAAAAAAACACACCTTTTCTCTGAAACAACAGCAAAACAAAAGGCTGACTTTTCAACAAGCACTATAAAAGCCATAAGACTTAGAGAACACGTTGAAAATGCTGACATATTTAAAATGCTAAAAGAAAACAACTGTCAACGTATAATTCTATACCCAGTGAAATTAATTTTCAGAAACGAAGGGAACCTAAATGTGTTCTCAGGCAAAGGTCAAGAGAATTTGTCATCAATAGACCTGCACTACAAAAATACTTTTAGTTCTTCAGGCTGAAAGAAAATATTCCCAAATACAAGCATAGAACCACAGGAAGGAATGAAGAATGCCAGAAAGGGTAAATATGTGAACAAATATTTTAAAATATCAGCTGCTTAAAACAGAAATAATGTCATGTTGGACTTACACATAGAAGCAGAAATATATGACCATATCAGAGGAATCTGTAATAAGTCATGATGTAATTGAAATCTCTTGGGTAACTTTTAATGTAAGAATAAATAAGAATCCAGAAGATTAAAAGAATGAAATAAAAAATACCTGATTGATCCAAATGAAGGCAGGAAAGGGGGAATAAAGGAATAAAGAACCAGTGGAACAAAAAGAAAACAAACAGTAAGATGGTAGAATTAAACCCAACATTTCAAAAATCAAATTAAATGTAAATAGATTAAACACTCCAACTAAAATGAATAAAAATTATTATATTCTGTTCAAAACAAGCATAATTTAAAAGTAAGGATGCAGGGACTTCCCTGGTGGTGCAGTGGTTAAGAATCCGCCTGCCAATGCAGGGGACACGGGTTCGATCCCTGGTCAGGGAAGATCCCACATGCCATGGAGCAACAAAGCCGGTGCACCACAACTACTGAGCCTGCGCTCTAGAGCCCATGAGCCACAACTACTGAAGCCCACACGCCTAGAGCTTGTGCTCCGCAACAAGAGAAGCCACCGCTATGAGAAGCCTGCGCACTGCAAGAAGAGTAGCCTCCACTCACCACAGCTAGAGAAAGCCCATGTGCAGCAACGAAGACCCAACGCCGCCAAAAAAAATAAATAAAATTTTAAAATAATAATAATTTAAAAAATGAAAGTAAGGATACAGTCCTTACTGTAGGTTGAAAGAACAGAAAAAGCTGTACCACATGAACACTAAGTAACGCAAAGCTGCAGTGGCTTTATTATCATCAGACAAAAATACCTTAAGGCAAAACATAAGAGCAGAGAAAAAGAAGGACACTTCACAATGATAAAAGGGTCAATTCAATAAGAAACCATAAGACCCTAAATTGGTATGCAACTAATATTGTCTGTTTAAAATATACAAAGCAAAAACAGAACTAGAAAGAGGAATAGATAAATCTGCAGTCATAGTTGAAGATCTTAACACACCATTACACCAACATTTGTTAAGTAAATTTAGCAAGGTCACTGGATAGAAGGTCAATATGCAAAACCCACCTGCATTTCTATATAGTAACAGCAATATCATCAAAAAAATTTTCAGAAATAAATCAAAACAAAACCTATGCAAGACCTCTACACTAAAAACAACAAAACATCATTGGAAAACATTAAAGACAACATACAAGAAGAAATAAACCATATTCTTTGATTTAGAAGACTCAATATTATAAACATGTCAATTCTCCTCTGAACTGATCTATGGAACCAAAACACGCCAATGAAAATCCTAACAGATTTTTTGTAGGAATTGGTACGCTGATTCTAAAATGATAAAGATATGCAAAGAACTTAAGAGTAGTGCGGCCACTCTAGACAAACACAGGTGGAGGACCCCACCAGCCATTATCAGGATGAGAACTGTAAAGCTACAGTAATCAGCATAGTGGCTCTGACAGATGGAGAAATAGATCAATGAAACAGAACATAGTCAAGAAACAGACCCGCACATGGAAGGTGTGCCCATTATCTTATTTATTGCCTCTCGGCCCCAAATCACCCTTCTTTGCTCTGTTTTTGTGGTACTAGTGCTGGACCCTAAGAACATTTCTCCACGGCCAGCTGACACAGTCATGGCATTGTCAGGAGAGAGCACTGCAAGAGGAAGGGGGTTCTTTTTCAGGTTCCAGGGTTTTGTTTTTTTTTCTTGCTCTGTAGCATGAAGGCCAGGGGGCAGTTTCTCAATGAGTACAGCAGGCATCCCTGCAGGTGACTTCCTAGTGTATCACGGGCACCACAGCAGCCAACCTCAGCTTGAAGAACCTCAGTGAATTTCTCCAGTGGGTCACAGCCATGACTTCTCCAGCAATGCTGAATCTTAGACTTGTTGGGGAGACCCTCTTCTGAGTCTGTTCCATCTCCAGGTACTTCCCCTCAGCTCCAGAGGTAGCAGCTGCTCCCTACATCTGCTATTCCTGTATTCTTTACAGCAACCTTATTCTTTACCCTGTTTGATAGTTAATCCTTTGCTAGTTAATGATTCTTTATAATAAATGTTCCCTATTCAAATTACTGGTGTAACTACTGTCTCCTTACTGGACCCTGATCCATAAGGGCACTTGATCTTCTGCAAAGGTACCACCTGTAATTTGGCGGGGAAAATAGTCTTTTCAGTAAATGAAACTAGATGAACTGGATATCCACATAGAAAATGGGAACCTGGACTTATATCTCACACTAGACACAACTGGACTGGACCTAACTGTTAAAGCAATATAATAAAGGTTCTAGAGGGAGACACGGAAGAATATCGTCATGGCCTTGGGGTAAACAAATTTTTCTTAAACCAGACACAATAAAAATTACTCATAAAAGAAAAGATGGATAAATTGAACTTACTAATAAGAACTTCTATTTATCAAAAGACATCATTAAAAGAGTGAAAAGACAGGCTACCCACCGGGGGAAGATGTTTGCAATGTATATATTAAACAAAGAATTTGTCTCCAGGACATACAAAAACCACTACAATTTTAAAAAAAAGAGAGAACAAACCAAAAATGGACAGGAGACTTGAGCAAGCACTTCACAAAAGAGGACCTTCAAATGGACAGTAACATAAAGAAGTGCTCAATGTGATTTACCACAAGAAATACATATTTGGTCTTTATCCCCATTCTTGGCAAAGAGCTCCTAAAACCCTTGGAATTTCCTGAAGTGAAAGAGGGATAAAGGTATCTTTTGCTATGTTAATGAAATAACTTTTAGAAAGTCCCTAGGTAACCCAAGGATGGGACCTGGTGGCCAGGGGAACCAACCACATGATTAGAGGGCTGGACCTTTCCAGGGAGGGGAGAGGGGCTGGAGATTGAGCTCCATCATCAATGGCAAACGATTTAATCAATTATGCCTGGGTAACGAAGCCTCCATAAAAATCCAAAAGGCTAGGCTTCGGGCTTTGGAGAGCTTCCCGGTCAGTGACCAGGTAGAGCTGAGGGGAAAGCGGTGGACCCGGAGAGCACAGGAGCTTCAAGCCCCTTCCCACATACCTTACCTTACGAATCTCTTCCATCTGGCAGTTCATCTGTATCCTTTACAATCAACTGGTAACATAAGGAAATGTTTCTCTGAGTTCTGTGAGTCACTCTAGCAAATTAATCAAACCCAAGGAGGTGGGTCATGGGAACCTCCAGTTTACAGCCAGTTGGTCAGAAGCACAGGTAACAACTTGGACTTGTGATTGGCATCTAAAGGGGGACAGGGACGGCCTGGTGAGACTGAGCCCTTGGCCTGTGGAATCTGATGCTGTCTCCAGGTAGATGGTGTCATAGTTGAGTGGAACTGCAGGATATACAGCTGATGTTGAAGAATTGCTTGGTGGTGTGGGGAAAAACACACGTTATCAGTGATCAGGCAAATGGAGACTAAAGCCACAGTGAGATACCAGCACACAACTCCAGAAAGGCAGACGTGAAAAGGACGGGAACCAGCAAGTGTTGCTGAGGGTGCAGAGCAACTGAATTCTCAGGCATCTTTGGACAGGTTGCAAACTGGCTTTACCACTTTGAAAAACTGTCTGGCAATTACCTACTAAAAATAAACAGACACCAACCCTATGACACAACAATTCCACTTCTGGATACATATGCAAGAGAAATATGTGTCTATGTTGGCCCAAAGAAACCTACAAGAACAGTCAGAGAAGTTTTATTCTTAATAGCCGCAAACTGGAAACCCCAGATGCCCGTCAGCGGTAGAGGAGCTGAATGGAGAGCCCATTTGTGGTGTGTGCACTGCGATCCCACAGAGCCAGGAACAATTCCTTTAAACATCTTTTTGAATTCCTGCTCTGGCACAAACTTTTTGAGAATACCCTCTCTACTGATTTCACTGTTTTTACTTTTTTACTTTTCCCCTTATCACACTAAACACTTTTCAAAAATCACAAAGAGGTTGTTTCCCTACTTAGAGTATCTTACGAGTAAGACAGAGACAGAGCATGTCGCCATGGCTCTTTTTTAATCAGACATGTACTATTCATTTCCACACACTACAGAGGGCGCTTCCTCCATCTACTCTGGCAGCAGAAGTGGCAGAGGGCAGACAACACCCAGGCTCTCAGACATCTCGGTCGCCGCGCACCAGCCGCCAGGTGCCCACCCTGCCTGGGCGCCTTCCCCAGGCGGCTCCCTGTCATCTCACAAGCTAGGCCCTGGCAGATGTGCAAGACACTTTTTTCTATTTTACTAGTTAGAAAACAGAAGTGTAGCAATAAAGCTAGGACAGCTAGCACCTACTGCTGACCTCCCACGTGCCAGCCTGCATTCCGCAGTCTCCAAGACACAGATGAGATGCCCATCCTCTCCAAGGCCTTCTTCCATCCTTCCAAAGTGCCTGCCTCCCCATACAGGAGCTCCACGTACTTCTCGTGCTCTTCTCTGATGATGTGTGGCTGGCACTTCATGGTACTGAGGACACATGTGTTCGTGCATCATGCCCCACCCCCAAGTGGATTACATGCTCCCTGGATTACACGGAAAAACTCTCCCCTGTACTTACATCCTCAGCAGCAGTCAGGACAGGGCTTTTCAGTAAATAATCTGTTGGGCTGAATTTCTAGCATCACATCTCAGAGCCTCAGCCTGGGAAGGCCTTCTGGAGGAGAAGGGGCTTACGGCTCATCTGATGAAAGCAAAGGCCAGCATATGACACAGGAAAAGAAAGAGCAACCTTTGCGAGGACCCTGGTTTGCTGCAGTGACACTATTAATTCCAGTGGAGCTCTTGGCCAGGAATGTAGGAGCCAAAAGCCTGATTAGCTCATTGCTGAAACGCTGGCAAACATGCTGGTTCTTGGCCTGGCCCCAAAAGAATGTGATGTGAACATTACACGCCATTAAGCTGACTC
This sequence comes from Eubalaena glacialis, assembly GCF_028564815.1. Lineage (NCBI taxonomy): Eukaryota > Metazoa > Chordata > Mammalia > Artiodactyla > Balaenidae > Eubalaena > Eubalaena glacialis. Next base: position 936,823 of record NC_083721.1, read on the forward strand.
AGAGAACAAATGACTAAGTTTCCGATAATCAAGGAGATTTTGGCCTGGCCATTCTTCATCCTGATGCAACCTGAGTGTAACGCATTGTGAGGGATGATTCTGGCCCAGCCCAAAAGAAACGTCTCTGATTCGGTGTGTGTGTTCTCAGCCAGTCTTGCCTCACGTAAGGGGCGGGGTGAGGAGCATTTTCCTGCCTTTCTAATGCTCCAACAGCCATTCAGAATCCTCTGGGAACAATCTTCTTCAATACCAGGCTGTAAAAGAGGTGATTCTGTTTATAGGAGCTGTGCTATTTAAAGACCAGCCAGCTCATTAACGTCAAGTGCCACAGCCCTGCGCTCCACATAGCAACTCAGATACGGCCCACAAATGGAGGGAAACCTTCATGTGCCAAGGAAATGAAAGATGTCAGAGGGAACTAAGACGGGCACACGTCACCTAATCCACGCGTCGGAGGCATCGGAAGCTAAGTCTCCAGACAGGGGTGGCCAGGGCTCTTCCAAGTGACCTGAAGGCTAACAATTCCACATCGTTTCCCACACTGTCATTATTCCTTCATTCTGGAGACCATGCCTGTGTGCCTGTGTGTGTGTGGTTGTGTGTATGTGTTGGCAGGGGAGGGCAGGTGGACAAGGGGGCTGAGACTCCCGTGAGTGACTCTTATTCAGCGAGAGGTGATGATGGCGTTCAGAAAGCAAGCCGAAGTTCAAGGTGCCCTCCCTCCACTCAACTCCGGCAGAGATCTCAACCACACACCCATCTTCCTGTTGGTCACTAGACACCAACCTCAGTGACACCCAGTTTCCAGAAAGAGACAGGCTTTAAGGGAGTTCAAAGGCACATGCAGCTTGTCATATTGGGGACAGGAAGCCAGGTTTCTGACTTCATTTCTACTAGCAAGGAGCTGGGGACAGGACCCACTCGTCACAGTGACAGTGTTCCCTGCAGGCACTTCTACTCTGAGACAGGAGCTCTAAACCAGGTAAGATTTCTCAGGAACTTGGGAATAGTAATATTCTGTGGTCAATGATGCCTTGAGGCCCCACAAAATCCTGTCTTTTTAGAAAGATTCAATCACGTTTAACATATTCTAGGTAATAAATTAGAAACTTAATCTTAGGGTTTAAAATTTTGTTTTCCTGATGGTCTGGGAACTGAAAGGGAAATGCAATTAATCAGAATTCCCTACTCCCCAATTCTCATTAGAAGAAGCTTTACTGTTCTTTCCATAAAAAGCATGGACCCAGCCCAGAGTTACCAGCCAGGGAGAGGTGCTAAGGCAGAGCTAGGGGCGAGCACAGGGCACACCTCCACACCCCAGGTGCTGCCCCCAACGACGATGACCACCCTGCAGCTGAGAGGCATGCTTCTTTACCTTTGTTCCTCCACTGGCACCCAGAAACCACAAGTGAGCCAGCCACCAGCTCTGCGTCCTGACACGAGGCAGTGAAATGTGCATCTCTGTCCAGGGGACCTAACCTGCCAGACGGCTCCAGGACCAGACCCAGGGTCACTCCCTCCTCAGCCACCCAGAGCCCTGCTGCAGAGCAGCTGCTGCAGCCAGGCACAGCTTTCCTGTCTCCTCTGTCCTATATCTTCTCACGCAGCTTTTCAGTTGAGAACTTGTCCTACCCACCTTCTCTCCCTCATAAATTACTGGAAGAAAAAACCTCTTAGCATCAGAAAAAAACCATCTATAATACCTTTGGTCTCCCTCTTAGCACTTAGCACAGAGGTCTATACCCCACTAATAATGCTGGTACTAATAAATGTTGTTGAGTAACTGAACAATCTGGGTTAGATAGATTTTCCATCACAGAGCAGAATTGCCTGTAGGGCTTTTGTCTTCTTTTTTTTTTTTTTTAGAGAAGTAAGCCTTTATTTCCATATTTCACAAATAAAGCTGGCTCAGTTGGTTGCTTTTGTAGGGTTTTGTCTTGAAAATCAAATTCTGATGTTAATTTCTAAAATTATTTACAATATGGAAGTTGAAATGAATCTCTGTTTCTTTCCAGTCTTTCAGTTGAGCCCACTTCCCTGTTAGCAGTCACCTAAAGAAACAAACAGAGAACTCAGTCTTCTCGGTGCTCGGCGACGGCTCAGCATCTCAGCGGTGCCCGGAGGCCCTTCACCAAAACCACCCGCACTTCCACTCAAGCACCACCGTTTCCTATGACACCAGACCAGTGGTTCTCAAACTTTTTGGACTCAGGACCCCTTTCTTTCCTCAAATTATTTCTTAAATGGATTCTATTTATTGATATTTACTTGAAATTAACACAGAGAGATTTGAAAATTATTTATTCAGTAATTCATTCACAATGAATAATAAGCCCATTACATAACAATGAAAATAACACTTTTTAATAAAAATAACTATATTTTCCAAACAAAAATAAATTAGAAGAATTTCTGGAACTCTTTAATGTCAGGATTAATAGAAGACAGCTGGATTGCCACACCTGCTTCTGCATTCAATCTGTTGTGAAACGTTGTTTTGGTTAAAGTATGTGAAAAAAGCCCATCCTCACCCAGACATGTGGCTGGAAACAGGAGTATCTGCATAGGTTTATCAGATCATCATGGATATTCTTTGATATGACATCAAAACTCAGCAAGTGGTCATTTCTTAAAGGTTACTTGCAGCATGGAATCTGAAACCCCATCAATAAACTTTTATTAACATTAAAACCCATTATCTAGCAATCTTGCACCCTAAACATGTATTTCATCCATGCATGGTTGGTGTGACATCATGCATCAGTCATTTTGGAAAATACTGGCTCAGTGAGTTATGCGGATCTTCCTGAATACATTTCAATATATAATGTCAAAAAATCACATTTGTTAACATCACCACTGAGTTCACCAGAAACATCTTTAAGTACTGGGAAGCTGTCAAGCTCACCATAGCAGACACAAGTTTTCAAAATTCTAATTTTTGACTGAAAACTCAAATTTTGTCGGTTGCAACAAACACCAGCAGTTATTTCCTTTGAAGTCACAGGCTCACTTAGTCCAATTTTCAGACATTGTCTGCCAAAAAGACAAGTCTGAATAACCATGGTTTGTCTGTCAGTTATTCTTTAAAGTAAAAACAGTGTTCCATGAGAAGAGGGGCGAGTTCAGCTCCCCACCCAAAAAAAGCATAAGCGCTTGCTTTTCCTCGAAACAACTGTCGTGATTCCATCTGCAGACGTGCATTGTGCAAATTCCCAGTCTGTCTCTCAGAACATTTAAAAGACATGTGCCCAAGGGTCAAGATTTAATTAAATTACTCATTCTTACTGCTTCATTGAGGACATTCTCTTCGCACGCAAGTGGCTCTCTATGCAGTGGTGGTGCTGAAGGACTCTATGAGAGTCGGCCCAACCGCCGCCCCCCCCCGCCCCCCCCCGCCCCCACCCCCGGCGCGATGGTGCTCAGGTGCCAGCAGTTTTGCCCGCCATCACTTCTGTGCCATCAGCTCAGGGATCAGCACTGTGAGAAGGGAAATCCTGTTTCCGGATCTTTATGAAAACATGGGAATCATGTCTCCCCCCTGAAGGGGTCTTGGAGAACCCTGAAGGTCCACAGATCACAGCTTCTGCTGTCATCCTATGGGAGCTAGAGGGCCGACAAGGGACTGGGAGTCTCAGGTTTGCCTTCACAGGCGAAGCGACAGGCCTATGGCGCCGGCCCCGCGCCTGAGCCTTATGGAGTGGGGGTCGTAACTGAGATCCTGGAGACCACTCACCAGAGAGTCCTCGCCTCAGGGTGGAATTTAATCCTGTGTTCAGTAAGGACTTGCGGCTTGCTTCCAGCTCGGCATTCCAATCTGGTTCTTGGCCTAATGGGTGCTGCAGATAACAGTGCGGGGCCTCGCCCTCGGGCACCCTCGGTGGAGCCCAGCTGAGCCTGGGCCGGTCTGGAGGGTGTGCCCAGCTGAACGAGATCTGACCGCAGGCAGACAGCCCCGGCCAAGGACCCCGGCCTCACCAAGCTGACCCCGGGCCCCTGGCTCCAGGCGCTTCCTCCTGGGTCTGAAGGAAGGGGGCTGACAGCCAGGCTCCTCTCACATGTCCAGCAGAGCACAGGGCCTCAGGCCCGCCGTGCTCCGTCCTCCAGACGGGAGAGACTCGGAGCCCGGCCGCAGAACGCTGGGGCAGTGGGCACACTCTGCCAGCTCCCAGGCTGCTCCGTCCGCCCAGGAGAAGCTGTGCCCAGAAGGTGCAGTGGTGCCCAGAGCAAGGAAAAGAGAAATAACAGACACCATGTGGGGTGTAGCTAAGAGCAAGAAGCCCCTCAGAGCCAAGGATGCCGGGTAGCGGGGAGCTGTGTCCCCAGGGGCCGGAGCCCAGTTTCAGGAACTCCAGGAAGTAGGGAAGAGAGATGGCAGAAGCCAGGATCATAGCCCCTGTGGGGACCAGTGGTCCACATGTCACCCCAGTGCCCTGAGATAAAACAACACCTCTGTCAATGTCAATCTCCATGCTGATCACATGGATAAGACATGAATTTGAAAAGACCATTAAATGAAAAATTCCAGCTTCCTAAGTGGACCTAGAGAAGTACGGCTACCTCAAGATTAACAATTTCTCAGTAAGCAAAATAATCTACTTCATTATTTGTCTGTTTAATTAATGAGGTAATTAATCAAGTCTAGGAAATTCAGCAACAGTTTAATCATAAGGGGTTATGGAAGACATCAGTAAGAAACATGGCTCTATTACAAAATCTCATCTGTTTAAAATTCCATGAAAACTCAAACTACCAGTCTGGGGCACTTAAGTATCATGGGCGATTATTAACTGTGTCATGCTACAGACCCCTGTAAACTGCACTCTGTGTGAAGGGGCACCACTTCAGACTGTTTCTATTTGCTTAAGGACAGTTATGAATATAGCTCAGAACTCCCTGGAAAAGCACCCAACTCAGTAAAAATCACAGAGGGACATGCCCACTGGCCCTCCTCACTCTGAGATGCTATAAGTTTCCAAGGTTGGCTTGGGTACATTATCGTAGGAGCACCTGGCCTCAGAGGATGAACTTAGTGTGCCAATAAATTATTTATCCCCAAAAGTACTTCAGGATGAAATAATGCCTTTTATACCCAGAGAGCTTTACTATCCAACATGTTTGCATGTCAGTCATCTCATTTTGCTTCCACAAGAGAATTCCCCAAGAGGATACAGGCCAGGTACTCATATCCTCCTTTCTCCAAAGCAGAGACAGACTCAGAGCAAGGGAAGGGCCCCAGGCTTCAGCCACCACAATGCAAAGAGGGAGGGGTGCCCTGTGAGTTTTCGACATCACTGCAACTTGGGTTCAAAGTGGTTTTCTTCACTGATTTTATTTATCTTATGTATATCCCAATTTAGTCCCCCAAAATTGAAGCACCTAATTTTTTCTTCTTATAAGAAATCAGAAAAGGCTGATTAAAAACAGCCTTTAAAACTTTTTAACTTTTAAAAGTTAAAAACAAGAAAGATGAACTTCCAATACTGTGCCCTTGTAATGTCTGCCTAGAAAACGGCCACGAATGTATGGCTTCACATCCAAGTGGTAGAGAAACAGAGAAATAGAAAATGGTTCAAACAATCCCCAAAGAGTTTGGTTCAGAAATTTTCCTCTTTTAAATTCTCTATAAAAAATACATATTCCAACAGAAATGAATTAAGGCACAAATGGCTTCTTTGAACGGGGGTGATGCCATAATAAAAACCGTTGTCAGGCAGCTGGTAATGAGGAAGCCCTATTTTATGCATTGCAAAGCAGTGATCATCTGAAGGCAGACCACACTCACACCCAGCCTCCAGCTCAGGGACAGGAGAAAAAGGAGTGCCAGCAGCCTGGGTGACTGTTACCCACTCTGCCGAAACAGGCATCACAGCAAGAGAAGAGCTTAGGCAAAAACTAGCCTACTTGAGAAACCAGAAAGCACCTAGAGACAGTCCAGAAACATGGGGCTCACCTCGTGGGAAAAGCCTCCCCCACTGCACCCCAAGAGTAAGATGTAAGGCTGAAACTGTTCTGAGAAGCACAGGCCCATGAAGATTCCTTGGTTAAACAGAGGGCTCAGCTGTACACACAGATCAGATAATAGGGTTTCTCTCCCACCCACAGCCATGCCTTCAAGAAACCCTGAGCAGAAAGAGACACAGGCATGAGAAAGCGAAGATAATGACCAGGCCAGAGGGTCATGACTAGGAAAGAACTCGGGGTGTAGGGACAGGCACATGGAACTGCTGAAAGCAAACAGATCAGAAGCTACTAGAATTTGGGGGTAATTCTACTGCCAAAGAAACATAAGCCTAAAATAAGTCAGTGACTGTCAAAACAATCCCCGGCCTCCAAACTCCACAAGCAGAAGCAAGCTCTGGAATCTGGGCAGACCCCGCCCGTCAAGGGAGAGATCCTCTCCAAGGTCCCAGGCAGCTGTGCCCACAGAGGACAAAGGACAAGGAAAAGCCTCCCATGGTCAGGGCAAGGAGTCTGGGCAGACACTCCCAGGGCAGAGGTAAGAGAATCAGACGAGACCACAGTAGAACCAGGATGGATCAAGACAAGACCACGCCATCGCCATCATCACATCAGAGCACAAACAAAACATGAACTTTGTCCAAGCCCTAAAACACCACATGTGGCCTCTCCCGGCTAACATGTGGAAGGGCTGCTTCCTTACCAATTGCAGCATTAGCCTCGCCCTAATCCACCCTGCCTTAGATAAAAGTTGTTAAGATACTCATTCATAAAATGGCCCCTGCTTACTGACAGCACTCTACTTTCTTCGATCCTCCCCAAAATCATCCAACCAAAGCCCAAATCCTGTAACAGATTCTTTCTAACACCCTCTCACATCAATGCCCCACAGTTCCCCATGGTGTATGGTCCCAACCTGTTCCATCACAGGTGCCAGGTGAGTTCCTGGTGGCCTCTGTTTAATAGTCATTGACAGACACCTTCATAATACCTGTCCTCAGGGTGTCACTCTTGCTTTGAACCAAGGACTGATGTTTATCTTCCATTTCTCCCCTTTCAAATGGAAGGTTTTTTCCATTGCAATTGTCAGTGGTTTGGCTCCATTACTGAACAGTATGAGCAGCAGATAGCCTTTGTGTTAGTTCAGTCACCAAACCTCAAGAGCCATACCTGGATTTGTCTCCCTGGGGAAGATGAGTACAGCTGCAAAAGAAGAATGTGCACAGATATTTCAGGGCCAAGGGGAAGGACTGAGGCAGAGGTAACTGTCCACCAAACAGACATGCAGCTGCTAACCATGGACTACACTTCGCCCACTTCACACTTGCATCTAAGCAGGCCACGTGACTAGCTCTCCCCAGTGGAACATCTACAGTTACTGTACATGTCATGTCCAGGCCAACATAGGTGAAAAGCATGTGTGGTAGCATCCTCCGCACTGTACTCCCCATCTGCCAGCTGGACAAAAAGGAAGTTCAGGCCCTAGATGATGCTACCAACCTAGCAGATAGTAGGACCACAGCGGCCAAAAGCCAGGCCCGAATCACCATGCAGAGGAAAGCTGATCATTGGTGAGGAACATCCACAGTGGACTATTACATGAAAGAGAAGTAAATTTTCTGTGTAAGGTCCTAACATCTGGGAGTTTTACTATAGATGCTGAAGTTACCCGAAATAATCCAGAAATTGGGGGCTACAGGCACAGAGTAAAAGCATGAGTCAGACTCTGAGAAACCAGCCTTCAACTTGTGTTGGAAGCACAAAGGGATAAACCCTAAATGTGGAGAAGTCCTGAAAAGCAAACCAGCCCTCCCATGCACCGCTGCCTTGTTTTGCTCATCTGGTTGGCTTCAGGCTTGCACTGGGATTAAGGTGGCTTCTTTAAGAATAAAGAACCTTAGCGATAACAAAATAAAACCTGTCCAAAAATGATACAATCATCCTAGGTCTCATATTATTCCTCAAAATAATTCTGCAGATACAATGTCTAGCACACGCAAAGAAATTAGACACCATGAGCAAGAAACAACAGGAAACAAAAACAGATGCACAAAGACATGAAAGAATTACCCAATATGGACTATCAAAAAAAAACTGCACATGCAATAATGCAAAAACAAACAACCCTATTAAAAATGGGCAAAAGACTTGAATAGACATTTCTCTAAAGAAGATCTATCAATGACCAATAAGCACATAAAAAGATATGCAACATTACTAATCATAAGGGAAGTGCTAATCAAAGCCACAGTAAAAATATCACTTCATGCCCACTAGGATATATCAAAAAAACAGAAAATAACAAGTGATGGTGAGGATGTGGAGACATTGGAATCCTGTACGTTGTTGGTGAGAATGTAAACTGGTGCAGCTGCAGTGGAGAATGGTATGGTGGCTCTTCAAAAAATTAAATATAGAATTATCACATGATCCAGCAACTCCATTTCTGGAAACATGACCAAAAGAAGTGAAGACAGGGACTCAAACAGATACTTTACAACTATGTTTAACCACATTATTCACTATAGTCAAAAGGTAGAAGCAATCCATGCATCCATCGACAGATGAATGGATAAACAAAATGTGGTTTAATCCATAAAATGGAATATTATTCAGCCTTAAAAAGGAAGGAAATTCTGACACATGCTACAAAATGTATGAACCTTGAAGACATTACGCTAAGTGAAATAAGCCATTCACAAAAGGACAAAATTGTGTGATTCCACTTCTATGAGGTACCTATAGAGAAGTCAAATTCATAGAATCAGAAAGTAGAATGGTAGTTTCCAGGGGACTAAGAGAGAGGATTATTGTTTTTTTTGTTTCTTTTTTTACATCTTTATTGGAGTATAATTGCTTTACAATATTGTGTTAGTTTCTGCTGTACAACAAAGTGAATCAGCTATAGGTATACATATATCCCCATATCCCCTCCCTCTTGAGCCTCCCTCTCACCCGGGATTATTGTTTAGTGGGGACAGAGTTTCAATTTTGCAAGATGAAAAAAGTTCTAGAGGTGGATGGTGGTGAGGGTTGCACAACAATGTGAATGTATTTAATACCACAGAACTATACACTTAAAATGTAAATTTTATATATGTTTTATTACCACAAAAAAACACTACATTCTGTGGAAAAGAGTATCAGTTCCTCAAAAACTTAAATGTAAAATTACCATATGATCCAGCAATTCCACTTCTGGATATAAACCCAAAATAATTGAAAACAGGATCTTGAAGAGACATCTGTACACCTATATTCATAGCAGTATTATTCACAATGGCTAAAATGTGGAAGGAACCCAAGTGTCCATTGACAGATTAAATGGATAAGCAAATATGGTATATACATACAATGGAATATTATTCAGCCTTAAAAAAGGAAGGAATTTCTGGTACATGCTACATGGATGAAACTTGAGGACATTATGCTAAGTGAAACAAGTCAGTCACAAAAAGATAAATACTATTTATATATGACTCCACTTATATGAGGTACCTTAAAGCAGGGGTCCCCAACTCCCAGGCCACAGACCAGTCTGTGGCCTGTTAGGAACCGGGCCACACAGCAAAAGGTGAGTGGTGGGCGAGCGAGTGAAGCTTCTTCTGTAGTTACAGCCGCTCCCTATCACTTGCATTACCACCTAAGCTCCGCCTCCTGTCAGATCAGCTGCAGCATTAGATTCTCCTAAGAGCTCGAACCCTGCTGTGAACTGCACATGCGAGGGACCTAGGTTGCGTGCTCCTTATGAGAATCTAATGCCTGATGATCTGAGGTGGAGCTGAGGTGGTGATGCTAGTGCTGGGGAGTGGGTGCAAATACAGATTATCATTAGCAGAGAAGTTTGACTGCACAGAGACCATAAGAAATCAATTGCTTGCACACTCATATCAAAACCCTATCAGTAAGTGGCAAGTGAAAACAAGCTCAGGACTCCCACTGATTCTGCATTATGGTGAGTTGTATAATTATTTCATTACATATTACAGTGTAATAATAATAGAAATAAAGTGCACAATAAATGTAGTGCGCTTGAATCATCCCAAAACCATCCCCCCCACCCCCGTCCATGGAAAAACTGTCTTCCACAAAACTGGTCCCTGGTGCCAAAAAGGTTGGGGACTGCTGCCTTAAGGTATCTCAGAAATCATAGAGACAAAAAGTAGAACCAATCAAAGGTGGCTGCAAGGGCTGGGAGAAAGGGGGGATGAGGAATTATTGTTTATTAGGTATAGACTTTCAGTTTTATAAGATGAAAAAGCTATGATTAAGATGTTAAATTTTATGTTACGTGTATTTTACTACAATTAAAAAATTGGGAAAAACAAACAAAAAACACTACACTTGCTATGGTCAAAAACACAAATGAGAGATTAGGAGCTATAAAAAGTAACTCAGTTTTGAATATTTTTTTAAAAATCTACAACTGAAAATTTTAAAAATCATGAATGAGATTTAAAGCAGATTAGGTGCTACTGAAGGGAGAACTGGTAACTGGAAACTAGTTCAGAAGAAAATATTCAACTTAAAGTATGGAGAGACCAAACCCTGGGTAATACGAAATACAGGGCATGAGACTATATGGCGAAAAACACACATCTACTTAGAGTCCTAGCAAGACAGAAGAGAGAAGATGAGACAGAAGCAAAATCTGAAGATAACAGCAGTGAATTTTCCAGACTTGTGAAAGACATCATTCCATAATAGATACAAGAAGCCAACATGCCTTGAGCAGGGTGGGGATACATGGAACTTCATCAAACTATATAAACCTAAGGCCAATGAGAAAATCCTTTAAAAGCAATAGGAAACGTACAGAGTACATCCAGAGGAATAGCAGTTATGTTGACTACTGACTTCTGAACAGGAAAAATTAAATCCAGACACAGTGGAAAGATATCTTTAATGTGCTGAAAGAAAATAATGCCAACATAAAATTCAATATACAGGAATAAATTCTTTTAAGTATAAACGTGAGGGACTTCCCTGGTGGTCCAGTGGTTAAGAATCTGTGCTTCCACTGCAGGGAGCATGGGTTCAATCCCTGGTTGGAGAACTAAGATACCGCATGCCACACAGTGCGGCAAAGAAAAAAAAGAAAAGAAAAAGAAAGAGTAAAGGTGAGAGAGTGATATCAGTGAAAATAGCAAAGTAAGGACCTCCAAAAAAATCCCTCTTCGATAAAAGCAATGAAAATACAGCAAAAACTGTCAGATTCAACTTTTTCAGAAACCTGGGGGTTTAACCAGAGGCTTGCCACATTTGGGGAGCATGTGTTAAAGAAAAATGGTTGAATCTCAAGAACAGCAAATTTTGGTCTTTTAGCTTGCCCTACTCCCACCATTTCTCCTAACCCCCACCTCAACTCCATAGTAGTCTTGAAAACCAACAGCCTACAATCATAGTGAAAAGCAGCAGCCTGGCAGCCACAGAAGAGGACAGAACAGGGCTGGAACTCATTCAAAGACTTACTCCCAGAGAACTGTCATTATCTGACATAGCTAATGGGTTCCACTTGCCAGGCTCTCTTTGACCTGAGTCAGAGCTTGCGCAGTGAGAAAAGCATTTTCCTCAGAGGTATATGTCAAAACAATTAGAGGCAACTGTTTAATTTTGTAACTGCCTGAGACAGTGTACAACTGCTGGGGCAAACAATTAACCAAAAGCTTAAAAGCAAAAGCTGGGGAATAGGCTGTCTACAGGGGATTTGAAAACTCCAATATATCCCTGGAAATCTAGAAGACCACATCATATATGGAGAGCTGTGCACATACCCAAGGTTGTGTGAATGCCCAGGAAAGACCTGAGAGGCTGTAAGTGCTCACACTGGGCTGACTTTGAGGCGCTGCACAAGCAGGAGAGGAAGACTAAGAGTTGTAAACTGTCTGATTAAATGCTGAAGCATGCCCCCAATATACACATACACACAGAGCCCCTCAGGAAAGACTAGGAGACTTACTGATTCCTGGCATTTAAGGAAATCTCCATCCAATCATTAGCTGACCACCAAGCTAGCCAAACTGAGACTTCAGTGGAAATATATGACAAAGAATATAGACTTTACAGAGTTAGTTCAGGAAAGTCACAAACGAACAAAAACTACTATAAAAAGCAGCACCACCAAATATCCCAGACTCGAATTTTCAGAGTTGCCATATATATTATTTAAATGTTCAGTCTTCAACAAATCATTATAAGACATACAAAAAAACAAAAACAAAAAACAAGAGAATATGGCCTATACACAGGGAAAAAAGCAATCAACAGAAGCTACCCCTGAGGAAGCCCTAATGTGGGACTTACAAGACAAAGACTGTATACAACCTATTTTAAATACATTAAAGAACTAAAGGAAACCAGGTCTAAAGGATTAAAGGAAAGTATGACAATGATGTCTGACCAAATAGAGACTATTAATAAAGAGACAGAAATTATAAAAAGGAACAAAATAAAAATTCTGTTGCTAAAAAGTACAATAACTGAAATGACATATTCATTAGACGGATTCAATAGCATATTTGAGCAGGCAAGAAAGAATTGGCAAACTTGAAGACAGGTTAACTGAAATTTTCCAATCTAAGGAACAGAAAGTAAAATGTAGGAAGAAAAATGAACAGAGGAGTTGAGTCCAATCTCTCTCCCCTACTACAAAACCCCATTGCTGTAGTCCCCTTGAATAAAGTCTTCCTCACACACACACACAAAAAAGAACAGTCTCAGGTACTACATCAAGCAAACCAACATGTGCATAATGAAATCCTCAGAAGGAGAAAAGAGAGAGAAAGGGGTACAATGAATATTTGAAGAGATAATGGCTAAAAACTTGCCATATTTGATTTTAAAAATTACAAATCCAAGAAGTTCCATAAACTCTAAGGATAAACTCCAAAATACCTATACATATGTATGTCATAATCAAACTATCAAAATACAAAGACAAAGAGAATCTGCAAAGCAGGAAGGGAGGCAACTCGCCATGCAAAAGGTATCCTCAATTAAAGTAACAGCCCATTTCTCATCAGAAACCATTCAGGCTAGAGGTTGTGAGATGACAAATTCAAAATTATAAAAGAAAAAGACTATCAAACAAGAATTCTATAACCAGCAAAATTATCCTTCAAAAGCAAAGAAAAAATTAAGATATTCTCTAATAACAAAATTGACAGACTACATCACTAGAAAACTTGCCCTACAAAAAATATTAAAAGGAGTCCTTCAGGTTAAAATAAAATGACACTCACTAGATAGTACTTCAAATCCAAGTGAATAAATAAAGAACACTGGTAAAGGTAACTACAGAAGTAAAAAAGATAATATAAGTGTAACTTTTGTTTGTAACTTTTTTCTCCTATCTGAAATAAAAGATAACTGCAAAAGGCAATAATTATAAAGCTGTGCTGATCTGCACAGAATGTATAAAGATGTACTTTGTAGAACAATAACAGTATGGAGGGGCAGGGAGGAAATGGAGATATACTGAAGCAAAGTTTTTATATACTATTGAAATTAAATTGGTATTAATCCAAACTAAATTGTTATAAATTGTTAATAGTAAGAAGCTCCAGGCAACCCCTAAGAATATGACTAACAAAAAATAGTAAAAGAGGGCTTCCCTGGTGGCACAGTGGTTAAGAATCCGCCTACCAATGCAAGGGACACAGGTTCGAGCCCTAGTCTGGGAAGATCCCACGTGCCGCAGAGCAACTAAGCCCATGTGCCACAACTACTGAGCCTGCGCTCTAGAGCCCATGCTCCGCAACAAGAGAAGCCACCGCAATGAGAAGCCCGCACACCGCAATGAAGAGTAGCCCCTGCTCGCCGCAACTAGAGAAAAGCCCGCACGCGGCAACAAAGACCCAATGCGCCAAAAAATAAATAAATAAAATAAATAAATTTTTAAAAAACACCATTTTTAAAAAAAATAGTAAAAGAAGTGACAAAGGAATCAAAAGAGCACAGGAGAAAATATCTATTTAACACAAAAGAAGGCAGTAACAGAGAATAGAAAAAAAAAAAGATAAGACATAAAGAAAACAATTAGCAAAATGGCAAGAATAAATACCACCTTATCAAAATTGCACCAAATGTAAATTCATTATACATCACAATTTAAAGGCAGAGATTGTGTTAATGGAATTTTTTAATGTTTTATATGCAGTGTACAAGAGGCATTCTTAAATTCAAAGGCACAAATAGACTGAAACTGAAAAAATGAAAAAATATTTACCTGTAAACAGTAATCAAACAAGAGCTGGAGTGGCTTTACTAACATCAGACCAAATGGTCTTCAACACAAAAATTGTTACTAGAGACAAAGAAAGAATATTTTATAATGATAAAAGAGTCAATGCAACTAGAAGATATAACAATTATATACATATACCTAACAACTGATCCTGAGAATGAATGAAACAAAATTGAAAGAAATGAATGAGCAATTAGACAATTCAACAATAATAGTTGGAAACATCAATATCCCATTTTCAATACAGGATGGAACAAGACAAGATCAGCAAGTAAAAAGAAGATTTTAACAACATTATAAAACAATTACACCTAACAGATATCTACAGAACAATCCATTCAAAAAACACAAAACACATTATTTTATTTTATTATTTTTGTTATAAAAAACAGAAATTTATTGCTTACAGTTCTGGAGGCTGAAAAGTCCAAGATCAAGGTGCCAGCACAGTTGCCTTCTGATGAGGGCCCTTCCTGGGTTCATAGCCAGTGCCTTCTTGCTGTCCTCACATGGTTGAAGAGGCTAGGGATCTCTCTGGAGCCTCTTTTATAAGGCACTAATCCCATTTGTGAAGGTTCCAACACCATGACCTAAGCACCTCACAAAGGCTCACCTCCTAATACTACCATCTGGGGGATGAGAATTTCTATTTTTTATTTTAATTTTATATATTATTATTTTTAATTGAGATACAGTTGATTTAAAATATATCAGTTTCAGATGTACAACATAGTGATTTGTAATTTTTATAGATTATACTCCATTAAAGTTATTATAAAATATTGGCTCTATTCCCTGTGTTATACAATATATCCTTGTAGCTTACTTACTTATTTTATACATAGTAGTTTGTACTTCTTAATCCCCTTTTGTTTATTTTGCTTTTGTTTCCTCTCCTTTAGGAGACAGATCGAAAAAATAAATATTGCTGCATTTTATGTCAAAGGGTGTTCTGCCTATGTTTTCTTCTAGGAACTTTATGGTTTGGGGTCTTAAATTTAGGTCTTTTATCCACTTTGAGCTTATTTTTGTATATGGTATAAGAAAATGTTCTAATTTCATTTTTTTACATGCAGTTGTCCAGTTTTCCCAACATCACTTATTGAAGAGACTGTCCTTTCTCCATTGTATATTCCTGCCTCCTTTGTCATGTATTAATTGACCATAAGTGCATGTATTTATTTCTGGGCTTTCTAATCTGATTTATGGGCTTTCTATCTGATCTTTTCCATGGATCTATGTGTCTGTTTCTGTGCCAGCTCCATACTGTTTTGATTGCTGTAGCTCTGTAGTATAGTCTGAAGTCAGGGAGCATGATACCTCCAGCTCTGTTCTTTTTTTCTCAAGCTTGTTTTGATAATTCCAGATCATTTGTGTTTCCATACAAATTTTAAAATTAGTTTTTCTAGCTCTGTAAAAAATGCTATGGGTATTTTGATAGGAATTGCACTGAATCTATAGATTGCCTTGGGTAGTATGGTCATTTTAATATTAATTCTTCCAATCCATGAACACAGTATATCTCTCCATCTGTCTGTCATCTTCAATTTCTTGCATCAGTGTGTTATAGTTTTCTGAGTACAGATTTTTACCTCCTTAGTTAGATTTATTCCTAGGTGTTTTATTCTTCTTGATGAGACTGCAAATGGAGTTATTTCCTTAATTTCTCTTTCTGATAGTTCATTGTTAGTGCATAGAAACGCAACATATTTTTTGTATATTAATTTTATATACTGGAACTTCACCAAATTCATTGATGACCTCTAGTAGTTTTTTGGTGACAACTTTAGGATTTTCTATGTATACTATCATGACATATGCAAAAATGACAGTTTTACTTCTTCCTTTCCAATTTGGATTCCTTTTACTTCTTTTTCTTGTCTGATTGCTGTGCCTAGAACTTCCAATACTATGTTGAATAAAACTGGCAAGAGTGGGCATCCTTGTCTTGTTCCTGATCTTAGAGAAAACACTTTCAATTTCTCATCATTGAGTATAATGTTAGCTGTGTGTGGGCTTGTTCATATATGACCTTTATTATGTTGAGGTATGTTCCCGCTATACCCACTTTGTGGACAGTTTTTATATTAAATGGATGTTGAATTTTTTCAAAAGCTTTTTCTGCATTTATTGAGATGGTCATATGATTTTTATTCTTCAATTTGTTAATGTGGTGTATCACACTGATTGATTTGCAGATGTTAAACCATCCTTGCCTCCCTGGGATAAATCCCACTTTATCATGGTTTATCATCCTTTTAATGTACTGTTGGATTCGCTTGCTAATATTATAATGAGGATTTTTGCTTCTATGTTCATCAGTGATATTGGACTATGATTTTCTTTTTTTTTTTTATGATATCTTTGTCTGGTTTTGGTATCAGGGTAATGCTGGCCTCATTGAATGAGTTCTGAAGCATTCCTTCCTCTGGATTTTTTGGAAGAGTTTGAGAATGACAGGTGTTAACTCTTCTCTAAATGTTTGGTAGAGTTCACTTGTGAAGCCATCTGGTCCTGGAATTTTCTTTATTGGGAATTTTTTTTATTACTGATTCAATTTCATTAATGGTAATTGGTCTGTACATATTTTCTGTTTCTTCCTGGTTCAGTGTTGGGAGATTATACATTTCTAGGGATTTTTTCCATCTCTTCTACATTGTGCATTTTATTGGCATATAGTTTTTCGTAGTAACCCCTTATGATCCTTCGTATTTCTATGGTGTCAGTTGTAACTTCTTTTTCACTTCTGATTTTATTGATTTGGACCCTCTCTTTTTTTCTTGATGTGTCTGGCTAAAGGTTTACCAATTTTCTTTATCTTCTCAAAGAACCAGCTCTTAATTTCATTGATCTTTTCTATTTTTTAGCCTCTATTTAATTCATTTCTGCTCTGATTTTTAATAATTTCTTTCTACTAATTTTGGATTTTGTTTGTTCTTTTTGTAGTTCCTTTAGGTGTAAATTTAGGTTTATTTGAGAATTTTCATGTTTCCTGAGGTAGGCTTGTACTGCTATATATTTCCCTCTTAGAACGCTTTTGATGCATCCCATTGATCTTGGATCATTGTGTTTTCACTTTCATTTGTCTCCATGTATTTCCTGATTTCTTCTTTGACTTCCTCAGTGATCCATTGGTGGTTTAGTGGCATACTGTTTAGTCTCCAAGTGTTTGTGTTTTTTGCAGTTTTTTTTTCTTATAGTTGATTTCTACTCTCATAGCATTGTGATGGGAAAAGATGCTTGATATGGTTTCAATTTTCTTAAACTTAACAAAACTTGTTTTATGGCCTAGCATGTAATCTATCCTGGAGAATGTTCCATGTGCACCTGAAATGAATATGTATTCTGCTAGGTGGAATGTTCTACATATATCTATTAATTCCATTTGGTCTAATGTCATTTAAGGCCTGGGTTTCTTTATTGATTTTCTGTCTGGATGATCTGTCCATTGATGTAAGTGGGGTGTTAAAGTCTCCTACTATTATTGTGTAACTGTTACTTTCTCCCTTTATGTCTGTTAATATTTGCTTTATGTATTTAGGTGCTCCTATGTTGGGTGCATATATATTTACAATTGTTATACATTCTTCTTGGATTGATCCCTTGATTATTATGTAATTTCCTTCTTTGTCTCATATTACAATCTTTGTTTTAAAGTCCATTTTGTCTTATATAAGTATTGCTATCCCAACTTTCTTTTCATTTCCATTTTCATGGAATAGCTTTTACCATCTCCTTATTTTCAGTCTGTGTGTGTCTTTAGATCTGAAATGAGTCTCTTATAGGCAGCATATAGATGGGTCTTGTTTTTGTATCCATTCAGCCACACTAAGTCTTTTTTTTTAAACTTCCTTCCTTCCTTCCTTTCTTGGCTGCATCGGGTCTTAGTTGCGGCTCATGGGATCTTTCACTACGGTGCGCAGGCTCTTCATTGAGGCATGCAGGCTCTTTGTTGTAGCGGGCGGGCTTCTCTCTAGCTGTGGCACATGGGCTCCAGAGTGTGTGGGCTCTGTAGTTGTGGTGCATGGGCTTCAGAGCATGTGGCCTCTGTAGTTGTGGCATGCGGGCTCTGTAGTTGTGGTGCGTGGGCTCAGTAGTTGCGGCACGCAGGCTTAGTTGCCCCATGGCATGTGGGATCTCAGTTCCCTGACCAGGGGTCGAACCAGCATCCCCTGTATTGCAAGACGGATTTTTAACCACTGGACCACCAAGGAAGTCCCCACCCTAAGTCTTTTGATTAGAGCATTTAGTCCACTTACATTTAAAGTAATTACTGATAGGTATGTACTTATTGCCATTTTGTTAGTCGTTTTGAGGTTGTTTTTGTAGTTCCTTTTTCTGCCTTTCTTCTTCTTTTGCTCTCTTCCCTTGCGACTTGGTGAATATCTTCAGTGTTATTTTTGGATTGCTTTCTCTTTTGTGTGTGTCTATCTATTACAGATTTTTGGTTTGTGGTTACAGGAGGTTTATATACAGCTATACATATATGATTTTAAGTTGCTTAACATATTTTAAGTTGCTGATCTCTTAAGTTCAAACGCATTTTAACAACCCTGCATTTTTACTCCTCTCGCCCTATGATTGCTAGTTTTGATATCGTATTTTACATCTTTTTGTTTTGTGTGTCCCTTAACTACTTATTGTGTATATAGACTATTTTACTACTTTTGTCTTTTAACCTTCCTACTAGCTTTGTACATGGTTGACTTACTACCTTTACTGTATTTTTGCCTTTACCAATGAGATTTTTCCTTTTGTAATATTCATGTTTCTAGTTGTGGGCTTTTCTTTTTTGCTTAAAGAAATCCTTTTAACATTTCTTGTTAAGCTGGTTCGGTGGTGATGAACTGTTTTAGCTTTTGCTTGTCTGTAAACTTTTTATCTCTCCATCAAAATGAATGAAAGCCTTGTCAGGTAAAGTATTCTTGGTTGTAGGTTTTTCCCTTTCATCACTTTAAATATATCATGCCACTCCCTTCTGGCCTGAAGTTTCTGCTGAAAAGTCAGCTGATAGTCTTATGGAAGTCCCTTGTACTTAACTTGCTGCTTTTCCCTTGTTTCTTTTAATACTCTCTTACCTTTAATTTCTGCCAATTTAATTACAATGTGTCTTGGTGTGATCTTTTGGTTGCTCCTGCTTGGGACTCTCTGTGTTTCCTGGACCTGTACGTCTGTTTCCTTTCCCAAGTCAGGGAAGTTTTCAGCTATTTTGTCTCTAAGTATGTTCTCTGCCCTTTTCTCTCTCTCTTCTCCTTCTGGGACTCCTATAATGTGAATGTTACTACATTTGATGTTGTCCCAGAGGTCTCTTGAACTTTCTTCACTTCTTTTTTCCATTCAGCTTCAGTGATTTCCAATACTCTGTCTTCCAGCTTGCTCATCCATTCCTTTATATCATTTAATCTATTGTTGATTCCTTCTAGTGTATTTTTGATTTCTGTTATTGTATTCTTCATCTCTGTTTTGTCATTCTTTATATTTTCTAACTCTTTGTTAAAAACTTCTAACTTCTCACTCTGCTCATCCATTCTTCTCCCAAGTTCTTTGATCATCTTTGTGATCATTATTTGAACTCTTTATCAGGTAGACTGCTTATCTCCACTTCACTTAGTTCTCCTTCTGGGGTTTTATCTTGTTCCTTTGTTTGAAACATGTTCCTCTGTCTCCTCATTCTACCTAATTTTCTGTTTTTACTTTTCCCAACCTTGGAGATGTGATACGTCCTATGCGTCACAGCAGAAGACTCCCTTCTGGTGAACAGAGCTATATGATCTAGATTTGCCCCCAGTGTGTGTTACATGGATTCTTCTGTTGTGGTGGGCTCACTACTGTGGGTGGTCTGGTAGACATGGTGACCCCCACTGTGGTTGGTTGCCAGGCCCTGCCTAGTGCAAAGGCTGGCAGCCAATGGTTGGTGGGGCCAGGTCACAAGGCAGATGTCTGCAGAAACCAGGGGTTTCCCAGGGCTAATGCTGGCTCACTGGTGCGTTCTAGGGTGTGTGCTTGTGGGGCAGGCGTCCCCAGATCTAGTGTCCACCTGCTGACGGGTGGGGTTAGAATCCAGGAGTTCCTGGGGCTGGTGCCTGCCCAGTGGTGGGTGAAGCCAGGTCCTGGGGCTAGTGCTGGCCCACTGGCAGACAGTGCTACGTCCTAGGGTCTAGCTGCATGGCCCAGGGGTCCCAGAGCTGGTTTTGGACCACTGGTTAGTGGGGCCAGTTCCTGATACAGTTGGCTGCAGAGTACAGGGTATCCCAAAGTTTGTGTAGGCCTTCTGGTAAGTAGGGCCAGATCCTGAGGGGCCTAAAGTGTCTCAGAGCTGGTTTTGGCCTGCTGGTAGGCAGGGCAGGGGCTCAGTGGGTCCCAGGGTTGGTGCCAGCCTGTTTGTGGGAGGGCTGGATCCTGCCATGGCAGGCTGCAGGGCTGTGGTGGTCCTGGTGCTAGTGTCTTCCTGCTGATGGGCGGGGCTGGGGCCCAGAGGTTTCTGGAGCTGGTGCCTGCCAACTGGTGGGTAGAGCTGGGTCCCAGGTTCTCTGGCTACAGGGCCAGAGTCTAGTGCCTATGTGCCAGTGTGTTGGGCTGGGTCCTGGGTCCTCTGGTGAACAGGGCAATATCCAAGGGAGACTGTGGGCTCAGGGGGGTCTTACGGCAGTCTTCCTGCTATTGGATGAGGCTGTGTCCCCATCCAGCTATTTGCTTGGCCTGAGGTATCCCCTACAGGCTGGTGGGCATGGATGGGGCTGGGTCTCAAGGCTAATAAGCCAGAGAGAGGATTCCAAAATGGTACTTGCCAGCAGCAGTGTCCAGGTGGTAGAACAAGTGCCCCAAAATGGCTGCCTCCATTGTCTATGTCCCCAGGGTGAGCTCCAGTTGCCTCTTGCCTCTCTGGGAGACTTGCCAAGATCAGTTGGTAGGTCTGACCCAGGCTCCTTTCAAATTACTGCTTCTGCCCTGGGTCCCATAGCATATGAGATTTTGTGTTCACCCTTTAAGAGTGGAGTCTCTGTTTCCTACAGCCCTCTGGCTCTCCCAAAAGTTAGCCCCCTGGCCTTCAAAGCCAAAAGTTCTGGGGGCTTGTCTTCCTGATACAAGACCCCCAGGATGGAGAGCCCCACGTGGCACTTGGACCTCTCATACCTTGGGGAAAACCTCTGAAATTGTAATTATTCTCCTTTTCATGGGTCATCCATCCAGGGGTATGGGTCTTGACTATACTGCAACTCCATCCCTCCTACCCATCTCATTGTGGTTCCTTCTCTATATCGTTAGTTGTAGAAGATCTTTCCTGGTAGATTTCAGTCTTTCTCATAAATAGTTGCACTGTAAGTAGTTGTAATTTTGGTGTGCCCATGAGAGGAGGTGAGCTCAGGGTCTTCCTACTCCACCATCTTGGCCAAGCTTTCAAAACACATTATTTTAAAGTACACATGGAACATTCTCCAGGAGACACTAGACGTTACACTAGAAAAACAAATCTCAATATTTTAAAGGATTGAAATCATACAAAGTATGTTCTCTGACGGCAAGGGAAAGAAATTCAGAAGTCAATAACACAAACAAAAATTCACAAGTTTGTGGAAATTAAACAACACACTCCTAAATAACCAAGGAATCAAAGAAGAAGCACAAAGAAAATTATAAAATACTTTGAAATGACTGAAAATGAAATCACAAGATACCAAAACATATGGTAGGCAGCGAAAGTAGTGATTAGAGAAAGTTATAGGTGTAAATACCTATATTAAAAAGGAATAAATATCTCAAATCAATACCCTAAACTTCCACCTTAAGAAATTAGAAAAGAACAAACTAAATCTAAAGCAAGCAGAAGGAAGGGAAAAACGAGTATTAGAGCAAAAATAAATGAAATAAGAAAACAGAAAACAATAGAGGAAAAAAACAGTGAAACCAGAAGTTGGTTCTATGAAAAGTTAAAAAAAAAAAAAACTTTATCCATATGCACCAAGAAAAAGACAGAGAAGACTTAAATTACTAAAATCAGAAATGAAATTAAGAACCTTACAGAAATAAAAAGGATCATTAAGAAATATTATGAACAATTGTTTGCCAACAAATTATATAACCTAGGTGCAATGGCCAAATTCCTAGAAAGACAAAAACTATCAAAACCGATTCAACAAGAAATAAAAAATCTGAATAGACCTAAAACAGGTAAAGACATTGTCTTAGAAATTGAGAAACTTCCCACTTTTCCCAAGAAAAAGTCCAGGACTAAATGGCTTCACTAGTGAATTCTGTCAGACATTTAAAGAAGAATGAACACCAATCCTTCACAGACTCTTCCAAAAAATAGAAAAGGGCACTTCCCAATTCATTATGAGACCAATATAATACTGATATCAAAACCAAAGATATCACAAGAAAAGAAAACTAAGTACCAATATGCTTCAAGACTACATATGCAAAAATCCTCAACAAAACAATAACAAACTAAATCGAGCAATACTGTATATAAAAAGGATTATCCACCATGACCAGCTGTGATTTATCTAAGGAAGGCAAGGTTGATTCAACACATGAACATCAATCAATGTAATGCACCACCTTAATGAGGGACAGAAACCACATGGTCATCTCAGTAGATTCAGAAAAAGCATCTGACAAGAACAATACTCTTTTGAGATTAAAAAAAAAAATTCAACAAAATAAAAATAGAAGGAAACTTCCCCAACCTAATAAAGGGCATCTACAAAAATCCACAGCTAACAACATAATTAATGGTGAAAGGCTGAAAGCTTTCCCCCTAAGATCAGGAAGAAGACAAGGGTGTCCACCTTTGCCAGAACAATTCAACATTATACTAGAGGTTATAACCAGGGCAATTACACAAGGAATAAAAATACGGGGCATCCAGATTAGAAAGGAAGAAGTAAAATTATCTATATATACATAGAAAACCTTCAGAATCCACAAAAAGCTATTACAGCTAATAAATCCCACGTTCATGGATTGGAAGACTTAACACTGTCAAAGATGGCAATATTCCCAAATTGACCTACACATTCAACGCAATCCTTACCGAAATTTCAGCTGCCTTTTATGCAGAAATTGACAAGCTAATCCTAAAAATCATATGGAAATGCAAGAGACCAGGAATAGCCAAAACGATCTTAAATAAGAACAACAAAGTTGGAGGACTCGCACTTCCCAATTTCAAAACTTACCACAAAGCTCCAGTACTCATGACTGCGTGGTTTTGGCATAACAATAGATATATAGATGGATGGAATCAAATTGAGAGTCCAGAAATAAACCCATATTTTATGGTCAACTGATTTTCCAAAAAGGTGTTAAAAGACCATTCACTGAGGAAACAGTCTTTTCAACAAATGGTGCTAGGACAACTGGATAGCCACATACAGAAACTCCTCCCTCATACCATATATAAAAATTTACTCAAAATGTATCAAAGACCTAAATTTAAGAGCTAAAACTTTACAAGAAAACACAGGCGTGAATCTTTGTGACCTGGGATTAGGCAACGTTGTCTTAAATATAACACCTAAAGCACAAGCAACAAAAGAAAAAATAGATAAATTGGACTTCATGAAAATTAAAACCTTTTGTGCATCAAAGGACACTATCACGAAAGTGAAAAGGCAACTCACAGTTGGAAAGGAAATATCTGCAAATCATATATCTGATAAGGGATTGGTAAACAATATATAAAAAATTCTTACAGCCCAACAATAAAAAGACAATCCAATTTAAAAATGGCCAAAAGATCTGAATAGACATTTCTCCAAAGAAGATATACAAATGGCCAATAAGCACACAAAAAGGTGCTCAAAAGCATCAGTCTTTAGGGAAATACTAATCAATACCACAAGGAGATACTACTTCACACCCACTAGGATGGCAATAATCAAAAAACTGAAAATAAGTGTTGGTGAAGATGTGAAGAAACTGGAACCCTTATGCATTGCTGGTGGGAATGGAAAACGGTACAGCATCTTTGGAAAACAGTTTGGCAGTTATTCAAAAAGTTAAACATAGAGTTATTATTTGACCCAGAAATTTCACTCCTAAGTATATACTCAAAAGAACTGAAAACATGTATTCATACAAAAACTTGCACATGACTGTTGACAGCACATTATTCATAACAGACAAAAAAACAGAAAAAACTCAAATGTCTACCTACTGATGATAAGCAAAATGTGATATATCCATACAGTGTAATATTATTCAGCCATAAAAAGGAATGTACTGATACATGCTACAGTGGACCATGGATGGACCTTGACATTATTATACTAAGTGAAAGAAGCCAGGCACCAGAGGCAACATATTTACGACTCCACTCATATGAAAAGTACATATTAGGCAAAACCTTACAGACAGAAAGTAGATTAATGGCTGCCAGGGGCTGGGGGAAGGGAGGAATGGGGAGTAGCTGTTAAGAGGTATGAGGTTTCTTTTTAAGTGACAAAAATGCTCTGGAATTAGGTAGTGATGATGGTTGCACAACCTTGTAAATATACCAAAACCACTGAATCTAAACTTTAAAAGGGTGAATTTTATGGCATGTAAACTATATCCCAAAAAATTTTAAGTAAATTAAAGGAATTTTAAAAATAAAAAAAAGTGAAATCAAGATACTTTTAGAAAAAAATCAAGAGTGTCTATGTACTACCAGCTGATGAGCAAAAATGGAATTTCTAAAGAAGCCTCTTCAGGTAGAAGGGAAATGACCCCAAAATGAAGTTCAGAAATGTCAGAGAGCAATGAAAAGCAAAGAATGGATAAAGATGTGAATAAATCTAAATGAACACTGCCAGTATGTTAAATACTAACACTGTTTTTTGTTTGTTTTTTGTTGTTTGTGGATTTTTGTTTGTTTGTTTCTTTTTGGGCCATGCTGCGCGGCATGTGGGATCTTAGTTCCCCGACCAGTGATCGAAACTGCACCCTCTGCAGTGGAAACACAGAGTCTTAACCACTGGACCACCGGGGAAGTCCCAATACTAACACTGTTAATACTACTTAGTTGAGTTTAAAAAGAGCATACAGAATTAAAATATACAATTACAATCACACATAAATTTGGAGGGGTGAATGGAGTTCAAGTATTCTAAGAAAATGATCTCTGCATGGTCCAGGAAGAAGGTATAATGGCATTATCTGGATAAGTTAATAACACGTTATCTAATTTACACTGTAACCACAAAAAGAAAGAAAAATAGAATATAACCTCCAATGTAATAGAACTAGTGGAAAAGTAGAACGATTTTTTAAAATCATAATACTAGTTTCAAATAATACAAGAGAAGAGAGAAAAATAAACAAAAAATAAACACAGAAAATGTAGGATAAGAGTGTCATATAATAGGTTTGTAGATTTAAACTCAAATAGATCAGTAATTACGTTCAATGTAAACGAGTTGAATGTTCCCATTAGAGGGCAAAAATTATCAGATTGGATGGAAAAAAATCTAACTGTATAATCTTTACAAGAGACATATCTAAGGTATAAAAATATAGTTAAGGCTGAAAGTAAAATGATTTAAAAAAAAAGATATCATGCAAATATGAGCCTAAAGAAATCTGGTATGGCTATATTAGCATCAGACAATTACACCATAAAGGCAAAGATACATTACTAAAGATACATTACTAGAGATAAAGAGAACCACACATAATAATTAAAGTCTGAATTCAGCAGGAAGACATAACAATTTTAAATTTGCATTCCCCTGATAACATGGTCTCAAAGTATATAAATAAAAATTGACAGAACTGAAGAAGAAATAAGACAAATCCATAATCATAATGAAAGTGTGTAATTATCTTAGTAATGGATATAACAACCAGACAAAAAAATAGTAAGAAAACAGAAGATGTGAGTAATATGCTTATCAAGTTAGCTGAATAGAATATATAGAACATTGAACCTAATTCTTTACAAGCACACAGGAACATGTGAGAAAACTTATACACCATATTCTGCTATAAGGCACATCAGCAAATTTCAAAAGATTAAAATAAAGAGCAAAATCTTTGGGCAATGCAATTGTGATGGAAAAGAATAAAATAAGAAAATATGCATATGTCTGGAAATGTTAAAATATTCTTCTAAATGACCTACAAATCAAAGAAAAATATCATAATGGCAATTACTGTCTTAGCTCAGGCTGCTGTAACAAAATACCATAGATTGGGTGGCTTAAACAATAGACATTTATTTCTCATTTAGTTCTGGAAGCTGGGAAGTCTGAGAGCAGGGTGCTGACATGGTCAGGTTCTGGTGAGGGCCCACTTCCTGGCCTTGCAGATGGCTGCCTTCTTGCTGTGTCCTCACATGGCAGGGAAAGGCAGTAAGAGAGCAACCCCTCTGGTCTCTTCATATAAGGCACTAATCCCGTCATAAGAACCTCACACTCATGACCTCACCTAAACCTAATTATCTCCCAAAGGCCCCATCTCCAAATACCATGACTTTGGGGGTTAGGGCTTCAACATAGGAATTTGAGGGAGGAACAATTTAGTGCGTAGCATATATTAAATAGTAATGAAAATACCTCAAGTCAAACTCTGTATGATGCAGCTGAAGCATTATTTATAAGGAAATGCACCACCTTAAATGCACATTATTAGTAAAAGATAAAAGCTTCAAATTAATAAACTAGGCATTCATCTCAAATTAGACAGTGAACAACTGCAGGAAAATTATGGGCCAACTTTACTCATAGACATTGACTCAAAAATTCCCCCTAAAATATTAGTCATCAGAATCTAATCAATACACTATAAGAATAGGCTAGTATGAATAAGTTATGTTTATATAGTGGTCATCTGTGGGTGGCGAAATTAAAGATTTTTATTCTGCTTTTGATGTTAATCTTTATTTTATAAAATTTCTAAATAAGCACTCATTATTTTATGAATCAGGAAAAAATATTTTTGAATTAATAATTAATATTCTTCTGATCTCTCATCTTTTTGAAGTCAACTACTTAAAGAATGGTGAGAAGAAAAGAACAAGGGCTCATTCAGAACAGCCATTTCATCTGAGTAACCATCAGAGCTATAAGACCTTATATGTTTCAGTGTCTCTATTTGGTTGAAAACAAAGAAAGGGAGGATAGGAGTAGAAAAGGATTTACAAAGATAGGGATGTGATAATAGCAATTCATAGGCTTTTTGCCCAGACATTAAGGGAGCGATCTCATACACAAATGTGTCTATAAATAGAATACTGCACTTTAATGAATAATTTAAAAGCACTTTGCAAACAGGGTTAAGAAAACATGAATCTAAATGCTCAAAAATCAATAGTTCTGTCTTATCCCAACCTGGTGAGTTACAGAAACAGATGCTTGAGTTGTATCCTTTTAAAAGAAACACTGGAAGCTGGATGGTTAAATATCAAAAAGCTTAAAAACACCTACAAGTTTTGACATGATAATTCTGCCTTTAGAAATTTATCTTTCAGAAATAATTGGTGATACACACCATGAGTTTTGTATAGGATACTTATTAAAGCATTATTTGTTATGGTAAATATTTTAAAGAAGCATAAATGTCCAGCTATAGGAAAGAGGTTCAAAAAATTGGGACTCCCACTGGAATATTATGCAGCCATTCAAAATCATATTTTAGAAGAATATGATGACACAAAAAAAGCTCACTATCTACAAAGAAAAAAAGTTGTTTATAAAACATATTATGGAATGAATCCCAACTTTAGGAAATACATATCATACATATATAAAAGTAGGAAAAAAATTGGCAATCCTTGAGTGGTAAGATTATAGATGATGTTTATTTTGTACTTTATACTTTCTGCCTGTATCTCAAATAGATTCAAACACCCTTCATCAGCCTAAACCCACTTCTAGTGAGGGTAATTGGGAGGTCAGTACAGATTTGGTACACTACTCTTCTACAGCTGCATAACAAACCATCACACACTTAGCAACTTGAAACACATTTATTATCTCACAGTTTCTGTGGGTTAGGAGTCTGAACAGGCTTAACTGGGTCCTCTGCTTAGGGTCTCATAAGGCTGCAGTCATGATGTTGGCTGGACTATATTCTCATCTGCAGGCTTAACTGGGGAAGAATCTGCTTCCAAGCTCACTCGGTTGTCGGCAGTCGTTTCCTTGCTATAGGACTGAGGGCCCCTGCTTCCTACTGGCTGTCTCTGGAGGTCGCCCTCAGCTCCTAGAGGCCACCTGCAGTTCTTGCCACGTGGGCTTCTCCAACATAGGCACTTACTCAAGCCAGCAAAGAGAATCTCTAAATTAGCTTCTAGCAAGATGGAATAATGGAATTGACATCCCATCATTTTTGCCTTATTCTACTAGTTAGAAGCACATCACAGGTCCCACCTCAACGGGGATGGGGGTATTATACAAGGGCATGAATACTAGGAGGAGGGGATCACGGTGGGGTCAACTTCATTCATACAGTCTGTCCACTTCACCTAGCTTCCCAGTGCAGAGCTCAGACAAAGGAGGGAAGCTTACACTTGGATGTGAAGACTCTTCTGATCAACCAACCACTCATAAACGCAACTGAACCCTGCCCTCTGCACCTTTGAGGCAGGACAGTACTGTAAAAAGTGCAGGGAGCATTCACCACAAGTCGGGGTTCATGTAGAGAACTTCAGCAGGTCCTGTGCCAGCCTTGAAGGATGGTTGAGATTTAGATCCGTGGGAAGGAATGAGAAAGGGAGACTTTTCCTCTGCAATAAGGAGAGGTGGAGAGGCAGGAATTCCCAAGGTGGGTTCTGGAGAAAGTAAGCAGGACGGTTTGTTCAAAAGAAACACAAACAAATATGATGTCTAGCTTCATATTCTAACCGGTCCCTTGATAGACAACATACTTGCAAAAACTACGAACAAGACCTAGAGAGGAACACAGTTTTAATTTTGGCTAATTCAGCAGCACTGACATCAATTCGCCTCTATAGTGTGGTAAATATTACTAATATTTACCAGTATCCCGTGGTCCTAAACTTCCAGAACATGGAAGACTCTACCTCCCTGCCCCATTTGAAACTAAGCATGTCCAGAACGACTCCCTCTAGCCAATGAAATGTGAGCAGAATGGACCAGCTTCTAAAGTGATTAACTGCAAGAGTCTCCATGTTCTAAAAGGGTCCGGATCTAGAACACTGAAGAAGCAATACTGCCAAACTTCCAAGGAACAAACATCCCTCCCTTTCAGAAATTATTACAGAGATGATGAAGCATCATAGTGATACCAAATCTGATTAAGAGCAATACAAGAAAAGATTATTAGTCAATACTTCTTATGAAAATATATGCCAAAATCAAAAGTGAAATATTACCATATTGGATCCAATAATAATTTTTAAATGTAGTATATCGTGACAAAGTAGAGTTTATCCCAAGAAATCAATGATGTTTCAAAAGTAGAAGATTAAAGTATTTCACCTCAGAGTTCAAAGAAGAAAAGATGCAAAATTATCTAAATAGGTAAAGAAATCATTTGATAAAATTAAAAATCTATTAATGACTTTAAAAAATCTTTTATCAAGCTATTAGTAGATAAGACCATCCTTAACCTAGTAAAAGGAATCTACCAATATATAGCAAACTTCATATTTAAGGCTTTGAAAACATTGCCTTTAAAGTGAAAAACAATATTAGGATAGCCTTACCACAATTTCTATGCAACTTTGTCTCGTGGTCCAAACAAAGGGAATAAGACAAAATAAAAAATAAAATAAAAGATTTAAGGACTAGGAAGGAAGAAATGAAATTATCACTATTTACTTGGAGAAATTAGAAACAGATCCACACATTTGTGAGGTCTGGTATGTTTCAAAGGCAGCACTGCAGATCACTGGGGAAAGGATGGTACTCAATAAATAGTACTGGTAGAATTGGTTATGCATTTGGAAAAAATCTAAAATCATAGCTCTACCTCATGCCTCACACAAAAGTAAGTTCAAAGTAGAATATGAAGAGAAAATATTTCTTTTAAATTTTTAAGAGGAGAATATCTTATGACTATGGGGTAACAAAGGATTTCTTAAATAAGACTTAATAACCACAGACAATAAGAAAAAGATTGATAAATCTGACTACATTAAAATTAAACATCTGTTCATCAAAATAGCAATTTTAAAAGGATAAAAAACAGGACACAAATAGAATCCAGAATATATAAAGAACGTCTAAAAAGCTATAAAAGGAACAACCCAGGCAACAAACAGACAAACAATGTAAGAATACAAATTATAGACTTGAAAAGCCAAGTGGCCAATAAATGGGTAAAAAAATCCTCAAACTCACTAGTAATCAAGGAAATAGAAATTAAAACAGTGAGATATTTCGTATCTACTCAACTGACAACAATTAAACATCTGAATGTATAAAGGATTAGCAAGGATGTAAAGAAACAAACCTTTGGAAAATACTTTAACAACAGCTCTGAGGTTGGAACTGGGCCTGCCCTATGACCCCACAATCCCATGTGTAGATGTATACCTGATCCACTCTCCCCTAAGTACGCAGCACAGAAGAAAAGTGGACCAGTGGGACATGGCAATTAGCAGGGGTGGAGGCTGACAGGCTGCTTAGAGGAAAACTTCAAGTGGGACTCAGGCCAGGTAAGGCAATGTCAGAAGCCAGTCTTGTCAGGAGATGAAACTGGGGATCAGAACCGTGCTTAGTTAGGGCAACTTCCTCATAAATAGCACCTGCATCAGTTTATCTTCTACAGCCAATCTGACCATGTTACTTCCTCCTTAAATTTCACCAGCTAAAACTTTCTAGAGCAGAGTCCCAGCTTACATCAGTTTCCTGCGGCTGCTCTAAAAAACTTTCCATTGAATTTAATGGTTTAACACAACACAAATTAATTATCTTACAGTTCTGGAAGTCAGAAGTCAGATACAGGTCTCGCTGGGCTAGAATCAAGGTGTCAGCATAGCTGTGTTCCTTTCTGGAGGCCCGGCTGGAGAACCCATTTTCTCGCCTTTTCCAGCTTCTGGAGGCTGCCTGTATTCCTTGGCTCATGACCCCTTCCATCTTCTAAGCCAGCAATGAGGAGTAGAGTCTTCCTCATTTCACATCACTCTGACACTGACTCTTCTGCATCCCTCTTCCACATTTAATGACCCTTGTGATAACTATGGGCCCACCTGGGCAATCCAGGATAATCTTTGTTTTAAAATCAACTAATTAGCAATCTTCATTCCAACTGTTACCTTAAATCCTCTTTGACATGTAAAATGTCCACAGGTTCTGGAGATTAGAATGTAGACAGCTTAGGGAAGCCATTATTGTGCTTACCACACCTCTGCTCAACTCTACCCCCCACCCCACACCTCTAGCAGAGTCCCAACCCTTTCACAATGTCCCCCACACCTCCAGCCTCAGCACCACCATACACCCTGTCCTCCAACGACACCAACCTTCTGGGCTTTTTCTAATCAGTGTGTGCCCATCCATGCCCAAACAATTACAACCCAAACTCCAGGGCTCAGCCCAAAGGCCACCTCCTCTCTGAAGCCTTCTTTGATTCCCAGCCTAAATGAGTCACCTCCCCTCAACACACCAACCCAGCTTTCTGTGTATCCCAATTGCTGCACTGAGTGTGGCCCCCTGTAACCATCTGTTTTCATGTCCTTTCCTCAGTCCAAAGTGGTGAGTCCTTCGATGATATGAATCATAGACAGCTGTCTCATTCCCCTGTGGGTTCCCAGATCATAGCACAGGGCCTGGGAAACAGTAGCACTCAGAGAGTATTTCTGAAACTTGGAGGAGGCAGAAAGAAGCTGCCCTGGGTTTCCCTCAACAAAACAGATGTCAAAGAATAACCTGGGTTAAGTGTATGGCTAACAGGGCCAAAGAACTAGTTCAGATGTTCATAACAAAAACACTTCAACAATCCACTGCTTCGTTTGATGCACAATTTACTATCACATGGAAGAATCTCTGTATCACAAGGGACACCCATTATTTTTTATTGCTAACCTGTGGGGCAATTCTAAAGTAACAGACCACCTCAAGAGAAATAAAGGATTTATCTAAAATCCTTTATCTAAAATCCTTTATCTAAAATCCTTTATATTTATCTAAAAGATGTACTCAAAATTATAGGCAAGAGAGTAGATGCTGCTCCAACACAGCACGAGGGCCTGGCAATTGCCCAGCAGCCCCACCACATTCTCAGAGGGCTCCAGTCCCTCTCCAGGAAGGCTGGGAAGCACCATGCCAGTGAGGCTGAAAGATGTTACAATCAACCCTGTTTAGGGGAAAACAAATTGCCTCTACGTACAAATATATGTACATACTATAATAAAGAGCACGTTTTTAAAGAGGGCGTTAGTTAAGCAAACAGGGTCTCGTTTAATTTC
Organism: Eubalaena glacialis; assembly: GCF_028564815.1. Lineage (NCBI taxonomy): Eukaryota > Metazoa > Chordata > Mammalia > Artiodactyla > Balaenidae > Eubalaena > Eubalaena glacialis. The sequence goes on from NC_083721.1 coordinate 969,384, forward strand.
AATGGTTTGTTACTTGATGTCCATACTCCAGCAAGGAAATTCTCACCTGGGGTGAAGGAGACTAAGCAAAGCAAAGTACATGTTGACTCAGCACAATTATCCACTTTAGAAAAAAAGAGAGACATTAACATGCCTTGAGTTTTCAAAAGGCATGCTTCCATTCAGGTTCAATAGAATTCCCTTGTTCAACTCTTCCTTAAAAGTGTGAATTCTGAAATTCATTTTAAAACTTCAAAAACTACTCTCACACTGGAAAGGAAATTTGAGACGCAAAAACAGAAATAAATGACATATTCAGCACCATGGACAGTGGACCCAGGATACTTGTTAAGAGTCCTTGCAGCAAGAGCTGAGAGCTAAGAGACACCAGAGCCACCCAAAAATCTACAGTATTCATCCTAATGTTCAATGTGGGAGTGACTCCAATACATGAGCAGGTATTTTTCTTTGTTATGGCCCAAAGGACAGCCTTCTTCACCAAAGGGTTGTACAACTTTCATCTACCAAGATCTGCTTCAGTGATCACTTTTACAATAAAGCCCTGGGATTTCTGTGAAAATAGGAATGACTGCCATTGACACATGGCTACAGGTCCAGGAACTGAAACTGTTGAAATAGAAACAGTGTCCAGCCTTGAATGGCTAGATTGTTTCAAGGACCTCACGGAACTTCTGCAAATATAAACGCGGCATGCTCTCAGCCTCCCATGAACATCAGAGGAAAAAATAGCTTCTTTCTAAACATCTAACAAAATGAACCCATGTGGTGAAATTTTCTCATAAATACCTTTAAAAATGTAATCATAAAACTGTGTATTTTCTCCAACTCTGAGTATTAATAAAGATATCTGGAAAAGTGATGTTCTGAAGTTCAATATCACCACTAATCAGCACCACCTGTGGCAATACCAGTCCCAAAGCCCTGAATTCTACACAGGATATCCAATCTTTTCAGTTAAAAAAACCCAAAAAAACTCCTTTTACCATCAAACCTTTTTTCAAAACCTTATAATATTGAGTATTAACTAAGAAAATGCATGAAGTTATATAAATTCTCACACACTTGTAATGAACTTTCACTGTGTAAATAACAGCACCTACATACAAGAGAAAAACATCAGTGCTCAAAAGTGACCAAAGTCAGTCAGTCAGTGACTGCACTTGTATTTGAAGACCCCTTGATTTCTGGTGGATCTCCAAGTCTGAACACACTACCCACAACTACTCCAGCTCCTCTGATGGGAGCATCAGTGAGATCACTTTGGATCTTGTCAACAATCCCTCCAGAGTGTCACTGTTCTGCAAACAGTCTCTGGGCCAAAATGCACATCTCTGAGACATTCTAAGATGGTGAGTTGCTCTCGTGCACGAGGGAACTGGAAATCAGTTTTCTTCAATAGGAAAGCACCTTTGCACACTTCCTTTGGTTCCCAATTCTAAAGCCAAGTTCAAAGAACAGAAAAGGGGCAACAGTTCACCCGCTGACAGCAAGTTAAATTTCGGAAGGATGTGGGCGCGCCTGTGCCAGAGGAATAGTGTGAACTGGAGGGTCTGTTTACTACCCTGTCTAGTCCGGAAAGGTCTCTCATCAAGGCCGCGCTACCCTAGCTTTCTTTTTCGTGAATTACGCATCATAAAACCTCATCACCCCGGAGTGCTGTTAGCTCACACGCAGGGCCAAAGAGACCCAGAAGTCCGCGCTGCCTCAGAGGAAGGTGGGAGGAAGATAATCAACCCTAGGCACGAGGTTTAAGACCTGGCTTTTTGTTAACTTGCAAATTTGCTATGCAAGTAATATACTTGAGAGTAGTAAGGAGAAAAAAAGTAGAAACGCCACCGGGCAAAAAGAAAAACACGAACACTCTCAGCAAACAATACTTCCAGAGCGGAACACTTCTGGGAACAATAAGAAACACCTTCTGACTCGCCCCCAAATAAAAGAAGAAAATGCAGTAACTGAGGAGAGGAGCACGCACCCGCCCCATCTAACCTGCTCCTGGCTTTGACACGGGGTCGCAGAGACACGCGGACACTAGTCAAGGAGGCAGATGCCGGGCGTGTGAGAAAAGGGGACACAAGGCGCGTCCGCACGGAACCCCTTCCTGCTGCCGCGGGCGCCGCGGTCCCGGACGCCGCCCCGCCCTCCGCGCGCCCCTCCCCTCCCCTCCCCTGCGTCCCGCCGGCCCCGAGCCGGGCGCCGACGACGTGCTTTCCCCAAATCTTTCCTCAGCCTGACGCGACGAAACTTAAACCGTTTTGAAATGCAAGCTTCATAAAGTCCAGAGCAGAACCGTGGCGGACGTTTACTGACAGGCAAGCGTTAACTCCCCTGTTTCTGGAAGCGCGGGTCTTGTTTACAACTTCTGGATTTGGGGGGGGAGGGGAGACAGGGCAGCCCAGGCGGGGTCCTCATTTCGCCCGAAGTCACTTCATCACTTCCCTCTGAAATCCTCCCCGCGTCCAGTTTCCGTCGTCGGAACATTTCGTGAGCTCGCAGCGCGGCCCGGGCGTTAACTTGAGGAGGGGGCGCCCCAGAGTCCCGCGGGGACCTCCCGGACGCCGCCTCCCGCCCCGCCCCGCCCCGCCCGGCAGACGACCCGGCTGCCGTCCAAGTTTGTCCGGGCCGGGCGGGGGTCTTCGGGGCTCTCGGCGGAGCTCGGTCGGGAGAGACCTGCGCCCCCCGCCCGGCCCGGACACCGAACCCGGCCACGGGCCGCCGACCCCCGGCTCCACAACGACCCCGGCCCGGGCCCCAGCTTGACCCACGATCCCTGGCCCGGACCCCGACCCCGACTCCCGACCCTCGATTCTCGGCCCCGATCCCTGGTCCCGACCCCGGCTCGACCCCGGCCCGGACCCCGACCCCAGACCCCGGACCCGGACCCCGGCCGGTCCCCCGGCTGGGACCCCGATTTCCCACCCCCGATCCCCGGCCCTGCCCGCGACCACTCACCTGTCCCGCGGCAGAGGGCGTGCCCGCGGGCCGGCCCGCGGGAGGGCGGCCGGGGCGGGGCTGGGGGGGTGGGGACGGGCGATCCCGGCGGCGGTGGAGCCTGAGGCGACCGAGCCTGAGGCGACTGAGGCGACTGAGGCGGCGGTAGCAGCTCCTCGCGCTCCTGGCGAGGCACTGCGCGCGGCGCGGGCCCGCCCCCTCTGCGCCGCCGACCAATCCCGCGCCGCGCGCCGCGGCTGACCCCGCCCCTCCGAGGAGCAGGTCCTCGCGAAAGCGGGCGCAGCGGGCCAATCGAATGGCGGAACGGCGACGGGCTCGACCAATCGGAGCTCAGGAAGCTCTGCAGAAAGAAACCAATTAGCGTGGAGGGGGCGGGGCGGGGCCATGGGCGGGTCATCGAGGGGGCGGGGCCATAGCCGGGAGGAGCCCAATGCGGGGCGGGGAAGTCAGCGGTAAGGGGCGGGGCCGGGAGCTGGCGGTCCCCAGCCGGGGCAGGGAAGAGGGCGGGGAGAGGGGCGGGTCCACAGGTGGGGTGGGGTGGGACGGGTTCCAGAACAGGGCGGAGGGGTGGCAAGGCAGGATGAGGCCACCACTGGGGGCAGGGCAGGAGGCGGGCCACTAATCGGGGGCGTGGCCAGGGGAGTGTCCCAGGACTGAAGAGGTGTGGACAGGGGGAGGGGGACACTGGTGGGGGAAGGGTGGGTACCCTCAGGGGCGGGGGCGTGGCCTGGACGGTCTGAGATGCCAGCTGACCTGCACCCGCCGGGGGTGCGCACCCGCCGGGGGTGCGCGCCCGCCCCCGCTTCTCCCAGGGGGCCAGGTCCCGTGGTGAAGGTGAAAGCGGGTAGTCCTCCCGGCCTGGGATTGCGCCCGGCCGTCCCCCCACCTGCCGCGATCTGGACCCCCACCTGTCCCGGTCCCTCGGCAGGTGTCCCTTCTCCCTCCCGCCCTGCGGAATCCCTGAGTCTGGCCCCACATGCCCGCCTACCCGCCGGGCAGACCCAGGACGCCGTGGGCTTGCACATAGATGTTTGCAGGTGCCCGGTCAGCACACCTGTCCGCAGGTGACCGGAGGGGACAGAGAATGTCTCGGGTGTTTTTGTTCCGTTACCCTTTTTTCTATACCTCCTGGACTGCGTTGTGCTTTGTTTTGTTTCTATTACGGTCATTTTCGAGGCACTGGACCCCAATGTCCCATCCCTGCTTGCGGCTGTCCTTAGCATAGGATTATTTCTTGCAGCGCAGCTTCTAAAGGCTCGAGCCAGGTCACAGGCACCGCGGCAAGGAGCCGGGCCGTGGAGGCGGGCAGGGGTTCTGGGATGCTGCCCTCCCCTGGAAACCCTGTCCAGAGCTGGACCCCCTCCTTGGATCTGCGGGGGCACGGCCCTCAGCCTTGCTCGGCCTCCTTAGGCCTTGGAGAAGAGGAGGGGTCAACCGCGTGGCCAGACACCTCCAGGACGGTGGGACTTCTGACCCCAGCACGCAGCAGCTCCGGCCACCAGGGCGGGGCTTGGGGACTGGCCTGGGGACACAGCTTTGTCCTCGCAGGCAGCCCTGCTCACAGCCCCTTTGGCACCCGTTTGCCCTGGACTGGGGCAGGAGGCATTTCCCAGGCCTCTCCTCTGTGAACTCATTTGTGAGCTGATGACCTGGTGGTAGGAGGGCCACTGGAAGCCCACACACTCAAAGGTCACCATTATGACCCCTTCTTTGTGTGGAAGTGACCATAGCACCCGGAGCCTCACCACAGTACGCAAGGGGCCCCACTGGCACCCAGAAGCAGGCAAAGCAGGGCTACACTCAGAAAGTTCACACCGTCCACCCCAGATGCAGGGCAGCAGTCAGTGAGAGCATGGGGGCGGGTCAAGAAGAGCTGTGTGCTCGTTTGTCTTCACATGTCACTCGTGTAATTCAAAGACAAGCTTTAAGACAGAAAGGAGCCAGGTGGGAGGGTGGAAGAGCTGTGGGTGGGTCCACGGAAGGGCAGCAGCCCTGGGAGAAGCGGGAGTGCTAGCCACACCTGGGGCGTGAGGCCGTCCTAAGAAGGGGGTCTCTGAGGCAGGGGTCTCAGGAGCCCGTCTCAGCCATGCAGGGGCACCTGTCGCGTTCCGTCCCAGCAGGGAGGCATGGTTAACCGCGTGCTCTGGAGGGGCCACTCTGGGGTAGGGAGGAGGGTGCGGCAGGAGAAAGAGGTGGAGGCCCTGGTTGGGTTGCCCCCACGGGACGTGATGCCAGGAAGTGAACAAAAGGGATGGGGGCAGGACTCGGACCCAGACGAGGGAGCCCCAGAGGCCCGGCCTGGAAGGATGTTCAGTGTCCCGACTGGTGGCCCTGGCTGGCAGCCTCACCTTGACTTTGCAGGCAGAGAGGCCAGAGGGACCCGGGACCTTACTTCAGAGGCCAGCACAGGGTGGGGTTGCAGGCAGAGCACCCTCAGCCCCCCCAGATTACAGGCTGCCAGCCGCCCACTTCCCCATCCTCTCCAGGAGCCTCGGCCTCTCAGCTGCCTCATCGCCTCCTGAGACACAGTTAGTCATTAGGAAAGTAATGATAGTGTTTTGGGGACAGCATGTTGGACCCTAACAACTTTCAATTATTTCCAGTTCCTGCCAACCCTGGGAGGAAAAAAGCTGCTCATCGCATGCTCCCGCCCTTGACACACAAGACAATCCGTGTCGCCAGCATATTATCATAGGTTAGCAGACCTCTGACAGCCAGGCCGCTGAGGGGAGCAGCCTCTGCCCCCAGGCCACAGCAGCTGGGCCAGGGCCTGGAGCAGGCCTGGCCTCCTCCCCACTAAGGGGACCACCCAGCCTCAAATTCTGCAGTGTGTTCCGGGGGCTTCCCCTCCACCAGCACCGCGGATGTGTGGATGTGCGTTGGCTGCCCTCTAGATTACTGTCACTGCTGCTGTCCTTTCCGAGAGAAGCACACCCAGGGGCCCGTGTTTATAAATAACTCCCCGGTGTCTTGTTGGGGGCACAGGGAGCAGGGAGAGAAGGGGCCGCGTAATTATCATCTGCTTGGAATGATGTCAGATCTAGCCCTGGGAAATCTCACAGCACTCGGCCTTCCTGATTGTCACACACACCCCTGCCACTAGAGAGTGGGGGGGTGGACACGTTATCAAGGCTGGAGCCTGGGCGGGGGCGGGGGCCCAGATCAGACGGCTAAAAGGGCGGGAACATAGCTAAGCACAGAAAGCAGTCCCAGGGTAATTTGCGCCAATGTCCCCCCAGATGCGTAGATGCCCCCCTCCCGGGTGGCCTCACACACAACACCCAGCACCCCCGCCGGGGGAGAGGTCTGGAGCGTTCGAACTGAGTCTGCTGGGGGTCTGGGGCGTCACTGGCCTTCCTCAGTGAGAACTCACATGGTCATCACAACCACCCCCAATGCTCAGCCTGAACACAAGGACACAGTTTGCTGAGCGGGACCGAGGCTTTGCTGCTAAAATCCCCTTCACAAACACAGAGGTAGAAGGCCCTCTTCCCAGGACCACACCCCTGGGCCCTTCTGCCCTGCAGGGCTGCCACTGTCCCATCAAAGAAAGCCGCCTGGGGGAGGCAGGGCTGGGTCACAGGTGACTCTGACAGCCAAGTGATGGAGTGAACATCATAAAGCAAGTAAACCAGCCCATGCACGAGCTGCGCCAGTCAGGGGAGTACACCCGGGCTGCACACAAGTGCTTCCCTCGGGACGTAGAATCAAAGGTATGCTCCTGCCCTACCTCACCTCACTGCTGTAGCATCTGACTGTGACTTTATGAGGTGGGGCAATCCAGGGGGCCCCGTGGCCCACCCCCCGCCCCCAGCGTCTGCTTGCTGAAGCAGTAGCTCCTGACCAGTCACCGGCCACATCCCTGGCCCATAACTGGAGGGGGTGGGTTGCACCTGCCCACAGGCAGAGCTATGGAACCCCAGCTCGGGTGACGTGATGGCTGGAAGTGTGCATGGGAAGGAGAGGGGAGTGTGGAGGGAGCATCCTAGGGAGACACACAAGGAGAGAGAGAAGGGCTCGCAAGCCAGTGCAGCAGCCGCCAGGACTCCACTGCGCCCTCTTCAGGCCTGGCCAGCTGACCACACCCTACAGCTGCCCTGTGCCTGAACCACCGGCTGCCCGGCGACTGCGTGCCCGTGAGACCCAGTCCCCTCAGATCCGAACAACACCCAGCAGAGGACCCTGTGGATACAAGGGGCCGGCAGCCACAGCTGCCCGTGTCGTGGACGTGGAAAGGTACCCCACTGCTGGGAAGCTGGGTTCAGAGCACGCATGGAAGCAGGGGCTCTGAACCCCGAAGGGCACACACCGCAGAGGTGAGCAGGGGTCTTGCTTGCACCTGAGAGGAAACGCCAGCCCGTCGACTTGGGTGTTAGCCTGAAATAAGCACGTTTGTGCTCCACGGTCTGTTATGACAGAGGCTGGGGGCTTACCCAGCGCTCTCATCACCCCCAGGGCGCTGGGCTGGCTGCCTCTGTGCTCTCAGACCTGCACACCAGAGCCAGTGAGTCACGGCTGCCCTTCACTGCACCTCCCAGCTCGGGAGCACAGGCTCTGGGGCCAACAAGCCACTTCCGGCAGAGAGAGACAGCCAGAGACAGAGACAGCCAGCCAGAGACAGAGAGAGGCAGAGAGAGACAGAGACAGAGAGATACAAAGACAGAGACAGGCAGAGAGAGACAGACAGAGAGACACAGAGAGAGACAGAGGGAGACAGGGCGGGAGGGAGGGAACTGCTGTAGGCCCCCAGCCCCAGGCCCTCCGCTGCCTCCCCCCCTCCCCCTCCCCCACTGCAAGCGGAGCAGCGCACTTTTATTTTTCTCCTTTGCAAGGTTTCTGATATTTTGCGTAAACAAAAGAGTCTTGCCCCGTTTTTCCTCTGAGAAGAAACGCGCATCTGCACACACCTCCCTGAACAGCAGTGACGTCATCCGGACTTTATTTTCGGAAGACTTTCAGCTGCGGGAAAGTGGCAGCCAAAGTCCCACCCCTTCTCGCGGAGGGCACCTCAGGCTCTGAAGGGGAGAACTCTGTCTTTGTTCGGTCACTGGTGCTCTCGTTCCCTCCCGTGCGGGGCTCAAGGAAGAGCCTGGAGGGAAACCTCTGGGCCGGCGGCAGGGTGGGGTGGGCCCTGCAGACGCAGCTCCGTCTCCGCACTACATACACCTAAGGCTCTAAAACGACTCTTCATCAGCTGCTTTTTTGCTGAGGGTCACGTGAAACTTTTCTGTTGACATAAATAATCATCCCTAATTAACATCAGTGGAGATAAATTTGAACACATAGAACTGTTTAGTTGACTATTCTGTCACAGAAAGAGGGGGAGGGGACAGGCTCAACCCAGCCCCCCAAGCCTTTCTTTATTTGGGTCCCAATTTTCTTAGGGTTCCAGCTATGTCTTCTTTTCTCAATTGCACTGCCCTCTACCCTGTTGGACTTTACTCCTGCCGTCAAAGACCTCTGATGAGAATTTTAAGGTGAAAGTTCGAGAATGTAAATGTTGAGAAATTACCATTAAAAATTAAATTAAGGGAGACAAAACCCTTGCTATGCAGGGATCACAAACTGATCTGGCTCCCAGAGGGGTCTGTGAATCCCCCTCCCAATTACCAGCCCAGGGGGCAGGGAGGTGAGGGGTTGAGGGTCTGCAAACCCACGAACAAAGGCAAGGCAACCAAGAAATCATCGCAAGGTCCGGAGGGTGCCCTGCCGGCCACCCCCAAGATGAACAGCCGGGGTCCACACTAGACCATGCGAACAGAACCAGAGCAGCAGAGGGGTTCCCTGAACAGGCAGGGTGCAAAGGCAGGTCCCCAAAACTGACATCCAGACAAGACTTAGGACGATCTCCCTCCCTTCCCCCATGCCATGCTTGGTGATCCGGCTGATGGACAGGAGGCTCTGTCCCCCATCACTCTTGCTCCCTGCCGAGGAGGATCTTAACTCTTGGTCACTGGGCTGCAGGCCCCAGCTCAGGTCTTGAGGGTGGAGGCGGAGGGGTCTCTGCTTTCACATTCCCGAGTCCCAGCCATGCCAGGGGTGGAGGGTGGCCCCCTGGAGGACAGCTCCAGCACACGCATGAACACTGGCACATGACCCTGGAATTCTCTGGTGTTACCATGTGCCCATCACTCAGAAGCAGCCAACCTAGTGCAAATGATGGAAAGGCTTGTTAATGGCTCAGCTGAGGCACTGGCTCTGGGCCAGCACCCTGCAGGGTTCAGTCACCATCCTTAGCATGCAGGATTTGTGCAGTAACAACGGTCAGTAAATGGTGCTGAGACCCTAGTACCTTGAATACGAGCTCCAGGAACCGAGGAACGGAAGCAAGTCTGGCCCCTCTCACTGTGAGCCTCAGTGGACCGCTTGCACGTTTAGGGCTGCTCGTCGCTGCTGGGTTAGGAGTCCTGATTCCCTGGTCAGTGGTGGGCAGTGCTTCTGCCAGGGTCTCCGCTAGACGGGAAGCACCACTGCCTTTTGGCCACTTTGGGCTTCTTATGCCAGCGGACAAGCAATCAGAGAATGGGCTTACTGTACAGGTGGGGTAATCAGCCCTGAATGCCACAAAGAGCTCGGTTTGCTGCTCCAGTGGGACCGGTTCAGTGCCTGGGCTGTGTGATAACCATACATGGGCAATTGCCGCAGCCGCAGCTCGTCAAAGGCAAGGCAACCAAGGGCTCAGCTCCTCTGGGCAAACAATTCCAGTTAGCCAAGTTCTGGCTGAGGGACAGCAAAGGAGAATGGGGTGGAGGGGGAGGTGATGGGCACGATTGCAGCCTGGGATTTGTTGTGCAGCAGGGCCTCCTGCTTGGTTTGGTAACAGGTCTATAACTTTTTAGCAGATTGCAACTAGACTACACCTTGAAGAATTATACTTGCACGGCCCTCTAGGAGATCAGTAGGGTGTCTGTTCTCAGGTGGGACTGCAAAGGCTGGACTGTCACGGAGTCGGTTTTTGGACCCCTTCAGGTCCGGCTGGAGTGCCCTGGCAACCCCTGGCCTGGCTCCTGCAGTCACAGGGCTGGGTTGCTGTCAGTGCTACTGCAGCCACTGTGAGTTGCTGTGTCCATGGGGTGGCTGCTTCCGTCCTTCATGCCACATGTAAATAACCCTCAGCAGCGCCTTTCCTCAAGGTCGTGATGCAGGCCCCCGGGCTGCATTCTTGTCACCTCTGAAGGGTGAGATGCGCCAGGATATGCCCCCCCCCATGCACATGCCATCTGAAAGGGAGGGATTAAACACCTATGGGGCAGACTGACCAAAGAACAAAGACAGATCCGCTCTGCCCTCTTCCTTCCCTTGCACAGGCCAGCCAGAGTCCCGGAGGCCACCAGTCTCTCTGAAGACAGAGCAATCAGCTCGTGATGCACAGGGGCCTCCCTGATGTGCTTTCCTGCCCTCCTGCCTCAGGCCCCTCTTCTCTGGGACTGCAATCCCTAGGGAATGTTAGCACAAAAGCCGTTGCCTCAGACTCTACTTTAGGGAACCTGGGCTAAGAATAGACTCATTAATAAAATTTTAACTTTGCAGCCTTGTTCAAAGGAAAGAAAGATATATACAATGGAATACTACTCAGCCATTAAGAAGAATGAAATTCTGCCATTTGCAGAATGGATGGACTTGGAGGGCATTATAAGTCCCTCCAAGTGAAATAAGTCAGACAGAGAAAGACAAATACTGGATGATATCACTTATATGTGGAATCTAAAACAACAAACTAGTGAATAAAACAAAAGGGAAGCAGACTCATAGACATAGAGAACAAACTAGTGGTTACCAGTGGGGCGAGGGATTGGGGAAAGAGCAAAATAAGGGTGGGGGGAAAGGGGGTTATTATGGGATTATATGAAATCATGTGTTTTGAAAAACTATAGAGCACTATGAAATTTAAGGAATCTTGCATTCAATGAAAAATAGAGAAATAAAGAAAAGAAAAAAGAGGAAGGAAGGAAGGAAGGGAGGGAGGAAGGAAAACTTTATCATGTCCAAAACAAGCGAGAAGTCAAAGCCAGAGTTATCCCGGGAGCTGATGTGGGGCAGTCCTCGGGGAATGAGGGAAGAGACAGGCCTGGAGTGGTGACTGGTGAGTGGGCGGCCTCGGCAGAATCAGACAGCAGCCTCTGATGGTGGGGGGGCACCTCATCTGTGAAAAAAGACTGAGAGAGTCCACCCATGGCTCCAGGACCCCACCAAGGACGTCTTCCACTTGCCTGAAGACAGAAATGAAGAGAAAAGTCTCCCAAAGAAGTAGAAACGGAGCATGTGAGACGTGACAGTGAGACCTGTGAGACGTGACAGTGAGACCTGAACCTCCTCTCATCCGTGGCGTGTGGGTCTCCAGCTCAGAAATTACAGGAAAATGCGTCTAATGTGATTGGAATCCCTGGTGCCTGGGAAGAAGAAAGCACTTATTTTCCTGTCAGGACACTTCTACAAACTGGAAGACAAGCTTAGGATGGAAATGTTCAAGCTGGGCAGGGGTGGAGACGGCACGAGAGGGTCGGCAACTGGAAGGAACAACGGGGCTTGTGTCCCGAGAGCTAAAGGCAAACAAGAGAAGAGTGACAATGATGAGACAAGGGCAGTGTGAGTGAAGAATAAATAAAATTTAAAAGAAGCAAGTAGTTTAGAAACTGCAGAAATGAAAAAATATAATCATGGAAATTAAAAATGCAAACGGTATGAGACAGAGTGGAAAAGAGAGTCAACAAACTAGAACATAAAGATGAAATTATACAGAAAACAGCACAGGAGGATAAAAATTATCTGAAACACGGGCCATTCAGGGATACGAAAAATAGAGTGAGACAATCCGACATAGGCAGTGAGGAGAGAATGAGAAAGAGGCAATGGTCAAAGAGATAATGACTAAGAATTTCCCAGAATGGAAAATGTACCAGTCAGCTCAGGCTGCTGTAACAAGGAACCACAGACGTTCCTCCCTCACAGTCCTGGAGGCTGGACGTCTGAGATCCAGGGGTCACAGGGCTGGTCCTTCCCGAGGCCTCTCTCCTGGGCATGTGGACTGCCTTCTCCTCCCTGTGTCCTCACGCGTTCATCCCTCAGTGTGTGTGTGTATCATCTCTTCTTATAAGGACAACAGTCAGATTGGATTAGGGCCCGCCCTGATGACCTCATTTTCCCTTAATTACCTCCTTAAGGACCTTCTCTCCAAACGCAATCACATTCTGAGGTGCTGGGGGGATCAGGGCTTCAACATATGAATTTTGGGGACAACATATGAATTTTGGGGACACAGTTCAGCCCATAGCAGAAATGACTAAAGGTTGAAAAAGATGGAAGCAGCCCTCTGAGACTTGAGCAAAATTAAAACACAGGATTACCCACGGAAGAGAAACCTCGAAGGTGACTAGAGAGGACAGGGCAGCCTGAGCTGGACAGATGGATCGTTGGCGCGTGTAGATGCCAGATGGGCAGGAAGTCACACATCAGCCCCCGGGGGACTGAATGTCGACGGAGCACGGGGCCCAGCCGCACTGCCCTCAGCCGGAGGCTGAAGAGGTGTCTCGGACCCGCAGAGACCAGAGGGTCACAGGCCATCCCCGACGCCACTGCAAGTGCCACAGCCCAGGAACGAGGACACTGAGCCCAGAAGAAGGACGTGAGACCAAGAAGCAGCAGTGAACTACGTCCAACAAGCCTGGATGTAAAACAAACAATTTAGTGACTAATCGGGGGAATCTGGCCGTAAGGGGGAGTTGAGAGAGCAGAGCTGTGGGCTTCCAGGTGAGGTGCGGGCACCAGGGACACACCCAAATGAGCCCTGGGTGCAGGAGGGACCCCACCCCACAGGGACCCTGCACAGGCTGCCTCCGCCCCGGGCTCCCTACCAGCGGGCGGCGCCCCACAGGCTCCGGCCAAGGGGGCAGGGGCGGGGCACCTCCTTTATTTGGCACGAAGGAGCCTGATGAACTCATGGCTCTGCTCCCTGGCCCCTCCCGGGGCGGTGGGGGTTACCGAGGGGGCCCAGGCTCCTCTGTGGGCCCGGCAGCCTTGGGCCCCTCCCACCTGCTTCTCTTCCTCCCCGCAGCAGGTCCCACCCTCGGGGTGGATGACCCAGCCCGCCCAGCCAAGTTCTGTCTGCCACACTTTGAAAACAGCCTCCCTTGGCCCGCCGCAGGCCTGGGGGACACACCGGCGACCGGGTCTGCCCCAGGGAAGCTCTCTAGGAAGTTTGGCAGGGTGCCGGGCCCCAAGGTGTGGTCCACAAGGCAGGGGCGCGGGATCCGCACGCACCCCTCCCCAGGCCCCTGACGTCTGGTTCTACAGGGAGGGGCAGACTAGGGCCAGAGGGGTCTGAGGGGCTGCACTCCAGGTGACCTGTGCCCGCTGATGTGGCTTCACAAACGGTGCTGCTTCCCTTTTGTAAGTGCTTTAGCAGATGCACGTGCCTGCACACCCGTGCACACGCGGCCGGAAGACAGCACTGACACCGCGAGCACGGGCGGGGCGGAGCGGTGCTGCGGGCCCGGCCGCTCCCCAGGCCTCACAGGCCACCTCACGAGGCAGACCGGCTGCACACCCACGTGTCCTAGTCAGGCCTGGGAGCGGGGTGCTGGCGAGCATTTTCAACAAGAGGCAGAAGAGCTCACGTAATCTGTCCCTTCCGGGTAAAAGTCAGGTTTCTCAGAGTTTAAAATAACTGCCCTTTAGGGAATTCCCTGATGGCCCAGTGGTTAAGAATCCACCTCCCAATGCAGGGGAGGCGGGTTCGATCCCTGGTCAGGGAACTAAGATCCCACAGACCGCGGAGCAACTGAGCCCGCGTGCCACAACTACCGAGCCCAAGCACTCTGGAGCCTGCTAGCCACAACTAGAGAGAAGCCTGCACCGCAGCGAAAGATCCCATGTGCCACAACTAAGACCCAACTCAGCCAAATAAATAAATAAATTTTTTTTTAACTGCCCTTTAAAAGAAGCAGGTGCTGTGCTCTGAAAACCAATATTTGAACTGTTTTTGATGTCATGTGACTTGGTAGCTAAAACCTGTTAAATTTGTCACTTACAGGGTTCTCATATTTGCTCATTTTAAAAATATAGAAACGTTTTTCTAATCTGTTTAAAAATTTTTTCCAAATAAAAAGGTTCAGTGAGTTTTTAACCCATTTGTTAAAAATATACTGATGCAACTCTTACTTAGTTTGCAAGAACTGCTATCAGTACCTGGGAAAACGGAAATTCACCAGCTGAATCTCACCAAAGTGTTTGGTGGATGGATGGAAACAAACAGTGTCATGATTTTGTAAGTGCAGCCCATGATGCTCTCTTTTATTTGAATTTACATACTTCGGGGGTGTCCTCTTTAGCTCTGGCAGCCGAGTATTCAAAGAAGCCCGTTTCAGAGGAGACCCTGGAATCGAGGTTTCACAAGATGAACCAAGATGTTAGAAGGGACAAGCATCTTCATTCACACTAGCCTCCCAAAATAGCATCACACTTATTCACTTTATATTAGTAATAATGTTAAATAGAGTGTTTTTAATAATAAATGAACATTTTGAAAGATTGTTTCATTTTATCTCATCCTTTCTCATTTTAGTATGCGTTTTGTAGTGTATTCAATACTTTAGCACAGTTAATCATGTACATATTTTTAATTAGATCACATACATTGGGGGGAATTTGTTCAGATGCTTTTTACTGATTGGTAGGCGATCAAAAAAAGTTTTAAGACCACTCATCAAATTAAAGAATTTTTTCAAAACATTTAAATAGTTTAAAAAAAAATACACAAAGTGCCGAGAGGAAAACTGGAAACAGCAGAGAAGAAAACGCCAAGAGCTGTACGTGGATGATGTTCGTTATTTCTCATTCTGAGGGCAGAACGGGACCCCTTCCTGTAAAGCGGGGAAAGGGATGGCCCTGTCTCGGGGGCTGGTGGAGGTGGAGTTAATAGACAGAAGTCGGTGGTGCCGGCACACGGTCCTTGCTGCTGAAGGTTCCTCTTCTTCTGAGGCTGAAGTGTAGGAACCTGCCAGTGTACAACGGGGTCCCACCCCCGCCCCCAGGCGCCCGGGTTGTCGCCGTGGGGAGAGCGAGCGCGCAGCCCACCGCTGTTCCCGCCCCCCTGTCCTTCCGGGACGGGCAGCTCGCCCGTGGAGAAGTGACACCCGTGTCCCCTCCCCGCGGCCCAGGCGTGGTATATGTGATGCTGGTGATGCCTGAGGCCAGGTCGGAAGCCACAGCTCGGCTCTTCCCCAGCTCTCTCTCTCAGGCCACTTGCCCTGGAGTCCCGAGGAGAGGCCCCAGAGAGACACATGGGCGCAGCAGGGGCTCCGTGGAGCCCAGCTGCTGAGTCCTCCCAGCGGCGGGCTGGGCTCAGCCGTGAGCGAGCCTTCGGTGGTCTCCCAGCTGTCGTCCGAGTGCAAGCGAGGGGGAGCTGCCCGGAGGAGCCCCGTCCGGTCCCGAGCCAAGCAGACAGGGACATGTGATTGCTGTTGCTTTACGCCCCTACGTGTGGGGGGCACTCGTTCCGGCGTGGGCTGGCGGGCACCGGCAGCTCACGGGGTCTCAGCGCCCGTAAAGGCGCTGGACCCTGGGTTAGTGCCCATCTGTGGGCTTCCCAGTTCTCAGGAGAGCCCTGGGGAAGGCGGGGAAACAAGCATGGAGGCTACTCCCACTGACCCCCAGGGTGCCTCTTGCAGCCACAAGGTGGGGGGGCCGGGGCCCCAAGCGTGGGTATCGCGAGGGCCCTTCCACAGTGGGCGGGGAGCGGGTATTGGTGGCCAAGCGCGTGAAGTCAGCGACCTCGGTCTCAGAGAGGGGCTGCTGGGTCCGTCCCCCCGACCTGCCCCCGCCTGCCGAGGACCTTGCTGAGAGCGGGCGGCTCATCGCAGCATTTTACTTAAAAAAAAAGAAACAGCAACACAGGCACACATACCGAGCGTGTCTGCGCCCTTAAAGCTCTGTAAATGCAGAATTTTAATCAGCCCAAAGCTGGGCCAGGCCCTCCTAAGCCCTGGGATTAACAGCTCCGCGTTGCAGCGGTCCCCAGATGAGGGACCGTCCCCCAGAGGGTCTCAGTCCTGAGAGCCGGGGAAGCGAGTCATCTCAGCAGAAGCTGGGCCCCTGCAGCCCGGGTGGGCTGTCACTCCGTGCGCTGCTCATGATGACGAATGACACTTACTCTGGGACAAAACTTTGCGTTAAAATGTTCGAGGGGGAAAATCTGTGGATGACTTTGATGGGGATGAAGTGACTGATCCTTTCCGGGGGTTTATTTCTCGGTGAGGGGAGGGCTCCGGATTAAACCCTCGCTTCTGGAAACACAGCACATTGTGCCCCCGCTGCCTGTCACTTGAAACTAAAGTATTTGGCTTAAGCTTATTTTTCCTCCTAAGCTGCCTGGCACATACTCTGCCCTGAGAGCGGCTTTGCAAAGCAAAGATGTTTATTTCCTGAGTTTCAGAAAATCCGTACCCCTCCAAGCGGCCTGCTTACGCGAGAAGTTAAGTAATGAAACGCAGGGCCAAGTGGATGGGGCCGCCGAGGGTCTGATGCGCCCCAAACGCCACCGCCGGCCGACAGCCGCGTCCGCTTGTGGCCCACACCGCGACAGTGCTTACTGACCTCCCAAGGGCGCTTTGCTGGGTGTGTGGGACAACATGGCTGGGGCAGGTCACACTCTGTCTGCACAGCGGGGAGAGGCCAGGCCTTAGGCACCCCGGCCTCCTCCTCTCCCTTCCCCCAAGACGGGGGGCACATTCCTGGGGGCAGCAAAACCCCCTGTGTCACCACCTCCGGCCGCACGGCTCAGGCATCCACTCTGAGCAGGGGGCATGGACACCACGGCCTGGCTGGGCTACAGGCTCACGGGAGAACCAAACAGCATCACACGAACGTTACGTGGAGGCACTTTAAGGGGCAGAGCATTTGCCGTCCCGGGAACGAGTGGCAGGCAGCCAGGCTGGGGGGTGCGTGTCTTGGGGGCAGCCCTCCTCGTCTGAAGCTCCCTCCAGCTGACTGTGTGTCCGCAGGACCGTGAACCCATCCTGGGACCCAGATGTGCCGCCGCCCTGCTGTCCAGTAGGTTCTCGAGCCGGAGCAAAGGCCGGACGGCGGGGGAGAGAGGACAGAGGCCTGGGGGGAGGGCTCCTCCACCCTCAGTTTGCAAACTCTGCACATGCCGCTTCCCGCCAGGCCTCTCCCCCAGCCCAGGTGACAAAACCCATTCACCACCAGGGATGCTGGCGCACCTGGGGCCTTGCCGGCCTGGAGGGGCAGCTCGCTGGGACCAGGCTGGACAGGAGAGAGGAGGAGGTGGCCAAACCCCAGCAGCTCCTTCCAGACAACAGGACAGAGCTGACGGGGCTGGTTCTCTGCGGGGTTTTCAGCCGCGGACAGTGCTGTGTGAGGGCAGGTTGCCTGGCAGCCTCTCTGATTGGGGCGTTTTCCTCCTCTGCCCTAGGAGCCCCTCGAAGTGGCCTTTCCATCTCTGCCAGCAGGCCCGCCCCTTCTTCCCTCTAAGGTTGGTCAGTGGTGGCGACTGTTGGGGCACCCTGGGGGTCTGACCCCCACCCCACCCCCTTAATCTCAGTCACGGCCCACGGGGGTCCCTTCGCTGTCCTCGTCACCATCTGCCTTTCTCATCTCCTTCCAGAATGGGAGCTCTGGGTGTGGAGGGGCTGGTGGGGAGCTCCTGCCCCATTCTCGACTGTGTGCTCAGCATCCAGAATGTGCCAGAACATGCTGGGATGCACCACGAGGCTGGAACAAGGCAGTTGGCCCACCCAGGCCTTGGGGTCCCCAATTGTAAAACAGAGTCTATGGGAGAGATGATATTTAGGGCACCTAGGACCCATTCTGAGTCTAGAGCTTTAAATCAATGAGATGAAAGTAAAGGGAGATGCAATTAAAACGGTGGCAGAGCTGCTGGGAGCAGGGCTAGGAGACGCTGGCTGGAGTTAAAGGCATTTCCATGGAAACGCACCACCCTGGACGGAGCAGGCCACTTGGCAGCCGGGATGTAGCAAGGAAGTTTCTGGAATCATGGTCTGTGCCTGCCCCAAGAGGGAAAGGTGTGCCTGAAGGAGGCCCTGGATATTGGCCACCCAAAGCTGTCCATGTCCTCATCTCTGGAGCTGTAAGTGTGACCCTATGTGGGAAAAGGGCCATGTGCCTGGGATTAAGTCAAAGATCTCGAGATGAGAGATCATTCTGGATTATCAGGTGGGCCCTATGTGCCCTTGTGCCCTTATAAGAGAGCAGTGCAGGAAGCTCTGACTACAGACAGGAGGACAGGGACGACCGCGGAGGGATGGCAGATTGAGTGACGTGCCACAAGTCAAAGAAGGCTGGTAGCCGCCGACCTGGGTGAGCCCAGAGCCTCTGGGGCAGCACGGCCCTGTCCCACTCATGGCAGGCCCGGGGGGCTAGTGCACTGACCACGGGAGAAGGGCTGCTGGCTGCCAGGAGGAAGGTGAGTGGTGGGCACTCAGTGGGGCCGGTCCCTCGAGGATGAGAGCCCAGCGCTCGGTCCATCCCCTGAAGATGCCCAGCTCCTCGGAAGAGGAGGCCAGGCTGGGCCACGCAGATGCAGACCCACCTTGGCCCTGTTTGCTCAGGAAATGTGAACAAAGCACCCCGCTGTCCACATCACTCCCTGCCGGGCCCTGGCGAACCTGTGCTGTTTGTGTCCCACCCACCCATCAGCACCGACGGGGCACAAATCCATCCGAGGAAGCATCTGGGGGAGAACAGGGCTCTCAGCCGCCTTCCCGAGGCCTCCAGCCCCGCCAGCCCCGCCGGCCCAGCAAGCATGGAGCCCTCCTCCACCACGGCCTCCCTCACAAGCCACATGGAGACACAGGCTCTGACACAGACATGCAGAGACCCTGGGAGCCCAGCCCAGGGCCAGGCCCCTTGAAGAGAGGGGAGGTTACCAGATGCCCAGGGGGAGGTGACCTGCCTGAGACCACGCCGGGACACGCCATGGGGGCACGGGGTCAGTTGCCACCGTCAGAGGCTTGTCGCAGTGCATAAAGTGTGATTTCCAGAAACTGAAGCTTGTCCTAAGTGCCACAAGTTTGACAATGTCTTGGCCGACCGTTGAATTCAGAATTTTAATTTAAACTCCCAACTTTTCTGAAATGTGCTTTATGATGTCTGTGTCCTTAAATATAGCTTGAGAAGCAAAGGAAACCGTGCTGCGGGGCTGGGTCACGGCGGGCGGCGGGTGGGAGGTGAAGCGGGGGGACCGGAGGCCTGGAGGCTGCGCTCCAGCAGGAAGCCAGAGCGTGACTGCGTGAGAGAAGTAACTGGGTGGCACATCTTAGCAGAGAACCCAGTCCTTCCCCAGGCCGTCCTGCTGGGCGAGGCCAGCGCGGGTTATTGGCAGGTGGCGCCACCGGGGAGAAGGCGGCTACGTCTGCTGGGGGGCTGGAGGGTGTGCCGGCCTCTCCGGAGCCTGGCCCAGGATGGACACAGCATCACTTGCCCTGGGTGCTGGCTGGGAAGGCAGTGGGGTGTGGGACCAGCTGGCAGGGGTGCTGGGAGGTAGAGGGTTCGCAGACGGGGCCTATGCTGGTCACATGTGTGCCAGCTACACGTGTTCTGGGTGTGTTTTCCATGATCTAAACTACTTAATATGACTTTGGCATGTAGTGTGGTCCCTCACCTGGGGACGTTCACCTAAATGATGTGACAGCAGGAGGGGCTGATAGAGTCCACGACGCTTTGTGGTCTTGACAAACTTTTTTTTTTTTTAGATTTTTTTTTGATGTGGACCATTTTTTTTTTAAGTCTTTATCGAATTTGTTACAGTTGCTTCTGTTTTATGTTTTAGTTTTTTGGCTGCGAGACATGTGGGCTCTTAGCTCCCTGACCAGGGATTGAACATGCACTCCCTGCATGGAAGGCGAAGTCTTAACCACTGGACCGCCAGGAAGTCCCCTGTCTTAACAAACTCTTGAAAAGTTTGCACCACGGGAGGCGTGAGATGGTGACGCACTTGTCCGCATGTTTTTAACTTGCCCCACAGTGCACCATACGCAGGGCAAGTGCACGAGTGCAGGACAGGGTGACCCTTGGCCCCTAGTGGAGCCACCACACCAGTCAGGAAGCAGAACATCGTCAACATGCACAGCACCCCCTGCCAACCGTGGCGGCCCCCGGGGCCCAGCCTGGATGCCACAGCCCACGTGGAGGGCGTGTGGTCCACACAACATGATGAGTGCCGTGGTGGCTGCACTGTCCTCCATTCCTGTCTGCGCCCCGTCATGTGGGGTATAGACTCTGTTTATCTGCTCACTGCTGTTGGCATGTGGATTGTTTTCCGCTTACTAATACTTCAGGTAAAGCTGCCGTGAATATCCCCGTGCCTCTTGGAGCACGTGTGTGCGCTTCTCCAGGGGTGCAGATGGGTTGCTGGCGGTCACGCCCACCTCTCACGAGGCTGGGTCCTTGCCACTTCGTTGCCCCCAGTCTCTCGCGTGGGCCGAGCCGGCGAGCGCTGGTGTCTCCCTGAGGTTTGATTTGCTCTCCTTATGGGGGGTGAGGCTTTCGGCCTTTTTGTTTGTTCACTGCCTGTTTGAATATCCTCTTTGCGAAGTGACTGCTCACCACTTCTGCCATGTTTCTGCCGGTTCCTTTCTTTGTTTGCAGGACTGTATCAGCCTGTGGATGTGTGTTGAGAGCACCATCCTCCACTCTGTAACGTGTCTGCCCACTTTCTTAATGGTGTTTTTTAAATAACAAAAGACTTTAATTTTAATATAGCCCAGTTTATCAACCTTTGCCTTCAGAGTTAGGCCACGAATACACATCATGAGCGCACACTTTCCCGGTTTCCTGTATCATCTTGTAGAAAAGGTTTTGTCTCTCATTTTTAGTTCCACGGTCTCCCTGGAACTGATTTTTGTGGAGTCTGTGAAATGGGGGGTTTATCAGGCAGCCTTTGCTGTGTAACAAACCGCCCAGACCTAGAGGTTTAGAACATGAGCCATGTGTTTGTCTCATGAATGTGGGCCTGGCCAGGTCACCCTGGGCTGCACTCTCCGTGCCTCTGTGCCAGCTGGTGTGTTGGCCATTGGCTGGGTGATCTGCAATGCCTCCCCCACATTCTGGGACGGGCAGGCTGACCAGCAGGGACACAGGGTGACTGGGCCCCCTGCCTCTGGTCCTCTAGAGGCCACGGGTGGCAGTTACAGGCTCTCCAGAGCAGCAAAATGCTTTCAGATCTCTGCACGGGTTGCGCTGGCCATGGCCCCGCTGTCTGTAGTAAGTCTCCAGCCAAGGTCGGGGTCTGAGGGCACCCAGAGAAGTGCGGGAACCAGGTGGGGACAGGGAGGTTGCAATCCACCGTAGTCCACCCTCTGGCCCCGAATTATTCTCAACCCTCCACCCGTAAGCCAGGCTCAGCACCTCCCAGGACCCCCAGCCCCACTGGACCATGGCCTCAGGCTCAAAGTCCTGGGTCCTCTCCATTCAAAGACTGAAGAACTAAAGAGCCAGCGTCGGCCCCCAAATCCACACCTGCTCTCTCTGGGGTGGCTCCCTCTACTTCGGAGGGATCCGACTTCTGAGGGGCCACATCCTTACGACTCCCAGCAGCCCTTTAGTCCAGCAGTGCCTGCAACCTCTCAGACGGGTCTCGCCCCTTGACTGGACTACCCCTGAGCCCAGTTACCATTTTGAGAATGTTTGAGACATTGAAGCTGTGAAACCCAGCAAGCCCCCCCTTTCTATGTTCCCTCGCAAGTTGGCTTGCAAACGGAACTATTCTTTATCTCCTCTTTCTCTTTCCTGCATCATCACTGATGGCTGAAAGAAGCCAGTTGACACTTTCCAATCCTGCCTGTGAAGCCTCTTGCAGAGGCTAAAGGCTTCGGCAGACGCGTTTTCTGCCTTCTGGGCCATCCCAGGCCACAATTCTGCCAGTCATTTGGGCTGCCACGCTTCCCGCCTCTAAGAATAAACTCATCACCTCCCCTGCTCTGCTCGCCAAAGGATTGGGGTGTCTGTCGCAGTAGCACCCCTCCTAGGAGGCCTTTTCTGTATGAGTCAGCTCTGCTGCATAACAAACCTCCTCAGAACTTAAAACCTTAAATCAACCACCATTACTCAGCCCACAGCACTGAGCGTCAGCTGTGCGGCTCTTCTGGGTTCGGCCTGCGCAGCTGATCCCTGCAGGACTCTGGTGGGTCTCAGGGCACTTTACCCATTTCCTGCCCGTTTCCCACCCTGGTCCAATCCTGTGCTTTGTGGTTTCAATACTGCGTATTCTTTAAGCCCATAAGAAGTTATCATTCTTGCTTTATGCATCCAGGTCACTGGATTTACCCATATCTTTCCCCTTCATCATCTTCAGCCTCCTTTATCCTCCAATACCCACCCAGGATCACAGTGCTTCTGTGTGCAAAGTACAAGGGGTGAATTTTATCAGTTATCTGGGTGGTTATGAAAATCCTTTCTTTTACTTTCTTTTTTTCTCTTTGTCCTTGGTTTTCACTTCTTTATTGATGTTCTTAGGTGAGATTTTCTTTCAGTTTTCCTGCTTGGTGATTTTGGTGCTTCTTGAATCTGGAGTTTGATATCTTTCATCAGTTTTAGGAAATTATCAGCCATTATCCCTTTAAATATTTCTTCGGCTTTTACGCTAAGACTCAAATTACACACTTGTGAAGCCCCTACTGTATCACCTATGCCTTTCCCTCTATTGCAGCTTCCAGTTTTTGTCTTTCCAAGCATCAGCCAGCTGCCCTCCAAAGCAGTCGTCCACGATGGGAATGAAATTTACGAAGAGCTATACTGTATGATCCATGAATCCACTGACCAGAGCCCAGGTGGACGGCAGAGAAGGTCCAGGCAGGGGATGCCCGACGACCTCTGCCGCGTGACCCCCACTCATCTCTGGGGTGTGGCGAGTGCCATGTGGGGCCTCTGAGAGTGGCCTGCCTTCTGTGTTCACATGTCAGGAAAGGCTAGCTTCTGCCTCATGGCTGAAGATTAACTATGCAAATACAGAGAGGAAGCTCCCCTATCTGCACTCTGCAGACCCCTGGGAGGCAGGCCCCAGTCCTCGAGGGCCTGGCCCTCTACCCCCACAGCCCACAGGGGACAGTCCTGGGCCAGCACTGGGAGTCCGTCTGGTGAAAGAGGAACAAAGTGTGCCTCCTGAGAGCAGGTGGGACAGGCGCGGGCCGTGGCCAGAGCTGCGACTCCACTCCCTGGAAAACCACGTGGTGCTCCCAACCCCCGAGCTTTCGTGCTGTTTTGAAAGCTCTGACTTACATCTTATCTTTGCCCTTGCAGGTTTTAGGAGACAGCCCCTGTCAGACGGCATTTGAGTCACTTCTGAGCTTATTGAAAAGTTGATGCTCTTGGTGTGACGTGTTCTCAGCTAATAGCTGCCTGAGAAGAGCTGAAATGTCTTCCTTGTCTAAATAAGCTTCAGCTTTGCTCCCTGGCCACCCGAGCTGGTGGCCTCAGTCACCCCACCTTCGTACACAGAGCCGCGCCGCCCATCTCCGAGGGTGCCCCCCACCCTCCCCCCAGACCTGGGCTCGTGGCCAGGGCGCTGTCACCTCCCTGATGCCATGCAGCAAGGCCCTTGCTGTGCTAGCCGAGGCTTCAGCCACAGCTTCTGCTGCTTGCCAGGATCTAGGCAAGAGCCCCCGACTCCCAAGGAATGGCTGCCCCTCACATCACTTTGGAGTGAAGAGGCCTTGAGGCCACCAGATGGACAGGTGGGGTGGGGAGGAGAGAAGCAGTGTGACGGTCTCCAGGAGCTTGAAAAGGAAGAGGAGGTCACACCGGAGGAGGGAGAGGGAGGGCACAGGGCAGGACCACCTGCAATAACGAAACAGCAGCGCAGCTTGGTTCTTTTCCATGATTAACACAATTGACAAGGAAATAAGAAAAAAGTCACAAATTCCTGCTGCTCTCAGGAGCGAAAAGGTGGTCATCGCTGCACGGCCTATGGGCGTTAGAAGGTTAAGACAAGGATCTTCACACCAGAAGAAATGGATGGATTCCTTGAAAAAACACGACCTACAGAAACGGTCACAAGCAGATATAAAAACCCCGAAAGGTCCTGTAACTATTATAGAAACTGAACCTGTAATTAAACACCTTCCTGCAAAGGAAACTCCAGGCCCTGGGGGTGTCGCTGGTGAGCTTTCCTTTAAGGAAGGACTTGCTCCCGCAGGAAACAAACAAGGAAACACACCCAACCCACCTACGGGGCCAGCACAGCCCTGGCACCAAAACCCACAGGGCAGCGCGCCCCACCAACATCACGCGATATCCTAAACTCAGTTCTAGCAAGTCGAATTCAGTGACTAAGAGAGGTTGCACCAGAAATGCATTTTCATACATTCAAAATCAACCGATGTTATGGACAGACTAAAGGAGAAAAGCCCTGTTATCAGCGAAATAGGCACAGAAAAAAAAAATGGATAAAACTCAACCGGTTCATGATTTAAAAAAAAAAAAAATCGTCAGAAAACTGGAAACAGAAGTTTCCCTCCGTCTGTTAAACAGCATCTACAGAAACTCTACAAATAACACACCTGATGGTGGAAGAGCCCCAGACACAGTCACTTGGATGGGGACATAAAGCTACTGTCAGTTGGCGGTCCTGCCGTAACTGGACTCAGTATGGAACGTAGGGGCCGTGGCCCTTGTTTTACAGCAAATGCACAAAATAACCTGAGATGGTCCAAGACCAGAAGGACAGGGAGGAGGGGCACAGACACTAGGAAGCTTCAGGGGGACACAGAGGAGAACATCTTCTGACCGCGGCACTGCTGAGGATTTCTCGGGCAGGATAAAAGCACAACCATAACATTAAAAAATGATAAATCGGACTTCATCAAAATTAAAAGCTTCTGCTCATCAAAAGGTACCATTAAGAATATGAAAATAGTGGGGTGAAAATATTTGCAACACAAAGATAAGACAAAGGACATCTATCCGGGATACATAAAGAACTACTAGTAATAAGAAAAAGACAAACAACCCAACAAAAAATTGGCAAAGACTTGAGCAGACAGTGTGCAAAAGAGGATATCCAAAAGGCCAATAAGCATATAAAAAAAGAACCCAATGTCATTTTTCAGCAGAGGGATGAAAATGAAAGCCGCGGTGAGACGCCACTGCACACCCACTAGGATGACTGAAGTGAAGAAGTTGGACAACACCAAGTGCCGCAGGAATGCTCACCCATCGCTGGGTGGGGGTAAACTGCACGGCCACGCTGGACACACTGACAGTTTCTAGTGACGTCAAATCCACCCTGTGGCCTGGCAGTTCTCCTTCTGGGCTTTACCCCAAAGAGACAGGTGCCTGTGTCCACAAAAAGCCTCGACAAGAACGTGCAGAGCAGCCTGTTCATCACACCCCCAAACCAGGAACGAGGCCAACATTCAGCAAGAGGAACACGGACGCAACTCGTGGCTCGTCCCAGGGCGGGGTGGATGGACGCAGCTTCATGGGGGTTCTCCAAGATTAGACTGAAAGAAGTCAGGCCCAACAGGGAGCAGGCTGTGCAATTCCATTCACCTGAAGTTCAAGGAAGACAGCACTGTCCGTGGTGCAGTGCCGGGCCCACGGGAAACCACGAGTCGGTGTGGGGAGGAACCCCTCCCACCCCTCGGGGGTGCGGTGGGGGTCACCCCCCTCTGTGATGGATCCTAACCACAGAGGCGCTGGGGAGGGGAGGGGGACCAGCCACGCCCTCAGGATGGGCCACAGACACAGGACAGAGCTCTTCCTGGGACCCTTCCCTGCCGCGTCCCTGTGCCACATCCGTGTGCCATGCTCGTGTGCCGTGTCCGTGTGTCCCCACACAGTCACCTGAAGCCCATCCTCCTTTCTCCCTGTGCTCCCACTGCTGCATTTAGGGACGTCATGAGGGAGAGCTTTAGGGTGCATCCCAGGACACAGATGATGGGAAGGGGTCTCAAGGGAGCCAGCAGGGATGCACACCACCCAGAGCCCCCGACTGAAAGCCAGTGAAGCCTGGGTGGCCCCTCGCTGGGGAGGAGGCTCTGGGCTTTTCAGTTACAAGAGGATGGCTGCTTTGGGTCAGGCGGGAGGCCCATGAGAGCTCGAGCCTGGGAAGGAGCATGGGTGCCGGGCGGTCACGGGTGGGTGCCCTGGCTTTGGCAGTCTGGACCCCTTCCTGCCTTAGGAGGTCCCGTGTTTTGGAGGCTGGAGCCAAAGCCAGCCTGGTGGGAGTAGCGCTGTGTCCCCAGGTCCCCTGAGCTCTTCCTACGCCACACAGGCCTCCCTGAAGTGTCCTCTGGGTGGCGCTGTCCACCAGGGGCCGGGGTCTTTGGACGCACCTGTAGTGCCCTAGAGCTGTGCAGTGACACGGCATGTGCACACGTGTCCGTATCAGGACACTGCTTATGACTGCATGTCCACGAGCAACACGGACACTCACGCCTGTCCTGCAGTCTGTGCACTCCTGGCACGTTGCCAGTTTGAGACACAAAATACCACACCATTTTGTCTCCCAAACTTTGCTCATTTCCCCCTAATTGGGGTGTCTCTCTTTATATAGAGCCACAAGCTGTGGCCTAGATTGGCGGTCAAGCCAGCAGTGACATCTGCTTGGAAGACAGAAGAGGACGTGAGCGCTTCTCCTGGATTCTGAGACGCGTGTTTCTCACACTTTGGCCTTGTGAGATCTGGATGCACTTCACATGTGCTGACAGCAGGTGGCGGCCTGGGGTGGCGGTGAGGACCTGGGGACTGGGGAGGTGGGGCAGGGTGGGTGAGCGCGTCCCCCGCGTGGACATCGCCACCAGGCGCGGCCAACACAATCCCGTCAGGGGGGATCATTGCCAGACTCTCAACAGTTTTCCAGGAGCAGACAACGTAGCAGCGTATCTTCCGAAGACTCGCACAGGCTCTAGGGGAGCAAGGGCGCTTCCCCAGCCCGAGTCTACAGCTGGGTGTTCTATTCACTTTTGCTTTAAATATTTCATGGGCCCCTTCGCTCCAGAGGCTTCAGAGGAAACTCACGCTGTGTCCTTGTCAGCAGCCTGGACCTCCTTCCAGAGCAGGACACGGCTGCTTCCACTCAAATCAGAATGATCTGTCCTGTCAAGCGGAAGCTGGTTGTCAGGATTTTGTGTTCTTAAAGTGTTGCCTGAAAATGAAATTAACTGAGCACTCTCGCAGCGCGGGAGGGGACGCAGGGGGACGGGCCATCCGAGGGCACCACCAGAGTGCTGGCCCCTCCCCTCCCCGTGCGGGACCCCAAGAGTCTGCAGTGGGCAGGGCATGCTTCTCTGGGTCTGCAGCACAGACCCCAGCCAGTGCCTGCTTGGCCAAGCCAGCTACAGGGGGGACTCCCCAAACTGGGGCTCGCTGGCCCACAGCTACACGTCTGGTCCAAGAGTGCCTGCCGGGGCCTCTGGTCCCTGGGGACCTGGGGGGCGTCTGCCCAGGTGGGCTGAAGTGCCCAAGCCCTGAGCTAAAGGGGAGAGCTGTGGACCCCTCCTTGTGCCTCAGGAGGGGACAGCTGGACGTGCGGCCGCCATGCCCACCCTGCACCGTCCTCCTCTGCCCAGAAGTCCCTGCAGCTGGATCTCCAGGAGTTGATCAGACCCTCTGATGCCACTCCCATGGCTCCGCCAGAAGGGCCCAGGGCAGAAAGACAGGTCAGTTCACGTGCTGGGGCACACAGACACACATGCACGCACACACATGCACACAGGCTCGCGTGCAAACACAGACACGTGGATGAAAGGGAGTGCTTCGGGCAGAAGGAAGAGGACCCCAGAGGGAAGCCTGGGGACTGAGGAATGAATGAAGAGGGAGAGAAAGGGTAAACAAATAAATAGAAGCAAATGTTGTAAACAGTAATAATAAGTCGCAGTGTGTAAAATGTAAGTAGATTTAAAACACAGAAGAACAGGGACTTCCCTGGAGGTCCAGTGGTTAAGACTCCACGCTTCCAATGCAGGGGGCACGAGTTTGATCCCTGGTCGGGGAACTAAGGTCCCACATGCCGTGCGGTGCGGCCAAAACAAAAAAAAACAAAACAAAACATGGAAGAACAATACGTGGAGGGCAGGGGTGAGAGCCGAGTCCTGGCGTGGTCGGCCAGGAGGTGACAGGACAACAAACGCTAGACTTTAACGAGTCAGAGACACACGTAATCCCAAGGTGACTCCTGAAAGAATGGTAAGTTATAACTGGCCAGCTAATAGAGGATAAGCCTGGAATAAAAAAGAACCAATGAAGAAATGGGGAACAGGTGGGAAAAACCAAGACAAACGTAACGTGGTGGATCTGAACCCAAATAATTAAGCTAAGTGTGAAACAGCCGAATATTTCAGTGACAAGATAAGGCTTGTCAGACTGGGTTCGGTGGGAGACACACCCTAAATTTAAGAGTGGGAGAACCGAGATGTGGAAGGAGAGACCAGGCATGCGTGACCCCAGAGAAAGCTGGCAGGGGCGCGTCACAGCTCTAGCACATGTGTGCGGGGACACGGAGGCCGGGGCCCTGCTGGAGACTCAGGGGTCCCTGCACAGAAGATGGGCACCCACCACAAGAGTAGCTCCCAGCCCAGCCGGGAACCTCAGCTCCCAGTCTCAACACGCGGGAAGAAAAGCCGCAGTGCCGAAGGCAGGAATGATCCAGCGGGGCAGAACGTTCAAAACGTCTCCCTTCGTAGTTGACAGACAGACGTGCAAAAACACGAGCACGGCTTGAACGGACAGCGGCCTCGTTGGCGCAAAAACAGCCGCCCCCGAGGCGTGGCAGCAGCCAGGCCTGCAAACCGGCAGCCACGCAGGCAGGTTTTCCTGCCATGAAGTCATCCCACCCTCTTGGGACCACTACATCTGATGGCAGGTGTTAGTTTTTAATTCGTTGTCAGGTTTATGTAGCTACTTTTTAAATGTTAGGCTTTTGCACCTTTTTTCAAGCGTAAAATCGCTAACGGTTTTCCTTTGCTATTGAACGTGTCCCACATCTGATAGCCGCCTCCTCCAGCCCTCACCTGGGCTTTGTTTACGGCCACAAGTGTGCCAACAAAAGTGTGACCGCAGAAGGCAAGGGACATCTTTCCCTTTTCTTACTATTTCAAGCACCATGGTAATGCGCATCCTCGTGCGTCCATGTGTGTGTGCGCGCGCACGTGTGCAAGTATTTCTCTGGAACAAATACTGGAAACAGCAAGCACCGCTGCGTGGAGAACGGGCGTGTCTGTGGGTTCCCGCCCAGACATCTGGAGGTCAGGGGCGGAGAGGAGGGCCTGGGCTTCCCAAAGCAGAGCGGTGAGTGAGGACGGGCCCAGAAGAAAGGCCGGCCGGGGGAAGCAGAGCCAGAAACACGGGGGCAGGGAGACGGGTGTGGGGAGGTCGGGGTCTCCCCGCCGGGAAACAGGTGTGCGGGTCGACCCGCCGGCTGGTGGGGGCTGACCCCAGGGGAGGACACAGTCTCCTGCCCACCACTCGGTAGCCAACCACACCGGACCAGAGACCTGAACACGGAAGCTGCCCACGGGGTCCCCGGGTCACTGTGAGACACCAAGGAGAGGGACGGGCAGCAGGACACCGAGGGAGGCTGAGTCTAAGTGGGTCACGTGGTCATCTGTGTAAATACGGCCAGCCTGGGTCTCCCTCCCAGCAGAGCAGCTGACCCTCCCCTCTCCCGGACACGCTCCCCTCTCCCGGACGCATTCTCATCTGAGGACCCGCGCTTCCCGCCCTGCACGTGAGCCCGGGGCTCAGCCTCCGGCCCCTCCTCACCTCTCCACCTGGGGCCGTCAGTCCCTCGGCCTGAATCATGCTGCGGCCCCGCCCGGCGGACCCTGCAGCTCCACGCGCCCAGCCCTCACCCCGCGGTACGCGCAGGCCCGTGCTCCCAGCAGAGCCTTTTCTCCCACGCCCGGAGCCTAATCCACCAACCCGCCCAGTTGCCCGTCTCCCAAGCTTTCCCACACCCCACCCTGCCCAACGTCTTCCCTGCACCCCTGGGCCAAGCCCCCATCAGGGCTTCTGGATTATTCCCAGAGCCTCCCTGGCCCCCACCCTCCCCCTACAGTCTGCCCTTAATGCAGTGACCAGAAAGACCCTCCTAGAACTTAATTCAGATGATACCCCTCTGCCCCTGTCCCCTATGTTTTCCCAATTCTCAGAGTCAGCACCCACGTCCTCCCTGTGGCCACGGGCCCCACGTGAGGCCCAGGCGCCCACTCCAGCCACACTGGCCCCGCCGTGCCCGCGGCCATCACTCACACCTCGTCCTGCCCAGCAAGACCTTTCCCAGCCCCAGCCTGGCCGTCCTGCTGACCCGCCGCCCCACGGAGCCCCCAGCAAGCCCTCGGTCTCCTCTAGCTGGGACGCAGCCTCCCTGCACAGAGCCTGGTGGCTCCTTCACCTTTGCCCCAGCACGTGGAGCCCCCCCCCCCCGGGAGCAGGTGCTCGGGCAGGTTGTGGGGAAGGACTGGACGCAGCCCCCCTGCTGGAGACCCTCCTGACCTGCCCCGCCCTTCCCTGCCCCTCACCCCACCCTCACCATGACCTTGCCCCTGCCCGTGCAGCAGTGCAGGGGGCAGATTCCCACCCCCACCTGTCCTCGGTTGCCAGGTGGGAGAAGACGCACTCAGCCTTCCGGTGGCCTCTGCGGGCAGCGTGGTCCCGACGCAGTGGCAGCTGTGGGCAGCTGGGTGGCTTCCTTCCTGCTCCCAGCAGGGGGTGCGGTCTGCGGCCAGGGCAGCAGAGAGGGAGGGACAGCGTCAGCGAGACGGGCCTGTGCCAGGGATGACCTCCCGGCTCTCCCAACAGAACCCTCAGAGAAGAGCCCCGGGCTTCGAGCTACAGGACGAGCCCGGACCTGGGGCCGGAGGGGTTGGCTGTCCAACCCCAGCAGGTGGCCCAGCGGTGCGGGGGCGAGAGACCCCGGCTGTGGACAGGGCAGCTCCACTCTAGCCCTCATGCCCGGAGCCCCGTCGTGGGTCCTCTTCTGCCTGAGGCTCCCTGCGGCTGCCTCTACTGCCCCCATCGGAGCCTTCCTCTCAGAGACCCTGGCGCGTCTGCCCGGCCTCCTCGCATGCCAGCGTGGGTTCCACAGTCTGACGGAGCAGAGAACCTTCTGTGGCCCCGTCAGACCATCCGGGCAGTGCTGGGGTATGAATATTTGATCGGGCCGTGCAGACGTGCCGGGCTGCATTTGCAGCTGGGGGATGATGGGCAGAAAGAGGGAGCTAATGCCTCGTCTCTGCATAAATCACTGCCAGTTCTGCTGCAAGGGCAGGTGGGGGCACCTGGGGGCTCCAGTGGGAGCAGGACCCCAGCATGGGACATACCCCAAGGGGCTGCAGCCTTTGCGGTCAGGGAGGGCCGCCCGAGAATGGGGCAGGCGGCTAGGAGGCCAGGGTCCTCCCCGCGGTCCGGGTGCTCTGCACAGCCCATCCTTCCCAGGTGGCTATGGTCACTGCTGTGCAGGAGGTGTCGACAGTGCGGCCGGACTCTGCCAGCTCTGAAACACCGTGCACAGAGTCCTGAGGCCCTGAAGCAGGTGTAGCTGGGTTCCCTGCTCCCCAGTGGCCTGCCGGGCCTGCCCCTCAGATCAGGGCTGCGAAGGTGTGACCTTCAGGAAGGCCTGGTTCAGTCCTGCTCTTGGCCGGGTGACCAGGGCCGGCTGTCCAGCCTCGTGAGCCCCGCTGTCCCCACACATAAAATGGGCGGAGGACACCCGAAGATGGTCCACGCAGACTCCCCAGCGGCTGCTCCTTCTCCGGGGCACTGAACGCCCTTCTCTCTCCATCTCCACTGGAAGAAAGTGGGAAGGGAGCAAGGACGTTTCCCAGGAAAACAAGTGTCTGCTCTTCCCACTGAAGACACCCTTCCCGTACCGAGCACCCAAACCTATTGGAAACGTACTTCACAATATTTTTAAAGCACGGCCAAGCTGGCCATGCACAAGGGAAGCAGGGGGAACCCAGAAGCAACTCGGTGAGCGTGCACTGGGGTCAGAGGGCCCTTGTGACCTGAAGCCCAGATTGCAAAAGGCCCTAGTGAGGGAAGGGGAGGCCTGGAGCCTGGGCAAGGATTGGGGTCCAGACAGAGACCTCCACACAATACCAGGTGTCCCAAAGGACCACACACTCAAAGGAAAACCCTACCCCCAGAAGGATCTGGGTGAAGCAGGAAAAGAAAACAGCGAGAAGAAGGAAAGGAAAGACAGAGGTCTGCTCTGAGAACTCTCACAAGAAGCCCAACTCACACAGCTGCAAGGCCAGCAATCACGCCACCTCGAAGCAAACCAAGAAAACCCAGACAAAGGTGTAGTTCAATGTGGTCCCAAGTTGGGGGTCACTTGCTTAAAGAAGTGAAAGAAGGCATTGGAAACAGGTGGACAAGAGATATCAACATTGAGGAAACAGATATGGAAAAAGTTATAGAAATAGAAAAGGATGAATGAAATAGAAAACACACTGAACAGATTAAGCAGCAAATTAGATGCAGATGTGTGTAAAATTAGTGAACTGGAGGCTGTATTCGGAGAATCACCCAGAATGCAGCACAGAGAAAGAAAAGAGAGGAAACAGTCCCTCGTTAGTGGTTAGCATTTCATGTGGAGTAAAAGGCTGCACGTGGTCTACCCGGGCTCCAGAATAAGGAAGCAGGTAAAACGGGGCTAAGGAATGTTATGAGATTGTGAGCAAAAAAGACGTCATTCGTCAGACTCCAACATTTTAATGGATGTGAGCAGGGTAAACATGGAGAAAGGGATGCCTAGATACACCATGCTGAAACTGGAAACTTTCAAAGACAGAAGGAAGATTATAAAAGCAGCAGAGAGAAAAGAAAGAGAAACACAATTAAATAAAATGAGACTAATGTCTCAACAGCATCAGTGGAACCATAAGACAGTGATCTTGTTAAAGGCGGGGGAGAAAATAACTTTAAACCAAGAATTGTTCCTCCCATAAAACTGTCTTTCAAGAATGAGGGCAAAACAAAAACACTTGTAGTTAAACAAAAACTAACCACGATGAGATACCTGGGTCCAGGTTTACTCTCCCACCTAAAATAACTATAAAGCCAGACAAAATAGGAAAAAAATCTTTTTTAGACATTGGACACCAGGAAGAATTGGATAGTGACCTCTGGGATCTCAGGAACAAGTGAGGTGAGCCCTGTAAGTCCCCCTGGCTTACTATCCTGCCAAGTTGGAGACTGAGTTAGGAGTTGGGAGGCAAAGGCAACTAGAATATGCAGGGCTGAGTACAAGAGAAGAGGGGGGGCTACAGAGAGGGGGAAGGGGAGGTAACTGCAGGGAGCCCCCCCACGTCTAGGGCTAAGGTGATCTGTGCACACATGTGGAGAAACTGTCTGTACTCGGGAAAGGGCCACTGCAAGGAGTAGGCAGAACAAACCCAGGAGTTCACACAGGGCCAGGGTAGTTCCTGTTTCCTCTAGCCAGACAGCAAAGACCTCCTAACCCACAGTGGTGGTGGGGGGACTGGTCATAGGGGCCTTCACAAGGGTATCCCCTCAGCAACAGGGCTAAATTAGCCCCAGATGAAAGGACCCACATTAATGAAACTTCAAAGCAAGCCTCAAAATGACCCCAACAAAACCCCCAAATAGTTAAAGTAATATCAAAAGTTCAGCACCCAACAGTATAAACCCTACAATGTCTGGGGTTCAACTTAAAATTACTACCCATGGAAAGAAGCAGGAAAATGTGATCCATAACTAGGATCAAAGTCTACTGATAGAAACAGACCCAGAAAAGACATAGATAATAGAATTAGTATTTAAGAACATTAAAATGGGTTTGATAACTAGATCCTGTATGTTCAAGAAGGTAGAGGAAAGCATGAACATGAAGGGGAGATTTAAAAAAAGACCAAATCAAAGTTCTAAAAATGAAGAATACGTGATATCATAGAGATAAGATAAAAATCCATCTGACAATTCTGAGTCCTTTAATGAATGAGAAATAATTGACAGCATCCCTTTCTTTATTAATGGCCCATGAAAGAGTGGTGCTGTCCTAAATTGAGTGAAATATGGTCATAGTCTATCACAACCTACGTGGCATTTACTTATCCCCTTTAAGATGTAACCGGCACTTTGCTCGTTTGTTTATTTGTTTTTCATTTTAGGGTCAGGTTGGGAGCAAGAAGGAAAGGGACCTCCCACACTGACACACTTATTCGCTCCAGTGGGAGCTGAGGACTCTGAGTAAACCCCGGGCTATGTAAACCGGGGACTCTACACAAGGTTCTGCAGGAGAAGGGGAAGGGGGACTGAGACAGGAGTTTCAAGGCAAGAAGTCAAGTTTGGCTGAGGAGGAGGGAGAGCTTGGGCTGGGCTTGGATGAGGACCATTTGACAGGTGAAAGGTGGGGCCTCCACCAGCCCTAGTGTGAATGAGGAAGGGCACCCTCTGTGTGGCCCTGTCCCGCAGGTACACAAGTTGGCAAGTGGGCAACACCTTTGAAGTGAGGAGCTACCAAGCCCCTGGCCCGTGAAGGAGCTGCCGACGAAAGTGAAGTCAGCGGGGCACATGGGAGGGTGGGGAGAGTGGCCGCTATTCCAGAGCAGCAGGGGGAAACCACTCCCGGGGGGGATACACTACGTGAGCTCGTGGATCTGAGGAGAGAGACTTCCAGGCAGAGCGTCAAGAGGGCTAACTGGTTTCTCCTAGCTTCGTAAAATAAAGTATGGA
Source organism: Eubalaena glacialis (assembly GCF_028564815.1). Taxonomy (NCBI): domain Eukaryota; kingdom Metazoa; phylum Chordata; class Mammalia; order Artiodactyla; family Balaenidae; genus Eubalaena; species Eubalaena glacialis. The sequence continues at coordinate 1,004,004 of NC_083721.1, forward strand.
TGAAATAATGAAGGAACTTTCTGGTTTTGAGCAAAATTTAGAGGAAACATAAAGGAGTCAGGATTTGGCTAGGTTCAGTGTTATTTCTTACATGAGTCTTTAAACCAGCAAAATGTGCTCAAAGCAAGAAAATGCCCTGTTACGGACTGAATGTGTCCCCCGCAAGTTCATATGTTGGACTCCTAATCCCCAGTGTGATGGTAGAAGATGGTGGAGACCTTGGGAAGTGATTAGGTCATGAAGGTGGAGCCCTCACGTGAATGGGATTTGTGCCCTTCTAAGGGGCTGAAGAGACTGGAGCTCTCCCCTTCCACCAAGCGAGGACACAGCGAGAAGACTGCCGTCTATGATCCAGGAAGCAGGTTCTCACCAGACACTGAATCTGCCTTGACCTTGGACTTCCCAACCACCAAAACTGTGAGAGATAAATTTCTGTTGTTTATAAGCCACCTAATCTATGGTGTTCTGTTACAGCTGCCTAAACTGATTGAGGCATGAGCCACGGCAAAGATCAAATTCAGAGGCTAGCCAGTGAAACATGGCCCTGGGCAGCAATCAGATTGAGTGTGGCTTTCATACCATTTACTGAGCCTGCAGAAGGATTGAAGGCTGAGAGGAGAGTCAGGACATCTTTTGTCTAATGGAGCAAGGCCCCCCACCATGAGATTCATAGGTAATCCACAAAGTTTTTAAGAGAATTGTAGTGCCAGAAGCACTGTCACTTGCAGTAAAAGAGACAGTTCAAAATGAAAAGAGGTCTCTGGGACATCAACCACCTATGCTCAGGAAGCAGATTAAGAAAGGTGCTCAGGGGCAAATATGGGCCATTTTTCCTGGAAAAGGGAGAATGACTTTGGGAGTCAAGAACACAGAGGCAGAGGCAAGGACAGAGGAAAGCCCTTCTAAGGAGAGCACTCAACCCTAATCAAGGTGCATCTCCTGCATCTTGAGTAGGGGGACTGGTGCCCTGGCAGCTGGATTTCAGCTGTGTGGATCATGGCTGCTCTGGGCCCCTCACTTCCCCTCGTTTTGATTAGGAGTGTCTATCCTGATCATCCTTCCTCCCCAGTAAGTTGGGAGTGGAACAGATAATTTGACCCTTTTAGTTCATAGATCTCCAGATCAAGATCAAGGGAAATTGCACCTGAGGAAATATCTCAGAAATAAACTGGAAGCTGTCGACTGAAAAAAAAAAAAAAAAAAAACAGCTTAGAAGTTGAGAATTATGTTTTATTTCATGGCATACTGAGGACTTAAGCCCAGGAGCCAGCCTCTCAGATAGCCCTGAGGGACTCCTCCCAAGAGGTAAGGGAGGAGCCTGGATGTATAGGATTTTTTGTCAAAAACGAACAAACAAACAGGTAGTCAGAACTTCAAAAGATTACTACTAAAGAAAAACAGACATCTCAAGTTAATGAATTTAGTGCTTTACTATGTATGGCAAGATGCAAGAGTCTGGGCTCATTGAAATCATTCCTTTGATATGCACTTTAGCTATCTGGGGCCAGTATCCTGCTTTTTTCCATCCCAGGTCCCCTCAGGGTGCGCAGTACTGCAGTGGCTTGATGACCGCAACATTCTTTGTTTACTGGTATGGCAGGGGACATTCTTTGTCCACAAGGCACTTCGTGGACCTGCACTTGTTTTATATGATGAGATTCTGGACTTAAGTTGATGCCATAATGGGATGAGACTGGGAGGGGGGGTCGATTGGGGGGAAGCATATATATTACACATGGAATGGACCTGAATACTGTAGTCCGAGTGTGGATGTGACATATTCTATTTTTCAAAAGTGGCCACAGGAGCGTCCAAAGCCACATGAAGAAACTTGCCACACCCTTGTCCAGAGGTGGGGCTACTTCTCCACCTTATAAACAGTCCAATGAGGCAATAGAACAGGTGTTCATGGTTTGCCTGAGACGGACGTACAGGAGAAGACACATGAGTGAACTCAGGGAGCCTGAAATTGACCCGGTGGAGGAAAGGATGCTTTACTAGAACAAACAGAATTGGAAAATGACATAAGGGGCTATATTTTCTAGGAGGCTTCTCAATAAAGTCAAGCTTTTCAGATTTATGGTATTTTAACTATATTCTATTTTTCTGCCATTTACAAAGTCTTCAAAAATGACATTGCATGTTTCGAAGTATTTCCTTAAAAGATCTGTGTGCCCTCAGGCTGGGTCACAGGCTTCCTTTACTCCATTCCAGTGACAGCGTGCTGTGGTCATCACTGCCCCATCATCGACAGTCTTGACTACCCAGAGGGCCCAGAGTGTCAGCGGCCCATCGCCAACCAGGAGCTTGGGTTTTTAAAGTTCCCCTTCTGTATAAATACTCTCTCTGCTTGTTTGCACAAATGCTTTGTTTCAGGTAAAACCCCCCATAGGAAAATAGATGTCAGAGAAGGTCTCCAGCCCAATCAGAGGTCAGAGGGTTACAGCAGGCCCCTGAGTATCCCAACTCCTGGCCCGAGGCCTCCCAGGGAATGTCAGAAGGAGCCCCTAAAGGGAACCAGGACCTGGGACCACAGATGAAAACTCCCGGAAAAGGCAGCTGGGGAGGGGAAGGCCCAGCACAGTCAGGGGCCCTCTGAAGGGGAAGGACCCTCGGCTGCTGGGTGGCCTCCCTGCAAGGCCAGCAGGATCCAGCCATCGGAAGCTGTGTGAACCACTCCTGAGCCTGGGCTTAGCCCCGCAGCCAGGTCAAGTGCCCCACAACTGCTCAGCTCCATTTTCAGGACGGGGAGGCCATGAAGTAGTACCTGGGGGTTGCAGTTGGTACTGCATGAGTAGAGGAGGGGCAGAGATGGAGCAGGTGAGGGGCACACGGGGGCGGGGGGGGGGTACCTGTATGTGTGGGAATGCATGGTGAATGTGTGCAGAGGTGTTAATCCGTGTGTGGGGGGGGGTGTGGTTAATAGGTTGAATAGTGGCCCCCAAAGTTCATGCTCACCCAGAACCTGTGAATGTGACCTTATCTGGAAACAGGGTCTTTGCAGATGTAATCAAGCTATGATGAAGTCATACTGGAGTTGAGTGTTCTGATAAGAAGAGGGACATTCGGACAGAGAGACACAGACGCAGGGAGAAGGTCATGAGAAGATGGAGACAGAAACTGGCGTGATGCTGCTACAAGCCCAGGAGCAGAAAGGGACGCCTGGAGCCACCAGGAGCTGGAAGAGGCAGGAAGGATTCTCCCAGAGCCTCCAGAGGGAGTGTGGCCCTGCGGCTCCTGGATTTGGGGTGTCTGACCCCCATGGGTGGAGGGGCTGGGGGTCCAGGCTGCTTAGGGCCGGGAAGAACCCCTCGGACAGAGGTGGGCTTATGGCAGGGGTGGTGGCCTGTGACCGGCCGAGGCAGGTGGCCTGGGACGCCCAGCTCATGCCTTTATTTTGTTGCTGAACCCAAGTCCCTGTGCCGGGCACACAGTGAGGCCAGACAAACCGAAATGTAGGAGTTTGGATGAGAGAAAGCTTAATCACAGGGCTGAGCAAGGAGAATGGGTGGCTCGTGCTTAAAAGACCCAGACACCGATGGCTTTCAGAGAGGCGATTTTAAAGGCAACATTTGGGGTGAGGGCTGCAGGGTGTGTGGCTTTCTTCTGATTGGTTGGTGGTGAGGTCACAGGGTCGTCTTCCAGGAATCTCAGTCATCGCCCTCTGGTTCTGACCAGTCTGGGGGCTGTGTGCTCATGGCCATCATGCAGTTAACTTCTTCCATCTGGTGGGGATTTTAGTATCTGCAAAACTATTCAGGAATGTACGTCAGACACTGTTATCTAGGTACTTCAGAGAAGAACTAAAGATTCTGTGACTGCCATATGGCTGATGTATTATTTAAATTGTCACCAGTTCTTCTGACCCAACTGCTATTTTTTGTTACTACATGTTCACATCCGTTCAAGCATTAATTCTTGAGCCAGGATTTTGTGACTCAGGGGAGGCCTGGGAGACTATAGCTTTTCTTTTCAGACGAGAGGCAGGCAGAGGACATGGGGAGTGGGGTCTGTCCCGGGAAGGCCCCAGAGGGTGTTGCTTGGTTACAACGTCACTGTCCCGGAGGAACACCCTGGGGACCACGAGCCCCCGCCCCCCGTCACAGGGCTGCGGCCGGGAGATTGCTCCACGTCGGGGACGAGCAAACCTAGGAAGTGGGGGAGAAGCTGTCCTGAGGTGGGGATGGGACCATCCCGAGGCCCCATCACCCCTGCAGGCAGGGCGGACCCCACCCCAGACGTGCTTGGCTGCAGAAGAGGGAACGTGAGGGAACAGTCAGGCGTCCCCGTCGCGGGGGAGGGGACTGTCCTTCCAGAAAGACAGGAGACGGAGGTAAAGAGGGAGTGTGCACGTGGGCGTCCCAGGAAGTTCAAGTGTGAGAGCCTGAGGGGGTGCTCGCAGACGAGACACGGTGGGGACAAGGTCAGCGAGTTGGGTGCCTCCCACCCCTACCCCCGCCCCCGCCCAGACGCAGAGGAAAGTAAACGCCGTGAAAGTTCTTAGAGACACAATCCCACACGAGTAAGGACTGTAGACACTTGTGAAGAATAAACAGAAACAGTGTAGGCGGAAGAGAAAATAAGCAAAGACCTACTGGGAAGATTTTCCCTGGGCTGAGAAAGGCCCTGTTCACGCAGATGGAATGTGAACCGTGTTGCTTTAAAGAATCAAAGCAGAGAAAGACAGACCTGTGCTGGGGATTGCAGATCACAGGAGCTCCAAAAACCTCCTACACGGGTCCAGTGAAGGAGAAAAAGACCGGAGAAGGGAAACAGCTCATTAACAGATGCCGGAGTCCGCCCGGCGGCCCTCCCCCCATGTGTGTGCCATGCAGGGCTTGTGGGGGGGCTGGGTGTGGCCCCGGCTGGGGGCCCAGCAGGCGGCCCAGTATCTCCTCCAGGCCTGTCTCCCCCTCTGCAGGCGAAGGGGATTACAGCTCCTACTCGTGACATTGCTGGAGCACGAAGCGAATTTCTCCCCATGAGGATTTGGCAGGTGCCCATCACACGGTAGATGCTCCCCTGCAGGGCCAGTCCTGGGTTATTGCATTATTGTTCTTTGTATGAATGAACTGGCACAAGGTCAGCTTCAGTGGCCTGAGAGTTCAACCAGCTCTGGTTCTAGAAAACACACTTCCCAGCCGGTGTCAGATGTGACCCTCTAAGTTTCAAGAAACAGAATGCCCAACTCAAACTGGTCTCAACATGAACCTGCTAATAAATCCTGCCTCCTGTGGCAGGACAATCCAGAGTAGATCAGACTTCAGGTGTGATGTGGTCAGGTCTCCAGACCCATCCCTGCAAATATCTGTTTATGCAGCCCTCCACCTGTCAGTCTTATCCTCCAGTGGCTGCCCTCATGGTGTCAAAGTCGCTGCTAGTTCCAGTCTTCACACCCACATCCAGGGCCTCAGGGTGGGATGGGGTCTACCTCTTCCCGCTCTTCATCCTCAGACCCAGGAGACCAGGAGCTGTTCTCAAACTGCATCCCTTACCCCTGAGTCCAGGTTAAATCTCCTGTCTCTGTCTCTCTGGTGCTGTTGTGTCCTGACGTGTTCCCAAAAGCCTGACCTTTGACTTTTGACCCAGTTGCACAGTTCCCACTAGGAGAGATTTTGCTTCTTCTCCCGGGAAGCAAAGCTGCAGGGACCCACGTAAGGCTTTCAACCTTGCTGGTGTCTTCGCCGACACTTAGCTACTTTTACATCATAGTAAACAAACGTCCTTTCTTTTTTTAAACTTTATGAAAGCACCAAATCAGGGTCCAAAGAGCCCTAGAATGTTCGACTGGAGGGGAATCCTCAGTGCAAAGAAGAGAAGGTTGGGCCCAGAGAATAAACTGTGTCCTCAAGGTCAGGGCGGGAGGAATTGAAGAGGATCTTGCCCCAAACGAGCTCATTCACAGGGACCTGTGGGCACGAGCCATTTCATGGGTCAGAGGCACCTGCACCCTCCCTGCTTCTCACACTGAAAGGAGGAAGAAAGCCCGGGCTTTACGGAGGGCACACTGGGGGTGCTGCATGCTCACCCCTGCAGGAACAAGGCAGGCACCTAGCTCCGATGAGCACGCCACGGGGACCCCATCCCCCTCAGACTCCCGCGGGTCCGGGTCCTGGTCCTGGACGGGGTGGTGGGTCCACGTGGGTGGAAGAGGGTCTGGTCTGACTCCGAGATTGAAACTCCTCCCTGGCATGCTGGCCAGCTCTTGCCTTGGCAGCTGTGTGAACCTGGCAACCGGAGCGAGAGAGGCCCATTTGACAAATTGAAGACGTGACAAAGGAAAGACATCTCTGGAAATTTCCACCCAGGCGCAGGGGACCAAATCTGGTCAGCCCCATCAGGGCGGCAAGCAGGTGGCCACGTGTTGCCAAGAAACTCAGCGGGGTGCGTTTTCACTCGGAGAGCTGGGGGAAGCCAGCGCTTAGCAGGCTTATTTTTTAAACACGAGGCAGGTTCAAAGACAGAATTCAGAAGACATGTTTGTCTTAAAAATTATGACTCACTCTCTCTGAGCTCTTTGCTGTGCAAAGGGGTTGGATGGAATTGAATCAATGACACAGTTTCCCTCAGTGTGTGCCACGTGAAGTTATTATTTGTGTTCGCAGATTTGGGCATCTTCAAAGTCCATTTATCCTTTTAAAGCCCAGAAAGAACTTTAACGCACTTTGGGGGTAAAAGCAAGAGGCAGCACTGTGCTCTGAGGCTCGTCCATCGCTGCTCCCATGCCTGTAACACTGACAATTCACAGATTTCACCAAAAACCCCGAATTCCAACTTCTTGGACTGCTTGTGCTTCTGCCTGCAGCTTTATCGAGAACACAAATAAACCGCCCACTTTTAAAGTGTGCGATGTGATATGTCCAGGCTTGTGAGTCAAGCACTGGAGCCAGGATCATGGACACAGTCACCCCAGAGCTTCTCCGTGCCCCTTGAAACGTCCCGTCCCCAGGCAACCACCTCCCCACTTCCTGTCACCACGGTTACTCTGTATTTCCCAGAATTTCACATAAATGGAGTCATCAGCACGTTCACCTTTGGGTCTGGCGTCGTCACGCGACTCAGCACAGGCACCCCAAGGCCCCCGCTGAGGGTCAGCCGTCTCTTCCCTTATGGCGGCGCGGCCTCCCCCGCTCCAGCTGCCCCATGTTCAGGGTCACCTAGGGATGGACACCAGGCTGAGGTGGGGTTTGGGGCGATTACAAACAAAGCTGTAAAGAACGCAAGCTTTTGTTTGGACGCCCGGGTCCCACGGAAGGTGTACCTTGAAAGTTAATTTGAAGGAAGAGCCGTGTGCTTCCCAGAACAGCTGTGCCTGCTGTGCTCCCACCTCCCCGCCAGCAGCTGGCACAGTCGGCTTTTTTGACTTTAGCCTCCTAGTGGGGTGTAGAGTTATCTTACTGAGCTTTTAATTTGCTTTTCCCAAATGAATGACAACACCTTTCCATGCGTTTATTTGCCATAGGTACAATGCTTGTTTTTTCCCCTAGTATACTTTGTTCTTTTTTTAAAAAAAGAAATTTTATTTTTGTAACAGTTTAAGATTTATAAACTGTAAAGATAATACAGCGATTTCCCACATACCTCCCGCATTTCCCCCTATTATTAACATCTTACATTAGTATGCTGTGTTTGTTACAATTAATGAACCAATATTAATACAATATTATTGATGAAACTAAGTCGTAGTTTATTCAGACTTCCTCAGTTTTCCTTAGTGTCCTTCTGCTGTCCCAGGACCCCATCCAGGTCCCCACGTGACATGTAGTCATCATGTCCCCTCAGAGCTGCTCTGGGCTGTGACAGTCTCTCAGATCTTCTTGTCTTTAATGACCTTGACAGTTTTGAGGGCCAGTCAGGCATTTTTCAGGACGTCCCTCAGTGAAGCCCACAGAGCGGAAGGGCCTTTCTCATCACGTCCCGTCCGGGGTGCGTGCTGTCACGTGACCTACACTGTGGACGCTGACCTTGGTCACCTGGCGCAGGTGAGTCTGTCAGGTCTCTCCGCTGTGCAGCTGCTCCCCCCTTCCCCACTGTCCTCTGGAAGGAGGTCGCCGTGCACACCCCGCACCCAAGGAGGGGGGACGCTCCCCGAGGACGGAGTGTCTGCAGAAGCACGTGGACGCTCCCGCAGGGCAGATTCCCTCTCCCCCCGTTTCCTTATCAATCACCTATTGACGTCCGTTTGGACCCGTGGGTGTTTGCTTTATACTTCGGGCCATGATCCAATACGACTGTGTTCTGTTGCTGAACCGGCTCCAGCTCTGGCCCTTGGCAGCTCCCTCGGTTGGCTCTGCTGTTCCCCTGACAGACCCATCCGTGGGGGCTGTTGTGTTTTGTTTCCGAGCACTTTCCTTCCTCTCTGGCACAAGGTGCTCCAGGCTCATCCCGGGCATTTCCTGCTCCTGTCCGAGAGTCGGCGTTTCTCCAGGGAGCCCGGGTCCCTTCCGTTGGAAGTGGTGTAAGAAACCAAGATCTGGGCGCTGGTGTGCTGACCGCGGCTGGGGTGTGGTTGCTTCTAGGTACTCTCAGCTGACAAAGAAGGAAGTATATGTGTGTCTATTAACCCATGTGTATACAAACACACCTCGTTTTATTGTGCTTTGCAGACATTGTGTTTTTTACAAATTGAAAGTTTATGGCAACCCTGTGTCAAGCCATTCTCTTGCCACAATTTTTCCAACAACATTTGCTCACTTTGTGTCTCTGTGTTACATTTTTCAAACCTTTCATCATTATTGTATTTGTTATGGTGATCTGTGATCAGTGATCTTTGACATTACTACTACAACTCTCTGAAGGCTCAGATGATGATTAGCAATTTTTATCAATAAAGCATTTTTAAGTTATGTACATTGGTTTTTATATACATAAAGCTATTGCACACTTAATAGACTACAGTATAGTGTAAACGTAACTTTTATATGCACTGGGAAACCAAAAAATTTGAGTCACTTTATTTCGATGTTCACTTTATTGTGGGTGCCTGGAACCGAACCTGCAGGATTTTCGAGGTATGCCTGTACACGTACCTAACATTCTCCCATATGTAGCCATCTGCATCCTCATTAAGCTAAACATGAGTTCATACTGATGCCTCTAACTCTAATCCACCACCACATGGATCATTTTAGCCTTCTCCCCTTCCTTAAGTGTAACCTCCCCCTCAAACAATGAGACACCTGGCTCCCACCATCTCATCCACTTAATTGTTTAATTCCAATATTGAAACCAAGCAGGATCCTGCAGGGCATTCCCAGGAACAGACCCCTGTGTTCCCTGTTTCTTGTTTATAGAAACGCCTTAGCCACCTAAGCCTCCCCTGACTTCCAAAGAGCAAAGTTAATCAGAAAATTGAGAGGGACTTCACTGGCAGTCCAGTGGTTAAGACTCTGTGTTTCCACTGCAGGGGGCACAGGTTTGATCCCTGGTCAGGGAACTAAGATTGCACATGCTGTGTGGCACGGCCAAAAAAAAAAAAAAGAAAGAAAAGAAAAGTGAGAAAATGCAGAAACAAAGGAAAGCAGTCAAGCAAAACAAAATAATAACACTTTAGCCATAAAACAAAGTCAAGGACACTTCCTGCCTCCTCAAGGGCTGTAGATAATATCCTGATGAATATCCTTGGGCTGTTTTGCAGAAACTAATCCCCACCAGCTGGAGGAGGTTGACTGCAGGCTGACCACCAGCACATAGACTCCAGACGTGATGGAGCCAGGAAATCGATAGTTGAGGTTCCTGAAATATCACCCTGTTACCTCACCACCAACCAGTCAGAAGAATGTCCCCGAGCTGACCATGCCCCCCGTGACCCTCACCCCTAATGTTGCCTTTAAAAACCCTTCTCTAAGAGCCATTGGGGAATTTGGGTCTTTTGAGCAAGAGCTGCCTGTTCTTCTTGCTTGGTGTCCTGCAAATAAATGCTGTACTTTTCTTCACCACAACCTGGTGTCAGTAGATTGGCTTTGCTGTGCGTCAGGCGAGTGGACCCAAGCTCGATTCGGTAACAGTATACACGGATAGCAGTACCAGAATTATTAACCCATGCCCCCAGGAAACAACTTTATCAACCTATGCCTAGTTTCTTTGGCCTTTGGACTTACAGATTCCGCTTGTCTACAACACTGGTCATTCCTAAGGAGGTCAGTGCCCCACCCTCCTCAGTGAGGATGCTTTGTACATTTGTGATACAGTTAGATTGTTTCATCACATTCTGGATTCCATCCTGAGATACCCCAACCTCCTAAATGACCTTTTAACTTGCACACAATAAGGTGTAGTCTTTGTGCTGTAAAGTTCCATGGGATTTGACAAATGCATAATGTCGTATATCCACCATTACAGTTTCATACAGAATAATGTAACCATGCTAAAAAAAAATCCCCTTTGCTTCACCTATCCAATCCCTAATCCCTCCTCACAAATTCCTGGCAATCACAGATATTTTTACCATCACAAAAGTTTCACCTTTGCCAGAACATCATACAATCATAATTACGTAGTGTGTAGCTTTTTCAGACTAACTTCTTTCACTGAGCAATATGCATTTAAGATTCATCTGGAATGCTTCTCTATATCTATTGAGATGACCATATGGTGTTTCTTAATTTCTGTCTGTTATTGTGTTGAATTACATTGATCGATTTTCAAATGTTCATGATGTGCCTTGGTGTTATTTTCTTAATATTTCTTGTGCTTGGGGTTTATTCTTGGTTCTGGTTCTGTGCATTCTTGGTTCTGTGCATTCATGTTGTTCAGATATTTGTCCTTATACCTTTGGGGACTTTGGTGACAATATTAGAGGACTTTAATTTGTCACATAGCTCACTGTTTTCTATTCATTTTTTAGAATATTTATGTGTTTCATTTTGTATAGTTTCTAGCACTGTATCTTCCAGTTCACTAATCTTTTCTTCTGCAATGTCTAACCTGCTGCTCTTCCCCTTCAGTGTATTTTTCACCTGAGACATTTTAGTTTTCATCTCTCAAAGTTTGTCTTGGGTCTTTTATATCTTCCGTGTCTCTCTTTATCACGCTTCCTCTTTTTTTCTACCTTCTTGAATATAAAAATATAGTTATAATAATAGTTTTAATGCCCTTGTCTACTAAATCTATCTTCTTTGTCATTTCTGGATCTGTTTCTATCGATTGATTTTTATCCTCATTTTCAGTCATATTTTCCTGCTTTTTTTGCATGTCTAATAATCTTCTATTGGATGCCAGATATCATGTTTTCCCTGTACTGGATGTTTTTGTGTTCCTATTAGCATGCTTGAGCTTTCCTGGAATGCAATTAAGTGACTTGGAAACGATTTGTTTCTCTCAAGACTTGCTTTCAACTTTTAATACAAGATCAGAGCAGCCTTTAGCCTCAGGGTTGTTTTTCTCCTTTACGGAGGCAAAACCCTCTGGATGCCCCATGAACTCTGCTCAGTGCCCCATGAATTATGAGGTTTTCCACTCTGACTGGAGGAAACAGGCACCATTCCTTGCGCTGTGTGTGATCTGAGGGTTGCCCCCTCTTCTCCTTTGGCGGTCCTCTCCCTGGCCTCGGGTACTGTCCTCGCACACACACTGATCTGTGCTCACCTGAATTCTGGATGGGGATCCTCTGCAGATTTCTGGAATTTCCTCTGTGCAGTTCGTTTCAAAGTAGGATCCTGTGCTGTGGTTCCTACCCACCTTCACCTCTTGGACTCCCAGATTTTTCCTCGATGGGGAAACCTGTGGGCTCTGCCTGGACTTCCTTTCCCTGTGCTGCAGCAGGAACTCTCCTGCCCTAACCTTGGGCACTTCTGGGTCACACCTCTTTTGTTTCTCATCTCAGGGAACACTTATGCTTCCTGTTTTCCAGTGTCTGAAAACTGTTGCTTCCTAGATTTGTCTGTTTTTTCCTTTGTTTCATGTGGGACAGTAAGTCTAGGCTCGGTTAGTCCATCTGAACTGGAATTGGAAGTTGTCAGAGCTGGTCTCTTGAAAAACTTCCCAGAGGCCATCCTAAGTCTTACACAGTTATGGGACTTCCCTTTAGCATGCGTGTGTGGTACGTGTGTTGAGAATGTGTGTGGGGGGTGTGGGATATGTGTCTGTGTGGAGTGTGTGTGATGAGGGCTGACTGGATGTCATTTTCCACAAAAATGGCTTTTGGTTCAGGCCTGATAATTTGTCTTAGAATCAGAGGGAAAGCCTGCTGATTTAGTGCACTTTTCTGGAAGCTTTGTCTTCCTTGGCTGCACAGGGGCTCCCACCCCTGTCCTCGCGCAGGGCCCAGTGGGGTAGCTCATACCCACTGGGCGGAGTGAGGACAAGGGAGGTGGTCCATGCTCCAGACATGCCATGTGCAATCCTGGTCAAAGGGACCCTGTAAAATCAACGTGCCAGGGTCATGAGGAAGGACAAATGTGACACCAACAGAAATTGCTTTTACTACAAATGGATGGCAAGCTATTAAAACAGAATACCTACGTTTTTATTTTATTCTTTGTTATTTTCAGCACATAAAGAAGGTCATTAATTATTCCTTCTTTTTACCTCAACCATGATTATCCGAAGCCATTTGCCCAAAGCTGCGTGTTATCCAGATCTCATCCTTCGGCTGGCAGACAAACGCCACGTGGCTCATGTGGCCATCCACACTGCGGGGCTGATTAACCACTGCAGGGGCACCACCGTGAGCACCCGGCACGTCTGCCACTTTCTTCTCCAGGTGGTGGCATGAGCCCATCCCTCGCCTGGGGCCCCACTGTGTTGCGGTCTGTGTCTGGAGTGGCTCTGGAGGAGGAGGCTACTGGGGAATGACCCTGGAGAGGGACGGGGGGCCATAGTGTCCCCAGGGCTTCATCTGACCATCAGCACCAGGCCCCTCTGCAGGGCGGCTGCCCACTTCACACTCCACCACCCCCGAGGTGTCCCAGCAGCCCACATCCCGGCCAGTTTCCCACACTTTGCCGGTCAGCCAGGTGAAAAGCGTTGTTCGACCTGCACCCTGATCCTCCAGGCCCCCCTTACTGCTCTGTTCACACACATCCCTGACCACTGGGGCTGCGCCCTCCCTGCTGACGTGTGGTGTTCTCACACCTGCAGCACTCTTCGTCCTCACTGTCACCAGAGCTGGGCGTCATGATTAAAACAAACCTCTCCATGCACCCTCAGCCCCACCTCTACTAGGGCCACTTTGACAGCAAACTTGATTTCCTTGAAAGGATTTTATAAATATCCTCGTGCACCAGTGAAATGGTGAATGTTCAAGGGGATTAGTTCTTCACTGCTGTTCAGAAAAGAACTCAAAGCTCCTGTGTATGGGTTCGGAGCTGTCTCCCAAGCTTTACCGAGGGAAGGGGGAGGTGGACACAGTCCGCCAGCAGCCACGCAGAAGAGGAGGGGGCCATGGACGCGTGTGCCACCTTGCACATTTGGGGTGGATTCTCCGCCCCGGACCCAGGCTGCCTGTCAGGGGCGGGGCTGGGATGGTGGGACCCAGGCAGAGAGGGGGCAGGTGGGAGGGAGACATTCAAGGCATCACCTTTTATATTTTTTGACATTTGAACTATGCAAATACACTACCTATTCAATAAAAGAAAGACAAAAAAAAAAAAACCAAACCCTGAAAAAATAAGTTAAACTTTAAAAAAAATCTTTGCAAGTTGGATTGTCAAAACACGGCCTTCTCATGACTTTAACGTGACTCTTCTTAGTTCTTGTTTTGAGCCGTCGCCATCTCCATCGCACGCCCGTGTTTCAGCATGTGTGCTCCTCTTTTCCTCGTTGGTCCAACAACGCTCATCAAACACAGGAATGCGCAAATACGTGCAGACACACCCACTGCCTGAGGACAGCAGCCCCGCCTGGCGGCTCCACGCAGACCTGTTCCCAGTGAGCCTCGGGGCTGCAGTCCCGTGGGGTGCTCTTTGACCTAAAGATGTTTTCAGTTGAACGTAGGCATGCCCGACAGTCTTTTCCCTTGTAATTTCTCCCTCCGGCCTCCCCAGATCTATGCGGTTATTGATGTTTATGTTAAAATTCGATTTACCTGGAGTTGTTTTCTGTGTGCTGTGAAGTTTGAGTCTGCCTTCCTCTTCTTCCCAAGGGCTGAGTGTCCCAGCGCTGCCCCTTCCCCTGGACGTGTGTAAGCCGCCTCCACCCAGCCCATCCCGGCTCCTCACATCAGCACCACTCCCTTCCCTGCAGCTGCTCTTCTGCAAACAAAAAGTAGTTACATTATACACATTTATTCGTAGAGATGAGCTTTAGAGACAACTTTCCAAGTTGAAAAAAACACGTTCCTTGTATCCTGATGGGCCTTGTACTGATTTTACAGATCCGTCCTTGGGGAAAGGCAACTCGGCACCACGAGCCTTCCCCTGGGCTCCGGGTACATCTTCTACTCACTTAAATGTCCGTCCGAAAGCTTTATTGTTTCCCCATATATGTTCTGTACATTTCTTGTTAAGTTTATTTCTAAATATCTTATACTTTATTCTAGATATGTCCATACATATACATATTTTTTTAACAAGTTACTTTACTTAATTCTCTTATGAGTCTAACATTTTTCCAAGTGTCACACTTGGCTCTCGCGGGTGGTCTAAATCTGCAGCCAATGGCAGGGGAGTAGCTCCAGTGTGGGCCATGGGACTTTCCGACCCTTCCCGGCATTCCCGCCCGGTCACACGTCAGGGGCCCCGTCACACCCGGGAGAAGTCACAGCCCAGGGATGGGGCAGAGGCAGGACCGGCAGACACTGACCTCTGGGCTAACGGCTGCACCTTGAAGGCCAGGGCCCAGCTCCTTGATCTCTTTCGCCCCAGGTCCCTGTGGTCACCTCCTGCACGGTGTCCATTCTTGCCCTTTCTGCTGCATGAAGCTGGGTGGGGACGGGTCAGATCTGGGGCAGGGGGAGGGCTGGTATGGCTCAAGCCTCAAGGGAGTGTGTCTGGGCAGCTGAGGAGGGGGGCTCTGGCCAGCGCTGCCCGCAGATCTGTCTGCGGTGATGGAAACAGCCCACGTCTGCACTGCCATTCACATGTGACCGAGGGCCTGAGACACAGGAACTGGACTTCAAATTCTGCTTAATGCATTTGACAGGACACACACAGCTAGTGGCCACTGTGGCAGACAGAGCAGGTCTGGAGATGACAGGAAACCTTAGACACCCGGCTGGTCCAGGCAGGACCACAGTCGACGGAGCCCCAGCTGGGTTTGGGCTGAAGGAAGAACACCTGGGTGCAGAATCCCCCATGAGGAGGGCGGAGGGGACCACAGTGGGAGCCGGCAGAGAGCACTGTACGCTGCTCCTCTGTCTCGGGCCACGTCTAGGGCCCCCAGGGGACCGTGGCAGGCCAGCCTCGTAGATGCCACGGCTTGTCCTCAGGTTCCCCTCCGTGATCTTGGTGTGTCTGGATGGCCCCTGTCACAACCCTCGTGTGAAGTGTGGGTCTGGGGACCATGATGGGACAGGGCGGGTTCTGCATCGGAGCTGATGGGGAGGCCGTGTCACCTGCCAGGGTTGACAGTGGGGTCCCCGGGGCGCAAGACCTGGGGTAGGAGGAGGGGGACACGGCCCCAGCTGCTGGTCCGTCCTCTGCTTCTCTGCACTATTTGAAGAGGTGAGAGTCATTTTTCCAAGTTGAAAATGTGGCTGTTCCCTTGATAAATGTGCACAAGAGGCTCAAGAGAGACAGGACAGCACCGTGAGGGACATGGCTTCATCCTCTTGTCCGAGGGCAAGCTGGCTGGTGTGCCCCACTTGGAGGTGGACAGTGGGGCCGGGTGGCCACCCCCGCCTGTTCTCGCCCCCGGACCCGCTTCCCTGCTTCCAGCCAGACAGAGCCCGGGAGCAGAGGCAGAGAGATAGTGGGACCCTCCCCTGGCTCCACGGCTGGCCCCTCTTGGCTCCCTCCCGGACCAGGGCAGGGCGAGCAGAGCACGGCCACGGCCAGATCCCCTCAGAAGGAAGCGCGTGGACCACACGGGCCATTCCATGCTGTGTTTCAACTGCTTAGCGAGGTCTTTGTACCTGAGAGCTGCCACCCCAACTGGGTCTCAGGAGGAATCGAGTGATGTCACGCTCCACCCGGTTGGGCCCCTGACCCGTGGCCAGGCTTGCAGGTCGCTTGTCACTGATGCCCGGCAGCATCAGTGGGCCCATCCGGTGCAGGGTGCCCAGAGACAGCCCCCCGGCTTCCCCCGGGGGCAGCCTAGCCGGGCAGGGCATAGCCCGCACCCCAGCAGGACAGTCGTGCCCACAGCTGCCCCAAGAGAGCGAGAGAACTCAGGGCTGGGCCTGGCCCTCTGTGTGCCCAGGCCCGAGGAAATAGCCAGCGCCTCCCTGCACCAGGTCCCTGGAGAGGAGAGGCCCAGGGTGGTCCGAGCACCTGAAGAGGAGGCTGGGCCGGCCTGGAGCCGTCTGCAGTGGTCACGTTATGCCTCCAATTAGCCCAGTCGGCCTCCCGGCCCCATCACTGCGTGTGGGCCTCGTGCTGCCTGTCCAGGACCCCCACTGTCTCCCTGGGGCTCTCGGGGGCCCCCAGTGCGGTGAAGCAGCTGGGGTGAGTCCTTCCCGCCCTCTGGACTCAGCTCAGGATTTCTCAGTGGCTGGGCCTGCAGGCCGGGGGCTTGCAGAGTGGAGCCGGCAGCACCTGAGTCCCAGGGTCACCCGGCTGAGGTCCTGCCTGCCCTGCCCGCCCGGGTTTCGAGAGACCAACTTATGAGCCATCAACATCCCCGGCAGCAAGGAGGCCCTGGACTCTCTCATCGGAGCAAGGGCGAGGCAGCTGTTTAACTATTGATCTGCCGGCAGCCTCATTTTGAAAGCAAGGCTCTAAAAATATCACGAATAGGTGTGCCCAGGGTGCACCTTCCGAGGGCGGAGCTGGTGTTGAAAGAGTAGTGAGTCAGACACCGGAGGCCGTTCCCCGCCCACAGCATGGCTCACCGCCTCACCCTCAGGGAGCCGAGGCCCAGGGCAGCGCGGTGCGTTCACCAATGCACCGGTTTTCCCTTGGCGGCATTTTCTGCTCATGCTGAGGGTCTGTGTTGTCAACTAAGCCGCCAGCGCCTCGTCTGAGCTGGACGAGCTCGCCCCTCTTGTCCCCCGTGGACCATCAGATTCTCCCAGGACAGCAGGGCAGAGGGCAGTGAAGACGGCAATCACAGGGCCCTGGCACCTTCCAGGGTGAGTGTCGCCATCCTGTATCTGGTGGCCCACCCCCTGCTAGCCTATCCCCACCTGCCGTCCACCTGCCCCAGGTGAGTCAGGATTGAGTCACCTGAGGGGCAAGGGCACTCACAGCTCCATCCGCATCCGTGGCCTCCATTGGCCCTAGGGGCCACACCGGGCGGTCAGCCTGGAGACCCAACCCCAGGTCAGCTCAGGACACAGAATGAGTCCCCACCCCTGCCCCGGCCCCGAGCATCCCTCTGCCTGCTTCCGTGAGCGACCTCGGGATGGGTCTCCGCACCCTAACCCCTCTCGGCTCCTCTGCTGTGGCCACACCCCTCTTGGGGAACAAGGCCAGAGCTGGTCACTCTCGGGCAGACAGTCATGTGCCAGTGGGCCCCCGCCCCCCCTTATGCTTGTTGCCTTCCCTCCCCTGTGAGTGAGCAGAGACCAAAAGGTGCCCCCCGTTCCTGGTGTGGGCACGGGGTTTGGGACCAGGTAGGGACAACAAGGCTGCCAGCCGGCACTTGGATTCACCCTATGTGGACCAGAGGCCTGGGAAGTGTGGCAGGGGTGACAGGGTAGAGCCGTGGGGGGAGGGGCAGGGGCCCAGGGGCACAGAGGGGGGCGGGGTGGGCCATGGAGGGGGGCGGGGGCACTCGGCGGGCAGCGCTCCCGGGACCAGGCAGCGGCAGACCGGCTGAGCCCCAGGAGCCTGCGTGGAGGGGTCTGGCCTTGCTCCCGTCCACCAGCAACTCCAGAAGGCCCCCGTTTCCCGTCCAAGCAGGACTGGGGGAAACCGGCCGTGAGGCACCTTTTAAATACTTGGCAACGTGGAGAGACAGATGGGTAGCGGCTGAACCCAGATCGTTCCTCTTGTACCCTCCGGGCTCAGGCCCTTTCCGCTGGCACCGCCGCCCACCCTCCAGTAGACAGTGTGTCCGTGTGTCTGGTGCTTTAGTCAGCTCCGTGCTTTGAATGGAATTCAATTAGTTTTAATTAGTACAAATTTAATCAATTTTAATCACTTTTAACTAATTTAAAATTTTTATTAGTTAAAAATCAGGGCTTTCACATACAAATGTCAGATAGCAGACCCTCGGCCCCTCTGTCCGCATCTCTATGCTCCCCTGCACCAGCTTCCTCCTGCTTCGAGGCTCTGACCCACGACCCGGCTGCCCTTGGGCACCGGGCTCTTGCCCACAGAGACCAGAAGGGCCAGAGAGCCCACCAGGTCTCTCTGCTGCACCCCGTCCCCTCCGCCCCCAAAACAGTCGAAAAGCAGCCGGAGAGGCGGCAACCCCGCCTGAGGCTGGCCAAGCTCTGAGGCCTCTCCTTGGGGAGAGGTGAGGAGTCACCCGGGGCAGGCGAGGCGAGGGCTCCCCTGGAAGCACAGGGTCCCTGCTGGGTTCCCTTCCCCTCCCTGTCCTGCTCCCCTCCCCCCCGGCCTGGTCTTGCCAGCTCGCAGGACGCAGTGACTGCTCAGAATCAGCAGAAAGAGTTGGTCTCAGGAGTCAGCGCGCAGCCTGGCCCCAGGTGGGGTGCCCTCACCCTCAGGCCACCACACGGCCCAGCCCACCCGCAATCAGCTCTCAGGGCCCCCAGGGGAGGAGCCTGGTCAGTGAGGGTCCCAGAGCCAGGAGGGCAGTGAGGGCCAGTCAGGACAGGTGAGAGGCACTGAGGACAGGTGAGGGCCAGTGAAAGCAGGTGAGGGCAGGGGAGAACCAGTGAGCACAGGTAGGGGCAGGTGTGGGCAGCTGAGGGCAAGGTAAGGGCCAGTGAGGACAGGTATAGGCAGGTGACGGTGGGTGTGGGCACGTAAGGGCAGGTGAGGGCAGATGAGGGCCCGTGACAGCAAGTACGGGCAGGTGAGGGCAAGGTGAGGACCAGAGAGGACAGGTATGGGCAGGCGAGGACTGATGAGGGCCAGTGAGGGCAGGTATGAGCAGGTGAGGGTGAATGAGGGCCAGTGAGGGCAGGGATGGGCAGGTGAGGGTAGGTGAAGGTTAGGTGAGGGCCAGAGAGGATAGGTATTGGCAGGTGAGGGCAGGTGAGGGCAGGTGTGGGCCTGCGAGAGCAGGTGAGGTGGGGTGAATACAGGTATGGGCAGGTGGGGGCAGATTAGGGCCAGTGAGCACAGGTATGGGCAGGTGAGGGCCTCTGAGAGCAGGTGAGGGCCTCCGAGAGCAGGCGAGGTGGGGGAGGGCAGGTATGGGCAAGTGAGGGCCATTGCGGGCAGGTGAGGGCAGGTGAGGGCAAGTACGGGCCGGTGAGGGTCAGTTTGGACTCCCAGCCTGCGCTCTTCCACGCCCATGTCTTCCTGCAAACCCCGCTCCCAAGGTTATAATGACGCTCCTGCCCGTGGCCATTTCTGGTGGGCATCATCTCGTATCTCTGAGCACTGTTTACCCACTGACCCCTCTGCCGACAGACTGTCCCACCAGTGTCCTGTCTGTGAGCCCCAGGGCAAGCCTCCCTCTTGGGCGGCATCGCCATATGCAGAGCCCATGACAAGCAGCAGCCCAGCGTGGTGGGGTGGCTCAGTCCACCCTCCTTCCTAGAGGCGGGGGTCAGCACCTCGCTGGGCCCCTCGGCTTGAGGAGAATTCCCACTTGGCTACTGCCTTGAGCAGAGCCCCCCGAAAGGCAGGCACGTGGTAAGCCTGACCCCCTGACGCCCTGCACCGCACCTGGCGGCCACAGGTGTCCCTGCAGCTGCCTTTCGCGGGGCCACTGCTGCTTGTGAAGCGGGTGGTGTCTGCACCCCGCCCCCTCTCCACTTCCCACTGCTACGCCCCTCCCCTCCTGACCCACCCCCTCGGCCTCTCCCCACCTGCCTGCTGCTTGCTGGTTCCAGGATCCAGGGCCCTCACGGTGGGCCTGCCTGGCACCCCATCCAGCCCAACCCTTAAGCTCCCAAGCGTGGCTGTCGTGCCTTGCTGCCTGCGAAGCGGGGGCCCCCGAGGCCAGGAGCCCCCTGCCACCTGGTGGTCACGTCCCAGACAGGGCACGTCTCAGCCACCTTGCTTTCAGAAAAGGTAGTAGAAGAGAAGCCAGTTCCAGAGCCGTTTACTTAAACATTTAAAATGGGTCAAATAACAGGGTGCCAGGTTTTGGAAACATAAACCATGGACTAGCCCTATAAATCCGGAATTCGTGACAGGGCCCTTCAGGGAAGAAGAGCGGGCTGAGACTAGGGAGTGCTGACCCCCTGGATTTTCTATCGAAAATGATAGGAAGGTGCCATGTTAGGACTTGGTAAATCTGGATGGTAGGTTAAAAGTAAAATAAAATAAAGTAGGGAAAACTCCAAACACTAACAAAAAGGTTCACCTATCAATTTGTCAGTAACAATAATAAGAGTAAAAATAACAGCAGCACAGCAGCCAAAAGTGGAAGCTACCCCAGTGTTCACGGACAGATGGACAGATAAACAAAACATGGTCCATCCACACAACGGAATATTATGCAGCCTCAAAAAGGAAGGACACTCTGACACCTGCTATGACATGGATGAACCTCGAGGTCATTATGCTCAGTGACGTAAGCCAGTCACAGAAGGACAAATACTATCTGATCCACTTACATGAGGTCCCTGGAGGAGCCAGATTCATAGGGACAGACAGCAGGACGGTGGGGGCCAGGGGCTGGGGGAGGGGATGGGGAGTGAGTGTTTCATGGGGACGCTTCAGTTTGAGGAGATGGAAACTCTGGAGATGGATGGTGGTGATAGTTGCACAATAATGTGAATCTAGTTAGTGACCCTGAGCTGTGCACTTAAAAATGGTTTAAATGGTACATTTCATGTTATGCATATTTTACCACAATAAAAAAGTAATAATAATAGCCAGGCCCAGGGGTGTTGGTGCGATGGGGACCCAGCCCCGCTGGCGGGGTGGGTGGAGACAGTAGGTGTGAAGGGGCAGCCCCGCAACTGTAACTCCTCTGGGACTCCGTCCTGGTGGGTTGGCAGGGGGATGTGGCCTCAGGTATGGCCATTACAACCTGATTCAGGACCTGTCACTCAGACGAAGCTTGAACGTGCGGCGTCTCTGGTTCCCTTGGCCGGGATGAGCAGAGGACGCCCGCCCGACGATCCCAGGGTGCGCAGGGCCCGCTCCCGCCCCTTCTGTGGGGACCAGCACCCCACTGCCCTCCAGCCACGAGGCACCGAGGGCCCGTTCCTGGTCCGGGGCTGGGGCTGGTCACCCGCCCAAGGCAGACACCGCCGGCCTCACAGCACAGAGGGTCAGGGTTTATCCCCAAGGTCGGGTGGGCTCCTTCCCTGGGGCGAAGGGAGACAGCGGAGACTCCCGGTGCCGGGAATACGCACGTTTCCAACGTGGGAGAGTCTGTTGGCTCAGCTCTGCTGGGAGGAAAAGCTTCTTGTGCCCCAGGTCTTGTGTAAAAACCAACAAAGCAGTGGTACATGTCGTGACCCGTCCCGCCATCACCTGGGCGCTGGCGCAGGGCGGGCGGATGGGCAGGCCCTGTGTCGGGCAGAGCCCCGAGGGGGGGGACGAGCTCAGCCCAGGCCTGAGGGGCACAGCGGGAGGGCCCACTCGGGGCTCAGCTCAGGGAGCCAAGGAACGGCTCGGGGCTCAGGGCTCCTCTGGGCAAGTCACCTCCTCCTGTCCTGGGGACGACGGCGACATGCTTGCCCCTCCACCCAGGATCCTCAGGAGGTCTGCGCCCCGGGGCCGGGTCTCTGCTCGCTTGGACACTGCCGGGCGCTGGCCCTGGGCCGAACTCCAAGTGCGCGGCCTGCCCTTCCAGCAGCGCCCCTGGGCAGCGGTGCCAGCCTGGTCCCCCAGAGTCCCCTAAGTGTCCCCAGGACAGACACAACACACAGCGGCAGGCAGAGCCGCACCGCCTGCGGAGGCCGCCTGCTCGCCTGAGGCTCTTCCGGAGGCGGGTTCGCTCTGGTTCCTCGCAGCACAGCACTGCCAATGACACTCACCCTGCCTGAGGGTCCGGCCTTGGGGCGGCGCCTGCTCTCTTGTGCCTCGTGCCCCCTCTTCTGGGTCCCGGGACATGGAGAGGGGACAGTCCCTGCCTCCTGGCGCTGCAAGAGGGACCGGGGGTGGGGGGGACCAGCAGGTGACACAGACACAGATCCACAGGGGAGAGCACCTGGGTGTGCACCTGGGAGCTGGGGGATGGGACGGCCGCAGGGGGAGGGGCAGGAACGGGGAGGGAAGGGGGAGGGGAGGAAGCTCGACCGACCCTGGAGTCTCTACGGGCTGGACCTGAGGTCTCGAGCTCTCTCAGTTTCTTTACGCACTCACACTCACGCACGTGCGTTTACACGCACCGTGCACACAGGAAGGTATGAACACAGCGGCCCGTGTGTGATCCCGTGTTTGCTCTCTGCCTCTTCCAGACACAGCAGTTCCTGTGTCAGGATGTGGTTTTAGCAGCCTCGTGGTGTCTCCTGCAGCCCTGCCCCCACCCCCCGCTTGTGCAGCCCAGCCGAGGTCCCGCTGACGTCTCAGGGTTTGCTTTCTAAACAGCGCAATACTTCTGTCCGATCACAACTTTACGGAGGTGTGGTTTACCCCAGCGGCAAGGTCTCTCATCGTTAGCACGAGCCGGCCGTGGACTTCATGCTTGTTTGCCCTCAGCCTGGAGAAGGGCCTCCTTCCTCATCTCGTTGCCCCCGCCCGGCCCACAGGCTGAGCCCAGACCCCCAGCTCCGCAGAGGCGATGCCCGGGTCTCAGGGGACCCCTAAGTAGCCCTCTGTCTCCCGAGGGTTTGGATGCTTTGAGCACGGCGGAGAGGGCAGCAGAGGGGCTGTGCTGCCCCTCGTCAGTGAGAAGGCGCGGCCCCCAAGCAGACCTGAAACATCCAGCAGGAGGGTGGGCGGCAGCGAGCCCCAAAGGTCTGGGGTGGCGGAGGGGAGCACTGATGCCGCGGAGCAAGTCCCCCTCCCCACGCCGGGCTTCCAGTCTCACCAGGCCCCGCCCCCACCCCACCCTCATGGAACCTGAGGAGGTTGGGCCGGCGTCTGGCTGCCTTCCCACCTCCCCATGAAGCCCTGAAGGCAGGTGGTGGCTGAGCTGGTCATCCATCTTCCCAGGGAGCCCACGAGCTGAGGGCCACGCTCGTCCCCGCTCTACCTGGCTTGTCCCCCCTCCCTGGCCTATCCCCTAACCCTCCCAGAGCAGGGCCCACTGCAGCACTCTTATAGCAGCACCCCTGCTGGGGCAGCCCCTGGGCAGCCACAGCACAGCGTCGGGTGGACCCCAGGCTGCTCACAGTGACCCCGTCCTCCAAGTCTCCCGACAGTCACTGCTGCAAACTGATGGCCGAATAGCCTGTCTAACGAGAGATGAGGGACATTTAGACCCCTGCGGAATCACAACGAAGCTGTTTAGAACAATAATAATAATAATATCAAGTAATAATAGGAAAGTGCTCAGAAGACATTAAAATAACCAGTGGGAAAAGAGCCAGTACAAGGTAGAATTTGAATGTGACCATTTCAGAGACTGCCCTGCCCGGTTCTCATTTCCAGAATACAGATGAACCCTCTCACCCTCCAGAAGCACTGGTGTCCTTAGCCTTCTCTCCCACATGGAGTGACACCCTCTCTACGTGAAACATCTGGGAGTAAGAGGGGTTTCCATCCAGCCCGGAAATCACTGGCAGTGGACGCTGGCTGCAAACAAGCTATTTTTAAAACTTCCACATAACATTATTCTTAGTGGCCAGAGACTGGATGATTTGCCTCTGAGGTTGGGAACAAGGCAAGGATGTTGGTTCTCACACGAGAATCAAAGTGATAAGGCAAGGAAAAGAAATAGAGGCATAACAATTGAAAAGGAAGACATGAAAATCTCTATACACAGATGGCATGATTGTGAGTACAGGAAAGTCTAAGAAAGCGATCCAGGAATAATTGGATCAGTAAGTGAACTTAGCAAGGTTACAGGATACAAAGTTCATACAAAAATAAACTATATTTCTATATTCTAGGAACAAATAATAGGTAGATAATAATTTAAAAACACCATTTACAGTACCATTAAAATCATAAAATATCTAAGAATTAATTTAACGAAAAATTGCATGTTCTTTACACTGAAAACTACAAAACGTTGCTGAGAGAAATTAAAGAGTATCTAAAAATGGAGCAATGTACCATGTTCATGGATTGGAAGGCTCATTGCTTGGGTGAAAATTCTCTCAAAGTTGGTCTATAGATTCAATGCAATCCAATCAAAATCTCAACAGGCTTTTTATTTTGTAGAAATTGAGAAGCTGATTCAAAATTTATAGGACAATGTAAGGAACATTCAATAGCCAAAACGATTTTGAGAAAGAAGAGGAAAGTGGGAAGGCTCAGACACACAGAAAATCAAAGGGAATGAATTGAGTCCAGAAAAAGACCCACACATACACAGACAACTGACTTTCAACAAAAGTGTCAATATAATTCAGCTGGGGAAAGAATAGTCTTTGCATCAAATAGTGCAAGAACAGCCGGGTACCCACTGGGTACCCATTTTCACAACACTCGTTTGAAATGGGCGATGAACCTGATGACTAAAAAGTCATTCGCCATCTGGTTCTGTGAGAATTAGGCCACTGGCCACTGCAGTCCTGACAAACACAGCCTGAAAGGTGTTCAGGGCAGAGATCAGGAATGAGGCGCTCTGGGTGAAGGGCTCTGGGAAAACTGGAAGAACAGGATGTCAGATGGTTAGATATTTTCAGGAGAAAATTTTATGAACCCAATTCTTGCATCTTCTAATACCTAGAAAAGCAGTAAACCCATTAACACAGGCATCTGCTCCTCGTGACCAGCAGCAACCTTCTACCAAGATATGTGCCTGATTGCACATACTGCCTCACCAAAATCACGTGTATACTGGCCTCCTCGCTTCACCTCTTCAGAGCAGTTCCTCAGAGCTACTGAGAGGCTGTCTCCTGGGCTATAGTCCTCAGTAAGTCCCCAAATAAAACTGAACTCACGGCTCTCATGTTGTGCTTTTTTTTTCAGTTGACAAACCTCAGTTTAAAAGCTAAATCTGTAAAACTTCTAGACCTGTGTTGTCCATTTGGGGAGCCATTAGCTATACGTTGTATTTATATTTAAATTAATTGAAGTTAAGTTAAAAATTCAATTCCTAGGCATACTTCTAGTGCTCACACATATCTGGTGGCTGCCTGTCGGATGGCACAGACATGGGACATTTCTATCATCACAAGGATGTCTATGGGACTGGGTTGTTATACATGAAAACATAGCAGAAAATTTTCCCAAACTTGGGATGGGCAAATATTTCTCAGGATACAGCAAGCAATATTCATGAAAGGAAAATGGATGGACTGGACTTCATCAAAATTATATCTTCTGCTCTTTAAAGGATACTTAAGCAAACAAAAAGACAAGCCACACCTGGGGGAGAATATTAATATCCCATGTATCTAACACAGAACTGGTATCCAGATACATAATAATCATTACAACTCACCAAAGAGAAGACAAATATCCTGTTTTTAAAATATGCAAAAGATTTGAATGGCACTTAAAGATACACAAACTACTAATGAACACATGGGAACATGCTCCATATCACGACAGTTTGTTAGAAAGGCTGACATTTAAAGAGATGACATCACTCAGTGTTGACAGGGCTGTGGACGGGGCAATGGTACAGCCTCGGAACACAGTCAGGCAGTTTCTCACAAAGTTAAATGTGCACCTACAATAAGACCCTACAGTTCACTCTTAGGCATCTACTCAGAAGGGGTGAAAACATACATTCACCAGAAAAACTCGTGCACGGATGTTTGTAGCATTTTTATCTATAATCCTTAAAACTGGCAACAACCCAAACGTCCATCAGGGAATGAAGGATGAACACGTGAGGTGGATCCATATAATGAAAACTACTCAGAATAACAAGGAAAGAACAGTTGAGCGAATCCCAGAAGCACTGCTGAGTGCACAGCCCACCCTGAGTAAACCCTCTGCCCTTAAAACCCTGTCCTGAGGGAAGCAGCTCAGCGCTTGCCTGTGGCTGGGAAGGGGCTGTGGGCTCTCTGGGTGGATGGACGTGCTCTGTATCCGGGTGGGTATAGAGGTGGGCGGGTGCTGTCAGAATGCATTGAACTGCATACTTCAATTTATTTCACTGCAACTTATTGCATGTGAATTGCACCTTAATAAACTTGATTCTTTAGACCCCGCACTGCCCTAAGTGGGTGAAAGGCCGTGGGACCCCCATCTCCCTCCCTCATCTCCTGGGGGTGCAGCCCCAGCTTGTTTTGACAGGGAAACAGGCGTCGGGAGAAGAGGGTAGTGAGCAAGGGAGTCCGAGGGAACAAGAGGCTGCAGCAGCCGTGGGTGATGGCGAGGGCTACTGCCTGGACCCTCCCCAGCCAGGAGCGCGGGCTGCCAAGTGGACGGGGCGCTGGCACCCTGGCCCTCGGTCGCAGGTCAGTCCGGTGCCCTTGGAGCTTTGAGGTGCGTTGGGGGGAAGGTCAGGTGCACTCCATGTGACTTACACACATCTCCCACAGAGACCATCCCCCCCCGCCCCTTCTCAGCCCCAGGGCCGCCCTCCCAGGCCGCAGACCCCCGAATCCCTCCTGCGCTTTGGGGTCGATCTCTCCCCAGAACCCAGGCTGATGCGCTCAGATTTCCAGGGGTGGCCACGAGTGGTCGGGGCAGAACACTGACCGGCACCTGGCCCGACCTCGCCGCCCTCCCTGTCCCCGTCTCCCCAGCATTCTGACAGTGTCCCCCAGTTGCCCTCCTGCCCACCTGGCCCGGGGAGGCCTCCTGCTGGTCTGAGACACCCTCCTGGTTTGGGGCCTCCCACCTCCCGGTGTGCCCCAGGGGGCACGTGGGCCTGGCTCTGGGGACCCCTACCTGAGCAGCAGCCGGGGGTCCTTGCCTGCCCCCTCCATGTGCTGGATCCACTGCTGACGCCGCTGCCCCGTGGAAGTGAGTTATGAAGGGCTCTTCTCCTTGCAGTTTCCTTGGCTATTTTGTCTTATTTAGTCTTAGAAATGAACTTAAATTTTACTTGCCAAGTTTCATAAAACAGACAGCTCCTCCTGAGATCTGGAGCAGAACTGCATTAAATGAAGAGGCAGTGTCTCTGCAGACTGAGGTCCTGCCAGACGTCGTGGTCTCCCTCAGTGGTCACGCTCAGGGGGAGGGGCTGTGCACAGACCCCCACCTGTGAGCACCGTCCTCCAGCCCAATGGGGACATTTGTTTTTACTGTGTTTCTTGGTCAAATTGACAAGCATTTGACAAGCATTCCCTACGCCATGTTATTTTAATTTTTTGAGGAACTCTCTTTTGGATTTTTAAAAAATCAAGTTTTATTTGCTTTCCAGTTAATGAAATTCTGTTTTTCTCCGTATTTCATTCTTTTTTTACTTTCTTTTGTTCATTTTGTTCCGTTTTTGTTCTAGCTTCTGAGTTAACTGCTATGTTTCTTTTGTTTTAATAGTACAGCCAGGAAACGATGAACATGATCTAACAGGGAATTCTCCTGGGGCCCTTTGTCTGGGCCCCACCCACGTTGGTGATGGGTGTTTATCCACAGGAGCCTGGTTTCCTCTTCGACCTGTGGCTCACTTGGAAGAACGATTGAAAATTTTCAACCAGTCAGATTTGATTGCTTTTTTGGTATCATTAATATTTAGTTTTATGAAGTTAAGATCTGAGAATATGGCCTAAGCGAGTTTTCAGTTTTTGAAATTGGTTTGAGCTTTGATTTGCAGCTTGACTTTGGGTCATCTTTTAAACTTTTCCATGGGATTTTGGGGGAAAAATGTCTATTCTCTCTATGCATACTGCACTTTATATGAAAAATAGTATCAAAATTGCTCATAGTGGGACTTAAGTCTTCTACAGACTCACTATGCATGTTCCATGGGGATCTCTTGAGTTTGGCCACAAGAGTCAGCGTCCCCTCCATGGCTGGATGTGGCCGCATCCTCCCTGCATATTCCTGTACCCGGTGCAATACCATGTGACTCTTAGAACTTCTGCACCAGGCGGGGTCTGGGTGAGAGGCAGGAGTGGGCAGGGCAAGTCCCACCTCAGTGCAGAGTTCAGACCTCCGCCTGTTATCGCCTGTCATCCACGGGCCAAAGTCAAGGGGCGATGACTCCCCCACCCCCCCCCCCGGGCCACGCGCACCTTCAAAGACACCTCTGTTCCCAACAGCCCGGCACCCACCTCGGCTGACATGTCTCAGCTTGTTTGCTCCTGTCCTGACACAACCCCGCCAGCCAGAGGCTCCGTGACCCTGGAGTGGAGCCGAGGGCGCTCCAGCATCCATTACACCCCTGGGGGAGGACAAGGCCCCTTCCCTGACGTCCTGAACCCCCAGTGCGGACATTCCTGGTCTCCATCTGAAAGCAATGCTGCCCACGACTGTGGGCCCTAAGCCTCAGAGGCGCCCTGACTCCCAAGTCCCTCTTCCTGTGAGTAGCCGCAATCCTCCTGAAGTCCTCATCCACGTTTTCTGGGCACCAGAGACCGCAGTACACACTTCGCTGGTGAGGGCTGAACAGATGTTCAGGATGCGAGGCAGCAGGACGCTCGGGGCCGATCCGTCGTGCAGACCAGTGCCTCAGGGCGAGAGCCTGGGCCCCTGGCCTGACCCTGTGGTGGACGCGCCCTTGGGTGCCTTTGAGGGAATCTTTCCAGAAGGTGCTTGTTGAGGTGCCTGTGGCATGCGTGTGTGCCCATGTGTGCATGTCCCTATGTGTGCTGGCATCTGGCCTCAGCCTTGCTTCCAGAGGTGACACATGATACCGAGGCCGAGGCTTGGGGGAAGGCACGGTCCATCCCACTCGCCGACCAGGCCAGAGGTCACAGGTTCCCCAAGGGGCCCTGAGCCTGGGGCGGCCCAGGTGTGCTGGGCGGGTCCAGGGCCCTGTGTCCCTCCCGCGCTGAGCACCGCCGGTATGTCCTGGTCCCCACCCCCGGTCTCTCTGCGTCTCTCCATCTCTCTCCCTCCCTCCTCCTTCTCTCCACGCTCCCACACCTCTCAGCCTGCTCTCACTCAGCCTGCGTCACCTTGGCTCCTGTCTCCTTTCTGTCCCCCCTTGTTGGGCATTTTGCAGTCGAGGACAGTCAGCTCCTCTGGTTTGTGAGGACCCCATTCCTTCCCCACTCTCTGCTCGGCGCAGCTCAAGGCCACCCCCACAGCCCGTCCCTGGGCCCTCCTTTCGGGGATGGACCATTTCCCTGGGTTAGGCCAGGGTGTCCCCGCAGAGCCCGAGGGGCCTGGGCAGGAGCTGGCAGCGGGGAGAAGTCCACCATCCGCCCCCCCGAAGCCTGGGAGAAGCCCTTTGGGAGACTGGACGCCACGGACCCCCAAAGATGAGCCTCCCTTGAAGTCCTCCCAGGCGGAGTCG
Source organism: Eubalaena glacialis (assembly GCF_028564815.1). NCBI lineage: Eukaryota > Metazoa > Chordata > Mammalia > Artiodactyla > Balaenidae > Eubalaena > Eubalaena glacialis. Next base: position 1,033,554 of record NC_083721.1, read on the forward strand.
TGCCGGGATTGGGACCCCGGCAGGCTGGCCTGGACAGCAGTAAGCAACCTGGACTTGGGGTGCGGGGCTGTACATGGTGGTGGAGGGGGAGGGGATGGAAGGGGGAGGGGATACACTCTGGGGGGGGTTCCAGGAGGTGGTGAGCTGGGGACGCCTGGAGCTGACAGGCTGGGGCACCCCGTCGCGGGGAGACAGGGCTGGGTGGGCCAGGTACGGGCTGGGGGCTGTCATTCGCTACAACTGCTGAGCGCGCCTGAGCTCCCCTTTGAGAGGGGAGGGGTCTCGTGGGGCAGTAGACCCTGGACATCTCTGTGAGCACGCGTGACTGGAGCCTGCAGGCTGGTGAGGCTGAGGTTCAGCGCTGCCGGGCCCATCCTGACCCCTCCCGACCATGGGTCCACCCAGGGACCAACTCTCGCTCCCTCTGCGACCCCCGCGGCAGCTACCCCGATCCTGCGAGGAGCCGGCACGTAAACATCTGACGAATAGACTGTTAAAGCCAAGAGAACCACTTAAAGCCACGATGACTGAAGCACAAGATCCATCCCCCAAAGTGACCGCTCGCCCCCAAACCACTTGTTTCTGCACGTCTCTCTGCTTGGCAACCCCGCTTTCCAGCCAGCTGCACCTGCGGGGCCTCTGGGACCCTGTGCCCTGGCGTCCAGGCTGCTCCTGGCAGCAGGATCACATCCTGGACTCTGGAAGCCCTTCCCTCTTCCCACGGAGGAGCGGCCTCCTGGGGACAATGCCCATGGGGTGCTGTTGGGCACCGTGGCCCAGCCAGACACTGCAGCCCCAGCCGGACTGAGCCCGCCTGAGCCCCCCTTCGGGCCAGTGACCCCTCCACCCCGCCCCGGGCCCAGCTAATGCAGGATCCCTGAGCTCCGTGTGGCCAGGGACCAGAGCGAGGCTTGGGCTCTGTTACTCGGGCTCCACGCAGGCCCACATGCCAGAGAGAGACCACCGGGTGAGGGACTTGCGGGACGGAGCTCCGATCCTCACTGTGGGCCTGCTCAGGGGCAGCTGCTCTCTGCACACCTGTGCACACCTGTGTGTGCCACGGGGGCCCACCCTTCCTGTCCCGGTCCCAGGGTGCTGTCCGTCCTGCTCCCCAAGGGGCCGCACTGCTGGTCTGGGCCAGTTCCCAGACTTGGCCAATGGCAATGGCTCACTGGTGCTGGGTGCCCCGTGGCCACGCTCCTTTGTGCCATCCTTTAGGGCAGCAGGAGGGCGTAGCCACTCTCTGAGGTTGTGAGGCCAGCCTCCAGGTTCTCCCCCTCCCAGTAGTGAGGGGTGGGGAGCAGCGGGGCTGCCACAGGGGCTGCTCCCCACTGCTCCCGCCTGAGGGTCACAGCCTGGGCACCCGCAACTTCCCTGCCATGACTCAGAGGCCAGCATCCCTCACTGTCACGGGCCTCACTGCACCAGACAGGTCAAGTCCGGGGGGGCCGTCCTGCTGTGAGGAGCGGGGAGAGACACTGGCCTGTCCCCTCCCTGGGATCCCTCCAGGGGACCTTCTGCTAGGCCCAAACAGACCTCTGGTCCATTCCTTTGTCTTTGTGCCCCTCTCCCAATTGACGCTTCCTCCCTCGGGAAGGCTGAGCCTGTGCCTTGTTGGAGTCCCCAGTCAACCACCAGAGCAAGTGTGGGTCAGGGTGATCCGCACAGAAGGCTGCATGGGGGGAGGGGGCCCCTTCCAACCCCACAGTCCTGTCCTGCCTGGCTCAGTGACCCACGCCCCTGGCTTGAGTTTGCGGACTGGCTAGGAAAGGAGCATCTCAGAATGAATGAACCGAAAAGAAAAGGCACAGGGTGGCGGCGGGAGAGGCTGTGCAGAGGTCAGGGCGTCTGCACTCGTCGAGGGGCGGTCACAGCTTGCGGGGCGCTGGGGGACGCGTCTCTGTCCAGGTCCGTTGCCGGAAGCCTCCAGCACAACCCCGAGCTGTGATCAGTATGACCAGAGCCAGGCGCTGGGCGGGTAGGCGCCAGGGGCGCGCGAGGAGCTCGGGAGGGGGCTCCGGAGGGTGCGGCCGGGCGTGTGGACGCACGGGGAGTCGCCCGCGCTGGGCGGCCAGGGGCGCGTGATCGGGGGCGGCGACGCGGTGGGCTGGGGTGGGGACTGAGTCCCGAGTCCCGGGGCGCGGGGCGTGCGCGCGGGGCTGCTGCGCCCGTCCCGCGGGGACCTCGGGTGCCACGGTGGGGCGCGTGTCAGAGACCGTGCAACTGCTGTCGGCGGTGACGTGCGGCGGGGGCGGGACCAGGTGCGCCCCCTCCCCCAGCCTCCCGGAAGCGAGCCGCCGCGGGGCATTATGGGCAGTGTGGTCCCTTCTAGCGCCAAGCAGCGGAGGCCGCGAGCGCTCAGGTAGTGGGGCTCCCCTGTCTGCAGGAGCTCCGGGGCCGAGGACCGGGGGCTGCGGGAGGAGCGCGGGGGTGCACGCGCTCCGAGTGTCGGGGTGGACGGTGGACGGAGGCTTTGGGGCCCGGGGAGAGCACAGGGTGCATGGGCCCCTGGTGCCGGGCTGGGCGCGGGGGCGCTGGCGCTGAGTGAAGGGGCGGTGAGTCCCACGTGCAGCCTCGCCCCATGTGGGAACCCAGGCGCACGCTCCAAGCGTCTGTCACCTTCGGTCTCCGCGCGGGCCTGTGGAGAAGCCCCCGGTGCGCTTCTGGTCTCCAGCCAAGCCACTGTCGTTTCCTGCGCCCGGAGTCTGTAGTTGTGAACAACTTCCCCTTGGAGCAGCTCCTGGCGCGGTTGGAGGCCAGCGCTGGAGACTGTCCAGAGCAGCGGGACGCTCTACACGTCTGCGGGAGGAAAGCTATCCCCCGGGTCCTATCCGAAACACTTGTCCTGAGTGTCCAGGTATCCGCCAGGCACACACGTGTGTTCATGGGGTTCCTCGCCATGTGGGGATCCCCGGCCGCAGGTCTCAGAATACAGGTTGGAATCTGGGCCAGCTCAGAACTCCAGAATGCATCTAGAAGCAGCAGCTGTCTCCCAGGCTGCCCACAGTGCCGGAGCCGTAGTCCTCGGAGCTCCCTGCTGGGGGCCCAACCTCGCTAGGGGAGAACCCGGCTCGGCGTCCGCCCTTTCCTCCGCACCCCCATCCCAGGCCCCAGTACAGGTGGCCTCTCCTCCCGGGGGCCCTGCTGCTCCTGTGTGGCAGCCCGTGCTCCCGGGATGGGGCCAAGCAACTCCCCGTGACCCTGCAGTCCAGCCATGGGCCCATGAGCTGGCAGCCCTCCGCCTGTTTTGGAAGCTTTGGGAAGCGCGTCCGGTGGTGCGGAGCCAAGTGTGGGAGGGACGCACCTTCCAAAGTGGGCCCGGCCTGGTGTGGCGGGTGTCCCTTTAGTTCGGATCAGTGCCACCGATCACGGCCCTGGGTGGTGGTCCCGCAGCGGCCGCAGTGCCGGCTCCTTGAGGCCTGGCCCTTCTCTCTTCAGTGAGGCCTGTAGGGGCATTTCCGCCTGTGACGGGTGACAGAGGTCAGCGCTGCCTTGCGGCCCCCTCCCCGCAGTTCTGCCCTGGGTACCCCTGCAGGGGCCTTCTCACCGTGGGGAGCCAGGGGTGCTGGTGAAGGGCAGGCCCAGGACTGTGCCCCCCACAAGAAGTTGGAGGAGGGCCTTATGTGGGTGGAAGGGACAGATTTTAAAGCAACGCTCAGGAAAAAACGTCAACCAGGAATGAAAGTGGCCATTTCTGAAGGGAGCCCTGCAGGGTCTGGTACCTTCTGTGCTTCTCGGCATCCTCACTGCTGTTTCTGCTTCCCTGGCACGGGGCAGGGGGAGGCCGGGCTCCAGGGGTCACTGGGCCGCCACGGAGCGGTAGAGGTTTCCTAGGATAGGCGGCTGCCTTTGTCCAGGGTGGGCATCTTCACTCACGTCCTTGGACAGCGGGTCCCTGGCACCCGGGCTGAGTGAGAAGCACAGAGGTAGTTGGAGGCCCTCTTTCTGGCGCGCGTGATGGCCCTTCCCAGCCCCGGTGAGAAGGCTGCCTTCCTTCGGCCACCCCTGCTGGGTGGCAGGCCTGAGGCTCAGGGGCTCCTTGAGCAGATGTTTTTGGAGACAGCAGGTAGAAGGCTCCCCGTGCAGCCTGGGAGACCCTCCAGCCAATGGGCTGCAGCCCAGAGGCGAGACCGTGCGCACGTGAGCCCAAGGTGAGCCCTTGGCCCTTTGCTTCCTGTGATCCAAGAGCAGAGGAGGCCTGGGTTTCTCCCTGCTGGCTGGGGGGGAGGCCCCTCCTTCCTTCCAGCTGTCCCGTAACTCAGGAGGAAGGTGAGGGACTCCAGCACTGAGCACAGCGTCCCCAGATTGTAGGGGTGGGGCTGGGAGGGAGGGGGCGCAGCTCGTGGGACACTCCCTGAGACCCCATGTAAACCCCGTCCCTTCAGCCCTGCTCCCCGGGTGTCAGCAGACACTGCCCCCTACCCGCCCCCCACCAGCTCCCTGGCCATTGCAGGGTGTGGACCCTTGCACGTCCTTGCTTCTGGGGATGGCGGTGGTCCACCACTGTGTTGTGACCCTGGAGGACTCCTGGGACCCTCAGGGCTGGGTGCCGGGGCCCTGGGGCCCATCTGCGTGTTGGTGGAGGCGGGATTGCGATGTTGGCCCGAGATACTGGAGGCGGAGCTCTTATCGGTGACCAGCTGGAAATCCCGAGGCAGCAGCTCCCTGCGTGCTTGGTCACCTGTTTGGGCATGTCCGGGGGCCATGTCAGGGTGCAGAGTCCTGGGGTGTGTCCGAGACCTTCAGACAAACTTCTGACAAGCTCTCACTGGAGTCTCAGAAGCACCGCCTTGGGGTTTCAGAAGCCATGGGAGTCCAGGAAGTAGAAAGAAGAAGCTGGTGAGCTTGCTGGGTTCTGGTGTCTGAGACTTCCGCCCCGGGATTTGGGGGACGCCAGGTAGGGAAGCCTCTGTCATCTCCTTCAGAACAGGGGGGCCGGGAGCAGGGGCCCCCAAGCCCCTGGGGGACAGGGAGGGTGGGGGCCCACTCCTGGGGACCCTGGGCTTTGTAAATTCTTGGCTGTTCACCCCACGCTGGGTGCTTAGCTGGCTGAGAGTGTGCATTTTTCTGGCACCCAGGGGGCAGCACCCCAGGAGTGGGAGAGTGAACTTGGCGGACTCCTGGGGCTGGAGTGGGGAGCCGTGTGTGCACCCCCCGCCCCAAACATCAGAGTCTTTCTGCTGGAGCCATTTGGCCTGTGTGCTCTTGGTGGGCCACACCTCCTAGGGGGAGGGGTGCCGGCGGAGGGGCCGGGTTCCAGCCCCCGTCCTAGCTGGTGTTTTGCTTGGCCCTCGAGAACGTTGGGACCTAGGACCCTGTAACTCCTGGGCCACTCTTGCCCCCCTCACCCCTACCCTGCCCCTCATTGTAGCTTCACAAACAGACCTGCCAGCCGCAGCTTCTTCAGGGGGTTTACTGCCGTCACACAGCAGCCCCCCATTTTCCCGCAGTCACAGAAATAAACACAGGAGGAAAGAACAGCCGGGCTCATCTGACTGTAGTAGTTCCCCTTGCTGAGTGAGGCCCAGGCCTGTGTTGAAATCATGGTACTTGGGTGAAGTCTTACTCTGCCCTCGGTGGCCCCTGGGGGTTCTCTGCCCCCGTCACCGACCCCTGTACTGTGGTCTGGTGTGTGCCTGGCCCGGCAGGTCCTCCTCTGCCACGTCCTCTGGACCATCGCGGGCGCGACTGCTCCTCCTCTAGGTCTGGCACTTGGACACGCCTGGTGCTGTGGCACCGTGAGAAGCAGGCCGTCAGACCTTGCGGGGGAGGTGCACGCAGCCCGGCAATCGCAGCCGGCGGCGCCGTGAGTGAGCACGTGAGAGGAGCCCAGTGTCCCTGGGGACCTGGATCTTGCATTGCATTTAGTTTTCGTTACTTAACATTTATGGGCCCCACGTGGTTGGCAGCCACCCTATGGGGGCTGCAGCCCTGGAGCCCCCAGAAGTGGTGACAGCGTGGCCTGGCTGGGCCTGGCTCCTGGATCGTCACAAGCTCCAGGTTGGACCACGGGGCTGGGACCGGGCCTGGGGCTGGGGCTGGGGCTGAGGCCTCTCCACCGTGTGAGGTAGAGCCCAATTGAATGACGGGGGGGAGGAGCCCTTTGCAGCCAAGTTTCCGGAGGCAGGAGACGGCTGCGAGCTGTCTGCTGAGCCGCCCTGACTCTGGCTCTCCTTCCCAGGTACAGCGTCCCCTTCGGTCTCCTGCAGGGCCGTCGGGGGCCTGGGCAGCATGGCCCTCTGCGGCCCGGAGGTGGAGAAGCAGGTACCGGCGGAGCCCAGGCCGGGCCGCAAGCTGCAGTCCTGGTGGAGCCTGGTGTTCTGCCTCTGCTTCTACGGCTTCATGTCCCAGATGCGGCCCGGGGAGAGCTTCATCACGCCTTACCTCCTGGGCCCCGACAAGAACTTCACGCAGCAGCAGGCACGTGGGCGCGCGTGGGCGGGCCGGGCCGGAGTGCGGGGCCGCTCGGGCTGCGGGCGCTGGCGGCTACCAGGTCCCCGCGGTTAGAGGGATGGCGGGTCCGGCAGAGGGGTCCATGCCTGCCGTGGGCCTCTGAGGGGAGAGCGCAAGGGGGCCCCCGCCCGCCCGCTGGGCCCTTGCTTCCAGCAGAGACCTGTTTGCCCATAGGGATTACGGAAGGAATTTGCCTTTTGCTCAGAACAAGGACAAAGGATCTCATTGGAACCTGACTAATAAGCTTATACCCGGCGGCTCTCTGGGGTCAAACGTGGCGCAGAAGCAGCAACAGGCAGTGTCCCTCCCGGTTTCTGTCTCCATAAAATAAAACGAATCAGAAGGGCGCAGAGGCCGTTGGTTGATGAAGCTCACGGTCGGGGCTGTGGTCACCACCCCTGCTCGTCCTGCCTGAGGACCGCCCACCGCCCCAGAGCCTGGCCCCGGCCCGCCAGCCCTGTCTGTCCCCTCCAGGGTGGCCGCTGGCCTCCACACCCCCTGTCACTGTCGCTGGCCCCCGTTGGGTCCCACCGGGATTTCCCACTTGATTTCTTCAGGGAGCCCCTGCCTCTCCCTGGCCCAGAGCTCGGCCCCAACCCCTCACCGACCCCAGAATTAAGTCACGTGGAGTTGCCGTGTAGATGAGGCCTGTCCCCTCAAAGTAGCCCTCTTGGAAAATGGACACACCGGGGTGCCCAGGCCGCGTGCACAGGCTCGAGGCTGTGTGTGTGTGATTGTGTCTGACCGCACGGCCAGCACTGCAGCCAGAGGGGTCACTTCCCAGGTGAGTCCGGGGTGGGGGCTTGCCCGCCTCGAGCAGCCGGTCTGGCACATCCCTCGCTCACTGATTGGCCGGTTCCCTGGACACCACTCTGTTCTGCAAGGGGCCGTCTTCCACTGCGGAGATGACGTAGGAATGAGTGGGAAGCTCCGTGAAAATAACAAGAAGGAAAACCTGTCATGAGCTCCCCCCACCTGCCCTCTTAGCTCACACGGTAACCGATGAAACAGTAGGTTGCAGAAATTAAGCCACCCACCAGGCCTTGGACATGACCAGAGGACGGCAGAGGCCTGTCTGGGAAGAGCCCGGCGGGTCTGTGGCCCTCCCACACAGATTCGGGCTGGTGCTGCCCAACTTGCACCCGGGACCTCAAACCACAGAGGGCCTGCCCTCCCCTGCTCCAGGGGTCTCCGGGGTCACCAGCTCGTCCCTGGGGGAAACGCTGCTGCTGGTGGCTTCCTGCCGTGACCCCCTGCAGCGTGAGGCTGCTTCCAGCTCCTCGGGCCAGCACCCGCGAGGCGCTGTTGAGTTTCTGCCCATCTGATAGATGGAAGAGCTTGTTGCCGGGTTTGCATTTCCTTGATTTCTGCCGCGGTCCCGTGTTCCTGGGTGTCCCCGGAGTGAGGCCTTAGCCAGTCTCCCCCTCCCTGCGGGCGTCTGCCTTCCTGTGCCTGGCGGGCTCCTGGCGCTGGCGGGATCCACCGCCTGTGGGCAGCGGCTTCTCCTGTCTGCGCTGGCCTCCTCCCTGCTTGCCGTGTCCTTTTATGCCGCAGCTTCACCTTTTAATTCTGCCGGATTTTCCTTTTGGTTTGTGCTGAGTGTTGCCCCACATGCCGCCACCCCTGGTTCGTGAAGCACCTCCCGGAGGGTCCGAGCTTTGCTTTGCGCCTTTGGGCCTGTGATTCCTCTGCATCTGAGCTGCCTGGATTGGGCCAGGCCCCCACCCCCCTCCACGATGACCCCTGCCCTTCACATCACGACCCCTTCTGTGTGAAGGGCGCTTCACACAGCAGTCCTTCCAAGCCCATGGCTGACGCCGCCCGTTCTGGCGGGATCCTCCGTGGCGGCCCCTGTCCTGTCCTCGCTCCCCTATCAGGCAGGACTCAGCGCCCCTCTGGGTGCTGCCAGGTGTTGGCTCTTGGGGCTGCTCCTTTTGGAATTTAGGGCCCCTCTGGCCTGGCCCTGCCCTGCTCCCCTGGTCCTGCCGGTCCTCAGGGCCCACGGTGCCCCGTCCTGGTCCTGGCTGCTGTGGGGCCCCAGCCAGGCCTCCTGACTTCAGAGCAGCTGCTGCCCTGAAGCCACCTGGGTCGTGACCTGGGCCCAGCTTCCGCATCCTGCCCCTCAGCCTGGACCCGGCCCGTCCAAACCGAGGTGTTGGGAACGTGGCCCAGCGATGCTGGACCCAGGCCAGTAGGAGGCCATCCCCGTGCCACCTGCCCCAGGGACTTTGTGGGTGCCTGTGCTCCCAGCGCTTCACAGGTGTGGCACGGGTCAGCCTCTCGCCTGGCCTGTGTGCTTGCCCGGCCTGAGAAGTGTGGGCAGCGGCAGCGGGAGGGAAAGACCAGCTGGTCTCCCTCAGCTCTGACCCCGTGGCCCTTGCAGCTGTGCAAGCCATCTGCCAAGAGGTTTCGTCAGCTAACTGAGAGATGGTTTGATGTTCCAGGAATTTTCCATAAACAAGGCTCTGACCCCTGCAGCCGGCCCCCGTGGCTCTGGGACCAGCGCTGGTTACTCATCCTGCCCCGGGGACGGACTTGCACCAATACTGTCTTGGACTGTCCTGGGGCCATTAGTGCTTGGTGTTTGGGGGACCACAGCCTTTGGGGTCAGCCATGGCTTCTGGTGGGCATGTGGTCCAGGAGGCCACCAGGCAGGGGAGCCCTGGAGGTGGTGGGTGTGCGTGCCAGCCCGGGGTCCTGGGCACACACTGGGAAGCACTGCCCTGGGGCTGGCTAGTCAGGTGGCACATCGTGGGTGGACAGATTCGAGGGCTGCAGAAACCCACAGGTGAGCTGGCCACTAAGCGGTGGGCTTGGCTGGGCCCCATGTGCTGGCCTGGGCTTGGCTCTGGGTCCTTGGTAGCATCTGTAAAGTGGGCCTTGGTGCCTGCTGGCCTTGCAGGGCTGAGGGCCCCCTGGGCTGGCGCAGGGATCGTCCCATGGTGTTAGCAGGTGGTCAGGCCTGAGTCAAGGTTAGCGCCCTGAGTCAGGTAGGACCCAAGGGAGGCCAAAGCCTCTGAGAGCCCACCGAGGCCCGAGGCTCACCTGGTGCTGCCCTGGCTGATCTGAGTCATGGCTGGGCCCTGGGCAGGGTCAGGTGGAATCCCTGGGTGGGGTCAGTTGGAGCCCCTGGGAGGTGTCATATGGGGTCTGGTGCCGCCCCTGTAAGGGGCCACCTGCTGAAAACCCACCTGGGCCTTTGGAGAGGCTCTGAACACAAGGTGCGTCCCGTGTCCATCCCCCAGGAAGGGGCCGAGGCCAGGGACCTGGGCCTCTTGTGAGCTGGGACCTGTTGCTGGGGGCTGGGCCCAGGTGGGTCCAGGATGGCCCTTCCTGGGCAGCCAGGGGCACATCTGTCTGTCGTCCCAAGTGGGTCTGTGGCTCTGGCCTCTGCCCTGTGTGCCCAGGAGGGAGCGTCCTGCTGGGCCAGCCCTCTTTGAGTGGAGAGCTGAATGGCCGAGGCTGCGGGCAGCTCCCTTGGTGGAGCCGGGAGCCCTGGCTCCCGTGGACACATCCCCCTAGTCTTGCCTGGCAAAGGGGGGTTGAGGGCCCAGTCCTCTCCTGCATCCCCTGTGCCCTGGGACCGAGTGGGACCGGCCACTGAAGGTCTTCATTGGCGGCCAGCATGAGTGTAGATTGGTCACAGCTCTGTTTTCTGTATCGGTAGACTTAAGGGGAAATCATATCATGTTTTTATTTCGTTAGAAACAAGCCTGGATCAGCATGGCTTAGCATGTAGTTACGGATTATTTTCAGCGTACTTACCAGCTCTCTGCGTGTGTCAGCACCGAGCTGCTGTCTGAGAAGCACGCCTGTGGGGGATGAGGTCAGGGTAGAGCACGGTCTGGAGGCCGGGCTGTGCTTTTCTCCATTTCCCTGGCTGCCCTGGACAGTCTTAACGGGCTGCACGTCTTTGGAGGACGGCGCTCCCCACGTAGTCCTGGTGGGGCGCCGCGGTAAAGGGGTGCGTGGGGTCCGGGTGGGGCTCCCAGGCACCCGGCCAAGTCCGGTAGACGCGATGGGCGACTGGTGCTCCAGGGGCTTGGGGTCACACGCCTGCTGTCCCGCAGGTCACCAACGAGATCACGCCGGTGCTGTCCTACTCCTACCTGGCAGTGCTGGTGCCCGTCTTCCTGCTGACCGACTACCTGCGCTACAAGCCAGTGCTGCTGCTGCAGGGCCTGAGCTACGTGTCCGTGTGGCTCCTGCTGCTGTTCGGCTCGTCCGTGCTGCACATGCAGTTCATGGAGGTCTTCTTCAGCGTCACCATGGCGGCCCGCATCGCCTACTCCTCCTACATCTTCTCACTGGTGCCCCCCGCCTGCTACCAGCGCATGGCCGGCTACTCGCGGGCCTCCGTGCTGCTGGGCGTCTTCACCAGCTCCGTGCTGGGCCAGCTGCTGGTCACGGTGGGCAGGATCCCCTTCTCCACGCTCAACTACATCTCGCTGGCTTTCCTCGCCTTCAGCCTGGTCCTCACGCTCTTCCTGAAGCGCCCCAAGCGCAGCCTCTTCTTCAACCGCGCAGCGCCCGCCTGTGCCGGGGCCTCGCCCTCCGAGCTGGACCGGATGAACCTGGGCCAAGCTCAGCCCACGGGTGGGAAGCCGGGCCGGCTGCCGGCCTCCTGGCGGGACTCGGCGCTCGCGCACATGCTCCGCGAGCTGGGCCACACCGCGCGGCTGCCGCAGCTGCGCCTCTGGTCCCTCTGGTGGGTCTTCAACTCCGCCGGCTACTACCTGATCGTGTACTACGTGCACATCCTGTGGAACGTGGTCAACCCCACCGCGGACACCACAAGGGTCTACAATGGCGGGGCGGATGCCGCCTCCACTCTGCTCGGTACGCCCCGCCTGCCTCGCCCGGACGGTGGTGACCGTGAGCACGGGGACAGCGCTGACGCGTCTTGTCTCCCCAGGTGCCATCACCTCCTTTGCCGCCGGCTTCGTGAAGATCCGTTGGGCGCTGTGGGCTAAGCTGATCATCGCGGTGGTGACGGGGCTGCAGGCCGGGCTCGTCTTCCTCATGTACACGACTAGCAACATTTGGCTGTGCTACTCGGCCTTCGTGCTCTTCCGTGCTTCCTACCAGTTCCTGGTGCCCATCGCCACGTGAGTCGGGCTGGTGCGGGGTGGCCATGCGGGACTGCTGGCAGGAGACTCCCGAAAGACTGGAGCCGAGGGTGGGCAGCTGGAGGGTCGTGCACTGTGTGTATCGAGAGGCCTCCTTCCAGAAGGTTCCATGGGGAGCAGCAGGGGTATGTGCCGGGCAGCGCAGAGCAGGTGTGCTGGCGCGTCACTCACATCAGGAGGCGCGTGGGTGCCTTTAACCAGGGCCCCACTTGTCCACAGCGTGCCCTGTCCTGGCCACCGGCATCACAAGGCTGGGCAAGGAGCCATGTGGGCGTCCCCTTTGCTCCCCCCTTGAGCCACGGTGTCCACAGGGACCGGACCTTGGGAAGTCCTTTCTTCCAGTCTCCTGGCCCTGCTGTCCCATCTTGGGTCATTCCCATCCCCTCCCACTCCCACTGCTGGGCACAGTGGCTCACAGCCCAAGAGTGGCTGGGTGACCCAGATTGCCTCCTGCCTGGGGGAGCCCTTCCCCTGATGCCCTTGTGTTCCTCACGCTCCTGGGGATGCTCCAGCACTGGCCCAGGGACGTCCTGGGAGCTGCCTGCCGACCACCCGTGCCTTCCAGAACCTTCCTCAGCCCGCATCTTGCTGGCTTCTGACACCCTCGTACACCCTTTGAACTGGACCTCTCACGAAGCTGCACACGCACACCATGTGTTCACCCCAGACACATGCTCACACCATATGTGTTCACACCATACCATGCCCTCATGCCACACACAGCACACGTGCTCAGGACACATGCTTACACCTCCTGCACCTGGCAGGTGGCCTGTCATTGTCCCCAGCTGTGTGGCCCTAGCTCCCCTCTGAGCCCCGTCTCCCTGGGGGCACCTCCCTCCCCACTTGGACCGTCCGCTCCGGTCACGCCCAGCGAGATCTGTCCCTGCCTGGTGTTGAGCTCAGAGCGTGTCCTCGGACTCCTGACCCTCTGCAGCCGTCGCCCCGCAGTGTGGTGGCCTGATTCCCCTGAGCCGTCTCACAGGAGCGCCTGGCACCCAGCGTCCCTCGCCTGCCCTGGGCTGCATCCTTCCTTTCCTCCCCCTCAGGGCCAGTGCTGCCCAGACACCCCGACTACCCTGGCCCTGCTCTCTTGATTTCTGCTCCTAATGCCCCCCTGCCCCCGTAGCCATGGCTGTGGCCTGGACTTCCGCGCAGACTGGACGCTGTGTCCTCCCCTCCTGACGCTCAGCCTGTAAACGTCCCACCTGTCCTGTCTCTGTCAGCGTTTCGGAACGGGCGCCAGGGCCGTGGGTGTCTTTCCCTCACTTCTCCCAGGACCACTTAGTGTCTCGCGTGTTCTTGTTAATTGTAAAAGCCATAGGTGTTCGTGGCAAAAAGATCCGATACGATGCAGAAAAGGTCAAATGTGAGGCAGAAAGGCGTGAAGGAGACAGCAGACCCCCTCAGACCCCAGCCCCTGAGGCTGACATGGGTGTTGGGCTGCCTGGAGCGAACCGGGGTCACCCTGCACCCCTGCCCCTCGTAACCGCGTGGCTCCATGTCAGAGGGCATTGTCGTGGGTCCTCCTGGTGATAAGGCCCCTGTCTCCGATATCTTCCCGTGACAGACAACATGGGAGCCACACCCTCTCGCCTACATTTTTCTTCCCAAATTCTGATAATGGCCTCAGGTGGGTCCTGGAAGGGAACCGCCAGGTCAGAGGGCACGCGCTTTGGAAGGGGGTGTCAGAGATGTTGCCGGCGCTGTCCAGCCAGGCACACAGCCCCTGCGGGTGGTGGAGGGCGGCCCGCGGGCCACTTGCCTCTCCCTGGCGTCCTGCCCAGTTTATACCTGTGGCTTCTTTTTCTGCTAGGATTTCTTTTTTCCTGATTATCTGCAGTGCGCTTACATCTACCACGTGTGATAGGAGCCTTTTATTGTGTGTTGCCGTGTCAGCGTTTGCTTTACTCCGACTCTCGGAGTCCGTGCAGCACTACCTGAGTCAGCTGTGTGTGTGGCGTGGCGCTCTGCCTGTGCCGGCGGGACCTGGCCCAGCTCCCGCTTCCCGGGACTTAATCTGTCCTCAGGGACCTTTGATCCACCTCCTGCCTTAGTTAGTGCGCCGTTGGTCACATGACTGCTCATCCTGGCACTTCGTGTACTGTCCCCTCCCCCTGAGCCCCCCAGCAGAAGCTCCTCGGTCATTCTCTTTAGAGGCTTCTTGGGTATTTTTGTTCATTTATTCTTCAGAACTTTAGGACACTTCTTGATCAGTTTTTTCTTTGTTTTTTTAAAGGCACTTTGGGGCTTTTAATTGGAAGTACGTTCAAATGTTACTTTCTTTGCAGAGCACTGCAGGCTCTGAGCGTACTAATTCCTCCTGCCTTCTTTATTTATTTTACGGTTCTTTCTGTAATTTACTGAATCGTTTAACGACAAAGGACTTTAATTCCGGACTTTTCCTCGTGCCCTCTCCGTGCAGTGCCCTGTCTGTTAATGCCCTGCTCTCATGAGGCTGATCTTCTGGGAACCCGGTAGTGATTATGACTTACTCTGTACTGGAGTTACCAGGAGACTTTAAGCATCTCCCGAGGTTGCCTTCTGCACCTGGTTTTGCACTCGCTTTGTGAGTCGTTGCGGGAGGATTTGCTGGCTCAGGACGCAGCCCCGGAGCGGTGGGCAGCCTGGGCGCTGGGCGGGTCTCGCCCGTCCCCCGCGGCTGTTCCTGGTGGCCCAGGAGCGCTGCCCCGCCCCGGGCCCTCTGCGCCTGTGCGTGCATCTCGCCCCCAGCTGAGTCTGAGTCGGCGGCTTCCCCGTTAAGTTTTCAGATCGCGTCTTCTCTTTCTCAAGAGCTCCGCGCCCTTGTCTTCGGAGTCAACACGTTCCTCGCCACTGTTCTGAAGACCATCATCACCCTCGTTGTCTCCGACAAGCGGGGCCTGGGCCTCCCAGTCCGCTCTCAGGTGAGCCCCCGTTTTGGGCTCACTTCCTTGAGGAGGAAAGGCTCTGGGGCGTGTCCCGGCCAGGCCTCCTGGTGGCCACCCAGCCAGTGGTGTTGCCTTTCCCGGGACCCAGACCACAGACCCGCTGAGGGTGGGGCGTCTCCATCCGGACCCTCTGGACTGAGCGGGAGCAGGGAGGGAAGGGTCAGAGGGTCAGGTGGCAGGGGGCCACGATCCAGTGTGTGCAGCTCCCTGCCAGGGCTGAGTTTGGGGCTGTAAATGCCGCCTGCATCTGGGCAGTGCGGTCGAGTGTGGTGAGACCTCGGGGGCCTCCAGGGCCATCCTGGGTGCAGGTCGCTCTGGAGGCGCTCTCACCGGCCCTGGGCGCCCCCTGCACTGGCTGAGGTCCCAGGAGAGACAGAGGTGTGGCCGAGCATTCCCTGTGCCCTCGTTCAGGTCCCTGCCTGTGATGGGTCCTGGCTCACGTGACAGCTGTCTGTCTCCTCTGTGGAGGGCAGTGGAGAGTGGAGCTCGTGGGGTTGACGTTGGCGCGTGCTGGCTCCTTTCCCGTCCCCTCCCTCCGTCCAGTCCTAGGCGGGTCCTCGGTCTTCCAAGAAGAACTTGAGAATTCCTGTTTGCTGTGAGACTGGGGGCCGCTCGGGCATGTGACTCCCGGTGGCCTCACCCAGGGCAGGACCACTCTTGAGTGAGCTGGAATTAGCCAGAGGATGGTCCCGTGGGAGGGATTGTCACCGGGCTCCCCGAGGATCCTGCCCCGCTCTCTGCCTGTGGAACGCAGCCTCCATCTGCTGGGGGCCCAGACCTCCCTGGGGCTTGGTCGGCTTCGTGGAGAAGTCCCAGCCCTCTGTCCGAGGTGCCTTGGTGATCCCAAAGCTGGCCAGGAAGAAAGTTCTGGGCATGAGAGACCCTCTTGTTCAGAAACTGGCTTTTTGGATGGGGTTTGGAAATCCATTTTGGTGAAGGACATCAGAGCCTCTGGCCCTTTGTGTCCACATGGGCAGGCAGGTCTTGGCCCTCGGTCACCAGTGGGGCCCTCCAGGGGCACTGCCCCATCCACCCCAGGCTGAACACTGGGGACCGGGGCTGAGCAGGGTGGCCAGGCTGGACTCAGGTCCACAGGTGCATGTGCAGCTGCACCTACGGGGCGGGCGGGAGGGGTTGTCCGGAGAGCACAAGGCCTGTCGTCCAGAGGTGGCGGGCTGGGGCCTCCTTCAACGGGGACCCTCCAGGGGAGGCCTCTCCCCCAGAGCGGTGGCCTCCACAGGGGAGCATGTTGTCCCCTGGCCTTTCCATGGGGCCTTGCCTGGCGGCCGTCCAGCTGGCCTGGGAAGGGCCCCAGCACCTGGGGGAGCCTCTCCCTCCCTGGAGCCCTGGGTGTCCCGGCTCTGGGCAGCGGGGCTTCCGAGGGGCCCAGGGGCTGGGCCTTCCTCGCCTGACCTGGCCCCAGCCCCTTCCACGTGACAGCTTCTGGCCACGTTGGGTCAAGCTGACAACAATATATTGATTTTTTTCCTGCTGGATTAATTTCCTGGTTAAAAGGTAACTCTAGAGGTTTGCTCGTAGTTAGAAATCCTGGTGGCGTCCAGAAGGAAAGTCACCCCAGCTCATCCTACTCACCTTTCCCGCGTGCGGTGCTCCGGGTGCCCTTTCCCTCCGTCCTGGGTGGTGAGAGTGGGGCAGAGCCGGTGGTGGGAACCAGCACGGAGCATGCAGGGAGCTGGCCTGGGCTGGCTTGTCTTTTAAGTTGAACTCTACTTCTGGGTCACCACACACTCACCTGTGGGGTAACAGGTGATGCAAAGACCCACGTACCTGGTACGGGCCCAGCCTCCCCACCGGTCACGTCCTGCAGTTCTGCGGTGCGGGCACTCTCGGGATACGGACCGCGCACAGTCGGGACGGGAGCATCCCTCCCTGCCCCCTGCGGCCACACCGGGCCCCCACCCTGCCTCCTCCCCAACCCCTGGCCACCACGGTCTGCCCCCCATTTCTATAGTGTTGTCATCGCGAGAGTGGGACCCTGCAGCTGTGAGTTGGGATTGCCTTCCCCACTCAGCCCAAGTCCTGGAGATGCGTGGCTACTTCGCTCCAGTCCTTTGCTGCATGGGGCTCCGCAGTGGCTGGACCACGGCTCAGTTACCCACTCAACGCCAAGAGCCCTGGCTTTATCCAGTTGGGGGCTGCTCTAAACATTTGTTTATAGCTTTTTGTGTGAACCCAGATTTCCATTTCTCTGGAGAAATGCCCTGAAGTACAGTTGTTGAGTCACGTGGTGGCTGCCAGGCTGTTTTCCACGGTCGCTGCACCATTTTACATTCCCACTGGCCATGCCTGAGGGACCCGGTTTCTCCGCATTCTCATCAGCTTTCAGGTGGTCACCATTTCTGTTCGGCCATTCCGAACAGCGTGGAGTGCTGATGATCCCTGGGGTTTTCATTTGCTTTTCCCTGGTGGCTGTGATGCTCTTCTTCCCACGTGCAGCTGCCATCTGTACATCCTCTTTGGTGAAGTGTTTCTTCACTTTTCTGCCCATTTCCTAATTGGCTCCTTTGTTTTTTCACTTGAGTTTTGAGAATGTCTATTTATTCTAGGCAGTAGTCCTTTGTTGGATGTGTGCTTTGCAAAGTCTTCTCCCTGCTCGTAGCTCACCCTCTCATCTTCCTAATAGGGTTGTTTGCAACATAAGTTTTTAATTTTGATGAGGTCTGATTTATTCATTTGTCCTTTTGTGGATCTTAGTTTTGGTGTCACATATAATAACTCTTTGGCCCTGGGTCCCAAAGATTTTCCGCAACATCTAAGTCTGTGACCTGTTTTGAGTTAATTTTTGTGTAAGGTGTGAAGCTTACAACATTTCATTCCTTTGTCTGTGGATATCTGGTTGCTCTAGCACCATTTGTTGAAAAGACTGAATTGCTTTCCACCACTTGCGTGAGTCTGTTTCTGGGCTGTCTGTTCCGTTGAGCTATGTGCCTACCCTCCCTCCATCACCACGCTGTCCTGCTTGTGTAGCTAGGTGGTAAGTTTTTGAAATTTGGTACACTGATTCCTCCAACTTTGAAATTAAAAAAAAAATTATTTTAGCTATTATAGTTTCTTTGCCTTTCCCTATAAATTTTAGAGTAATCATGTGTATATCTACAAAAATTTTTGCTGGGCTTTTGCTAGGAATTGCATTAAGCCTGTTTATCAATATTGGGAGAATTGACATCTTTTATTATATTGAATCTTCCAACCTGTGAACATGGTATGTCTCTCCATTTATTTAGAACTTTGATTTCTTTCAGCATTTTGTAGTTTTCAACATGCAAGTACTGTAGTGCTGTGCATGTTTTGTTAGATTTATTCCTAAGAATTTCAGTGTTTTTTTGAGCAATTGTAAATGATACTGTATTTATAATTTTGGTGTCTGCATTAATCTTCTAGGGCTGCCATAACAAAATATCACAGACTGGGTAGTTTATGCAGCAGAAATTTATTCTCTAACAGTCTGGAGGCTGGAAGTCTGAGATCAAGGTGTCAGCAGGTTTGGTTTCTCCTGAGGCCTCTCTCCTCAGCATGCAGACAGCTGTCTTCTCCTTGTGTCCTCATGTGATCTTTCCTCGGTGGGTGTGCACTCCTGGTGTCTCTCTCTCTCTTATAAGGAGTCCTGCTGGATTAGTGTCCCACCCTCATGACCTCATTTAACCTTAATCATTCCTGAAAGGCCCCATCTCTAAATACAGTCACACTGGGGCTTAGGGCTTCAACAAATGAATTTTGGAGGGATACAGTTCAGTTCATAACAGTGTCCAGGTGTTCACTGCTAGTACAGGCAGACCTCATTTTATTGTACTTCACCTTATTGTGCTTCACAGATATTGACTTTTTTACAAGTTGAAGGTTTGTGGCAACCCTGCATTGTCAGATGATAGCATTTTTTAGCAATAAAGTATTTTTATTAAGGTATGCACATTGTTTTTTTTTAGACATAATGCTATTGCACACTTAATAGACTATAGTATAGCATAAACATAATTATTATATGCACTGGGAAACCAAAAAATTTGTGTGACTTGCTTTATTGCAATATTTACTTTATTGCGGTGGTTCGGAACTGAACAATATCTCTGAGGTCTGCCTGTATAAGAAATACACTGATATTTGTGAGTTAACCTTGTATAGTCTTGCTGAGGTCACTTATTAGTTCTGGGAGGTCTTTTTTTTTAATGCTTTTTATTTATTTTTCTTGCCTTACTGTTACTGGCTAGAACTTTTATCCTTATTATTTCCTTCTTTCTACTTGCTTTGGATTTATTTTGCTCATCTTTTTCTAGGATCTTTAGATGGGAGCTTAGATAAACCATATGAGAATTTTCTTTTCTAATATTTCCATTTATTGCTATACATTTCCTTCTCAGCCTGCTTTAGCTACACCCCACAGATTTTGATATGTTGTATTTTCTTTTTCATTCATTTCTATGTATTTCTATCTCCTTTCATACTTTCTAGTTGACCTATGATTATTTCAAAATGTGTTGTTTATTTTCCAAGTGTTTTGATATTTTCCTGTTATCTTTCTGTTATTGATTTCTATTTTGATTATGTTCTATTGTGATTAGAGAACACAATCTGTATTATTTCAATTCTTATAATTTGTTGAGGTTTGTTTTAGGGGCCAGGACATGGTCTATCTTGTTATAAGCTCCATGTACACTTGAAAAGAATGTGAATTCTGCTGTTTTGGGGTGGAGTGTTCCATAAATATCAATTAGGTCCTATAGTCGATGGTGGTATTGCTTTCTTCTCTATCCTTACGGATTTTTTTGTCTGGCCTATTGTTGAGAAGGGGTGTTGAGGTTTCCATTTATAATTGTGACTTTGTCTATTTCTCCTTTCAATTCTGTCGTGTTTTTGCTTCACGTTTTTGCAGCTCTCTGTTGAATACACATACACTGGATGTCTTGGTGGATTGAGCCTTTTATCATTATATAATGTTCTTCTCTGCCTGTGGTCATTTTCTTTTCTCTGAAGTCTACTTTACCTGATATTAATATAGCCATTCTGCTTTCCTTTGGTTAATGTTTACATAACATATTATCTTCCATCCTTTTACTTTTAACTTGACTATATTGTTATACCTGAGTTTCTTGTAGATAGCATATGGTTGTCATGTTTTTTTAATCCACTCTGCCAATATCTGTCTTTAATTGGTTTATTTAGACCATTTATATTTAGTGTAATTGTTGATGTATTAGTCCTTACGTCTGCCATTTCATTTTTTGTTTTCTTTTTATTCTCTCTGCCTTTTGTTTCTGTTTTCTATTTTTGTGCCTTCTCATAGATTATTTACAGATTCTTCAGAATTTCATTTTTGTTTATCTGTTGTATTTTTGAGTGTATCTTTCATGGTAACTTTTTTGATGGTTGCTTTGTGTATTAAATGGCCAGTTGTAGTGAAGTATTGAAATCTCACCTCCTTTAGGTCACCTTTCTCTCTACTGTTTAAGTACAAGTGTCTTACTTATTTCTTCTATATACCATTAGAGCCACCTAAAATAGGATATTAAGTTTTGCTCCAGCTGTCAAACATTTAGGAAACTGAAGAGAAGGAATGTCTATTTACCCACAATTTTGATCACTGTGTTCTTTCTCCTTCCTGATGTTCCAAGTTTCTTATCATTTACTTTCTGTTTAGAGAACCTCCTTTAAGCATTCTTTTAAGGCGGGTCTGCCAGTGACAAATTGTTCTCTTAGTTTTTCTTTATCTGAGAATGTCTTGATTTATTTTTCATTCCTGAATTTTTCAAGTATGAGAAAAATTTGTCATTTCCTTGTGGCCTTCCTGGTTTCTGATGAAAAATCCAGTGTCATTCTAATTATTTTTCCCTTAAGGTGTCATTTTTTTTCTGGCTGCTTTCAAGATTTTTCCTTTATCTTTGTCTTTAGCTTTCAAAAATTTGAATATGGTGTGTGTTGGTCTGATTTGGGGGTGTTGTCTTGTTTGGGGTTCTCTCAGCTTCTTGAATCTATAGGTTTATGTCCCTTGCCAGACTTGGGAAGTTTTCCCAGTCATTATTTCCTCAAGTACTTTTTCAGCCCCATTCTTTTTCTTTCTTCTTATTTTACACCCATGACACAGTGTTACATTTTGTCCCCTGGAGAATGAGGCTCTGCTTTTTTCCCCATCTGTTTTCTCTTTGTTGTTCAGATTTGGTGATTTCTATTGTTCCATCTTCCAGTTCACTGATTCTTTTCTCTGTGCCCTCCATTCTGTTGTTGAGACCATTTGCTGAGTATTTATTTTGGTTATTATAGTTTTCAATTGTAACTTTTCTTCTTTATCTCTTCTGTTTCTTTTCTGAGACTTTTTTCATTTGTCTCAAGCATGTTTGTTATTGCTTGTTGAAGCATTTTTATGATGGCTACTTTAAAATCCTTCTCGGATAACTTTAACATCTCTGTCATCTTGGTGTGGGTGTCTGTTGATTGTATTTCATTCATTCAGAGATCTTTGTGGTTCTAAGTGTGCTGAGTGATTTTTTTTTTTAAATGAAGCCTGTACATTTTGGCTATTATGTTATGAGACTCTGGCTCATATTTAATCCTTCTGTTTTAGCTAGCTTCTCCTGACACCAGCCTAGCAGAGGACTAGGGGCATGCACCTCGTTATAGCCAGGTGGGGTGGAATTCTAGGCTCCCCACTCAGCCCTCCTCACACTGAGGGGTGGGGTGGGGCTTCTCCTTACTGCTGGGCAAGGAAGGGAGTGCCAGCTCCCCACATGGCCTGCAGTGGTCAGGAGGGCCATGGGTGCCTCATTACTGCTCCCCATGTGGCCTCCAGTGACACTGGTGGGGGAGGGGCATTCTCACTGCTGCTGGGTGGGGTAAAAGTCCTGACTCTTCAGGGAGGGGGGGGCACCACCTGGTGGGAGTGAAAGTCCAGCCTTTCCATGTGGTCCCTGTGGGGGTGAACATTCCAGCTCCCCACTGGGCCCTGACCAACACCACCCGACGGGGGTGGGAGGTTTTACAGCCTGGGTCACGAGGGTGGGGTCTGGCTGGAGGAGAGTGGTTCCCATTCATCAGTGTCCTGTCCTGCTGGGTAGGGTGGTGGTCCATCTCCTGATGCTTTGGTCGGAGCAGCTTTTGTTGAGTGTTTTCTTCTGTGTTTCCTGGCATTTCTGGTTTGTGGGCTTCTTTGGTTCCTTTAAAAATACTTGCAGCAGAAAGAAAAAAAGCCCAGGGAACACATTGCCGTGGTGCTCCTTGGATTCCAAGGTCCCAGCTAGTCTGCCCCCATCCACTTTTCAGAGTCACCTCCTGTGTGTTGTCTGTGCAGTGTCCAGGGTTTTAATCGTACTTGCGAGGAACAGGCAAGTCATGGCAGCTCCATCTTCCCGGAAGCCAAGTCCCCGACGTTTCATTTCCTGGTTTTGCTTCTGAAAATGAGCTTTCCTAGAAGGGCTGAGCATGCAGTGCTGAGGGGTTCTCGGGGAGACCACTTGGGGCAGCTGAGCTCCGGGGCCGTGGGCGGGACTCACGCTCGTCTGGCCCACACACGAAGGAGACCACCCTGGACCCCCTGCCCCCTGCGGTCTGAGAATCGGGGGGAGTTTCCCGTGTGCTGGGCACTCCTCCCTGTGCGTCACCGCTGTGCAGCTTCGCTGGTCCTGGGGTGCAGGGCTGCACTGCCCTGGGGCCATGGGGGCTGCGGGGGCCGAGAGACCTGGGCGGCCTGTTCTCCACCAGCCTCCGCCCGCACAGGTGTCCTCCGTGAGGACTTGGCCCCAGAGCCAAGTGCGCATTTGCTGTCACACAAGGCGATCAAAGTGCTACGGGGCAGATGGCAGAGGCGCAGAAGTGCTGGGTTTGCAGAAGCTCCGCTGGGTGGGTGAAGGCTGGGCCCTGCTGCCACCTCCATGACCCCTGGGTGCCCACCCCCTTTGCCGTGCGTGCTCCCCTGGCCTCTGAGCAGGAGGGCCGTGAGGGGGGGGTGCCCCCGCCCGCCTCACCTGCACCCTCTCTGTTCCAGTTCCTCATCTACTTTGTGTACTTCCTGGTGCTGTTTGTCGCCTATGTCCTTGCGGCCTTGCTGTCGGGCCTGCGCCACTTCCGACAGGGCCGCCACCAGCCCCTGCCGCCGGCCCAGGAGCTGATGAGCCCGGTGCAGGAGCAGGCCACGCAGGACGGGCCCGCCCCAGAGGACGGCGTGTGGGCCGTGGGGGAGCAGCCCGAGGCCAAGACCTGACCCTGCCTGGCCTGCTCTCCTGGCCGGTGGGCGGCCAGATTCCTGACACCAGAGGCAGCCGAGCCTGGGCCTTGACCTCAGAGCTGACACGTCGCCAGCAGCTGCCTGTCTTCTGGGTGTCTGCGGACGGGTTTCCAGCATCGTCCACATTGTCAGATTGTGGCGCTGGTGACTGACGGGACCCCGGTGCTCTGTCCCCGAGACCCATGCCTCAGGGGCCTCCAGCCTCCGCGAGGGGTCCTTGGCTCACCCCGAGCAGGGCACCCCTCAGCCCTGCTTCACGCCCTGGCCATGACCCGCGGCCTGCCGGGGACGCTCAGGCAGCTGCCCGGCCACTGGGGGCTGGCCTGCTGTCCCTGCCTACACGTGGCCGGTGGGGGGGGGGTCCACGTGCCCGCCAGACCTCTCTGCTTTCACCCCCTTGTCCCGGGGAAATGGCAAGGTGGTCCCAGATGCAAGCCCGGGGGACACGGTGCCCACGGGGTGTCCCGGGCCCTGGGGGTGGGGGCTGTGTTCCTGAGCCTGTGGCTGAAGTGTGACGTCTGCAGTTGTCCAGGTACCTTCGTTGTAAACGATGCTCTGTTCCTTTTTTAAAAAAACTGACAAAAATGAGGACCCTCGTCTGGCTTGTTTCTGGGGGAGAAGCGGGGTGCTGGGGGTGGCAGTTCTGTCGGGTGGAAGCCCGGGAGCACCGGCTCCTCCGTTCTGGGCTTCACCCCAGGTCCTCTCCTTCGATCCGGAGCTGGGTTGATGCTGACCCCCTCCCGGTGATGGGGGCCACTCACGCGCCAGCCCCCGGGGGACTCGCTCATGTTACCCGGGCACTGCCGCCGGGCCGGAGAGCCGGTCGTGCTTCCTCTGAGACGTGACACTGTCCGCTTGGCCCCAGGCATGTGAAGCAGACGCACAGCCCGAGTGAGGGGACCCCTGACTCCACGCATCCATCCGGTCAAGAGAGGGTCCCAGCCCTGCCCCCCAGCAGGCGAGGACCCAACCCCGTCCTGAGCTGAACCCGGCCCCTCCCATGGCCTCCGGCCCTCATCCAGGGTCTTCGGGAAAGGCCGCTGCTGCGAGTTCAGAGCAGGACGCTTGGTGGAGGAGGGGCCGGAGCTGGCTGCCCCCTGGGACCCCTGAGGTCAGGTTGGGTGAGCAGGGCGTCTCGGGGCACCCTGAGGGTCGAGGAAGAGGCTGTACACGCAGCTTGACTCAACTCACGGCCGTCGGTGTGGGTCAGATAGGGCAGGTGGTCCCCAGGCGCATCCGCACAAGACACCACAGCCGACCCCAGGATGCTGCTGGGAAGGGGCAGCACCTGCTCCGTGCTCAGGGAGCTGGCGGGGCTTGACGGGTGGAGGGGGCTCGCCTCTGGCTCCTGACCCAGGAGGCAGGGCTGTGCTCTGTGCCCCCCATGAGCGCGACCCGGCGCCCTGGTCTCCCACCTCCCCCTGCTCCCCCTGCAGCCTCCCCACAGGCGTTGGACCCCCCACTCGGCCTCTGCCACCCCCGGTCCCGAGCTCCTGGGGCACCACTGAGCCCCTGCTCCGGGCAGTGTGCACGGCCCCTCGGGCTCAGACAGCTGGCACAGCGGTGGGGGACACGGGCGCCGGGGCACCTACCCGGCTCTGAAGAGCTTGTGAGACTGCTGGCCCCCCCGGGAGACCCTGAGAGAGGAAAAAGGTGCAGGGCACCTGTGGCCTCGGTGGACAGCCGTGGACATGCATGTGTATCTGTATCTCACATCCGTGTACATCTGTGTACCCCCGCGTGCATCTCACACCCATGTATATCCACTCACGTGTGCCTCTGCGTTTATCCATGTACACCCATGCACAGATATGTATATCTGCACACGTGTGTATATCCATGTACACCAGCACACACCCATGGTGGCCCTCCATATCCGTGCATTCCACATCTGAGGATTCAACCAACTGTGGATTGAAAATATATTTTTTTAAATTCCAGAAAGTTTCAAAAAGCAAAACTTGAATTGGCCACGTGCCAGCCACTATTTACATGGAATTTACATTGTATTTACAACTATTTATGTAGCATTTTTCTTGTATTAGGTATGGTAAGTAACCTGAGATAAATTAAAGCATACAGGAGGATGTGCATAGGTTATGTGCAAGCATTACACCATTTTATGTAAGGGTCCTGACCATCCGCAGGTTTGGTATCTGAGGGGGTCCTGGAACCGATCCCCCACGGGTACTGAAGGACGACCATGCCTCTGGGAACCCATGTGTATTCATGTGCATCCGTGTACATCACACCTGTGTGTGTCCTGTGCACACCTGTGTCCTGTGCACACCTGTGTGTATCCGTATACATCTGCATATACCTGTGCACACCTGTGCTCCTTTAGCAGGATTGGCCAGCTGGGCCGTCCAGGACAGAGGCTCCCGAGGACTCATGACAGTGAAAGCTGCTTGCAAACCAAGTGTCAGTGTAAATGGTCATTTTTATTTGGCGCCTGTTTGGGAACCACACACACAGTTCACAGGACCAGCCCCTCTGGTTTACAGTCACACTGCCTGGACAGCAGACCCTGGGGCAGCTGGGCTCTGGGCCACCCCGCCAGCTCCCCTGGAGATGCCCGCGCGCACCCCAAAATGTCCCCTTCACTCCTCCCACAAGGAGGGCAATGACGTGGGTTTTCCCCGAGACGTGCTGCTACAGACAGTGGTGAGCAGGGTTCAAGCACACGTGGCCCGCCTGTGGACACGGCCCAGTCCTGTCCTGGGCCAGCCCAACCCCTTCATGCTGCCTCGCCCGTCCCGGGGCTCGGCTGGGCAGCCTGTGGGCTCTGTCCTGGCGGGGGGCACGTGTGGCCTTTTGCCTCCGAGGGCTTCTGCCTCTGTGTCCTGCAAAGGTGAACCTGGAGCCTTGGTGCCAAGCTCAGCAGGAGGCAGGTCTGACCCAGGACTTGAGGCAGCCTGGGTTTGGGCCCAGTTGGGTCCCCGGACATGCTGCTGGGCAGAGCTGGTCAGGCATTGGAGTCAGGGAAGGAGCGCCCGGTGTGAGGTCTGGGCCCAGGGACCCAGTGCTGGTTTATGGACCCCTCAAAGCTCTCCCAGTACAGTCCGGGCCGGGCCAGGCTCTGTGCCGGTGGGACCTCAGTGGACACGGGAAGCCAGCATGGGACAGAGAGGACCGCAGACGGGCCCACGTGGCGGGGCTGGCTGCACACAGCAGCATCAGGAGCCCCAGGGGTGTGCGGGGGGTTTGAGCTTGGAACCGTGCAGCCAGGGGAGTTGCTGTCAGAGGCTGAGAGAAGGTGGTCTCCCCTGGCACCGCGCGTGGCCCAAGAGAGGGCCGGCCAGCTGGAGAGAGGGCAGGAGGGAGGCCCCAGCGCCTCCTCGCGGCTGCCCTGCAGACAGGCCTGGCGTTGGCGCCACAAGGCTTTCTGGGCAGGAAACGGAGCCACCAGTACATGCCCGGGCGGTTGGGGGGCCCTACTCGGCACCCGGGAGGCCTCCCCAGGCAGAAGGTTCCAAGTCGGCCTCTTGCCTAAATGGGCTGGGTCCACCCCCTGGTCTGATTCGGGCCAAGAGGGCAGCACAGGCACCGAGGCTCTGGGGGAGAGGTGGGAGGGAGGAAGAGTCTGGGCACCAGGCTGTCTTAAGCTTTTTAAAAAATACACTCTTTGGTTTCTTTTTATTTCTGGAGGATTACATGAAACGTGAACCGTACAGGAAAGTGTCCCAGCCAGGTCCCCGCCCCGGGCGCCAGCAGAGGCTCCCTGCCCGGGCCAGCGGCGCATCCGCTCCCCTGCCCACCGCCTGGCTCTTCTCCGGCCCTCTGTCCGTGCGTCCATCTGTCCATGGAGCCAGCAGAGGCCCTACTTGGAGGAGGAGGTCATGAAGCTGTTCTCAATGCAGAGGACGATGAAGGCGTTGTAGCAGCCCGCCGTCTTCTGCTCCAGCAGCCGGCCCGCCAGCAGCGAGGAGGCCTGGCCCGTGGCCGCCCTGGCCTCAGTCCGCCACGTCTCGCAGTAGCTCTCCGTCAGCCGGCGCCCACTGGGGTCCGAGCCGTGCCACAAGCTCTTCTGGGGCCTGCAAGAGGCACCGGCCGTCAGTCTCACCGGGGGCCACCCCCGCCCCATGCTGGAGGCCACCCCAGGCAGGACGGGGCGTCTCCCAAAGGCGGAGGTTTGGCGGGATGCGGGGGCCGCTGGGAGGGCAGGGACTCGGGTGGCCGGGAGTCAGGCCAACCTCGTCCTGGGCGCTCGGTCTCCCAGATCACACCCCGTCCTGCTGCTGCTTTTGGGGGCACAGCCTGGCCAGCAGCGCCCGGTGACCTCGAGGGCTGACCCTTCGGGGCCCGGGTGGACCTGGCTTCGAGTGCCCATGCTTCGTAAGGGCCATCTCGGCGCAGGCCTGGGGTTCTGGCCTCGGACCAGCCCCTGGGCCGGTGGAGCCCACAGCCCTGCCCGAGGCTCCCACACGGCCCTGGGCGGTGCTCCTCGGTGAAGGCAGGGACACGGGCTCGTCCGGGACCCTGAGCCCCTGAGCGGTGGGGAACAGGGCCTCACACCTGCAAGCAGGGGCACGATGGGCATGAAGCCGACCTGAGGGCAAGCTAGCGACTTGTGCCAGCGTGTCAGGTAGACACGCGTGTTCTCTGACCCAGAGATTCCAGGTTGAGGAATTTACAGAAGTAATTCGCTGTGATGTTTATGTGACAGACAGAGGGGGCTGGAGCCTGTCTCCCCAGCAGGAAGTTGGGGGCACTTGCCCGGGGAAGCAGGCCAGGTGAGGGTGTTTCAGATAACACCGCAAACGACGCTCTCTACTCTTCCTCCTGTGCTTCTGGATTTGGGGGGTTTTAAGCCGCGAGCGTGTTCCAGGATTGGGTCAGCCTGGAGGCTCAGAGCCAGGAGCGTCGCCCCTTTGCTCAGGGCTCTTGGATCCAGAGAGGCCCCGAGCTGCTGCGCCCACACAGCGGACCTACCAGGCGGGGTGCTGTAGGACGTCTCTGCCGTCGAAAGAGAAGATGCGGGCACCGGGCTTCAGCTGGCCCTCGGAGCCCGAGAACAAGGCCTCCCAGCTGGGAGACAGCACCTCATCCTGCGGGGAGAAGCGGGGTCATCTCGTTTCTGGTCTTCTCCTGCCAGAGGGCCGAGCGGCCCAGGGGGTCTCAGCAACGCCCACGCCCGCCCAAGGGTGGGCTGGCCCCAGGCCTCTCGCCCTCTCCCAGGAACGCAGGGCACCCGCCCCCAGCCCTGGACCCGGGGCCAGAGTGAGTCCACCGCCTTTGGTCCCGAGGAACACCGGCGCTCGGCGCATCCAGAAAGCACGTGGTTCCGTTTGCGGAAGGGGCCGCGGAACACATCCCCGTGAAGAGCACCGGGGCAGGGACGCCCAGCCCTGGACTGACACCCGAGTGGTGAGGGGACCAGGCCACCTCCGGAAGCTGGTGACGCACCAGCGCGCCTGGCAGGCGGGGGCAGGGGTCGGGGGCCACGTGGGGCTCCACAGGGTGCCCGGTGGTCCTCAGGGGCGAGACCTGCCCAGCGCCCACCCGACGCCCAGGCCCGGCCCAGGTTGGGGCGCGCACGCACTCTGAGGTTGACGATGGGCAGGGCGGCGCGGTCTGCGCGGCGCACGATGCTGTAGAGGTCCTGCAGCCGCGAGGAGAGGAAGGCGCGGAAGGTGCCCGCCAGCCCCGCGGCGCGCGCCTGCTGGAAGCACTGGAAGTCGGCGCCGCGGATGCCGCGAAGGCCTCCCGACTGCGGGCTGTTGAGCGCCACCAGGTGGAGCTGCGGGTGG
The DNA here is from genome assembly GCF_028564815.1 of Eubalaena glacialis. NCBI lineage: Eukaryota > Metazoa > Chordata > Mammalia > Artiodactyla > Balaenidae > Eubalaena > Eubalaena glacialis. The sequence continues at coordinate 1,062,046 of NC_083721.1, forward strand.
AGCCGCGAGTCAGCCCGACGGCCGGGTCTCCGCGCCCCGCCCCCGCCCCCGCCCCCGGCGGGTCTCTGGGATGCGAGCGGGGCGGACGCCGGGGCAGCGGCGGGGTGGGGGGAGGGGATGGGGAGGGCGGGTCCCAGCCCCAGCCCCCGCCCCCGCCCCCTCCCCGGCTGCTCTGGGCTCCGGACTCTCCACCCCCAGCGCCGCCCGGGGTGGTCACTCACCACCGGCTGGAAGTCGTGGTGAGTGTGGGCGGGTGAGGCCGTGGGGGTTGCCGGCCGGAGGTGCGCGTAGGCGCCGGGGTGCGGGGCCCCGGGGTAGGGCTGGGCGTGTGTCAAGCGCGGGGGGCCGGCCAGGATGTCGTCAGCCCGCCAGGACCGCGCTGTGGGGGGCGGGGGCTCCCGGCGGGGGTACGGGTTGCCCTCGTGCAGCTGCACCACGTGGGGCTGCAAAGCGGCCACCTCGTTGTCCTGCAGGCGGAGAGGCAGACAGCGCCGTGGGGCCGGGCCTCCTGCACCCGCGGGTCCCGCTGCCCGGCCCTGCACGCCCTTCGTCTGCACCCGGCTGTGCTCTTGGGCCGGCGACGCTGGACTGGAGGTGGCGAGCTGGACCCGGGGGCACCTGGCGTGTCAGGCCAGAGCCGGCCTGGTGACACCTCAGTCGGGCTGGGTGGCCCTCTGCTCAAGCCCCCGGGTCCATCACCCTCACGAGCCAGCTCCTCCCCGTGGCCCTGGGCACCCTTGGGCCGACCACCTCCTCCTGACCTCCCCCTGCTGCAGCCGTGGTACCAGCAGCCCCTTAAGCCTCTGCCCAGTTCCTACCTCCGGCGGTGACCTCGACCTCCAAATGCCAGCCCCTGTGCCCCACCCGCTTCCCAATTCCGTCCCTTTCCCACAGCACCCAGCACCTTCGGACACCCGTTACCTGTATACCTGTTACCTGGTACCTATTACCTGGTAGTAACATCTAATGCAATCATAAGTTATAGAACGAATTCATGTATCTAGCTGAAATGTTTATATTTATATAATTATATGCTATTGCTTAGTCACGTACTGCCCTTACTGCCCGTCTCCCCAACATGATGTCACCTCTGCGGGGTGGGGGCTTTGCCTGTTTCAGGCACGGCTGTCCCCGCGCCTAGAACAGCGCCCAGGACTAGGTGCTGCGTGAGAGAAGGGACTCCCCGAGCCTGGCGACGGGGCAGACCAGCCCACCAGCCCACACTGAACCCGGACACCCGAGACCTAGCACGGAGCCCTGCTCTTGAGCCGTCTGAGAGGCTGTGACTTCTACTCAGAGGAGCACCGCCTGGGGACGTGACCCCTACTTAGGGAGACTGGAACATCCTGGGCCCCCTCCCGCCTGCCCCCCTCCTTCCTCCTCCCCCCACACCCTGAAGGGTCTGTCCCCGTGCCCAGCCCTCTGGATGAGGACAGACAGACAAGGACTCAGAGGAGCCCCTCGCCTGATGAGGGTGATGAGCGCAGTCTGCACACCCCCTCCCCGGCAGGGGTCCCCACCCAGGCTGCACCCCTGCCCACCGGTCCCCCGAGATGGTCGTGGGAAGAAGGGACGCTCCTTACCGTCCCGCGGGGGAGGGGCGTGCGGGCCTCCAGCTGGAAGAAAACAGGGGGTCACCCCGAGACCTCTGACCCAGCCAGCGCCACTCGCCCCGGCCGCCCCCCACACCGGTGAAGGCCGGCATGGCTGCGTCCCAGTGCCCCCCACCCGGTGCCCGGCACACAATAAGCACATCTGTTAGTTTAAAAACTGAGAGTCACTTTTCTGTGAACCTAAAACTGCCATAGAGCAGCTTCTAATAAAGAGAGAAGTGGAGGGAAGTGGGTGAGGATGGAGAACCGCTGGCCGCATGCCCGCGGGCCCCGCCCAGCTGGTCCCTGCCGCTCGCCAGGCGCCGGGGCCCCCTGCAACGCAGGTCCTCCACCTCCCGTCTTCTCTGTACCCTTTGCCCCAAGAGCGAAGCGGGAAGGCGCCCCACCACGTGCAGGGATCGCCCTGTCCAGAACTCACCAGAACCTTCCGGAACCCATTCCGGACCCGGACGTACAGCTCCTCCCTGTCGGCCACATAGACGAGCCAGCCCTCTGGCACTTCGGGCACCTGGTCCAGCAGGGTCTGGTACGTGGCCCAGACCCTCACCTGCTGGAAGCCCAGCCCAATGGGGTCTCCTGCGCACAGGGGACCTCTGGGCTCATGGGGAGGGTTGGGGGCTGCGACAGTCTGAAGACCTACGTGGCCGCCTCCTTGCCAGGCTGGCCCCATGAGCGCCACGGGGAGACCTCAGCCCCCAAGTGCCTGGGCCACCGCAGCCTCTGCACAGCAGAACCGCCCTCAGGGACCTTCTCAACGCCCCTCCTTCGTCCTCCTCCCCTACCCATCTCAGACCCCAGCCACACCTGGGTCCCCCACTTCTGCTCTGGAAACCTCGTCTCAGGGCTCTTGGCGCTGGGGTACCCACCCACACGCCTCCAAAGGGAAGGGCAGCCGGGCAGTGAGGGTCCGACAGGTCAGGAACAGGGCGGTGCTTACCCCTGAGGAGGTGCCCATGGATCCGGGTGGTCCTGGGGGCCCAGGTGGGCCTGGGGGGCCAGGAACACTGATAGCTACAAGAGAGAAGCCAGAGGTGGGAACAGTGGCCCTTCCTGGACGAGGCTGGAGCCCAGGGCCCACTCTCCACCCGACTTACTCTGCCTGTAAGGGCCAGGAAAGGATGGGGGTCCCGGGGGCCCTGGAGGTCCGGGGGGCCCAGGAGGCCCCTGGTGTCCCTCGTAGCCGATGCCAGGGGGTCCCTGAGGTCCAGGAGGGCCAGGCTGGCCCTGGATGCTCTCTCCCTTGGGCCCCTAGCGTGGAAAGCAAAACACAGGGCGCTGTCACCTATGTCTCCAGACTGGGGACGAGCAAGCTTGAAGGTCCTGGCTGCATCTGCCACAAGCCCCTGCAGGGAGCACGGGCCACAACCCACTGCAGGGAGCATGGCCCCCAAGCCCCTGTCCCCCCACTGCCCACGCGGGGCCTGGGAAACCCAGCCTTCCCACCCCGTGTGCCCCCCACTGGGACGGGGCCCTGGGACGTAGACGAGGACAGCCACCCACAGAGGTGCAGCCCTGAGGGCCCCCACCCCTCCCCCACTCCCGGACGGAAGCTGGGGCCCACGGTCCCCCAGACGCTTTCAGGGCAGAGGGTCTCCCTGAGGGGGTTTGGTGGAGAACAGCGGCAGCAGGAGAAAGGAGGAGCCCCCAGGTCAGGTGCCCAATCCGGGAGGGCAGCCACTACGCACCCACCAGGCTCCCCATGTGGGTGCCCCGCGCTAGGGCAAGGAGCTGGGAGGCGGACGCTCGGGGCCCAGCCCGCAGGGTGGACCTGCCCTTGGCTCCTGGCCCCAGGGACCCCGGGGACGCGAGCTCTGGCACAGGACGGGCCTGGGCCTGTGTGTGGTACCCACGGGCGGCTGGGGTCAGACTCACCGGAATCCCAGGGTAGCCTGGTGGGCCGGGGGGGCCAGGCACGCTGGAGCTGAAGAACCCGCCGCCCCCCGGCTCGCCCCTTTCTCCTTTCTGCCCGGCGGCCCCTTGGTCGCCCTTCTCCCCCTGTGGATGGAAAAGCTTGTCGGGACAGCCCCGTTCCCGGTGCCGTGTGGGGAGGGGCGGGCGCCGACCCCCAGAGGCCCACGGTGAAGCTTCTGCGGCCCAGGCCTGGCCAGCCCGACAGGACGGGGCTCGGCCTCCCAGCTTCCCACTGCGTCAACTGAATTCCCGAAAAACGGAGCCAGGGGTGCGCGTCCCAGGTGCCCTCTGGGGCCCCGTGCGGGGGGCAGTGTGAGGGCCCGGGGTCACCCACCTTCATCTCAGCGCCCAGGTGCAGGAGGTCGAACGGGAACTGCCCTACGGGGGGGAGAGTTTGGGGGGTCCTCAGTGAGACGCTGTCTTCCTGCCTGGTCCACCCGTCCCCCCGCCCCCGAATTTACCTAAGTCCCCTCTTTCTCTAATTTCTGTATTTCTGTGTAGAGATCCCCTGCATGTTTTGTTACACTTACTCCCAATCACTTGATATTTTTTTGTGTTTTTGTTCATGGTGCGTTTTTCCCTTCAGTTTTTATCACTGACACACAGCGCTGCAGACGGTCAAGGGGGACCGCTAAACGACGGACTTAACGTCTGCTGCGAACTGCACACCATAGGACGTTTAGTTAACAGCCACCACCTCGCAGAGACACGCACACACGAAAAAACATGGTTTTCCCTTGTGACGAGAGCTTTTCTCTCTTCGCACCTTCAAGTACACTGGGCAGGGGTGTTGGCTATAGCTGCGTGCCCCCGGATGCTGTGTCCTGTAACTGGACGTTGGTACCTTCGACCCCCTTCACCCCCCACCCTGCATCCCACCTCTGGCAACCAACCTGATCTTTTTCTAAATGGTGCCTTTTAAAGATTTCATTTAGTCTTTGACTGGCCATCGATTTTTGTGAACTGCCCCTGTGACTTTGGTAAATTTACTCATTAATTCTGACGGTTTATCTGCACATCCCTTTGGGTTGTTGACATTCACAAAGGTGTCCTCTGTGAAAACAGCACGTTTGTTTCTTCCAGAGTCACACCCTGCGTTTGTTTCTCTCTTCCCTGCCCCGCACCCCGGCTGGGCCCCGCGCCGGCAGCGATGACCAGCCACCCCCCATTGCCCCGACCCCCCACTGCGGATGGCAGAGAGAGGGTGCCCGCTCTTTCCAGAGCACGAGGGTGCCATCTTCAACGTCTCTTGCTGTCTCTTTACTTCATCAGTCCCTCGAGGGGAGTATTATTAGTCTTTTCTAAGAAGTAACATCTGACTTCCTTGCTTTCTTGATGCTTCCTGTTATGTACATTTTTTTTTCCATTCACTGCATCTCCCATCTGTTTTCTGGGAGCTAAATCTATTTGTTTTCTAACTTCCTGAGCTGGATGCTTGAAGCGCAGGCTACTGAAGGCTGTGACCTTGTGGACAAGGAGCTGACAAGACCCTCACTCCTTCTGGGTGGGAAAGCGACCTTGGCTTACCCTTCTCCTGTGGCCTTTCCCCTGGAAACCTGATAAAGGTGGGGGTCAGACCCCCAGGGTGAAGTGATGCCTGCTGAGTGAACCATGGGCCCGGGGGGCTGGGGGAGTCCCCGATCTGTGCTCCGCCACGGCTGCTCCGGGAAACCCACGCCCGCCCAGGGCCACCCGGCTCATGTTCACGGCCCGGAGGGCCTGTCCTGGGTCCTTCCTCAGAGCGGGGTGACCCCACTGCCACCGCGGGCCATGGAGTGAGGGCCGAGAATCCCAACCCCGGCCCTGGCTGCACCCTTGCCCCTCAGACACAGCCTTGTCCTTCAGCTCCAGGGTTTCCAGTTCCCACCGTGGCCTCTCCTCCCTGCAGGCGCCCTGCTCGGTGGGCCCACGCTGGTTGTGTCTTCAATGCTCCCTCGAGGGCAGACAGGCCTGAGGGACTTGCTGTGTGCCCGGCGTGGGCCTGTGGCATCCCACGTTAGTGCTGGGACTGGGGGCCAGGTTGTCACCTGCCGTTCAGATCTTCCACCTCCCAACTGACCCGGTCTTTTGTCTGCTGCTTCCCTTGCTTACTGATTTCCCCCTGTACTGAGTGACTTGTGTTTTTCCTTTTAGTTCTGTCCATTTTTGCTTTTCATATCTTGAAGCTAGGTTGTTACCGGCGCAGAAATTTAGAATCACTGTACTTTCCTGGCGGGTTTACCCCATTATCATTATGGAGTTTTAAAAAATTTTTGGCAGTATTTCCTGCTTTAAAATACACTTGTCTGATTTCTCACAAGCGCACACACACGGCTCCCTTCTCACCAGACTACCACCCCCTTCCCCCTCAGCTCTCATGTCCTTACAGTTGGGGGTATATCTCGTAAGCAGCACAGCTCTGGTTTTGTCCCGTTGACGATGTTTGTCTTTAAACAGGAGAGTGGACCCCGCTCACTGAACATACGCGCCAACGGATCTGAGTTTAATCAATCTTCACCCCGTTTCCCGTTCCTCCACCTGTTCCGAGTTTCTCTTCTCTCCTTTCCTGCCGTCTTCGGGTCGGGTTTTTCCTACGCTGTTCTTCCTTCCTGCTCGGTTATCAGGGGCACGTTCCCTCCTGTTCTCGGCTGGTCCCTGAGGTGACAGGTGCGTCCTGCACTTGGGCCTGATGTAACGAGGTATCGGCCTCCTCGGGGCCAGGCTGGGGTCTCGGGGATGCGACCTCTCTGCGGCGGGGCCGAGCAGGGACGCGTGGTCTCACTGGCCCCCCTGCTGCTCTTCCTCCGTCCCCGTGTCATCAGCACCGCTTCCTTCTCCCCAGCGGCCCTCGCGTCCCCACTGAGGCTCGTGTCCTGAGAGGCCTCGCTGCCCACTTCCTCTTCCTGTAGAAGATGGGTGTCTTCACTGGCTGCAGAATTCTAGGTGAGCAGTTACCTTCTTCCGACCTGTGGGACCCTTTATGGCCTCTGGCTCCTCGCATCCCTGTGAGGAATCAGCTTGTGTTGACCCTTCGCGTGAAGGGCTCCTTGAACCTTTCCCTGGTTTGGAAGCTCGGCCGTGACGCCTTCAAATGCTCTTCTGCCCCAGCCCCACCCGCGTGTCCTCACCCGCACGCGTCTGACCTCCCTCGGCGTGTCCGACTGCCCAGTGCATCGCCCAGACTCCGGGCTGACCCCTCCCCTCCTCAGCTGTGTCCCGTCTGCCTGAAGTCGCACAGAATCCTCACGTCCAGAGGCTGCGAGTTTTCAGTCCCAGAATTAAACCTGACTCTTGCCCGTGGGCTCCAGCTCTGTGCTGCCATCTCCTCTTCTCCACGTCTGGGCATCATCGTCACGGTTAAGGCCAAGCCTGGAAACTCCTGTAGTGCTGGCTCATCGCTTGCCCGCTTGGAAATCCCAGGCTCTCAACGAGCTCACCTTCCTCAAGGGGAGGGTTTGCTTCTGCTTCTGGCAGCTCGTAGGGGAACCCCGAGCTTACGCAGATTCTGGCAGTGCCCAGGGGTCCAGCTCTCCTGGCTTCTGCCTGGCCTGCACCCGGCATCACACTTGTTCTCCTGCTTCATCGGCTGCAGAAGCAGGATTCAGCAGGGGATTCTCGCCATCCCAGGGGACATCCGAGGTGCTGGGAGTTCATCCCCCGGACGATCCGGGCCGATGAGGCCCCCGCGATGCGCTGGGGGTGCTGGGTCTCCCCTGGGAGGTGCACACTGGGGCCCAGCCCTGCTCCTCAGCGAGTGGGGGGCTGGGACATCCTGCCTGGCCACCACCTCAGGCCCCTGTCCTTTTAGCCCCCAGCCCTGCCCCGAGGCCACGGGGCCAACCAGGTGTCCCGTCAGAGCCCCCTGAGCCCCGAGGGCTTCCTTCCTCCGGGAGCCGGGTGGGCGGGTGACCACACACAGCCCAAGGCCCCCAGAGCACTCTCACCTGGTGGCCCGGGTGGGCCCACTTCTCCTTTGTCACCCTTCGGTCCAGAAGGCCCCTGGTGCCCTGGAGGGACAGAGACCCCAGTGCCTGTTACTAAACATGTGACAGAGGCGCCTGGGACAGGCCCTCCTGCCCACGCATGGCCCGACCCTGGTGGGCACTGTGTGCGCTGCAGGCCTGGACCAGGGAGGAGGCAGCGTGTGAACCCAGGGACAGTCAGAGCAAGAGCTCGTAACCGGCGGAAGTGCCCGGTGGTCGCGCCCCAGGGGCTGCAGCCTCTGCTCCCAGAGGCCACGCCACTCCTGCAGGGAGGGGCTCGAACAAACAGCAGGCTTGGACGAGGAGCTGGAGCTGGACAGTGGACGGCCAGTGGGTGGCCGCTCGGTGCCCACTCCCATCCACGGCTGGGCCGCCTGGAAGGCTGTGCTGGGAGGACCCAGGAGCCCAGCAAAGGGGGCCGTGATCAACTGGGACTGGGGGGCCTGGATCATCCAGCACCCCTGTGAGGGCCGCCCACACCCTGCTCTGAGCTGTGGCTGGAGGGGTGACCTGCCCTCCCCGAGGCCCCAGGACCCTCACCTGGCAATCCCGGGGGTCCAGGGCGGCCAGACTCCACAAACGCCTGCGAAGAACAGGCCAAAGATGGCCGTTGAGAGAGACGCTCTGGAAATTGAGACCACCACCTGCCCAAGGGTCTGCGAGGCCACACCCCCAAGCACCCCTGCCCCCCAAGACAGAAAAGCAGGGAGGGGGAGGGAGAGGACACAGGATTTGGAGTCGGGAGCCCCGGTCACGACATGACTGCCCCACGTGGTCACTTCATGTCACTGAGCCTTGTGAGGTAGGGGGTGTTCACCTCCCAGGACCCCAGGGCTCGTGCTCAGGAGCCCAGATCCAGAGAGCCCTCCCCCGACCTCACTTCCCCTGGGGGCTTGTCTTCTAACCAGCGGCCCACCAGGTGCGGCCTACAAGGCAGGTGGGCCTGGGTCCCACCACCGTGCCCCTCCCAGAAGCCCCCCCTGGCCAGGGGCTCAGAGGCCGTGGCTCCAGCTGCCGGGCCTGGGGTTCAGCCCTCCCCGGGTCAGCGGAGGGGAAAGGAAGCCAGTGCAGGGAAGAGTGTGGGGACGCAGTGGGAACAGCAGGTGTCGCGGTGACTTACGTTGCTGTCATAGACCGGAGTCCCGGGAGGGCCCGGGGGCCCTGGGGGCCCAGGTGGGCCGGGTGGACCCTGCGTGAGGGAAGAGAAAGCCTGGTCAGTCAACACTGGCCAGCGACACTGTCCAGAACAGCAGATGTGGGCAGGAGCATTTCTGAGAATCACGGTGAAGTCAGAAAACATCAAATGGAGAATGCGTCCAGTTTACTCTGTGGTCGTGGGTTCCCTGAGGACAGAGCTGTCCCCTTCCCGTTCCCAGACCGGAGTCCTGCTCAAATCCTCCCACGGGAGACGTGCGGGTGGCGTCTGGGCCGGACACGACCTCGGACACGGCTCGTGTGGTTACTAACTGCCAGCTGGGTGAAGATCAGCTCCGTTCATTCACCCGCTCGCAGGAAAAGGACAAACGGCCGATTCAGGTAGTGTCAGAAGAGCCGTTCTGAAAATAGCGGCTCACTCGCCAAAGGGCTGGCCTGAGTGATGACGGTGCCTGGGGACAGGGTCCCGGGACCGCACGGCCACCTGCTCTCGGGCCCCTGGGCCCCTTCGCCCCAACCCTGCGGCCGAGGAGAGGGGCTGGCAGTGGAACAGAGGCACAAGTTCAGGCCCACGAGGAAGCTGGACGCGCTGGACGCCCTGACGGGGGCGCGCGCACAGCGGCAGGCACTCCGCCTCTCCAACTCAGAACCGCGGGGGGAATTCGAGAGCCCCCCGTCCTCCTCGACGGAAGTGGCCTGGTCCACCTCCATCTCAGAACTCTGCAAGACGCCGCCTCGTGTTCTGAGATTTCATGAAACCACTGCAAGGAGGAGGGAGCCCGAATGAAGACACACAGTGACGGAAACACCGGAAGAGCCGCAGCCTGAGCCACTGCCCTCAGGACCGTGCGTCGCGCGGCCAGGCCAGGTGGGAGGGGGTGCAGGAGAAAAGGCACCGGGTGCAGCCGGCAGGCCCACTGGGTGCCCAGCGGGGTCAGAGGCGAGTCCTGCATCTCGATGGCACCGTTTCAGGTAGAGGTGATGACAGGGCCTCACCCGGTGACTTTACCGAACCCTCGGCTCACGAGGCGGCAGCAACTGCAGCGTGAAGGCGGTCGGAGCGAGAGCCCCACGGGCCAGAGGCGCCCACCCCAGAGCCCACGCGGCCTACAGGCCCTTCTGAGAAAACCACGCCGGGGCACTGTCCGGTGGCCTTGGCGCGTGTGTGTGCGTGTGTGCGCGCACACGTGTGTTTGTGTGCATGGGGGTCTGCGTGTCCGAGGGCCACGAGGCTGCTCAGAAGCCTCCCACAGGTGACCTCTGGGACCCGAGCCACTGCGGCCAGGCCTCCTACCCCCGCCCGCCCCGCAGAACACTCACCCTCGCGCTGAATCCCACGCTGGCATCTCCCGGCTCCCCCTTCTCCCCTTTCAGTCCGTTCATCCCGGGGCGCCCCTGGGGCAGAGCACAGTGGGTGGCAGCTGTGAGGGCTGGCCCAGCAGCTCCTGTCCCCACCCAGGGCCCCCTCTGGGTGCCCGTCCCTCTGCGGCCCAAGCAGCCCGCGAGCGGGGCTGGAGAGAGCCACGCTCTGGTGGGGGCGTCCCCAGGAGGAGGACAGCGGAGAGACTGCAGCCCACTCGCTCCGGGCTCATCGTCCACGTGGGCCTGGGCTGCTGTCCACACCCGGCACGAGACCCGGACACTCACCGGCCGTCCAGGGAAGCCAATCTCTCCCTTGTGCCCGGGCCGCCCGTAGGGACCCTGTGGGGGGAGCCAGGTTTTAGGTGAGCCGTGACCCGCCCCCCACCCCGCGGTCTCCCTCCCGACACCTGCCCCCGCATTTAGAGGCGCAGCTGGGATAGCAGCTCGGCTGCCACGCCCGCACGGCAGCCAGGCAGGCGACGGCGCCCACCGCAGCACGCCCACGCGTGCTGCGGGGAAGCCTGGGTCTACTCACCGGGGGTCCTCGGAAGCCAGGCTCACCCTGAACAGAAAACCAGAAGGCACCGTTAGGTGGCCGTAGGTCACGCCCCCCAGTGGGCAGCCCCCGAGGGGTCCCTGTGTCCATCTGGATGCCCCTGGCGGCGCCCGAGGCACTGACAACACCCAGGAAGAAAAGGAAACAGCAACAGGGAGAAAGCTCTGGACTGGGGTTTGTGTCCCGGGGCCCACCCTGGGGGCCCTGAGACCCAGGGGTCGGCCCCGCAGCGCCCGGGCTGGAGGGATCTGTGGGCCCCGACCTCAGCTGTGACACACGGTGGGGCCGGCAGAGTTCTCTCTGCCCCGCAGTCCCTCGGCCCATCCCCCGACAATCCTGGGGGCCTTTGGGGACCCCCTGCAGGCCTGTCCCCAACAGCCTCCTGATCCAGACCCAGCTCTCCCCAGGGCTGGGGGTCCCCTGCTGGGGGGCAGGGGACCCAGGGCACAGGCCCCCACGGAGCCCATTCCCGAGCCCAGCCATACTTGGCCCCCTCCTGAGGAAGGCAGGCCAGGATCCCTGCCCCCAGCAGCAGTGCCCCCAGAGGGCCAGACGGGCACCACAGGGGTGCAGCTTCCACAGGCAAGGCCCAGGCCGGGGCCCCCAAGAGCCCCTGGCCCCTCTGTGGTGTGGGCTCTGCTGATGGGCAGAGGAGAACGAGGGGCCAGCCAGGCTGAGGTGCAGGCTCCGAGGGGCCCCGAGGACCCTCCCACCAGGGTGGTGGGAGAGGAACAGACGGACGGGCGAGGGGCCCAGGCTGTGGAAGCTTCCAGAGCCCGATCAGCAGAGGCTCCCACGCACAGGCAGGAGCTGGCCCCTCTCAGGAGGACAAACCCCTCTGTGCCGTCTCCACGGCCCCCAAGCCCCGCTGCCCCGGCCAGGCAGGACAGAGGGTGCAAGCTGGGCCCAGACGCCCACTCACCTTGGCTCCTTTCTGGGTGGAGGTCAGCGCTCTGCCGTCAGGGCTGAAGACCATGCCCGGCTCACCCTTCTCGCCCTGGAACAGGGGGGCGGGTAAGGGAGGCCGGCTCGGGCAAGAGCAGGCCTCGCACCCCCCCAGCCCTGCAGTGAACCCCCCTCGGCACCGACGCGACAGCCCAGGACACGGAGCCGTGAGCGGGGCCTCTGCAGGTCCAGGCAAAAGACCAGAGGTGAGTCCGCCCCAGGTTCCCAGGCACAGCACCCCTCCCCGCAAGCAGTCACCCGGTGACCCTGTACGGCCCCTCACCTTGGGTCCCGGGAGGCCCTGCTGGCCTCTGGAGCCCAGGTCTCCCTTCGGCCCGGCTGGTCCCTGCAGGAGACACAGAGCGCTGCCCGGAAGGCCCCTGCCTCAGGGCCGTGACCCCCCGCCCCGCCCTAGATGCCCGCCCGACACCCCTGTCCGGATGGGGTCTCCGGCTCCGGTTCCTTGGCCTCACGGGGGCCCACCCAGCCCCTGCCTGTGAAGCAGAGGCCCCGCGCCCGCTGGGGAGGTACTCACGGGGAGGCCTGCGAGCCCCGCCCGGCCCTGTGGAGAGAGAGACAGCGACGGTCAGGACCTGCCGCGGGGAGGTGCACGGCGCCCAGCCCGTCCCGGGGCCGCACGTACCTCGGGGCCCGGCACGCTCGCCAGTGCCCTCTGTCCGTGAGTCAGCAGAGCCAGTGTCCCGGAGAAGGAAGGAAAAGGACCACGTTTACCATGAACACTCAACTCCCGTGACATTAGCCACACAAGACCCACCAAGAACACCAGGAGGTCAACGTGAAAGACATCTTCCTGGCTTTGGCCTCAAGGTCCCTGAGACGAGATATGAAGCACCCCCGGGAGTCCGCTCCCGTGCCACAGAACCGGCCCGGGACCCTGGGACCAGGGGGACACTGCCCCCCACTCCCCTGGGTGCTGTGCATGGGGGCTGGAGGGGGCCTGTCACAGATGGAGCGGGTGACACGCGGGCAAACAGCACGACCAAAGGGCAGCTCTGGAAGGGCCAGCTTCGATGCCAAGAAGCCCCATGGAACCAACAGACTGGGACCCCGGTGTCTCTGGAGGTCGCCCTACGGGGGGAGGACTGGGGGCCCTGGGCAGAGCATGTGTCCACCCATGCAGGGTTCTTACGTCCTGCTCCGACACGTAGACGACAGGCCCTGGGGGTCCGGGGGGTCCCGGGAGGCCTGGTTGCCCCACTCCATCCTTCCCTGGGTCGCCCTGGAAGAGAGTTTCCCCTGGGGTTTGAACTGCAGCCCAGCCCGGACTTGGAGGGGCTTCCGGTGCCCACGGGGTGTGAGGAGACGCCTGAGGGCTGAGCACAGTGGCCCACAAGCCCCCACCCCAGGCAGGGCAGGCTCTGAGCCCGGATCCCGCCCAAGTCTCTGTGCCACATGGGCGGGCACGGGGTAGAGGGCAGCACCCCCCGGCCCTGCCGTGCACCTGCCACCCGTCCACGGACACCCGCCAACCCCCGCAAACTCACTTTCTCTCCCTGGGGCCCTTTTTCTCCTTTTGGTCCCTGTGGAGACAGGAAGGAAATCGTTCATCATAAACAGCACACGAGCCCCCCTTCCTGGAGACCCCAAGCCGCTGGGACTGGTCCTGAGTGAAGATGTGGCGTTTCCCTGCACTGACCAAATGGGGCCTGGGGGGTGGGGGGGTCAGCCACGCAGGAAGCCCCCTAAGGCAGCCTGGACCGCCGACTCACGTCCCACGGAGCTGGGGTCTCCGGGCCCTCTGGGGACCCAGAGATACACACTGGGCGCCAGCTCTCCCCCAGGCGTGGCTGCTTTGGGGGTGTCAGCCGCAGCAGCCCTGGGTGGCCACTCACCTGGAGTCCGGCTGCACCCTCCCTGCCAGGAAGGCCGGGGACCCCAGGAGCTCCGTCTGCCCCGACCTCTCCCTGCAGTGGACATAAGGAGAGCACGCGCGTCAGCCGCGGCACCCGGGGGCCACGGTGTCCCGGAGCTGGCCACCAGCTCACACCCGATTCAACCTGGTCTGTTGACCAGGTTGAGGGAGATCCAACCTGCTCGGCCTCCTGGGGAGCGCCGTGGGGCAGAGGAGGGGGCAGGGTCAGAGGACTCTGCTGCGGAGCTGGGATGGGAGGAAAGCTGTCCTATGGGAAAACCCGGGGGGACCCGGGGGGGACAGGGGGACAGTGGGAGAAGGACGCCGGGCCTGGCATGGACTCACCCCTGTTTACTGAGGCCCCAGGCGATGAGGACCAGCCAAGCTCCTGGTCTCAGCCTGGGGACCCCTCCCTGCACCCCAGACCAGGGCTGCTAACGACTGCGGATTTCCTGAACCCGAGGTACTGTTCTTACCTTGGTCCCTGGTGGCCCCATGACTCCAGGATCCCCCTAAAGTGGACAAACGGTTCTGTGGAGCTGCGAGCGCTGGCCCAGCCCCCAGGCAGCACCCACCCCTCCTCAGGTAACCAGGTGGTCCCCACGCCGCACCCCGCAGCTCAGAGCTGAGGGCCCCGGGCCCTGCGCCCACCCACGCGCTGAGGGCACACGGCCTGGACTGTTCTGGAGGCCAGGCCACCATTTCCCGCAGAAGCAGGAGCACTCAGGTGACTTCACCTTGAACAGTTCAAGAAAGCTAAGACCTACGTCCTTCTAAAAAAGCCATCTTTCCAACTGTCTCAAAGGTTTGCAAATCAAAGCAGACGCTCTAAGGGGCTGGGCGGCACAGCTGGCCGCGGGGGGCCCTGCACTCCCAGGACGCACGGGTGCCGAAGAGCAGGGTGGGGCTGCTCCTGCCCTCGCCACCCGCCCCCCCCCCCGGGGGTGGGAGCTGCTGTCCCCCAGGGGCGGGGCCAGCGGCGGCGAGAGAAGCACCCAGGTCCTGCCGGGCGCCAGCCACTGCCCCCCGGGCTGGGGGCTCCTTCCCTAAGCCCCTCGCTCTCCCCAAGTCAGCACACACCTGGCACGTGTGGAGCCAGAGATCTCGACTCATGGGGTTAGGAAGATGGGACAGCGCCACCCCCTGAACCGAGCTCTGGGGACCGTCTCCCCGTTAGGCTTTTCTGTATTTTGCAAATTTCCCACGAGGAACTCGGGGCCACTGAGCAGTAGCTCCTGGCGGGAGGGGGTGAGCGGCGGGCTCCCCCGGTCTAACAAATCTCTCACTGACCTTGACTCCAGGCGGGCCAGGCGGTCCCTGGGGGGCAGAGAAGGAAGCGGGCCGGGTCGGTGCTGCTTCCGCCCCTCGGGGGACAGCCTTTCCCCGCAAGAAAACTAGCCCCTCTTATAAAACACGGAAAAAAGGGCGTTCGTGTCAACAGGGGCCCGCACAGCCCGAAACCCCACCAGAGGTGGCCTGTCCTCGGCGCCACCTGGTGTCCCACAGATGGCACACAAACCGGCCGCGGGGGGGCATGAGCAAGTCACCCCAACGCAAAGAAACCTGCATCTTATTAACTAGAAACAAACGCATTTGAACGGATGGGATGCTGCCTTTTGGCCTCCCCAGGGAGGAGGAGGGTTTAACCCCACCCGAGGGTCTCCATCACCCTGAGGCCACGGAACAGCCCACAGACCCCTCCAGGGGTCAAGCGGCACTGGAGCTGTGTCCTTGGACCTAGAGGAGGGGACCCTGCCCCGCGACCTGGCCCTGCCACCTTGGCTCAGATCTCACCTGATGCGAGGAAGCCGACTGCTACTGCCCCAAACTAAGCCTTTCTAACGCATAAAGGGAAAGGCACTAACTTACAGGGGCAAAACCGCTCTATTGCACCACAGAGTTAGCTTCTGCCCAAGTGAAAATCCTCAGCAGTGGTGCTCAGAACAGGAGGCCCGTCCCACCACCCTCTCGCTGGGCTGAGACTCCAGGGGCCCAGCTGGACACTGGTTCGAGGTCCCCTAAGGACCCCAGTGGGGTCTGTGTCGGCCCCGTGGGCTCCTGAGGGAGGGAACCCTCTCTCTGCCCATCCCAGGCATCCTGCCCCCGGGATGGCCCCTCGTGTGTCCGTCTGGCCTAAGCTCGGTTACCTCTGGACGCCAGGAGCTCCAGCTGGACCTGATCATGACCAGTGCACATGTCGATGGCACAACAAGGTGGGATTTCATAGGAATCCATCCATTTTTCATAGGAAAAGGGTCCCTATTTTTCTTTAAAGTTCTGCTCAGGTCAAAACCGTGTAACTTCCCCAAAGTTAGAGCCATAAAGAGAACTGGGCTAGTATTTCCCAGGAAGACCTGTCTTTGGGGCCCATCCTGCCCCGTGCTCATTCAGCTCGACCACCAGTGGCATTCCCCACACTGGAGAGTGGACTCTCTCCCCAGCGGCCGCGAGGTGGACAGTGTCCCGGAGGCAAGTGGCTCGCTGGCTCTGCAGGGCTGCTCTGGTCCCACTGGAGGCCAGTCCCACAGACGCTCCCCTGGACCCCCCCAGGCGGCCCCGCCCCCAAGCTGACCAAGCCCAGCTCTGGGGCAGTACCTGCGGCCCACTGGCACCTCGGGCTGCCGACCAGAAGGGGCCCCCGGAGCCCTCCATGTCGTCCTGGAGGAGAACACACAGGGACGCCAGGGTCTGCGTGTCTTCTCATAGGAAGAGACCTGCCCCAGGCTGGGCAGGGACCCAAACGCCCGAGCGGGTGGATTCTGAGGGTGGGGTTCCCTGGTTGTAGGGCCCCTGCTGGGTGGGTCACGGGGACGGCAGGGCAGACAAGCGGGGCTGCCAACGCCCCACATTCAGCGCTCACATGTGGGGACTCCGTCACCAGCCAGGAGGAGCCCAGGCAGGGGTGGCACCAGTCTGGCTGCTGCCAGGCAGCGCCGGTCAGTGTGGGTGCCCGAGGGCGCCTGGGGCCGCAGAGCCGCGCTTTCTGGGGGCCAGGGGCAGCGGGTACTCACAAACCCCGCAGCGAGTCCGGGGCCTGGGGGCCCGGGGGGGCCCGGGGGCCCTGGTGGTCCTGCGGGTCCTGCTGGTCCGGGGCGTCCTGCCAGGCCGTGCTCCCCAGGCGTGCCGATGGGGCCGGGGTCTCCCTTGCTTCCCTGCGCAGGTGGGAGAGAAAGTCATCACCTCGGCCCTCGGGGTATCCCTAAACCCCAGGCACCACTGCACTGCCAGTGCACCTGTGTTTTCTCGCGAGCATTTTACATCTGAAGAGCCAGGGGGCTGAACAACCAGCCAGGAGCTACGTTAACCCCACAGCACCTCTTCCTTCTGGCCTCACCAGACTTTATCCACTTAACATGAAACCACCGAGCAAGACCCCCAGGCGGGGGCCCGAGACGCTCCTTCCAGGAGGAGGGAGGACTCCGCTGGAGGAAGCGGGGCAGGGGGCCCAGGACCCCATTGCCACAGGGATGAGGGAACCATGAGAGCGTCTGTGACTGGGGGCGGCCCAGGCATCTCAGTCAAGATGCTCGAGAGCCCTCTCTCAGGTCTGAGTGGCCCTGGTAGCTGAGCATCTAACTCTGGTGTCCAGGATCTCCAACTACAAGTGGAGTCTGGCCTCACCTGTGCTGAATTTCACCCCCGGCTGTAGCCTTTTCCCTCACTGTAAATCTCACCAGCTTTCCCCGTTCATCCCTGAAGCCCGTGCACGGGTTGTGTGTGTGTGCGTGTTTACACACCGGAGTCTCTACTCTGACCCTCGTCCCTACCTCCAGGCCCCTCCAGTCCCACTGTCATCCTCCCCCTTCTCTCCCATGTCACCCTCCCCCTTCTCCCCTCCCCCTTCTCCCCCTTCTCTCCGTTTTCCCGGCGGACGAGTCTGGAGCTGCACCCCCTCAGCGGCCTCCCCAGTGACGGGCCCTCCCTCCTGAGAAGGCTGCCGGTTTGGCTCATGGAGGGGCTGGGGTGGCCTCCCCAGGACCAGGCCTGTGTGACGGTGCTAGGGACCCACTTGGACCACACTGGGGCCCCAGCAGCACCCCGACTGCCAGCAGCCCTCTCCCCCGCTGCAGCCCCCGGGACCCCAGGGCTGCCTGCTTCCGAGCACATCTGCTCTCGTTTTGTCCCCAAACCAGAACTCGGATGGAAACGGTCTTGCAGGACAAACGTGGTGCCTGCTGCCAGGGCAGTTCCTGGCCGGACCCCACGATCAGTGCCCGGGGGCTCGATCTCTCGGCCGCCATGCCCTCACCCCCACCCCCTCGGCTGGCGGGCCCATTCCGTCCAGGAAGAGCGGCGGCACTGGGGCTTTGTCTGTACCTTGGGTCCTGCGGCGCCCGCCTCGCCCTGCGGGAGGAGAGAACAGTTACTACACAATCGGACCAGGGTGCAGGCAGCAAGAGAGAGGGACAGCGTCTCACTTGCTTTATCCCAGCCCATGAGGTCAAGTTTTCCCCTTGTACCAACTATCTCTAAAACTCCAAGTGTCTCCTCTTGGCCCTGGTGCACCGCTGGCTGTTCCCGCCGTCACCTGTTTCAGGTGGGGATGGAGGCTCCTGGGAGGCTCAGCCGTGGAGGGGGCAGGGCTGACCTCGCTGCTGAGCGGCAACCCTCGCCCCCCGCCACCCCGGAACCAGGAGGAGAGTCCTTCTAGCTCAATGGCTGCAAAGCAGCAAGCTTGGAGCACAGAGGGTTCCCTTAAAACTGGCCTCCTCTGCTGAGCCCCAAACAGCCAGGTTCTCGCTGAGAGATCACAGGGAAGTGTTATCTCCAGATGACTGTGTGGGCATCTCCCGTGGTCCATCCCCAAAAAACCACACGGAAACCTCGGGCCCCAGTTACAGGTTTGTCCAGCCTTGAAAGTTTCTCCATTATCAATGCAACCAAAATGGAAACTAGAAATAAAATGTCCAAATCAAGTAAAGCTTCGATATTCTTCAAAACCACTAGGCCAATTGTCATCATGGAGAAACAGCATTATGTAGTGAAGTCCTGGAATTTTACAGGAGCCCCAGCAGCCGGTTCTGAGCCAGCGTGGGAAGCCCAGGGTTCCCCGACTGTCGGACCGAGAAGACGGCGGCTCCCTGTTGGGTTAAAGCTGTCACTGCCCTGCCCTGTGGCATTTCTCCTCTGTTGACCCGGGGCCGCACCACCCAAATACCCACACGCCGTGGCGCTAGGTCAGGTCCGCCCTGGACGCCGGGGGGAGTGACTTACAAGGCTGCCTTTCTGGCCGGTCTGTCCTGGTTGCCCATCTTTTCCTGGAGGACCTGGGGGTCCCTGGGGAGAGAAGAGCAGAGTGTGAGGCCAGATGGAGAATGATTTGGGTTAGCAGGAGACCATCTGTGCATCCGGCACCCGAAACACTGCCGGGACACGGCCCAGAGTCCCACGGCTCACGGGAGACCCGCCCACGTGCACGGTCAAGGGCGTCGGACAGCTCTGTTCCGGTTTTTATTTCTTTCTTCCCCCTTTTTAGCTTAATTTGAGTCGCCAATCAAATTAGGGAGGATGAGAAGGGCCACCAGCCCCGCGGGGAGGGGGTGGCCTCGTGTGCAGAGATTGGGGCTGGTGACCGGCCGTGGACACTCAGTAAAGGGTCATCACGCCTTCAGCAGGAAACCGTATGGCCCACAGACTCTGTGTCCCGAGCACGTTGCTGGGTGAAAACCAGGTGCACACCCCTGGTTCCTGGGACCCAATCTCAACAGGGACACCTCCGGGCACCTGCCAGGCCACGGTGCGGTGTCCCCAGTGCCAGGAGGGGGGCCCGCAGGGCCAAACGTGGGCCCCTCTCGGCCTCCCACCCTCCGGACATCAGGGCCAACCCCGCCCGAGTCACCCCCGAGACGGCCTCTGCAAGGGCAGGGAGGCGAGCAGCTGTCATGTGGGCACCGGCGGCTCGGCAGCCAGAACCACGGGGCTGCCCACCCAGGTCCCTCCCACCCCGGGGGGCCCAAAGACGGGTGCCCCCCCGAAAGGATTTGGGGGGTGGGGAGGACGGAGGTGGTGAGGGGGGCTTTCACCCGGACGGGGGAAGGCCCCACGCTCCCTGTCCCCCGACCCGGACGCGGACACGGGCAGGTGAGGGGAGGCGGGCCTTACTGGGGGCCCAGGAAGCCCGGGGGGCCCATCCCGCCCAGGCACTCCGGGAAGGCCTGCGGGTCCGGGGACGTCCGAGCTGTTCATCCCGAAGCGGCCTGGCTCTCCGGGCAGGCCTGGGACGCCAGGGGGCCCAGGGGGGCCGGGGACGCCTCGAGGGCCCTGGACACGGAAAACAGAACCGTCACTGCATGCGGCACTGGCCGAA
The DNA here is from genome assembly GCF_028564815.1 of Eubalaena glacialis. Taxonomy (NCBI): domain Eukaryota; kingdom Metazoa; phylum Chordata; class Mammalia; order Artiodactyla; family Balaenidae; genus Eubalaena; species Eubalaena glacialis. The sequence continues at coordinate 1,081,730 of NC_083721.1, forward strand.
GGATGCCCACTGCCCCCCACCCCCGCCAGGCCTTGTCGCCGCCCAGCGGGCTCCACTGACGCTTGGGGACGTCAGGGCAGCGGCCACCCCAGCCAAGGGTCACTCACGCGGAGGCTCTCCAGGTCGCCACCAAACCCGGACCCCTCCATGTCGATGAAGGTCTGAGGGGAGAGGCCGAGTCACCGGAAGCCCCGACGGCCCACCTGCGGTCAGCCGGCGAGGCCGCAGCCCTGCCCCGAGCTGCCCCCCGAGCACCGGCCCTTGGTGCTAACCGTGCAGGACTGTCACAGTGACCTCGAGCCCCCCAACCCCCGAATGAAAACACCCGAGGCAGGGCAGGGGCCAAGTGCCCAGGGTCTGCACACGCCCCGGGGAGGCCGGTTCCGGACCCGAGCAGTGCGGCATCGGAAGCCAAGCACGACCAGAGGCTCCTTTGCAGGGACCGGGGTGGGAGAGGGAGGACTCACCAGCCTGTCACGTCTGAAGGAGGGTCCGGGTGGCCCCGGAGGCCCTTGGGGTCCTGGGGGTCCCCTCGGCCCGACCCCAGGATCCCCCTGGGAACAGAAGACCCCTGTCACACCAGGGTTCACAGCCCCACCTCGGGTCGTGCCCGCCCCACGCCCGGCCGGTTACCTCTCACCTTCTCGCCCTTGGGGCCCACGTCTCCCGGGGTTCCTGGGAAGCCCTGCGGCCCGGTGTCCCCCTGGAAGACAGAAGCCAGGAGGTTTGGTCAGGAGAAGGCCCTGTGCCCATCACCGGCCAAGCCACCACCGACACGCGGCTCTGTGCCTACGGATCAGATGGGGCTGTCATGGGGGTCGCAGGGGTGCACCTCCAACCTCGGAGATGCGAGGCCGCCACCAGGGAACAGCGGCCCGCAGAGGTGACCTCAGCGTCCCGGGGACACCAGGCCGGAGGGTGGCACCCTGCCCGTCGCATGTGTGCGTGCTCGCGTGTGCTACGGGGGCACTGAGGACAGGAGTGCCTCTGTGGGTGCTGCCTGGGTGAGTGGGTGGAGGCCGCGCGGCCGAAACGGCCCTCTGTGTTTGCGCGTCCGCACGCAGGGCGCGTCCGACTTGAGGCCCCAGCGCACCCCGATCCAGGAGCTGGCTGATCCAGTCACCGGACCCTGGACTCCACACGTGCACACACACACCCCCCGCTCTGCAGAGGCTCCCCGCAACGACTGAGCCACGCTTTGTCCTCAAGCGCAAAGAGGCCGATGAAGGACAGGCTGAGTCCACATGAAACGTCCCCGCGTCCTTGCTGACGTCCCCCCAGGCGTCTGCCGTGTCTCCGCTCAGTCCTGCGAGCCTCCCTCCCTGCCTTCCCGTCACCATTTGTGGGTCTGTCGTTTCCCAAATCTTTATTTGAACCTTCTTGTGTGATTTTATTCTGTTATTATCAACGAATAGCATTTGTTGATTTTTAAAAATCCAAACTGTCTTGAGAGAGAAGCTGTCTTATCCACCGTGACGGCTGACGAGCCTGTGGTTTCTCCTGCGAGTGTCTCTCTTCTTCTCTACGCGCTGTGTCCCCGCTCCATCGCCCACCCCCAACTTCAGGCTGTTTCTCTCTCACCTCTAAGAATCTGGAAGCTTTACCTTTTACTTCTTTCCTTTTCTTTGTTTCCTGGTAGCCTAAACGTCTCAATACACACGCATAACTTTATATTTCTCTATCAACCGTTAGACTTATACTTTCTTAACAAAAGTTGCATTTTGAAAATGGCTTCGTTTTGAAACCTCTTCAGTTTGTTGAGCTTAAAAACAGTCACTGGGTGGGGGAGAGGGGAAGCCTGGGGACTCATGCAAACATCACAGATAACACAGGTTCTGAAAGAAGAGGCAACTTACAGGTTTCCCATCTTCGCCAGGATCACCCTGGAAAGTGGGAGAGAAACTATTAGTGACAGAAAACCGCACCTGACCCCACCCCGAGCTGAACATGGAAACGGACCCCTGTCCCCCCCGCCCCTCTGCTCCCACGAGAGGGTGGCTCTCTGCACGGGGCTGGAGAACCTTCCGTCCAGGGCTCTGCGGCCGCGTCCCCGCCCGCGGCCCTGGGCTGGCTCTGCCTGCCCCCCGGCCACCCTCCCGCTGCACCCAGGGAAGGAAGCAGCCGTCCGGAGCCCCAGGACCCTGCTGCCCTCTCCCCTCTGGCCAAGCCCCCACCCCCAGCTGGACAAAGCGGAGACAGTACTCACGGGCTCGCCGTCCCTTCCGGGGGCGCCATCCTTCCCCGGGGGCCCCGGGGGTCCCTGCGGCCCGGGAACGGGCTGTGCATCGGGGCTCTGCACGGCCGGGCCTGCGGGACCCTCGGGACCGACGGGGCCAGGGAGGCCCTGAGCGCCTGGTTCTCCTTTCTGCCCCTTCAGGCCTCCCTGGGGACGAAGAGGAGAGGGTACAGGCTGGGGCGGGAGCACACACGCTCGCCTGCGTCCTGGGCCAGGCCCGGGATCACACAGCGGGGGGGCGCAGACAAGACAGGCGCAGGGGACAGGCAAGGGGACATGCTTGTGGACACACACGGGGCCGGCATGGTGGTGCCAGCACCAACAGGGGTCTGCCTGCCCGGCGTCCCCTACACCCGCCCTTGTGCTCTGGCTGGGGAGCGTCCCCAGCCGTGGACGCCCAGTGCCGCTGGCGCCCACGGGGACGGGGGGCACAGAGCTCCGTCGGGGTCCCCAGTGAGCAGAGCAGGGGCTCCGAACGCTCTGGGGTCCCCGTGGCGACCTCACCTCCTTCAGGCCGCGCCCAGGGCTCCACTCGCTCCCGTCCCACGTGGCGACTGTGCTCAAGCTGGGGAGGGTCCGAGCTGCAGGAGGCAGAGGCGGCCGTCAGACCGTCCCCAGGCTGCCCCCTGCATGGCGCTCAGTCCTGGCCGGGCCCCGAGCCCGGGCTCCAGCTCCGTCCCCTCACACTCCCATTTCTCCTCCCGATGAACCGTCTGAGGGTCTGCGGCATCCTCACGACCCCACGACCCTTCTCTCCTGAGTGCCGGGCGTCGCCTGGGAGCAAGGGCCTCCGAGAATCCGGCTCACATGTGGGAAGTGCAGCGCTGTTCTGTGCAGTGACTTAACCCAAGTCTCCCCTCGCGCCCAACCGCGTCCCTGTGGCTTCCTTTTGGGGTATGGTGATGGTTCCATCACCATCGGTTCCAGGACCCGTGGAGGGTCGGCCCACCCGCCAAATCCGGCCAAAGCCAGCCTCAGCCCAAGCTAAGGATGGTTCCCACAGAGTTGGGAAAGCAACAAAACGGCCCAGAGAAGAGTGTCTGCGGCATGGACGCCTGGCCCCAACACATCATCCTGCGCGTCCCCCCTCCCCCGTCTGCGGGTTTTCCCTCCACTGGGTGCAAGATGGCGCCTCCCCTTTGTGATGGACAGGAATTTGGGGGTGGACTTTGAGACTGTTCCCCCAAAGCTTTCCAATAGCGTCAGCACCACTGAGTCAATTACAAAACGGGATTCAAGCCGCTTGGCAACGTCCCACTTCCTGAGGGGTCTGTGCCCTTGCGAGGTCCTGACCTCACTCTGACGGTGCCAGGCGCTGAGCTTGGGGGCTGGACAGGACCTAGGTTTCCAGGGGCGCACAGCTCTGGGGGATGTCCGTGCCCGTTTCCAGAAGAATTCGGGGCCACAACCCCCATGCCCACCTGCAGCCGCCCCTGGGCTCGCCCTGCTCAGTACGCGAGCCGGCCGGCGCCTGCTGGGGGCACCGTCGCCTCAACCAGCCCCATCCCACCCCCGCAGACCCGCCAAGTCACAAGTCAGCCACCGGAGGGCACCCCATCCTGCCCCACGCTGGCCTGGGAGGACACCTCCCAGGCCTCTTCCTGTGTTAGCATGATTTAAGGCAAAATTAAAATTCCTGCCTCAGAAACATTTAAAACTGCAAAAATGTCACTCAGAGAAAGCAAAGGCCTAAATAAGCCAAAGGAGACAGATCCTGAGTCCGGGGTCGGAAGACTGAACATGAGCTGGACGCCCAGGCCGGTCCCCACGCTGACCTGCTGCGTCAAAACCCCGGCAGCCCTCCTCGGAGAAACTGACATACGGATCGAAAATTCACACGAGACGACGAAGCACACGGAACACCAAAGTGGCTTCGTAAAGGAAGAGCAAAGCTGGAGGCCGCACACCACCTGAGCCCAGGCTTATCATGAAGCCAAGCCATCAGGACCGTGTGGAAGAGCCGTGAAGACGGTGAGATGGGGTCCGGAATGCAGCAGAGTCCAGACAGACTGGCACATACGCACAGCTGTTCTCAGCCAAGGCCCAGGGCAACGCAGAGGCAAAGCACACTCCTTCCAACAAACGTGCTGGAAGCACATACGAGAACCACGTCCTGTGGATCACAGGCCCGAGTGAAAACCTAAGACTGGGCCGGCTTCTCAGATGTGACACCAACACTGAGACCCATAAAGAACAAACCGATGACTCTCATTTCATCCAAGTTAAAACCCTGTGCTCTTCTAAGTCACCGTTAACAAAACGCAAAGATAAGCCGCAGACTGAGAAAATATCTGACAAAGGAGTCGTGTACAGAAGATAAAAACTCTCAGAAGTCGATACCAGGAAAACAAACGGCCCGTTAAAAAACAGGCATGAGACTGGAACAGATCTTTATTAAAGAAGATACAGGAATAGCAACTGAAGGGAGACGTGGGCCCTGCGGCAAGCAGCAACCTTTGTGGGCACCTGCACGCGGCGATGGGCAGCTGTGCAGGAAGACACGGTCCGCTTCCCAGGGTGGCCCGGGCGTCCGAGCCTGTGCACCCTCTGGGCCGGGCGTGGGGGGAGTCCCTGAGCCCCCAAATGCTGCCCTACTTCGCAGAGGGCCCGAGCAGAGGCACCTTTGCACCTCTTCCCTGAAAACCAGCTCTCACATCCTCCTGGTGACCCCGCTGTCCCCAGGCTGGGAAGTCGCAGCACCCTTGGGACGGTCCCACAAATCCCTCAGGAGCAGCAGAAAGTGAGAAACAAAACACAGGAGAGACCACGTCCACGGAGCCGCGGAGGACCCGCAGCGTGGGCGGCGAGGGGGCGGGGCGGCGAGGGGGCGGGGCAGGCATGGGCCCTCCCCCGCGGGGCGTGCGTGTGACGGACGGAAGCCCCTCCTCTGCCACACAGACACAGACATGCGCTGGGCGCACACGCTGCATGCACACGCACGCGCCACGGACAAACACACCACCCCAGCAAAGCTTTACCTCCTAACGAAGACTCCGTGGTCTCCTCCTCAGTCTCCTCAGTTCTGAAATCTTCCTGGTTGCCCACTCCAGCCAAGGGTGGAGAAGTGACTGGAGGAGCCTCGGGGAGCCGGGGTCCCAGGGGTGCACCCTGGGGTGAGAGTGGGAAGCAGCTCTGTTATTCAGCGAGGCGTGTGGCCCATGAGCGCTGGCAAAGCTGTCAGGTTTACATGCGTTTGGTTGTAAAATGAGATGTTTATGGACTTCAGGGAAGTTAAGAAGGAGCCACCAGAGACTCCGTCACAGACAGGAAGAAGCTCTAGGCCCCTCCAGAGCCATTTTCTTCTGAACAGCTCAGGGGATGGGGGTCTCCTCGCCCTGCAAGTCGGCAAGTCCCCCAACCCCCCACACCTGGAGGGATGGCTGGGCGCCGGCCCTCCCCCTCCCCCTGCAGGGCCCAGGACGGCCCCTCGGAGACTCAGGGAGCCCCAGGTCCTGCCCGTGGTCTGGACGGTGACGGGCACGTAGCCATCACCATGGCGGACGCCCACAGAGGGAGGGAGCCTCTGCGTTCACTGCACGAGGGGAGGGGTGGCCGCCATGTGTCCTTGGCGAGGGTCATGACCCGGCACCCACGGCCCGGCGATTCCACCCACCGCCCCACCCGAGGGGACGAGGTGGCCCTGCTCTATAAGCCTGCTTCCCTGTCCCCAGAGGCACACGGAGCTGCGAGGACGTGGGCACAGGCGCAGTGAAGACGCTTCCCGTGACCAGCCGTCCACACCTGGCATAAGCTCCCTGGCTAGAGTGCTCGGGAGACGGTGCTGGTCCAGGTGCCCGGGACGGCATGCCTGTGGGGCCCGTCCAAGGGCTCCCCCACTGCCTGGTGGGCAAGCGGCACCCGGCGCTGGACACCAGGCCTCCCTGCTACAGCCACAACCCTTCAATGTGGGGAAGGTCCCCAGGGACCCGGAGCTGGTCAGCCGCTGACACCCCAGACCCTGTGGGCGGGGGAGGGTGGAGGCACAGAGGACCACGGAGAGCGTGCAGGGGGCGCTGAGGGGCCGAGGGTGCCCTGGACCAGGCTGGGCCCCGCACAGAGGCTTCCGCACGGCCCCTCCGCCCTCCCTCACTGCGGCCTCGGCCAGATCTCCTGAAGCAGGCGCCGGCAGGGACGGCATCCTAGATAGCGCACTGCAGGCCGATGACTCTTTCCACTCTGACTGCCCCCCGCCTCCAGTCTGTTAAGAGAGGCCCCGTGGCTGCAGCACTTCACGCCTTGGCACCGGTACAGCGGGGACACCGCTGTCTCCGCAGTTTGTGCCCAGGGCCCCTGGGTGGAGATGGCTGAGGAGTGGACGGGCCACATGACCCCCGGCAGGGCCGTCGTGGGCACCACCCTCTGACACCCTCCAGGGGGCAGCCGGGCGCCAGAGCCAGCGCGGCTCCCAGAGGGCTGCTCTGGCCAGTGCAGGGAGCCCCGGTGTCCCTGGCGTGCGGGGGGCCGCCAACCGTCCACCCCAGGGCAGCTCAGCACTCTGCCCCATCACGGCCCCTCAACGCCCAAGCCCTAGGTGGAGGCGATGCTGGGGATGGGGTGGGGGGTCAACACGATTTGTCCAAACAGGAGAAGGCGATGTCCCTGTCACTCCCGAGACACCCCCAGCCCTGTGTGTGGCTTTGGGCCATGTGGCCTACGGAGCAAGGTTGGCCCCTTAGTCCCTTACGGCCCCATAAGCTGACGGGAGACGCAAACAGATGCCAAGGTCACTCAGACAATCGCACGAGGTCTGGACCAGACACCGGATTCGAGAGAACACTCCCCCCCAGAGGAGGCTCAGCCGGAAGGCGCGCCGCCCACTCAGCCAGAGTCCCGGTCCCCCGTCTCCAGCAGGAATTTGTCTTGGCGACCCAGGGAGCCCTTAGAATTTGCACATGCGTGTGCACACGTGTCCCCGACACTCCACCCTGAGGGCCCCAGCACTCACCAACTCCTCCCCGATATGCTCCCAGGTCTCCGCAAGCCCGCTGCCCAAGTCTCCTGACGCCTGCAGGGTTGATAGGAAACAAGCCGGTGACCGAAGCCCCCCAGCCCCCCGGGAGCTTGGGGTGGGGGGAGAGCGCGGGCTGGGTGGGGGGGTCAGGGTGGTCCTCGACAGGGCACGTGTCCATCAGACCACTTAGAAAGAAAGGCCCGCGGGAAACGAGCTCAGCGACTGGCCGGACACACAGACCCGCACGAACGTATTCCTTCCTCTCGACGGGTCATCCTCTCCCCGGGACGCTGTCCTGGGAAACAGCCGAGGGGGGAGGCCCCGCCCAGGGACCCTGGGGCTCGGACTCAGCGTGAAGGTCACGCCCCCTCTCGCCTGCCCTGCTCCCTGCACACGGCTGAGACCTGGGTTTGCCCTGGGGACACAGGTCTCCTGCCCGTCTGTCCTTCACACACCAGAACTGGTGTGCCTTCTGCCTTAGGTCCCACGGGACAGTGTGCACACGCACACACACTACTGCACACGCACACACACTCTCACACACACACATTTTTTGCTCTGGCGACTACTAGTGACTCTATTGCCAACTGGCTATTCTAGGGGTGATTTTTAACCTTTAGGTTCTGTGTTTCTATGTGGAAAGTTCTAGGCAAGGGAGGTTCTTTCTCAGGTTACAGGTAGATAGAAACGTAATCCCAGGTAACATCGACCCAAAGTGGCATCTTTCAAAAGGGACCTTCCTGGTCCCATTACTTTGGGTTTCCAGGCAAGGCCACCCCACTCCCGGCCTTGAGTCCCTCGTCCCACAAGGTGGGGGAGGGGAGGGAGCCCCCTGCCTGAGCCCAGCCAGCGGCCACTCACCCTATCGTCATCGTCTTCCTCGTCCTCATCCAGGCAATGCAGGGGGCTCACCTGGGGGTCCTCACGCAGCCTCAGATCTGAGATCAGGCCCTGAACACAGAGGGGAAGGTCACCAGGGGTCCCAAGGCAGGAGGCCCAGGGCGCAGGGAGACCCCGACTCAAGCTACAGCCAGCTCGGAGCCCGGCACGTCTGAGGCCGATTCCAGGGGTGACATCACAGCGGGTGACACCACAGCAGGGGACACCACAGAGGGTGGCATCACTCCCTCCCTCCCTCCCTCTTCACCATGAACGCTCATCACCCTCTCGCGGGCTCCCCGCTCCCTCCGTGGCCCCAGCCCCACACTAAGTGCCAGGACACAGCACGAACACATCTCTCGGGTCCCAGTGCAGAGAACAGGTCAGCAGTGTGCAGTATCCTTGGAGGCGGTGTCCCCTCGGGGCACGAGGTAGACGGCACCGGCCGGGGGGAGGTCGGGGCAGCAGGCACGGAGAAGATGCGGGACCCCCGCTCCTACAGAAAGCCCAACGCTAGGGCAGAGCCACCACCAGCTGGGATGGCACGATGGCCGAGCACCTCAGCCTGGCTGCACCGGGGCCTTTGCCATGAGGTCTCCTGTTCCCCAGAGGGTGACACAACCACAGGTTCTGAATCGCGGCCGAGATCTCGGAGCCACGTGCGTGAGGCCGCTGGACCCCAGGCCTTTGGTGCCCTTTCTAGAAGGCTTCCCTGCCTGGGAGTTATGAGTATTCACACATGCTTTCCTGGTATTTCTTTTGTTTTCATTTTAATCCACGGGATTTATCGGTGCATCTTCTCCTGAATAGAGACCACATTTCATCGAGTCTAAGATGCACATTTTCACAGCTCTTAATACAGACCAGTTTAGGTCAGGAGCTGGCAAACTTTCTCAGTCAAGGACCAGATGGCGCATATTTCCAGGTCTTTGTTGACGCTGCTCTGCAGCCGTGTCGGGAAGCTGACCACAGACGGTTGGTGGACGCTGGACGCAGCTGCTCCCACCAGACCGTACAGGACACTGAAACATTCACACCTCACAAAATATTCTTCTTCTTTTGGTTTTTGCAACCACTTAAACATGCAAAAGCCTTTCTAGTCGTGGGCTGTATAAAAATAGGCGGCGGACGGGATGTCCTCTGGCCGTGTGCCGACCCGGTCAGGTTACTGTTTATCCCCTAAGTGCCCTTCACACTCCCTTTATCACTGATCCTCCGTCTCACGGCCATCCTGCTCCACACGTGACCACAAGCCGACAAACACCCCCGCGTGTCCCCATGAGCCCTCGCCTGAGGGCTCCACTCCTCTCTCCAGGCCCAGCTCAGGCCACCTCCTCCAGGAAGCCCCACGGACTCCCTCCCAAGGATCAGCACCTCCGGGGGCCAGTTCTGCCTGGCTCCATACTCCCCCTTGCACCTCCACTCCCACAGACAGTGAGGCCTACGGAGTGGGACACCTCGCCTCCCTGTGTGTGTGTTCATGTGTACACATCACGTGTGTCACGTGCACGTGGATGTGCACGTGTATACATGAGTGTATAAGTGTGTCATGCAGGTACGCGCATCGTTGTGTGTGAGCGTGCACCTGCATCCACGTGCTTATGTGCACACGTGGGTGTGTATGTGCACAGGTGTGTGTGCATGTTCAGGCACACACACCTGATCCTGGGAGGCGAATGAGGTCAGCTGGCCCAGGTGGGGGGCTGAGGGAGAACCCCACAGCCCCCAGTTACATGAGGTCCTCATGTCCCCAACACAACTCCCAGCCAGGCCTACGAGGGGAGGAAGGGGCCAAGGACACGGGTGGGGAGGAGATGCAGGCGGGGGGTTTCAGCTCCACCGTGCACATGTGACCCCCCCTTTCTCAAGTGAGCATGAGGGCTGGCCTCAGGGGCGGTGGGCCCTGCTCGGGGTTCCCAAAACTGCCGCGGCCTCACCAGCCGACGGGGGCACCAAGTCACCGACAATGGCGTCCTGTCACTGGTCCATCTCCGAAGGTTGCAAGAACAGTGCCCATTGGTGGGAACACGGGCCATCTTCACTGTTTTCCCCACCTGACCACAGCTCATTTCAGAAGCTCTAAGGCAGAAGCGCCCGTGGCTTCATGGCCAAGGCCCATCCTGCCTGGTGAGGCCCCCCTGCAGCTCCGACCCTCACACCATGGCGGGAGGCTGCACGCTTCTCACTCTCAGGATGACCAGCGGTTCCAGAAGGTTCTGCAGGACGGCCTGGCGAGGACCAGCACCGGCCTGGTGATGTCTGGGCCTCCAGGGGAAGCTGACAGACCACAGGGCTGGGGGGCGGGGGTCATGGTCAGCACTGCCGTCCAGGAGCCTGGCCCCTGGCTGGCGGGAGGGAGGTGGCGGCGTCTTCCCGGAAATGACCAGGCGTGTGGAGCGCCGTCTCCCTCAGTCTGAGCTTAGTCCATGGCTTCAGCTGGACCAGCGTGGACGCCTATGTCCAAGGTTAGTCCATGGCTTCAGCTGGACCAGCGCAGACGCCTATGTCCAAGGTTAGTCCATGGCTTCAGCTGGACCAGTGTAGACGCCTACGTCCAAGGTTAGTCCATGGCTTCAGCTGGACCAGCGTAGACGCCTATGTCCAAAGCTGAGTTCAGCTGCCTCTGCCGTTCACATCCAGCTCCATCCTTGCCCCCCCTGGGTCCCCCGTCACTGCCCCCCACAAAGCAGAAAGCCACCGTCGTCTTTGGAGCCTTGAACCAGCCTGCAGCATCCCCGCAAAGCCCACAGTCGGAGCGGAGCTGGCCCCTCTCATGGCGGCCGCGGGGGAGCTGAGGCTGTGTGCAGGGCTGGAGATCACTGGCGGGACACAGGATGGCCTGATCGACCGTGGGTCTGTGCAGGCATCGGGGTCTCTGGGCCCCGTGCGGTACGTGGATCCTACGGGCAGAAGCTGGTTGCCGGTAGAGGAGAGGCTGTGAGGGGCTGGCGGCCTGCAGACCACCCAGGGCTGGAGCTCTGGTCTGGAGAGGGACAGTCCACCCGGCTGTGATGAGGGAATTCGGCCGTGGGCAGTGGTTGGTCTATTCCCCCCTGGAATCCTGAGATGCTCCAACCACCAGGGAGGGCAGTGAGCTGCCGGGAGGGGCATGTGGAGGGTCTGTGTGCGGGAGGGCACACATGTGTGCATGCACGGGGGTTGGCCACTGGGCTCAGGTCAGTGGCAGCAGCGTGTTGGGGATGGAAATTCTTGGCCCACCCAGCCCTTCTGGAGGAGGAGGGACAGGGGGTCTCCAGGTGACAGAGAGTCATGCCAGGGGCGGCACGAGGGGCCAGATGTTCAATTTCTAGAAAGCCACACTCTGAACGGCGCTGGGGGCACTTCGTGCGTGACAGCAATGCGGGGAGGGCACGAGGCTCCCGGCAGGTGGAGGGCATCTGGGCATGACCGTCCCCACACGGACACTGTCCCCTGAGGCGAGGGTCCCCACACCAGCCGGCATCAGGCCAGCCGCTCAGCAACAGGCCGCCGGACGCCGGGAGGCATGAGGAGCAGAGGAGAAGGACACGCCCGAGGCCACGCACAGCTGGGAACACGTCAGTAGCTGAAAGGCCACGAGACCCGCTGCACGCACCGGACGGACTTGGAAGCAGAGGTTATGAAATCCAGACCGTTTGAAATCTGTCCTGTTGCTGCCTCGCTAGGGCCACTGGGCTTAGAGTTGTGTGCAGACGACCAGAGCCCCACGCCGTGAAAGCGCATCCCTAGTCACTGGTGCCAGGTCTATCTCCCTGGGACCCCAACTCCGGGCACCCCAGGGTTCTCCAGGGGGCCTCCCACCCTCCCCGTCTGCTCCATCTGGAAGGGCCGTGTCCCGGCCCAGGGCAGTGGGGCTGAACAAGCCTGCACAGGGGGTGGGTGGGCCGCAGCCCTCCTGGGCCTGCTTCGCCCCTCCTCACCCCCGGCCCCTCCCTCCTCTGCTGGCTGACCCCCCAGGTTGCCTGGTCCCTTGTCACCTGCCCCGGCTGTCTCTGTGATTGGCCCACACCACCACCGTCCCATTTCCCATATGTCCTGAACTGAGTGGCTTCTGACCGGCTTCCCGTATCAAGCCCCAACTCCTCAACTATTTGGGTCAAATTCTATTACAAGCAACTCTCTCCCTATTTCTCCGTTTCATGAAGTCAGGAAATTGCGTGACTGCTGCAGGGCCGTGACCAGTTACACTATGGGTCCAGGTCACTTCAGATGACTGACAGGAGTACTGGGAGAAGCTGGTGACAGTGACCTCTGGTGCCCCGAGCTGCCCCTCAGTCAGGAGCAGCAGGTCTGGTGTGGCTGGACTTGGGGGCCACAGCGAGAGGACTGAGGGGTGTCAGAGGATGCCGGCACTTTCCCTGCCCGCTGTGCTCCATCCTTGGGGCCAAGCCTGCCCAAACCTAGCGTGGCTGCTGGGCACCCTCTTGGCTTCAGTGGACCAATCACTTATTTCTTATATAACGTGGCCAACAAAGCCGCCTACTGAGGAAAATTCACAGCTTCCAGTGCCCTCATCGTAGAACAAGAGCAGTGAGTGCTCAACATGGGGGGCACAGCTGGAGCGCCGCCTGCGAAGCTGGGCCGCGTCTTGTTCCCAAGCACAGTCTTGCCCTGGCCCAGCACCGGTTTCGGACGAGGGTCCCAGGAGGTCTGAATAAACAGATGACTAAACCTCAACGGAAACCTGGGTAAAGAGGAAGATGGCTTCATAAAGAGAAAAGCCAACAAGAATGAGAAAACAGGAACACTTCCGACAAAGAGAAATTAAGTCAAGAAAATTCAACTACATAGTATTTGAAATAGTTAAAAAAAAAAAAAAAAAGAATGGGGTCAATAACCACTGAAAAAGAGTTGCAAGTGACATTTTAAGCAGCATGTTGCAACAACTGGGTGGAATTAGGGATTTCCCAAGAAATATTTATTACCAAACAAGCTCAAGAATAAGAATGAACGTGAAAGACCAAGGACGTTCATAATCTTTGTGACGGGAGAAAACAACAAAGGGTCTGCACAGATCGTCAGGAGGGGAGCCGGGCTGAGTGCTGGGTGGTCGGCGAGGGGCTGAGCACGCTGCCCCGGAGACCATCGGTGGGTACACCTGGCTCATTCCGCACCGCAAGCTCTGTGCTCATCTGGGCCAAGTCTTAGCAGTCACACATGCGCGTGATTCTTTCCCAAGAGTCTGAATTCAGAAAGGCTGACAAACCCTGTCCTAAACCCATCTCGTCTACTCCTCCCCCCAGGCAACACGCTTCACCTCTCACTTGGCTGGAGTCTGATCAAACTCCCAGAGAGAGATTCCTGGAACTGGAGTCCGAGGGGACAGAGGAGCCACACCACACTGGACTCAGCTGGAAGTGGCACGTTACAGCAGGGGGAGGGGCAGCACCTAACCCTGGTAAGCAGGGCTCCAGACAGAGCCGGACAGTCTCCTCTGCTTCTGTCTTCTGCATCTGTCTCTCTAATCTTCAAAGATTTTTCTGGGTGTCTATTCCAGGCCAGATTTAACCACAGGAACACTTTAAATATCCCAATGGTTAAAAAGAATGACTAGGTGAAAAGGCAAATGAAAAACTGGGAAATAAAATGTGCAGCGTATAAAACAAATGATCAGTGTCTTACATATATAAAGAGTTCATATAAACCAATAAGAAACAACTGAAGCCATTAAAACAAATATGCAAAGGACATAAACAGGCTAGTCACAAGAAGAAATACAAATAGCCAGTAAACACGTGAAATATTAAAGTTTGTTTTCACTCACAACTAAGAAATGCAAATTAAAACACCCAGACACTGTTTGCTTATGTATCTAACTGGCAAGTGTGTTTTGCACAGATGACCCCAGCCTGGTGAGACCCTCTGGCTGTCCTCGATGCAGGAAGGTGGTGACCTCTGTTAGCACCGTGAGACAGGCAACCCCTGTTCCCACCAGCACACAAGCAACTTTTGTTTTAAAGTGTTAAAGAAACATGGACCTTATGGGGGAGATTTCCGTCTAGAAAAGCCTGGGAAATCCCACAACAACTCGCCAGTCTACACAGGCCCTCCCTAGACAGAACGGCTCTCTCCAACTTCTCTCCAGTTAAACACGTTTGAGGATCAAAATGAAAACACGAAGAGGCCCAGTTTGGTATCAAAGTCCTGCTGGCTCCCAGACCCCACGGGTGAAAGTTCCTGCCAAAGGTGAAAGGTCAGCTTTCAGAACCGAGTCACCAGGACTTAGAACAACTTTAACCAAGCAGCCTTTGTCTGGGCAATAATTAACTTTCTGTCCCCTGGGGACACATCCCCCATGAGCACACACAGGGACCCCTGTCTGGACCGCCGGGCGGGGCGTGCCAGCTGCAGAGTGGCTGCAGTGTTAGAATTCAGGGACTTGTAGATCAGTGCCTGCTGGGGGTGCCCACGCACTGTTTCCAGGAGGCGGGCTCCAGCTAAAGGTTCCAAGAAGTGTGAGGGCCAAGGGCCCAGGAGAAAGACCCCGCTAGGATCTGGGATCTACCTCCCCCCAAAAGTGAAGGCCAGGGCCAGGCCTGGGGGAAGGGGCTTCCCTGGGGACGTGGTGGAGACCGCCACATGCCGGTCACCGCAGGGGAAATTCTGCCCACGCTGCTCTGAAGTGGAGGCCTGCCCTGGGCTCACCGGCCATGGGGCCACTGCACAATTTGGCAAAAATAATAACCAGCACAATGAATGCTGGTGCGTGGCATGACCCCCCGGCCCAGCCCAGCTGGTGTGCAGCCAGCCCCCAGAAAGGCCCCCACTCAGTGCTCCACTACCATCTTGAAATTCTTAATTTTCACTGTGCGTGCTCTGCTGCTGGGCCTGGACAAAGCCCCCTGCTCACTGATGGGGGGGCAGCACACCCACGTGCAGACACACATGGGGTGGGGCCCCTGACGGTGGCAGAGGTGGGTATCCAGTGAAGAAGGCGGTCCCAGACCAGCAGGGGAATAAAGCCCAGGGGGAGCTGGGTGGACCAAGGGCCTGCTCCCCCCGGGGTTCTCCTGTCCCCGGAGCCCCCGCCGCAGCAGGTGGGAGCAACCAGCGTCCCCATCCCAAGCCCGCCCCCTGCCCCGAGTGCTGGCGGCCATCGCGGTTACCTGGAACTTGTCGGGGTCTGCTCGGCCGGCCTGGGCCACGAAGAGGCGGGCGTCGGGCTCCAGCTGCAGGCCGCGTGGGGAGCGCGCCAGGGGCTGGCGCTGGACCTCCTTGCAGTCCACGAACAGCGCGGCGTGCGTGCCGTCCACGGTGAGGGCCAGGCGCGTCCAGCGACCGTCCAGCGCGGGCAGCGCGAAGCTGGCGGCCGTGTGTGTGCGGGCGGCACCGGGCTCGGTGTAGAGCAGCTGCACCTGCTGCCACGCCCCGCGCGCCGCCGCCAGCTTCACGCCCACCAAGACCACCGCCTGCGCCGCGTCCGTGACCGCGAAGAGCACGCCCGCGCGCGCCGACGCCGGCCGCACGCGCACCAGCAGGGAGAAGTGGCGGAAGAACGTGCTGGGCAGGAGGCTGCGGGCCGCCCAGCCGTCACCACCCACGTCCGCGCCGAACTCGTAGGCGGGCCCCACGTCGGGGTCGTGCACCAGGGCCACCTGCCCCGGCAGGGGCTCCCCGAGCAGCAGCTGCAGCCCCACCTCCATGACCTGGCTCTCTGTGGAGAGAAAGACGGCAGTGAGGCCGCGCACCCCCGGGGAAACAGAGGCCCGGCTGCCCTCCCGCCCGCGCCGGCGGGGACACAACAGCCACCTGCCCGTCCAGGCGCCGCGCCCGCCCCCACAGGCTCGCTGCTTCCAAGTGGGGCGCAGAGACCCTCCCAAATCAGCGTGGCGGGAGGGGCAGGGGCACAGCCCGCTGGGGACCCCGTCCCCCATTAGCACAAGGAGCCACCGCCAGGTGCCGAGGGCTCGAGCCCGCCCCCGTTCCCACACTGGAACCACAGGAGGAACGCACCAGACACTGGTCAAGGTACCCTCACCCACCCCGGACACTGGTGTAACTTGAAGACATCGAAACGTTACAAAAAAGAGAGAGATACACACAGGGGGTGCCCTGAGCTGCGTCTACACTAGGAACGTCCCGGAAACGAATTACACTCCTAGGAAGGGAGACCGTAAAAGGGGCCGCGTTTCTTGGGGGGCCCTTCTTAGCTGTGGTCTCCATGTCTGCTCACACTTGGTACCGCCCAACTCCACCCCAGCCTCCCAGGTTGCTGGGGGTTTTACCAGCTGGTGGCTGCTTCACGGGGCTCCTCACTGCCCAGTGTCCACACCAGGCGCCACACGCAACCGCCCGACATGGACGGGGCTGCCTGATGGACGACCCCGGCCTCCTCCCCCACCGACCGTTCACACTCGCGGCCCCACACTGCTCCACCCATCCTCTCAGTTACCCCCTGGGCTTTCGTCCCTCCTCCTCCTCGTCTGGTCAGCGACCCCCCACCAAACGGAGCCCCCTCGGCAGCATGGGCCCAGGCTGGGACACAGCCACGGTGCCTGGACCCGCCCGAGCCGTGGGTACAGCATGGACGGTGCTGCTTCCCAGGCGTGCAGGGGCCACTAGTGGCCTGGACTGATGATCGCTGGGACCGGGGGTGTCCAGGGCTGGGGGCGGCAGGGCCTACCTCTGTACAGGGGACGTGGTCACTGGCCGCCACAGGAGGGGGAAACACCACTGCGGGGAGAGGCGGGTTCACCAGTGGCTTCCCTGAACGCACACACTGCCAGGCAGAGTGGGGACTTGGGGGCCGTGGTCTGGCCAAGGGCCCCCCCAAGGCCTTTTCTCTCAAGACCCCCTGTAAATCTGGGCGCAGTCTGCCTCCAAAATGAGGTCCACCAGGAGACGCTCTCCTGGGGAGCGGCTGCTGGCGTGTGGGTGTCCGGACTAAGGCGCGGATGAGCCCACCAGTGTGCACGCGACTGTGTGTGCAGGTGACAGCGTGGCTGCGTCCGTGCGTCAGTGTGTGGTGGGCGCCTGGAGTCTGGCCCCCGAGCGCAGGGTCAGGCCGACCCGGGACTTCCTGGGACAAACCAGAGGGAAGAAAAGCTGGACCCCAACTTCCTAAGACAAGCCGTGCCTTTCAAAGAGCCCCCTGAGGACAAAATATGAAATGAGAAGAGACAGGAGGTGCCCACACGAAGGCCAGGGCTTTGGGTACCCGCCAGGCTGGTCCTTCCCAGATAGCGGCGTCTCTGCGTGGTCCCGACTTCCCACAATGTGGGCTCCCCCTCGGCCTCACCCTGCCCCTTGCAGTGCCCCTTGCAGGTTAAGACCCCTATGCAGATGAGAAGTGGGGAACAGCCAGGGCAGTGCAGACAGCAGCATTCGCAGAACAGTGGCCTGGCCTCAGCGCCTGCCCAGGGTAAATGGCCCCTCAGAGGGGCAGGGGATCTTCACCAGTACCCTGGGCTCTGGAAGGCCAGCAGTCACGTCCTGCTCAGAGACAGACACTGCTGTCCACCCAGATGGCGGCTGCTATATGGTCCCTTTGTATCAGAAGTACCCAGGGCTCAAGTGTCCACTTGGGGAGATGCTCTAAGATTAGGAAACAGGACCCTCACCAGCCTGAGTGCCAGTGGCCCCAGTGTCCCAACTCAGCTGCCCCCAAAGTTAAATATGGATGTGCCCCAGCAGCGCCCTTCCTCCCAGGCAGCTAGAACTTTTCCAGATTAATTGAGAACACAAGATGCAGCAGCCGTTGACGTCCTGGGCTGGAAGACAATAGCGTGTTATAGGGACAGCCCAGGGACCCCAGAGATGCATGAGCAGTTCCTTTCCAAAGTTCTCCCGTTTCCTCTCCATGAAATTCTCCATGGTTCCCATCGGGAGTAGGCCTCCGAATGCCACAGCCCTAAGATCACTGCTCCATTCTCCAGTTACAGGCGCCTTGAGCAGCGGATGTGGCCACACCTCCCTGCAGATCTGGCAGCTGCTGTGCTGCAGGTGCTGGCCCGAGGCGCTGGCCCAGCTGTCTCGGGAAGGGAACCAGTACCTCTCCAGAGAGCGAGTGCCCAAGCCAAGCTCTGGGAGCTCAGAGGTACGCCTTGCTGGGAACACAGTGGGTGGCACCTACATACGCCAGGGCCCTCTGGTCTGCCGCACTCACTTCAGATCAAGGAATCGGGGACTTGCTAGTTGAAGACAGTTTCCCTTTCAGCAAACAGGCCATCCAGGACCAAGTGGGATTTAGCCCAGGTACTTAAGTTTGGTTCAACATTTGAAGATCAATTAATGGAGTCCATCACATCAACAGACTTAAGAAAAATCACATGGTCCTATCATTAGATGCAGAAAAAGCATTTTATAAAATCCAATGCACATTATGATAAGAACTCTTAGTAAACTAGGAATAAAGGTGAACTTCCTCAAGTTGATAAAGACTATCTACTAAAAAACTACAGTGAACATCATACTTAATGGTATACTTAACGGTGAGAAAGTTGAAGCTTCCCCACTAAAAGCAGGTACAAGGCAAGGATGCCCCCTCTCACCACTCCTTTTCACCATAATAGCTAATGCCATAAGACCAGAAAAGGAAATAGAAGCACACAGATTGGAAAGGAAGAAATAAAACTATCAATCTGCAGATGACATGAAAATCAAAATGTAGAAAACCCAAAACAATTATCCAAAAAATACTCCTGGAACTAGTGATAACGGCAAGTTTGTAGGATATAAGATTAGTGTACAACAGTCAACCATTTTCTATATACCAGCAATGAACAAGTGGAATTTGAAATTAAAAACACAGTACCATTTACATTAGCACCCCCAAGATGAAATACTTATTTATATTTATACCAGGTATAAATATGACATATATGTGTACAAGATCTACATGAGAAAAGCTACAAAACTCTGACAAAAGAAATCAAAGAAGAACTAAATGAATGCAGAGATATTCCATGTTCATGGATAGGAAGACTCAATGATGTCAATATATCAGTTCTTCCCAATTTGATCTATAGATTCAGTGCAATCCTAATAAAAATCCCAGCAAGTTATTTTGGGGCTATAAACAAGTCAGTTCTGAAGTTTATCCAGAGAGGGAAAAGACCAACACACTACTGAAGGAGAAGAACAAATTTGGAGGACTGACAGTATCTGACTTTAAGACTTATTATAAGCTACGGGAATCAAGACACTGTGGTATTGGTGCAAGAGAGACAAACAGATCAATGGAACAGAACAGAAAGCCCAGAAATAGACCCACATAAATACAGTCAACTCATCTTTAATAAAAAAATCAAAGGCAATACAATGGGGAAAAGATAGTCTTTTCAACAAATGGTGCTAGAACAACTGGACATCACATGCAAAAAAAAAAAAAGAATCTAGACACAGACCTTACACCCTTCACAAAAATTAACTCACGATGGATCACAGACCTAAATGTAAAATGCAAAACTCCTAGAAGATAACATGGGAGAAACTCTTGATGACCTTGGGTTTGGCAATGACTTTTTAGATACAACACCAAAGGCACAATTCATGAAAGAACTGACAAGCTGGACTTCTGTGCTCCAAAAGACACAGTTACGACAACGAGAAGACAAGCCACAGACTGGGAGAAAAAATTGCAAAACACACATCAGATAAAGGACTGTTATTCAAAATATATAAAGAACACTTGAAACTCAACAATGAGAAAATGAACAGCCTGATTAAAAAATGGACAAAAGATCGGAACAGACGCCTCACCAAAGAAGATATACAGATGGCAGTTAAGGACTTGAAAAGATGCTCCAAATCAGCTGTCATCAGGAAAATGCAAATTAAAACAACGAGGGAATTCCCTGATGGTCCAGTGGTTAGGACTTGGTGCGTTCACTGCCGAGGGCACAGGTTCAATCCCTGGTTGGGGAACTAAGATCCCACAAGCCGCGTGGCTCGGCCAAAAAATAAAATAAAATAACAATGAGATATCACTATACACCTATCAGAATGGCCGAAATCTGGAATATAGACAACACCAAATGCTGGAGAGGATGTGGAGGAACAGGAACTCTCATTCACTGCTGGTGGGATGCAGAATGGTGCAGCCAGTTTGGAAGACAGTTTGGCGGTTTCTTACAAAACTAAACATACTCTCACTATAGGAACCAGCAATCATGCTCCTGGGAGTCAAAAACTTATGTCCACACAAAAACCAGCACATGGAAGTTTCTGGGAACTTTATTCATAATTGACAAAACCTGGAAGCAACCAAGATGTCCTTCAGTAGGTGAAAAAATAAATAAACTGTGGCCCATCCAGACAATGGAATAGTATTCACAGCTAAAAAGAAATGAGCTATCAAGTCAAGAAAAGACATGCAGGAAACTTGAATGCATATTTCTAAGTGAAAGAAGCCAATCTGAAAAGGCTACAGGCTGTATGATTCCAACCACATGACATTCTGGAAAAGGCACAACTATGGAGACAGTAAAAAGATCACTGGCCTCCAGGAGTCAGGGAGGAGGGACGAACAGGTGGGGTGCAGAAGATTTGTAGGGCAGTTAAAATACCCCTCGTGACACTATAATGGTGGATACATGTCATTTACATTTGTCAAACGCACGACGGAACATATAACACTAAGAGTGAACCCTGAACTTTGGACTCCGGGTGATTGCGATGTGCCAGGGCAGGTTCATCAATAACAACAAATGTACCACTGGGTGGGGGTGTTGACAGTGGGGAACTCTCTGGACCTTCCTCTCAAGTTTGCTGTGAGCCTAAAACTGCTCTAAAAAAAGTCTTTTAAAAAAATTAGGCAAATGATAACAAAAAGTAAGCAAATATTGCAACCCTATTATCAGATAAAACAGAATTTAAGATGAAAGGCATTAAGTGGGACAAAGGGGATGGTAATTTTGACAATCCACCGAGATGTGATGAGCCCGGTACCACCCCGTGCACCCAGGATGCATGGCAAAAAGGGGAGAAAGTCCTCATTCACGATGCAGACCCTGAGTCTCTCTCCTGCCCTACTTTCCCGTTAAGATGGGACATAACCACCTCAGTAAGACAACCTGATCACGTGTCTAAAGAAAGTCTATCCTGTCCCTTCCTCACACATGGCAGTGGTCACCAAGTCCAGACAGCTGTGGGGTTGGGGAACCTCATCTCAGCATCACAGAGCAAACCCACAGAGAAAAAACATCTCAGAAACATGCAGGACTGGGAAGCATCCTAAACAAATGGAGAGGTGACCCAAGTCCCTGCGGACATGCCGACATGTTTATCACGTTCAGATTTGCGCACACATCCACCATGACCAATCACAGCCTCGGGGAATGTTTCTGATGATCTAAGAGAGAAAGTGCCCAAGGGCATCCGAGGAGTCTTTGAAGAAGGCCACGCATTCCTAGTGGGGCGTGTTACCCAGCACCCAAAACTGGGATGCACAGGGGCTCTCGGGCCGCCAGTCATTAACACAGACGTGAACAATCGAGGAACAAAGAAATCGGGAGGCTGAGCGGGGCCACTGGCCCTCCAGCGACACAGGGAGGCTTCCCAGACTCTGTGCAGGAAGAGACTTTCAGGTGCACAGAACGTGATCCCACGTCCACAAAGCAGAACTCACAAGTATGTGTGGGTGCACACACGTGCACGCACATGCTATGGCAGCAGAGTAATGGGCCCCAAAGATGTCTGTCCCGCAACGCCTGGAACCTGTGAGTTGTCACTGCACTCGGCAAAGGGGACTTTGCAGATGTGATTACGGGGACGGCCCTTGGGATGAGACCATCCAATCTAACCAAGAGCTGAGCAGAGAACCTCTCCCAGCCAGGGCAGAGAGCCAGAGAGATGCAGCCTGAGAAGGGCTGGCGGCACCACTGGCCTTGAAGGTGGAAGGGGGCCGTGAGGCAAGGAACGCGGGCCGCCTCCAGAAGCTGGAGAAGACAGAAGCCGAATCTTCCCTGGAGCCCCAGAAGGAGCACAGCACTGCAGACACCTTGCTTCTGGACCAGAGCAACGGATTTCAGACTCCTGACCCCAAAGGTGACACACTTGTGTTGACTTGAGCCCCTGAGTTTGTGGTCATTTGTCTCAGTGGCCACAGGGCACTCACACACCACATGTGTGCAAATCCACAGAGACGCCCCCCACAGGGAGCCGTGTCCGGCCCTCCCTGTGAGGCCCGGACCTTGACAACTGTGTTCACGACTGGGTCTGGGATGAAAATCTAACACAGGGGAGAAGCAGCGGAGGACGCCATGAGAGCAGGGGGGCCTCAGGGGCGAGAGAGGCAGGTGCAGGCGGTCCTGGGGCCAGCACGTGCACGGTGGCAGGAGGAAGGCCCGCTCTGAGCAATGGCCACGCTGCACTCTCCCTCCTCGGGACTGAGGCCGCTCACCTGCAGAACCGGCCCCTTCCAGTGGGGCCTCCCCCGACACCCCGGGCGCCCTCTCCCCGACCCCAGCTCCATCCTCGCTCCCAGGGGTCAGCCCCCCCGCTGGCCCACCCAGCAGGGACCCGGGAGGACCTGGGACGGACGCTGCCCCACCCACCCCTGTGTGGAGGCCTCACTCCCCAATCTCTGGGGCCTGGGGGACAAGAGACCCTCCCGAGCAGTGCACTCTCCCCACGGCACCACAGGGAGGGGAGGGGAGGGGAGGGCAGGGGAGGGGAGGGGGCCGGGACATGCACGGCCCACCAGGGACCGGCCAGGCCCGCCAGGCAGGGGGCGGGCACGGCTCAGGGGCCCAGCCTGACCGCAGACACCGACGGAGCTGCCAGGGCCTCGGCGGCGGCAGCCGCCCTCCCCTCCCCTCCTGGCCACACGGTGCTGGGGGCCCCGCACGGGGGTCCACCCGACCACCTCCCCGAGCCCCACACCGCTGGCCGCGAGCCGGCGCCAGGGAGGAAGCCGGTCCAGGGGGAGGCGCTGTGATGGGCTGTACAGGGCCGCGGCCTCGGGCTGCTGTGCACCCGTCCACGCCCCACTGGCCACCGTGAGGTGAGGGGGCCCGTCTCTGTCCCGGGGTCTGCCACCGCCCTGCAGGACACACTTGAGAGGAGGGACGCAAGTGGTGGTACTGCGGGGGTGCGGGGTCCCTGCGGGCAGCTCTGCTGGGGCCTGGGAAGGAGGCAGAACCCGCGGCTCAGGCCTCCGCCCAACCCGCCCCACGGCCGGCACGAGCAGCCCCAGGACCTCCCCCGGCCAGAGCCAGTTTCACCCCAGGGCCGCCCTCCCCGGCCAGGCCTCCCCCCTCCGCCTGCCCCTCCCCCACTGCACACAGGGCTGGCCCAAGGGACTGGCAGTGGGCAGGAGGGGCAGGGCACTCCAGCCCCGGCCCCGTGGGACACCCCCGGCCAGGCCACAGCCAGCAGGGCCCCTGGGGTGGTGGACGTCCGAGCGGCTGACAGAAGAATCCCGCAGGCTTCTGCTCTGAACGCGGCCTCAGGCCGCAGCCCTGCCAATGTCTGCCCACGCCCAGTGAGAAGTCCCCTTGAGGCCGCTCCACAGACCGGGCCAGCTGCAGTCAAGGAAATTCCACACCCCGCGCAGCCCTGCCTGGGCCCTGCCGGCACGAGGCCCATCCTGCACGAGCCCCCGGCCCCGGGCCCACTGTGGCTGAACCCCCAACCCAAAGGGGACCTGGGCCCAGCAGCGGGATGTGTGTGCCCAGGGCTCTGAGCGGGCAGGCCTGGCCCTTCCCTGCTCCCTGCCCCTGCCCTGTGGAGGTGGGCCTTTGTGTGGCACCGGGGGCCCTCCTGGCAGGACACCTCCCCGCGGGGCTGCCCCCGCCCCACGCGCTTGGTGGAGACAGGGCAAGGCTTGCTGGGGGACACGGCACAGAGGCTGGAGGGCCCGGGCTGGCCCAGCGCTCGGGTGCACCGGGCACTGACTGCGTGGGGGGTGAGGGGGCACGCAGCTCGCTGCAGCCCCCGCCCTCGGCGTGAGATCAATGCCCTCCGTGCCAGCAGCCCGGGCAGGCCCCTGCCTCTGCCCTCGGCCCCGCTCTCAGGGACAGCCACAGGGCCCGTGGGCTCCTCACGCGCCGGGCCCTCCCGGACAGGACCCTGCCCGGGCTGTTCTCGGACACCCTCCTGGCCATCCTGCTCACACGCAGGCCTCAGCCACCGTCGCCCCTCAAGCAGCATCCCCACCCGTCTGTCTGCAGAGGCCACGGCCCCTCCTCCCTCTCCTTCCCAGCCCTTGCTTTGCTTCTTCCTCGGAGTGGGCACCCCCCGTCGTGGGCGCTTGCTCCTGCCCTGCCGCGGCCTGGGCATTGGCAGCCACCTCCTCGCTGCGTCCCAGGCCTGGCCAGGGAATCGCCCATGCACATCCCTCAGGGGCCCAGCAGAGTGACACCCCTTCTCGGGGTCCAGTGCAGGCGTCCCACCCCCACTGGCCCAGCTCCAAAGCCCAATGACTTCGGAGACCAATGAGTGGGTCAAGGCTGCTCCCCACGGCACCACGGTCGGGGGGGTTAGCAGTACACACACAGCAGGGCACGGATGGGCCCGCAAGTGCAAATGGGGAGCGGGCTCCACTCAGGGGCCCAGCCACACCAAGGGCGCAGAGGGAGCTGGTGGGCCCTAGGAGGCTGCGGCGGCCCGGCCCTCTCCCCTACCAGCCACGTGGTGATGAGGCGAGGTCCATGTGGGGGGACGTGGCCCCCAGGAGGGAGTGGCCCTTTCGCTGCCCCGGGGTGGAGAGGCTCTGGAGCTCACGGACCGGCTGGGGGGGCCCCCGTGAGCCCCTCAGACTCACTGACCGCTAGATGGTCAAGACCTCTCGACCTTAAGAGCAGCAAGCCCCCCCCGTCCCTTCCGCCCCCTCGACCGTGCAGGCTGGGCACAGTGGCTGGGAGCAGCAGGCAGAATTCGGTGGGAAGTCCTGTCGCCATCCTGTGCCTTGGCTCCCCCTCCGCGACAGGCATGTGGCAGGCGACCTCAGAGCGTGGGGGACCTGCCGTCACGCACAGAACCTCTGGTCGCGAGCACGCCTCTCGGCCTCCCCAGACCTCAGCCTGCCCCCTCCAAAGGAAGCAGCGCACGCCGTCCAGCCTCCCGAGGGCACTCGCCCGGCCGGACCGACGGGAAGGCGGGTGGCGGGCCGGCCGTTACCTGCAGGCGGCCCAATGAACACGCAGCGCCCGTCCTCACGGGCCGGGAGCAAAGCGCAGGGGAACGGCAGCCCGCGCCCGTCCAGGCGGCTCCAGCACGCGTCCTCCAGGGCCTCGCAGAACTGGCGGCAGGGCGGCAGGCCGAGCAGGGCGCCGGGGCCACAGGCGGGGGCCAGCAGCAGGCAGAAGAACCAGGCCAGGAAGCGGTGGCAGTGGGTCTGGAGGAGCGCCCCCCAGGCCCGGACCGCAGCCTGCACCTCCTCGCCGCTCGCGTGGTGGAGGTGGTTGGGCAGCCAGAAGCGCCCGATGCCCAGGTGGCCACAGAGAGCCAGGGAGGGCAGTAGGGGCAGGCAGCGGCCAGCAGCCCCCAGCAGTGTGGAGTTGTCAGCGACACCAGGCCCCGCAGAATTAGCCACGTGGGGAACCCAAGCACCCCTGTCCCCACTTAGAGCCAAGAGTGCGGCGTGAGACAGCTTGGCAGAGGGGTCAGAGGAGAGAGCCCAGGGGCCAGCGTGCGCTCCCGGGGAGCCCGTCACCAGGGCAAGCGGAGGAGGCGTGCGCGTGCGGTCATCAGGGCGTCGGTGCTGCTGGCCAGGACGGGCTGCCGCGGGCAAGAGTCCCTCGCTGTCCAGCTCCTGGGGCCACCCCGGGGGCGGCTGGCTTCCCTGGGGAGGGGCCCCGGCCCGCGCGGAGGACAGAGGAGGTCTACCTGGGGATGGCGGTGGTACCGCAGGCTCCCTGAGCAGGGCCCGGGGCCTGTCCGGGGAGGGCGGCGGCTGGGTGGGCGCAGGCAGGGTGCCGGCCTCGGTCCTCTGGGTGTCCGGAGAGCTCGGGGCCCCGGTGCTCAGCCAGAGAGTGGTCCCGTCGTCCTGGGGGCCGCTGGAGGGCCCAGGGGTGGTGAGGGGGTCCGTGGGGTTCTCGGGGCCTGGCGTTCCCGCCGTGGCAGAGCTCTTGGTGGGGGTGGTGTCGTCCCACAGCTGGACGAAGCTCCGGATGCCCAGAGCCACATTCAGGATCTTGGCTCCGACGCCGGCAATGTTCTCCTCCTTCGTGTCTGGGCTCGCAGTGGAGGCCGCAGAGGGGACAGCGGGGGCCTGGCCCTGGCCCACCTCCGGCCTCTCCAGAGGCGGCTCAGGGCTGGCAAGGGCTTTCCACTGCTGGGTGGGGTCATCCTGGGGGGCCACGTGCGTGGTGGTGTCCTCTGTGGGCCGCACAGGTGAGGTGTCCTCTGTGGGCTGCACAGGTGAGGTGTCCTCTGTGGGCCGCACAGGTGAGGTGTCCTCTGTGGGCTGCACAGGTGAGCTGCCCGGGGGCGTAGAGGCCGGTGCGACCGTGGACCCGGCAGCGTTACCGGGCCACAGCCAGGACATCAGGTCAGCCCGGGCGGGCGCGAGGCAGCAGGCAAGCAGCAGCAGCAGGCCGCAGTGGCCGCGGCGGCCGCTGGGGTCCGGAGCCATCAGGCTGTGTGCACCACAGAGCAGCGGGCGGCCTCTGCCGTCCAGAGGCGGGGCCAGCCCGCCCCCGCCTCCCGCCCCTGGGCCCGCAGCCAGCTCCCCATTCATGCATCCAGGCGGCTCCTCCTTCTACCTTCCCCTTCCCGCTCTCAAGGAGGAAAACAGACACGAGCCTCTACCCAAGGTGACAGGCCCCCTCGAAAACGTCTCACACCTCCTTAAAGCAGCCGCAGACGCTCCCTCCACCAGAGGCCAAGGGGCACTGACAGAGCAGAGGACTTCCCAGCTCCGTCCCCAGGCCCTCCCAGACTGCCGCCGAGTCCCTGGCCCGGAGCGTGGGCACGGGTGGGCTCCGGGCCAGCACCCTGCGGTCCCCTCCAGAGCGGGGGCGCTCCTGGGTGCTCTGGAGCTTTGGGAAGGACCCTCCTCCTTGCCCTGCAGCCTGCAGAGCCCAGACCCAAGAGAAAGCGCCTGGCACAGGTCCTCGGGGCGTCTGTCCTGCGCGTGGCTGGGAGCCTCAGGACACCGGGGTACAGCCCCTGGCCCCCCGTGCCCACCATGCTCTGCACTTGGAGCTTCTCTGACTGAGAACAGCCTGGAAGCCTGGCCTCAAGCCACGGCTCTGGGGCAAAGCTGGAGCTTAGAAGCCACTGGATTCGCTGTGAGTCCGTCCTTCTGTTGCAGCTGCTGCCCTGAGACGGTAGCTTCCCGTCCCTGGGGGCTGCGCAGTCACCTGTTCCGCAGCCTGCCCCGCTCTGTCCCCCCGCAGACACCCGGCCGCCCTCTTTCCATCTCGCCAGAGAGCACGCCTCTTTTCAGCTTTCGCTCCTAAAACCTGCTCAAATGCACCGGCCTCTGTCTCACGGGCTGGTACCGCACTCCCCGGCTGACCCGGCCAGTGTCCGAGTTCTCATCAGCGCTTAGCTGAGGCCTGCGGGAGCTGCTGAGGAACTCCTGAGAACTGCTCCAAAGGGACAGAGCACAGCAGTTGGGAAGCGACAAAAGGCAGAGGAAGATTAGGGACTCGGTGAGACCAACGGTAAACAGACAGACAGACAGACAGAGGTCCCCCCTGCCACTCCCAATCTCAGAGCTCAGCCCGTGCTCAGGGTGGGTGGCTGGGGGATAAGCCCTTCACGCAGCCCCCGGGCGCCAGCCTCCTCCAGACATCACTGGGCGCCCCTTCCGGGGGTGTCCCACTCTGCGGACCGCTCCGGAGGCCGGGTTAGCCAGGCCGGCCTGCAGCTGGACTCTTCCCACCGAGCCCCGGCTCCTTCCCTTCATAAAACTTCAGACAACACAATCCCTCTGTCCAA
Source organism: Eubalaena glacialis (assembly GCF_028564815.1). Taxonomy (NCBI): domain Eukaryota; kingdom Metazoa; phylum Chordata; class Mammalia; order Artiodactyla; family Balaenidae; genus Eubalaena; species Eubalaena glacialis. The sequence continues at coordinate 1,109,626 of NC_083721.1, forward strand.
AACACTATCGGATGCTGCCCCGTGGCCTGAAGTCCCGCCAGCACCTGCTTCGGGGTTTGGGGAGAAGACCCGGGCACCGGGAGCAGCCTTGCCTGGGACTCACAGCCTGTGCGGGTGTCTGACCTGGATGATAGCTGCTCCCTCCCCACCTGGCGCCTGCCCACCAGGCGGGGACCCAGCTCACGCCTTCACTGTGGCAGGCACACCGCGTGGTGAGGAAACCTCGGCCCGGAGACCGGAGACTCTGGGTCCCAGCCCAGGAGAGGGGGATCCCGAGTGGAATCCAGGCGGTCTCTACAAGCGCCCACACACGCCTGCACACGCCCAACACTCGCTTATGCAAACACACGTGTTCCCTCCCGCAGGCTCGCATCATCACATGCACCTCACACATCCACACACACACGCACGGGTCTCACCACACGTTCCACGCCAGACCCCACGTGTGCCCTGCGTGCCAGCCGCCCCTTCTGTCTGAGTCCCCTCGGAACCCCGTCCTCTCCAGGCTGTGGCGGGGACCCCAGCTCAGGACGCCGAGGATGCCATCGATGAGCACTGGCCAAAGGGCAGAGCTGGGCTGCCTGGGATCAGAACCCACATTTCAGGACAGCTGAACAGCGGGTCCCCTCTCGAAAGGCGGGGGGCACCCTGTAAGCCGAATCTGGGTCCCACCATCCATCCCAGAATTCTGAGAAACGTCTAGAGAACAGTCTCTTGCTAGTCACTGCTGCTAATGTGATTTTATGCCTAGAAGTCTCTGGAAAATCTCAGGACAGATATTCCAAAGGCCCTTCCCCTTCTCCAAGCACGTTCTGGAGAGGGACTCTGGGCCCTTTTGAGGCAGAGCCCCTGAGCCCATCAGGGTGGGGCTGCCCTTGTTCCCCCGATGGCACCGTGCCCTCAGTTACTCCCTGGGGACCACTCGCCAGCCCCCAGCCCTGCATTCACTCGCTCAACTCACGCTTCCCGGGACAGCCAGGAACGCGGAAACGCGGGGGAAAGGGGGATGGTAGCTGTGACCCCACTGCACTGAGCGACATACCACCATCCAGTGGGCAGCCCCCGCCCTCCCCGCTCCAGACCTCACCCTTCCTGCCCACCTTCTGGAGGCCGCGGTCACTCCCCGGCACTCCTAGAACGTCACACGTCCACCTTCTCTGGAAAACGTCAGCACAGCTCTGCCCCAGGACGCAGCTCCCGTCAGGAAGCAACCTGCCGAGGTGCTGGTCCGTGAGGCTCCCTGCACACACGTGCCCACACGTGCACAGGCTCGCGTGCACGCGTGCCCACACGTGCACATGCACGCACACACGTGCATAGCCCCACGTGTGCACACGCTCACATGCACACTCACACGGACACTGCAGCATTCGGAAAGCCTGAGGTGTAGACCAGGCTCCCCCAGCAGGCTGTGGCTGCAGCAGGCCCCGCCCGGGCCCAGCCCCTCAGGGACACACGGGGCTCCGGTCCATCCGTGCACAGGGTCCCGTCAGCACTGGTCCCTATGGAGTCTGTGCTCATTGTGGAGGTTGGACAATCTCCCTGTCACTCGTGGGGATGGAGAAGGAAGGGAAAATGGGTTTCGAGGGAAACCATCTGAAATGACTGAAACACAAATACCTCTGGGTCAGGTGCCACGTTGCTGAAAGCACTTTGTTCTCCAAGGCCGGGCCCAGAGAGCCCTCAGCCCTCCTCAGAATCGTCACAAACGCTGTGCTGAGGAACGACCCCAGGCCCCCCGGGTAAGGTGGCCCCGGCAGATGTGCCCCCCCCATCGTGTGCAGAGTGGTCCCTCGGTCACTCCCCCACCCATTCATCCTCATGCCCTAGAGGGGGAGGGATCAGACGAGACGCTGAGGGGTGCACAGGCAGGGGTGCGTCTAGGCCAACATCCCCTCACCCACCCCCCAGCGGTGACCTGGCCTTTCCTCCCTCTGCCCACCGCTCGGGGTATCACAGAGGCATTTCCGTGCAATCTGAGAAGTTTCGTGGTGCCTCGGCGCTGCCCAATCAGAACTCGGGAGCACAGCCTCCTCTGGCCTGCCCAGCCCCCCACCCAGAGCAGCCCGGGGGCCCTGTTTCCAGGGTCCCAGCCTCCTTCCTGGCGGGGACTTGGCCAGCTTCCCTGCAGCTCCTCAGCCCAGATTAGAGAGCAGAGGTCCAGGTCTTAAGGGCACTCGCCCCATCGCCTCGGGGCTGAAGTGGACCACCCACCCACCCACCCTGTGTGCCCTGCCCGGGGTTCCCAGCCGCTCCCGACAAGGAGCACGGAGGCCGTGTCCTCAGTTACTTCACGGGGAGCTCAGGAAACAAACCAGCCCCTAATCACACACCCCCACAGCAAGCACGTGCAGACGGGTGGGCCCCCGTGGAGCCCAGAGCAGCCTGGGACCCCGTGGGCCCCGTGTAGCCCCTTCCTCGCCCTCAAGGGTCTGTGGTCTCCCTTCGGGTTTCACTTATGAGAACAGCCGGCAAAGGGCCGTCCAGCTGACCATGGGCTGCCCAGCAACATCTAAAGCCTTCCTGGGCTCCTATGACCTTGGGTGACTCTCTAGTCATCCCCTGGTAACCCGGGCACTGGTGTCGGTGGGGACAGTGGCACCTGAGAGGCCAGCCCCTTGGAAGCCATCGCAGGGGCTCCCTGCACGCAGTGACTCCGTGCTGGGCAGGCCCCTGGTGGGACCCTGGCCGAGAAGCCACCTCGCGTGGGGCCTGAGGCTAAAGGTCCCTCTGCCCTGAGGACTGGCCCTCCCCCGCAGGAGCTGAGCTCTGTCCCGGGCCCTCCAGCCAAGTTTGGCCACGAGGGTTCCAGGAGTCTGAGCATCTACCTGGCCCTGGAGGACCCTGAGGGCACTGCTCCAAGGAGTGGCCTCGATGTCCATAGACCCATGCGTGGGCTCGCCACTGCCTGCCACCAGCCAGCTGGGCTCAAAACTCAGAAGCAGGCAGCAGCTCGGCGCCCAGGTGGGATGGCCTCTGGGGAAGCCTGAGATGCATCTGAGAAGACGCATGCATTGATCTAAGCCCCTGGAGGACCCTCTGACCACATACAGGTGCCCAGAAGGGAGAAAGCCCACGGCTGCCCAGAGGGCCGTCCTCAGAGGACCCACGGCAAGTCCTGCCCGTGCAAGGAGCCCTGGGCCCCCAGCACCCAGTTCAGGAACGACTGGGATCCAGGAATTCCTGGTGAGCTGGGAATTCACCAGGTCCAGGACCAAAAGCCAATGACAGCACAAATGCTGTTGTGGTCTCCATCTGGCAAACTCTTACACATCCCTCAAGACCCCATTCCCTATGCTTGCTGTCCTGCGGCTCCCAGACAGGGCTCGCTGTTCTTGCCTTGGATCCTGCCTTGGTGACGACGCCCCACTCCTCGATGGTGTGGTAGTTTCTGTTCTTTGTTAACCTGGTGTCCACCTGTACTCACATGTCATGCTGTGTCCTGACTTAAGGCAAGTTCTCCTGCGTGGGTGGGTTCCTCCTCCCACCCAGCCCTCCCCGTGCCTGCAGAACTGTCTCTGGTGGCTGAAAACTCCCCTGGAGGACATCAGATTTCTGTCTGAAGGCTCCTGGATACTATCCAGCACAACAAGGGTAATTTAAATTATAGAAGAGAATTCTGGACCCAGAGGAGACATGCGGGTGGCACTGGTAATAACAAGGAGGTTTTCTCTTTCTTGGGAATGAACTGGCCAAAACTCCTGTAGATGCCTTGTGGGTGCCAGGTGGCCCCTAGCAAAGCTTTGGGTGGATTCCCGATGCCCCTTCTCCCCTCACGCCCTCACTCCTCCCACGCCACCTTCCTGAAAGGCCCCCCTCTCTCCTCCACCCACGACACACACAGCGGCTCGTGGCCCAAACCAGCGAACCCTTCACTCCTGTTAACTCACCCCAGGGCTCGCCAGGTGCACGGGTGCATGTGCGTCTATAGGTGTGTGTTTGTGTCTCTCTGATGGGCGTGTGATTACGTCTCTGTGTGCGTGCATGTGCATGTCTGTGTACACACATGTGTGCACATGTCTTGGGTCTGTGCCCACATGTGCCCACTCACTCCCGTGCACACAACCGTCTCTGGGTTCCTGGACGCCAGGGAGGCTGCAGGAAAGTCCCGCCAAGCCGGGGTTTGCCGGCCACGCCCTGGGGTCTACACTACCCAGGGACGGGGGTTAGGACTTGCTAACTTGTTAGCCAATGTTTGCACATTCTCGTTGGAATGACATCCCGAAGCCGCAAATGTCTAAGTCGCTCCCTCAAACGCCTGCCTCGGCCTCCCCACGGGCACCCAGGCGCTGGCCTCATCAGACAGGTCTCTCTGGCTCAGGATCACTCCCCCTACAAGCACTGGAGGGGGGCGGCAAGGGGCCGGCCACCCCTTCCGAGAGGACCCAGCACCCAAAACTTCCAGAAGGTTCTGCCCTCCTGCTGCTGGGAGACCCGCCAGCCTCCGGCACTGTGCACTGTGCCAGGGTTTGTTCTGTCTTGGCCCTTCTGGTTTGGATTCCTGAATAATGTGGTCTTTTATTTTCATTTTTTCAAAAGCACAAAACACCCACATGTGAGCAGAGCAAGTCCGAGGAACAGAGCGGAGAGCGTGTCCAGGGCTGAGGCTTCGGGCTGCGCGCTCAGAGGACGGCCTTGTGTGCCCGGGTCTCAGGGATGCTGCCGCTGGGGCCTCAGCCGTCCTGGGCCCACGGCGGGGTCTCTCCCGGGCCCCTCCGGGTGGTCTGCCTGCGGCTGCCCACACATAACCCAAAGGCTGGCCCTGATTCCTCTGTTCAGCCCATCCCTCAGCCCATCCCCGCCCCCATGCTCCCCAGGCCAGCAGTGTCCTGCAGGGACCCCTCCTCAGGTCGCCCAGGGTCACCTCTCCTGCTCCTCCCTCGAGGACCAGACACTAGAGACCATTCAAGACGCGTGGGCCTGTGAGGAGCTGGCCAGCCCAGGCAGGTGTCCTCGGCCTCCAAGGAGCAGGCCTGGGAAACCACAGTCCCAGCATCCAATGCTGGGGACAGCCCCCAGGGAGGCAGCACGTCCAGTAAAGACCCGTACATTGTGGGGACTTCCCTGGTGGCGCAGTGGTTAAGAATCCGCCTGCCAGTGCAGGGGACACGGGTTCGAGCCCTAGTCTGGGAAGACCCCACATGCCACGGAGCAACTAAGCCTGTGCTCCACAACTACTGAGCCCGCATGCCACAACTACTGAAGCCCATGCGCCTAGAGCCTGTGCTCCGCAACAAGAGAAGCCACTGCAATGAGAAGCCCGCGCACCACAACGAAGAGTAGCCCCTGCTCACCGCAACTAGAGAAAGCCCACATGCAGCAACGAAGACCCAACGCGGCCAAAAATAAATAAATAAAGTTTTAAAAATTAAAAAGAAAAAGACCCGTACATTGTGGACACGTTTACAGCCCTTCCAGAATGGAACACACCTTCTCATCTTTCTGTTTATAACTGTCCAACGTGTCCAAACATTCTGCCCCAACCCTGTGTTTCATGGTGACTTTTTTGAGCCACAGTGATAAAGGCCACAGCTCTTGAGATGCCCATTGAAGGCCCTGCTGCTGGGCCTGCTGACGACAAGCTCTATGCCGACCACTGGCCAGGTTCCTGCGCTGGCTGGGCCTCTCCTTGTGGCCACTGCCCGCCCTCAGGTTGCTGTGAAGATTAAGTGGCATGAGGTGGCCGGGCAGCCGGGGCTACAGGTCAAGGCCCACGGGTGCCTCCCCTCCCCTTGGGTGTCGGTCACCCGAGGACCCGCCTGGCCACACCGCCAGTGAGAGCCGAGCACACAGACATGAGGACCGTGGGCAGCGGGGACGTTGCGACACCGTCTAATCTTTAACCACCAGGCTGTCCAGCCCTCCCCCTCCGCCCTCAGGTGTCCTTTAACCCACTTCGTCCCAGTGTGGAGAGTGGAGACCCGGGTTCAGGTCGCCAGGTGCACCCCCTCAGCTGAGTCCCCAGCTCCCGCGAGGGCTGAGGCCCCGCTGCCTGGGCAGAGCGGGCAGGGGAGGTGCTGCCTGGTGGGAAGGAGGCTGTCCCAGCCCAGACCCAGATTCCTCCACGGTAACAGCGGAGCCCACGGGAACCCTCTGGTTCCCAGATCAACACCAAGCGTCACCCCACACTCAGCTGGGTGCGCTGTTCCCACAACCCCACCACTGGTCTGGGGTGACAGAACACAGGGGACCCTCCGGCCCCCACGGAGCCGGCCCTTGGGGAGGCAAGCGTGGCAGGTGGAGACCCCCGGCTGGAGGGGTCGGCAGTGGAGGTGAAAGGTGGCTGGGAGCAGAGATTCTCAAGACGTCGACACATCTCGGGGAAAAGGCACCTCCCCGGGGCCACCCAACGACCGCGAGACACCCGCGCCCTCCCACCTCCCGAGGGAGGGCCACGCGGAGCACACGCGGTTGCCTGTCCAGGGTGCACACCCGAAGCCTTAATCCAAACACGAGGAAACAGCTGGACAAGTCAGACAGGGCGCTCCACGGGACAGCGGCCGGACTCTCCAAAAGCGCCCACGTCAGGAAAGATGAGGAGGAAGGGGCGGCTCTAAACTCAAAGGCAGAGGAGCCACGGCCGCCAAGTGCCACGTGGTTCCTCGATGCTCCCAGGGCCACCGGGCAGAGACAGGGGCCAGTTCCTAAAGGACGTTACTGGGACCCGGAGGACCCTTGAATGTGGCCTGCACGATAGAGGACAGGCGGACAGGGGGCACACGTGCAAGAGCAGGACTCGGGTCAGGATGCAGTGCTCATGTCCCCAAGGAGCGTGTGCACCTGCCCGGGGATGTGAGTGTGGACGCACACGTGGACACGGTGTGCGGGTGTGCACGCCCCTGGGTACAGACAGGGACAGACCTGGAGACCAAGGGCAACCGCGCTGAAGGAAGTACGTGAGCAAACCCCACACTGTCCTTCCGACTTTTCTGCAGGTTTGAAATGTTCCAATGAGAGAAGTTCATGCAGAAAGTAAAGCTCTCCTCCTGTGTCCGCCTGGAACACTCTCTCCACCAGCTTTGTCTCTGGAAAGGCAGGTGACGCAGCAGAGGGTAGTAAGAACTGCTTTCCAGGCACGTCCCGTCCCCGGGGCCACACGTGGGTGTTATCCCTGCCGAGCCTTCAAAAGCCCCTGGCAGGTCGCCACACAGCTGGGAGTGGCTCCCGCCTTCCCTGAGCGCCCAGCGGGCAGCAAAGTCGCCGATTTCTCTTACTTGGCGTCATTTAGGTTCACTTTCACAAAACAAAGATCTAAACGTGTTTCTCTCAGTCAGGTTTTAGACTCTACAAGAATAATCCAAGCTACACCCCAAGGCAAAGCAGATACGTTTACAGGCTCTAAAAACTCCTTTAAGAACCAAGGGGTTATTCTACTTTGTTCTTCTTTTTTCAAGAGTATTATTCTGGGTGCCTTGAAATTCCATATGGATATTAGGATCGGTTTGCCAATTCCTACAAAGACATCAGCTGGGATCGGGTAGGAGCTGTACTGGCCGGAGGTTGTTTGCGGGAGTGATACCGTCTTAACGATGTTAAGTCTTCCAATTCGTGAACATGGGATGTTTTTCCTTAATTTCTCTCTATGTTGTTTTTTTAAGTTTTCAGAGTATACATTTTGCACTTCTTTGTTAAATTTATTCCTAAATATTTTACTCTTTTTGATGCTTTTGTAAATGGAATTTTTTCTCGATTTCATTTTTGGATTGTTCATTGCAAGTTGTCGAGAAATACAATTGGTTTTTTTATATTGATCTCGTATCCTACAACCTTGCTGAATTTATTTGTTAGTTCTAACAGTTTTTTAGCAGATTCCTTAGGACTTTACGTATATAAGATCACGTCATCTGTGAACAGAGTACAACACTGAATAGAAGTGGTGAGAGGGGGTGTCCTTGTCTTGTCCCCAATCTTCGGGGGAGCGTCCAGCCTCTCACCAGTAAGTTCGATGTTACGTATGGGTTTTTCGAGATGCCTTTTATTGGCTCGAGGAAGTTCCCTTCTTTTCCTAGTTTTTTTAATGTTCTTATCACGAAAGGGTGTTGGATTCTCTCTAATGCCTTTTCTGTGTCTATTGAGATGATCATGTGATTTTTATTTTTTATTCTGTTGATTTGATGTATTGCATTAATTTTCAGACATTAAACCAAACTTGCATTCGTGGGATAAAGCCCACTGGGTCATGATGTATAATTCTTCTTCTATGTGGCTGAATTTGGTTTGCTAGTATTTTAAGGATTTTTGTATTGTAAGAAACGTTGGCCTGTAGTTTTTTGTGTTTGTGATATCTGTATGGTTTTGGTATCCAGGTAATACTGGCCTCATAAAATGAGCTGGGAAATGTTCCCCCCTCTCTTATCGTTTGAAAGAGTTTGTGAAGAACTGGTTTTAATTCTTCTTTAAATGTTTGGTAAAATTCAGCAGTGAAGCTGGTCTTTTCTTTATGGGAAGTTTTGGGATTACTAATTCAATCTCTTCATTTGTTATAGATATATTCAAATAGTCTATTTCTTATTGAATTTCAGTAGTTTGTGTCTTTCTAGGAATTTGTTCATTTCATCTAAGTTATATAATTTGTTAAAATACAGTTGTTCACAGTATTGGGTTAGAACATTGTGTAGGGTTAGAACAAAACTGGAGGAATCACGTTTCCCTACTTCAAACCTTTTATAATGCTAAGTAACCAAGACAGCACGGTACTGGAACAAAGACAGGCAGATAGATGAGTGAAACAGAATTGAGAGCTCTGAAATAAACTCACACATCTATGGTCAACTGACTTTTGACAAGGTTGCCAAAACTATTCAGTGGGGAAAGAATAGTATTTTCAACAAATGTTGCTGGGACAACTGGACAGCCACAGGCAAAAGAATGCAGTTAAACCCTTACCTCACACGATATACAAAAATTAGCTTAAAATGGATCAAAGACCTAAATATAAGAACTAAAACTATAAAACTCTTAGTAGAAAACATAGAATAAATCTTCATGACCTAGGATTTGGCAAAGGATTCTTAGATATGACACCAAAAGTCTGAGCAACAAGAGAAAAAAAATAGATAAACTGGACTTCATCAAAATTGAAAACTTTTGTGCTTCAAAGGACACAAGAAAGTGAAAAGACAACCCACAGAATGGAAGAAAATATCTGCAAATCACATACCTAACAAGAGATGTGTATCTAGAATATAAAAAGAACTCCTACAACCCAACAATAGGAAGACAATCCATTTTTTTTAAATTGGCAAAGAATCTGAATAGACATTTCTCCACTGAAGACATACAAATGGGGACTTCCCTGGCGGTCCAGTGGTTAAGACTTCACCTTCCAATGCGGGGGGTGCAGGTTCGATCCCTGGTCGGGAAGCTAAGATCCCACATGCCTCGAGGCCAAAAAACCAAAACAAAAAACAGAAGCAATACTGTAACAAGTTCAGTAAAGACTTTAAAAGTAGTCCACACCCAAAAAAAAAGACATACAAATGGCCAACAGGAACATGAAAAGATGCTTAATAACACCAGTCATCTGGGAAATGCAAATGGAAACCACAATGAGATACACTTCACACCCACTAAGATGGCTAGAATCAAAAACGTAATCACGAGTGCTGGCAAGATGTGGGGAAATCACAGCCCTCATCCTCTCTTGGCCGGAGTGTAAGATGTGGCAGACGCTTTGGAAAATAGTCTGGCAGTTCCTTGAATGATTAGGCAGAGTTACCTTATGCCCCAGAAATTCCACTCTAGATACATACCAAGAGAAATCAAAGCATACGGCCACACAAAATCTTGTACACGAATGTTTACAACAGCACTCTTCACTTCAGCCAAAAGGTGGAACAATACAAGTGTTCCCCAGCTGGCGAACAGATACACAAGGGGGTCCATCCACACTTTGGAGTGTGACTCAACCACCAAAAGGAGTGAGGTCCTGACACACGCCACAACATGGATGAAGCTTGAACACATGACGTTCAAGTGAAAGAAGTCACACACAGAAGGTCACATACAGGTGATTCCATTTACATGAAATAGACAGAATAGGGAAATCTATAGAAAGTAGATTAGTGATTGGTTAGGGCTGGAAGTGGTAACAGCTAAAAGGTTTCTTTTTATTTTTACTGAAGTATAGTTGATGTGTAATATCATATAAGTTACAGGTGTACAATACAGTGATTCACAGTTTTAAAGGTTATACTCCATTTAGAGTTACAAACTATTGGCTATACCCCTGTGTTGTACAATATATCCTTACGGCTTATTTTATATCTAATAGTTTGTACCTCTTAATTCTCTATCCCTATCTTGCCCCTCCTCCCTTCCCTCTCCCCACTGGTGACCACTACTTTGTTCTCTACATCTGTGGGTCTGCTTCTTTTATTGTTATATTCACTAGTTTGTCACATTTTTTAAATCCCACATATAAGTGATATCACACAGTATTTGTCTTTCTCTGTCTGACTTATTTCACTCAGCATAACGCCCTCCAAGTCCATCCACGTTGTTGCACGTGGCAAAATTAAAGGCTTCTTTCTGAAGTGATAGAGATGTTCTAAAATTGACTGTGGTGATGGTTGCACACATCTTTGAACATGCTAAAAACTGCTGAATCGTGCACTTTAAGTTCGTGAATTTATGGCATGTGAATTATGGCTAAATAAAGCTGTTTAAAAAAAGAACGAAGGGAGACTGTGTCACCTTTTTCAAACCACACAACCTTAAACGCTACTTAATTTGCATTTATTTGATTGTTCCTGAGATTGAGGTTTTGAATATATCAATGAAAATATCTCTTTCCTTTATAAATTCCTATGAACTTTTACTCATTTTCTAAGGGAGTATTTGCCATTTTTTAAAAAACCAGGGATATGGGCACTGGTCATCTTTGCTGCTAGTGTTGTTTTTCAAGCTTATCACAAAGCCTCTTTCACAAAACCCAGGTTCTTACTTTTAAGGAGATTGAGGTTCCCCTCCCACTCTTTCTGTGCTCCGGGGCCTCTCTGGGCCTGGATGCCCGGCTCATCCACAGAGCTGCCCGTGCTCAGCTCCGCGGGCTCGCGGCTGACGCTCACAGGGCGCCCTCTCTGCACAAGGCACGCCGGACCACACTCCTGCCCTGGTAGGCGTCAACCTCACTACCATCCTCCATCACATCAGGAGCCCAGGGAAGGAAAGGAGGTGGGCCGGTCCCCAGCGGGGGCGGCGAGCAAAGACCCTCCGGCTCGGGGCCCAAAGTGTAGCCACAACCCTAATTCTTCACCTCGTGGGACATCCTGCCTTCCTTCATTCAACACACACACACTGAGCTCCTACTGTGTGCCCAGCCCTGCTCTGGGCGCTGAAGATGGGTCAGCCTCAGGGCAGGAAGAGTCCACCGCAAAGGGAACATGAAGGAACAGAACCAGCGGGGAGAGCAAGGGACACACGGGGTGAGCGCCCAGACCAGGACGCGGGGCAGAGGGAGGGCGCCTCTCGGAAGATGATAAACACAGCAGCGTCCCCGAAGCCCCCGGGGAAGCGGGTTCCCCGCACGCGGACACCAAAGTCCTGGGCAGTGACGTGGCCTTCCCCGTGGAAAGGCCACACACCTGCTTGGCACCCAGGAGGGGACAGGCAGCCCCTGATGGCCAGCGGGGAGGACGGTCAGCTTTCCAGGAGTCTTGAGGCCAACCAAAGCCGACGTCACCGTGAGACCTGGGTCCTTTAGCAGCTGCAGAGTCCTCTAGTGTCTGCAGCTTCAGTGTCGTGTCCGTGACACATAGGACGGGGCACAAGGGGGCCAGCGTTTCAAATGAAGGCTCTTCACCCAGGAAATTAATATTTGACTAGTGTTTCCACCAAGCGTCCCAGCGACTCGGAGCCGCAGAGCGTCACGTCACTGCTCCATTCTTCAGTGACACGTCCCCACCACCCCCTCATAGAGGCACAGGGCAGCCCCAACCCCCCGTGACCTTCTAGAACCCATGAGAACACGCTGGGGGGGCAGGAGGCCCCGGCCAGGGGCTCCCAGCATCTCGAGGGCCCCCCAACACCTGGGAGCTGGGCTCCTGCAGGCACGGGCCAAGGGGGGAGCAGAGAGGACGCAAAGGACCCGAGGGGACCTTTAAAGCAGCGAGCAGCCCGATTAGTTTTTAAGGGCCTGGCGGCTGCTCATTAACTAGATTTCTCACGGAAGGCTGGAGGGCAGGCTCCCGCGGCCAGCTTCCCACGGGGAGGGGCGGGGAGGCGGTGGCCTGCTTGGCCCCCACCTGTGCCCACCCTGGTTAGGGCCACGCTCCCTGCAGGTGCCACGCTCTGGGACTCACGGCCCGGCCAGTCAAGGCGGGAGCCCGACGCCCCGGGGGCTGCACAGCTGCCCTACCGATTTCGCGTCCACAAGCACTTCCTCGATGGCGGGACCCTCACTCATCTCACAGAGCCGTGCCCTCGGGGAAGAGGGCCCAGGCGTGCTCGTCCACCGGAGGGTCGGCCAAGACGCTGCTGCCCGATGCAGGAGGACCCCAAACCACAGAGGAGGTGTAGGGGGCCAGGGAGGAGGGCCGAGGACCCGGCCAGGCTGGAGGGTGCCAGGCAAGGACGGGGCATCCCCGCGGTGACCGTGACAACATAAACAGGGTGCAGCACGGCCGCGGGTTACCTGATCCTTGCTCTTGGCATACGTTTTTGAAAATTATGAACACAAAACTCACAGACAATGAAGAATAAGGAGAAAGAGGAAGGTGCAGGGACTGGGAAAGCTGACGGTTTGCTTCACGTGGGCACCGTGCGGTCGAGTGTGTGGGCAGTGTCCAGTGGCGTCCAGACTCAGGGTGGTGGCCCAAGGTGGCCGGGCTGGGTGCCTGGGCAGGACCGGCCCACGCGAGGGCACTGCACGGATTTATTTTAAGGACAGGGGTGGGCGCGCCTCTGTGGGACGGCTCCTGTGTTCTGGTGCTACACGTGCGCTGGGCCCTCCCCTGCCTGGACTGTCCTCCGGGTCAGCCCTGGCTTAGCCATCTCCCACCCAGACCCTGTTGTTTTAGCCACTACAGTGTGTGGTTATTTGTGATGACCACCCCAGGAGACCCCCAGGGTGGGAACAGTGGGGGCGGGCAAGGGACGGGGGTCAGCAAGCCCACCCAGAGCACCACGGCTTTCCCCTGCGGTCAGGCTGCCGCCCTGTGACCTGCCTGCCCACAGCGCTGGTCCCACATCCGTGGTGGAAACGGTCCCTGGTCGGGCGCCTGTGCACTGGGTCACGATCACCCACAGGACGCCAAGGCCCTCGGGGGGCAGAGCGAAGGCTGGGGGTCACCACTGCCTGCTCTGTCCCCTCCCCAGGTGAACCCTCGGCTGGGCTGTAGACGAGGACGTGGTCTGGTTACAGCCGCCTATGCAGGCTGCCCAGGCCCCTGGCGAAGGTTGAGGCGCCACAGTGGCCTCTCCCAGAGGCGGCCTCTGGTCACCGTCCATCTGTGTCGCAAGAACGTGACCTCACCTACAGGGGCCTCAGCTGTCCCCTGGGGTCAAGGCAATAGGGTCGCCTTGCTCTGGCCTCAGGTGGGGAAGCAGAGAGAGCACGTGCCCAGCTGCCCGTTGGGCTCCAGGTCCCGCCAGGGAGGGCTCCATGCAGCTAAGACCCCAGCGGGAGAGTCGGCCCTGGTTGGAGTACGGGGACCCCATGCCGCCCCTTGCACGGGCCACCCACTCAGGGGTCCACTCCACGGGCTGAGAAGCCAAAGGGAGGGACATCGCAGCCCCTGACCCCCATGGATTTGGATCCTTTGCTAACCCCCTCCCCCCGCCCGCCCTGCCCCACCATCGAATGGCACTTGCTTGGAGGATGCAATCAAGTCCACCCAGGATCCAGAAAACGTCACTGGTAAGTTGGTGCCAGAACAGTTACGAAACAGACAGCTGGTTTGGGCCATGATCTCCTTCTCTGCCGCCTGAGATGTGCCAAGAACCAGGGGCAGGAGACCCGCCAGCCCACCCGCGGGCCCTGCTTCCTGCCCTTTCAGGGCCGCCGGCGACATGGACGGGTGGAAGGATCAGGTCGGGGCTCCACTCTCACAGGCAGGCGTCCAGACACCGTGGTCCACCAGGCTCCCACTCTCCCTTCTGGCTGAACTCATAGCTGGAGCCTGTAAATCCCTCTCAGGCTCATTCGTACTGAGCATCCTTCAAACTCCAGGCTCTGTGCAGATAAACTGCCTCCCAAGCCCTTAGTTGAGCTCCCCCTGTGCGTCCAGGACTGTCCCGTGCTCTGCTGTCAACAGGCTTTGTGCGTGGAAGACGCCCCAGGTCCTGCGAGCGCAGGGCTGTCATGAGGGGGACCGGCCACTGGGGGGAGCCACGGACCCAGGGATGGGAGACCCGGTGGTGATGGAACCAAAAAGTTCACTTTGTGGGGTCCTTTCAAAGAATAAAAGTATCGTACATGCTGTGATGCACAAAGGCCCAGGAAGCAGCCACTCCCGCCCACAGCTCGGTGACACCCACTCCTCTGTCCCCACCCTCGGACCCCCGGTGACTCTGAACCTTGGGACCCTCTAGGCCAGCCTGAGGGGACCCAGCTCCAGCCGGCTCACCGGCCCACCGGGAGGCACAGGCGCTGGGTCCAGGTGGGTCTCGTCTGGTCTGGCTGCTCTAATGCTGCTAAACTGACGTCCTGACAGGAAGTGCTTCCCAAAAATGGGGTCATGGGGTCAAAGACGCAAGCTCCCAGAATGTAGGTAACAGAGAGGGTCGAGACCTTCCGATGAAGACACGGGATCCACATGCCCCCCCCGGCACTGCCAACCCTGCAGTGGGGATGGCGTGTTTCGTGTTTCCTCCACGCAGGGTGCAGGCAGGAGATGAACGTATTCTGCACGTGGGCCAGAGGGCGGGGCAGACAGACTCAGAATCACCAAGACACGCACATGCTGTTCCCGGGGTCCGTGAACACTGCAGGGAATTCAGGTGCCGGTGGATTAAGGCTGCTGGTCAGCTGACCTTAAAATAAAGAGATGATCCTGGATTATCTGGACAGGCCCATTGGACTCACAAGGGTCCTTAAGTAGGGAAGAGGGAGGCGGACGAGCCACAACCAAAGAGATGGCATCACGAGAAAGACTGAACTGGTGTCACTGGCTTTGAAGGCGGAGGGGCCCAGAGAGCCAAGGACGCGGGCACCTCTAGAAGCCGGAAAAGGCAGGAAACGGATTCTCCCCTGGAGCCTCGGGAAGGATCAGCCCTGCCCACATCTTGATTTTAACCTAACGAGACCCATGTCAGACTTCTGGTCTCCAGAGCTCTGAGAGAATAATCTGTGTAGTTTTAAGGCACTGACTTTGTCATCATTGGTCACAGCGGCCGCTGGACCCTCATCCGCTCTGCATCTCCTGCCTGCTCTGAGGTGGGCCCTTCACCTGCGACCAGCAGCACCTGCATCTCCACGTTCGGGGGTCCCTCCTCCATCCAGCCCTGTTCTTCCACGTTTGGGGTGCGGGTTGCCGGCCCCCTTTGTTATGGGGCACAGGCTTCCTTCTGACTAGCTTCCCCCGCCCCCACACTGTGATGCCACCGACCTTGTCTTGAATGACAGCCTGACGTTTGCAGTTTCCTTCTTAACATGGGGACCTTCAGACCATTGCTTCTCAGCCCGCCGGCCAGGACCCGCTTCCCCCAACCTGTCACGGCCAATACTTTATAAAATACAGTAAAAATGTCACAGTGATGCAAGATGACACAAGCGTTTCCACACGGGGACTGTCGCTTTCTGTGCTCAGTGCCCTCACCCCAAACTGCCCGGGAGCCCTGGGTCACCACGTACGGAGGCATCTGAGTCGTTTTTTTCCAGCTGCAGGGACAGACCTGCCCATGCAGGTCAGCAAGCAAACCGCCGCTTCTAGAGAATAACCACTGAGGCGCGCTGCGCGGGGCCAGCGGAAGGCCAAGCACAGAGGGGCCGCGGTCAGGCTCAAGCCCCGCGGCCCTCCCCACCTCTCCTGGGGAAGAGCTGCCCCCAAGCCAGACACACCAGCCCTACAGTAGAGCAGAGCCCTAGGCTGGGGCTGGCGGAGCCGTGAGAAGCTGGAGGAGGGAAAGGAGGGGTTTGCTGAAAGGGCAGGATGGACCGCCGGCGCACCCACTCCCACGGCTGCCGCACCCGTGAGCCGGCTCTGGGAGTCCCCACCCGGGGCGTGTGCGTGTGCATCTGTGTGTGTGTGCGTGTGTGAGACACACACATCCCACCTCCAGAACTCGGGCAGCTAGGCTGGCCCAAACCTGGGAGGGGACAGTCCTTCTCGGCCTGGAGCTGCTGGGGATGGACGCTCGGGGACACACCATCAGCTCTAACGGCCGCTTCCTGGCTGCAGCCTGGGCGTGGGCTGCGTCCAACAAAGGCGACCTTGTCCCCTAATTAACAGCCTCTCTTGTTCCAGAGGAAAGTTGAAAATGGGTATTCCATTAAGCTTTAAAATCACGAGAAATGTGGTCTGCAGGAAGTTATAAAAGTGAAAGTTGATTCATCTGAAAATGGTTTGTTTCACTGGGGCGCCAGGCACAGCCCCCTTCACAGCCCACCCTCCGTCACGTGGGCCGTTCCCCCTCCACGCGGCTGGATGGAGTCCAGGACGGAGTGCGGCTGCTTCCGTGCCGCCTTCCACTGGAGGATGAAGGGGCCCCCTCTTCCTGAGAGGTCGCTTCTCAAACCAGGTCCCCACCCACGTGGCCCAAGGAAATCAATGAAAGGTTAAAATCAGTGTCACCAACAAGATGACAGAGTACATGGGAGCACTGCAGGTCAGATTGGAGATGAATTCCCTCTGAAAACGTTCCTTCTCAGAAGACGTTGTTTGCAAGGCCCCCGAATCATCCTGGCTTTACAGGGCATCCCCAGGAGGAGAGCCGGGGCCCCAGTACGTCCCACGCTGGCCCTCGACCAGGCCACCCGTCCCGCTCCTCCCACGAGAAGGGCTGCCAGGAGGGGCTCCTATGGGTGATGGAAGGGAAGTGTGTTCACAGAAGTTCCGATTCACACCCACACGCCCACGCGAGGGGACCACGTGTCGTCATGACCCCCACGGAGCCCCAGCCCTGGGCCACACCCGACCCCTTGGCCCCGTGGGAACCTCCTCAGTGGTGTCAGCCCCCCTCGTCTGCCCCAGCGAGGGGGCCATGCTCCCCACCGTGCCCCCAGCAGACCCCGCCCCCTGCAGATCCCACAGATGTCCCTCCCTGAGCCGGCCTGTCTGTCCCATGGCCATGGATCTGGGCAGGGCTTCAGGGCTCGCCCCGTACCCGCCGGACACTCAGGCCATGCTGGGCTCCCTCTGCCAGGATGGGGAGCACCCTGGACCCCAGTGCTCACCAAGCACAGGGCTGCCATTTCTGGATGGTTCTGTGGCCACAGTTGAGCGCCAGACGCTGGGCCTCCACACCCGCCCTGACCGCCTGCCCTCAGACCAAACCACTCCCTCTGGGGGCCAGGGTGGGGGGCCCACAGCACCGAGGAGGTGTGTCCCCTCCTGTCCCCCTCCTGCCCCACCCTGCTCCCTGGGACCCTCACCTGCGCCTGCACCCCCCGCAGGGGCCTCACCCCACCCCCACTTTCTCATGGCCCCCACCTGGGTGTGCACGAGCTCCTCTCCCACCTCGTGCCATCAGGGAAGGGGGCAGGGCTGCAGACACAGAGAGCAGGGCAGCGGGCGCGCCAGAGACAGGGCCCACCGAGCGTGTTCCTAGAAAGCCATGGGGGTCAGACACTGCCTCCCCAATTTACCCCCTAACCCACGCCCTGACAGGGTTCCCACGCCTGGGTTCTTCTTAAACTACAGCCTGTCTGTGTAACGCAGACCGCAGCGCTCCCATCTGCCTAGAACAGGCTATTCAAAGGCCCTGGGGTCGCTCCACACCCAGAGCCATCCCAGCACCACCCAACGAAGATGGGCGTCCGCAGGAAGCCGGGCTCCAGCGGCTGCGACCCTCCAGGAGCCCTGGCCGGAATGAGGGGTAGCCTCCGGACCCTGCAGGACGCCCCCTATCTCCGCCCCAGCTGCCAGCCTGCCCCCGCAGACACACCCCAAACCACCTGCACTGACAACCCCTTGGTAGAAAGGAGGCTGAGGAAGAAGATCCGAGTTGCAAATCCATCTGCTGCGGCCTCTGGGGCCCCGTCGCGGTGCGGGCCGAGCAGGACAGACAGATCCTCCCACCTGGACGTGTCACCCTCGACCTGGGGTCAGACGGTCTCTGAGCTGAGAGCAGCGGTTTCAGGAGCCCCCGCACCTGTGCCCACGTGGGGGCACCTGCGTCCTGCTCCCCGAGGCCGGGGTCAAAGGGCAGAAAGGCTGCTGCACCCCCCGCCGGGGGGCCACGCCCCCTGGGTCCCCGTGCACGCGACCGTGGGGCTGGGGCTCCTGGAGAGGCCGGAGCCCGTCCCCTAGCCGCCCACTTCTCAGCGCCCGCACGACAGCCTCCCAGCCCCTTCGCGGCCGGAGGTGCAGGGCAGGCACGCGGCCGGTCGCCGTGTCAAGAAACATCCAGAGAATGGGACCTGCTGGGGCCCCTCAGAGGTTCCCCCAGACCTGCTCCCCGACGAGCAGGACAAGCTCCCCTCTTCCCAGGACCTGTGAGGAGGCCACGGAGGCCTTGGGGAAGGGGCCCCCTCACAGGTCCTGGGAAGAGGTCTGTGAACCCGAATCCAGCCCCGAAGACCGCCAAGGCCGGGGCACGTCTGGGCCGTCCGAGGCCCTCCCAGCGCCCGGAGCAGCCCAGCCCGGGAGTGCCCAGGGGGGCGTCCACTGAGTCTCCCTCTCCCTCGGGAACCGGACGGCCCCATCTGCACACCTGGCGAGTAGTGACAACCTAGTACCGTAAAGTCTGTTCACAATGTACCGATTAAAAATGAAGCACTTGTTAAATTGTAAAAGATTGAACCAAACGTTCCGTCTCATCAGCCAGACTTCCTACCGACGTCTGAACAAACTCAACATGTTTCTGTCTCCGTGTTCTTCTACAAGACTCAGAGGGTCAAAAGAAATCAAACATTAAAAAGAGTCTGTGACCCCTTTCAAAACGAAACCGCTGTTGTTATTTTCTTTGGCTACGCCGTTAAGTCAAGTTTCAAAGAGGATTAACATCTGTGCAAGCTGCTGTTTTTCTTTAGAACCTTTCTGGCGTTTTCTCACGCGGTCATTACAGGAAGGGGGCCGGGGTGCCCTGTAGGGGGCGTTTCTCGGGGGCCCTCAACGGCACATTTGACATCACTCTGGAAGTCGGGCGGGCAGTCAAGGGGTCAGTCTGATTTGTGCAGCTTCCGTCCACGGAGAGGTGAGCAAGCCTCGGACAGAAGGAAACGAGACCGCGCCCTCCCCAGGGGCACCTCAAGTGGGTCCCACGTCACGTCTTCACAGCGCGGAGCCACCAGGGGTGTGAGGGAGGGGTCCTGCCCTGGGTGACCTGCTCCAGGCCCTTCAAGGAGCGTGAGGCACAGGAGCCTGCAGACGGGTGCAGCAGAACCTCCGGGGCTGCCTCGGGGGAGCCCACCCTGGGGAGCCCATGGGCAGGCTGGTCCTTGGCCAAGAACACGAGAGGCACCTCTGGGGATCGCTCCCTCCGTCCCTGGGGTTCCTCCCCGGGGTCCCAGGGTCAGGTTCGCCTGCCCATCCCCAGGGCTCCAGGCCCTGCAGGATGCCCTCCCACCCCAAGGCCGAGTCCCTCAGCACAGGGGCCTAGAAGCAGGCACCTGGGCCCTTGGTAGGCATTTGCTCCATTTAAACCTGACAGCAACTTGACTGGACCAAGTCTTCAAAGACAAGAAGGGTGGGGTCCCCGAGGTTTTCCATTAACGCCTCCTGACAGGGACCCACAGGGCCAGCCGAGCACCACTTGGGCGGCCCTCCCTTCTCACCTTCCTCCAAGGTCCACCTCTGTCCACCTCGGGCCTCGTCCAGCCCCGCCGGCTGCCTGGCCCTTATCAGCCTCTGCATTAGTCCTGGGCCTGCGTCCAAAACTGTATCAAGTAACAGACACTGAGAGCTCAGAGAGCGGCCGGGGGGCTCCCCGAGACCTCGGGGAGAATTCTGTTGGGTTCAGAAGCGTACCCAGCACACCTACGGGGGCCTTGAGAACACTGCCATCCTCTGGGGGCGGCAGGGACCCCCATCAGGTCCAGCCCCCTGCCCCACTCTGGGCCATCAGGGCCTGGCTTCCCCCCGGCCCCCGCGGCCGCTGAGTGGGGGGGTCCGGGGGGGGGAGCAATGCGAGGCGGGGCTGCACGCGGTCCCTGCACACAGCAGGCGCTCACTGGAGGTGCCTGGAGATGCCCCCCGCCCTCGGCCCCCGCGAGAGCTCTGCTCTGTCTCAGGTCGCTTCCCAGGCTGCCTGACAGCCCAGATAAGCTGCTGTGCGTGGAATGTGACCTCCCCGGGGACGTCAGGCCCCAGCCTGGCAAAGAAACCACCTGGAAGACAAATGGCAACAGTCCCCGCAGGTCACAGCCAGTGGAGCCGGCAGCCGTGGCCTCCCCACTCGTTTGTGTCGGTCCCTTCCGATCCCCTGCCACGGTGCCTGCTCTGCCAGGCAGGCCCGCCGTGCAGGGCGCCTGGGTTAGGGTGACTGCCGCAGAGCCTGGTGGCCCCAGCTTCCCGGCTGGCCAGTCCCCGCTGCCCTGACGGCCTGCGCCATGGAAGGCCCAGGCCTGGGGCCTCTGCCAGAAGGGTCTGTGGCCCTAAAAGTTCTCTCCGTGTGGCCTCTGCCTAGACATGAAAGCAAATTCACCCGCCGCACACGAGGCCTGAGGCCCGGACCAGCCGCCTGCACATTCCTAGGCTTCCATCTGCCTTGGAACCGGACGCAGGGTCACCGGGAGCGACCCCCGAGCCTGCCCTGCACAGGCCCAGCCCCCTTCTGCAGCTCCCACAGGCCAGGTGGGGCAGGAGCCTGGGGCAGCCCACCTGGAACCCCCTCCCAGGCACCCAGGCAGGTGGCTGAGGCCCCCAGAGCGGTGGGGAGGCCCCCCCAATTCCTGCCACTTTAATCGCTTCAAGCCGCCTGCCCTAAGGGGGGGGCAAAGTGACTGGAGCTGAGGAGGGACCTTCCACCGCTCGGACTACAGCCGGGAGCCCCCGCGGAGGGTCCTCGAACGTGGAGGGATGCAACCGGGACCGCCTGGGCGCACATCCCCACTTCACGGTCACGACGCTCCCCGGCCCCCAGCATCAGTGTAGAAGCCTCAAGCAGGGCAGCAGGAGCCCTTGCGGGGGACAGGGGGCGGCCGTCAGGGGGGATCAGAGGCAGCCACCCGGGGAGCCAGGCCCAGATGCGGATGGGCCCCAGGGAGGTGGAGAGGGGGCGCCGGCAGCCCAGGTCCCATAGCGGCGGTCACGGTCATGCAGCTCACAAGGGATGCTGAGACAGTGCCTTCGAGACGCTGGGGATGGGGAGCCAGACACCCAGCAGTGTATCTGGCTGCACAGAAGGACCCCCGACACAGACAGCGACCGGCGCCCAAGAGGCACTGCGCTCCCCGCCCCACCTGCCCCCTTCCTCCTCTCAGGGGCTTCGTCACGGCTATGGGGCCTGGCTGCCTGCTCGTAGCCTGTTCATCGGCTCAGAGCTTAAGCTGGAAGACGCCGTCTCCAGCCCCACCAGGGACCACGGGCGGGGGGACCCGGCACTGAGGCCCCGGACGCAGCTCCAGCCACGCTGCGCACACAGGTGGATGAACGAGTGGACGGAGGATCGTGAAGGAAGACACCCCTGGGCCAGCCACGCGTGCCGGCAGGAAGCCTCCACCTAACCTGCTCTGCCGCCCCCCGCGGCGACCATCGTTCCACCTGCCCGCGCCTTGCGAGCCCCGCGCTGGTGAGCAGAGAACACCCCTCCATCCTTGAGGGTGCTCAGGAGGCCGCCGCCGGGGTGCTGTGCACACACGTTCTCTTGCGGGACTCGCAAGAGAAGGACCCTCAGACACAACCTGGGTGCTTTTAGGGAAAGCCAGTCGCGAGTCCAGAGTCCCAAGTCCAGAGACAGTTCAGATACACAAGAAAATGTCTTAAAAGTGAAAGGACCTACACCGGAGTATCATTTAGCCATTAAAACAAAACAAACAAACAGAAAACCCCACAAAGCACTGACACTCTACAACGTGGATGAGTCTGCAAACATGATGCTCAGCGAGAGAAGCCAGACGCAAAAGGACGAACACTGTAGGATTCCATCCACGTGAAATGTCAAGAGAAGGCGAATCCAGAGACAGGAAGCAGATAAGGGGGAGCCAGGCGCTGGACGGGGAGAGTGACCGCCAGGGGGTACGGGGTTTCCACGGCAAGAATGTTCTCCAACTGCAGGGCCAACGGTTGTATGACATGGTGAATGTACTAAATGTCTCCAAATTGTTCACTTTAAATGGTTAGTTTTAATGTTATGTGAATAAATAAATAAAAGTTAAAAAAAGTTAAGGAATCCAGTTGGTCCCCAGCCTAAAGAAGAGACAGCATATGACACCCGTGTCGTGAAGTCTCCTGATCTCAAGTCCCGGCCCTGGCCACGCCCAGCCGGTCACCGCCTGCACCCGGTGGGTGAGGGTGGCCCACCTCCCACAGTCTCCTCAGCCCCTGTCCGGGGAGGCCACCCCATCACGCAGCACATCCACGGCCCCCAGCCGCGCTCACCCACATGCTCCTGAAGCCCTGAGGGGCACCGCGCGGTGAGATGCACCCTCAGAGCTCCTGGGGGGACCAGAGGGGGCATTCAGAAGGGCTGCGTGAGGGAGGTGGTGTGGGCACATCCGCCCACCTCGGCTCCGACCCAGGAGCCCTGGGATCCTCTGGCTCCCGGGACGACGGCAGGAAGCAGCCTTCGCCACAGAGGGGCCAGAACCCCTGGGGGCCCCCGGGGCCTTGAGTCACTACGCCTCTTTGCTCAGCCGTGAGCTCATCGCCCAGGTGCCAGCCTGCACCCCGAGGCCGTGCCCTCTCTGCTTCCCCGTCAGCCCTGGGGTGCCCGGCCCCGAGCCCCGAGCTGAGCGCAGACAAGCCAGGGCCCACGTGTCTGGAGGCGGAAATCAGAACCCAGATCCTAGCGGGACTCGGGCCACTCAGACCCCACCGTCCAGCAAAGGGGCCAGTGCAACGTGGTTAGCACGTGGGCAGCTCCACCCGGACATGCCCGGCTCAGCCGGCGGGGTCCCGACACGCAAGCAGGCAGGTGAGATCACGCTGGGTGGGGGCAGGGCAAGCTGGGGCCTGCCCAGAGGGTGCGGCGCCCTCACCAAGCAGCGTCCCAGCGGCACGGGCGCAGTGGGCTCTGGGCTCTGACTGCGGCAGAGGCCAGGGGAGCCAGGTGCCTTGGGCTGCCGTGAGCGAGGGGCACCTGCCTCCTGGGGTCCAGCCCAGAAGGCGCGGGCGGGAGGGGGCTCTGGGCCCCGAGTCTCTGGGAACGTGTGCATACATGGGAAGGAGAGGGACGGGGACGGGGACGGCGGGCGGGGGGTGGGGGACATTCTGAAGTGAAAGCTCCAGTGAGATGGAAGCAGACGGGAGGAAACATCAAGACGACAAGCTTGGCCATTCCCCACTCGGGGCACCACATGGTCACACAGCATCCAGGAGGTTCAGCAGACCCGGCCCTACGAATGCTCCATCCAGAGAAGCCTAGTTTAACACACACACGTGTGCACACATGCACTTGCACACACACACCCCCCCATGCACCTGCGCTCACACACATGCACACATGCACACCCATGCACCTGCATGCACACATGCACACGCATACATGCACACACTCACGGTCTTTAAAAAGAGGTCTCATGAAGCAAGGGGCGCTCTCTTTCTCAGGGACTGTCTGGCAGCAGGACGGGAGACGCCCGCTTGCTCGGGAACACCTGTGTTCAGACACCATCACACCCTCCTACCTCTGCTCAGCCCCGAGCTCCCTGCACGGCCCTCGGCAGCTCCTTCCACCACCAGGGACTGTGGGTGAGACTCTGCAACTCCCAGGGTCTGGGGTCCTCCCCCCGCAGCCAGCAGCCCTGGGGCCACTGGCCACGGTGAGGAGGCGGGCAGAGAGTCGGCCTGAGCAGCGCATGTCTGCCAGGGGACAGGACAAGCCAGGGAAGAAGACAATGGAACCCACAAATCCGCAGCCTAGCCTTAAATCCAGGGATGCCGGAGTTATCACCCAAGGGACATCACCTCTGTGGCCAGCAGACAGGCAGGGGCTCCCATGCGGCTCACCAGGGCCCGGAGCCCTGGCTGCTGCAGAAACAGCCCTGGTTTCAGACACACCTCCACTCGGGACTGTTCGTGGAGGCATGTGGGCCCCTGAAATCCAGCAGGGAACACGCCGGGCCCCGTGCACAGTCGGTGCACAGAAAAGGCGGGAAGGGCGCGCCCTCCAGGCCGAGCCCCCCCCCCGCCCCCGCCATCTCAGACGCTGACCCCCACGGCCGGGGACCCCGCGGGCCATCCGGCTGTGGATGCCTCTGCCCGGACACCCCTACCCTAAAGGCTGCAGACAGCCCTGAGCCCAAGCCGCAGGGCCCTCGCCGGCTGCCTCGAGGCCAGCCCCCCAGCTGGGACGGAGGACACAAGGCCATGTCCTCAGAGGCACGCACCTCGGTCCACAGGGTGCAGCCAACACCCCTGCTGCTCTCGGGGCACCTGCAGGCTCCTCGGGGTCTGGGGGGAACGAAAGCCACCAGCTGCCCCCGCTGCCCTTCCTCACACAGTCACTGGGCCTGACCTGGGCAGGGCCCTAAGAGGCTGAGGGCTTTGGAAAGACGCAGACAAAGACAAGCGGCTTAAGAACACTCGCTGTCATTTATGCCGGGCAGGGCGCCTGCAGAAAGGCGGGAAAATCAAGGGGACTCGCGCTCAGCCCCTCCCGATTCTCGTCCAGGTTAAAGAGGCGAACAGAACCACAGACGAAGCTTCACGACGTTCAGGCAAGAAGGACGTCGCTGAGTCAGGAGCAGGTGCTTCACCCACGCGGGAGTCGCAGGTGGCTCTGATGTTTGCGTTTCTGCGTCGACGAACAGGAATCCTGAGGCCTGGAGCTGGACGCTCAGGCTCCTCTCTCTCTCTGTCTCTCTCTCTTTCTCTGTCTCTCTCTCTCTAATTTATCAGGGTTTAAAGTCAGACAGAACTAGGTTCATAGCAGCGCACAGCCACGTCCTTCAGGCCCTGGGAGGAGCCCTCCTGGATGATGTGGGGAGCAGGCGTTCCCCAGAGGCCCCCAGTCACCCCACGCCAAGTCCTCAGGCAGGGGCGTTTCCTTCCTGGCACCCCACGTCTGGAGCCCCAGCTCTGCACGCCCCCCGGACCAGGGCCACAGCTGGGGAAGGCAGGGATGCAGGACACACCCAGGGGACCTTCGCCCCTGCAGGAGGCCCCTGGGGGCAGCCGAGCTCCCACACATGCCAACCAGTCCTGTCCGGGCCCCTCAGGGCCGTCAGGCATTAGAGCTCAGGGGGATCCTGACAGCACAAAAATGAGGTTTAGAAAATGAGAAACCACAGGCAGGGACGGGATCACGCGGGATGAAGATCAATAGGCCAACAGTCACACAGTTTAAATTCCTTCCCAAAGTGACAGTAAAACTGAAAGCAGCCAGCTGCAGCCTCTGGCATCTGGGAAGTTTCGGGTTTGTTGCTGTCATTGTTTTAATCAGCACGGGTTCTACCGGGGCCCACCCGACGGCCCAGCCCAGGCCACCACTGGGGGCCGCAGGCCCTGCCCGTGGCCCTCAGGGATGCCCGTGAACTGGGCAGTGTCCCAGGCCTGGGCTGGCGCCAGCCACCTCCTGGAGATCCTGCTGTGACACCAGGGTTTTCAGGGGGCTTTAGAGGGAGGGCCAGTAACCTGAGACCCTCCGGGGGCTGCCCGGGGCAATCTGAACCAGGTCACCAGGCGGGAAGGGGGACAGCCTCGGGCCTCGTCAGACCTGTGGGAGACTGGGGGGTCCGTGAGCGGTGGGCCCCACAGAGGGAGCTGCGGGTGGAGGACGGTGCCCTGCCCTTCCAAAGTGCAGGGCGGAAACCACAGGCATCCAGCCACAACCCCCGTGCCCCCTGAACGGAGGGGCTCGATCCACACCTTGGACCGGGTCCTGGGGGCCGACGTTAGCGATGGGCCCCACCTCTGCCACAGCGTCTTCCTGAGCCCTCTCAACCGGAGCAGCACGAGACACAGGGGGACGTTCTGAAGCGAGAATGGGAGCAGAGTGTCCCTTCCGTCCGGTGACACTCGGCGGGGGACTCCAGGCCAGAGCGGGGCCGGCCCCGGGCGGTCACCATGCCGCGGCGTCCCCTGAACACGCGCCCGGGCCCCGTAGCTGACACACGGCGGAGCTGGGCACCAGGCGTGATGACCGGCAGCCTGCCCACCTCCCCACCCGCTCCAGGGCCTCCCAGCGAGAGGGATCTCGTGTCCACTCCCAGAGTCTGACGGGCCCCCACGGGCAGCACCGAGTGTGCTCAGCCCAGCAACGGCCAGGACCCCGCTGTACAGAGGCGCTCAGAGGGTGGGGGCGTGCCCTTCAGCTGCCGGGTGAATCGACATCCCCTCCCCGTAAGGTGCTGGCTGTGCTACCGCGGGTGTCACGTCGGGCGCTCAGGCAAGGAGGTGGCCCACCAGGGTCCTCGGGCGGCAGACTCTCTCCCGACCCCATGGCACCAGCGCCGGGCCCTCAGGGCTGCCCCACCAGGGTGGCAGGGGCAGCCCAGCTCCCCCAGGCCCAGTGCAGTTTGTCTGGCGGTTCCGGCCAGAAGGCCGCTGAACGGCTGGCTGGACGTGGGCTCCCCAGGCACTCAGACCCCGGCGGGGAGGGGCGCCTCCTCCGTCCACCCTCTCAAGCCTCACGCGCGTTCTCCACCTTAGACTCCAAATCAGACGCGCGGCAAGAACGTCTGGGTTGGGGACGCTGGGCGCACCTGGCCGCTGCCCGCAGGGACGGCACTGCAGAGCCTGGTCCTCAGCCGGCTCCTAGGAGCTGGCTCAACCTGGGGACCACGGGGCCGGAGGGAAGGTGCCACCGCAGCTGCCGACCATACATCTGGGATGAGAAGGAAGTCATTCTTCCAAAAACGGGGAGGGGCTCAGGGGGGCCTGAGCATTCATGCTGAGGAGCTCGGCGCTGACTGGGTCCCACAGCAGGGCCGGGACAAGGTGCCCACACGGCAGTGAGGGCTGCCCCAGGCTGCCCCTGGGAGACCAGGACTCAGAGAAGGCGACCGACGGTCTCCCAGCGAGGCAGGGTGCCCAGGCCGGTCTGCGGCCTTGGCCTCCCGTGCTCCGTCCCGCCTGGGGACACCCAGGACAGACAGAAGCTCTCGAAGGCGCCCACCCCCAGCAAGACTTCATCGTCAGACCCCGAGGCTCAGTGACCCCATCTCCCAGCTCGATTTGCCCTGAGAACGAGGAAGAGGTAGCAGTGATGGCTGGCCACAAGTCAGGGCCCCTAAAATCTCTCGAACCTCCTAGAAACTGCCCTCCAGGCTGGAGGGGTCTCCCCCACAGACCCCCATCTCCCTGTGGGGACGGCGGCCCTTTGGCCAGGGAGAGCCCGTGAGCCTCACGACCCTGAGACAGCCATCCAAGCTCCTCCCGGCGCTGCGTGGCCTCCTGCAGCAGGACCCACTCGTCTGCTCCGTGTCTGCTGACACCCAGCATCCAGCGTGGTGGCCAGCCGGTGAGGGGAGCCAGGCCAGACCGCAGGCTTCAGCGTCTCTCTCCCATTCCTGCAGCTCCACGGCTACCAGCGTCCGCACACCTTCAAAGCCCGCACAGGAGCGGGCAAAACCCCTGGTGACCCGTGGGTGCAGGAACACCTCTGCATCCCCAGTAACTGCGCACCTAAGCCAGGCCCTCGCCCTGCGAAACTGCACCTCCAAGACCTCAGGCAGGGCGGCCACGCGCTCTGGCCAAATTCATGAGCCATCATTCTCTTGAAGCCCTCAAAAGTCCATCCATGCATCTGGGAAGCATTTACGAGCCCCAGCTGTGCGCCAGGCATGACGTTAGGTGCTGGGGGCCTCGGGTCCCCGCCCTGGGGGAGGATGGCAGCCAGACACCGATGCCCAGGGCACTGGGTAGGGGAAAGGTCAGCGGCCGCAGTGGAGGTGCAGGTGTCGGGTCCAGGGGGTAGATGAGGTCCACCAGGCAGGGAAGGGGTAGAAGGAGAAGCAGGTAGAAACTCAAAGGAGGGTGTCAAACAGGAGGGTGTCCCGTGGGGGTGGCCGTCCCAGTGCCCCTTGGGCCACGACCCACCATCTCCTTCCCAGGCCACAGAGAGGCTGGCATGGAGTGGGGAGCAGGGGGCCCGGAGGGGTCTGTAGCCGCTTCCCTCCAGGTGGACGCAGGGCTGGGGAGAGGGGGCCGGGCCGGACGAGTGGCCAGCCAAGGAACCCCTGCCCGGGCTCCGCAGGACGAGGGGCAGGATGGCGGCGGGGCAGCTCAGGAGGAAGCTGCGTGTGGGCGTGGGGATTGGGGGCGGCGAGCCCGCAAGGAGCTGACCTGGGGTGCGGGTCCCACTCGGCTAAACCTCAGGGTGAGCCTGTGAGTGTGTGCTGTCCGGGTGGAAGGAAAGGAGGCGTGGGCCGAGTCGAGTGTGGAGTGGGCTCAGGCCCCCCCCCCACCGTGGGCGTGAGGGTCACAGCCGCCCAGAAGTCCCACAGGCTGGTGACCCAGGGCCCTCGGAGCCGAGGACATTTGCACGGAGCTCTTGCTCCTCCAGTACAAGCAGGTGCCTGGCGGCCGGTGCCCAGAAGATCTTGATGGCCCTTCCAGCCCCAGCGCCCACCGCTCGCTGCCCAGTACCTGGGGCTTCGTGTCAGGAAGGCACCCCCCGCACGTGGCTGAACTTAAAATGACATGAGCCTCGGTCAGCTAGGAGCAAAGACGCCACCTGTCACTCCCCGCCATGTGCCCACCCCTTCCAACCCCGTGGGAGGCACCTGCAGGAATCGCCAGGTGGAAGGGACTGTTACTAATCAAATGAAAGCATAATAAGCCGCATGCGGAGACTCTAGCTTCTCATTGTGAGCGGTTCTGGAATCTGCTAACTGCGAACTAGTCTCACCACCAGGAGCGGAGGGATCTGGTGCCCACAGACGGGAGCTGCACTCAAAGCTCCACCCACGGTCTTGTGGTCGGGAAGGAGGGTGTGCTCGGGACCCTGTACCCCCCACCCCCCTCCCCCCGTCCCGGGCTGTGTCGGGGCCATGTGACAGAGCGGGAGGAGGGAGCGTCCCCTGACCGAGGCCCCAAAAGGACGGTGAGATGGAGGAAGGCCCTGCCGGCCGCGTGGAACTCTGCTCCGAGGTAAAGTAGTCAGGACTCTTCCTCACTCAGCACAGCCTTGCTGCTCTGTACACACTGGACCTCAACCTCCCATTCACCGGGCTCACCTCCTTCTTCCTCCCGTCCGACTACTGCTGACCCTGCGATGGGACCATTGCTACTGCTCAGCCCACCCACTGTCACTCCTGGGGTCAGATGCACAGGTGGTCCTTGAATGTGGGCCACGGGTCTCCTTGCAAGGGGCACTAAGCGCATGGCACAAGACTGTAAATTTCAGTAAGGATGAAACAGGGCTGCAAACACTTCCGGGGACAAAGTCCAGTCTCGCCCAGAGGCCCTCCGTCTGCCCGTCTGTCCTCAAGGAGCCTAGACTGTGCTGAGCGGGACCCACACAGGCACCAGCTAACCTAACACAGAGTAGGCGCCAGCGCAGACGCCGCTGGGGAACCCGTCGGGAGTCGCAGAGAGGGGCCAGCCTGCCAGCTTGGTGAGTGGGGGGCACACTGAGAAGCACAGGCGGGCCATCAGCAGCCCTGCCCTTCCTGGTAAAAGGCAGGAGTGTGCAGCAGGACCACGGAACTCGCCACGCTCAGCTCCCCACGGAGGCCCCTGGGTCCGGAGCCGCAGCTCCTTCTCGCTGGAGTCCTGCAGCGCTAACTCTTGGTAGCCTGAGGGCAGCTGGGTCCAAGTGCCTTCCCTGCCCACACCCACCGCTGGCCCCAGAAGGTTCCGGAGAGTGGGCGGACTGGGAACCCGCTCTCTCAGGGCTACAGGAATGCCATCCCGCCAGCCGTGATCCTGTTGCTGGGATACGAGCGAGGAGGAGCCGCAACCGTGCTGGACTAGCGTCTAGACGGCACGACCTTCTCCAGATATAACTGGACCCAAATCGCACGTCATGAGCTGACAGCACGAATAAAGGAGGAAGCTGTTCGCGGGGCCTCGTGGGGACATTCCTGTGGTGCGAGGGCCATTGCACCTGCTCAGGCCGTGAGCGCCAGCCCAGGGCGGAGCCAGCCGCAGGCTGCGCACAAAGGGGCTTTCATCTGAGGGGCCTCACGTCCTCGATTAGCGATGAGAGAGCGCAGAGGTGGAGGGGATGTGAATCGTGAGAGGGAAACTCCTGTGCTTGGTGCAAAATGAAGTCAGGGCAACCTGCACCTGTGCACCCACCTGGGGCCCAAGCAGGTGTGAGCAGCCACCCCCAACCCCGGAAGCTGGAGCCCCACCCCCATCATGCGCGTCCCCCCACCTCACAGTCAGCCACCGGCCCGGGAACGGCAGAGGCCGCAAGCGGCACCTCGGCCTGGCCTCGGGTGTGACGCAGGCCAGGGTGGAGGTGGTGTGGCTTCACCTGGGCCGATGCAACCACAACTTACAGAGGGACAGCTTTACCTGAGAGCAGGTTACACCGCAGCCTGTGCGGCGTCTTCCCACCCAGGTCCTGGGTGAGCCGGGGCTCACGAAATGGCAGGGTCGGCATGTTGACCGCTAAGAAGGAGCAGAGAGGTGGCGGCGGGCAGGACGCACAGCCCAGACCCCTTGGCACGGGGGCGCGGCCGGGCCAGGGCCCAGAGCCGTGAACCACGGGGAAGAGCAAGGACACCCAAGAATGAGGTCGCAGGGACCCCAGGCCCTGGCACACGGAAGGGCGCGTGGGGGGCATCCAGGGGGGCTGGTTAACAGGCACAGGGAAAGAGAACGGGGCGCCCCGAAGCTCGGGCAGTCACAGCGAGCGACCGTCACCGCTGATAGGACGAAGTCCACTCGGGACACCGCAACACAAGGAAGGGGTCTCCGCGGATCCCACCCCCGTCTCCGTGACCCGGGTCTCCCAGAAGCTCAGGCCCAGGGCTGCCCTTTAAGAAGTGGCTCCCCAAACATGCATGTCCTGAGCCAGGAAAACAGGAGAGACTCCTCAACACTCAAAAAGGCCCTTTAGTAAAAGCACATTAAGGCACGAAGGTTGTTTCTGTAGAAGAGAAAGGCAAAGGTCAAATCAGATGCTTCCACACACCTGAAACTCCGAGTGAGCCGGCGCCCCTGGAAGTGTCGATCCTGGATCGTTCCCAAGGGATGCTCCCATGCAACTGGGGAAACGCAGGGAAAGGAGGATGGGGGGGCGGGGCTGATTTCCAATCCAGTGGGCAGGTGAGGGCTGCGGCTTTAGAATTCAACTCCCCATTGTCTGCTAGCTAGTTAGGATTCAAAACCCAGTACAACCTGCACTGAGACCTGGTGAGCAGGGTCTTCAGCTGGGACTGAACAGACCAGGGTGACCAGCCATGATGGACGACGCTGCCGCCAAAGGCCCTGGATTTCTGAATCCAAGCAGAGACATGTGCCCTGCCCCTCCTCTGTCCCATGACCCTGGGGAGGAGCTGCACAGCCTCCCCACAGAGTCCCCTGAGGAAGTGACCTTTGGGCTGGGCCAGCCCTGGCCGCTCCTGAGATGGCCTACAGAGGGCCTGAGGCGGGGGGCCCGTCCACTTCTGGGAGTCAGGGGACGGGAACAAGAGCAAACTGCACCCAAGGGTCCCGGGCACAGCCCCCAACCCCTCCCGGCTGCCCGCCACCCTGGGCTCCATCTCTGGCCGCCCGGAAGGTACAAAGCCAGGCCTGCGGGAGCCAGGCTGAGCTCTCAGCCACACGCCCTGCCCGGACGTCCCTGCTCTCTCTGAGTGCGTGAGATCTGAGAAAGGTCCCTGTGCCGGAGGAGAGGTGACAACACCCAGTACGTGACGGCAGATGAAGATGTAGCTTGCACGTCAGGAGCCACCTCACAGATGCGCCAGTCTGGCCGTTTTCATAAGTGAAGCAAGTCTGGCCACCAGTTCCCACCGGCCATCGAGTCTCTTGGCACAGATAACTGAAGGTCCACCTCGGATAACTGAAGGTCCACCCAGCACTGGATAACTGAAGGTCCACCTCGGATAACTGCAGGTCCGCCCAGCACCATATAACTGAAGGTCCACCTCGGATAACTGAAGGTCCACCCAGCACCGGATAACTGAAGGTCCACCTCGGATAACTGAAGGTCCACCCAGCACCGGATAACTGAAGGTCCACCTCGGATAACTGAAGGTCCACCCAGCACCGGATAACTGAAGGTCCACCTCGGATAACTGAAGGTCCACCCAGCACCGGATAACTTAAGGTCCACCTCGGATAACTGAAGGCCCACCCGGCATCCGGATAACTGAAGGTCCAGCCAGCACCCAAGATGGTTGGAGGCTGACAAGCAGTGGTCCGTTCCACGAGTACTGAGTACTGTCCACCTGCTCGGCAACTGGTCAGCTTTACTTTATAAACCCTTTCTGCAACACGCCAGGACACTGGGCAGAATTGGCACTTTCTGGGAATGTGCTTTTGTGCCATTTGCCTCATTCTCCAAAAACGGAACAGAGCGGGTTGCTGTCCGACCTTGTGGACGATAACACCTGCCCCTGCCCCTGCCCTGCGAGGGCCCTGCCGGAGAGAGTCCCAGGACAGACCCCACGCACACACAGTCCCCTTGCCCACAGGCCCGTCCAGGCACTCTCGGGCGTCCCGACGTCTGCCCCGGCCCCGCTCACCTGCCCTCTGTCCGCCCACCTCCCTCCCCCGTTCAAGCTTCCATCAGCCAGTCGGAGCTCAGAGCCAGCACGTCGGAGCCCCTGGTGCCACCCGGGGACACGCGGAGGTCATTCTGGGGCCTGAGAATGGGGTCCCGCTGAGCCCTAAGAGGTTCCTAGGATGGGGCCCCTCTAACCTCTCCACAGAGAGTCCCCAGCCCAGGGTGCTGGGTGCGCAGGACGGGGAGTCGACCCTCGGGACTTGGGGGTCAGGAAGGGCACTCAGGGGCCCTGTACAGGGCGTGGGGGTCCCAAGGCCTTCGAACGTATCAGAGGTTTCACACTGTCGAGAGGCAGCACTTTACCAACGAGAGGATTTGCGTCGCCATGACTCCACGCCCGCCGCGGACACAGCCACGCGCTGGACAGCCTCCTGCAGCTGCTGGAGCAAATGACCCCAAAGTCAGGGGCTGGAAACCACACGAGCTGCGCTCTACAGTTCTGGAGGCCAGAGGCCTAAAACCCAGGTGTCGGCACGACTGTGTTCCTTTCCGGAGGCCCCGGGGAGGACCCAGTCCCTCGGTTCCAGCATCTAGAAGCCGCCTGTGTTCCTCGGCTCGTAGCCCCTTCCTGCATCTTCCAATCTCTCCCTCAACCTTTGCTTCCATCGCCACGTCTCCTTGTTCTGACCTGACCCTCTGGCCTCCCCCATCCCTTCTTAGGACCCTAGGATTACATGTAGGCCCACCCGGATAATCCAGGGTAATCTCCGCAGCTCAAGAGCCTAATCCCACCCAAAGTCCTTTTTACCACGTAAAGCAGCGTTCACGGGTCCTGTGGATCAGGATGGGGAGGTCTTTGGGGGCTGACATTCAGCAGACCATATGCCTTGGGAAGAAAAAGTTTAAACGCTGGGAGGTGGGGTTGTCTAGGTTCTTAAATGTGGGGAAGTTAGGTGCTCGGGAGGCCAGCTTGCCGTCCAGGAGTGGGCGGTGGGGTGGGGACGTTTTCCCATCTGGGAAGCAGACCAGCTCGCGGCTGGCTCTCCGGGGGGCCCTGAGGCTTCTGCACCCAGAGGGGCTGTCCACACAGGCCGGGAGTGGAGTCAGCAGGGAGGGCAGCCCAGGCCCGTTTAAGATGTCCCATTTCCCCGACACTGACAGTAAAGACTGTGTTGGAATGGGTGGGTTTTCTTTCTGGTTTCCAAACCTCCGCGGCATTCTTAACTATTGCCACAATATAAGGTTATGAAGGAACAGCAGAGCATCGCAGATTCTCAGTCAGCGCCAGCTGGGCCCGAGTCCCCTGGGGATGGAGGCTCATGTTAGCCAGAACACAGGAAGGTCCTGGCTGCCCCAAGGACACCGGTGACCTGGACCAAGATGGGTCCCCCGGTGCCACAGGGGGACAAGGTCAAGATGTGAGGACCCAAGACAAGCAGAGGTCACTGCCAACACTGCCCGCCGGTGCGGAAGCATGGTAAGCCCGCAACCCTGGGTCAGCCTTGGGACCCAGAGAAGTGAGCAAAGTGACAGCCGGAACCTTGAAGTGGGGCAGGAGGGCCGGGCCCTGCAGGGTCACCTGGGCTCAGAAACGGCCGTCCTCCCCTCCAGGGGCAAGAGGATGAGGAGCAGAGGTGGCTCAGGGCCAGGTGTGGACACGCCCAGGGCGGCAGAAGGAAAGCTGTCTAGTTGAAATAATCATTTATGGTAGAAAAAGCCTCTCCCAGCTCCACCAATGGGCTGGCTGCGCCATCTCCTGAGGGGCCTGCCTTTTAAAGCCCTCAGGCCCCGTGTGAGGGGAAGGAGGGTCTGAGCTGGGCCTGTGGGCGGTGCCTGGCGGCCTGGGGTAGAGCCGCTCGCTGGAGAGGGAGTGGGTCTACCCCAGGTGGGGAGACCCCGAAGGTGAGCATGGAGGGGATCAAGGGTGGCTTCCCTTCGTTCTGGTTGGAAGGCTGGGGTGACAGAGGACAGAAAGGACGCCGTCCTGTCTGCTGTCCTCTGAGCAAGCGCTGCCCGGACGACACCCCATCAGGCTGAGCTCAGATTCCCAGCACAGACGGGGCCTCAATCCGGGAACCCCAGGAAACGGCCTGGCTTGCAGAGAACAAGAGGCTCCGTGGAATCTCAGCGGGAGAGTTTTTCAAAATACAGCAGCCTCGTGACAAGATCCAACAGGCAGAGGCAGGTCTGCGATCCCTGGATCACCCCCATGGGACACGTGGGTGGGCGACACCATGCGGGCACCCGGGCCCAGAACACTTGCAGGACTTCGGAGCTGCGGGCGTGAGTGGGCTGCTTTGTCTAAAACACATGATCGTCTTAGCAGGCGCAGCCCATGGCCAAGTAAGAAGCACAAAAACTGTGTTCCGGTCACGAGGACCCACTTCCTGTTCTTGGTGCTCACCAGGCCCTCCTTCCAGGCCCCGCCCTGACGGGTGGCTTAGGCCATCCCTGATGGTGTTCCCAGAGCCCAAGGAGGAGTTGTCAGGACACATCCCAGGAAGATCCCTGCAGGAATGCCCTATTCAGTCCCACAGAGCCCCACTGCCCTCCCCAATTTACAGACCAGAGGCACAGAGACGGTGAGGAATCTGCCAAAGGTCACACAGTGCTCAGAAGCAAAGCTGGAATTAAAACCTGGAGCCTGGGCTCTCAACCCACATAGCAGATGGTGTCCCATCCACAAACACAAAGTGGTCAGCCAGGTTGCCCGCCAGCTGTAATAGACCACGATTTAGTGACTCCATGCTTGTTTTCTGCAAGGACTAGCCCTAACTCCACGCCCACCAAAGCCAAGTAAAGAAAATAAGAGCCACATGCAGCACGTGGCCCCCCAGCACTCTGCCTGCTGGCGCACACAGTTTTCCTCTCTGAATTCTCCCGACCCCCGCATCACCCCTGCGATGCAGATGAGCCCAGGCCGCTGTCCCTGAGCCGTGATCGTCACGCGTGTCCTACCTCTACAGGAAAAGGCCATAAAAATAAGAGAAAAAAACAACACCCTGCTTTAAGAAATTACACGTTCCCAATTAAAGCCTGCCCACAAACTAGAAAATATGCCAAATATGCCCCCCAGGAGGTGACACCACAGGCAGGCATGACAAGGCGGAAGACAGTGCAGAGATGGAGGATGGATGTCAGAGCAAGGAGAGATGCGAAGGCCAAATAACACTCCAGAACCTGCACCCTCACTGGACGGAAACTCACAAAATAGAGCACAGAAGTGGTATTTCTCCATTTATCAGATTAGCAGGATTTTCAAAGTGACAGTGCCCAGCCCTGGCGGTTTGGGTTGAAAAGCTGCACGGAACTAATATCCATCTGGAGGGATGTCCACCCCCCTCCCGAAGGTCCCAACCACAGCACCCCCGCACTCAGCCCCAGCACTGCCATGGGGCCTCCCCAGATAAGCAGCCCAGACCCCAGAGTGGATGCTCTCGGCCTGCTGGGGAGATAACGGTCTGCCCTGCCCTCGGGGACAGGGACAGACCCCAGGGACACTGCTGTTTACCTTCCTTTTTGGGGCAGGCAGGGCGCAAACAGAGGTGCTCAAAAATGACTCAGAAAAGAGGAAGTCAATGGACCAAGGGGCCAGGTGGCTGGGTTCACCACTCACCACCTCCCAGCCCCGGACCAGCCGGGGCGAAAGGAACGCCTTCCCAAGTTCTCCTCTAATGCGAACCCCGACCTCCGGCCCCAGATGCGTGAGCCCCAGCTTGGAAGAGACCCTGGCTCCATGGGCCAACTGGCTGGTCCAGGGGAGCTCAGGGGCAGGCAGGGCCACCTCAGGGGCTCAGGTCCACCCTGCATCAGGCACTCGGTCAGCCTGCGGAACATTACCTCCTCTTCCCATGGCCCTGCCCTCCTGACTGCAAGGGGAGGGGGAGAATCTTCCCACCTCACACTGTCAAAGCAGCAGCATCCACGTAAATCATGGTTTCCCTTCCAAGATGAAGTCCCCTGGTTGCCTAAATGGAAACGGGGAAGAAAGGTGTCCCTTCGCCCTAGAGGCCATGGGGGCTCTGGATTCAGGCCCCAGCAGAGATGCATTCGGCCTCCAGCTCCCAGCAGCTGGGTCGGTGCTCTTCCCCGGGCCCTCCCCGTTTCCAGGATGAGAGAAGCTTACTTTTTTGCACGGTGGGCACCAAGATGCGGTTCAACCGCTGCTGGGATGTGCCCTCCAGGCACTGCTTTCACATCGGCTCAAGTCTCCCCAAAGCAGAAGGGCGCCTCTCATGCTCACTGAGAAGAGCCTGTGCCAGCAGGTTCTGTGCAAACAGGAGACCCAGCTACCGGAGCCTGGTACCGTCTCCAAGATTCCTGAGCTTGGATGCAAAACAAGGAGGCCTGACCGTGCCTAATTCTGAATCTACTCAAGGAACAGTGCAAAAAGTAGAAACGAGTGCTTCGGACCAAAATTAAATGAATGACTGAATGAATAAAAAAATAAATCAGTAACATGCAATATCTGCAGATGTTCCATCCGGGCTCCACGAAAACCACCAACACCAGTCCATCAAAAGCACGTACATGGTCTCTGCAGTTTCCATTCAGGCCCTGCCACTGTAACCCACCACCAAGCTCTGGTCACACAGGCTCCATCCCCTCGCCCTGCAGCCTCATCCCCGAGCCTTTGGCTCTGGTCTCATGTCCTTTGTGGGGAAACACCCTGTAAAGGTCAACCTTGACCCGTGGCCAGTGCCTGGGCCAGCTGGACCCACCACAGAGTCTCTTGGTCTTGCAGAAACCAGGGGTGGCCGAGAGCCCCACCCATCACCCCAGCTCAGCGCTGGGTGCCCCTGCCCTATGCCACCGGCCTCGTCACGGTGCATCAGCCCGGGAGTGTCCCCGTCTGCCAGCACGGAATTCCAGAAAGGTGTACCGGCCTGTGAACAAGTCCTCCTTCCTGGGCACTCGCTGAAGACAGCCAGGAGGCCGTGCCGGGACTTGTCGCTGCCAGAGGAGCTGGGGTGGGGGTGGGACGCGCCCCTGCAGGCCGGCAGGCGGAGCACAGACACTGCCCTGCGGCCCCCAAGTTCCGTCTGACTCAGCGCATCCGTGCTCTAAAGCTCCTTCTGACAGCCGTTCTCCACGGCCCAGACCCGCCAGCTGAACACGTGACCCCAAGGGCCAGCCCAAGTCACCCAGCCACACCCTGCCGGCACCGGGCAGTGCTGGGGAGCGGGACAGAGAAAGCCCCCTGTCTCCACCAAGCATCCCCGAGGGATGCAGTGGACGCTGCGAGGTCCCGGACATGGGTGGAGATACCACAAGCAGCATCCAACACAAGGCACGTCATACGCGGGTGCTGTGAGGGCTTCACAAGGCAACCACCTGCTGCTCAGGGCACCCAGAACGGGGGGAGGGGCTGTTCCCGCCCCCGGTTAGAGCAGGAAACCAAGGCAGCGCCCACCACCCCGGTGCTCCTCCCAAGACTGGCAGGAGGGCAGGGAGGGGCTCAGAGGCCCACGCCTTCTTGGGAAGGAGCCGGGCCTGGCAGAGAGCTCATCCCAGACCCTAAGCCGTCAGGGATGGGAGGCGCGGGGTCCAGAGAAGCCACCTGACCTGGCAAGGGAGCAGAGCTGTGGGGACCGAGGGCACACTGCAGGCACCTCCCACAACGTTCTCACTGTCCTTCTGGGCCCTGCCGTCAAAATGTATCAAATGTAATCATCTTATGAGCGTGCCAAACATATATTTTAATTTTCCCAATAATTTATCCCTCCCTCCCGCCAACAGCATCAAGTTTCGGGTAGCTTCACATGTCACATCCTGCAATGTCCACCTTCTACCCAGACATCAGACAGCTGGTGCTTGGCCAGCTGTGTTCTGGGGAGAGGGGCCGCCGTTTTGGGGTTCCCTCTCAGATGACAGCTAACCCAGAGCCTCCAAGCCTCCGAGCAAAGAGCTGAGATTAGAGTGTGCCATCTGTGGTCCGACCCTCGCCGGCACGGGGGTGGCCACGCCTCGACCAGGACTGCAGACGGGCATGTGCCGTGGGGCATAGGCCAGCCACTGCAGACAGAGCCGGGCCTGGGGGCTGCTCATCAGCCACGGCTGCAGCAAGACCCGCTTGCCCCTCACCCACCCCTCCACTGACCAGCCCTTCCCCGCAGTGCTCAGGCCATGAGAGAGGGAAGTCCGCTGGCCATCGTGTCAGAAGATGGGTCTTGTCCCATTCCGTCACCCACGGAGCGCCAGGACGTTTTCAACAACCCAGCTGAAGAGAGACCAGGCACTCTGGTGGGGAGAGAGCGAGCGTGTGCACGAATGTGCAAGTGTGTACGTCTGTGTGTGCACATGTGTGTGCGCACTCATTGAGTGCACGCGCAGCTGTGTTTTCAGGGTGAAGCAGGGCGGGTGGGGCAGGCTCTCTAGGCCCCTCGAGCTCTGGACAGCTCAGGAGTCAGTTTTTCTCCTTCTAGGTTTCCTTGCAAGGACCTTCCCCCTCCTCCTTCTTTTAAAGGAAAACAAGAGTGCCTTGAAAAACAAGTTTTGCTGAAATTCAAGACTACCTTAGAGGTCTTATTCCTGAACCCTGAAGACTCCCCATCTGTGCTGCCCCTCCAAACGAGCCTGCCTCGACATAAGTTCCTACCCTCTACTTAGATCACTTACCCAGGTGCCTGTGAACCCCAGGATGACAGGCACCCCCGGACACGGGGACCCACAGGGTCTTGGCCGTGTCCTGTTCAAGCCTAAACCCTGCAGGCCCACCGAGGGAGTTGGGGGGAGGGAGGACCACGGCCATCAGCGGAGACCTGGACCCACTGATGGACCCTAGTGGTGAGAAAGGGTGGGACACGCGGGTCTGGGGGTGGGGGTGTGCGGGGAGCTGACGGAGCCTGAGCCCGAAGTCACATGTGGGGGGGGCCAGAGACAAGACGACTCAAAGCCTAGGGCTCTGGCGTGGCCACTGGCATCCTGCAAATGTCCACAGGGCGAGGTCGTTCTTCCTCAGCCCTGAAGGAATGACCCATGGGCAGATGCCACCTTAGCACATGTGACTCCGGTACTTCCTCCGGGAGAGGGGACCGCAGGTAGCACTGAGCCTCCAGGCTCGTAAGCCCGCCCAGCCAAGGTCCCACCAGGTCTCTGGCTATGGGGGAAAGCACATGATGCCATTCAAGAGCGTCAGAATGACAGCGGCCAAGCTTAAACAAAACAGCAGAAGTTGTTATTTATTTATATTTTTGGTCAAGTACAGCCCAGAGACAGACTCGGGAAAATGCATCATTTGGGGTCAGAAAAAAATGTTCAAATCAGCAAACGGGGCTAAAGTTTTTGACTTCCAAGGGTAATTTTGAAGCGTTTCTAGAACAAATTGAGCCCCTGCTAAGTCAGGCGTTCACATACTTTTGCTCTTCTCCAACAACTAGAGAGGCAATTATTATCCCATTCCAAGGGGACTTGGTCCCAGCAGGGAAAGGAGCCTGTGTGCTCCCAGCACGGGGGAGGGGTGGGCAGCACACAAGCCCTGCTAGGCCTGCTGCCTGCTTTATGCTCCAGGGAACAAAAAGAGCACATTCTGTTAGGCACCTTGCAAGGGAAGGGGCTCCCTTCCTTCTGGGGGACCTAAGACTACGGCAAACCCCCACTGCAGCCACGTGGCGGGACAGAAGATAAAGCACACCATTTCTAGGGCTTCCCTGGTGGCGCAGTGGTTAAGAATCCGCCTGCCAATGCAGGGGACATGGGTTCGAGCCCTGGTGTGGGAACATCCCACGTGCCACGGAGCAACTAAGCCCGTGCGCCACAACTACTGAGCCTGCGCTCTAGAGCCCGCGAGCCACGGCTACTGAGCCCGCATGCGACAACTACTGAAGCCCGCGTGCCTAGAGCCCGTGCTCCACAACAAGAGAAGCCACTGCAGTGAGAAGCCCGTGCACCACAAGGAAGAGTAGCCCCTGCTCGCCACAACTAGAGAAAGCCCACGCACAGCAACAAAGACCCAGCGCAGCCAAAAATAAATAAATTAAAAAAAAAAAAAACACCATTTCTTGAACTGTCACTCCACCACCCACCACCCCCAGAGTCTGCATTAACTTGAACACCTATAGATCTCATCTCACCCAAGCTCCCGAACACAACATTTGATTTTTTCTTCTCTGTGAGGCTCAAAGTCAACACCCTTGACTTCCTCTCCTTGATTACAAAGTTTCATAAGCTGGGGTGTGGATGCTTCAGTGTCTTTCCTTTTCCCGACTAGACATAATTATAAAACAGCCTTCAGGCTTACACATTCCTGCACATGTCTGAGGGGATGGCCCCTGAAGCCACGATGTGGTCCCGGGCAGTCATAAGAACCCCAGGAACCCCGGGGACCACAGAACCCTGTAAGGACAAACACTGCCTAAATGCCCCCCCCCCCGAGTTAACCCAAATACCTGAGGAGTTATCTGCTACACTACGAACAGGTGCTTCCCGCACATCTATTTATGAGGTGGTTGCTTTTTTAAAAGGTCTGTGCTGCCGTTTAACGCGATGACCAAGCCCACTGGAAACAATGAAACAAAT
This sequence comes from Eubalaena glacialis, assembly GCF_028564815.1. Lineage (NCBI taxonomy): Eukaryota > Metazoa > Chordata > Mammalia > Artiodactyla > Balaenidae > Eubalaena > Eubalaena glacialis. The sequence continues at coordinate 1,150,969 of NC_083721.1, forward strand.
TATTATGGCTCTCTCCCCAGAACACCTCCCTCCGGCGACACCCCCCAGCTGCGGCAGCAGGTGTGCGACTGCTGTGCTGACCGCAGTGAGCGGTCACTCTGGCCGCGGGGAGCCGGCGGCCCGGGACGGATGTCAGGGCAGGCAGTCTATTTCCACCTGTGGTAAAGCACCTACGTTCTGCGGGCGGGGGCTCGCCTCGGGTCTGGCACCTCCACCGGCTCCTCCCGGGCCCTTGCGGGGCCGGTTGGGAAGAGGACCTGGGCCGCCGCGTGGTTAGGAATGGGGTCCCAGGAGCTGGGGGCAGAGGAAGTTTCAGCGCGGTCAGAACGGCCTTCCGGACCACAGTTTGCGTCCACGCGGGAGCAGCGGCGGGCGGGCGCCGCCAAACAACGGACCCCTGCGCATTGTTCTCCCGGCGGCTGCTCGGCGCTCGGCCGCATCAAAGGGACCGCGCGCAACCCGACACCGCGGCGGGCGCGGGGGCAGAGGCCTGGCGGCCGGGGCGGCGCACAAAGGCTGGCCCTGGGGAAACCTGGGCAGTTTTGCCTCAACAGGTTGGAAACAACACGGCTGCGCCCCGCACAGCACCGTCCTCCCCGAGACCTGCTGGACTCCGCGCGCGGTTACGCTGGGGCCCAGAGGCGCTGGGAGGCACCAGGCCGGTGACGGCGACACAGGCCCGCGGTCAGGCTTCGGATGCCCGGGCGTCTCCGAGCCACCGTGCGTGTAACGGCCGTCACCACGACCTCGGCTCCGGGACCTCACTGGCCCTCGGCCCGCAGCGTTGTCCGTCGAGCTCACCAACTTCCCCGCAGAGTCGCCGAAGTTTGGTCACGACACGAGGGTCTCAGGACGCAGCTGGCCCGCACCATCCCCAGCCCGGCCCGCTCCCCGAGTCCCGGGCGCGCCCAGGTGGCGCGAACCCCCGCAGTCGAGGAATGAATGGCCCTCGCGGGACGCTCGGGCACACGGCCCCGGCCCGACCCCGTCCACCCTCCGACCGCCCCCCGCGGGCCACCTGCGCGCGTGGGTAGAGCCGGGCCGCCTCCGGGACCGAAGCCGAGATGGGCTGGGGTGAGGACGTCGCCGTCTGGGACCTGCCAGAGACCCGCACGAAGTGCGGCCGGAGGCGGGCGGGCGGGCCAGGTGCGAGCACTCCCGCGTCCCCGCTGGTCTTACCTGGCTCTGCGGACGCCGCGCCGACCCCGAGCAGCAGGACCAGGGGGGCGAGCAAGTCCAGGAGGCGCCGCCGCCGCGGCCGCAGCCGCAGCCAGGGCCACCTGCGGGCACAGGCCACAGGTTAGGGTACCGCGCGCGCCCCCGTCCCCCGCCCGTGAGCCCTCGCTGCCCCCGCCCGTCCCCGGCACCGCGCGGCCCGCACCTCGGCGCCATGCTCGGCGGGCCGGACCGTCTGTGCCGCGGGATGCTGCGCCTCCGCCGCGCTGCGCCGGCTCGGCCGGCCGCGCTCTGACCGCCGCGGGGACCAGGCGGAGGGCGGGCGGGGGCGGAGCTGGTCAGGGGGCAGGACGGGCCAGGGCAGTGGGCGGGAAGGGGGCCGGGCAGGGGGCAGGGCCTGGCGCGGAGTAAACCCTGCGCGGAGCGGGGTGCGGACCCGGAACCCGACCATGGGCCGCTCCCCGGGTCCTAGCACCCCTGCGCTGTAGCCGCAGTGTTTCTCCCCCGACCCCCAGTCCCCAGGCAGCGTGGCTGGCCCGAGCCCCGGCCTCAGGAAGAGCTGCCCCTGTCGCTGCCCAAGGCGGCACCTGGGGTCTCGGGCTGCAAACCGGGGCAAGGTCCAGGGACACGCAGTGTGTCCAGCCCGGTGTCTCTTCGGGAAGGTGACCGTAACCAGGGGATTCGTCCTCAGGCCCTGAGTCCGATGGGGCAGCAGGAAGGCGGGCGATTTAAACAAAGACGTTCCTCGCCAGGGGGCGACGGATGGAGGAAAGGGGAGCCGGGCTTCTCCTACCCAGCCTCGTGGGCGCCGTGGCCGCGTCGTGGCAGCCCATCCGGCCTCGCTGCTTCCACGGGCTTGGGGCCCAGAAGGGTCACGTTCCCCACGGCCCACTCCCCACGTTGCGCGCACTCCTGAAACCCCCCAGGGGATGGGCCCTGCGCCCCACGAGGTGTCTGCTCTGGCGCTCCTGCCTCCAAGACCTGGCCCAGGAGGCCCCTCCCCCTGCTGGAGGTCCAGCTGCCCCCCCTCCGCCCCCCGCAGCTCTGGGAGTTCGGTCTGGCCCTTTCCATTTCCGCAGGCCACTGCTCCCCAACCCCCAGCTGACCGCCTGACCTCAGGACCCAGATCCTTCCTCCAGGCAGCTGCAAAAGGGGTCCACTCCTCAGACCACCCACAGGCCTCTCCAGGCAACCAGAGCCCCTCACATCAACCTCTTAAAGTAAACTCGCATTTCCCTGGATCTGGTCCCCTCATGGTGTGCAGTAAACAGGGGCCCCAGTGCTGTCAAAACCAAGGGTCCCAGTGCCATCGCCCTTGGCTTAGTATCTCTGCTAAACCCTCTGGATTCGCCCCCCTCCTTCCCCACTGCCACCTCCTGATCCGGGTTCATCTCCTGCCTGACCCCTGAGCAGTGTCTGCAGCGTAGACTCTCTGGGCCTCTCCACACCCCTCTCCTACCACCCCCCACCCAAGGCATCCTGCTGGGTACTCCCTGCGGCACTGACAGCACCGACCTCACCGTCTCCTGGCCTAGAGACCAAGCCCTTGGCCTGGTCCAAGCCGGGCGCCCTCCAGGCACCTCTCGTATCTACCCATCCTCCACCACCACCTCCCCGGCCCTGGCCAGCGGGCTTCTCCTGGACCCTCCTGACAGCGGCTCGCAGCCCCTCCCTCTGCCCCTGCTGGCTCTCCAGCCTAAGCAGAGGGCCTGCTGGGATTCCAATCCCATCGCGTCATCCTCCCTCCCCTGTCTGCTTTAGTCCTCAAAGGCGGATGGATGCTGCCCTGCACCCCAGGCCCTGCCTGCCCCGCACTTCAGGCCCTGCCTGCCCCACCTTGCTGTGCCCGTCCACCTGCTCGCTCCTCCGTCCTCACCTGACTTTGAACCTCCAGGTCCAGAGAAAAGTGTGCTCATGGTCCATGGCGAGGAGAGAAAGCAACTTAGAGGATTGTGACCTCATTTTTTTTAAATGAAGGAGAACAGCATTGAATAGAAATGCAAAACTTTTGTTGTATATGTGGATGGAGGGGTGGGGTGGCGTCCACATGCTCTGTGTGTCTGCCGACGGGTATGTGTGAAGGGGATGCATGAGTCTGTGATGGAGCTGTTTCTGTGACTGTGTGTGGTGTGTGCATGTGTGTCTGTTAGTGTTGTTACCGAACCAAACTTGGGTCTGCTTGCCCATTTGCAGCAAAGCCAACTGACTGACACTGGGCTGCGGTGAAGAACAGTACGGCATTTATTATTGCAGGCGCCAAGCAAGGAGACTGGTCAGCTCATGTTCAAAAGACCCAAACTCCCTGATGGCGTTCAGGGAAGGCAGCGTTAGGGGTGAGGGTTGCAGCTCATGGACTTTCTTCTGATTGGTTGGTGGTGAGGTAATCGGGAGTCAGCATCATCGACCTTCTGGTTCCAACCAGTCTGGGGTCTGCATGCTTGTGGTCAGCATGTGGTCACCATCCTCCTCCTGGGTGAGCGTCTTAGTTTCTGCAGAACAGCTCAGAGATCTGTGTCAGATTGTTGTGTGTATCCCTTGAGGAGGAGCTAGGACTCTGCTTTATCGCTGACTATGGTTGAAGCTATCATTGCTGCTCTGGATTGACTGCTTTTCCTTTGTTTCTGGTTCCCTTACTTCTCTAATTAGTAACTGCTTGAGTCTGCTCTTTGGAACTCAGGGAAGGCCTAGGAGACTAAAGCTTCTTTTACAAACAAGAAATGGGGGACACGGAGGCGCTTTTGTACCCAGGAGGGCCCTGCAGGGTCCTGCTCGGTTTCAGTGTGTCATGCCCCTGTGTGTGTGGTGTGTTCATGTGTGTGGTAGGCACGTCCTGGGTCCTGACGGTGTCCCTTCCTGTGCCTTGTGGCCCATCTGTCCATCTGTCCATGGGCTGCGGCCCTGCTCCAGGGTGAGGAAGCTGAAGGGCAGGGCTCTTCAACCTCTTCCCTCTCCCCTGCCCTCCCAAACCAACCCACTGGGCCTGACTGTGGGTTTGGGAAGGAGAGGCTGGACCAGGGCGGGCAGTGCTGTGTCCCTGCCCACACTGGGGCCTGGGATTTACCATCTCTCTCCTCTCTCAGGTTGGGAGCCCCACAGCAGGGGTGAGCCCACCTTTCTCGGCTTTGGGGGGAGGGCCAGCTTCAAGGGGCATTCTGTGTCATGAAAAGTGCTACAACAACAAAAAATACAAAAGGAAGACTTTTTACTGTGAAACACTTATGATTGCTGAACTTATAGCTGTGAAAGTACGTATCTTGTGCTCATTTTTTTCACTGAACGTCTTATTGCAGACTCACTGCTATGTGTCTCCACAGTTCCCACGGCTTTCTCATCTTTTTCTTATTAGAGTTTTATTTTTTCTTTTATATCCACAAGTAATACGTGATCACTGTAGAAATATACAAACCGTATACACACACAAAGAAAAGAAGACCCCGAGGTACCACTAAGCATCACTGGGCTGTGTGTCTTCCTGCCCTCCTCCACAAAGACCCCCACCCTCCAGGGGGGACAGACCCAAATCAACTCGCCCCAGAGAAGGACCCCAGCCGTGCCCAGTGCTGTGCAGGGTCCTCGGGGCACAATCTGGGCAGCAGGGGTGGCCCAGGCCTGTGGGTGCCCCACAAGGGGCTTGGGGGTGGCGGTGACGTCCAGGAGCAAAGGCCTGGGGGTGGAGCGCGTCCGGGGGAGGGCCAGCCCAAGCGCAGTACAGTTCTGGGACACATGGTGCATCTGGTGAGGTGGCTGGAGCTTAGAGAGAAGTGCTGACCCGCCTGAGCTCAGGTGCAGGCCTCTCTCCTCTGTGCCTCATGCTGTTTTCCATCCCTCTCCACTGCAGGGGGTCTCGCGGCTCCTTCCGCAGGGAGACATGACAAATGACACAGAAGTAAATGACAGATGCCACAGAAGTGCTGTGCTCGTCCCAGCTCATCCTGGTGACACACAGGGTTGGGGACTCCCAGACACCCATCCAGCAGGCACCCGCAAGCCCAGGATGCTTGATTGACGTCGCCCACCCACAGAAGGCTCTGGGTTGGTTTGTGATTTAAATCGACACAGGGTTTTCCAAAACCACAGTGGACCTGCTGAAGTCTGGGGCCTGTGCAGCGGGCGCCTGCCTGCTCCGTGGGCGCGTCCTGGGTGGGGACTGTGGGTTGGTGCAGGGAGAGAGGGGGTGTACAGGGAAGGGGCCGCGGGGCCAGGGGTACAGAGCAAGGCCAGGGACGAGGAAAGGGGAGGACCTCTGCCCTCTGCCCAGGCTGTCCCTTCTCCTTGTGTCCAAAGAGACACCATGGGGCTTGCTGTGCTACAAAAGTAACTTTTCATCAGGAGAGGAAGAAAAGTTACATGGTAGGCAGAGCCCGCTGTGAAAAACACAAAGCCTATCCAAAAAGTGTATCTAGTCACACATCAGTTCTCAGGCCCTAATGGCCGGTCCACTGGATCTGAGACGCAGTTGTGGCCTGACAGTGAATGGACCGGCTGACCCTGGCCCTGGGCGCTGACCTCTGTTGGACTCTGCCCCCCCCCCAACTTCCTCCATTGCCCAGTTTCTTCTCTCCGCCTCACTGGTCACTATGTGAGTGAGAGTGTATATTTATTGGTTTCCATGCTTGCTGCCCTCAAGGCCAGCCCCCTACCTTGTGCCCAGGCATCACACCTTTTGTGTTTGCACCTGCAGCTCCTGGGGTGACACCTGCCTCTGATGGATGTTGGATAATTACCTGCCAAATGAAAGATGGGAATTGCCACTGCCTTTTGCAGCCTGTGGATCTCAGCCCTTCCCCTCAGCTTCACCTGGACTTCAATCTCTGACCGGCGGAACCCTGGGCACTGGGAAGGGCAGCTGATGAAGCCAGTTTTCATGGGGGGATTTGTCAGAGCAGAATTTGGAAACAGCAAGTGAATGATGAGACATACATGAAATAGACTACTACATCCCCATGAAAAATCTAATTAAATGAGAAATGTTTATGTGGAAAAGCCACGTCCCACGCCACGGATGCCACGTGGTGCCGTGATAGGAAACACGCATGTGAGGAGGTGACGAGCCAGCTGTGAGAAGTGACTGTCAAAGGTTCATAACACACATTTCTATTAATTTTGGACCGTGCCACTTCCTCATTTCACTGCTGCACGGAAATGCCTCAGGTCCTGTTGAGTCACGGGGGAAGGGGAGGGGTCCCCGAATTCTCAAGTGCATCATCTAATGGCCCAGGATGGTCAATTTCTCGAGAACTGCCTCCTCTCCACTGAGGCTCATCAATACAAAGGAAACACATGTTGCCAACTCCCTCAGATGGAAGGAAGGTGTCTGGGCGACTCTTCTGCCCCCCATTTCCTGCCCACATGGCAGCCTTCCAGCACAAACAGCACCCCGGCCCCTTCCCTTCCCTGGGGCGTGACCACGACAAAGCCACTTCGTTCAGACAAGTTAATCAGAGGGTTGCTTCCCCCCCTCCACCGTGAGCTAGGGTGACTGCTGAGTGCAAACCAACCCCCAACTAAACACCACACACACACAACCTGGGTCTGCTCACATTCAAGATCAGCATTAGAACATCTCCAGCCCTGACTCCGCCAGGGATTCGGCCTTTGTCCTCCCTGCCCCACCCCACCCTCAGTGTCCGCGGATCTCAGCCTGACCGCCTGGTCCTCAGAGCAGTCCCAGCCACCAGCGCGTCAGGCTGGCTGACTTTCCTGCAGAGCGCTTATCACTAATATTCTTGTTCCTTTATTTGTTCACTTGTCCGTTTATTTGCTTGTGGTTTTCCCACTTCCTTCCAGTAGAATTCCGCCTCGCCCCCGCCCCCCATAAGGGATGGTGTCTTTGCTTTGTGCTCCACAGACCAGAAGGAAGGAAGGGAGGGAGGGAGGAAGGAAGGAACACAGGTATATTTCAGCTGAGAAGGGCAATTCCAAGTGCTCCTTCTCACGAGTGACACGAGAGCCCCAGGATGGAACCTCCAGGGTGGGACCGGTTTGTGCCTAACACAGCCTCCAACCTCCTTCCCCGGCACCATGTGCTGGGGGCACCCCTCCTCCACCTGCCCTCACCCCCAATCAGAGTGAGAGCCCATTGAATTTACTCGATTATAGCTCACTAAAAACCCCAAATGTTACAAATAAAGCTAAGGTCGCCCTGACCCACCTCCGCGCCTCAGCCTCCTGCCAAGTTAGTCCTTGTCACTATCCTTCTGCTGGCTTTTAAGCATACATTTTATAGATATTTGTTACTTTAGAAATGTAGAAAGTTGTTTTGTGAAAATTTAAAAACATACATGGGATAATACTCATGGTTCTAAACCTTGCTTTAGGGACTTCCCTGGTGGTGCAGTGGTTAAGAATCCGCCTGCCAATGCAGGGGACACGGGTTCGAGCCCTGGTCCGGGAAGATCCCATGTGCCGCGGAGCAACTAAGCCCGTGCGCCACAACTACTGAGCCTGCGCTCTAGAACCCGAGAGCCACAACTACTGAGCCCGCGTGCCACAACTACTGAAGCCTGTGCACCCAGAGCCCGTGCCCCGCAGCAAGAGAAGCCACCGCAATGAGAAGCCCGTGCACCACAACGAAGAACAGCCCCTGCTCACCACAACTAGAGGAAGCCCGCGCACAGCAACAAAGACCCAACACAGCCAAAAATAAATTAACTAATTAAAAAATAAATAAACCTTGCTTCATTAGCACAATAGCTCTTGACACATCAGTATATACAAATTTATTTATTTATTTATTTTTAAAATATTTATTTATTTATTTATTTGGCTGCGCCGGGTCTTAGTTGCAACATGCGGGATCTAGTTCCCTGAACGGGACCGAACCCGGGCCCCCTGCACTGGGAGTGTAGAGTCTTAACCACTGGACCACCAGGGAAGTCCCCATATACAAGTTTATTTAAATGACTGCACACATATTCCATGGAAATAGCATACTGAGTGATCCCACCTTAATGAGATTTAAGTTGTTTTCAATCATTTGCTTAAAATAATGTACTTCCTTGAAAAGAGATAGAAACAGTGAGACAGAATGAAACGAGTAATGCCGAAAACAGAAAGCACAGTAAACAGATGGCGAATGGTTTTGACAGGCTGATCAGTAACCTCAACTTAGCCAAGGAAAGAATCCGTGAATCTGAAAGTAGCTCTACAGAAGTTATCCAAACTGAAAAACAAAGAGAAAGCAGAATGAAAAAAGAACAGAGCAATGCATCCAAGGGCTGTGGGACAATGTCAGTCTAACGTCCATAAAATTGGAATCAAATTTTATGGAGAAAGGAGACAGTGGGAGGAATAGAGGAAATATCTGGAGGAAAATGGCTGAATGTTTTCCAAGGGTAATGACAGACCCCAAACCGTAGATCAAAGAAGCCCAGAGCAGATGCATCAGGATAAATGCCCCCCCAAAGTCAAACAAACAAACAACAAAAAAACAAAAAACCCCATATGCATAACATATTCAAGCTGCTGAGAAAAAAAAGACATGGAAAAAAATCTCAAAGGAAACCAGAGAAAAAAATAGATACATTACATTCAGAGAAATAAAGATAAGAGTTATAGCAGAATTCTCTTCAGAAACCATGCAAGCTAGATGACAGTGAAGGGATATCTTTATAACCCTGAAAGAAAAAGAAGTGTTAGGTCAGAATTCTGTACCAGTGAAAATATCTTTTAAAAATTAAGGATTAAAAAAAAAAAAGACCATCTCAGATAAACAAGAACTATGGGAATTTACTGCTGGCATTCCTGCTCTACAAGACATGATAAATGACGTTCCTCAATCAGAAAGAATATGGTATCAGTCTGCCAACTGGATCTTCACCAAAAAATGAAGGGTACCAAAAATGCAAGAAATGAAGATAAGATAAACTTTTTTTCCCTTATTTTTAATTGCTATAAATTATAGCTGCCATCAAGAGGAAAAACAGTAGCATTGTATTGCACTGACAGCATACATGAAAGTAAAATGTATGATAGTAACATCAAGAAGGGTGGGAGGGAGGAATTAGGAAAATATTGTATTTGAAATGTATGTGAAATGTCTAATGCTATTTGAAGGTAAACTCTGATTAATTTAAGATTTATATTGTAAACCCTAGGACAACCACTAAAGTTTTTTTAAAGAGGTAAAAGTAGTAAGTCAAGAGGACATAAAACAGAATGATAAAAAAAATGTTCAATTAACCAAAAGAAGGCAGAAAAAGAGTAAAAGAGAAACAAAAAAACAATTAAACAAGTAGAAGACAGCTAGCAAAATTACAATTTTAATCCAATCATCAATGATCACATTAAAAGTGAATGGTCTAAACATACCAGGTAAAAGGTAGAGATGGTCAGATGGGATTAAAAAAAAAGTATGTCATGTCTACAAGAAATCCATGTTAAATATAAAGACATATGTAAGTTTCAGGTATAAGGAAGAAAAAAATACGCCAATCACTAGCCAAAATAAAGTCAGAGTAGCTATCCTGACATCAACAGACTTTAGAAGAAGGAATATTATCACAGATAAAGCAGGACATTCAGTAATGGTGAAGGAGTCAGGTCTCTAAGAGGACATCACAGTCATAGATGAGTGTGTACCTGAACAACAGGCTTCAAATATATGAAGCAAAACCTGATAGCACTGGAAGGAGAAATAAAGTCCCAACTGTAGTTATGTCAACACGCTACTCTCAGTGGTTGTTAGAACAAGTAGACAGAAAAATCACTAAAGGCACAGAAGACGTGAACAATGCTGTCAACTACCTAGACTTCACTGATATTTATTGAACCCTCCACCCAACAATACTTTTTGAGAAGAAGAATATAGGCAAGGGGAGCGAGGGTCGACAGAGAGAGATGGCTACGGAGCCGGGGGAGCACAGGAGATGCCCCACATCATCCGTTGTTGGGGAGATTCACGCTGAGGCCCAGGGAGATGCCCACACCCCTATTGGAAGGGCCAGGATTTAAAGACAACTGGGCCATGTGTCACCAAGGGTGTGGAGGCACCGGAACTCTTGCCACTAATCTTGGGTATAAAGTGGAACAAACACTTTGGAAACCAGTTTGGCAGATTCCTAAAAAGTTAAACATACACCTACCTACGATCCAACCACGCACTCCTCGGTTTCTGTCCACACAGAGACCCTACCCAAAAGTGCACAATAGCCCCAACGTGGAAACAAGCAAGTGTCCACCAGGAGGTGAGCAGATAAACAGGCTGCGGAACTTCTCTGCAGAGGAGCGCCATTCGGCAATAAAATGGAATTAGTTACTGATCTGTGCTAGAAGCAGTAAACGTCCAAATATCGTGCCAAGTGAAAGAAGCCAGACAGAATGTACATACGATGGCTCCGTCCTTGTGAGGTCCTGGGAGCACCAGAGGGGGACCAGTGCCCGGGCTGGGCTGGGCGGGTACAGGGAGCACAGATGACAGATGGCCAGGACACGCTGCGAATCACACACTGATGTATTTGTTCACCATGTGGATGGTGCTGACGGGTTCCCAGGTGTACACAGATGCCACCCACATCAAATGCACACTGTATCTCCAGCTTATCGTATGTCAATTACATGTCAATAAAGCTATTAAAAACACTTCACTAGAGACAGTTGCACCCTGGTTGGGAGCACACGGTAAATAGCCGTTAGCTGAGATATAACTAAACGCCACCCTGTGTCATTGATGGTGGTGGTCAAAATTAGTAAACTTTACTTAAGCTTCAAAAAGTAAAATAACAGGTAAAAGGCAACCTTAGCTTTGCTCCTGCTGAGGCTCAGGTGGAAGGACCCTGAGCAGGAATCACCCTAAGAACTTCAAGTCGCCCCCCCCGCACCCGTCAAGCCGCAGGCCAGGAGGGGACACCGGGGTGGGGTAGGAGGGAGCCGCCCACAGCTGGGCCGAGGGCTCTGACATGGCACATGTGGGACCACAACAGAAAGCCCATTGGAAATGGACCCAGAACTTCACGGGGAACTTTGTTGCAAAGGGCTTTGTGACACCTGTGACGTTTGGTCCTGGCACCGAGCTTCTTCTAGAACCCGTGGAATTCCCTGAGTTGGGGAGAGAGGGGTCTTTTGCTCTTCATAACAAGCCCTTTCATCCACACCTGAGCTTATGCTAATGAGGTGACCCTGGGAGGATGGGGCTGTCGCCAGAGGAACCAGCCACAGGATTAGAGGTCGGACCTTTCAGCCCAGGGAGGGGAGAGGGGCTGGAGACCGTATTAATCAACAATGGCCAATACTTTAATCAGTCGTGCCTGCGTGCTGGGACTTCCATAAAAGCCCTACACGAAAGGGTTCAGAGCTCGGAGAGCTTCTGGCTTGGTGAACACACCCACCTGCCAGGGGTGTGATGCCCCCGACGCCTTGGGGACAGAGCTCGTGTGCTCGGGATCCTGCTGGACCTCGCCCTATGACCCCTTCATCTGCTGTTCATTTACACCCATTATAATAAACCAGTTATAGTAAATAAAGTGCTTTCCTGGGTTCTGTGAGCCGTTCTAGCAAATTATTGAAACCGAAGAGGGGTTCGTGGGAACCTCTGCTTTGTCACCAAGTTGGACAGACGTGTGGGCATCCAGGGACCCCATCCTGGCAACTGGTGTCTGGGGGGGACAGTCTTGCGGGACTGAGCCCTTAACCCGTGGGGTCTGCACTCACTCTGGGTGGTTAGTGTCAGCATTGCCTGGTGGAGGAACCCACATGTTTGGTGTCAGAATTGCTGTGCATAGAGGAATGGTTTTCCTTCAATGCCTTGCCAGGGGGTGGGAGGCCCGCGGAGGCCACCCTTGCCCCGGCCAGCGGCCACTGTGTCTGCCCACCCTCGAATCCGCCTCACTGTCATCGGCTGATGGCTGGGCTGGTAGGCGAGAAGACTTGGGGGAGGGTGGGGAGTATTTTGAGGTGGTGGGTGACCAGGTGGGGCTGGTAGGAGACTGTGTGGGGAGGGGGGAGCTCCCCTGAGCTGGGGCCGCAGGAAGGAAAGGGTGGGCTGTACTTTGGCAAAGGGGGGCTTAGCCTGGGGAGCCTGGGGCGTGGGCTGGAGACTGCGGGTATCGTGGGCTGGAAGAGGAGGAGCTTGGAGAGGCTGGGAGTGGCTGGGAGGTTGGGCTGTCAGTAGGGCCGGTCAGCGTGTGGTTAGGACGAGTCGAGCAGCTGAGAGACCCGGGGCTACGCTGGGAGGTTGGTGCATAGGATGGAGAATAGGGAGCAGGAGGGCAGGTGGGGAATAAGAGGGACCCTGGGGCGTAGAGACCCCAGGGCAGCAGGGTTTGTGGGCACGTGTTGGTGAGGGGCTGGGGGATGTGGTACCACCTGGTAAGGGGATGTACGGGCTCGGGGGCAGCGGGCCCAGGGAACCTGTGGGAGGCCCGGCCTGAAAGTGACCGGGCTGAAGCCACTGGTTCTGAAGCGGCACCAGGAGGGAAGCCAGCTGCTCCTGGGTCCTTCCTTCCCGACACTGAGCACGAGGTGCCACAGCTGGCCTGCACCGGGTTCCAGGCATCGCGGCAGGAGGAGCCGAGGAGCGTGCCGGTGGGTCCAGCAGCCGCCCGCCGGCACGTGGCTGGGGTCCCCTTGCCACACTGGCCCATCTGTGCCACGGGCAGGAGGTCAGTGCAGCCAGCGCAGGGGAGCCGGTGGCCCAGCACGATGCACTCAGATGCCCTCCGGGGGCTCACTCTCCCCAGCTGGTGTCCCCCAGACTTCAGTTGCCAGGATGGGGTCCCTGGGTGCCCACACCTCTGTAAGCACAGCCACTGTCACCCCAAAGGGACATGTCCTGAGGGGTCCAGTGTCCTGGAGTTGACTCCATGTCGGGTGACGACCATCGAGTGGCCAGCATAGGTCTTGGTGTCACACAAGAGAGCCGAGTGCCACTCACTGATGTGGGCACCATCAGAGGGGCTGGGTGGGGGGCAGCTCCCACCCCATGGCTCTCCCTGTGGCCCCCGGGAGGAGCTGGGATGCTGGCCGCCGCCTCACCCCCACCCCAGAATTTCTGGCCTTCCAGAGCAATCGTGACCCACACTGGGACACTGATGACAGGACCATGGCCTGGGGGTGGCCCTGGCAGGGCTGGTTCCCTCTGAGGCTGTGAGAGAGAGTCCTTCCAGGCCTCCCTTCTGGGATCCTTGGAGTCCGTTGGCTTTAGAGCCATCACTCCAATCCCCACCTCTGTCTTTACGAGGTGTCTCCTCCCTGTGTGTCTCTCAGTGTCTCTTTCTCTCTTCATACAAGGACACCTGTCATATTGGATTAGTGCTCCCACCACTCCAGTGCGACCTCATCTTAACTAATTATACCAGCAAAGACCCTACTTCAAAGTAAGGCCACGTACTGAGATACTGGAAGGACATGAATTTTGTGGGGACACTATTCAACTCAATACACCAAGCACTGGCGAGGCACAGCAGTATTGGGGCAAATAAGGCTACTGTTTTCTAGAAGGTCACTTCGAGAATATGACAAATGAAATGTTTGATTTGCATCCATATGTGAAAAAATAAAAAGCTCGTAGCAAATGAGTGGGCTTGGAACAAGTGGATTTTTCTTGCAGTTACAGGAACTCCTTTTTTAAAATCCTGTTCCTCGCAGGTAGCGAGGAATGTTAGTACATACGTAGTTAAGAAGGAAACTGAATCCTGCTCTCAGAATGTGATTCAAAAATAGTAATAAATTCCAAATACATTAAAGGAATGAAAATGGAAAAGTATTTTAAACTGAATATATAGAAGAATATTTAATGATCACAAGGGGAGGAAGGATTTCTTAAAACACAAAACATTCATCCATAAATAACAAGATTGATACATATGACTACATTAAAGAACTGTTCATAAAAAGACACAAGTATGAAAGTGGAAAGACAAGCTGAAAACTAAGATAAGACATTTGCCACAAAAGATTAGTATCCTGAATACATAAAGAACATCTACACATTTTAAAAGGAGAAAATCAAATGACATGAAAGAAACACAAAAACAAATGTCACAGAAAAGATGTAGGAATGGCTCATAAAGAAATGAAAAATTGCTCTTCCCCATTAGTAAACAATGCAAATTAAACCTATTAAGAGATTCCACTGTGTACTCACCCCACGTTGGTAAGGATGGGGAGCGATTGGAACTCTCCTGCACTGCCGATGGGCGTGTGGGGCGGTACTGCTTTGGAAAACTATTTGACATTTCCCAGTAGAATTAAAGATACACTTGCCACATCATGCTGCAATGCCATTCTTAGACACGTAGTCTGGACCAGTGTTTTTCAAACTGTACACCCATTAGTGAGTGATGAAATCAATTTCATAAGATGATGAAAGCAGTGATGATGATGATGGTGGTGGTGATGATGGTGATGATGGTGATGGTGGTCATGGTGATGGTTGTGATGGTGATGATGGTGGTGGTGGTGATGATGGTGATGGTGGTCATGGTGATGATGATGATGGTGGTGGTGATGATGGTGGTCATGGTGATGATGGTGATGATGCTGGTGATGATGGTAAGAACAATGACAACAATAATAGAAAATAGGGTAGTAAATGTCAGCAAACATTGCACAGTCTAGGGTAACTATTCCTTCATAACCATTGGTTTCAGTCATGTGGGTGTGCCCTGTTTCACCACCATGAAAATATTGTGGTCAGAAAGTTTGGAATACACTGTCTAGAGAAACACTTTCATCTGGTACGTGTGTATTGGGTGACACGCACAAGAAGGCTTATAGGAGAAAAAACTGGAACCAACCAAAGTCCCCCGGCAGGGAGTACTCTACAGACGTGCATGTGAACTCAGACAAGTGCCTGCTCTTGCTGAGACACATCCCCACCCTCCCCTCTGCTCTGTCCCTGAAAACCACACTTCCCGGGCTCCCTTATCAAGGGGCTCTAGTTGAGCTTCAGCCCGTGGGAGGTGCTGGCTGAGATGCGAGGGTGGGAGGAGGGGAAAGCCAGGGCTTCTTCCATCTTTCTCACTTCAGGGGGCCTGTAGGTGGGCAGTTGCAGCCCCTCCATGGTCAGGACCCCTGCCCAGATGGCTCCCGCTCTGGTGGCAGCCTCCACCCTTGCTCATCTCTGGCAGCCCGAAGTTGCCCGCTTGAGGTTTCAGGCCTCTGCCCTTCACGTCCAGCTCCCCTCATTAAATTCTGCCAATAACCGAGTGGGGAAAGCGAGCAGACGACATGCAGTACGATTCTTTATAAAGCTCGGAAAGTGAAACCAAGTGATTTATGAGTCTCCGTGCACATGGTGTTCATTATAAAGAGTGATGGGGAGAGGCTCGTGGGGGACGGGACTGTCCCTCTTCTCAAGGTGGGAGGGCAGCAGACACCTTTGGGCCCCCCCACATCCCGGGGCCTTGCCAGTTCAGGGCACCCCGTCGGGAATTCAAGAGCGGCACCCGCTCCTCGCCTGCCCGAGGGCTTTCTCAGACCCACACAGTGAGTCAGGGTGCCGGCTCCCTCGCCATTGTGGGGCGCGTCCCTGAGCCTCGGGGTCCACAGGTGTCTCCAGGGCCCAGGCTGGCTTGGTCACCAGCCCTTCGATGGCTGCTTCCCTCCCGTCCTCCTGCCCCACTGCCCACCTGCCTGTGTCTCCTGGGGTCACCTCCTTGGCTGGAATCCTCATCTCAGCGTGGCTCCTGGAGCCACCGGAAGAGACAGTGGTGAATTTGGGTGCAATTTTTAAGTTATTATTCTTTTAACTCCGTGTATGTATTATAAACATACCTCTGGGTGTATGATGTCTTTTACAACAAGAAAAGTAAATAAAAATGTGTAAGACCAAAATTACAAATGGGGATGAATTTTTGTGATACAATGTGGACTCTCCAGGAAAGTTCTTGGTTGAAGAGGGGCATCCCGACCAGTTCCCGTCCTGTGCCACCGGACCCGTGACGGGACACGTGAGCACTCCTGAATCATGCAGGGAGACCTGGGGGTGCTGGCCCAGGATGGAGCCCAGGAGGGGGTGGACCCAGATGCCCCTGCCTGCCCCCCGCCCTGCCCAGCCCCTTCTGTCCCCTCCCCCCCCCATTGTCCCCCTTCCTCTGAGCTCACACCCACTTCCCCATCTGCTTCCCCTTTTCCTGTTTTCTGTCGGGCTCTTCTCTCTGCCTCAGCCTCCCTCTGGGTTTTCTGTGGATGAAGGAGGAGGAAGGGGCGGATGCAGGGCCTGGCGGGCAGAGAGGGCACCGACGGCCAGCTGTGCCCTCTTTCCAAGTCCTGCAGGATGCCAGGCTCGGCCCTTCCCTCTGGCCAACTTGGCTTTGGACTCCGCCTGTGCGGGAAGGAGGCTCTGGAGGGTCCCATTCCGCTCGCTCGCTGCAGGGCCCTTGTCTGCACCCTGACAAGCCTGTACAAAGACCCTGGAGAGACGCCCTCAGCCCGTCTTGATTTTATTTATGGCAAAAGGAAAAGGAAACCAGGCCGGGAAGCCAGCCAACCCTGAGTCACAGGCTGCGGGCTACAGAAATGCCGTGACAGGGAGCCGCCTGGGCCCCGGGCAGGTGTGAGCTCCTTCCTGGCTGTGCGGGCCCCGCCCCTTGTGCTGGTGGCAGAGGTGCTGCGTCCCTTGAGGAGGCCTGGAGAGGAAGGCCCAGTGATGGTGAAGGTTCCCAGGGTGCCCAGTGGGGACAGGCCAGGGAGAACGCCCTCTGACCACGCAGGTGGCACTGGAGGTGGAGGGGTGCGTGCCCGGGATCCCCAAACACACGGTGGACCCCTTCCCTCAGGGACAGCTGGGCCTCAACCCTCCCACTCACCCAGCACCTCCAAGGGGACCAACGTCAGTTCACCTGGAAACGAGCACGCCCAACCCCCGAGCTCAGGGGATATCTGTGGCTAGCACTGCCCAGGGCCCCGTGGGGACAGGGGACATGGCCGTGGTGCTTGCCTGGGTTCTGGGGGCTGCGAGGGACCACGCCTGGTAATCAAATGGGCATGTGTGTGCATGTGTGTGCATGTGTGTGCATGTGTGGGTATGTGAGTGTTTTCTGGTTTTCTTATAGTAACTCTGAGTTCTACCACACTTTTTACGGCATGAAGTCTTTCTTCTCACACCCAGAAACCCAACAGCCGTGTAACTTGGTTTCTTTTCCATCCCTCCTCCCCCCTCCCTCCCTCCCTTCCTTCCTTTCCTTCTTTCTCTTTACTTCCTTCCTTCCTTCTTTCTTTATGTTGAGAGCACGTTTTGTCAACATAAATTGAGTCATACAAATGTTCAGATTCTCTAACGCCGTGTCGTTCCTGGGCTGAATCGTGAGGAAGTGATTCAGGTGACTCCCAAGACACATTCAGAGAGAGGTTCAGAGGGACGTTATTTACCCCTACAAAATGCAATGCGAACGACCAACGATTGGAAATGACTTCGGTGAGTTAGGGCGCATCGACAATGGAACATGATGCAAGGTTGAAAATTACTGCAATAAAGTCTAAAAAATATGTGGATCACACCTTACTATTAAATAAAAAAGAACAAAAAAGTGAGCCCACAGTATGTCTAGTACTATAGCGACATGTGGACACAGAAAAACTAGCGGAGGGCAGAGACAACCACACATGCACTGCGGGTGTGAGGCAGGGGGGATACCCCTATGCTCCCCTCCATGCTCCCCTCCCCCACCTTCTCTCATGAGGAGGAGTGGAGATACACTTGAGAACTATAAATATTTATTGATTCCACTGTGTGTGCACCACTATGGTCCAGAGTAAAACAATGGAAAATGACACCCCGTCTCCAGGAACTTACAGTCGGTTAGAAGAGACTCATATGCAATTTCAAAAATGACAAGTGTCGTGACAAAGTCCTAATCAGGTAGGGTGACTATGGAATTCACTGTCTAAACCGAGACAGCTGGGAGAGTGAAGGGGTCACTATTAAAAGCTACACCAGAAAAATGCGCACGACCTGTCCCTGGAAATCCACACCGACAGGCAGCATCTCACCTGATGGAGGCCAGGGAAGGCTCGACCCAAGAGGTCACGCTTGACCTGGGCTTGGAGAGCACACAGGTGGACGCCAGGTGGACGGGGTGAGGGAGGGGGAGAGGACGTTCCAGATGAAGAAGGGGGCCTCTGTGAAGCACAGAAGCAGGGACACCGGGACGGGATATTAAGCTCCATGGAGCTCAGGCCAGAGCTGATGTTAAATTCCCTGCACCTGATCGGTCCAGTGAAAGGGCCCCCAGAGGGGAACGTCCATGAGGAGGCATGATGTCCTGGTGTGCATGTGTGCTGAGCACGCCTTTTGTTTTCTGTCAGATGCTTTGAAATCGGGGCTCTGCTGCCCGTGGAGGGCCTGCCCCTCCCAGGTTAGCTAATCCTAGAGACAGAAAACATTTCTTTCAAATGCAAAGGCACCAATCAGAGCCCACACCCCAACCCCCTCCTCTGCAGGGCCCTCTCACTCTGGGCCAGTGTCCACCTGCCCTAATCACCCAGGGCAGGTGCCAGATACCTGGGGACAGCCCCTGCGCCCAGCACCTGCTGGAATGATTCAGACCAGCCAATCCCAAGCCTGCTGACCCTGCCTCACCCGTCCTTCCTGTGGAAACCACCATCTAACACTTGCCCACATTTCCCTCTCACTCCCTCTGCCTCCTGACCAACCCTGGTGCTTCCCCACGTGGCACTGCATGGTGTGACGTGTCTCCTGATTCTTGGGGTCTGTGTGTATAAACTTCTTCCTTCGTGACATCATTTCTGTGTCTGCATATTGTACCACACGGGATTAGAACAAGTCCCGATGCCCTTAAAACAGCACGTGTACTGGGTATCTGCCAAGGGCCCGGCTGGCCTGGGGTGAGGCAGTAGGTGGAGCTGGGCTGCAGACCAAGCAGAGCCTAGGTTTTTTGGGATTTCATGGCTCTGCTGAGAAGTTGGGGTTTTATCCTGACAGGGACCTGCTGAAGGACTTCAAACACAGGCCTGATTGGCATTGGCTGTTTTTACCTCTTCAGCCCTGACTTCCCTTCCCTTCCCTTCAGCCGAGCCCTCCATCACTAGATGAGACGTGCACCCCAGGGCTCAGTACCTCTACTGGGGACACTATCACTCTTCTCTCCCCTCTCCAGCCCGTGGACTGAACCCTGCCCTAAGCCCCTCCTCCTGCCTGCCTGGGACCCTCTCCCAGGTCTCCAGAAACCTCCTCATAGGCAAGGATGGACCACACTAAGATAAGAACTTCTCAGTTCAGATAAGAACCTTTCATTAGGTGCAGTCTGTGGGTGGGAAGTCCAATGGAGCCCGTCAGTTCACCATGGGTGGTCCCACAGGATGGCCACGGGGTGGTCCCTACTAGGGGCTGCGTCCTGGTTGTCAGAATCACCCAAGTGTTACTTCTACAAGTACAGATTCTAAGGCTCTGCCCAAGACCCTGTAACATGAGAATTTGCAGAGAGAGGCCTGGCTGGGTGTCCCATGGGGCCCTGAGTGGTTCTGATGAAGGGCAGCCTGGGGAACTGCTGCTGGGCAGGGTTCCAGCAGCAGAGTGCCCTGAGTGTCCGGCCTCCATGCCGAGGGTGCAGGATGGCAGGGAGGCGTGAATGCCACAGCCCGGGGGGAGTGTGCCTCCGGCTGGGCCACTGGGCTCAGGGTGTGGCAGGACTTCAGAGCCTTCTGCACCCCCTGCTCTTTGGGCAGACGGGGAACTTGTGAACCAGACATTAGGCAGCTGCCCCAAGCACTTCTGGTTTCTGGATACTGGACTTGAGAACCACTGCCAATGCCCCTGGGGGAAGGAAGTGAACCAGGACCTCAAAAAGTGGTGAGGGGGTGGTTGGAAGGCACTTAAGCGCCACCTACACCTGCCTTACCTTTGCACCAGAGTCCTTCCTGCTTTCTGAGGAATGGGATGCTCCAAACTCACTTGTGCTCCCTTCACAAAGAAAACAACTGACGTCAGCAGGCCCCCCTGTTTTGTGCTGCTTTATTGCTAGAAAGCTCCTTCTAGCAATATGAATGTATGAATGAATTTTCAATCTGCCACCCTGTAACTTCTACCTCATCTAACATTCAGTGTGACACCATCAAGGATTGAAAAGGAGGAAGTAAAGCTGTTGTTTTCAGGTGCTATGGTTGTGCATTTTAAAACCTGAGTCTACAAACATATTATTATAAGTCGGAGAGCTTAGTGAAGTCACTATATAGAAGGTTAATGTACAAAAGTCAGCTGGATTTCTGTACATGAGTAGCAAACAATTCCCCAGAAAAGGAATAAATAGAAAACATATTTACAATAGAATCACAGAATATCAAGTATTTAAGGATAAATCTAACAAAGTATAAGTCTTCTGCAGTAGAAATTATAAAATTTCATCAAGATAAAAATTTCAAAGACATACATGGAATGGCATACCATATTCATGGATAGGGGCACATGTTATAAAGATGACAATTCTCCCCAAATTGATGCATAAATTCAATGCATTTCCAATCAAAATTCCAACAGGGTATTTCATGGGACGTGCTGGGATCAGGATAAAATGTACACAGAACAATAAAGGACCAGGAATATCCAGGGCATTTCTGAAAGGGAAGTGGGGATTTCCCCACCACATGTCAGGATCACCATGAAATTACAGTAATTGAGGTGATTCAAGGTTATTGTGAGGGTAGACAACTGGGCACCGGGATTGGATAGAAACCCCAGAAGCAGACATACATGTGAGTAGAAGAGAGAGCAAGGTGGGGAGGGGGAAGGAGCTACCCTCAGTCAACAGAGTGAGAAAAAAATGGCTACTCACATCAAAAAAGATATAACTAACTCCACATGGGTTAAGGACATAAATGTTAAAGACAAAGCAGTAAATTCTAAGTGGAAAACATGCATGACTCTCTTTTAGACATTGAGGTTGGAAAAGATTTCACAAGCATGGCACACAGGTTTGGACTATTGTACCAGTCAGTGCCCTGGCAAGAAACAGGGCACACTCAGAACAAATCATTTGTGGAGAATTTTAGGAAAAGATCATTGACAAGGATGTGGGCAGCGTGTAAGGAACCCAATGTAGGATGCAGGGCACACTGGGCGGTAACACCAGGGAAAGGGAGGGACTTTGCAGGAACCCAGAGGGAGCTGTGGGAAGCGGGTCCTGAAGAAGCCGTGGCCCCTGGTGGAGGGACTCACTGACCCTCAGTGAGCGGTGGGGGGACCTGTGGAGTCCGTCCCTGACCTCACCCAGCTCCCAGTCTTGACTCCTGCTGGCACCTCCCAGGGAGGAACCCACCAGAAGCCAAAGTGCAGCTGCCAGGGCGCAGACCACCGTCACACCTCACCTCAGGTGTGAGGGGCTGCAGAGGAGAGCAGGGGCCAGAAGTGACCCGCACACCTGGGAGGGAGCGGTCAGCTGGCCGCACTGGGTTACAGGAAGAACCGCTAGTAAAGACACCCTGGAGAAAGCTGAAAGAGGCTGTAACGGGAGAAGAGGTTGACAACACACACAACTGAATACGGGTGGGGTCACGGGGGCACAGTGACTGCCCAGGAACCAGGATCACAGTCACCCCAATAAAAAAGGGCAAACCCTGTTACCTCGGGTGGACACTTGTTCTGAGGCTTAAGACAAATTAACACACGCCCATCCAGCCGCTGCCACGCGAGGACCAGCGAGGGGAGAGTCTGGGGTCAAGGACCCCCACGAACCAGCTCTGCACTGCAGCCTGGAGGGGGGTGGGCAGGGGTGGCTTCCCCATTGTTCTCACTTCCTGAGCAGTTCCCAGGCTAAGTGCCCCCTCCGTTCCCCACTGCTATAGGCAGGATTACAAGACCACGGCCTCTTCCTGTCCTGGAACAATCCTGCCTGTCAGCCTCTGCCCTGGGAAGGATCCCGAATGCCTCAGAGCTGGAGAAAACCGTGACCTCAGCGGAGAAGATCTCTGGGGACAGGACGGATGCGCCCAGGCCCTGGATTCCTGCCTCCAACTCCAGCTTGGGATTCCCAACATAAGGGTCCCTGGGGGAAGCTCCTTTTAAGGACAGTGGTGTCGTGGGGCCAGCTGGGCCATTCTTGGAGGGGGGGGTGTCCTCTGATGGGGACAGGGCCGGCCCAGCTGGTCCAGGAGCGGGAAGCTGGGAGTCTGCACACGGCCCCAACTCCCCCTTCCCCAGGGACCAGGGACAGTGTCTGGAAGACACAGTGAGGCTAGAAGTGGGCAAAAGTGGTCACCAGCCCTGGCACTGCTCATAGCCTGGACCCCGTCACCATCCTCAGGCGAGTCACATCAGTTCAGAGGCCTGAGGTTTTCAGGAAACATTCTGGATCCCCAGAGCCATGATTTGATGTGTAGACTCTTCTGGCCCAGAAAGAGGGGTAAAGTGCTCATCTTTGATTTCTCTTCGAGCTCAGTTTGATTTGGTGAGCACAGCAGATCTTTACTCCAGAAGCTTCTGGCACAGACGGGAAGTCCGCGTGTGCCCAGAGGTGCCCACCGGGGGGTGTCTGTGCTGCGATGAGCACTGGCCCACACGGACTCACCCACACGTCCGCACACACTCACGCGCCCTCACGCACACAGCAGCCCTGTCCCCCGAGGGCCCTGCCAGAGCTGCCTCCATAGGACCTGCACCCTGAGCCCAGAAGGCTGGCCCCGGTCAGCCCTCTGGCTTCACACACCTTGGGGTTAAAGGTGAAATAGAACAGAAAATAGTTAAATCTGATGGAAGACTGAAAGCTGTGAGGTTTCAGAAGTCCTCGGTGGGGTCGATTCAGAGTTGGTAGCGTTGTGTTCTAGAAAGTGGCCTCAAACAGTGAATCAGCTGTCACTGAACCTCAGCTCTGGGGGAAACAGTCACATTTTTATCAACCAGCCAACAGATGACCTACTTTCTGCCTGTCGCTGTGGAAAGCCTCCTCATTAATGTACTGTTGTGGTGACATGCACGCCGGCTGCGGGAAGCCTGTTCTAACACGGGTTTTCCCCGCGAGGTGCACCCTTGCGCCCAGAGTCCAGCGCTTCAGCCCTGCCCCAGCTCGGGAGGGGGGCGGATTGTTTCAAATGAAACCACCAGCGAATGCAGAAGGCGGGCACCACCTAGACCTTGAAGAGGACACCCCACAGTCGGGGCTGAACCGGGAAGGCAGAGCTGGCCGCTCCATCCCAGCTGGGAACGGGCGCTGGGACTCGAGCTGACCAGCGCTCCCTGCAACGACCGTGGCCAATGACCACGGAAGCACACAGTACTGATCTGTGGCTACAATAAGTCTCAGGGAGTAGGCGAATTTACAAGAGCAGAATTTGTGGACCATGGAACTGAGAGTATTTCCTTTGAAGGAAAACTTAGAGATTAGAAGCAGTATGGCAACAGCTTTATGGGAAGGCGTGTTTCCCCTGCACTTACACCCATCAGAAACCCAGGCCTGGTGGGCCTGGCGGGCAGCGGGCCCCACCCCAAGGTCTTCAGTGGCTGAGAGGCGCCGAGTTCTAAGAGCTCTAACTAAACAAAGGCTTCGGGGAGGTTCTCCAGGAAACAGGCTCTGGGGCTCCGTCCACCAGCAGGAGTCAGTGGGGGCCTGGACACAGCTGTGCAGGCAGACGGGGACGGGCCCGGCTGGGACACCCTTCTTGTGCAACTTATGAAGCGGGTTTCCCCCTGTGTGAAAGCCAGCGTGTGGTGCTGGGTTCAAACACCATCAGGCTCCGCATCAGCTGTGTATCTCTGGAAGGGGTGGGGGGTGGGTTTCAAAGGAACATAAAGGAAAGATTTGTCACGGATGAGTCATCTGCTGCAGTCCCCCGAGACGCTGATGCAAAAATAGTCGGGACTTTTTCAAGGTCACAGTGATTCTCCAGGTCTATTTTAGGGCGAAGTGAGGTCTGAGATACACGAGCACATGGGACTCTGCAGAGGAGAACTGGGTGCTTCCCAGCTCTTCGCCTGGGCTGAGCTGGTATTTAGATTTGGTTTCGGAACATCTTTTATCTGCAGAGCACCTTATGGAGCTACTGCGGGGAAACAGGATTGAAAGCTTGAAGGTTAAGGGCTTCCTGTATAAGCACTTCCGGTAAAAGGACAGCCCAGGTGTGTCCCCCCACCTGGCACCACAGACCTGACGCAGCTGCAGCCGCAGCCGCAGCTGTGAGCCCAGCAGGTGAGGGCCAGCTCAGGTGGCCGCCCCAGGCCGCCTGCCCACCTGCCTGGAAGCCCCGACTTGCTGGCTGGGGAATTCCTTCTGAAAGGATGCGCCTGACCCCACAGTGCCCGTTCCCAGGGACAACCTCGCTGGTGCACGAGGGGGGTGCTGCACCAGACCGGATTCCTCACATAGCTTAGGATCCCCAGGAGGGTGGGAGCCCAGAGCAGGGGCGGTGCTTGGAATCTGCCTCCTGGGACTAACGGCTCCTTGGAGGACACATCTGTGCATTTTAAACGTGCTCCTGTTCCCGGACCTCGGGCCCCTCCCCACATCAGGGTCAGCAGTCACGGGCCACAGCCATTGAGATGCAGAAATTGATAAAATCTGTGTAGGAAATAGTCTCTCAGCTTTTGTTTCCATTCTTTTAAAACAGAATTGTCCCGTTCCATGGAAAGAGAAAGCATAGTTCATGCAGAGACACATCTGTCTGCATCTGAGTCAGCAGGGATGCGCGTGCCAGATCAGCCTCTGACGCTCCGGGGAACAATCTGGCACATCTACCACCCTCAGCAAGGCACTGTGGTGCGTCCACAGCATCTCCTGAGAAGTGTATGGCTTCTGCAGAGATACCCCACCCCGTGTGACACATCTGACTGGCGTCCCTCAAGAGCACAGTCTGATTGGCCCGCACCCTCACTGGGCCTTAAAGCAGCTACTGAAGTGGGAGGACGAAGCCTGCTCCCTTCCAGACCGGATGGCTCCTGCCTAGAGACGCCTGCCTGAAAGCATCCCTCACTCACAAGGAGGGGGTCTGCCTTGGGCAGGACAGAGGCAGGATCTCACCTCCACTCCTCCCAGCCTTCCCCACTGGGACACCCACAGTCTTCAGGGGCAGGCGTTGCTCAGCTGATTGGATCTTCTCCCAACTCTACCGTACCACAAACCCTGTATCTCTCCACCTCTATCCTCTTCTCTGCCCCTACACCTATCCCTATCCCTACCTCCACCTCTGTCTCTCTCTAACCCCATCCCCATCTCCATCCCCATCCCATCCACATCTCCATCTCTACCTCCACCTCCATCCCCATCCCCATCTCCATCCCCATCCCCATCTCTCTCCATCTCAACTTCCTTCTCCATCTCATCTCTGGCTTCATCTCCATCTCCACCTCTATCCTTATTTCTAGCTCTATCTTTAGTTCTTTCCATCTATCTTAATCAAGCAATAAGTGTCCTCAGATGTGGTCACAAATGCTTTGGGGTTGGCAGACCCTGGAAATGGTCTATGATGGCTAAGCCCAGGCTGTGACTTGGCCACAGTCACCCCTGTGGCTACATCCTTGGCTCTGGTGGCAGAGAGTAGGGGGCAAGGGAATTGGTAGGTGGGTGTGGTGAAAGCCTTTGGTGAGCAAGGAGGGAGTGTGGAGCCAGAGTTTCCTGTAGGAGTTGGAAACACCGATGGCTGGGATGGCATGCGTGCCAGCCACGGCAATTTTGATCTGACCCCAGTGCGTCACTCCTCAGGCCCAGCTGAAGGAGCCCCTGGAAAATAAAGGTCACTTTCTTCACCTCCTTCTTGGAGGCATCTGTGCGTCAGAACATAAGTTTGCTTTTGTCTTTACTGAGAAAGCACATTTTGTGCTTCCTGAAAAATGAAACCAGAGAACTTGTTCCACCAAGAGCTGAGGGCAGATAAACAGAACAGCACACAGCAGGTCCTGGGGCAACAAGGCAGCCACTCACGTCCCCGAATGCTCCTCACCAGCTGTGCCCGTACCTGCATCTGCCATTTACCTAAGGTGACCAGCACCCCCAGGCAACCATTGCCAAAGTAAGGTGGGGCCCCCAGCACACTTTCTCCATCATTCACCGTTTCCAGACTTTCTCGTAGTTGCAGCATTAACCGTGTTTCTATTGGCACTGTTTTAACTGAGTTGGAGAAACCAGACACCTCTATTTCAGTGATAGAGATTTCCGATCCCTATCTGGTTTGTTGTTTTATTTCATCTAAGAATTTACCTCTTAGGCAGGAAAAAAGCCGCTCTGGTTCTTGGAACCTCCATCACACGCCCTTGCTGACCCTCTCGGGAACTCTGAGAGGGATTATCTGCCTTCTCAGAGGAAGAGGCAGAGGGAGGGTGTGGGGAGGGAGGGAGGGCTGAGACCGCCGTCCAGGCGGTGGGACCTCCGGACGCTGGGCCTTTGCTCTGTCCCCTGCGGTGCATCCCTTCTGTGCCGGCGTCCTCTCCACTGAAGCTGAGGGCCAGCCTGGCCTGGTGCTCAGGCCCTGTAGCACAGCGGGCAGTCACCTGGGAGCTGAAGGCCCACCGAAGTCGGGCCGCCCACAGGAGTGGAGTCTTGGGTGGAGGGGCCTTAGTGGTTTCACAAGAGCCTGGTGAAGGTGCTGTGCAGCCTGGGCTGAGGACCCTGGACCAAAGGGAGCATGACCTCAGGATGACACAGGGCAAGGTAAGGGCCTCTCATGAAGACTGTGTCGTCACCACCCGCTGGAGGCCAGCTGGAGGTGGGGAAGGACTCCCTCGAGCTTCACCCTGCTGTCATCCTCGGTTAACGCAGTCCCCACGTGGGGCTCATTGCCTCTGTCTCAGTGGCCAACTGGATTCCTTAAGGGTCAAGCTTGGGGGCGCTGGATGCCCGGCCTCGGTGCCATCGCAGGGACTAGCCTGTGTTTATCTCCATGGAGAGACCAGTGACCAGCCAGCATTTCAGCCAAGCCTACCACAAGGGCCTGAGGGATGTGGTCAGAGGAGTGGGTCCCGAGGGAGGGACAGAGGGACAGAGGCCAGTGCACCTCTGCACCTTGATTCCTGCAAAGTGCAGGTCAAGCCAGGCCTGGCCCAGCAGGGACAGGGCTCGGCCAGATGGGAGCAGCGCGCAAGCTTGTGGCCCATGGATCCCTCCTGGGGGGGTGGGGCCTGAGGCGGGAAACAGGCAGCTGGAGAGATGGGCTGAGGCTCCTCAGCCAGCCTCCCATCCACGGGGCGGGAGGCAGGGTAAGTCCCCTCACGGTCACAGAAGCTGCAGCCCCCCCCCAGCTCCCTCCTCTGCCCCCCTAGCACCCGCTCCACCCCCAACGGCTCTGCCAAGACCCTCCTCTTTCGGCCTCTCTGTCCTGTGAGCGTCCTGGGGCCGCAGCAAATTACTACAAACCAGGTGACTTGGAATGACAGAAATTTATCGTCTCACTGTTTGGAGGCCCCAAGTCCAGAATCAAGGTGTCACAGGGCTGCGTTCCCCCTGAGGCCCCGGAGAGGGTCCTTCCTGCATCCCCAGCCCCCGGCGGCTCCGGCCGGCGGGCTCCCGCCTGCACAGGCAGGTCCTCACCTGTCTCCCCCCCCGCGGACCCGCAGCCCTGCCCCTTCCATCTGTCACGTCTCCCTCTGCACCCCTCTTCGCAGTCACTTGTGATGGTCTTCAGGGCCCACCCAGGGAGTCCAGGGTGGTCTCCCCTCTCAAGACCCTTCACTTAATCCCACCTGCAAAGAGCCCTTTTCCAAATAAGGTCACACTCGTGTCCAGGGGGTTAGGACTTGGTGTCTTTGGAGCCATTTTCCACTGAGCGGCCCCTGGCAGTTAAACAGGACTCCCGGGCACTCTCATCGGGACAGAGGACCATCCTGCAGGGCGGCCACTCCCTGACCTCTGCCGGGGCAGATGGGCGCTCCTGCGGGACCTTCGTTCAGGGAGCTCACAGGTCGCACAGAGGCCGGGCTCCCGCCCCTGCCTCTCTGTGGGGCCCATGTCACCCAGCGGAAGGCGGCTCTTTCGGAGGGTGGTTGGTGGCTGAGATCCCAGCTGTGGCCGCCGTGCGCTTCCTCAGGCTCTGGGCTTCTCTCTAGAAGCCAAGCGCGTGTCTGCTGAAACTTTAGTGTCACACAGGTTTCCCTGAACCCGGCCCCGGGTTCTGTGTCTCCACTAAGGACTCTGGTTCCTCATCACCGCAGCGGGTCTCACTGCCTGGCTGAGCTGCGCCCTCCTCTGCACTCCCCCTCCGTGCCCCTGTACCCCTGCCCCCCATTCTGTCTTCAATCTGCGGCTCACGCTTTAGCAGCAGCTGTCTGTGTGACGAAGCATGCTGTGAGGGTGACCGGCACAGGGGGCAAGAACAGGGACCTTCCCTGTCTGGGCCCCGTGGAGCCCCGGGCGCATCCTGTCCTGGGGGCTGCGGGCTCTGTCATGAGTTGAGTCTCCCCTGCATCAAGACCATGAGTGACGCATCTGGAGACCAGGGTGAAGCCCGAGGCTTGGACCAGGCCACATGTGGCCACGTGCTGTGAGAGAAAAGGGGTGGGCTGCACATGGAGGTGGGGAATGTCAGCTGTGCTCCCAGGTGACCCGGATCAGACACGGAGGTTACTGGCTAAAAGGAGAAATCGGGGAAGACAGACGGGAAACGAACCTGTGCTTTCCCTGGGAGGCGGTGAGATCGGGGGTCTGGGGCAAGCCAGACTGCCCCCGATCCCACTCCGCGTCCCCGGGTGGGGTCCTCAGTATCCTCGCCCCCCTGGTGGGGCCGCTGGCTAGAGCCGCATCCACAGCTGTGCGGTCGGGTGGCCGTCGGGTGGGCAGATGCCGGGCTCGGGGCAGAGGGGAGGGTGTGTTGGGGTCTGTGGGGTCTGAGGGGCTTGGGGAGGTGTGGGCGAGGAAATTGAGACAGCAGCTGGACAGAAGGACTCAGAGGGGCCCCGAGACGTGGGCGTAGAGGCGGGGTCGAGGCCAAGGGGCCGACAGGAGTCCTCGGTGGGGAGGCTGCAGGTCACGGCCCTCACGCTGCAGAAGTCAGAGCGGACTCTGTCATGGGTGACCCAGGATGGGGACATTTGTGGAGGTCTGTGGAGCGGGTGGGAGGTCTCGTGGTGACCTGAGTGCCGGGGGCTCCCTCACCTGGACCCCGGGGAGGGTGGGCTGGGTGGGCTGGGAGAGGATCTGGGGGATCTGGGGGAGTCGGGCTTGGACCCTCCCTGGGAGCTGGTTTGTGAGCCCGGCGGGGTCTCAGACCACAGCCCTTTGTCGTGCGCAGTTGGAGCCTGGAGGGCCCAGGCAGCCCCTTTCCTGTTGCCCATGGCGGGTACTGGGGTGAAAACAGCAGGGAACTCTCCCCCTGCAGCCCCAAGTGTCCAGGACTGGCCCAAGGGCTTGTGCACTTGATTGACTCAAGGTCCTCCGTGGGGCTGGTTTAAATTTTCTGTACGAGTCCAGCTCAAGTGACGTGTTTGTTAATGAAGATTGTTTTCTCCTCCAGGTCTTTAAGGGAGAAAAAAGGAGAGTGCGGGGCTGGCTGGAGCCTCTTTCTTCTGTCCAGTCGGGGAGGCTGTGCTCACAGTGAGGGGGTCACTTTCACAGTCCTCTTGGTGGGTAAAGGCCTTTGTATGCTTCCTGGAATGTGGCTTTTATTTTGTAACAAAGCAAATGTTTTAATGTTTGTTTTCCTTTAACAAATAAACATTGGCTCCAGCAAATGTCAGAGAA
Source organism: Eubalaena glacialis (assembly GCF_028564815.1). NCBI lineage: Eukaryota > Metazoa > Chordata > Mammalia > Artiodactyla > Balaenidae > Eubalaena > Eubalaena glacialis. Next base: position 1,180,692 of record NC_083721.1, read on the forward strand.
AATACAACAATAAACCCAACTGTTCATGATTAATGGAGGGAGAGAAATGACCCTCCCCCTCTACCCCTCCCCCAGATCGGTCCCCAAGTGGGTTTTTCCAGGGAAAGTTTCCTCCACGAGCCCTTCAGAACCCGGGTCAGTTTCCGTTCTTTTAAGTGAGAGCTTTCTCCCGGCCTGGGGGACCCTGTCCTGAAGCCCACTAAGCTCCAGGGAGGCCTGACGTCACATCTGTGTCTAAAAAAGCATAAGATTTTTTAGACATAAAAAAGCATACGCAAGTTAATCCCCGGCCCCCGGGCTGCTGGGGGGCCGAAGGCCTTTCCAAGTCACCCCCATCAGAACAGGGGGGCCGGGCCTTCAGATGTATCTCCCTGCTGACCTGGGGGACCCCGCTGAGTGGCAGCCCCCCCACGAAGACCTCCTAGGTTGTCAGAGGGGCCTTGGCCTCAGCCTGGGGGGGATGCCCCCAAACAGCCTGTGTGTCTGCTGATCTGGGTCACCATCTGGAGGTTTCCTCAAGGAAAACCAGGCCTGAACAAGAGCGAAGGATTGTGTGGAAGGAAGCGTGGGCGTCTGGTCTAATCACACCCGTTCACACGTGTACACACACAGGTATGCACGCACACACACACATCCTCACACCCACCCACACAGACACGTGCACACACCAGCAGCCTGGCCACTTGCCTTGGCTGGCGTTCCCGGCTTTCCCAGCTCCCGGCCGCTGTCACAGGAGTCTGGGGTCGCTGTGAGGACGCTGCAGCCCCCAGACCCGTGAGCACGTCCCCCTTTAAGGTGGCCTCAAACAATTCCAGGAGATGGCCCCTCCCCTCCCCTCCCCCATCCCTTCCTCCCCTCCCCTCCCTCCCTGAGCCAAGACAACGAGAGACAGAGACATTCCAAGCTCCACGGTGACACCACCACCACTGACAAAGGGACACAGGAGTATGCAGCAGGCGCGGGGTTTGACGTGCACACGGCAGCAGCAGGGTGGGCGGCCAGCTCTCCCCTCCTTGGAGGAAGCGCAACAGGAACACCTGTGTTGTCAGCCCCTGTGCTGCTCCCGGGCCCATCCCCAGGGGCACTGCTGGCCTCCCAGCCTCTCCCGGGGCCTGTGGTCAGCGATTCAAAACAATCCAGAGCTTGAGTTTCTTTCTCAGGAGCCGAAGCTCATACTTGGGGTGGGCAGAAACCACAGCCCTCCCGATGACCCGCGGGCCCCGTGGAGTCATCCCTCCACCGTCAGAGGCTGAGACCCCACAGGACGCCCTCATCTTCATCCAGGGTCGGGTGTTGGGAGTCTGCTGAGCGACCGCCTCCCTTTTTTCTTCTGTAGCTTGAGGAGGGGTGAAGTGTGGGAAAGAGTTGTCCCGCTGTGATGTTAAGCTCCACGGTGTGACCCCATCTCCCGTGGGGGTCTCGGGCCCTGGAACCTGGAAGCAGCTGAGCAGCTCTCTGGGCTCCACGTGGGAGCGAGAGGGGTGACATCACCCGGAGCACGGACACTCGGGGTCCGGGTCACTGTTCCCTCTCCCTCTCCCTCCTGCAGAGCTCCTGCGTGGGCGCGAGAGCCCTCTGGACAGTGCCCACCTCCAGGGGCTTCTTCCGCTCCGGGCAATGCTGGAGCCTCGTGGTGGCCCCGTGTGTGTTCTCTGGGCCCCATCCCAGGCTGGGGTCCAGTCCTGAGGAAGTGCCACCCTCCTGGATTCTTCAGATTTCCCAAAGCCCAATCCCACCCCTTTGCCTGCCTCAGCCTGACTTGACTTGGTGACCAAGGAACTAGACCCTCTCATGAGGGCCAGGAGCCTGGAGCAGGCAGAGGCAGAGGACGGGGTGATCCAGGGCTGACAGACACCCTGTCCCATGGGAGGCTCTGGGGCATCTGCTGTGGACTGCCGGCCTGTATCCCACAACTTCTGGGGCTTCTGGGGCTTCTGGGGCTTCAGCTCCCGGGGCTCTGGCCACTGTCTCTCCACATGGCCTGCCAGGCCCCTTCCCAAGTTCCTCCTGTGGGAGAGGTCCACAGCTAAACCCAGCTCCGAGGGTTCTGTTGGCCCAGGCCAGGTGGGGAGCAGTGACCACAGACCTTGGTGGGGGGTCGAGAGGAGCCTCGTCCTTTCTTACACCTGCTGACCTGACCTCAGGCCAAGAGGACTGCAGGCCTGTGGACTCATGGCCAGCTGAGTGGGCAGCTCCCTGGGGGAGACCACCCAGAGCTTCTGCACATTACCACAGTGTCTGGATTTGAAAAAGGATGACAGAAGTGGGAGGAGTGTGGGTATCACCCCTGGACTTGAATGAAGCTGGGGTGGCCCTTCTCAATTGGCCAGCTTGGGTGTGACCCTCACAGAGGACCATGGGGTGGGGGCAGCCATCTGCTAAGAGCCTGGCTGAATGTGGTGGCCAAGGGAGCAGCTCTGGGGCTGGACTGTGGGGTCCCGGTCCTGCTCCAGGCTGGTGTGTGCTGTGGGCAGCCATCTGACAAACAGGAGTGCTTGATAACACCTGCCCTAAGGGCTGCTCTGAGGAAGAAGTGGGTAGATTGAAGTGATGGACCACACTCCCCACCCTGGGTCCCCACCTTTGCTGTGTGACTCGAGGTCCCTCATGCTCCGACACTGGCCCAGCCACAGGACTCTCTGGCCACTGAGGTGTCAGCAAAGGTGATGCAAGCAGAGGCTTTAGGGGCACACGTGCAGCTGGGCGTGTTCATCTGGTGTCTCTGCCACCACCATTAGACCATGCCCATACCGGTCTGATGGAGGAGGGGGAGCCTTGCAGCAGTGCTGAGTCCTCAGCCAGCCATCCCTTGCGTGTGAGCAAACCCAGGCAAGATCAGGTAAATTTGAGGAAAAACACACCCACACACCTCAGAGCAAGACTACCGAAAACTAAGACAAAGAGAAAATCTTAAAAGCAGGAACAAAGGCAACTTCTGTCAAAGGAAACCAAGATCACAGCTAACTTTCCTAAGGAAACAATGGAAATCAGAAGACAATGGAAGAGATCTTTGAAGAAAATCAGTTCCACCCAAGAATTTTTTGAGGTCTTACTTAATTTATTTAATTTTTATTTTGAGATAACTTTAGGTTCTAGTCTTTAGCAGAGTTACAAAAATAGTACCAAGGGTCCTCATAGATCCTTCACTGAGCACCCCCTAATGTTAACATGTTACATGACCTTGGCTCAGTGGTCAAAGCTAAGATGTGATCATTGATGCAATGCTGTGAACTAAACAGCAGAGTCTCAGAGGATTTCACCAGTTTTTCACTAATGTCCTCTTTCTGTTCTGGGATCCCATCCCCTCTTTATTATCACATCTCCTTAGTGTCCTCCAATCTGGTCAGTCTCTCAGCCTTTCCTGCCTTCCACGACCTTGACACTCTTGAAAAGTACTGGTTAGGCATTTCATACAATGACCCTCAATTGGTGTTTGTCTGATGTTTTCTCATGGGTTTTGGAAAGACCACACCACAGCACATCGTATCAGGGGACAAGGCCATCAGGATGCCTTGTTACTGGTGATTAAACTTGGTCACTTGTCTTCAGGGCGTCTGCCTGGAGTCTCCAACACAAAGTCTCTTATTTCCCCTTTTGTGTTCTGTCCATCGGAAGCCAGTCACAGAGTCGAGCTCACGCTCCAGGAAAGGGGAGTTCATCTCTGTCTCCTGGAGAGAGGATAAACTGGTTAACGATTCGTGCCAAACCATTGCAGAGCTTAGTATTTTGAGCTATGCAAATGTCCTGCTTTCCTTTAAAGTTTTGCCCACTGACTTTAGCATTTATCAGTGCATCTTGCCTACAGCAATCATTTCTGTAGTATCATAATGATGATTTTCTATTTCCCTTATTTCTTCTACATACATAAAAGATAGTTGATAAAATTAAAAACAGGATAATTAAGGAATTTAAGGAGAGGAGACAGGACACAGAACAGATGGGAATAAGAGGAAATGAACTGTAAGACACTGGTTATGACCCCAAATATCTTACAAATTACATTAATGGCAGCTGAACAAAATACTGTCAAAGATTGTCAGACTAGATTAAAAAAGCAACAAAATCTAATTATATCCTGCTTATAGGGAATACATCTTAAAAAACACAGAAAGGATGAAAGTAAAGAGATGCAAAAATATACCATTCAATCGCTAATTGAAAGAAAGCTGGTGCAGTTACACAAATAACAGGGCTGTGTCACCAAAATGACCCTGCAACACAGTAAGGAGGGAGGTCTTGTCAACAAACGGTGCTGAGCTGATTGATGTCTGTCCGGGACTTTGTCTCACATCACACTGACACGTCAATTACAGATGGATTGCTGCTCTAAAGGTGAAAGGTAAACAACAAAGATCTGGGGATATGACATAAGGAAATGTATAATCATGGTATCCTAAATAGACCAGAAAAAGTGTGTGTTATAAAGACATGTGGAAAATGTGACCTTCTGAGTGAGAGGAGTTACTGTATATATCCTGTCGTTGGACTAACAGAGGATTTGTGTAGAGAACCCGTAAAGTGCTCTTGCAAATCAAGAGGAATCATGTGCACAGCCCAGTAGACACACGGGCATGGGCTTAGTCCCTTCACAACGGGGGAGACCCGTAAGCATGTGGAGCGCTGTTCAGCCTCATGACGCATCAAGGAAATGCAAGTCAGACCATGAGACACTGTCCTACCAGAATGGTTAAAATGGAAAGATGGACAAACCCAAGTGTTGACAAGGACATGGGAAACCAGAGCCCTCACACAGTGCTGGTGGGCGGGCAGATTGCTACAGCCACTCCAGAACACCGGTGGTCACCCTCCTCTAAGGTGTGATCAGCAATTCCACTCCCTGGTATGTGCCCTACTGAAGCACCCACTCAAGTTCACCCAAAGATTATTTATAGCAGCATGACCCATGATCCCCTACGTTGGAGACAACTCAAATGTCCACAGTGGGCTGGTTGCAGTATGTCCATCTGATGGAATTCTGCACAGGACTGAGAGACAACTGCATACAGTTGGACACCAATGTGTGCACCTCGCACGTATACAGTTGGGCAACAGCAGCCATTCACAAGGAGCAGGATGTAAGGAGGCTCCCCCTCAGGTGGTGCAGGTGGGGGCTGGAGCCTGAGGGGGTGCCCCCTTCCATTTCGCGCAGGCGCCTGGCCACGCCCCTCCTTGTGCCGGCCCTGCCCTCACTGCAGCTGGACTCAGGTGATACCAGCCGGCTTCTTCCCTCGCTAGACCACCAGCTCCTGGGAATGGGGACTTTCTGAGCCACTCCACACGGTGTCTGGCACGTCGCAGCTGCTTGGCGAGGATTTCACGAGTGAATTAAGAGAGGAATGTTGAGCCAGAAGCGTCACAGCCAGATTTACTCAATGCTGGTGAGTAACTCCTGGGGATTCTGCTGAATCATAACTTCCTTTGGGCCTGGATGTGCTTTAGATGGTATGTTCTGAACAGATGGAAGTTTCTTGGCCTCTGGGACTGAAACAGTGGATGTTTGGTAGATGCGTCCAGAAGGAAGTGGCTGGAATGTGACTCACGCGGCCCATCTGAGTGCAGAGGCGGTAAACAGCCTCCAACGACTTCTGCTCATTTAGAACCGGAGGAAGTTGGGAGCTGAAGCGTGAACAGAAGGGTGGAGGCTGGCCAAAGTCTGGATGGCCCGATTCTAGCTTTTTCCTCATTACATGGGGAGCCCGTGACAATGTCCCTGGAGCGTCTCAGGCTGACAAAATCACCCCATCAGCATTTTCACCGGCAATCAATTAGGTGTGTCCTGGGCAATCCATGCCCGGGGAGGAGAGCCAGGCCTGATCTTCTGCAGAGGGACGGGGGGTGGGGGGGGGGGGTGGCCCACGGCCCAGCGACAGTAGGTTGGGGCCAGGGGAGGCGCAAAGGCCTGGTTGGGACAGCTTGGGGTTTGCACCGGGGCTGCCTAGGCCGGCACAAGGGTGTTTGAGACGAGAGCGAGGACCCGACCCCCATAACGTTCTTCAGGGGTCACGGTGAAGCTGGGATTCACTCTGCAGCCAAACTGTGCTCCCAAGGGCATGCCTGAGGCTGGCCACATGGGGCCACGTTGACTGCGGCACTGATGGACACGAGGGACAGGACGTGGGGCAGCTGTCTGCTAACAACCAGCCTTGCTCTCCTCCTGTGGGACCCAGGCAGCCCCTCCACCAGCTCAGTCCAGCCAACGATGGGAGGGGACAGGCAGAGCTGCCACAAGCCACCGCCACCCACTCGGTTGTCACAGCCGGTCACTCTGTCCTCGCACCCTCTGGGTTCACAGGAGAGCAGCCCACGATATTCCAAAGTATTCCCCAGTATGTGCTCCATTCCTGCCTGTTCTTGCTGTCTGCAGCCCCTCTTTTTGTGGGAGCTGAGGCCCCACAGTCTTGGAGTTGGGTTGAGCCCCGACTTGAGGAGGGGGAGATGCCAGCCTTCCACAACTCCGAGAAGCCCAGGCTGGGACGTCTGTGGAAGGAGGAAGGACTTCTGGGTTCTGAGTCCTGGGGGAGCTCACAGTGTCACACCACGCCCCGGGAGGGGGACGCCAGGGCCGCAGGACACCCTCCCCCCAACCCCGCCCGCCCGCCCTGGAGTGGAGACCCTGAGAGAGGAGAAACCCAGAATCACCCGGGAGGGTGTGCGAACCCAAGAGAGACCAAGCATTAACCCAGAGGAGACTCGATTGCCCTGAGAGGGCCTGTGAGGGAGCTGAGGGCAGGAATAGAAAATAAAGACCCCCTGATGCACATGTGACCTCTGCACGGAGCTATCAAAGCCACCTCGGGGAAGTGACCCGATGTCCGGGCCCACGAAGCGCCTTTGACCGTGAGCTCGTTGGTTCGGGTGACAAGAGGGAAGGTGAGAAAGTCTCCACTGTCTGCTGCCATTTAATCAGCTTCCGTTTATGCCTTGAGGCTCAGGGTCTGTGACAGACAAATTAGGGACCGGAAGAGGGGCTGTCTTTTCAGTTCCTTTAAGCTTGAGTGGTTTGGGGGAGTTCTCATGGGATGCCCAGAGTTCAGAGCCCCAGGAGATCTGGAAGAAAACCCTCCTCCGTCAAGTCAAAGCCACTTCTGCATTCCGTTCACTTGTACCTTTCATGACATTTGGGTGTTTTATCCTCCACGTGAAAAGTGAAAGTTCTGTGCCCGTGGGTTTGCCTTTCAGCTTTCTTCTGTCTCTGACTTGAGTAAATAAGAAAAACTCGAGGTGCGGTTGCTGGGGACCAGCGGGCCAAGCGTCGTTTGGCTCTGGGTCCTGTGTCTGCTTCATGTCTGCCGCCCAGAAGTTCCCCGTGGACTCAGCGATGGGGAGAGGCCGGCTGGCCAGCCTCCCAGTTTGTCCCCTTTGAGATTCGAGACCCGCAGCCAGGGGCACACGGCTGGGGGCCTGGATGGGCCGCTTTGGGGGAAGAGGCTCCCGCTGGCCCTTGGGGAGATGGAGAGGTAGGGGCGGGAGGGTCTGGCCCCGCTGCCCAACCTCCTTCCTGCCGATTCAGGCGACTCCCTCAGGCCCATGGCCTCGGATGTGTTAGCCACACACAGACAGAAGGGAGGAGGGAAAGGCAGCCTCTCTCCTCAGGGGATTCGGGTCTTTTATGACGGTGGGCCGGGGAGAGCCCGAGGGGGAGGGAGAGCAAAGGTGCCGGCCGCAGGGCTGGGCTGGGGGAGGAAGGTCGGAGCACTTGGCAGGCCTCCAGGCTCAGAGCAGCTGGGCTGGGCAGGTCAGGGGGCCTGGGAACCAGAGCGGCCCTGGGGGCTGAACCAGCCTGGCGGGGGAGGGCACGCTTGGGCCCTTCCTGCCCTGGATGGTGGGGCTGTGGCCCAGAGGGCCGCGCTGCGCCGCGCCGCCCCAGCCTTGGAGACTGAGGCCCCTCCGGCTCCCTGCCCATAGTGCAGGCCCGTGGGAATCCCGGGCCCACCAGGGGCTTCTGTTGTCACTGTCGCTTCCGGCCGAGGGCAGTGGTGGTGCCCTCCTCCCAGGGCCGGGCTCCTCCCAGGCTTCTGCGCCAGCTCCCAGGCGGGCACGCTGCCCAGCGCTCCTTCCAGATCCACGTGCGTGGGCGTGCATGTGCGTGAGTGCGCGGGCACGCGTGTACGTGCGTGTGTATGCGTGCGTGTGCACGTGCACGAGTGCCGGGTGTGAGGCCGGCTACACCTCCCGAGGGGGTCTGTGGGGGCCCTTCTGCTTCACAACCAGAGACCCAAGGAAGTAAGGGGGGCCCGGGAGAGCATTCCTGGGAGCCCCTGAGGCGGGAGGGTGGCCAGGCTGAGTGCAGGGCTTGAGGAGGCTGAGAGGCAGCCGGCCGGCTTCGTGTGGGGCTCTGGCTGGTGAGCGGGATGGTGGGGTTCACCTGGGACCGTCCACGGCGGGGACAGCCGGTCTAAATTGCTGACCCACCACGGCTGTGAAAGGGCACTTGCACAGAAAAGGAAAGGTTCACGCCCTTAATGATGGAAAGGCATGGGCAGAGTCCTGGCCCCCGGGGGTCCAGGCGTGGGAGCTGAGCAGGCAGGGGATGTGGCCCATTGCGAGGCCCAGCCTCGCAGAGCAGGTGCGGGTGTAGGGGCAGGGGAGGGGGGAGGAGGAAGAAGTGTGGCTGCCCTCCGGGCCTTGGAACCCCTGACACTCTGTGTGGCCTCCCATCTGCCGGGACGTTCCTGACCCCCAGGACCAAACGCAGCTGACACGATGGCCACCTTGGCAAAGGTGGGCCCTAGGTTGTGGGGCATGGGTGCCCGGCAGAGGGAAACACGCCCAGGAGGGGAGGAGAGTTTGGCAAAGGCTGTTTACAAGGACTGGTGCAGTAGCCAGGGTTTGCAATGGGAGCGGCTCTGCCTGGGCCTGCAGGCGAGGGAGTGACCAGGGAGGGGGACGCCTTGACCCCTCTCTCCTCCCACTGCCAGGGCTCCATGGGGGACAGAATTAAAACCAAGTCTCTTTCCAGCCCAGGAAACCTCTCCATAAGGGTAGGAGAGGACACGATTCCACGCTGAGCTGGCATTAAACCGAACAGGACGCACAGCAGGGCCGCTGCGGAAGCCACTGCAAAGGCAGAAGGAAACCAGACTCTTCGCAATACGGAGGCTCTGCAGTTGGAGTCCGTGACTCGTTCAGCCCATTCCCCACGCCCCCCGCCCCCCAGGAAACGGGTGTCGGGGAGGCACCTTCCTTGAAGATCACAGTTCAAATAGCTGGCTCCCAGGCCTTGAGGAGACATTCCTGAGTGGTGAGACAGCCCATTAAAAAGATTTACAAACATTTGGAAAGGACAGAGAAAGACATTCTGGAAAAGGAGGGAAGGAGGAGTCTCATCTCTCATTTTCAGCGGGGAGGGGTTCGCATCTGCCCTGGCAGCTCCCACCGGCCAGCCCTCGGGTGGCCCCTGGGCAGGCGAGGGTGTGGGCGGCTGGGAAGGTCTGCACCAGGAGCAGAGGGCAGGGCCCAGACTCCGCTCAGGACGTGGGGCGCAGCCGGCTGCAGCAGGGACCCCAGCCCTGAGAGCATTAAGCCGCGTGGCTGCCGGACTTTGTGAGAGGTCAGTAGGGACCCGTCTGGGGCTACTGCCCAGCTGCTCGCCCCAGCCCACATTCTCTCGCAGGAAAAAGACTAAGGCGCGTTCCTTGTAACAGACCAACATCCAACAAAAACTGCCTCCCCAAATCCCAGGCCTGGGTGTGGAGGCCCAGCAGGCCGTGACTCAGGCCCGGAGTTGGGATGGAGACCTGCACCGTCGGCTGCAGGATGTGGGGAAGGAGCGTCCACCCACACACTGCATGGCCAGTTGTGTTGTATCTTTTCCTGTAAAAGTTGGAAGTGAACTCCCTGACACGGGACATGATGTACTTTGGGATAATGAAGCAGCCTCTAATACTGGAGAAGCGGGTTCTGTGGGTCAGGACAACCTTGCAGAACATCTATGGGGACAGTGGGCCAACATCGGACTTTCTTGCTACCCCATCAGCTAATGGGACACCCTGCCATCTGGCCTGGGGGGCTGTTACAATTTTAAAAAGAAAAGATTTTTGAGGGTTTCTCAACGTTTAAAAACAATGAGAACTCTATGTGTGTACCTAAACATACTGTAGGAGAGCAACAAGAGCCTTTCTTCTACCCTCTTAAGTTCTTTCCCGGAGGCCTGTGAATTAAACTGAGAAAAGCCAGATTAACAGAGGAAAAGGTTTATTTCACATGCACACGGGGGTGGGGTTGCGTCACAGAAAAGACAACTCCAAAGAGGCAGGACGGGGGGTGGTGGTTACACAATCATTTTAACAAAGGGCAGCCCTCGTGGAGAAGAGACGGGGGCGGGGGGGTGTGGTTGTGGGCTGGGGGGTAAGTTGTGGGAAGGTGACTAGGAAACTATGGAAACATGGGTTGTTTAGTGAGGTCTGTTATACAGACTCAAGCCCAAGAATGATCTCCTGAAGACACCTTTGCACATGGAAATTATCTTTATAAAAGGGAAGAAAGGAGGAGAGCAGAGACCCCTCCTGTGCTTGTTGTTTCTTAACCACCTTCAGCTCAAAATAATCTTCATGCCAAAGTGGCATATTTTGGGGTGGCATGTTCTGATTTCCTTCAGTCCAAAATCAGATCAGAGTTTTTAAGGAAAATAAGTTCAAGGAAACTTTGAGGAAGAAAAATCTACAGATTTACCCACAGGCAGCTCTGTGATTTAGCGGGACTTGTTCTCTCTGTGGCCATCGCCTCCAGCTGCCCAGGGCCTTGTGCTCTGGCCCTGGCGGTGCCGGGGGCTATTCCTGTGACCTCTGGTCCTGGGCGCAGTCATCCCAGCTCTCCCTCTCCCCACTCTGCCTCTCAGAGAGCCCGGCCCAGGGTGTTTCTGCAGCTCCCCCCCCGAAATGCGTGAGGATACCTGGGGTGCCCACATAGTGGGGCGTCACACGAATCCCTCCGAGCAGCACCCGAGAGCCAGCCCACCACCCTCACACCCACCGGGCTGCACCTGTCCTGGGCAGGTAGGGATGCCCTGTGGTCACCTCGCGCCTCCTGAAGTCCTGCCCGGTGGGGGCCTGTCAGGAGCGCAGGACGGGGTGTCCCAGGGGTGGCTACTGAAACCCAGCAGGACCCTGCAGGGCCCTCCTGGGTATAAAAGCCCCTCTGTGTCCCCCATTTCTTGTTTGTAGAAAAAGCTTTAGTCTCCTAGGCCTTCCCCGAGTTCCAAAGAGCAGACTCAAGCAGTTACTAATTAGAGAAGTAAGGGACCCAGAAACAAAGGAGAAGCAGTCAATCCAGAGCGGCAATGATAGCTTCAACCATAGTCAATGATGAAGCAGAGTCCTAGCTCCTCCTCAAGGGATACACACAGCAACCTGACGCAGATCTCTGAGCCGTTCTGCAGAAGCTAAGAACCCCCACGCCCGACCCAGAGACACAAGTTTCCCCTCTCGCTGCCCCCGCCTGCCTCTCTGTTCAAATGGCCAAGAGCCTGGGCTACGCCTTCAGGGCCCTGCAGGGTGGGAGGGGCCCCCTGCTCCAGGAGCAGCGGGTGGGCCCCTCAGCTGGAGCGGTGGTCGGGGGCTTCCCCCAAAAGGGGCTCTGGTGCCGCCCAACCCCTCACCCTGCTCCCAAGGGACAGCAGACCCATCCTGCTCTCCAGCCCCCGTCGGGGGTGGACACAGCACTGGATGAGTCAAGGTTCAAGGGTGACGGTGGGGTAAATGCCAGTACCAGGGGCAGCGGGCGAGCAGGCAGGGCGGCTTCAGGGAGGAGGTGGCCCGGGACCTGTGACCCACCCTGCTGGGCTGGGAGTCACCAAGGCCAAGGCTGGGAGGGCTTGGGCAGAGGCAGGCCTGTGTCACCTCCTGCCACGGCCCCGAATCTCACTGTGCCCCCTCGCCATCTGCATGCCCTGCACCAGGGCCCCTCCAGTGTGACCTGGATGTCGAGCCACTCGGCCGGATTCCCTGTGGGTGACCGGGGCCGCACAGGCTGCTGCGGGGCAGCTGAGATGGCAGCAGCGGGGCCAGGGCCAGGCATGGACCTCCCAGTCCCCGGCACACGCCGGCTCGAGCTCCTGCTGAGGTCCTCGGGTGGCAGGCACAGCAGGAGGCATCTCTGTTAAAGGAAGAATGTGGGGCTGGAAGCTGAGAGCGTCAGGGGCCCGCACCACCTGACTCAGACACCCGTCACGGGGCCCTGAGTGCGAGCATGGGGTCCCCAGGCTCCTCAGTGGTCACCGGGTCTCTGCAGCACTGAACTCTGACCTCCTGCTGCCCCCAGGTTCCTGCCTGAGCAGAGAGGGAGGCCAGTCTTGGCCGTGGGCATCAGCCACCAGAAGGCTGCAACTCCCAGCCCCTCACCCTGGGCACACCGGGAACCTAGTCGGGGACCCTGTTGGGAGGTCCCCAGCGCCACCCGCCCTGTGCTCCCACCCCGAACCTGGAAATCCTGACTGGATCCTGAGTCTCCGGATCTGTGGCCCACCTCCACCCTATTTTACAGATGTTAAGGTTTTATTTACCTATCTGGGCGATGTTCATTGAATTAAAACATTTTGCTTGTGACAGTTTTCCCCTTGTAACTTCTTTGCAATTCTCCCCAGATGAGTTGCTTTCAAATCTGTCTGAGTTTCCCTCGGCTGCCGTGACAAAAGACCACACACTTAGCGGCTTAAACAGCACGGGTATCTGACAGTCTCCCGGGCCACGGTCCTGGAGGCTCCCGGGAGAGCCTGCTGCGGCCACCCCGCCCCAGCCTCCATTCTGCTGTCTGACTGCCTTCTCCTCTGTGAGGACCCTTGTGGTCACGTGAGGTTAACCTACGATGATCTCTCGTCCCACCGTCCCCAGCCTTGATGGCGTCTGCAAAGTCGCTTTGCCGAACGATGGCACTTGCTCACAGTTCCAGGGACTCGGGCCAGGGTCTCTTTAGCGGACTTATTCTGCTGACCCCCTGGTTCTAACAAAATTCCGCCATGTCTTATGGAAGCTTTCTGCGGGGGGATGGCTCTGTCTCTCCGGTGACTTATGCTCCCCGACCATCGGCCTCCCTGAACTTCTCTCTGGTTTGAGATGCTCACTTTTCCCTCAAGGCTGGAGGGGGGCGGGGGGGCTCTGCACCCGGGGCTCCCAGCACACAGGGAGTGGGGGGAGAGCTTGGCTGAGTTAACCCCATAAAGCCCCCGATGCTGCGTGCTCCAACGTGGTCCCATCGCTCTGGAAGCCCCCTGCTCCCACCCTGGAAGGGATGAGGGGATGGCTGATGGCTGGTCCAAGGGGATGAGCCTTACAACCATCCCAGGACCGCGCGGCCAGCTCCCGTCTGCAAGGCCACCCTCCTCCACTCTGGGCTTCAGGGTGCTCGCCATCTGAGGGGGCTCACCTCCCCTCAGTGTCCCTGTCATTAAAACATTCCTTTATAATCTCTTGTTAGGTATAAAATAGGTTTCAAAGTCACTTTAAGCTCATAAAGGATTCCTTTGGGGATTGTCTTCATTTCAAAGGGACTCCTTGGTTTCCACCATCCCGTCTGTAGGGGAAGTCGGTGCTGGATCATCGGAGGCCCCAGGGCTGCTGTCCCTCTGGGTCTTCTGGGAATGTCCCCTCCCCAGAGGGGCCTCTGACCCCATCCAAAGTGGCCCCCGTTCACCTCCTTCTATCCCAAGCAGGACCGTCGCTCTGTTCTTGTTTCCTTGTCACTCGCGAGGACGTAGCCATGGGGGCCCAGGAAGCCGGGCAGGGCCGACCCATGTCCCAGGTCTCCCCGGGCCGCCCCCACCCTCCTCAGGAGCTCCATAAACGCGGCTGAAGCCAGTGAACTTTCCAGCATCACCCACCCCCAAGTGGACAAAGGCTCCATGGCTGAAATCTTGTAAAGCTCATAGTACAGTTTAAAAGTCCCCTTTTATCAGACCCCACACACTGTGGATTGCCTGTTCCTAATGGCCTGGTGAGGAGGGTCTGTTTGTTCCCGTACCTTTTCTGGCTGGTGTGAGGGCAGGTGGGGTGCGACCTCTGCAGGACTCGGGGCAGAGCGGGCGCGGCGGGGGGGACAGACCAGGCTTGACCGCAGCTGAGGAGGGCCTTCCCCTGGGGCGTGCAACGTCTGCGGTTTTGGCCCCGGCTGCCAGGCCACCTCTGAGCACGGCCCCTGCCATCTTCACCCAGACTGGCACGCCTTCCCAGGGTCTGCAGAGCTGGCCCCGTCCCCTCAGGGCCTTTGCACACACAGACCCTGCTGCAGGACCCACCAGCCCTTCTCCAGATGCTCATTCCTGCGCTGCCCCAGGTCCCGATTGGGTCCCCTGACATACTCTCCTAGACGGGTCCTAGGGCAGCTGGACGCCTGGTGAATCAGGGCTTCAAATCCAGGCTCTGAGCTTCCCAGCCGAGGGGCCTCCTCGTGCCTCGGTTTCCTCCCCCGTCTGATGGGGATGATGGTAGCGCCTATGACGGGGTCGCTGTGAGCGCTGCATTAGCACCTGCACCTACTGGAATTAAATACAGGCTAGTGCTGAGCTGACCCACTCCCCCCCCCCGCCATGAAGCTCTCGTCCGGCTCTGTGCCCACGGCCAGTCCAGCCCTGTCTTGCGCTGAGGAGTCCGGTGAATGGAGAAATGGCAGGACCCGGGGATTCTGGCTCTGATTCGAGCGTCCATCTCCGTCCTGGAAATGGTTGTGAATCAGGTCCTTGCCTTGCTCAGAAGTGGTGTGGAAGTGGCCCCGGGACAGTTGTGGTCACCCCTGGCCCGATCTGCTGGCAGGAGGGGCCTACTGGTACCCACGACACTCACAGCAGGGAGACGGGCTGGACGAGAAGCAGGCCTCGGCGGGTCTGCGTACTGACCCTCAGGGAAGGCCTCCCTGCTCTGGAGCCTCACCGGTCCGGTGACATTTGTTGGCGGAACCCCTCCTGGGGTCCTGGGCCAGTCCTCGGCTGCCCCGGGGGCCCTCCCGCCTGGGGACAGGGCTCGGGAGAGCGGCCACAGGACCACGAGGAGCTCAGGCCAGCTCCCCCACTCAGCCGGGATGGTCTGTGTGTGTGACTGTTACATATGGGCTTCATTTACACCCATGCTGTTGTTTACATGATGGATTGAAAAATCTGAAAACTGCAGATACCAGGCGATTTGACTATTCTTTCCATATTTGACAGGAGATAAGCTAGGACTCTCTACCCACCGCCCATAGCTGCCACAAGGATGGAGAGCTCACCCATGTCTCCCATGACACCCTCTGTGCCCGGCAAGTGCCCGGCACCTGCGTCCGTGGGCGAGAGATCTGAACTCTCTGTAGAGAAGTGCGTGTGCACCCGGAAAGCATCATTAACAGGGAGACCAAACGCGAGGAACTGGACATTCTTTCTCTGTGAAAGAACATCTGATTGGAAAAAAATGCAGCTCCAGGGACCTAAGGTCAGCTTTGAAATGTGCAGCTTCAGCTCGTTCGACAGCAAAACAGCCTCATAAGCACGGAGCCGGGGCCTTGCTTGCTGTGCTTGTGAGCATATGGCCGCCTCCTTGAGAGAGACAGATTTTGTCCCTGATTTAACTGCTCTTCTTTTTTTTTAGTGTTTATTTTGAAATAATTTCAAACAAAGAAAATTCAATAAAAGTTGCAAGAAGAGGGGACTTTCTGTGTAGCTTAACTCTGACTTACTGATTTCCTACATTTTATCCCATTTCCTTCAACACTCACACTCTCTCTGAAGAGCTTTTAGAACCAACGGAAAGTAAGAGGGAGACCCCATGTCCCTTCGCCTGTGAGTACCTCAGTGTGCGTCTCCTGGGAGCATGGGCTTTCCCCCACAAATCCTCAGGGCAACTGTCGGATAATATAACACAATCATATGGCCAACAGTCCCTGTTCAGCTTTTGCCAAAGTTCCAACAGTATTCCTTCCCATCGGGGGTAATGTCCGGGAGCTCACACTAAACTTGGTTGTCACCTCTCCTCCAGGTGCTGGGCCCTTCCTGCCTCTTTCTGGCATCTGCTATTGGCTGAATGTAAGGTGAGAGCCGGTGGGCAAAGGGGAATTGTTGTTTGTAGAGTCTCGGCCTGGCAACCCCAAGGTGAGAGCAGCGGGCGGGCGGGGGGGGTTGGGTGGAAGATGGTCCCTTAGTAACAGACACACTTTCCAAATTGTGTGCCTCTGGTTTCTCAGCCTCCCTTATTGCATTGGCTGTAATTTCCAGTACAATGTTGAATAGCATGGTCAGAGCACTCAGCCTTGCCTGTTCCCAGACTTCTGGTGTCAACATTCTGTACTTCACCAGGAAATGGGATTTTAGCTGTAGGTATTTCATGGAGGGACCATATCAGGTGAGAAGGTTCCACTTTATTCTTAGTCTATATAGAGCTTTTATCATAAATAGGTGTTAAATTTTTTTTTAAATTTATTTATTTTATTAATTTATTTTTGGCTGTGTTGGGTCTTCGTTGCTGTGCGCAGGCTTTCTGTCTAGTTGAGGCAAGGGGGCGCTACTCTTCGTTGTGGTGCATGGGCTTCTCATTGCAGTGGCTTCTCTTGTTGTAGTTCACAGGCTCTAGGCATGCGGGCTTCAGTAGTTGTGGCTCGCGGGCTCAGTAATTGTGGCTCGCGGGCTCTAGAGCACAGGCTCAGTAGTTGTGGGGCACGGGCTTAGTTGCTCCGTGGCATGTGGGATCTTCCCGGACCAGGGCTCAAACCCGTGTTCCCTGCATTGGCAGGTGGATTCTTAACCACTGCGCCACCAGGGAAGCCAAGTGTTAAATTTTTGTTGAATGACTTTTCTGCATTTATTGATGATTATATATTTCATTTTTTTATTCTACTCATATGGTGAATTACATTGACTGATTTTTAAGTATTAAACAAATCTTGCAAATTTGGGCTAAACTATGCTTGATCACACATTGTGGTTTCATTTTACATGTATCACTGAATTTAATTTACTAATATTTTGTTAGGTATTGTATTTTGTATCTATGTTCATGAATGTTATTAATCTCTAAGTTTCTTTTCTTACAATGTTTTTTGTCACGTGTGGGATCAGGGTTATGCCAGCCTCATGAAATGAGTTGGGAATTGTTTCCTCTTCTATTTTCTGAATGATTCTGTGTAAGATTCATAATATTTCCTCCCTAAATCTTTGATAAAACTCACAGTGAAACCATCTGTGCATACGGTTTTCTTTGTAGAAAGTTTTGATGAAGAATTCAATTTTCAGAGATAATCATAGGTCTATTCAGATTTTCTATTTCATTTTGTGTTAGTTTTCGTAAGTTGTATTTTTCCAGAATTTGTGTCACCTAAGTTGAATTTATTGACATAAAGTTGTTCATAACATTTATTCATTCTCTTTTTATTATTTGAAGGATCTGTATTGATATCCCTCCTCTAATTCTTGATCTCTGTCTCTTCTGTTTTTTTAAAAGTCTTGCTGTAGAGTTATCAATTTTTACAATTTTAAAAAAATCAATTTTTGCTTTGTTAATTTTTTCTGTTTGTTTTCTAGTTCATTACTTTCTGTTATTATTTTTATTATTCTTTTACTTTTTTGTATTTAATTTGCTTGTCTTTTTCTAGCTCCTTATGGTGAAAACTTAGATAATTAATCTTTTTTGTTTGTTTATATCTAATGTAAACATTTAAAGCTATGAATTTCCCTCGAAGCACTTCTTTGGCTGCTTTCTATAAGTTCTGACATGTGTACCTGTGTGTATGCACATGTGTGTACCTATATGTATATGCATACCTGTGCATGTGTACCTGTGCACCTGCATTTGTGCGTATGTGTACCTGTGCACATGTGCATGTATGTGCTCATGTTTGTGTATCAGTTTGCTAGAGCTACTGTAACAAAGTACTACAAATGACAGCTTTAATGACAGAAATTTATTATGCCACAGTTCTGGAGGCCAGAAGTCTAAGATCAAGGTGTCAGCAGGGTTGCTTCCTTCTGGGGTCTCCGAGGGAGAATCTGTTCCAGGCCTCTCTTGTAGCTTCTAGAAAATCCTTGGGTTTCCTTGGCTTGTGGAAACATCACCTTGGTCTCTGCCTTCATCTTCACATGGCATTCTCCCAGTTGCATGCCTCTGTCCAAATTTCCCCTTTTTATAAGGACACAGTCATATTGGTTTAGGGTCCACCCTCATGATCTCATCTTAAATTGATTATCTGTGTTATGGGCTGAATTTTGCCCACCCCCAATTCATATGTGGAAGTCCTGACCCCTTAGCACCTCAGAATGTGAACTTATTTGGAGACAGGGTCTTTAAGGAGGTAATTAAGGTAAAATAAGTTCACTGGGGGTGGGTCCTGATCCCGTATGAATGGCATCCTTATGAGAAGAGCAGATGAGGACACAGACACACACAGAGAGATGACCATGTGAGAACACAGGGAGGAGACGGCCATCTACACACCCAGGAGGGAGGTCTCGGCAGAAACCTGCCGCATTACACCTAGATCTCAGACTTTCGTCTCCAGGACTGTGAGAGAATAAATGTGTGTTGTTTAAGCCCCCCATTTGTGGTGTTTGTTACAGCTGCCCAAGCTAAGACACCCTATAAAGACCCTATCTCCAAATAAGGTCACATTCTGAGATATTGGGGGCCAGGAATTTAATATGTAAACTGGCGGGGGACACAATTCAGCCCATGACAGCATGTATATGTGTGTACATGTATACATGTGTGTATGTCTATGTGGGGAAACCACATGACTCTGTGTATACAGGACACAGGTGAAGAAACTGGGTCCAGTGCAGTGATGGAACCTGCTGTGGAAACCCAGGAGGCTGGGCAAGTGGCCTTCCCCTTATGGTGCCCCCACCCCACCCTGAGGCCTCAGCTGCCACTGCTTGGCCCCCACCCGTCCTGGAGGTGACTTTCCCACGGACTGCTGAGGTCAGGTGATGGGTCCCTGCCGCCCTGGCTGTGGGCACCTGGACAGGCAGTGGGTCACCCACCGCAGCTGGGGATGGGCCCCACGGGCAGGAGCGTGATGATGCTGTAGAGGTGACTTCTGGGCACCAGGACAGAGCTGTGAAGCTGAGAGCCAGAGGAAGCTGGTGAGAGGGGCTGGTGGGAGAGTCCAGCCGAGGGCAGAGCCTGAGGGGACCAGGGGCAGGACGGCAGGGCCAGGGTGTTGGGTCAGGACGGCTGGTCCTGCTCTGGGGTCTGGCCTCCTCTCCCCCGGTTTCTGACATTTTTATTTCTGGCGTATCCTCCGCAAGGCCCACAGGCCCCCAGCACGTGTATGGCCGCTTTGGAGAGAAGGCAGGGCCTGGCCTCAGGTGGTGTCCGTGCAGAGGGCACGGGACTGACTGATGGCCAGGGGCTGCCCCAGACCAGCCAGCTGGCCACGGCCCAGGCCACGCCGTGTGGGACCAGGAGGAAATGGGTCCCAGATGCTGCTGAGTGGGCTGGGTGTGAGTCTCCCGATGTATGGAAAGAGGAGGTTGGCTGCAGTCAGCTGGTCAGCGTTCCAGGGCTGTGCCCCCGGGGTCACCTTGTGGGAGGAAGGAAGTGGTCCTGGGAGGGGCAGATAAGCCCTCCTGCCCCCGCAGGAAGGGTGGGCCACGCACGCTCCATCTGGACCCTCCTTTCCCCAGAAACCATGGGCCCAGGTTAACCCCAGGGCACCTGTGGGGGTGGGCGCAGAGGTGAGCTGGCTGGCATGGCTGCACACAGACCCAGTGCACCCCCAAGGCAGGGCTCCCCACTCAGCCTCCTGGGCCAGGGAAGGGAGTAGGATCCCATCCAGTGCCCCCAGCACTGCAGGCAGGCAGGTGGCAGACGGGGAGGCCTGGTCTCTGCTGGCCGCAGGTCCAAACTGCTCAGGAGGCCCCAAGTGTGAGCTGATCGCTGGCCCAGCACGAGCTTCAGGACCCCACACGCCAGGCTGGGGGTCTTTCACCGTCACTCAGAGAAGTTTGCTGGGTTTCTCTTATTTCTCAGCAGCTGCCTTCCTGGGGTGGAGGGAGACCTTGTCTGGACCCCCACCTGCTGCCGCCGAGCCCTGGTCCTCACAACTCCCAGAGTCTGGAAGCCCCTTTCTCACCTCTCCGGGGTCCTCTTGGCTCCCCAGTTCGTCCTGGCAGGTCCTTGTCCACTGGAGCCCAGAGTTCGTGCAGCCAGAGAAGAGCCACAGATGCCCGGGGGGAGGATGGCCCCTCCGGGACAAATCATCCATCCAGTCTCACCGCCTCCAGGCAGTCCTCCACCTTGAGGCTGTCTGTGTGCCCTTCCTCTGTGCCAACTCACCCCTTGTGTCTGCCCAGCCACCAGCCCCTTACGACACTGGGCTCTGCACCCGCGGTCCCTACTCCGGCTCCTGACTTCCAGTCGCCTCTTGTCTGATAAAACCCTGCTCTTCAATCCTGTGAGTTTTCTAGCAAAGTTCCCTGTTTATTGGTACCCAGGCGAGGTTCTCTCCAGCTGGTGCTTTGATCAGTGTCCTGGGAGGTGTGAGGGGGGAAGGTGGATGGCAACTTTTTCCCCACTGGGACCTTGCTGTGTGTCTCTCCCCACGGGATGAGGGTCTGGGGACCTCCAGCCTGAGGTCTCCCGGAACATCCATCTGCATACAGCAGGCACTCAGCGCTGCTCCACTGAGCTGTCACAGGGTGAGTCACCGCCCCACAAGGTGCACCTTGGCCTGATTTTAGAGGTCCTGCCTGGAGGATCCGAGTGTCCCCAGACCCGGGAACTGGGCACCAGTCGATGATGGCATCTGGGGATGTGGTACGGAGCTCTGCTGTGGGTGTTGAGGTTCAGGATTGTGACCTGGAAATCCTTGGGACCAACTTTTCTTTTGACTGGAAAGGGTGCAGAGTGGCCAGAGCCTTCGAGAACTGGGGGACTGGCCAGGCCCCCAGTTCGTGCTCTCCGGCTGCTCCCCCGAATTTCCCGGGATGACAACCCCTTCACCTCTGCCCTCTGGCACCCCTTCCCCAACCTCACGCCCACAATCCCAGCCTTGTTGCTCCCCAAACACAGCAGAGCTTCTGCCCTAGCAGGGCCACCCGGGTGAAGCCACCGGGGATTGAGGGAGGCGCCACTTCCACCTGGAGGGGAGCCCCCTGCCCGGTGCAAGGCAGGGCCCTCCCTGGAGGGACACAGGTCAGGACCAGGAGGGAGTGGGAGTGGCCCCACTGGATCCGATGTGGCAGAAACCTGCCTGCTTGTCCTGAGCCCGGGGAGCGTGCAGGAGGGTCGAGGGCTCCGGCTCCCGAGGACACGCTTCCAGCCCAGTGCAGGTGGGCAGGCCGGCGTCGGGTCCCGGGCTGTGTTTGTGAATGCACATGTACGTGTGTACAGTAAGTGCAGGTGTGCGTGTGTGTATGTTTGTGGTATGCGCACATGTACATGTGTATAGTATAAGGTATGAGCATGTGTTCATGTACGTTTAAAATTCAGGGCCACTCACTTCAGTGATGTGGAAATGAGCGTAGACAGAGCCTCCAGAGTTTTCCTCAAGCGGGTCGTGTCCCCCCTCACTGGCTCAGAGAGACAGGAAAGCCCCCCTGTCCTCCCTTCTCCAGGGCTGCATGTGCCCCGGGCTCGTTAGAGGAGATGCTGAGTCCCGGCAACTTGGAGGGTTCCAGAGTGATGTGCACACACACACACCAGCACATGCACGCATGTACACACACACACATGCACACACACATGCACACACACATGCACACATATGCCACAGATCCCACTGCTGACAGCCGCGCAGAACGCTGCCCCGTAAGCCCCCAGGAGGTGCAGAAAGGCACTTCCTCTGCAGAGGGGGTGTGCGATGGGATGGGGGATGCAGCCCAAACCACAGCCTGCCCTGCTCCCAGAGGGCGGGAGGGGCCTTCTGGTCCGAGAACATCCGAGGGTTGTGAGTCGGTCCTGCTGCTGGTGCTAAGACCTGGTCAGTCTCGCTGATCGGTGGTCCCTGACGCTCGGGGATGCGGGACCCCAGACCCCTCCCAGCCCCCGTCAGGGCAGACATGGGGATCAGCCCATGGCTGCTCGGGGTACCCATCTCCCCCATGTTCGCAGTACATGGCGTGGAAACCTGGGTGTGGGGCGGGCAGGGCTGACTCCAGTGCTTGCTGGTGACCCGGGCAGTCTGTCTGTCTGAGACACGTGGCCCTGGCTGCTGGACCCCAGGTTCACATGGCAGAGTCCATGGAATTGGACTCAAGCGACCACAGACCAGGTGCTGTGTGTCGGGCAAAACCCCCGTTCACTCCTCAAACCCCCCTGCTGTGAGGAGGGTCCCATTTTACAGACGAGGACTTTGAGGCCCAGCAAGGTCACGATCTTGCCCAAGGTCACACAGCGGAGGGGAGGTCAGCGGTTTGGAGCGTGACCCTCTGGCCCTGCACGCGGGGCCTTCACCTCCGCGCTGCCTTGCTCCTGCCCCAAGCCTCCCAGCAGGCTGACGCCGTGGTGTCTCGGGTCTGAAGATGCTGGTGCTCCTGCAGGGGCCCCTGGACACCCCGTCCCTCGATGGGCGACCCCTCCGGAAGGGAGTTTGCGACCACCCAGGGCCCCGGGGTCTGGGCCCTCCACACCCCCTTTGGCTCTTGACCCACGCATCGTGGGGAAACATGATTCATAACCTGGACTGATGGCAGACCACCACCGAGTTTGATCAGTAAGTCCTATTTCCTTCCACTTCTTTTGCTCAATGTCCTTCTTTTATCCACTCTTTCATAATTCTTAAAGCTTTTATTAGGAAAATGAACCCCACGTGTGTCCCCCTGTGGCACATTTTCAGTCAAATTAGGGACGCCACGTCACTTGCAGCCGTGATTACCATGTGTCCCGGGAACGACTGTTCCGTGAACGACTGGGCCTGTGCCCCATGGGAGCCCCGTCTGGATTCGGTCACTGTGGCCACCTCGTGTGGTTTCAAAACGTCCTCTGTCCCCGCACTTCCCGAAAACCGGGGCTGGGTCTAGAGTCCCGATTAGATTGGGGTCAACAGGCAGTGGGGACCCCCTCCTGCTGCGTCTCTCGGGGGCCCCGATGTGGGTTGGGTCAGCCTGATCCACACGGCAGCCCCCCGACCCGGAGCTTTTGGCGCCGCTCATGGCACGTTGGCCTCCCCCATACTGCACGGCGGGAGCAAAGGGTAAGTTTCTCTTCCCGCCATTCCTTCTGAACTTACCAGCTGGAAATCCTCTAAACAGCTTTGTCCTGGAGCCAGGCCGCTCCTGCAGGAAACCAGGGCAAACTACTGGTTTGTTCTTTCCTTGCCTTTTCTTTATTTGCCGGTCTTCAGAATCTCCGCGCCCTGACAGCTTGCGAGGGCCACGGGAGATTTTAAAGTTTTAAAAACATTTGATATTTTGCAAACCGTTGCTGCCATTGGTCTATTTGATGCCAAATGCCCCAGTTTTGGCCAGGGTGGGGGCCTTTCAGGCTGGCACCTCGTCCGTCTAGCGGGACCCCGGGTGCTGAGAACACCCTGCTTGCAGGTGAAGAGCATTCAGGGCGCTTCCTGTCCCGCCCAGCCCTGCGCTTGGTCACGTCTCCAGAAAGCCCTGGTCCTTATAGCAGGAAGAGGTGCGTGGAGGGCACAATCTGGGTCACCATCCAGGAGCAGAAAGGAAAAGACCTATTCTTTTTTTTCTTTTTAAAGATTTATTTATTATTCATTTATTTTATTTATTTTTGGTTGCATCAGGTCTTAGTTGCAGCACGTGGGATCATTGCTGAGGTATGTGGATCCCTTGTTGCGGCGGGCAGGCTCCTGTGGCGTGCGGGCTTCTCTCTAGTTGTGGCACGCAGGCTCCAGGGTGTGTGGGCTTGGTAGTTTGCAGCACTCAGGCTCTCTAGCTGAGGCGTGCAAGCTCAGTAGTTGTGGCTCATGGGCCCAGCTGTCCCTCGGCACGTGGGATCCCAGTTCCCAGACCAGGGATCGAACCTGGGTCCCCTGAATTGTAAGGCAGATTCTCTACCACTGGGCCACCAGGGAAGTCCCAAGACTTATTCTTATAAGAGAAAAGTACAGTGTGAGTCCAAGAGTTTATACTGACACCTCTGATTCGAATGCAAGAGTTTTCTCAACTTCTTTGATTTTATATTTGTATCTATTTTTCTCTAATCCTGAAATCTTGGTTCCTAATGCCATTAACATAATATTTTTTGTTTTCATCCTTACTTGTTTTATTTGAAACTGTATTTTTGTAGTTTAAAGTTAATAAAAGCAGTATTATTGCCAAAGATTGGATTATGAACGCAGTTTAATATTTCTGTATGATTCCTTTTATCCTTATGACATGTGCCATTAGGGGTGTATACTCCAATTCCTTGTATTTAAAATTCAGGAGAAACTATTCTCTGTGTGATTAAGCCACCAATGTGATATAAAATTTGTTCATTTGTTATGGATTTTTAGGGATTGCTTTTTCATTTTTGTTTACTTTTATAACTGAATTATATATTTATATGATTCCCAAGGCAAAACTAGCAACCAAGGCTTACTCAGTCTAACCTGGCTTTCTGGCCAGAAGGCCAGTTCGGCCAGCAGGGACCACGGCCTCATGAGCCCATGGAGGACATCTGAGAGGTCCCTGCTCTGGGGATGGCTGGACTGTCACCTCAGCCTCTAACTGTCATCATGGACGTTCAGTGCCTCTGCTGGGACTTGGTTCCCTGTGTTATTCTGTTTAACAAACACACGGTGACTGCTGAGCTGGGCCTGTGAGGGGTCACGGAAGCCCAGAATCAAGTGAGATACAGAGCCTATGTGATAACCCCAGACAAGCAGGTGGATTCCAAAAGGGGAGCTCGGGTCCCCATCACCCTGCCTCTCCCAGCCGCCAGTGTGGTGCAGGGCATGGGCAGGGCCAGAGGTTGGACCAGCTGAGCCAATGGCTGGCCACAAGGAGCCTGAGTTTGCTCTGCTATGAGCCCTACTTTCCTCATCTGCCTCTAAATACAAACTCCTTCCAGCTGACCACCGATGAGCTGGACATTCCACAGGCCACTTTGTAGACACCAGAAAAACCTCCCAGAGCTTCTGCCATTAGCTGAACCTGGATGTGGGTAGATGGGGCAGATGGTTAAGTGTACATGCGCAAAGGCCGCTAGGCCGCCAGCATCGTCACGGAGGGCTCTTGCACATCACTGCAGCTCCCGTTCTCATCCTTGTGACTGAATTAGAACAGCTCTGCCGTGGAGTGCTGAGCCCGGAGTGGGTTCAGAGGATGGCTGTGCCGACCCAGGGGTGCGCCCGCTGACCACGAAGCCCCCTGCCTCCTTCACCTCCTCGGAGGGCATGGGGCCCTCTCAGCCCCACCCGATGCACCCACCACCGTCCAGATGTGGGTTCCTCCCACAGTCCAGGAGATGTAGACCTGTTTTTATTCCGTTATCGGGCTGTGGCAACGTTCATCGATTAACATTGGGGTTGTTGCCACTCTTTGCTCTGCTACCTGACGCTGTAATTAAAGTCCTTGCACCCGCCTACATCCATCCCCACCATAAGCTTCCACACTCTCTGTTCTATCATCGGCTTGGTTTGGGTTGGTTCCGTATCCTTCCCACCCGTGAAGGATGGAGACTTTGTCCTGTTTACTGACAGACCTCAGGGTCCAGCCCTGGAGATGTCCCCACCACTGCAGACGCCTGGAAGCATCATTGTTTTAGCTCTCATGTTCACACCCACAACCCACCTGGGAATTTATTTCATTTTTCCATGTGGATATTTAATTAACCTGGAACTATTTATTAAAGAGGTCTTCCTTGTCTCTTGCTCTGTAATCCCAGTTTATTATAAATCAAGTGTCCAACATATGTGTGTGTCTTTATGTGGACACTTCATTTCATCTCATTGATCTATTTTTCACCTGTTTTCCATCTTAACTTCTGGAGCTTTGTACTGAGTCTTGGTATCTGGTGGTGGAGTCCCTAAGTTTGGTTTTCTGCAAGATTGTCTTGGCTATTATGGTCCCTTTGCATTTCTACGTAAACTTCAGAATCAGCTTTTCAGTAGCCCCACCCACACATGCACACACACACCCCTGCTGGGATTTTAATTGGGATTATAAGGAAATCGATAAGCACATTTTTATATCTTTATAACATTTGTCTTTTAATCTATGAATATGTCATAAACCTTCATTTATTTAGGTCTTCCTTAATACCTTAATAACTGTTTTAGTTTTCAGAATATTTTGTTAGGTTTATTACTAGATATTTGATGTTTTTGAATGCTATTGAAATGGTTTCCTTCAGAAATTCTCATTTTCTAATTGTTTGTTGAAGGTCTATATAAATACAATTGACTTTTGTATATTTATCTTGTATCCAGTGTCCTTCTTAAACTCACTTTAAAAATACAGCTTTATTGAGATATATTTCACATGCCATATAATCCAGCTATTTCAAGTGTAAATTTTTAGCATATTCACAGAATTATGCAATCAACACTGCAATCATTTTAGAATAGTTTTATTACCCTCTCCTCAAAGAAACCTCATACCTTTGCTAAATTCACTTTTAATCAAAGCATTTATCTATAGATTCCTTAGGGTTTTCTATGTACAGAATCAAACTGCTATGCTTGTGGTTGTGAAGCCTGCAAGCACCTGTAGAAGTAAAGGTTTAGTAAAAACACGCATCTGCTAGTGATGGAAACAAACTGTGCTTAAGAAGAGCCTGAGTTTGCATATGTGCTGATGTGAACAAGGCAGCCAGAGCAAAGTGGGTGGCACAGCGCACGCTCGTGTGTGTGTGTGTGTGTGTGTGTGTGTGCGCGCGCACTTCTAATCTTAGGTATGGATTGAGAATCAGTCAGGTATGAACAGCATCAGGAGGTTTGAGTGATTCCAGTACAAGCTCCCAAGGGCCTCTCCTGCAAAAGCATCTCTGGATACACCCCCTCCCTCCCCAAAGAAGATTAAACCTGCCAGGTCGCGGGAGACTGATGGAGACGTGGAATGAGTGTGGCCAAGCCTGGCCCCTCGCCTGTGCTGCCGGCAGGTGAGGGGCCTGAGCAACCTCAGCACCTGATGGCCGGGGCAATGCCGATGGGGTTCGTCCATCTGGAGGAACCAGAGGGCCTTCCAGCCTCGTTCCCCGTGGCCCTCAGCAGACGGGCTGCTTCACAACCCCCAGGTGCCTTCAACAACTAAGAGATAAAAGTTCTCTCTGCCTCAACTATTTTTTCTGCACCAACCTCAGGTACGTTGGGAATGAAAGACACTCTGTTTAAGAAAATTTCTGCTGGAGTAAGGGGCACATGGTATCCCAAAGCTTGTGCTTTTCAGGGGAAAATCACATCGATAGCAACGCAGGAATTTTCATTTAGACAAGTTCGCATGGTTTACAGCTGTGATGTTCACACTGGTATAAAGTGTCAGGTTTTAAGAGCTGAATGTCCAGGGACACCTGGGCAATTCCCTCCAGTGCGGGGAAATCCCCCACTCGCCAAGTCCTTCCTTCCTGCCCTCCCTCCTCCTCTCCCGTCCCCTGTCCTGGAACTTCCCACGGGAGGTGAGCAGAGGCCGCGACTCTGGCTCCAGCCTGGACCAGAGCTCAGCTTTCCTTTGTTTCGACAGAGCTTGCGCTTTCTAAGAGGAAGAAACGATGCTGAAACCTCAGTTTGAAAGACGATGGACTCCTGGACTCCTGGACGCTCGCACAAGTAAACGAGTGAGAAAATGAAGAAATGGGTGGACAAATGTTTACACAGGAAGAGACTGTAAGTTTCATCTGTTTCCATGTGAATTCCAACCAGTAAAACTAAAATGCTCTTATGAAACAAAACCGTTTTGAATCAAAGGTCCTGCTTTGAGTATAAGCTTACACTCAGAAGAAAAAAACAGCTTCTGAGCTACTCGTCTGTAAATTGGCACACACCACGAGAGATAAGATAACGTGCTTCTGGATGTGTGCCCGAGATGCAGGACAGTGGCTGGTTGTGAAAACATTTCCTTCCAAGGCTAATGTTTTCAGAAGGAAAAACATGGCAAAATTTATTACTGTGACGTTTAAATCTCTGTTAGGCCTGATTTAATTTTTAACCTAATAAAAAGGACCCAAACTAGTGGACACATCATTATACATTTTTCAAAACCCAAAGAATGTCTGTCACAAAGAGTGAGCGCCAAAGTAAACTATGGATTTTAGTATGATTTTAGTTTATAATAATGTGTCAATATCACTCTCGGTTGTATCAAACGTAGCACACGGAGGTCACTGAGCAGGAGGGGAGCTTGCCTGCCTGCAGGGCCGGGACCCGTGGGAACTCTGCTCTTTCTACACGCTTTATCTGTAGACCTAAAGCTCCTCCAAAAATAACCTTTACTCATTTAAAAAAATTTAAAGGAGCCAAACCGCAGTCCACGTCTCTAATAAACCCTATATATTTTCTGTAATAATAATATTAATCATTTTAAATGTCAAATTTGGAGTCTTTCATGTCAACTTTTGGAAACACATGGTCTAAGAAGCCTGGCATTTTAGCAATTCCCTGTTTGGTCATTTTCCGACCCAATGCTGCTAATTAAACATTTTGTAAATGACTGTAACATACAAAGCTGCTCCCTTTTCTTTAGTTTATAAATATGAATTTATAGGCACACAGATGATATTATGATATTATAATATTACAAAGACCTAAGAACAGCTCTACTTGAATTGTCTTTGCCTGTTCAGGCTGCTGTAACAAAATACTGCAGCCTGGGCGCTTATAAATGATGGAAACGTATTTCTCACATTCTGATGGTCACGGTTGTGGAGGCTGAGGCCAGGTGCTGGCTGGGTCAGGGGAGGGGTCGGGGTCGGGGTCGGGGTCGGGGTCCCAGATGGCTCCCTGGGCGCCCATGTGGGGAAGGAGCGGGCGCTAATCCCACCCTGAGGCTCCCCCTTCACACCCAGACCACCTCCTAACACCATCACACAGGGTCTGGATCCCAACATGTGGATTTGGGTGACACCAAGCCTCTGACCACAGCACAAACGTTCGGAGTGGAGCTTGAAGGTGAACATCACCAGGGATGTTGGCGTGAACCATCGCTTTTTGATCTGATTTCATCACAGTTTCTGACATTCTCAACGGCCTCTGCACTTTGCACACATACATTAGGGAATAAACACCTGAGTTCCTTTTAAAAATTAGAATTCAAACCCAAACTGTGGGTTATTTTTTAAAAATCAGAAATTCCAGACAAATCTCCCAGGCCTGCGTGTGTCTGGCCCTTTTGTTGACCCCTCCACGTTCTCTGGCCACACTGGGGATCCATCCAGCCCTTTCGGAAGGTAAAGACGTCTTTTTCTCTCTCCTCCGAACGGTATTGATTTAAAACAGCCGCGGGGATGACCACCCACAGCCGTCCGCTGTGACTCCGATCCCACGACATCAGGACAAAGCGAAGGGAAGGGGCTCTCAGCGTCGGGGTGGCAGCCTCACGGCTCCTTCTGAAGCAGAACTAGGAGGCAATGAGGCCAGTGTGTGCGGGGCCATGTGTGTAATGAGTTGCAATTTAAACTGAGGCCCCGATCACTTTACCAGTGTCATCTAAACAGACTGTTCGCTCTGACCCTATATGTGTAAGGTGTCGTATGACCATTAATAAGAAAGCAGTAAAATGGGACCGTGAAGGAAAAGGCTGATTAATCAGAAAAGTGGGAGCAATAAATGTAAAAGGACTTTTATTAAAACAAAATGAGGAAAGAATCGACACACTTCCTTTGCCCCCTCTTGCCACCCATTGTAACCATGTCTGGCGCCTCCCTTTCTAAAAATGTGTACGTTTCCATGATTCTACTAGACACTCAAGTCCTGTGAACAGAAAAACATAGAGTGGGCTTGTCTAGTGGACCGTGTACCCATGGAGCCATCCCAGGTGGCCCCCAGGGCCTGGGAATCCCACCCATGGCTCTGAGTGAGGCTTCCCGTGTGACAGAGGGTGGAGACAGACCGCCCCCAGGAACTAACTGCCACGGCCCAGGCATGAGCTCTAGGTATTCAAATGCCAACGCCTTCAAAGGACACATTTATAACTGGACAGAAGCATAATCCACAGAAGGGCTTATACGTCATAATCACACAAAAATATCATGCGTACCGGCTTCAAACAGCACACGTTTATCCTCTCACAGTTCTGGAGGCCAGAGGTCTGAAATAAAGGGGGGACGGTCTCTGCTTGCCCCTTCCAGCTCCAGGTGGCCCCAGGCGTTCTTGGCTTGTGGCCGCATCACTCGGTCTCCACCTCCGTTGTCGGGTGGCCTCCTCTGTGTGTTGTGTGTGTGTGCGTATGTATGTGTGCGGTGTGTGCGTGCACCTCCGTGTCCGGATTTCCCTTTTTTCTAAGGACACAGTCACACTGGATGACGGCCCATCCTCATGACCTCATCTCAATTGATTAAATCTGCAGAGACCCCATGTCCAGGTGAGGCCACTGTCACAGGCACCTGGTGTTAGGACGTTAACACATCTTTGGGGGGGACACAATTCAACCTATGACAAACATACCCGTGTGCAGGGCCGACCCAGTCCCTGTGAGCAAAACTCTGGAGGAACTTTTTCCCCAGGTTTGGGGAGACCTCCCACCAGCGGTATGTCAGTCACCTCTTGCTGTGTGACAAGCTGTTCCCCGCCCATCACCTTGACTGTCCTCGCAGCAGCTGAGCTGTGGGTCCTGGCTCAGACCTCTCCGCACTGCAGCAGGTGGTCCCTGGGGCGCGTCCCCAGGGCTAACTGGGGAGACGGGCTCCCATGGCGGCAGGTGGGGCCCTTCCGCTGTCCTCTGGGAAGAGGACCAGGCCTCACCCCCCCCTCCGCTGTCCCAGGGCCAGGGAGGGTGACATTCCCTGCAAATTCCACAGGAAAGTTTGTGCAGACGGCCCGGTTTCCAGACATTCCTGCGGCCAGGGATCTCTCCTTTTTTGGAACAATGAAAACACCTGGGAGATTTCCCTTTTTTCCTGCCAGGTGTGAAAAACCACAGAAGCTTCTAGTCTTTGTGGCTCAGAGGCAGGCAAGCGGCCTCACTGTGCTGAGGGCACCTTGTCTGGAGACCTTGGTGATGGGTGCCGATTTTAAGGCTGACCACAGGGCACTTGACACCTGTGGGGGGCTCTTAGATGAAGTGCCAGGTTCTTGCTCCTTTGGGGGACAGATGGGCCGAGGCGGAGCCTGGACCACACCCCTGGGAACAGGCCTGCCTAGTGGACGCCCACCAAGACCCATCTCACTGGAACCGAGGGGGTGGAGCGCTGGGGAACTTCCTGGGCCTCGCCCGCTGGGGCGGCCGGGTCTGGCACTCCTCACGCACGTCTGGGTGCCCTCCCCACCTGGGTGACCCAGCAGTCTCGCAGTCCTGGATCTCCAAGGCCCGGGCCCATCTCTGGGGAAACACTGCCCGGGCACAGGCAGCTGGAGGCTGGTGGGACTGCAGGCCCCGTGGCTGGAGAGTCTTTCCCACTGGAGTGCTGGGCCAGGGTTGCAGGTGGCCCCCGGCAGGGGGGTTCTCCAAAGACTCTCACTTTCAACCACTTGCTTTCGGATGTGCCACAGAAATGGGGAAAAAGACCCTACGTGGGGCAGGCAGAAAGGATCATGAACTAAGCCGTCACCTCTCTCAGGGCTGACACCTTGGGGATGGCGCAGGAGCAGAGGGGCCAGGGTCTCGGTACCATCAGCAGTGGCCCCTCTCCGCCCAGCACCCTTGGCCCTGAATAACCGTGCAGACAGACAAGCACAGGCCTCAGGTTGCGGCTTAAAAGGCAGTTTTACAGACTCGTCTTTCTTGCCTGTCGCCAGCACACCTGACCCCTCTGAGCTGCCGGCTGAGCTCCTGTGGCGTCAGGTGTCAGGAAGGCACCAGCTCTGACTCCAAACCCAACG